>NC_135328.1:77215232-78555232 GCF_023851605.1 Tamandua tetradactyla | reverse complement strand
GGAACATACATTGCCATTGCCTCTTTAGTTGCTCTTTTTTCTTTTTTTTTTTTTTCATTGTGGAAACATATACACAACACAAGCTTTCCCATTTCGACCACTGTCAGGAATACCATTTTGTGGTTTTAATCACATTTGCAGTATTAAGGTCCCCTCACCAACTTCTACTACTGAAACTTTCCCATCTCACCAAATAGAAACCCTATATCCATTATGCCTTAACTCAACGTTCCCCCTTCCTCTCACTCCTGGTAACCTGTACTGTAATTTCTGCCTCTATGAGTTTGAACATATTCTCTGATATTTTCTTTGTAGTTACTGGGGGACTTAAATTTAACATCCTAAACCTATGACCATTTTGTTTGCTTTGGTATGAACTTAACTTGAACAGTACGCACAAACTATGTTCCTTATAACCCTCAGCCCCCACCTTTATGCAGTTCTTGTCACAAATTGAATGTATTTATGCATTAGGAGTCCAAAACCACTGATGTATTGTTACATTTGGTATATTGGCTTTTTTCTTCCTGTAGGAAATAAAAAGTAGAGTTACAAACAAAAAAATATATAATAGTATGGACATTGATATTTACCCCAGTCATTATACTTTATTTCTTTATGCCACTTCAATCTATTGTCTACTTGTGCTTTCCTTTCAACCTGCAGAACTCTCTTGCATTTATTGTCAGTCTTGTCTCCTGGTGACAGAATCACTCAGCTTTTGTTTATCTGGCAATGTCTTAATATTTGTCAAAATTTTTCAGTTTTAAAAGACAGTTTTGTTGGACATAGAATACTTGGTTGGCAATTTTTTTGTTTTCAGCACTTTAAATATGCCATCCCACTGTCTGCTTGCCTCCACAGATTCTGATGAGAAACCAGGACTTAGTCTTATTCAGCCTCCCTTATTTGTTGCTTCTCTCTTAGTGCATTCAGAATTCTCTCTTTTTCTTTAGCATTCATCTGGTTGATTATAAAATGGCATTGTCGGGCCTATTTGGATTGTCCTTCTTTCATTTCATTGAGCCTCTTAGAGGTATATCATGTCTTTTGTTAAATTTGGAATGTTTTCTGCCATTATTTCTTTGAATATTCTCTCTGTTCCTTTCTTCTTTCATCTTCTTCTAGGATTCCCAAAATGCATGTATTGGTATGCTTGTTGATGTCTCACAGTTTCCACAGGCTTTGTTCATTTTCTTCATTCTTTCAGCTCATCAGGCTGGATGATTTCAATTGTCTTCTCTTGTCCACTGATTCTCTCTTCTGCTGGCTCCAATATGCTGGTGAAACCCTCTAGAAAATTTAAAATTTCTGTTACTGTGGATTTCAGCTCTGTTTGGTTCCCTTTCATAATTTCCATCTCTCTATTGATATTCTCTTTGTGCTCATCTATTGTTCTCCTGATTTCCTTTAGGTCTTTGTCTATGTCATCCTTTCACTCTTTAAGCATATGTAGGACTATTTTTTTAAAATAGTCTTTGTCTAGTATGTCTCAGGTCTAGTCCTCTTCGTGGATGATTTCTAATGCTTCAATATTCTCCTGTGCCTGGGCCCTTACTTCCTTTTTCTTTGTATATTTTGTGACATCTTGTTGAAACCTGGGCATTTGGATATTTTAATATATTATCTTTGGAATTTAGACTCTCAAATGTCTGTTCCTTAAGCTTGTATCTACCTAATCATTATGACAGAGTTTTCCTTGATTGCCAGACGCTATCAACAACAACAGAAAAGAAGGATTAGAAGAAAACACCTTTCCCAGCTTTGCAGATTGATCTGTGTGAGTAAACTCCTTCAGGATTAATCCATAGTCAGTTTAGAGTATAGCTTTAGGCCAAAGCATAGAGGGCCTTCCTGGTATTTTCTGTGCATTCTTTTCTTGGGCATATGTGTTTGGTACTAGAAATTCCCCAGTTTGCATGGTTCAGAACGTACCCTCTTTCCTAGAAACCATTTCCTTATGGTCCTAGGCACTGCACTGTTTGTCCCACAGTCAGCAATCCCTTGTCCCAGGCAGTGCAACCTGACTACCCTCCCAAATGTTCTCTAGGAGAGTTCCATGAACTCTAGGAGAGTTCCATGAACTCCCTCCAGGAGAAGTTCTGGGATGGTGAGTCCCTCAGTCTACCACCAGACATATTGAGCCAGACATACATCTTCCCAGTTTGTGCCCTAGGGCTATTCTATGTCCTCCAGGACCAGGGATCCATACTGGGAGCGCTGTACAGCTCTGTGCTAAGCCCAGTGAGGGAGGGTAGAGGGGCCAACCAGGAAGCCAAAAGATCCTACCACTTTAAAGTATCTTCTCTCTTGGTGCTTGCCTTGCTAATGTAGTCCATTAACTGTTTCCTGGAACTTAGGGAAGAGTGTTTCTGCCAATTCTTGTTGGTTGTTCAAAGCTCCCAGGTATGCACACAGGGCCTGAACTTTGTTAATATTTTGAGGGTAAAACTTGGAGCTGATAAGATGTTCTAAAGTCAAGTAGCTAAAATTTCTATGTATGTTTTTATCTGAAAGGTGCAATCCAGAATTGTCGGAGGATAGAGTAGATGCCTTACAAAGAAGTTCTTATTTTGTTTTCTTGAACAGTAGCTTTCAAAGGGGGTGTGTGATTAGGATTTGGTGGAAGAGAGGTATGGAGTTTAGAAGAACAATTCCAAGGGTGTCATGCACTGAGACTGACAGGTTTCTTCAGTGTCCACAGTGCATGTGGTCATCTGAACATGATTTCTGGTGTTTTTGTGATATTATCAGGTATTAACATTGACTTTATTAACAATGCTGTAAAATCAGAATATGGCATTTAAACCATGGTACTCATAAGAAATTTAATGAGACAGAAAAATTATCAGATTGTGCTAGCTGCTGAGTTTTTAAGGGTAGAAGTAATGAAAAGGTATATCCCTCTGGAAGGAAAAGGTCATCTTTGTAAAAGAGAAATTAAAGAAAAAATAACACCTCTCTTGGCCCTGAATCTATATTCTGTATATTAAAAAAAAAACAAAACATTTTAAAGGCCTTTTGTCATCTTAGCTGCTGAGCTATGATCTTTTACATTCCACCCAGTGAGTACATTTTGGGAGGACTGAGCCTCTTTCGTCCCACAGTGTAATCTGGTCTACCTCCCATCATCAGGGGGCATCTGGGAACCATCCTATCTTTCCCACTGGCTAGCTGACTAACCAGAAAATAGTTTTGAATTGGAACCATATAAGGTAGAACTCCATGGACTTTATGAATCATGATGGGAGTATATAAAAGGTCATTTTATTTTTGTGTTTTCAAAGAAGAAAGATGGCATGGCTGCCACTGAGTGCTTAAAAATTGGAGAGGGGGCGGGCCACGGTGGCTCAGCAGGCAGGAATGCTCGCCTGCCATGCCAGAGGACCCGGGTTCGATTCCCAGTGCCTGCCCATGTTTAAAAAAAAAAAAAGTTGGAGAGGAAAACCATTTTACTATATAAAATGGCTAACAACAGTAATTCATGGGATCATCTAACTATTTTAAATACAGAGTAAGTAAGTCCCAGCCCAGTGACCTGACACAGAGCTGTCAGTCCACAGGTATATTACAATTTGTTATATGACAGAAGGCCAGGAAAAATCAGACTGCGTTCTTGGTCCATTGCTCCTTGATGATATTTCTGGAGATGTATTGAGAGGTTGGAAATTGATTATTTATTCCAGTGCTTCCTTCCCATACTACATCTTTCAGCAGATTCTTTGTGGGTGAAGGATGTGTTTGGCCCAAAGAGACACTAGACTTTTTAGTAATTTTAATTGTCTTCATCATTATTTCCTATTAGTCAAGTTCAATGCATTAATATACTAATAACAATTTTTCATTCTTTATTTTTAAACCTCCAACTAAAGTTCGCTATTTCTGCTACTAAGGTTTCTGAGAATAGAACTCTCACGTTGTACGTATTCTTTATGCTGAACATTCACTGAACACCAAGGAGAATCATCTCTCATGTCAGACCTGATGATTTGTGGTGTCATAAGGCATCTCTCCAGAAGCTGATGACTTCAAAGATGATACCCAGGAAGTGTGTTAATTATTTTCAAAGCACTTAGGGCATCAATTTCTCCAACTTTTGGGAGGATCCACAAGTATAGTTACAGCATGATCCAAATTATAATGAATAGCTAAAAACTTTGTACATGGTAAATCTCTATCCAAATGGATTATTCTGTCATGATGATGATGATACTTGTGGGACAAGAAATTACAATGACTTTGCTTGACTTTCAACTCCTGCAGCTGGATATTCCAGGGGTTCAGTCAATGTTCTGAATATTTTGGTTTCAACAAAAGAACCTTTTTGCCAAATCCTTTTTCCCTTAATTTTTAAACATGTGTATTGCAAGGGAAATTTGATTCATATGTTCCTGATTCATTTACACTTAAATCATCAAAATGTTATTTTGTAAGAGCTATTTGATGTCCAAGAAGCTTTCTGAGCCTGTTTATAAGTCCTCTTAAGTCCTTTTTCTTGAAACAGGAAGTCGCATTTTGCCAAGTATAAATAAACTCCAACTTAAAAAGGTTCAAGTTCAGTTCCTACTCTGAACTCCAGGTTTTAAGTGCATTCTCAATTTAGCAAAATGTATCTTTCATCCTTACAAAAATATGGGCAGGGCGGGCCGTAGGAAGAAGATGGCCGCGGAGTCGCGCGTTGCCCGGGAGGAAATTAAGAAGGAACCCGAGAAGCCCATGGGCCGGGAGGAGATCTGCCCGCTCCTGCTGCTGCAGGGCTCCACCACCAGTAGCTGCCGTCACCGCGAACGGATGAGTTCTCCCACGGAAACGTGCCCTCCAGCGAGCTTCAGAGCGACGCTTGGATGAATGCAACCTTGAAAGAACTGACTTGTTTAGTAAAAGAAGTTTACCCAGAAGCCAGAAAGAAGGGCACACACTTCAATTTTGCTATTGTTTTTACTGATCTTAAAAGACCTGGCTATCAAGTAAAGGAGGTTGGCAGCACCATGTCTGGCAGAAAGGGGACTGATGATTCCATGACCTTGCAGTCGCAGAAGTTCCAGATAGGTGGTTGTTTGGACATAGCGATCACCCCTCCAAATCCGGCACCGCCTCCTTCTGGGCGCATGCGACCACATTAAAGGTTTATTTACTATTTCTTGATTGTATTTTTCAGTGATGTAAAATAAAAGTACACATTCTTTTCCTCCCCTGATTATTGCCATTTAGCCTTAGAACTGTTAGGCACATTGTAATGCATCTATGCAGGTTCAATTTTACTGTGCTATGGTGTGCATATTAATAGAAGATCCATGTTGTTTCAAGCTCTTCTGCAAAATAAGAAAAAATTACTCTCAGCATTCTCTGTAAAGCTGCATCGTATATATGTGTCTAATAAGCCTGAGTCTGAAAGTTAAAGGAGAAATGGAAATAGGGTTTAATCGAATGGATATTTGGGGTTTTGTGCTACGTGATGGGAGGATGTGTTTAAGTCCCAGCACAAGAAAGCCATGTGATTGTATTAAATCACGCACTCTATGTGGTCTTGACTACTGTAGGCAGTTAGAAAAAGGGCCAGTGTGTGTGTGAACGAGGCATAGCATGTAAAGGCAACAGGCATTTCAGAATAGCGTAATCTTTGGCAAGTTGAAAAAGCTGTATGAGGAGATTGGCCTGTCTTGGATCTCAGGGTGACATAAAAAGGTTAGAGGAAAATGGGTATCATGAGGGCTTTATACATTTTAAAATGGGAAAATAAGGCATTTTGAAGGCAGGAATCAGAGTAGAGGAAATAAGGCTAAGAATTTGGGGTAAGGGTTAAAAGATCTGAAAATGGAGGCAGAGATGAAAGGATAATTTTAATTAAGATCAAGTGGGAAGAGCCAGGGATGAGGCGAGGTTGAGTAAGGAGGGAATATCCACACATGCTGCTATGTGCTGGGACCTAGTGTCATTTAAATCCTGAGAGTGCATAAACTATCTGGATGGAGAGGGATATAGTGTAGTGGTTGAGACCACTGAGTGGAGCTGAAAATTTAAATCCTTAGATACTGTACCACTTCTCTGCAGAGTTGGACAGGTTACTTAAATCAGTTCTATTTAAAAAATTTTTTTTCTATAATTTGTAAAATAGAAATAGCAACCCATAGGGTTATGAAGATTAAATAATTGTAAAGGGCTTAGAATAGTGCTTAATATGCAAGAAACAATATTAGCTATTAGCCATAATTTGGAGTTTAGTCAAAACTGGGAATATATCTTCCATAGCACTATTACATCTTGTTTTAAAGTTTATAAAGAGTGTGGCAGTATGCAGTAGGTGGAATCTAGTAGTAATTCCTTGGGATAGCTTAATTAAATAGTACTTTAATCTATTAAAAATACAAAATCAAAATGTATGTTACCAAATGAAAAAAAGTGTATACCAGAAGTGATATTCCAAGTAAAATGTTATTAGTTTTATCTTGTACATGCAAAAGCAGTCATTTAATATCAGATGATTTTGTGGAATTGGTATCTGTTGCAAAGGAAGTTAACAAATGGCAGAGACAAGCATAGACTTTTCTACCCTCTAGTTTTCACCAAGCCCTTAGATTATTTATTCCTTCATGTAAGGTAGACTTGAGTTATAAGCCACAAAATTAATCTGAACCTAATTTTTTTAAAGAAGCCATGATTACCTTCATATCTGTAGAAAAAATTGGGATGTACTGTACAGATCAGAAGGTAGAACTAAATAAATGACTTCTCAGCTAATTTTTCGTATGTTGTGAACACTTTACAAGGGTTCTGTAATTTGATATCATCTTCCCGCTAGCTTAAAATTAAGTGGTTTGGCTGATTAACTGAATTCCATCCTTTGCTTGGTTCTAACAAGTAGCTTTTCTTTTAAAATTTTCAATGTCCCACCAAAAGTACATTTATAAAGTGCCTAATGAATTTATTGTGTATAATGCTAAGATTCAAGACTGGATTTTGTCCTGATTTCCCTCTTACTGTGGTTAAGTATGAGTTTGGGTAGCTGCGCCGTTTCCTTAAATACAAAATAGAAATAGCCATGGTGGCCCCATGCTAAGTGCTTTAATATTTACCCTGACTTCCTTACTTGCTCAAAGAATTTTTCCTTTCGGAAACTGAATTATATAGCAGATGGCATTTCCTATATCTTTTCAGTTTTCTTGTGATGTATATTAAATTGATATTTTCATTTATTTACCACATCTTCAATAGGAAGTCTCAAAGTTATTTATACCTGAATTTTAGGCATTAAGTACAAAAAGATACTGACACTGTTATACTCATAACACTCGTTGGCTCAGGTAATATTTTATATACAACATTTGTGCAGGTCTGTGTGGCTAGTTTTAAAATTCTCTGAAGTACTCCTGTTAAATAAAAACTGAAGCGGGGGGTGGGGAATATATGGGCAGAAGAAAAGACAGTAGTGATGAAAGTAAGTGAAGGTATTCATTAACATTATTATTTTCAGAGTTATTCAACAGTAGGAAAAGTTCATGAAACCTATAACAGGTATTCTTGAAGCCATTAGATAGAGGTGAATTGCAAACAAGAACACCAGTCTGCTTGTTGATGCTCTGATGATGTCATCGAATCTGGTTACCCTTTTAGTCACAGAAAAGAAAAACCAACCGTATTGACACTTTGTCTTCATTTTTTATTAATTCTATCTTGGTCTGCTTTTGAGTCTTATTTATTTTAGGAAAGGAGGGAAGAACCAACACATTTTCTTGAGCAGAATGAACTTAGGAAAGATTCTGTAGGAGTTTTATGTCTGTGCTAAAATGATATAATATCATCAATTATAAAATGTAATTGACAGTCTTTTCTTGGAATTAGATAATGCAGAAAACTACCTCTGGTTCATACTAAGAGGTCTCTTAATTATATCTTGCCCTTACTACTTTAATGCAGACTTGATTCAGCCTGACCCTGGTTCCTTTCTAGCTGATTTACATATTTTTTTCTCTTGTCTAAAGATATTTTTAGGGCAGGCCACGGTGGCTCAGCAGGCAGAGTTCTCACCTGCCATGCCAGAGACTCAGGTTCAATTCCTGGTCCCTGCCCATGCAAAAAAATAAAATAAAATAAAGGTATATTTTAAATTTTTATTAGAGCAATTTATTTTTTAAGAAAAACAATGCAGAAAGTATAGAGTTTCCCAAATATAGCCCTCCACAGTTTTCCCTATTAACATTTTGTATCAGTGTGGTACATTTTTTATAGTTGATGAAATACTGTTTTTATAATTATACTATTAATTGTAGTCCATAGTTTACAATAGGTTTTACTCTTTGTGCAGTATTATGTTGTTATTTTATTTTATTTTAGTAACATATATGCAACCTAAAATTTCCCATTTTAATCACTTTCAAATATACAAGTCGGTAGTGTTAATTACAGTCACAATGTTGTGCTACCATCACCACCAACCATTACCTGAACTTTTTCATCACCCCAGACAGAAACTCTGAGCCTGTTAAGTATTAACTCCCCATTCCCCAAACCCATGCTAATAGCCTGTATTCTAGTTTCTGACTCTGTGAATTTGCATAGTCTAATTATTCCACATCAATGCGATCATTGTCCCATGTCTGGCCTAGAAAAAGGAAGCAAAGGCAATTATGAGAGAGGTTTGGGACTATTCTAGACAATTTCCTTAATGTTCTTTGAATTTATTTAAATATTGCTTCAGTACTACTGAACAGTCTAGTGTCTCCTGGGATGACAGTTATTATATAAATGAAAACATTTTATTTAAACATTATTAAATCATTCACTGCAGAAGCTAGCACGCAATGACCACGAACAAAACTAGCTGATCATATAAAGCTGGGGGTCTTATACTTGCCAAGTGTCAGAGAACACCACCTTGACAGTCTCAGCAGTGTCCGAAGTGGGAGAGTTTATGGAGGGGTAAAGAAAAGGTTTCGGGGATTGAGTTTATAGGGTTGTTTTATAGCAGAAGTTAGTAAGTGAAGTCTAGGCAGGAGTAGGTAGAATTTGCCAACTCAGCCAGTTGCTAGCCTTGTGGTAGAAATGTGAGGCCGTGAAGAGTGCATGTTAAATCTTATGGAACAGAGAGTTTGAAAGCAGCTGCTGGAAAACATTTGTGCTTAGTTTGTTTTGCCTGTCATTGTTTGATATAATTTACTTTTGCTTGCAATGATTTGATATAATTTACCTGTTTTTCAGCTAAGCATAGCATTGCAGGTTGAGGTTTTTTCCTCACAACGAAGAAATAAGTATTCTCTATAACTAATACTCTCATAGTGCAGTGTGGCCCTTATCCTGCTTTATTCTTCTTCCCAATATTTATCACTGCCAAATAGCTGATATATTATTTGTTCGTTTACTTATTTATCTCTGGCTTTACTTATCTGATTGTTTTGGTTTGTTAATGCTGCCAGATGTGATATACCAAAAATCGTTTGGCTTTTATAAAGGGAATTTATTAAGTTGCAAGTTTACAGTTCTTAGGCCTTAAAAATGTCCAAACTAAGATGTCCGGAAAAAGATACCTTAACTCAAGAAAAGATGATGGGTCCAGATGGTGTCTGCTAGGATGTTTGGTGTCTGGTTTCAAACAGCTTCCCCGGGGGCACTTACTTTCTACATCTCCAAACGTCTGGGTCTCACGTTGGCTCTGAAGCTTTTTCCAAAAGAGTTCCCTCTTCAAAGACTCCAGGAAGCACCCCCACCATGAATGGGTAGAAACGCATCTCTGTGAAAACCACCTAATCAAAAGGTCCCACCCACAACTGGGTAGGTCACATCTCCATGGAAACAACTTAATGAAAAATATCCCACCAGACAATATTAAGTCAGGGCCAAAGAACATGGCTTTTCTGGGGTACACAATTGTTTCTAACCAGTACACTAACTAAAAGAACTATCAGGGCAGGGACTATGTTTTTTGTACTGGGAAAACATCTATAATTCTATTAGTAAAACATCTTTGAGAGTTTATGCTGTGTTTTGAGCAGTTTTATATTCATCCTAAATAAATATTTAATTGTTTAAACTCCATCTTGCTTAGAAAGAAATTATGCTCACCCAAATGTTAGGGCCTAATATGCTACTTAATAGTACCAGTAAAGTTTTAAAAGGGAGTCAGGAATTCCGTGTTATAAAATAAAGAGAAATGTTGTTCTCACATGCTTATTTAAATATAGAGAGATTTTCAGAGAAAGAAACCTGCTATAAGAGAAATTTCAAAATGGTAATATGGGAACCATGAACTGCTAAATGACACATGAAAATCCTTTATTTCAAAAAATATTATGGAGAATTATGGGAAGCATCTTTAGAACCTTGTGTTGGGCAGTGATTTC
Organism: Tamandua tetradactyla; assembly: GCF_023851605.1. NCBI lineage: Eukaryota > Metazoa > Chordata > Mammalia > Pilosa > Myrmecophagidae > Tamandua > Tamandua tetradactyla. The sequence continues at coordinate 78,544,898 of NC_135328.1, read as the reverse complement.
TTGGATATTACACCTAAAGCATGAGAAACAAAACAAGAAAAAAATAGATTAATGGGACCTCACAAAATTAAAACAGGTGCTCAAAAAAAAATTACAAGAGTTGGAGAGAATTTGGAGAAATAGGAACTTTTCAAAATTTCAACTATTCAAAATGTTTTTGGCTATTCCAGACCCCTTACCCTTCAAAACAAATTTCATAATTGGCTTTTCCTTTTCTGGAAAGTAGTCTGTTGGAATTTTCAGTGGATTGCATTGAATCCGTAAATCAGTTTGTGTAGAATTGGCATCTTAACAATTTAGTTTTCCAATCCATGAACACAGAATGTCCTTCCATTTACTTAGGTTTTCCTTCTTTTCATTTAGCAATGTGTTGTCATTTTCTTTGTCTGTTTCCTTTACACCCTTGGTCAAAAAATATTTGCTTATCTTCATTGCTATTGTAAATGGGATTTTTTTTCTTGATTTCATCCTCAGTTTGCTCATTACTAGTGTATAGAAGCCCTACTGATTTTTACACATTGACCTTGTACCTGCCTCTTTGATATATTCGTTGATTAGCTCTAGTAGCTTTGGGGTCTTTCTATACATATATAGGATCTTGTCATTTACAAATAGTGAAAGTTTTACTTCTTCCCTTCCAATTTGGATGCTTTTTATTTCTTTTTCCTGCCTAACTGCTCTGGTTAAAACTTCCAGTACAATGTTGAATCACACTGGTGACATTAGGCATCCTTGTCTTGTTCCAAATCTTAAAGGGAAGGCTTTCAGTCTCTCATCATCTTTATAATTTTCAGCCTTAGGCCCCATTCTGCCTTACAACATTTCAGTTTTCCATTTTTCTTTATGAGATTTTCTGCCTCCAATAATTCCCATGTTAGGATAGCTCATCCTAAGGAGATAGTATGGGGTCAGCATGCTTATTTTTGTTTGTTTGTTTAGGCGCTCCAGCAATTAGAGACCTGTTTGGGTGGTCTTGCCAGCAGTTCCGCTTTGGGTCTCTTTTGTTTCCATGTTAATGTATCTTGCCCCAGGGCGCCAATGAGGTCAGCATTCAGTAACACCCATTTTTATGTTTAGGTGTGCCAGCAATAGAGACCAACCAGGTTGGTTATGTGAACCTCTTATCAACGGTTCTGCTGTGGGTTTTTTCTTTTTTTTTTTTTAACTTTTTTTTATCGTATAACATAACATATATTCAAAGCAAAGAAAGAAAAAAGCAATAGTTTTTAAAGCACTCTTCAACGTGTAGTTACAGAACAGGTCCCAGAGTTTGTCATGGGCTACCACACCATTGTCTCAGATCTTTCCCTCTAGCTGCTCCAGGACATTGGAGGTTAGAAGGAATATATATTTTTTATCATCACTTTTTTCTTTTTTGTGAAAAATAACATCTCTACGAAAAAGCAATAGATTTCAATGCACAGCACAATTAGTTGTAGAACAGATTTCAGAGATTGGCATGGGTTACAATTCCACAATTTTAAGTTTTCACTACTAGCTGCTCTAAGATACTAGAGACTAAAAGAAACATCAGTATAATAATTCAGCACTCACACTCATTTGTTAAACCCTGCTTTCTCTGTATAACTTCACCATCACCTTTGATCTTTCTCCCATTCTGTAGGGGCATTTGGTCTATGTCCATTCTAACTTTTTTGTGTTAGAAAGGGCTGTCAATAATGAAAGGTTGGGAGATGAAACCAGCTGATATTCTGGAAAAGCTGACCTCTCTAGGTTTCAGGACATATCTGGTCCAGGGACCCATCTGGAGGTTGTAGGTTTCTGGAAAGTTACCCTAGTGAATGGAACCTTTATAGAATCTTACATATTGCCCTAGATGTTCTTTAGGATTGGATGGAATGATGTTGATTGGGGTTTGGTAAGTTAAAGGTAGCAATGTCTAACTGAAATTTGTGTAAAAGTGACCTCCAGAGTAGCCTCCCGACTCTGTTTGAACTCTCTCAGCCACTGATACCCTACTTGTTACATTTCTTTTCCGCCTTTTGGTCAGGATGGCATTGTTGATCCCATGGTGCCAGGGCTGGACTCATCTCTGGGAGTCATCTCCCACACTGCCAGGAAGACTTTCACCCCTGGACGTCATATCCCACGTAGCAGGGAGGGCAATGATTTCACTTGCAGAGTTGGGCTTAGAGAGAGAGAGAGAGTCCATATATAAGCAACAAAAGAGGTCCTCTGGAGGGGACTGTTAGGCACATCTATAGGTAGGCTAAGCTTTTCCAATACATACATAAGCTTCACAAGAGCAAGACTCAAGATCAAGGGCTTGGTAACGTTTAATAGTTCCATTTTTTTTCTCCCATCCCTCAAGGAACTTTGCCAATACTTTTTGATTATCTGCTTAATATATTCTGGAATATTTCCATGAATTACATTAAGTTATACAGGATTAAATGCCCTCATTTTTATTCTGGGCTCCCTGTGTTTTGATTGTTTAAGCAGCTATCTAGACAGGTTAAGTTAGATTATGTGCTACAAAAAATTTAGGTTCTGGACAAAATAAAACTTTCTTCCTTTGGTCTTAAAGAGTAGCTGAGGTTCTGAAATATAGACAATGTCTTCCTTACCCTTGTGTTCTGAGTTACCTTAATCTTGACCTGATCACCTTCATTCTTATCTCTGAATACCAGTTATTTATAGATAAAACAACCTCTAAAACTCCAGAAATAATAATTATAAAATGTGACTGCTCCAAGAGCTTACAATGTAGGCCCCTGTTTTCTTATAAGCATTTTCTAAATGAGACTATACAATAATTTCTCTCTTGTTTCTGTCTTATTTTACCTTACCAAATGTCCCACAGGTTCATTTACAATGTTGCATGCCTCACAACTTTGTTTCTTTTTGTAGCAGCACAATATTCGATCATATGTTTACACTATCATTCACCAATCTACTTCTCAGGCAGAGCATCATTCAACCACATTTACCATGGTCATAAAAGTGGAGTCATACAGTATCTATACTTTCGTGCCTGGCTTGTTTCACTCAGCATTATGTCCTCAAGGCTTATCCATCTTGTCATGTACTTCAGGACATCATTTCATCTTATTGCTGTATAACATTCCATCATATGTATATGCCACGTTTTGTTAATCCACTCATCTGTTGATGGGCACTGGGATTGTTTGCATCTTTTGGCAATTGTGAATAATGCTGCTATGAACACTGGTGTGCAAGTGTCCGTTTGTGTCACTGCTTTCAGCTATTCTGGGTATATACCAAGTAGTGCTATTTCTGGGTCATACAGCAATTTGATATTTAGTTTCCTATGGAACTGCCAAACTCTCTTCCATAGAGGCTGCAACATTATGCATTCCTACTAGCAGTGCATGTGTCCCAATTTCTCCACATCCTGTCCGACATTTATAGTTTCCAATTTGTTTAATAGCAGCCATTCTTATAGGTGTGAGATGGTACTGCATTGTAGTCTTGATCTGCATTTCCCTTATAGCTACTGAAAATGAGCATCTCTTCATGTGCTTTTGTGCCATTTATATTTGTTCTTCAGAAAAAAAATGCCTATTCATATCTTTGGCCCATTTTTATAACTGGGTTATTTGTTCTTTTGTTGTTGAGTTGTATGATTTCTTTATGTATACAGGAAAGTAAACCTTTGTCCCATGTGTGATTTCCAAATATTTTCTCCCATTGAGTTGGCTGCCTCTTCACATTTTTGACAAAGTCTTTGTGGTGCAAAAGCATTTGATTTTGAGGAGTTCCCATTTATCTATTTTCTCTTTTGTTGCTTGTGCTTTGGGGGTAAAGTTTAGGAAGCTACCTCCTATTACTACGTCTTTAAGATGTTTCCTTACATTTTCTTCTAGAAGTTTTATGGTACTCATTCTTATGTTTAGGTATTTGATCCACTTTGAGTTAGTTTTGTAAAGGGTGTGAGGTAAGGATCCTCTTTCATTCTTTTGGCTCTTGATATCCAGTTCTCTGTCGTGAGTGTCCTGTTTCCTAGATGCCCTTTTGTATATACACACTTGCCAGCCACTTGGATTCTGCCCTGGATCTATGTGGCCCCGGACCCCCTGCCTGCATATGTGTGGGGTTCCACCTCACTGCCGTGCATATCTCTGTCATGTGCAGTCACAGCAGGTGATGCTGGGGCCAGAGTGCTGCCCCCACATGCCTCTTAAGCGAAGAGGACAAGGAAGGAGGAGGGCCCACTGGCAGGTCCAAAATGCACATCTACTACCTTCTTCTTTCATGTTTTTTTTTATTCAATCCAACACTTATGGAGTCCTCCTCCAGTCTCTGTCATCCTCCAGAGTCCCAAGCAGGTGGGACTGTCCTTTCAGTAGTTGTTTCTGAGGGGAGGCTCTTCCAAGGGCTGTTTTTCATCACCATCTTAATGATGTTGGATCTAGTGTGGTGTGTGTTTTTAAAGTTAAATCTCATTTGCTTTCACTGAGGTTCATTATTCATTAGATAGCAGCCATGGTTATTCATAGTTTTAGATTTAAAAGCTTCTGTCATATAATATATGCTGAAAACATCCTTGTTTTCCATGGTCTCTCCCAATCTGATTTAAAATTCAAATTCAGAGAATGTCCTACTAATTCTCTAATTCTTTTTCTTCACTAGTTTCATTAAATAATCATAGTAATAGTTAATAAGTACTAAGGGTCTTCTGTCCATTATTTGGCCCATATAAGCTCATGAAGTTCTCCCAACAACCTTGCAAGCTGAACAGTAGTCTTGTCTCCATTCTAAACACAAGGAAACCTATGCTCATGCAGCTACACCCCTTTCTTAGGGGGAAGTCCATGACCTTTCCACTCTGCCATGCTGCCATAAGCTAAAACAATTTAGGTATAAATGATTTGTCTTTTTTGTTCCCCATGGTTAATTCCAGATACTGTGTAGCATTAGTTTTAGAAAAGATTCACAACCCCACTCCACAATTTTGAATGAAATTATAATTTTTTTGCTGGTTGCTAAACCATAGCTCTCAAATCAGAACTGAAAGGGACAGAGGTGCTTTCAACTAACCCTCTGGTTCTACTTAACTTAAGGAAATCAAAATAATATTACCATGTGAAGGAATCTTTGAAACAATTAATATCTTCCAGAAACTATATTTCAATATGGTTCTTGGTAAACTAATATAAATCAGAAGATATATTTTTAGCAGGTTACTTTTCCATTTGACTTCAATCAAAAAATATATTTCAAGGTGATTTCTTTCTCAAACATCTATGTTTGGGGGCCATGTATCATATAACCTTTCAAATGATATGGGAGGGTCCATCTGATAATGACCAGAACATTTGCTTTGTTTTGTAAAAACTCTTGACAGGCCACATAGCTGCCCCAGCTTTCTGTGTTTGGCCACCCTGTTAACCTGTCCCTCCCCACTTTCTCTTCCAGGACTGCCCACCAGAAGCAGGGGATTTCCGAGCTCAACAGTGTTCAGCTCATAATGACGTCAAGCACCACGGCCAGTTCTATGAATGGCTTCCTGTGTCCAACGACCCCGACAACCCATGTTCTCTCAAGTGTCAAGCCAAGGGAAAAGCCCTGGTTGTTGAACTGGCACCTAAAGTCTTAGATGGTACTCGTTGCTACACGGAATCTTTGGATATGTGCATCAGTGGTTTATGCCAAGTAAGTGCTGAGTTCTTTTCATTCTATTTGCTCAGAAGTTTTTAATATCTTTGTATAAATAGCTTTTGTAAGCCCCACTATCTGAATCATGAAGTATTACCTTTCTAGAGTTTATAAATAATTGGTGAAAATTTGAAAATTGAGGTTTAATTTCAGTGACAAAAAAAAAAAACCGTTGTATTTTACATCAAGAAAAAGTGGACTAGAGATTTTTTTCTTTCCTTGAGTCACAACCGAATATGAAAAAGTAAAAACTATTGAATATTGCATATCACCTTTGTGTCAGACTGAAATTACCTAGTGTGGTTGCCTCTGATTCTTCTCTTCTTTAGAGACATTGTTTTTCATTTCCTCAGAGCTTCAGAATCACTCAGGTGAGACTGACTCTAAAATCCCCCAAAACTCTAGGAGCACTTGTTAACTTGTGACCGTAACTCTCATTTTGCTGAAACTTCAGACATAGCATAGAGAAGGACATGACATCATCAGCCAGCTTGGGTTTCAGCCAGTAAATCTTTAAAACAGGGATAGCAAAGAGATTTGATTTCTGGTATCACTTCATCAGTGTCTACTTTGGATAGGGTTTGGTACGGTGGTGAAGAGTTTGTATGTTTTCCATCTTTATTTAAAGGTTCTCTCTTTGTACTAGGTTGACTAGTCTAACTTTTGCAGCAAGCAGTTCCCTGTGGGCTGTACTTCACTATATACTTTTATATTCCATTGTCATTTTGAGACTCCTTGCTTCTTCTAAGTAGACATTGGTTGAAATTTTTCTCTCTTCACAATCTCTAAAGTCACAACCAGAAATATAAGTTTGAACTAACCTTTCAGTAATTTGTTCTTTCATATCCCTGTATTTATTTAAAACTTAAACCTACATTTGGATGTAAAAGGAATAACTATAATGCAAATTCTAAAAGAGATGAGATATCAGGCAAGGTTTTTTTTTAAACATTTTTTAATTGTGAAATATAACATATATACAAAAAAAAGCAGTACATTTAAAAGTACATTTTAACAGATTGCAAATATTCCACAATTTTAGGTTTTTCCTTCCAGCTTCTCCAAGACACTAGAGACTAAAATGATAGCTCAATATAATGATTTAGTAGTCATCCTCATTTGTTAAATCCTAACTTCTCTGCTATAACTGCTCCTTCTCCTTTGATCCTTTTCCCAATCTTTAGGGATATTTGGGTTATGCCTATTCTAACTTTTTTATGTTATAAAGGGGTGTTGACAGTATGGGATAGGGGGATGGAATTGGTTGATGTTTTTGGAGAGACCTGCACCTCTGGACTTATCTGGTCTAAAAACCATCTGAAGCTTTTAGGTTTCTGAAAAGTTAATTTAGTGCATGCAACTTTGGTAGGATCTCAGCATCATGGGTGTTCTTTAGGGTTAACAGGAATGATGGTGGTTGGGGTTTGGCAGACCTTGACAATTAACAATATCTATCTGAAACTTGCAAAAGAGTGGCCTCTAGAATAGCCTCTTGACTTCATTTGATTCTCTTAGCCACTAATACCTTATCTTGTTACATTTCATTTACCCCTTTGTATGGGCAGGAAGGCATTGTCAGTCCCATGGTGACAGAGACAGCCAGGCTCATTCCTGGGAGTCATGTCTACATTGCCAGGAAGACTCACACCCCTGGACATCATGACCCATGTAGGGAGGAGGGTGATGATTTTCCTTGCAGAGTGGGGCTTAGAGAGGAAGAGAAGCCATCATCTGAGCAACAAAAGTGGTCCTCTGGAAGTAAGTCTTAGGCATAGTTATAGGTAGGCTTAGTTTCTCTGCTGCAAGAGTAAGTTTCATAAGAGCAAGCTTCAAGTTCAAGGGCTTGGCCTATTAGCCTGGGAGTCCCTAGTGTTTGGGAGAGTATTAAGGGTTCCCCTGATGGGAAAGTTTATTAGTTCCATATTTTTTCTCCAATCCCTCAAGGGACTTTCATGTGTATGAGAGAGAGAGACATATTCTAAACCTTAAAGCACTCTGAGTAATGAGATAGGAAGATGTGGCATGTCTAAGCACATCTCAGAAAAGTACAGATGACATATACACATGAGGATTTCTTTGTATCTGCAATATATGAATTTTAGATTTAAATTTGACTGTAAATCTAAATATATATAATCTTACAGTTTTAAAGATAGGAAAGACCTTAGCAAAGCAGTGTATTTAAGGAATATCATTTGTGATATTTGGTTTGGCTTCCTCCTATATAACTCTTAGAAGTTTTGAAATGGAATTATGGGATTTGAAGATGCTTGGGGGTCATTAGAGAATTATAAAGCAGTTATATCTAGAAAAAGGACTGTGTTGAGGAGAATGGCAAATAGAAGAATAATGCATTGTATGTGAATACATTGTTAGAGGAAAGCAAAACAGATTTCCATTAATCAAAAATCTGAGGACTAGAAAAGTTAGATTTTCTGGCCATGGCATAAGGAGAACTAAATTTCAGGTTTATTAAGACAAAACTTTTTCTACTATATAACACTGCTAAGTAAACTGAAATAAACAAGACAATTCAGCAAATTAGGTTTCATTTGTTTCTGTTGCATGTAAGTTCAATGTGGGATGTTTTCCCATAGACTAATCCCACCAGCTGGCAGCTAAAGGAATCCTATCAAATCAGTTAAAGAATAATTTGTAAATATAGTAAATATGGAGTGATAATGTTGTATTTTTTGTTATAAGTATAAGTATGCTTCCTCAATTTGGATTCTTATGAAGGTGACTTGTTAGATTTGGGGGCAAGTCTAAATTATAGAATATTTGGAAAGTTTTCCTTATAGATAGAAATATTGATTTATGTTTTCTTGGTTTGTCTTGTTAGAGGGGGCAGTATTAGGTGAAGTAGGTAGAAAACTCAGATTGTATTTAAGCAAGTAGTTTGGTCTGGCGGGAGAGCAGGGTATCCCATAGACTAAGAAGAACAAGATAGTTTGGGCCAAAATCATGGAGGCCTGAATAGTAAACAGAACTATGGTAAACAGTGGGTAACCTGGAGAGACTTTTAGTGAAGAAAAGGCGTGATCAGAGCTCTGCTTTAGAAAGATTAATACAGCTGCAGTTATATGAAGCTGGAAGTAGAAGGCCTTAGAGTCAAGGAGATCAGCAAATGGGAGGCTCTTGCAGCAAAGGTGAGGCAAAGCATGAGCTGGGCCAGGATAGTGGAAGCAGGAATACAAAGGAAACGAGTCTAAATCCAGAGAAGATTTTTTTGTTTGTTTTGGTTATACCTAAGGCCAAGGGTAGAAGGCAATAAATGAAGTTTCCCATGCTCAGAGAATCAAAAACTACAACTTAATCTGACCCGTTAGGGAGTGTAATTTTTCCTCCTTGCTTGCTGCCACTACATCAGAATGTGTATTTTCATGACTCAAACCTACTTGAGATTTTACAAAGTGGTTGGAGGACAGAAGATGAATACTTTAGTATAGTATGTACTTTTTCAGAAGGAGAAGAATAAAGTTAGTCACACACAAAGTTGGAGTGCTCACTACAAAGGATCAAATATATAAATTCTATTCCGTTTAGAATAAATTCCTTTGTGTAGATTGGTGATTAGTATTTTCAGCCTTTAGGAAGAAACAGTAAGAGAATGCATACTTCCATGTTTTTTCAAAAACCTCTGCCAAGAACCTTATGCAGACATAAATGTGCAGTTTTTATAAAGTTCCTCCTAGTTTCCTGAAAAAAATTGCCTCCCCTGTTCTATTTTCCCTTCCTTTCCATTTCTTGCATTTATTGTAGAGTCTTAGCACTTTCTCTAACTTTATTTTCATCCTGTTATAATTTGTTTTTTTGTAAGCTGCTTCAAATATTTTTGAGGCAAGGCAGATATAAAATATAAATGTGCAATGAAGCAAATATTTAGATTTGGACATAGCTTGCCTTGGTGGAAAATGACAGCATGTAGAGGTGTGTCATTCAGAGGTACTGATTTATTTATTTAAACTATACCTGGTTGATATTCAACTATGAGCCACTTGCTCAAAACTGTGCCTATAACTCTTTAAAAAAAAACGTAAAGGTGGCTGAATAGAGTAGCTCGAGATTAGCCCAGCTCCATGGAAAAGTTAGAGAAGGGATAGGAGGGTGACTGAGGTGGTGATTTGGGAGTGCAGCTGACCTGGGAGAGCCTTCTGCACCACATGCAGCAGCCTGGTTGCAGAGACTGAGGAACTGAGAGGCAGAAAGCTGGAGCCTGGCATGGACGTGTGGAGCCCTCAGGAGTACACAGACCGGAGCCCAGGACTTAGAAGTAAGCCAGGTCACTTTCCTTGGGTGCACTACCCTCACCAGCGCAGCCCCGTGACCAGTGACTCACCCCTCACCCCACACCCCACGTACCCGAACCCCATCACCTGCTCCCATTCCCTGCACTCCAGGCGCCTCCACTCCACCAGCCCCCAGTGCACATATCTGCCCCCCAACTTCACCCTAAGTGCAGCCCAGCCCACTTCTCCTGCACCCCTCCCGAGCACTACCTCCCCCTCCCTGTTCCCGGCAGGCTGTTGCCAGTGGATAAAAGCTGTGGGCACCAACTTCCATACCCAGGCTACCCCTGCCCATAGTGTCGCACAGCCTCACTCTGCCCCGCCTGAGCTCTGCACATCCACTTACGGCAGTCCCAAGCCCACGCATGCGCATATATCCCCAATCACATCATTCAGGTCTGGGAACCACACTTTATAGCAGTCCTAGAACCACACATGCGCACAGCCCTCAGCCACACATCCTAGCTCTGAGAAAGTGCTGACCTGAGCAGCCGGGTCATATCTGACCCCGATCCATGAAGGCATAACCCCGACCACAGCTTTACGCAGGCACACAGAGGGCACCGTGCCCTAGACCAGTGCACAGCAGGGTTAGGCTCGCCAGACCAGTGCACCCACACAGCTACATCCTCCCTGGCCACTGATGCCTCCCATCGTTCACAAGCATCAGCGTAACATTCCCAACCTGTGCCTATACCTGCCCTGAAACAAATCACCTCACTGAGTGCCCCACCCCATGCCCTACTCCCTGCCGCACAACCATCCCGTGAACAGAAGGCCTTAGACTACTGAAAGAAATCAAATCCCAAAGTAAATCAATCATGATATTTAAATGCCACAAAGACAGCAGAAAATCAATAAGCATACCACAGTGCAGACAGATTTATAGCCCTGCCTAATGACCAAATTAAAACACCACAGGAGACAAAGGGAAAATATGAAAACCCACTAGCCAGCATTGTACTCAATGGAGAGAGACTAAAAGCTTTCCTCCTAAGATCAGAAACAAGACAAGATGCCCACTGTCACCACTATTATTCAACATTGTGCTAGAAGTTCTAGCTAGAGCAATCAAGCAGGACAAAGAAATAAAAGGCATCCACATTGGAATGAAAGAAGTAAAACTCGTTATTTGCAGATGATATACTATACTTGGAAAATCCTGAGAAATCTACAGCAAAGTTACTCGAGCTAATAAACAAATTCAGCAAGGTGGCAGGATATAAAATTAATGTGCAAAAATCTGTAACATTTCTATACACAAGCAATGATCTGGCTGAGGAGTCAGTTATGGAAAAAATTCCATTCAAAATAGCAACTAAAAGAATCGAACAAATAATATATGACATATCTGGCAGTGATAAATATTAGGAAGAAGAATAAAGCAGGGTAAGAGCCACATAGTTCTAAAAGAGCCAAATACTTAGGAATGACCTTAATTAGGGACATAAAGGACTTGTACCCAGAAAGCTACATAACATTGCTAAAAGAAATCAGAGGAGGTTTAAATAGGTGGTAAAGATATTCCCTGCTCATGGACAGGAAGGCTAAATATAGTTAAGATGTCAACTGTCCCCAAATTGATCTACAGATTCAACACAGTACCAATCAAAATTCCAACAACCTACTTTGAAGATTTGGAAAAGCTAATTACCAAATTCATCTGGAAAGGAAAGTGACCCCAAATTGCTAAAAGCACCCTTAAAAAAAAGAAAGTGGGAGGATTAACACTCCCTGACTTTAAAACCTATTGTAGGGCAGGCCACAGTGGCAGGTAGAGTTCTCACCTGCCATGCCAGAGACGTGGGTTCATTTCCTGGTGCCTGCCCATGCAAACAAACAAACAAACAAACAAAAAAAAAAAACCTATTATAAAGCCACAGTGGTTAAAACAGCATGGTACTGGCACAAAGACAGAAGCACTGCCCAATGGAATCAAATTAAGAGTGCAGAAATAGACCAATAAATCTATGGTCAACTGATTTTTGACAAGGCTCCCAAATCCTCTGAACTGGGACAAAATAGTCTTTTTAGTAATTGGGCATGGAAGAACTGGATATCAACAGCCAGGAGAATGAAGGAGGACCTCTATCTTACACCCTACACAAAATTAACTCAAAGTGGATCAAATACCTAAATATAAGAACTAGCACCATAAAACTTCTAGAAGAAAATGTAGGGAAACATCTTCCAGACCTGGTAATAGGAGGTAGGTTCCTAAACTTTACACCCAAGGCACAAGCAACAAAAGAAAAAATAGATAAATGGGAATTCCTCAAAATCAAATACTTCTGCACCTCAAAGGAATTTGCCAAAAATGTGAGGAGGCAGCTGACTCAATGGGAGAAAATATTTGGAAATCACACATCAGACAAAGGTAATTTCCTGTATATACAAAGAAATCATACAACTCAACAACAAAAGAACAGACAGCCCAATTATAAAATGGGCTAAAGATATGAATAGGCATTTTCCTGAAGAGCAAATACAGATGGCTCAAAAGCACATGAAGAGATGTTCATTTTCACTGGATATAAGGGAAATACAGATCAAACCTACAATGAGATACCACCTCACACCTATAAGAATGGCTGCTATTAAACAAAGAGGAAACTATAAATGTTGGAGAGGGTGTGGAGAAATTGGGACACTTATGCACTGCTGGTAGGAATGTGTAATGGTTCAGCCACTATGGAAAACTGTTTGGTGGTTCCTTAGGAAACTAAATATTGAGTTGTCCTTTGACCCAGCAATAGCACTACTTGGTATATATCCAGAAGAGCCGAAAGCAATGACACAAACAGACATTTGCATGCTGATGTTTATAGCAGCATTATTCACAATCACTAAAAGATGGAAACAAACCAAATACCCATCAACAGACGAGTGGATCCACAGAATGTGATATATACATACGATGGAATATTACACAGCATTAAGACAAGATGACATCCTGAAGCACATGACAAGATGGATGAGCCTTGAGGACATAATGCTGAGTGAAATTAGCCAGACCCAAAAGGATAGATACTGTATGATTCCACTTTTATGACCAGCGTAAAGGTATAATCAGGGTTTATAATACATAATATAGGGGACTTAGAGATATATAGAAGCTAGAAATGGGTGAACCGTTAGCTTATGAGGTTGAGGGAATAGATAGGAGTGAAGGTGGTTCTCTAGTGGATCTAGAAGTAATATTACCATATTGAAGATGAACAAGATTGAAAGGGGTTGTATAGACCTACATGTCCCACTGATTCACACTAGAAATATGAATTAGTTCTCTCAAGAATTACCTCAAAGATATGATTCTTGTATAAAGAGTGCTTAAGTCCAGGGTACGGTTGAAAACTGCTATTGTTTGCTATGGGCTATGTTCAAAAGGAAACCATCAGGGGCGGGCCGCGGTGGCTCAGCGGGCAAGAGTGCTTGCCTGCCATGCCGGGGGACCCCGGTTCGATTCCCGGCCCCAGCCCATGTAACAAACAAACAAACAAAAAATAATAAAATAAAAAAAATACTTTAAAGTCTCATGTTAAAAAAAAAAAAAAGGAAACCATCAGCACTACCACAGCAACAGCAGAGGTAAATAATGGGGGGAGGGACAAGAGTAAAGAGGAGGTTTACATTTCCTATTTGGCAAGGGTCTGTTTATTAGTTTTCTTTCTCTTGGGAACAATGAAATTATCTAAAGTTAAAAATGTTGGTGGGCTGTGGACTTTGGGCCCTCTACATGATGCCCAATGAATGCAGGTAGCTGAAGGATGCACTGATGGAGAAATATATTGGTGAACGATGGTGTATATTTATGAACGAAGGTTGTGCTGCTACAAAAAGGAACAAAATCATAAGGCATGTAACGATGTGAATGAACATGTGGGACATTTGGGGAGACAAAAAAAGCCAGAAGCAAAAAAGCAATGTTATAGTCACCTTTAGAAAATGCTTGTAAGAAAACAGGGGCCTAGATTGTAAACCTTTAGAGCAGACACATTAAGTCTGAAGTGGGGATTATCATTTCTGGATTTTGAGAGGTTGTTTTATATATATAACCTGATATTTAGAGACAAGAACGAAGCTGAATAGGTTTGAGTTAAAGTAATTCAGAACATAGGGGTAAGGAAGACAATGTCTACATTTTAGAACTACAAATACTCTTTGAGACCAATGAAAGGAATATTTATTTGATCTGGAAGTGAAATTTTCTGCAGTACGTAGTTTAATTCAACCTATCTGTATAGCTCATTTGAACAATAGAAACACAGGAAGCACAGAATAAGAAAGGGGTTCTTTAATCCTGTATAAATAATTGTAATGCTTGGAAACATCCTAGAGTATATTAAGCTGATAATCAAAAAGTATTGGCAAAGTCCCTGAAAGAGGGAAAAAAGAATATGGAACTATTAAACCTTATCATCAGAAAATCTCCTAATACTGTGTCAAACTTTAGGGACACCTAAATCAATAGGCTATGCCCTCAATTATGAGGCTTACTCTTGTGAAGCTTATGTAGGTAGCGGATAAGCTTAGACTGCCTATAGGCATGCCAAAGAGTTACTTCTGGAGGACCTCTTTTGTTGCTCAGATGTGGCTTCGGTCTCTCTAAGCCCAACTCTGCAAGTGAAATCATTGCACTTCCCCATACGTAGGACAAGACATCCAGGGGTGAAATTCTCCTTGTTGACATGGAAGATGACTCCCAGGGATGAATCCAGACCTGGCACCATGGGATCAATTATTCTATCCTGACCAAAAGGGGGAAAAGAAGTGTAATTAATAAAGTATCAGTGTCAGGGAGAGTTTAAATAGAGCCAAGAGGCTACCCTAGGGGTTGCTCTTACACAAACTTCAGTTAGACCTTGCTACCTATCATAATCTGCCAACCCCCAACCAGGACCATTCCAGCCAATCCTAAAGAACACCTAGGGCAATATGTAAGATTCCACAAGAGTTCTAAACACTAGAGTAATTTTCCAGGAACCTACAACTTCCAGATGGGTCCATGGTCCAAATAAGCCCTGAAACCTAGCCCAGCCTCTCCAGAACATCAGATAGTTCCATCTCCCTACCCCATATTAGTGACAGACCCTTCCAATACCAAAAATTTAGAATTACCATAGCCCAAACAGCCCTAAGGAGAGGTATGGAAAGATCAAAGGTGACAGTGGAGTTATACATAGAAGGTAGGATTTAACAAATGAATATGAATGCTGAACCATTAAATTGATATCTCTTTTAGCCTCTAGTATTTTAGAGTAGCTAGAAGTAAAAACCTAAAATTGTGAAATTGTAACCCATGTCAAAGTCTGAGATATGTTCTACAAATAATTGTGGTGCTGTGCTTTGAAATTTATCCCTTTTTATATATATATTATTTTCACAGAAAAGAAGGAAAAAAAAGTTGATTGTGATGAAGTAAAAAAAGTAAGTTGATTGTGAAAAAGTAAGCCCTCTTGCCTCCTATATTCTGGAGCAGCTAGAAGGAAAAATCTTAGAGAATTGTATGGGTCCATGACAAACTCTGGGATCTATCCTGTAACCGCTTGTTGAACAGTGCTTTGAAAACTATTGCTTTTTTTATTTCTTTGCTTTGTATATATGTTATACTATACAATAAAAAAGTAAAAAAAAAATAATAAAGGGAGGGAAAAAAATTAATAGTGAAAGAGAAAAAAAGGGCCATAGAATCTTAGTATTTCACAACCAGAAGGTATTGTCACTGCACAGAGAAGGAAACTGAAACCTGGAGTGACTTTCCTAAGGTCTTGAGTGAATGACTTATCTGTATTTGCTGTGGATTCACGTCAGGAAGTTTCAGGAAAATTCTAGAATCATCTCTATTTATAATGTTTATCTCATTCTTATTCAATAGTATTCGAGCATCACACTAAGTAGTGTCATTCATTTGCTCTAGTAGTAGAAGGAGTAACAATAATAAGCAACAACTTCCATTTTTACATGGCTACCATGTCTAGGCACTTTATTTTTTTTTCCCCAATATTTTCAACAACTCTGTATATTAAATATTAGCCTCTTTCACAGATGAAGAAACTGAGGCTCAGGTAGATTGCATGACTAGCCCAGGGATACCCAGTTCTATCTGACCTCAAAGCTCCTTTACCTTCTGGTGAGGAGACCCGGTAAACAAAGGCAGAGTAGTGTCTCCAGATTTGGCTGCACACCAAAATCCCCTGGAGAACCTAAAAAACTTTTAGACCCCATATGCAGCCATTCATATGTATTAGTTTTATGTGTTTAAAACACTTTCTTTATGATTCTATTATTTGGCCACATTATGAACCACTTGTAGAGCAGAAAGCAGACAGGATTTAATATCAAAGCACATGGGTTGGAACCCCAGCTCTTCTTGAATGGACTGTGTGATGGTGGTCAGATTCCCGAACCTTCCTAAGCTTTGTCTTTTTTTTGTATGCTGTTTGGTGGGGTCACATTTCATTTTTTTCCATGTGAATTTCCTGTTATTGAAGCATCATTTGTTGAATTTTTGTTTGTTGTATTTTGTTTGTTTGTTTTTGGGGAAGTGCATGGACCAGGAATCGAACCCAGGTCTCCCGCATGGCAGATGAGAATTCTACCTCTGAACTGCCCTTGCACCACCACCCCAAAGCTCTAGCTTTTCATCTAGTGGAGAATGTATTGTCTCATAGACTCCAGAACACCAAGTGAGATAGGTAATACACCTGAAAGTGCTTAACAAACTACAAAGGCCTGTGGGAGTGTAGAGGATCCTCAAAATTTTGAGTTGAAAAATGTATTAAAGTAATGATTCCCTATATATCATAACCCTACAATATTTCAAAAAAGATCAGAGATAAAATAACCAACTTTTTGGAATTTTAAAAACAAAAAGACCTTTGACCATCTAACTCCATCGTCACTTCTTATTTGAAATTTTTTTAGAAAGTATTAAGAACCTAATTTCAGAATAAAGGACAGTTCTTTGAACTGAATATATTTTCTCTAATATGAAACTTACCACACTATACCTGTTCTCCTTTCTTTTCCCATAGCACAGAAATTGTCAGTAATAGTGTTTCATAGACCAGCACAAACTTTAGATCTTGTAGTCCATCCCAGAGAAATATTGCTTTACTAGGTTGTGCAATTTTCCCAAAAACTTACATCTGGTTAATAGCAGACTCAAGGTCAATGAGGGCTAGTGATGATGACCATTTTTCAACCATGTACCCTTTTTCTTCAGCATATCCCACAGGCCAAGATGTTGTCCAGCTTGAAGTTGTCATTTATATTATTAGAACAGTAAGTTTAATGAATATACCTTTTCAAATCACGCTCTCCTTGTTGTGCTGTCTCTCCCCACAATGCAGCTCAGACTGAGAAACACTGGGATTTTTATGTGCTCCTTATCATTCTGGATTAGATAAAGTTGATGATGAGGAAGAAGTAGGGAAGCAATTTTGTATAGTATGAATAATTAAGAATAAAAGCTCTGGAATCAGACGTCTGGGTTTGAGTCTAAGATCCATCACACATTGGTGTGTGACTTGGAGCAAGTTTCTCAGGCTCAGTCAGTTTCCTCATCTACAAAATGAGGGTAATATTTGTAACTGCTTGATAGGATTGCTGTGAGGATTAAATAATCTGTTGCATTTGAAGAGCTTGCTATGAGCTTGATAAATACCAGCTATTACTATTACTAGTATAGAACCCAGATTACTTCTTGTCTTGTTATTTTCCTCCATATGGCCTTTTTGAGTACATGATTTAGTGTAGTTATATGTACAAAAGGTAATTCTGACTTCCCAGTGGATAAACAGACCTTCTGTTTATTTCCTATTACAACCGTTTTGTTGTTGTTGTTGTTAATCGCTCCACATTGTACCATTATCAACAGCTGATCCAGGGCTGTGAATTGTATCTTGTACAAAGTTAATGAGCCATGTCAAATAGGATCAGCTCTGTTAGTACTGCTGTTATAAACCCATTTATATTTGTTGTAAAGCACAAAGCCCATTTATGTTTAAATATATAAAACAGTGTGGCATAAATTTGTACATAGAACATAAGCTGCTGCTTAAGAAGATTTTTAGGTTATTTTGAAATCAAATAGAAAGTTTTTGAATTTTTAATGATTTAAAATTTTTCTATTATAATTAATAGGATTCAGTTGATATTTGACAGGTATCAAAACAAAAAATGATTATCAAGTTAACCCTTTTATGACTGCATATTTATAATAGTGCTTATTATTATTTCACAAAATAAGGCATTTCCAAAAGGAAAATTCCTTTCAAGTAATGCTTTATACAATGTTATTTTAAATGAATGATACAATAAAGAAATAAGCATTAAATTGGACCATGGAGTTTTGACATGGATTAAGGTTAGGGTTACTCTGGTAGTGTTAAAATGAATCATATTTCTGACAAATAACTTCTTTTCAGTTTTAATAATTCCTGGGATGAGTATTATTTCTCCAACTTTGTGGTCTAAATCACTAGTATCAGATGTTCACCATTTATTCCAAAGGTGGTGATGTCAGAAGCAGGAGTTGACTGTTTTTTTTTTCCTGCTTCATTTTGTAATCTCATTCTACATGAAAGCATGATATTGCTTAAAATATTTAATATATAGTTTTTCTTCTCCCCTTTGCATGATATTGTAAAGATAAAATAAACCTTACAATATACTTGTTGACCTTGGGCAAATTACCTAGTTTCTAAACCTCATTTATTCACTTCCTCAACAATGTACCACAGGTTTGGTACTTGAGGATACAAAATTGAGCATAATTTCTTCACTCAGGGATGATACCTTTGTATTATTGTGAAAACTCAATCATTTGTTTTTTCATTTTATTCATTTAACAAATATTTCCTCAGGAATTAACAGTATGTTTGATACTGAAAATACATTAATGAACAGAAAAAAGAACACAGTCCCTGCCTCACAAATCTTACCCTCTCAGAGAAATATGACAAGTATATAGGAATGTATTCTATTGTCAGTAGAATATATTCCCCTCACTGCAAATAGTATTCTTTCTAAAATACAGGTTTGATTTCATTTCTCATCTGCTTGACTCTTTTCAATGACACTCTTTCCCCTCAGACGAAAGAAAGCCTTAATTTATTTTGATGGTTTACAAATCAATATGACATACATCCTTGTTTATTGTGTGTGTGTGTGTGTGTATATATATACAGTATATGTGCCAATATATATGTGTGTGGATATAATGTGTCAATATATGTGCATATAATGTATGTGTCAATACATACGTATACATACAACTTGTGTGTATGTATACACATGTATAGGAGCCACAGGGAGAGAACTTTTGGCTGGGATGAGTAGGAAGAACTTTAACTGAGATACACAGAGCATCAGGGAATGCTTAGAGGAAGAGATGGCTGAGAAGATAAAGAGATAAAGAACATAGAAAGTGACATCCTTCAGGAACTCATTCATCCCATGATATCCCCTTCCTGCCACCCCAGTTGGACCCTTTGTTCATTTAGATACTACCTCTGTTTATGAAAAGGACTATCTGCTGTATCTTTTTTTTTTCCACATCAATATTTGATTTGTGAGGTCTATAGCTTCCATAGAAAAACTTTCTTGAAAGTTAAATTCATTTAATTCTTCCTCTGATATTACTCATGGACTGATTCAGTAGAGTAGATGAAAGTAGAGGGAGTTCAATTTGGGGAAAAAAAGGGTCAAATTTATTATTTTTAGTGCTGTTGAGTTTACATGTATCACTACTTGCTTCTTGTGCTAACTATTGGGATTTTTTTTTCTCATTTTATAAATGAGATTGAGACTCATAGAGGGTTGTTAAGTTTAAAAAAAGGCTACAATTTAAATTCTATTATTTCCATTATACCACATTTCCTTTGGGGCAAAATATTTTAATAATGAAGAATAGAATCAGTTACACACCCTTCTTTGTTAACAAAGGCATGACTGTGTAGATATCAGGTAGAGAACTCTGTGGCCTAAGAATTATGTGTTCCATTATGCAATAATTATGTTCCACCAAGATTTGGCAACTTTCATGATTCATCTTGTGGTACTTTGTTTTACAAATGATACTTTTGGCCACTTATATTTTACTTGATCATTTTAATAGTATTTTGGCATTTTTAGTGAGTTTTTGGAACCATTCATTCATTCAGGATATATTTGAAGACTTAAAATTGGTCACTTGGCTATGTTTTAGGATTTATCTATAGCAGTGAACAGGACTCAAGCTTTGCCCTTGATGTATCCACAGACAGCATTCTGTAGCACTCATAATTAATGGGGGGAAAAGTCTCCTATTTCCCCCTCATTGACTACATTTATTAATTATAACTTTGAAGAACTACTTTTATACCTATAAGTGGATTCTGTTGAAGTTACTACAGCATTCAATCCATATAGCCATTCTTTTTTTGTGTGATTCATAAAATATGGTGCAGAGTGGTACAACTGCTTTGGAAAACAGTCTGGCTGTTCCTTACAAGGTTAAGCATAGAATTACCATATTCCCCAACAATTCCGCTGTGCCTTTCTTAGGTATTATATTAGTCAGGGTTCTCCAGGGAAACAGAAGCTGCAGGATATATATACATATACACATACACATATACACATATGTATTATGTAAATATTATTAGATTTATTCTAGGAATTGGCTCATGCAACTGTTGAGATGGGAAAGTCCAAATTCTGAAGGGCAGACCACAAACTGGGAACTCCAATGAAGGTTTTTAAGAATTCCCTGGGAGAAAGTAGCTTACTGAAGTAGAGATAGAAATTCTTCCTTCTGACTTCTGAAATAATCAGTTCTCCCTTTAAAGTCTTCAACTGATTGTTTGAAACTTCTGTCATTGCAAGGTGATTAACTTAGTTGATTATGAATGTAACTTGTCACAGATCTAATCAAATTACTGTTGACTTAGTTCCATGAAATACCCTAATAGTAACATTGAAGCCAGTGCTTGCTTGGTCAAACAACTGGACACCATCACCTAGTCAAGTTGATGAGTGAATTTAAACATCACAAGTGGTTACTCAAGAGAAACTAAACTTATGTTCACAATAGCATTATTCACAACGCTTCCCCTCCTTTGTAGTAGCTACCATTCCCCCATCCCTCAGCCACAAAACAAGAATCTGTAGGTACTGTTCTGGTTTTCCTGGTGCAGTCTGCCAGTGTCAGAGTAGGCAATAAAAACCTAGTCTTTTAAAAACTAGGAGTGTGTGGTCTGATTGCTGATCAATGCTTTTGATTAGCTGCTTTTGATGCTGGGGCACCAGCATGGAAGGATGCCACTGTTTCGACCCCTTTCAGGAAGAAGCAGCAAAAAAAGTCTCAAAGAATCAGTATGTCTTTTACTTTCTTACTTTCTTTCTCCCTTTTTTTTTTCTTTTTCCATTTTCTGTTGTAAAACAAAGACAGTCTGGAAAAGACACAAACTGACAACTTCAGCTTGTGAAGAAAAAACTTCAAGAAAAAAAAAACCCAAGGGAAAGGGAGAATTATGATTTCAGATTTACAATAGCATAATACTCCAAATGTCCATTTCTCAAAAACAATTACAAAAGCACACAAAACAGGAAAGTGTGACCCATTTTTGAGCAATAAAAGGAGTTTGACAGAAACCCTCTGAGGAAGCTCATAAATTGGAATTATTAGTCAACTATGTTAAATTAATTATTATAAATGTATTTATTGAGTTAAAGGAAACCATGGGCAAGAAGCTAAATGAGCTTAGGAAAATGTCTAAATAAAATGAAAAATATAAATTACAGAAGGAAACAAATAAATTTTGGAGCTGAAAAGTCTAGTAATTGCAGTGAAAAACTCACTTGAGGGATTCAATATCAGATTTGAGCAGACAGAAAAAGGAATCAGCAAACTTGAAGACAAAACAATTAAAATTATCCATTGTGAGGAACAAAAAAAAAAAAAAAGAACGAAGAAAAATAAACAGAGCATGAAGGCTCTGTGGGACACAAAACATACGAACAAATGCATCATAGGAATCCCAGAAGGACAAGAGAGAGAGAAAGGTACAGAAAAAGAAATAAATGGCTGAAAATCTCCCAAATCTGAAGAAAGATATGAATATACATATCCAGGAATCTCAACGAAACCCAGCAAGGTTAACTCAGAGATCCACACCAAAAAACATTATAGTGAAACTGTCAGAATCCAAAGACAAAGACAAGATTTGAAAGCAGCAAGAGAGAAGTGACTTGTCACCTACAAGGGATCCTCAGTAAGATTACTAGTGGATTTCTCATTGGAAATGGTGGAGGCCAGAAGGCAGTGGGATGACATATTTAAAGTTTTTAAGAAAACAAAAAACTGTATCTGGAAAATTCTAAATCTAGAAAAATTATCCTTCTAGAATGAAGGAGAATATAAGGCATTTAAAGATAAACAAAGGCTGAAGGAGTTCATTTCCAGAAGACCCTTCCTACAAGAAATGAAAAAAGGAGTCCTTCAGGTGGAAATAAAAAGATTCTGAGCAGTAACTCAGAACTATGAGAAGAAATAAAGAACATCGATCAAGGTAGCTAGTTACACAGGTAAATATACAATCCTGTATTATTGCTTTTGCGTTTGTAACTGCTTTTCCCCCTACCTCTTTATTACTTAAAAAGCATATGTGTGTTAAAACAATAATTAAAATCTTTGTTAATAGGCATACGGTATATAAAGAGATAAACTGAATAAATACCATTATAGAAGGAGATAACAGAGATGTGTAGGGGTAGACTATTTGTAAACTACTAAAACTAAGTTTATTAGTATTCACACTAGGCTGTTATTACTTAAAGATGTTATTGGTGAACACAGAAGTAACCACAGAAAAAAATAACTAACAAATATAGAGAAAAAGAAAGAAGAAATGAATCAAAAAAAGATAGAGTATGAAATATTGAATGCAAAAAGGGGCAGGAGTTGTGAAATAATATAGAAGACATGCAGAAAATAAATAGCTAAATGATAGACGTAAATCCTTCCATATTAGCTATTGCCTTAACTGTAAATGGATTAAACTGTTTCAGTTTCTGGGTGCTAAAACAAATACCATACAATGGGTTGGTTTATCAGCAGGAATTTAATAGCTCAGTGTTTCAGAGGCTAGAAAGCTTGATTCCTCCTGGGGTCAGGATCTTCTGGCTGGCAGTCAGTGGGGTTTCTTGTTTTTTCCATCACATGGCAATGCACATGGTGGTGTCGTCTTCTTTCCCTTCTGAATTTTACTGCCTTCGAGCTCTTGGCTACTTCCAGTGGCTTCTCTTCTGTGTCCAATTTCCTGTGCTTAAAAGCGTTGATTTAAGGCCCACCCTCAGTCAGTTTGGGCATGTGTTAACTAATAACACCTTCAAAAGTCTTCTTTACAAATGGGTTCACACTCACAAGACCAGGAGTTGTCAGGGGGCATGGTTCCCAACACTGAATCTAATTACAAGGCAGAGATTGGCAGATTTGGATGTAAAAATATGAACTATCTGTGTGCTATCTACAAGAGACTCACTTTAGACACAGAGATGTTGAAAATGAAGGGGTAGAAAAATATATTCCAAGAAAATAGTAAACAAGAGGAGAGCCAGAGAAGCTATGCTATTGAAAACAAAGGATATACACATTAACAACAGAACCTCAAAATATATGAAGCAAAAATGAACAGAGTTGAAGGGAAAAATCAATAGTTCCACAGTAATACTTGGAAACTTCAATACGCCATTTTCAATAATGGATAGCACATCCAGACAGAAGACCAATAAAGAAATGAAAGATATGAATAACACTATAAACCAATTACATCTGATGAACATATATAGAACACTCAACCCCAAAACAGCAGAATACACATTCTTCTCAAGAGCACATAGATCCAGGATATACCAAATGGCCCACAAATGAAATATTAATATATTTTTTAAGAGTGAAATCATACAATATATCTTCTCTTCCCAGAAGAGAATGAAGCTAGAAATCATAAAAAACAAATTGGAAAACTTACAAATATGTAGAAATTAAACAACATACTTTTGAGCAAACAAGAAATAAGAAATCACAAGGGAATTAGAAAACGCTTGTAGATGAATGAAAATGAAAACACAACATGCCAAAATTTATTGGATGCTGTGAAGACAGTGCTCAAAGGGAAGTTTATACCTGTAAATGTCTACATGTTAAAAAGTGAAAAATTACAAATCAACCCAACTTCACACCCTAATGGAATGTTCTAGTTTGCTAGCTGCCAGAATGCAATATACTAGAAACGGAGTGACTTTTAAAAAGAGGAATTTAATAAATTGCTAGTTCACAGTTCTAAGGCTGAGAAAATGTCCAAATTAAAACAAGTCTATAGAAATGTCCAATCAAAGGCATCCAGGGAAAGATACCTTGGTTCAAGAAGGCTGATGAAATTCAGGGTTTCTCTCTTGAGTGAGAAGGCTTTTTTCCTTCTTCATCTCCAAAGCACTAGCTAGTGGATTCTCTGCTTCATGGTGCTGCAGTATTCTCTGCTCTCTCTCAATCTCTTTCATTCTCCAAAATGTTTCATCTTTTATAGGACTCCAGAAACTTATCAAGACCCACCCAAATGGGTGGAGACATGTTGTCCCCTAATCCATCTTAACAAACACTCTTGATTAAATCACATCTCCAGGGAGATGATCTGATTACAGTTTCAAAAATATAGCATTGAATAGGGATCATTCTTCCTTCATGAAATGGGACCCAGACCAAAACTTGGCTTTCCCAGGAGAAATACATCCCTTCAAACCAGCACATGGAACTAAAAAAAAGAACAAACTAAACCCAAAGTGAGAGGAAGGAAATAAATAGTAAAGATTAAAGTGGAGATAAGTAAAATAGAGGGGTGAAAAACAACAGAGAGTATCAACAAAACCTAAAGTACATTCTTTGAAAATAGTGATAAAATTATCAAACCTTTCACTAGAGGGACAAAGAAAAAAATGAGGATGCAGGTAACTAAAATCAGAAATGAAAGTGGGGACATTACTACTAATGTTACAGAATAAACAGGATTATGAAAGAATACTATGAACAATTATATGCCAACAAATTAGATAGCCTACCTGAAATGGGCAAATTCCTAGAAGTATACAAATTACCTAAACTAACTCAAGAAGAAATAGAAAATAAAATAGAAGCAGAGAATCTAAACATACCTGGAACAACTAGAGTAATCAGTAATCAAAAGTCCAAAACTGGATGGCTTCACTGCTGGATTCTACAAAACATTAAAGAATAACCAGTAACCCTTTTCAAATTCTTCCAAATAATAGAGGGCAGAATACTTCCTAACTCTATTAGGCCAATATTACCCTGATACCTGAGCCAGATAAAAATAGCACAGGACAGGCCACAGTGGCTCAGCAGGCACAGACCCAAGTTTGATTCCCAGTGCCTGCCCATGCAAAAAAAAAAGATTAATTAATTTTAAAAAATAACACAAGAAAAGAAAATTATAGACCAATGTCTTTTATGAATATAAATGCAAAAATTCTCAACAAAATACTGGCAACTTGAATCCAACAGCATATTAAATGAGTATGCCCTATGACAAAGTGGGATGCATCCTTCAGGATATATTCAAGGGTCAACATAAAATCAATCAATGTAATGTGCTGCATTAACAAAATGAAGGAAAAAAAAAAACACATGAGCTGCTTAGTTGATCAGAAAAGGTAGTTGACAAAGTCCAGCCTTTTTCATGATAAAAACACTCCAAAAACTAGAAAAAGGAGAGAATTTTCTCAACCTGATAAAAACACAGCTCAATGTGTTCATCATACTCAATGGGGAAAGACTGCTCCCCTAAGTTCAGGAACAAGACAAGGTGTCCACTGTCACCAAAACATTGTACTAGAAGTTCTTGCCAGAATGATCAGGCAAGAAAAAGAAATTAAAGGTATCCAAATTGTGAAGAAAGCAGTATTACTATCCTTAGTCAAAGATAACATGATATATGGAAAGTTCCAGGCACTCCACAAAAAAAGCTATTAGAACTAACAAATGAATTCAGCACAGTTGCATGGAACAAGAAAAACACTAAACATCAGTGGTGTTTCTATATACCAGCAATAAACATTCTAAAAAGGAATTAAGAAAACAATTCCATTTACAATAGCATAAAAAAAAAATAAAATACCTAGGAATAAATTTAACCCAGGAGGTGAAAGACACTGAAAACTACAAAACTTCCTGCAAGAAATTAAAGAATACCTAAAGAAGATAGAAAGACATCCCATGTTAAGATATCAATACTTACCTAAAACAGTATACAGATCCAATACATTCCCTATCAAAATTCTAGCAGCTGATTCTCAAATTCACATGGAATTGCAAATTGATATAGAATTGAAAGGGGTCCCAAATACAAAACAATCTTGAAAAAGAACAAAGTTGGATGATTCACACTTCTCATTTTGAAACTTACAACAAAACAGAAGTAATTAAAAGAGTGTAGTACCAACAAAAGGATAAACGGGCCAGTGGGACACAATTGAAAGCCCATAAAGCCATGCTTTATGGCTAGTTGTTTTTTGACAAGGATGCCAAATCCATTCAATGGGGAAAGAGTACTCTCTTTAACAAATAGTTGGGAAAACTGGAAATATATGTGCAAAGAATGAATCTAGACCCCTACTTCTTACCATATTAAAAAATTAATTTAAAATGAATCATTGACATAAGAACTAGTACTATAAAACTCTTAGAAATTTATAACTCTTAGAACATAGAGAAATATCCTTGGGACTGTGTTTTAGGCAATAAATTCTTAGATTTTTACATCAAAGACATGAGCAATGAAAGAAAAATGAAAGATAAATTGGATTTCATCAACATTTTAAACTTTTTCCGCATCAAAGGACACTCAACAAAGCAAAAAAAACCTTAAAGAATGGGAGAAAATATATGGAAAACATATATCTGATAAGGGTTTAATATCTAGAATATACAAAGAATTCCTACAACTCAACAGCAAAAAAATTAAACCATCTAATTTTCAAATGGGCAAAAGATTTTACAGACATTTTTTCAAAGAAGATATACAAATGACCAGTAAGCACATGAAAAGATATTCAACCTCTTTAGCCATTAAAGAAATATAAATTGTGTAAGGGACAGTATGAATGCAACCTGCCTCCTTTCTCTGTGACTCACGGATAAACACTACGCTTGGGATTAGATGTGTTAGCCTGGCTGACTGCCTTGAAGTAAAATACATCTCCTGGCAAATAGTGGCCAGCTGGCACATTCTTTCCCCTTTTGTCCCAAGCATGTGAATATGTTTCTTGGAGCAGCCTAGCTAAAGTGTGTGAGTTTTATGGCAGCTGACCCATCCCCACTGCTCTGTATTCCAGGTGGGGAGGGAGCAAGGATCTTTCTACTGTGGTACAAGAGGGTGTGCATAGATCATCTTTCTATGCTGGCCGTGACTGAGACCTGCTGGCCGTGGGATGCTGGCACCCACAGTGAAGCTAACCTTGCTTTGTCCCTTCTATATGTGAATAAATATTGTTCCATCCAGTGCCTGTGTGAGTCATGCTTTTGTTTGAGTCCCAACACCTGCAAACCATGGAGTGGCCGGGACCACAGGCCTCCTGTTCTTAGTGGCACGCATTTGTGTGCCCTTTGCTGCTCCGTGCAGTAAAACTCCTCCCTGGAGAAGGCAACAGGTGTCTCTCTTCTGACTGGCACAAATCAAAACTACAACTAGACACCACTTCACAACCACTAGGATGGCTGTGACCAAAAAAAAACCAATGGAAAATAGCAAGCGTTGATGAGGATGTGAAGAAATAGGAATCCTCATATACTACTTGTGAAAATATCAAATAGTTCAACACTCTGGAAAACATTTTGGCAGTTCCCCAGAAAGTTAAACAGAACTACCATATGACCCCCCAATTCTACTTCTAGGTATGTACGTCCAAGAACAGGAAACAGGGACAGATATTTGAATACCATTGTGCATGACAGCATTATTCACAATAGCCAGTGGAAGGAAGATACCCAAATGTCCATCCAGAGATGAAAAGATAAACAAAAATGTGGTACATAAATGCACTAGAACATTATTCAGCCAGAAAAAGACTTGAAGTATTGATGCATATTACAACATGGAAGAAACTTGAAGGCAGATGCAAAAGAACAAATAGTATATGATTTCTCTTATATGAAATACTTAGAGTAAGTGAACTCATTGAGACAGAAAGTAGAATAGTGCTCTTGAGTGTCTACTAGTGCTAGACATCATGGTAAGTTCTAGAGGACGGTGCTGGGGCATGTAAAAGGAGCATTGTCATTCAATTTTGAGAAGATCGGGAAACCTTTACTATCCAGTCCAAAGGTCACCCCCTTCCCCAGAACCTCAGTGAAACACCCCAGGAGAATTATTACTCATTCATTCATTCACTACTCTTAGCACCTGTCTTTCTCTTGTTTCTTTTGTCTGGTATTAATTTGCCTGATCGTTCAGTCAGTTAGATTGAAAGCTCCTTACTGGCAGAGACCTCATTTTTAGTTTCTTCATATCATAATTGCTCAGTATAAGACTGTTGGATGAAATGGGTAAACAAATCAATAAGTCTCTGTTGACTATTTTTGTCTCTTGATGACCACACCCCACCCTGCCTAAATCACATAAATTATTCAGCCTAAAATTCTTCTTTATCATTTACTTTATTTGGGCCTTGTTTTCAATCTTTCAGGCTATGGAACAGAGTCCACTTATGTTTTTTAATGGTTTTTTTTTAATAATACATGGGGTTAGAAGTAACTTAGAATTGGAGGTCTCCTGCCAGCCACCCCTGATTTACCATGGCTGAGGAGATGGCCCAGGCCAACCCAGAACTTTCTCCACCAAGATAACTATTAGTTTACTTCATTTATCCAGGAGATTATCTAGTTATCCTTACTGCTGAAGGATCCTTCCTGGGATTAAACCACAAAATGCGCATCTATGTGATGATGTTAAGAATTACTGATTGCATATGTAGAATGGAATGATTTCTAAATGTTGTGTTAATTTCTTTTTTTCTTTAATTAATAAAAAAAAACACAAAATGCAAGGTTATTAAAGGCTGTGACTATCAAGCAGGATTCCAGTGTGATATAGGTTTTTTGCCCAATGTACATTAGAAAAGGGACCTGCAGATTGTTTGCTCCCTACAGAATATTCCATGGTTAAATTAGATGATATGTAGTCATATTTTTTGTTAGTTCAGTTCACTCCATAATTAACATGACTATCAGGCTGTTGGTCATAAAACGTTTGTCTCTCCAGAAATTTGAAGTGCAAGATTTGCAAGTACTAGACATTTGAAATTTTGAAACATTGATTTGGGCTTAACTTTGCCCTTAAAATAAAAAAGGAATCTGTTCATTAAGATGGCAGGGTGAGTCACTGTAGGGTTCTATCTCGCCACAGAAGTTTTAAACAACAAACAAGAGCTTGGCAGAATGATCTTTCTGAAAGTTCCAGAAAGCAGTCAAAGATTTCATTGACCAGGAAAGTACTGAGTTAAGAAGAAGGCAACTTAAAAACAGTAGAATTTAGTACTTCCCTGGCTAGTGTCTCCCCCAACCCATGATTGGCTCGACAGAGAGCCATACCACACTCCCAGTATGGGTTCCTAGTCCCAGTTCAAAAGGGAGCGAAGTAAATCTTGTGCACATACTGGTAACATGTATGTCTGTGCAAATCTGTCTCGTGGCAACCTGAAGGACTGAAAAAGGATGCTCATTGTAAGTTCACCATCTCAGAATTTGCCCTGCATGTAGAAGGCTGTCCTATACAACACTGTAGGAGAACACTCAAATCAAAGCTGCCTGGGAAAAAGGTTTGCTAGCTGTGGAACATACAGAGCAGTCCCTAAGAGCTTGAGGAAACACTGTTTTCTAGGGAAAGGAGGAAATTTTAATATATGTAAACGGGAATTCTAGGGCTATGCATCCATTGCCAAGACAAGATGCATAAATAAAAAACACCAGGGAAGACCCTATGCTTGAGTCTTGAGCTATTCTCTAAACTTATTAAGACAGCTAAGCTCTGATGGAGATGACATTTGTACAGACTAATCCTCAAAACCTAAGAAAGGTAGTTTTTCTTTTCTTTCCTTCCTTCCTTCTTCTTTCTTTCCTTCCTCCCTTCTATCTTTCCTTCCTTCTTCCCACATGCCTGCCTTCCTTCCTTCCTATCTTTTTCTGCCTCCCTCCCTCCCTCTCTCCCTCCCTCCTTTCCTCCCTCCCCTGGCATTCAAAGGAATCTCTATCATTGCACTAGTTGAGCACAAGCTTAAGGAGCAGGTGTCTCAGTTTCTAAATTTCAGAAATAGCACATTAAAAAACCGAATATCAAGGTTGAACCAAGCAATTACAAGACATGCAAAGAAATTTGAGACAATGTCGTATGCAAAGAAGCATAAGTAATTAGAAATAAACAATGAGGAGAACAAGACCTAAAACACATTAAAGACTTTAAAAATAATGGTCCAACATCATCAAAAGCAAAAACTTTTCTTCCTAAAAGAATATTATCATGAAGGTAAAAGGACAGCCTACACAATGGGAGAATATCTGGAGTCCCAAATCTGATAAAGGATTAATATCTAGTATATATGAAGAAATCCTTAACACCAAAAAGACAACCCAATTAAAAAATGAACGAACAACTTGAGCAGGCATTTGTCCAAAGAAGATATACAACTGGCCAGAAAGGACATGAAAAGGTGTTCAACATCTTTAGCCATCAGGAAAATGTAAGTCAAAAACCACAGTGAGATACCATTTCATACCCATTAGCATGGCTGCAATTCAAAGAATGGAAAATAAATGTTGGAGAGAATGTGAAGAAATGGGAATACGCATCATTGCTGGTGGCAATGTAAAATGGTACAGCCTCAGTGGAAGACAATTTGGTGGTTCTTCACAAAGCTAAGTATAGAACTACCACATGAACTAGCAATTCTACTACTAGGTATATACCCCTCCAGAATTGAAAGCAGTGACTTTAATTGGCATTTCACACCAGTGTTCATAATGGAAGTATTCAAATTACCAAAAGATGGACACAACACATCTGTCCATCACCGATGAATGGATAAATAAAATTTGGTATATACATGGAATATTATTCAACTGTCAAAGGCATGAAGTCCTCATACATGCAACTACATGGATGAACCTTGAAGACATCATGATGAGTGAAATAAACTAGACACAGAAGGATAAATATTGTATGATCTCCCTGATTTGAAAATTAGAATAAGTGAACGCATGGTGTCAGAATCTAGATACAGGATACCAGGGGATGGGGTGGGGCTAGGGAATGGTCAGTTAAGACTTAAAATGTACAGAGTTCCTATATGGAATGATGGAAATGTTTTGGTGATGGAGTGTGCAATTTGTAGAGACCAGCATACAGGTTGCTGGGGTGGGGATGAGGAGAGGGAGGTTAATACATAATGGGTGCAGTGTTTCTGTTTGGAAGGATGAGAAAGTTCTGCTAACAGATGATGGTGGCAGTAACACAGCATTGCTAGGAGAAAATGTCCAAAAGGACATTATTAGGACATTTGAAAAAGTGAGAGTATAGACTGTAAGCCTTATAACAATGTTAAATTTCTTGAATTTGGTAGCTGAACTTAAGGTGATTACGTGAGTATCCTTGTTCTTAGAAAATGAATATGGAAGTATTAAGTGTTCAGGGAGCATGATGTATACTCTCAAGTATTTGGAAGACAGACAGACAGACAGATAGATAGATAGTTAGATAGATAGATCTGGAATCTGGGTTTTTGGGCGGTGGATATGTTGGCGTTCTCTGTATGCAGTTTGTATTGTTTTTGCAACTATCCTGTAGATTTGAAATAATTTCAAAAATAAAGTTTTAGTAATAAAAAAGAAGTTAAATTAAAAGTTGGCAAAATTAATTGGTAAAAACATTTTGAAATTGGGTGTCTATATGTCTACATTTAATTGTTTAACAATATTAAAAATCAAATTCAAGTGCAAAAGACAGTAAGATAAATTGCGTAATTCCAAGGAAATATCAAGTTAGGTAAAGGGATGATTTTTAAACAAATGTTTTAGCTATTTTAATTGTGAAAATCCTTCTTTCAAAGCATTAGGTGCCTTCCAGATTTGGGGCCTTGAACATAATTTTACCAAAGTTTTAGCACTTTCATTGTTGCCAGAGGCTTTTCTGGAGCAGTCCTAGCAAGGGTTGCTTGCCCGGGTCAGGAAAATCCACCCAAGCACCTAAAATTAATACAATAAACCTCATCTGTCCTTTCTGTTACCTCTTTGGTTAAATCGCCTTGAGGAGTTCAAACCCAGAAGGAACAAAGTGTTTTTGCTGTGGGTTGATGACTTATGATCCGAGAGAACACTTAAGAATCTGAGAAATCTGGGGAGAAAGGCAAGAAATGATCGGTGTGGTTAATAGAAGAAGGAGGCCAAGACAAATTCGGAGGCCTTGGGAGATATTTTTGAACCTCTTTCAAAGCTAATCATGGAGCTATAGCTTTGGAAGGGGCCTCGAGGATCCCTAGCTGTGTCTCCTAACTCTGTTGCAGAGGGCGTTGGGCAGCCGAGCAGGAATGTGATTTGCCCAAGGCCTCTTAACTAGCAAAGGGCAGAGCCAAGATGACCCATACCCAGGCCTTTGGCTCCAAATCCAGGGTTCTTCCATCTTTACTAGGTGAGAATGCTTTTTGTGTGTCTGTTTTTAAGAGCCTTTAAGCTAGGAGTTTACATTATTTTCTTTCAATTTGGATTATTTATTCATTTTTGCTAGTCCTCTTTCACATCACCAAGTACTTTTCAGTCCTTGAGTAAAATTTCCCTCATTTGTGGCCAAAATCATCACAAGAACATCGACTTCACTCAAAAATAGTTGCATTGTAAAAGAAAATACAAGCAGAAAACTTCTGCCAACAGTACAGCATTCTAAAAAAACTTTATGCCCACAACCTCCATTCTTGCAAAAATGCCAAGTGCAACCCTACTGCACCTGCAAACTGTAGTAGGCAGGCAGTGGCCAGGACCTGGTGGCTGGCTAGTCCCATGTGCCTATAGGTTTGTGATTTCACTTGAGTACCAGTTTACTTCCTTTGCCAGCTGGGAGTTAGAGGTGATTTAAAGAAACACGCAGATGCTTCAGGGAAAGGGAAGGGTGGAGGGAGAAGCATCAAGGAGAAAAGGTTGGAAAGAAGTGGCCAAAGTTACATTACAATTAAAGAACATACTCGGTGCTCAGTGTTTTGTTTTCTCAAATTTTCAATGATTTATTGTCCTCTCTGCACACTGGGGTCCTCATGGAGACAGGAATTCTGTCCATTTTGTGACCCTCAACTCCTGAAGCAGAAACCTCAGAATTACTGTTTGTCAACACAGAGATCTGTTAATTCATTGATTCATCCATCCTGGACCAGGCATATGTGAAGTGTAGCGAGAAGAGATAGGGACCTGGCAGGACCCTAAAAAGAATGTATGTCTGGTGATACGGTTTTATCAAAGTTGTTTAGGTGTAGCCTCCTGTTTTTCCCCAGTAGTATTCTCCAAGTTTCTCTTTGCTTGTATTTATAGTTCTGGTTATAGTTTTTATGGTTTGTTTGAAGTATAACATAATTCAGGCAATAGTTTTTGTTTTCTCCCCAGATATAACTCATAGCTTTAAGGTAGAGTTTGTAACTAGTAACCCTCCTGCAAAATATAGCCCACTGACAAGTTTTGCTTTTTATATATAGTAGTTATTTTATCATTTGAATTAGTTGCCAACATTTGAACAAAAAGACATTTCAAATGAAAATCAAGAGCCCCAACATATCCTTTTAAAAAACGGCATCTGCACCATTTGGTCTGTAATTGAACACAGCAACCATTTGCATAGTCCCTGCCACATGGACATGATGCAAGCACCCTCAAGCCTCCTCCATCCATTGCACAGCCTGGACGCTGCAGCTGTTTGCATTTCTGGCCCTAACCCAAGAGATTTGTAAACTAGGTATGACTAAGGGAAAGGGAAAGCCATCATCATGATAATGGCAATGATACGGATAATGGAATAATTCTTCTCATATATTGAGCGTTAACCATGTCAGGCAGTGTTGTAAACATCTTATGTATCAGTTAAACCTTACAGCTACCCCACTGTTGCTCAAAAGGCCAATTTGCTTTCCTTCTCACTTTGTAAGTGGCAGAGTTAGAATTTGAACCCAGTTCTGTCTGAATCAAAAGATTTTCTGCTCCTCTTACTGCCTTTCAGAATTATACCTCTCTTCCATATAACTCTCCCTGAATTTTATGCCTGTAAGAATCTATAACTTAGATTCCAGTTTCTGTCAGGAGAAGGAAAATCGAGAGAAGCTTGGTGTCATTGGTGAGACCTTCTACTCTGATCTAGCCTTCTGCTAAGGAACAGCAGTAGGCATTAATGCATGCAGCCATTCTCCAGAGCAAAGGAAACTACAGTCAAGACTTTTAAAAGAACATTTGAGTATCATTAGTTAAGGAACAACTACTCAAATAATAAGATGTGCAAATATAAAATCTTAACCTGTGGAGATGATTATTCACAGGGGATAAATGAAATTTCTTATTCTTGAAATTGTATATCTTATTTATGTTATTTTTCTTTCCCTTGATTCCTGCCTCATATTATTCTTAGCCTTCTGCCTTTCAAATCCATAATATTGTAGAGTGACTATTGGTTTCCTTTGGCCTCTATTCTCCTTCACTTCTGTTTCTGTTCTTCCCGAGTTTTCAAAATGTTAAACTAACTCTGGTTTTCTCCTCTCATTTTAAAACCAATAGGTTACAGTTTATAACAAAATTTATTTCCATACATTGAGCTCCAGAGCAGAAAAATAAATACCCATCCTGGAAAAATATATGTATGTGCTTTATCTTAGAATTATTGTTGTAAGCAATAAAAACTTACTCAGTTCAGCCTAAACTAAAGGGAGGATCATTAAAACGATAAGGATCAGTGACAGGAACACCAACTATTTGTTTAAAAAATACTTACTGGGTGCCTAGAAATAAGATCAGTTCTCAGGAAGCCCAGGGACCAGGCTAGCTTTGAAGTCCTCAGGTGCGAATGTACATAGATCTGGCAAAATATAGCTCAGCCTGTGCTGGTTTGAAAAGCCAATCCTGATCCCATCTTGTGGGAGCAACCATTTCTTTTAATCCCAATTCAGTACTGTAGGTTAGAAACTTGATTAGATTATTCCATAGATATGTGACGCACCGATTGTGGTGTGATCTTTGATTATATGAAGATGTGACTCACCCATTCCAGGTGGTCTTGATTAGCTTACTGGAATCTTTTAAAAGAGGAAACATTTTGGAGAGAGCCAGGAATGACAGAGCCAGCAAAGAGAGAGCTGGCACAGATGCCAACATTCCAAAAACAGAAACAGAGATATTTGGAGAGGTTTGAAGCCCAGCAGATATTGCCATGAAATGTTAAGCAAGCTAGAACCTGGAGAGAATCAAGGGAAGCCAAGTGATGAAGGCCAGCCCCAGAGAAGCCAAGTAAGGGACCCCCACAGGAGCAGAGACTGAAAGCAATGGAGCCCAGAAGCAAGGGACCAGCAGATGCCAGCCACATGACTACCCAGCTGACAGAGGTGTTCCTGACCTATTAGCCTTCCTTGAATTATGTCATCTTTATCTGGATGCCTTAGTTTGGACATTTTTATAGGTTTAGAATGGTAAACCTGTAACTTATTAACTCCCTTTTTAAAAGCCATTCCAGTTCTGGTATGTTGCAGTCTGGCAGCTTGCAAACTAACGTACAGCCCCAACTTCCATCTCTCTTTATCCAGTCAACTTTCAGATTCTCAAGGAAGAGAATCTGATTGGGCTTATCTACATGTATCTACTCTCGAATCAATTAGCCATGGCCAGGAGATTGAGTGGCATAGTTGTGGCCACTGGGGAATTTCTTGAAAATGCCATACATGAGTGTGTACCTTTTTCCAGGTCTGTGCTTTTTTAACATTTTTCTTGTATATTTATTTCTAAATCAGTGTTTTGGTCTATATGGAAATAGATTTTATTGAATGCATATGCAGCCATGAAATGTAGTAAAATTATTTGCTAGAATATTCTTAGAACCTTTAAAAGTCGAAAATTTTAGTTATTTGGAGTTTGTCTGAGAAACATCTCCACCCCATCTTTTTCTTTAGTAGGAAATAATATGTGAAGGCAATAGTTTCGCAAATCATATTAAAGACCTACTGTCTTCACAATTATTAATAACTGCAACAGGACAATACAATGTGAGCTCTCACATAAGAAATGTCTTCATAGTTAACAAATGCACGTGAGTTTATTAGTGCCTCCTGCCTGTGAGAGAGTAGTTATACCTTGAGTACTTTCTCACCTCCCTCCCTGAACAGGGAGTTGCATCTTTCCTCCTTTGATGGGTGAATCTGATGAAGTGGAAATGCTCAGAAGTTAATGCTGACAGACAAGCCATGGAAAACCTCTGTCTTAGTTCATCCTGCAATATTTTTGTACTAGGACAAGATGAACCTTCTGCTGCAAACATGAGCCTCCTCTCTTCTTCAGCCAAAAGTTCACCAGGGTTCAAACAATTTCTTAATGGATTCCAGCAAGGTTTTCGTGGGGCTGTAAGAAAGAAGTTTCTCGTTTGCAGCCTAGAGGAATGTGTCTAGTGCAGAACCAGCACTGGAATCAGGGCCCACCTGCATGCAAGCCCCCAGACTAGGCTTCTGGTCTGGTTCCGATTTTGGGGGGACTTGGCAGCCTGCCTTCATTGTTCCAAAGCATTGCTGCCATTCTTTAATGCACAGCTCACATCTCACCTCCTCCATCAGCCCTTCCCAGGCTGATGAGAAAACAGCCCCATCTGCACCCCATATCTGGTGCATAAGGCCCTTTTATTCTTCCATTCAAACAAATATATCAGATACAGGCAATTCTCAGTTGTCCATGCTGATAAAGGAGTATGTGCCTATAGCTAATCTTTTATTATATCTAGCCTGTCGTGATTTTTCTACCTGATAGAAAGGTGTATGACATATGGAGATAAATAAATCAGATGTTGAGAAATGGGAGGACTGGAAAGCAGACTCAGGGCAAAATCAATGTGTTGGTCATAGTGAATTCTCTGTGAAGTTTTTGGTACCTACTTTCTGAATAATCCCATTTTTCTTAGACCAGTGGACAAATTCGTAGAGGTTAAATCAAGTCACAAGTCATATGACTTCTGAATCATAACATTTTAATGTAAAACAGCAGCTTGATTTTTCAGCTTTTGAAGAACATCAGAGAACAATATGTAAAAGCACATATTAACAGTCACCCTCTTTCCTCTCTCATTTCTTCAACTTCTATAGTTATTTTGGTTGTTGTCATTATAGTTAATAGTAGTAGCAGCTCCCATTATGAACTCTAAGAGTTAATTAAACTCTAAGAGCTTTACAGCCATTCTTTTATTGAATCCTCACAATGATTTACTTATTTGTTTGTTTGTTCATATTAGAGAAGTTGTAGATTTAGAGAGACGTCATGGAGAAGCTACAGATTTCCCATATACCTCAAGACAGCCTATTGAGATGTGATTGGTGCTCTTTTGCAGATAACGAAACAAAGGCGTTGAAAGATACGGTAACATGGGCAAGGCCATGCAGCTAATACCGATCTTGAATTCAAATTTAGGTCTCTCCGGCTCCAAAGCTGCCTCCTGGGCTGTACTGTGCAGGGCATGTAGTAGGGTTGGGTCCATATAAAGCTTCCTCAGTGGAAGGACACAGTGGTTTGTTCAGGTCCGGCGAGAAGGAGGCCACTGGACCAGCTAATGGTAGAATAATAGTATCACTACAGAGCTACTCAACAACAACAAACAAATGGGACAACATATGTTTGCTCTGTGTTCCTTATGTTATTTGGGCATCTTTTGCTTTTCTGCCTCTTGCACGTAACAGTTTGCTTCTACCTTGTAAACTCACTGAAAACAGGACCATGACTTCTTCAGTCATATACCCTTTAACAACTTGTACAATACCATTCCCGTAAAGGGCACAGAGGAAAGGACTTGCTTATTGGAATGGAGATTGTGATGCTGAAACTTCTTCAGCTTCTCTATGTGATTTATAAATGTCCTGGCATGAAATTTCTCTCCCCCATATTCTTCCCAGTCTTTCTCTCCTCTGCTGCTCCCAAACACAGAGAATAACCATGAAAATAGGGAGCTGTGTGTCTGCAGAAAAGAAATAAAAGTATAGCTGGGCCTCTGTGCATACCAATGAGCTATTTCAGAGAGTGGCAACTTGCTTATGTATGCAGATGTTGATTTATGATTGCAAGTACATGTTTGGCAGACAGCATCCACATCTGCAATTTAAATGACTACTTAGCACAGTGGAATCAGACCCCCCACCCCCAATATCTAATTAGACCAGTGGCTGGCATTGTAGTTGAGAAAGTAGTAACGTCTAAAAACAAAGTTTTAGTCCCCTTGCAAAAAAATTATCTTATAGAACTATCAGATAAGTACTTGCTCCCCAGAATACAACCTCCTCAACCGAATATACATTTTAAAGCAACGGTATATTTATAGTCAGCAGTGTATTCTGCCCTTCACTGTAGGAAATTAGAACAGAAATGGGCAAGACTGCTTTTGATTCAGGCCTAAGGACAGAATTGGGCTTTTAAGGGAGTATATGTAGAAAAAGAATTTCTCACTAACTCTTCCCTGGACCCTCATTTTGTACTCATACATTACCCCTACTATGTAAGCATGAATATCATGGGAGCTAAAGACGTCAATTTTCCTGCTTTTGTGGAAATTTGTGGAGTTCTCAAATAGAAACTAATATGAAAGTATTGTGTTTACATGCTTGCCAAATGTTTTTATTTTACCTTTGACTGAGGATGCTCAGAGCTGAGTGTAAAGGGAGCTCGATATTGGAATACACTTTTCTAGCCTCATCCCCTGGGCCTTGACTAGGCTGGGTGGCAGAAGCAGATGTAGGGACTATTGTGTGACCTGTGTGTTCAAGTCAGCGTGTTGTGTAATTGACAGTGTTTTTTCAGGATTTTTTTCTTCTAAGTGACATTGCATGGTCCCAATCAAAAGTTCACGTAGGGGTCAGAATCACTGGCCTTTGGCAGGGCCTGGTAGGAAAGTCTCTGCTGCATTAGGCCGCCCACATGCAGGCTGTGTTTGGGCTGAGTTCAGTTTTTTTCCATTCTCTCGCCCCCTCACTTGCTCCACCCATCCCTTTATTCATGCCAACTGCCACTGTGGATGTTTTTCCCTCTGTTTAATGCAATAACTGAGTCAGTGCTGAAGCCAACCTATGGGCAAGAATTGAAAATAACTTTGCAGGGGGTTATTTTCCTACTATTGGGGAAAACCTTAGAATCTTTTTGGAAGTGTTTATTTCACAAGAAACTGTCCTTTGGGAGCATTTTCCTTCCTTGTGTGCCTTCAGTTTGATTCTAAGAAACAAATTTAGGAAATGTTATTGATCGGTGGTAGGCTCAATATTTAAACAGAGTGGTACAACCATTTCCTCAAAAACCATTTATTTAAACAGTGTGATGTCATAGCAGTAACTAATTAATATACGTGGTGTTACTGTAACTCTTTTTAAAAGTCTTCTGGTATATTAGGTGTACTAGAAATTCTGAGGATTGATCTATTAGAAAGGGACCATGTCCCAATTCTGCCATCTTTTAAGTATATAGCATAGGAATCTGCTTTTGGCCTCATCATCTGTGCAGTCAGAGTTGCTGTACAGGCTTCAGGAACACTGTAAAAAAAAACTTGATAATACCTGGTCCTGGCCCATAGTAGGTGCATCTTCATATCGCTACAATTTCTTTCACCGTCCTTATTTTTTTAATTGTTGTCTCTGTTTGACATCAAATTTGATGAGTGAAAATTGTCCATTGCCATGGTCTATGATTTTCCAAATATCATTTCCTACTCTTAAGGGAAAAATGTGGCTGACAGTATTTCTTTTCTACCTTCCTGCCTACTCCAATATAACTACCATTCACTTGCCACAAAACAGGAAGCTTCATGGCCTTCAGCTATGAAGACCACACCACATTGAGACAAACCACCACTCTTATTTTGGGGAAGAAGACAAACAAGCCAACTGACAATGAGCAAACCAATAAGCCCTTCCTTATGACATACTAATTTTTTTCTTTAGAAATCACTTAAAAATTGAGGCAAAAAGTCATTTGAGAGGCCAATGCCCAAGTGTTCTGCTGAGCACTAGATTCATAAAAATTCTCGTACTGATATTATTGTTTTCATCTACCTATCAACATATACGCCACTAAGTGATTCCTCTCAGCATGCCTCAGCCTACAGAAAATAGTTCAGCTTTAAATAGTGGATAAAATTGTTCAGCTTTAAATAGTGGATATTTAATGTTGAAAGATAGCCTGAGAGCTAAACCAACACCATGCCAATATCCATTTGGAATGACAGCAAAGAAAGCCTTAAAATCAGTGGTTGAATCTTGTTTTTCTATTAAATGTTTGATGGATCCAGCATTCCACGGTGCTGAGACTTTTCTGTTTAGATTCACATAGATATATTGATAAGGATGTATTGTATGTTTTGAAGACTATCTCAGATTACATGCTTTGCAGCATGTGCATGCAGAAAAGTGTTACATGGTGCAGCTTAGACAAAGTTATGGTTACTGCATGAATGATAAAAATTTGAAATCACTTTTCTTCTTTGTCCTTGGTCTCCCTATATCTGCTTGTTCTACCAGGAAGCAGTGAAGTGAGGTCATAAAAGCATGTAATTTGAGTACCATTAGTGCTAAGACAATCCTTTTTAAGTATCATTGAAAACTGACTAAAAATTGATCATCATAACTATTACAAAAACTTGAATTCTAAAATATTTCTCTAAGTAAATATCCCTCATACTATGTGATCTAATTTTACTCTTGAACTAGCATATGCTGAGTGTTACACTCTGTCCAATTTGAAATTTATGGCTTCAGCTGGACTGGGACTACTATAGGAAGGAATAAGAATTCATTTTTGTGTTTGTGAGTGGGTGGTTAGTGGCATTTTCTTAATCTTTCCGAATGGGAAAAATGTAGGCAGTCATTTCTATTTATCTCAGGACCTTTGAGTGAGTTTGTTTTTGTCTAAAATGAAAAATGAAACAGTTCATTTTTCCATTGTCATAATATTTCAGTGATTCAGCAAAATGCAACCAATTATCCTGAACCCACAAGCCTAGACTTTGAAAGGGTGGCCAGATTGATAATTCTCTGTCAGCCTTTTTTTCCCAGGCCAGTTCAACCACCACATCCAGCAGCTCAGTTTTCATCTGGCTCAGGACATTTTTGGCTCATTAAAAATCAGCCAGTCCACTTTTCTCTTAGGGGGGGCTTTGTGACTGCTGCTTGATTAGTTTATTGCAATTCTGATTAATAAACAATTCAGATTACCAGTTTCAGGATTAAAAAAAAAATACTATTTTTTTTTTTTATTTTAAACGAATTAAAAATTTTAACTGATTTGTTTTGGCTTGTACATTCAGATTCAAGGTTTCTTCCCCATTAAAATAAATAGATATTGAATATTCCCTGTACCAAGATGGATTGCTCAGCAGTCTTTGTTTTTTCATTAAAATTAGATGACATTTTGACACATTCATAGGTGTGAAGGCTCCCAAGGAGAAAATAGGACCCCAAACTCTTGCCCCTGCACTTGAAAGTATGGTTTCCTCAGGGACTGCTGTTTTTGAAGAGTGACTTAGGGAAATCTTTATTTTAGTTAGACAAATACATTTAGTGTTTGTTACTGACTGGGACAGATTTGAAAGTGGTCCCGGAATTAACTCTGGATCAGAGGCCCCGGAATTGGAAGGCTAAGGAAGGATATTTTAAGAATGCTAAGCATTCCTGTTTCATTTGAGTGGGCTGCAGAGGGAATAGATGATTTGCTACTCCACATCAATTCCAGGGAGAATCCTTAAAAACTCATGGAGGTCATTTGCCAAAGAGCCGAGCAAGCTTAATGCTATTTCATTGGCTGCTTTAGCAGGGTATTTAAAAAATAATAATGGAGTTAAGAAAAAAAAAAATCCGCTGACGCTCCATCTGCTCTGACTGCTAAAGGAGAATATATTTCTTCTACAGAATCAGAGTTGTAATCTTACTTTATATCTGCTGCTGTCAAATCCATAGGAGCTGAAATGGATCTGAGCTTTTGCAAACTTAACCCTAACCTAGAGCTGTGGGACAAGTCTACAGGTGCCCAACTGTCTAAGGCCCCCTACAGCTTCAGACATATTTCAGATATATATGTATACTATTTGCAAAAACTATTTGCACAGTGACCACATATCCCCAAAATATCGTTAGCACATATGGGCTGTTAATTATGGGACAGTGGGGTATGGGATTTGAAAATAGAATATTCCAGGAATTCTAGGCTAACTAGGCAGAGTTGTTACAGACTGGGTACTGAACTTGATTTTTTTAGTAAGCTATCATGTTGACTCCTTGCAACAAATATATAAAGTAGATCTGATTGTCTCTCAAATTCATGAAAGAACTGAATGTGATACTGAGAATGTGATGTATTCAAGCAACTGGTAATAAGCCATCGCATCCAGGTTGAGTGGTTCCATCCCTCCCCCATCAGCTCAATGTCATGCTGTCTCTTGCATGGTTTAGAACTGCATAACATGTAGATTATTGGTATAAGTAATGATTTTCCTGGGTCACATGTGGTCAAGAAAGTGAACTTGTGGATGAAATTCTGAGGTGAGACTCTGTGGTCTGGTTGGTCTTAAGTGTAACATTGCCAGAGGAAAAAGAGTATTTTCTCAACTGTCAGGCTTATGATAGAATTTAAGGTCCTGTCATAGCTCTATTGTTCTATGGCAGGGAAAAAAATCTTTTTTTTTTCAGTAAATGAAGCTTATTATTCCATCCAAGTGTTTTGTTCTATGCCTTAGTTCTGTAGGAAAAATCTTGGATTGACAACCTTTATTTTCTCTAGCTGACCTGAAAATTGTCTGCTTTGTGCATGCATCAGAGCCACAGGGGATAGAAATGTAGAGTTCTTTTACAGATGATATTTTTCAATAAACTCTGCTTTTAATCATTTTCTCCAGACTTCACTCTAAAGAGGTCCAATATGGGCAGACAGAAATGGCATTACAGAACCCAGGAAGGGAAAAGAAAATAAATAAATGAATTGAGGATATTTTTGGCTGACTTTGAAGCAGAATTCTGATAATACCAACCAAGAAGTTTCAATTTAGTATAAAAGAATGTTTCAGGAAGTAACCAAGGAATTAACTTCCTTGAAAGTCAAGGAATAAATATTACAAGCCCTGATGGGTTAGGGATCTACCTGAACAATTTTAATGGGAGGAGAACTGTTTTAGAGATGGACACATTCTTTTTACCGTTCCTGTTTCTTCGCCTCTAGCCTTGTCACACAAATACAGTCAGAATACTAACATTGCTTTTAGAAAACTGATTTCAGATAACATATACAGACATGTAAATGAGAGCTTTATTGTGTGCAGAATTTTGCTGAATTATGGTCCATATCTGGAATTTTGAACTCTTTTGATGAAAATTTTTCAGGGCTGTGTGTTTGAGTGTTCTAGCCATCATAGCAGAATGACTTCTTTGTGGTGACTTACTGAACAGACACATTCCAGTAAGATCCACATTTATACCAGGGCAGAAGACCAGCTGCTATCCTTTCTTCCCAACAAAGGCCCCTGTGTTTGAACAAAAACTATGTACTGAATGCCCAGCAGCAGAAGGGAGTCTGAGCAGTGATGTCAAAGTATACCATATGATGTCACCACAATTCACAAAGAATTACAGTTAATGTCATGTGAAGTGAGGCCAAATTCAACACTTTCCCTCTTGGGTACTTCACAGCCTGAGAGACAGAAGCAAGGCCAGAGGTCAGGCCTTTGTATAATTTTGTTTCACATTCTCCAGACACCCTAATTTTGGAAGCAGAGGAGGGAAAAAACAGCCTGTTAAAAAATAAAGTCCCCTGACCATCTGCTAAGAATGAATTCTAATGTCTGTATGCATATGTGTCTATCCCGGATTAATTCTTAGGATTTCTGCTGAAGACTACTAGGGAAACAAATTTAATTAAAATAATGTGTAAAAACCTCCAGATGTATTTAACAAAATCTTACATGGTAATTTGGCCCAGACCCTGAAGCAAAATAAATCAGGCCATGAGCACCTGAAGGTTTTAATAAATATTGGAAATAAGACTCAGTCATTCTCTTTTTCTCTTTCGGGTGTTTATGGGGCCATTAGATGTATCGTGCCCTTGACCTCAAGAAAGGCAATACAGGAAAAACTTTTGAAAATGTTTGTAATAGTAAATTTATCACTCTTTCTGTTGGCCATCTCATACTCTTGGCATTGACATCTCCCTTTTCTTTGGTTTACTTGATAATGTAAAGAGAGAAAATACGGAACATTTTGAGGTCCTCAAACATCTCTCGGGCTGTAGAGTAAGCAGGCTAACGAGGAACATAGAAGGCCCGTAACTCAAGCTATGCAGGTGGTAGAAATAGGACCCTTTAGAAACAACACCTGGCAAAATCCCAGTCCTATAAAACCAGGCTCTCCTTGGATTAGACTTTAACCACAGAGCTTGTGGAATCCCACCCTTTCATGTGGTTGGGGTGGGAAGGTTGGAGGTGGAGAAGGAGTGTGGCACTGGTCCAGCCAGGTGACCAGCCAGAGGACTCGCGCTCACACAGGGGAATGGGAAGA
Organism: Tamandua tetradactyla; assembly: GCF_023851605.1. Taxonomy (NCBI): domain Eukaryota; kingdom Metazoa; phylum Chordata; class Mammalia; order Pilosa; family Myrmecophagidae; genus Tamandua; species Tamandua tetradactyla. The sequence continues at coordinate 78,500,139 of NC_135328.1, read as the reverse complement.
GCCAGGACAGGAGGTTGTCAAAGCCAAAGTCCATTAAGAGGCACCAGGACTCAGGAACTTATGAAGTGAATACAAAGCAGGTCTGTGGGTCCAGAGTTGATACTTAAGCTAGGGTTATAAAACCCAGGGCGCTGTGCCTAGTAGAAAAGTCAGAGGGAGACTTGATCAAGAATAATGAGAACTTATATCCAAGACAATTCTGGAGCAGTGGATAGAGGATCAGATACTTAGCAGGCCAACTGACAAGTGGAAATTAAATTGTCACATTACAGTGCTATAAAATGGTCCATCCTTAGGCATCTTTTTCCTTTTTTCACAGCAAACTCTCTTTTGCTCTTAAACCAGTGCAGGGAGTTCAAGTGATGGTTGCTGTTATGTTCTAGGTTGGGAAGGAGGATAATTCTTTGAAACCATTATAACCTATCCTTGTCACCTGTGGCCTTGCCTATGAACAGAATCCATTTTATTCATTCAACAGATATTTATTAGTTGATTACTGTATGCCAGGCACTGTTTGAAGGGAGCAAGGGACAAAGCTTACAAAAATCTCTGACCTTTTGGTGTTATGTTCTATGAGTGCAAAGGAATAAAAAGAAAAGATGGAACAGGCTGACAGGACTAGGGACTTGGGGGGGATGCAGCTTTAAGTAGTCTTGTCAAAGTAAGCTTCACTGAGAAAGTGGAAGGTTTTTCAAGCAATCATTTAAAGGAGGTAAGCCGAAAAGATGTCTAGGGAAGAATATTCATCAGAGGCAACAACTGGTTCTGTCCTAAGATGAGAAAGTGATTGGGGTGTTTGAAGGACAGCAGTGACAGTGAGCCAGAGAGTGAAAATTCGGTTCTATGACGTTAAGACCTGTAGGCCATTGAAAGGACTCTGGTGAATCCAGAAGGAAATTGAGTAGTGGCTGGCAGTGATTGGTAAGTCCCAGGGGAGAGAATGCTGTATATGGGAAGATCTTTGGGAAATCTTTTCTGGGAAGAAAGGGAGTTAATATTTTCACATAATTTTTTTCACATAGTGGTGTATTAGAGTTTAGGAGAACCACACTTTGTCCATCTAGCCTAAGACCTACGGGTATTTACCAGTATTCTCCTGTGGCATAGTGTGTAGGTATTGAACAAAACAAGTAAGTTTTTTTTTTAATCTTTTAAATTGTTCCCTCAAAAGAAAACAACCACAAAGGAACCCTGCCTACAGAACATGTAGTTTCAAAGCTACTGGATACAAAGATTCCATGTTTTTCCCTGGTGGTCAATCTTGGTATTTAAGGCTGTGAACAGGTTTCGTCTTTGGCAACAGTGGATGACAGAAGCATCTGCATCCTCCTCCTTCCTGGCTCTTCTCTGCGCTTCTAACCCCCAGGTTGAGCACTATATGTTATTTAATGGAGGCCTCACTCATTGATGACATGGTGCAACGCTGCCTGGATTTCAACTGGCAACACCGATTCCTAATTATGTGATCTTGGGCATGTTGCTTAACCTTTCTAAATCTCAGTTTTATTTTTGTAAAATAGTTATAACTAATTCTCAGGGCTATTGTAAAAATTAAATGAGACTAAGAGATATAAACTATCAAAATATAGCAAAGGTTTGCAAACACTAACTCTCTTTCCCTTCTATAAGTGGCGTACACGTCTTTTTCTTCCTCTATGCCCCTTTGACTTTTAGTCTTAGTGATCTGATCCCCTTTCTATTGCCTATATTAGTAATTTGCTATTCCATTTTATGATTTCAAGACCTGAGTTTACAATTAAAAAATAAAATAAAAATTAAGATCAGCCTATCCATATAATCACATGGTTGATGTTTTGATGATCATATGTCATTTTATTGCAGGTAAACATATTTCCATTAGGCTTTTGGAAATAGTAAATATAGCTCTAGGACCAACGTTAGTGCCTTTGTGAATTACTGGGGATCCTGTTTTCTAATATTGGAAACATTAGCTGTAAATCAAAGAAACAAGTAGATAAAGGAGAAAATTTGGGTACCCATAATAAGCCATGAGAGAGGTGTAGGGTATGTATGAGTGTGTGCGGGGGGGGGGTGGTGCGTGCAAGCACACATGCATACGTGGAAAGAAAAGATATGGGCACAGATATAGGTGAAGAGCAGTACTTTCCTATTCACTTCTTATATGTGCTTCCAAGTCACATATTACAGATATGATAGAGCCATCTCTTCATTCCTGCTCAGAAGGTTCATTCCTGTGTTGGTGATCTTGATAAGAATATTCAATGTTGTTATCACTGTTTACCATTGTCATATACATTTTGTATGGTGCATCTTCATGGGCATTCTGTTATAACTTCCAGTCAAGAAACCCCAAATTGGAATTTTGGCCTTGTTATTTATCAGCTATGTGACCTTGGGGAAGTGATCTTTCTCAGAGTCTCAGTTTTATAATCTGTTCTTGAAATCATTCATCTCTTAAGAGAAATAGTATTTGTGGAGAATTTTCTGAATTATAGGCAGCTCATCCATTTCTCTGCCTCTGGAATGGCAGATTAGTTTAGTCTCCTCACATGCCAGCCACAGTCTATTAAATTTTGGCTTCTAGCATACAATGGTGGAAAATATTCTGAGACTGCATAAGAGTGCCACAGTTGATTAGCAATGTCTGCCATAGGCCCTGACCAGAGGAATGCATGCTATGCCATGTTTTTGCCAGCCCAGTTCTAAGGGCTATAAAGTCTACCCTTGCATTAAGTCAGACTGTCAGAATGCTGAGCATTCTGACAGTCACTTAAAATTTGTTTTCAGTCACTTAAAATTTGATTTTACCAAATATACCCTAGCTATTGGGCCATTATTCAAAGAATATCAAAGAGCCAGCTTTTTGAAATTCCTCATATTTATTTGCTCTGTTGTTATAGGGACACTGTTGCATGCTATTGTCTTCAGAAGGCTCACAGGAGACTTTCCGTATTTTGAGGAATTTTGGTTCTCCTGTGCTAGTTGTTCATTCATTCGTTACAGAAATATTTATTGAGTGTCTATAACAGAAATATTTATTGTCTATTACAAGGGAAGCACTACCTTATGCATTTTATAAAGGATCCAATAGATGCTGTGATTCTTGTAATTGGTCATTTTATTTCTCTTTTCTAGAAAACACAAATCTAGGTGTGTGGCCCTTATCCAGAAAATGTCTAAGACTTAACAGTCTCCATTGAATGTAGTTCCCTCATTTCTTGTTTTGTCTTATATCTTTTATCCTTATTTTTCTCTTTTCCCCATTTTCTCATTAAAGGAAAAATGATTGTCATTCCATATGTATATACTATAAATTGTTTTTAAAAGGTCAAATATAAATAGCTTAAGCAATATCTAAGCCTTAGATTGGATTGGAAATATGACCTCCCTATTTACTTACGGAATTAGTAAATGAGGTAAAACATATGTAAGATCACACTGTTAACCTTAAAGTGCAATCTGAATTAAATAATTATAAATAAAAGTAGCTGTGATCAGATTTACAGAGTTTAGTTTTCCATATTTGTCTTCCCCAGCACCGAAAACAGAGGGATTTAAAAGTTTCTTACCTCATGGTGTTGGATCAAGAAAAGCTTGACATCACTGGCTCAGTATTCGATGCTAGGAATTGGGGTCCTTATGGGAAACTATTTGAAATGTGGCCAGTGTGAGCCCATCTAAGATGTCGGTCCGGAGCATGGTATCTGTTAATGGGTTGTGCTTATTTACAGTCTCCAAATTATTAACTTGATGAGCTTTTTGACTCCTGTGACTCCTAGCGAAGATATTTCATTATACGTATTTCAGTATCCAGAGAATTCTAGTATTGTGTCAAGCCTGTTCACTTGCTGTCAGCTGTGCAAAGTGAAGGAAGAAACCCATTCCAGCTCATACTGTAGGCCTCATGCCTGAAGTCTGCACAGCATGCTAAAAGTCTGTGAGCCAACTTGGATTAGATGCTGTCATCCTAGATTTTTATTTAGGGAGGGTTTTCCACACTTTCTTTGGTAAATCTTGATGGAGAATGAGCGAAATCCATCTGTGTATATTCTACCCAAATATAGGACAAATGACTGTGTGTACTTATATGCGTACATGTAAGAAGGCACAAAAAGTACACATTCAAGATAAAAAAACAAAAGTTATTGACCACATAATGGTATTATAATTCTCAGGGATACTGTTTTGCTTCCTCTAAATTGTTCTTGGAGCTCCTCACTTTTTAGGTCACCTGAGATGAAAGTTTTGTAAGAACAGCCACACTAAGCAGTCATTTTGGATGGGGCAGAGGTTAGAGCACTGCAACCGGCTGACACCTAGCAGCAGAATACTCATAAGCCACGTTAGGCCAAAATAGTCAGTTTTCCATCCTTTGCAAGAAATTCCACACAGTTGCCAATAACCGAGTGGTCATTATCTCACTTTAATGTTTTGTCCAGAATGGGGTGGGTCTGGGAACTCAGTGACCTGAACATTACCTTCCATGTCATTTCACTAATCATGAATGTAGGTGCAGTTGTGAAATAGCCTCTTAAAAAATATTAGCCCTTTACAGTAATTCTTGTTCATGCATCCAGGGCAGAGGTTTAGGTTGAGCCTGTAGTTTCATTTATGGTATATCTGTCTGTACACGGAGATACATACATACACAAACATTTTTATGCATGTGTGTCATCAATGACTGTTGTCTAAGGTTGTCTATTTGTGACCTGTACTTAAATCATTAGCAAGCCATTATGTTTGGTGTTTTGTGTCATTGATTTGTCAGTATTTCTTGAGTATCTCAAATGTCAAGCATTGTGCTAAGCAGCAGAGATACAAAGCTTTATCAATCATAAACCCTCAAGCCATTATCTGTTACAGAGACAAACATGTTAGATTAAATTCAGTGTGAGATATAACAGAATTTGAATTGGGTTACATAAAAGAAACCCAGAAAAAATAGTGGCTTAAACATATAAAGATTTATTCTCTTACTAAAAAGAAGTGAAGTCAAGATGTAATTGGTCATTTGTGGTGTCCTGGCTCCAGAACCAGGCTCTTTCTCTCTTTCTGCTCTGCTGTCCTTAGTGCAAAGCTTTCATTCTCAAGATTGGTAAACTTTTCAGGAAGGAGGGAAGAGAGCAGAAAGGGACCTGTCCTTGTTAAATCTCAGCTTCTTTTAATACTCAAAAGTCCCATACAACATTTTGATTTTCATTCACTAATCACAGCTTGGTCATGTGCCCAGTAAGAAACCGGGTATGTGGCCCGTGAGAAACTGGGTACATTGCCACACTAGTAAACCTGGAACTGGTGGTCTGTTATGGAGAAAAATAGGGACTATGACCATCAGGTGTGAGCAAAAGGCTGGGGAAGTAAAAAGTAATAAAGCAGCTCACTTTAGAATCTGGAAAAGGCTGTTGTTGTTGTTGTGTGCATGGTCCGGGAATCAAACCTGGGTCTCCCAAATGAAAGGCGAGCATTCTACCACTGAACCACCCATGCACCTGCTGGAAAAGGCCATTCTTTTGAGGAAAAGACACTTACTTTGGGTCTTGAAGGATAATTAGGAGTTTGTCAAATAAAGAATAGAGAAAGAGCTTTCCAGGCAGAAGTAGCATGTACAGACGCACAGGGGTCTGACATAATTGCAAATTAAATATATCTCTACATTCCTAATTTTTTTCTCTATATAATTAATGGCAGGTCAAATTTTTAAATAATTAAGCAATTATTCAAGATCAGCATATTGAGATTTGGCAACAGTAAGCTGCCTGATTAACTGGAAAACAATTTCCGCTTGGACCAATGAGAGCATTATCTGATGATAAAGAATTCCACATTTTAAAAATAATTGCGTTAGAATATTTTGGCATCTTAAACAAAAATTGATACAGAGAAAAAAACTAATTGTGTCAGTGAGAGGTTTGGCTTTTAAAATCTTAAGTTAGACAAAACCCAGTTAGAACTGACGTGGCTCATTTTCTCGGATGCATGATCCCCCAGTGAGAGTTCCGAGTCGGTGGTCCAGTCAAGTTATCCTTAAAGTGTGTCACCTTCAATTTAGCTATTCCTAAGATGACTATTACTTTGGATCTGTGAAGCTGAGCTGTTCTTTTCTGAAAATGGCTTTGGCACCATAAGAAATATTTAATATTAGAGAGAGATTTTCACAATTATCTCCTTTGGCTCCTTTAGAGACATCAAACTCCATAAAAGATTTTGCAGAGAGACTTAAATCCTTTGAGACACCTGAAATTCCTGTCATTTTAGGAGGAGGTCCAGGTAGGTTTGAGACACCTGAGAGTACAAATTTACATGCCCAGTATCCATCCCACCCTACCACAGAGCTTAGCAAATGGTAGGATTGAGGCCAGGTCTTTTCAGTGTCAAACAATAGCAGTAGAGTTGTAATTCTTTGGATACTGCCTAAATTAATATTACCTTACTTTCTTAAAGAATTCAACCTTATTAAGACAGTCAGACGGTTTTGTCTTTTTGCTTTTTTTCTATCCTTACTGATATTGGTTTTTGCTTTTACTCTATTGCTCTAGTGACTAAACATGACCAAAAGACATGATAAACCTCACAACAACACCTCCCCTTCATATTTAACTCTGACTCCTAATTCTTATCTCAGCTCCAAAGACTCTTCCTCAGGAAAGTCTTCTCTAGCCTCTTTAATTAGGTTAAATTCTCCATATTTTGTGCTCTCAGTGCATCATGTATCTACTCCTTGGCCTCCATAAATGTTGGTTGAGTGATTAAATGAAACTTTTGTAAATAAGGTACTTATGCACTCCCACTTTGCAGAGTAAACAAAGTCTGAGAGTAAATACAGAATTATTCTGTTGGTGTGGCTCTGTTGACAGATAAGACTTTTGAAAACAATATTACTGCAGTGATGAAGAACACAAAAGAAACTGTAAGCCAGCTCATGGTTGGCTCTGCGTGGCTGAAACTTGGTTGAATTCTGGTGTGTCCTCGCTGTAGCCTCTGAACAAATTGAGGAGAGCTGCCGCATGATCACAGTGAATCCGCAGGGGTGGCGTAATCTGCCCTCCCTGCCTACTTGAGAGCCCAGCACGTTTTCCTGACATCTTTGCATTTCATAAAGTATACAACTGTTGAAGGTATTGTCACTGTGTCATCTAAGTATACATTTTATAGATGCTTGTTTTTAATGAAAAAATACACATTACCACATTTGTAAAATACGGTACATACATAACGCCATGCGAAATAATTATCGTTTTTAAACCTTTGCCTAAACATGTGTTTGCAATTATTGGTTGAAAGCAATGAAAGGAAAATCGAACCTCAGCATAAGGGCATATTAACAACCAGATTTTTGAAAGACAGGAATCATTGTAGGGGTTGATGCAGATAAGCCCCTTCAAATGTCACTGCAAGTCTCATTTTATTTTATTTTTTCAAAGACAGCAATTGAAATAGTTTTGGAATGAAATAGTCTTTTTTAGTATTGGATATAACTAGAACTATAGAGGTAAAATTTCATACTGTTTGGATTTGGATTTTTTAACTCAGACATTGGAAAAGAAAGCATAAAGACTCCAATGATTTTGCCCACATATTTTATAAAGGCTAGTGATTTTTGTTAAGCCTGGTTTGGACTAAGCATAAATGGTTTGTGAGATGTTTTTGATTTCTGCTGCTTATTAGCCAGGTGACCCTTGGATGGGATTCACAGCCTCAACTGTAAAATGGGGATAATAATATGTTACGTATTGCTCTGAGAATTAATGGAACATTTGTATTGTGCCTGGCACAGCACAAGACCAAGCAAATAGAGGAGCTGTCAGTGCTGACCATCTCTGCTGCCCTCTACTTCAACCCTCACCCCCACCACAAGCAGACACCGACCTGTTTATGTCAGTTGATTCTCTTTCTCTTTTTTGTTAAGTAAAGTGATAGCTAGAAAAGGACATAGTTTCATTATTATTCAGCAAATATTTATTGAGGGCCTACAATTTGCCAACCACTCTTCTGGTTGCCTGGAATACATCAATGAACGCAACGTGCAAGACCCTTAGACTTATGCAGCTTAAATTCTAGAGAACATATTGAGAATATTAATTAGATTAAAGAGCTTTAGATTTTTCTTGCTATAGTTACCTCGGAGTTGTATTTTTTTTTTTTTAACATGAGCAGGCACCGGGAATCGAACCCGGGTCCTCTGGCATGGCAGGCAAGCATTCTTGCCTGCTGAGCCACCATGGCCCGCCCTTGGAGTTGTATTTTTTTTTCTTATGTGGATGAATCATAATTATTTTTGAATTAAGGTTCTATAGCGTTAATAGTTCAGACCTTTCTCTCTCCTCCACCTCCCTTGCTCTCTTCCACTCTCTCTTTTCCATCCTTCGTTTTGTCTGTGTATTTGAACTGCAAAAACTTCTGTACTCATACTGTGTTTTTTCCTTCCTTAGTTTGATTCAAATTCCAGCTGCATTCCATCCCTTTGAGGGAAGTGTGTTTTATGCCTTTTCACGAATGAAGGAGGGTAATCTGGGTGGTGAGTGGCCTCCTAGTGGACCCCTCCATTGGTAGGCTGCCTAGTTGAATTATGCTTCTCTCTTTCTTGTTAGATTGTTGGCTGCGATCACCAGCTGGGAAGCACTGTCAAAGAAGATAACTGTGGGGTCTGCAATGGAGATGGGTCCACCTGCCGGCTGGTCCGAGGGCAGTACAAATCCCAGCTCTCTGCAACCAAATGTAAGACACCACAGCAGTGGGGTGATCTTTGGGCTTGCTGATTGTTTGTCTCCCCTGACCTGCCTCTGACTCCTCTCAGCAGCTAGGGAAGAACACCTCCACCAGAGGGACAAGTCAGATCACCAGTTTGAATCCTAAGGAGGGTAACTTTCCTTCTAAGGCATAGCAGGAGTAAGCTCAAAATGGGTCCAGATCACCTTACATGCAAATATGAGTTTTTCTGCCCGACAGGAGGACAAACTGCACCCTAACCCCTGCCTGGGATATGGTCTTGTGTGCCTGATAGAACATAGCAAAGAAAACAGATCTACACAGATTCATCCATATCACTGTGAAATAATGTTTTCTTCATTTTCAAGGTGGCTTTTGGTCAGTGTAAATCACAGGTACTTTCAGAATTAATACTGGGCAGTGATTATGTGAATTGCCTTTTATTAACTTTTTCGTCCTAATCTCTCTGCACCAGAGCAACAAATGTATCTTAACTCTACATGTGTGCATGGAGAACTTCACATAATCACCTCACTCCATCCTTATAGCAACCTTATGAGCACAATGGTGTTAATCTCCATATTATGGATAAGGTAACTGAAGCTCAGCTAGATTAAATGATGTGTTCAGTATCACACAACTACATAATAGAGCCAAACTTTGAGCAGACAGTATGATTCCAGAGCCCAAGCACTGATATATTACTTTGTACTTCCTCCCAGCCCTGCTGACTATTTCTGAGGTGCTACATTTGTAAAGCAGGTAGATGGACCAAGGTAAGGTGCCTCAAGTGTCTGCCCAGTGGAGTCCTGCTAGGGAAGATGGTATGTGTCTTCATGATACCTAAGTCAATGCCAGAGTCACACATTAATCCAGGTCATTTTATTCTACACTGTCCTCTTTGACAATCACTGATGTAGATGCTGCAGCAGATACAGCTAGAAATATAATACTTGTACCCGAGGACATTTATTTTTAGAATTGTTTTGCATGCTGTCTCCAGATTTTTCCCTTATTCAGAATCCTGCAGTAGATCCTTGGTTATCTCTTTCCATATGTCTCCTATGGCTTGGGAAATGAAAATGAATATCTTTCTGAGTATGCTTTTGTTCTCTTTGCTATTTACTTGGCTGGAGGAAAACGAGTGATACGTGGGAGGAGGGATTTGTAGCTTTAAATTGACTTGTAGGTTAAGAAGAAAGGCAGACGGTTATTCTGGTGTATACTAATGGAGAATATGCAGAAGAAAAGTCAGAAAAAGGCATCTTGCCAAAATAACTAGCCCCTAAGGAAGAAGACAGGGTGGGAAGAAATCAGAGAGGTTTTTAAATGCAATAAAAAAATAGAGGTGCCAGTTTAAGGAATACTCCACATTCTGACTCCCCTGGAAGCCATGAAAAATGTTATTCTATTAAAAAAAAAAAAGACTGGCAGATAGAATGAAAGATGAGGTATATTAAACATTGATACAGTACATTCAAGCAAGATTTTTCTTTGGTCATTTGTGTTAGTAACTTTTTCTATAGGATAAAAAATTAAAGAAGTAAGAAGATAGAAACCAGAGATGGATGAAGTCATGAGTCTTTCATATGTCTCTGAAATCATGGTTGGATACTTGGAAAAAGTTACATTGAAAAGGTTACTGGGCTGGTTGAAAGGATTTTGTACCCTAGAAAAGCCATGTTTTAATCCTGATCCATCTTGTGGAGGTAGCATTTCTTTTAATCCCTGTTCTGTACTTTAGGTTGGATACTTGATTAGATGATCTCCATGGAGATATAACTCCACCCATTCCAGGTGGGTTCTGATTAGCTTATTGCAATCCTTTAAAAGAGGAAACATTTTGGAAAAAGCTCCAGTGCCTCAGAGCCCATGCAGCCAGAGACCTTTGGAGATGAAGAAAGGATATGCCATTCAGGGAGCATCATCAAACAAGAAGCCAGAGAGAAAGCTAGCAGACATGGCCATGTTCACCATGTGCCTTTCCAGTTGAGAGAGAAACCCTAAACTTCGTCGACCTTCCTTGAGTGAAGGCAACCTCTTTTGGTACCTGAATGTGGAATTTTTGTAGACTTGCTTTAATTTGGACATTTTCAAAGCCTTAGAATTATAAACTTCCAACTTAATAAATTCCCCCTTTTAAAAGTTGTTCTGTTTCTGGTTTATATTGTGTTCAGCAGCTTACAAAGTAGAACAGTTAGTTTTACAAAATTCTTTAAGAAATAGTGGAAAACTTAAAAATCTTTCTAATTTATCCTTTCACATAATGAATTATTGTTCATTATGTAGGAATTTCTGTTAGACGGTATGCTGGTTTGAAACTATCACATACCCTAGAAAAGCCATGTCTTAAATCTGATCCAATCCTCTGGGGCCAGACCCGTTGCTTAGCGTGGGAAATTTTGGATTGTTTCCATGGAAACGTGACAAACCCAGTTGTGGGTGTGGCCTTTTGGTTAGATTACTTCCATGAAGATATGACACACCCAACTAGGTGTGTGGCCTTTTGAATAGATAGAGATGTGACTCCACCCATTCAAGATGGGTCTTGATTATTTTACTAGAGTCCTTTAAAAGGGGAAACATTTTAGAGAAACTTCAGGTGCAGACACTTGGAGAACAGTTGCTTCATAACTGACAGAAACATGGATGTTTGGAGATGCTTGGAGTGCCAACAGAGAATGCAGATGCCTAGATATGGGCAGAGTCCAGCAGACATCTCCCTGAGATGCTAAGCAAGCTGGAACTTGGAGAGAGCCAGGGGAAGCCAAGAAATGAAACCCAGCCCTGAAGCCAAGTGAGAAGCCCCACAGGAAACAGACACTGAAAGCAAGGGAGCTCAGGAGCAAGGGACCAGCAAGCCAGGTGCCTTCTTAGCTGACAGAGGTGTTTGAGATGGCATCACCCTTTCTTGAGGAAAGATAACCTCTTATTGGTGACTTAATCTGGATATTTTCATGGCCTAAGAACTGTAAACTTGCAACTTGATAAATTCCCTTTTGAAAAGCCACTCCATTTCTGGTATATTGCATTCCAGCAACTTTAGCAAACCAAAACAGGCATCAAATGGGATGCCTTCCATTTGTGTAGTAAGGGCTCTGTGGCAACTTCTGAGGGTATGCTTTTCATGGTGGGGAAGCTTCACTGATTCCTTTGTATGCCCTTCCTTTCCTGTACTCATAGAGGAGCTTGAACATTCTGCTAAGTAGATATTCTTCTTTCCCTCTTGTTAGGGGGTGACCAGTGACCTCTGAGGCTTGAATCACTAGAACAAAGATGGAGAAGCTGTAAAGGAGCAAGTTGTAAAGCAAATTGATGCACATAATTCTTCTCCAGATCTGTAAAATAAGTATTTCAATGAAAAGTGCTCCATTCAAGACAGACAGTGGGTAAATTATATAATACAAAACCTCATGATTATACATAATGACAAAACGCAATTGATTCGTTAATCTTAGCACTGTTGATGCCTCCTGACAAGACGATTTATATCAATAAAGCCCAGCATATGCACGAACCTCACCACAATCTATAGCAGATGCTGAACAAACTGCCTCACTTATGTTTTCTCCACCCTAGAAGAACCTTCCACCCGATATTTACAGACTGTAAAGGGACCCACAGACAGAAGAGATTAGACTTCTCTGCAGGGCCTGGGGTACTGGTCAGATGAGCAGTTCTCCACCCCTGCAGGCCTGGAAGGAGTTCTGCCAGGTCCATCCCCTGCATTCTTCCAAAAGGCACCGTAAGCCAGCCACTTGCTCTTTTCAAACTCCCAGCACTCAGATTCCACCACATTGAACTCATTTTCTTTCTGAACTGGTATCCAATTTTTTTTTCTTTATGCTTTCAAGCCTCAGGGTAACAGGAATAACAGGAGAGTAGGGAAAGGCCATGATGGAAAGTGCTAGAAGAGAAAAGAGAAGTAGGAAGAACTTATCAAATGACTGCCGTTTGCTAGTGAATAAAGAAGAAACCACCCTTGTACTAAAAGACATAATAGTTGCCTAATACAAATACAGACAACTGAAATAGAGCACGAGCAAAGCACTCTCCCATTTTTGTAAAAGAAAAGGCTGTCCACTCATAGTGTTCAGTCTTTCTATTTTTTTTCCTGGTTACTTCTTTTCAACTTTCCTAGCCCAACACAAAAAGAGTCAAATTTAGCTAGCATTAACTTGTTTTTTGTTTTTGAAATTTAAAGGCTCATGTCTTTCAAGTTGTATTGGCTTGTACTGTATTATATATTTTCCAAGTATGCTCAGAATATGCTTGGAGCTAGAGATAGCTGGTTTGCTTTCCATTAGCTTTCTCCAACTTTGCAAACCTCTCCTATGTATCTATATGCTTTCAAATCTCCTGGGTGTCCTACAGCTGTCTCTCCACCTCCCCTAAGTGGGGAGGGCCTGATAAATGAGTAAACATCATTGAGATAAAATGATCCTCCAAATACTTAAGATTGTACTTCTCAGACTGGTAATCAATATAGTGCTAGGATTTTGAGGTAAAGTACGTTTATAGCAAAACAAAGTTCTATATATTATATTATAGAGTGCTAAATACATGTGAATTTGTTGAAGAAAGCACAAAACTTTAAATAAATTTCCACCTTGCACCTGACTGCTTCAGGCTATTCTCACCAACCACTCAAAGATGTATATTCATTCATTCAACAGCAAATAATTATTGGGCTCCTGCTCTGTACTGAGGAACTGTTCCAGGTGCTGGAGACAAAAGCAGTGAGCAAATCAGGCAAAGAATCCATTTTCTCATGGGTTTACATAGTAGTATGACAGACAGATAAACAGTTTGTAGATGATTGAATAATGTTTCCCAGTTTAGACACATCTTGGTCTTGTTCCACTTCCCTGAGGGTATGGGCCCATTGTATACAGGATTTCTTGAAGATGTTATTTTAGAGATGGTATGGCCCAAATGAATGAGGGTAGGTCTTAATCCGGATTACTGGAGTTCTTTATAAGCAGAGGAAATTCCGATATAGACAGAGAAAGTCACAGGGAAGAGCTGGAAGCCAGATGTCAGTGGGGACCCAGAAGAGAAGGGAAAGGACATTGCCATTTGCTGGGAAAGCCAAGAAGCCCCAAGGATGGCTAGTGCTCCAGAACACAAGTGACCCTAGGAGGAGGCAAACCTTCTAGCCTCTGAAGACATGATAAATTCTCCTTGTTGAAGCCAACCCATTGTGTGGTATTTGCCATAGCAGCCTGGAAACTAAGACACAGACAAAACAAATAAAATGTATGCTATGTCATGTGGCAACAGGAGCTATGGAGAAAAGTAAAGGAAGAAGGGAGAACAGAAGATTAGGATGGATTGCTACCCGAGGGTGTTAGAAAGGTTTGCAAGTTTAGATTAGTGAGGACAGGGCCCGATGATAAGATGACATTTAAGCAAAGATCTAAAGGAGGGGAACAAGGAAGTCAATCAAAAGTCTAACTCTTTGCATGGGGAAAAGAGAATTCCAGAGACAGAAAAGTAAGTGCAAAGAAGCCAGTGTGACTGAATTGAAGGGAGTTTAAAGAGTATTCGAGGAAATGGGAAGACAGGAAGGTTGTGAGGGGAGGTAAAAAAAAACGGCACAGATGTTGTAGGGTGTTATAAGGACTTTGGCTTTTAGTCTGAATGAAATGAGAAGTCAGTGAAGGGTCTTGAGCAGAAGAAAGACTTAATTTGATTTACTTTTTCAAAGGTCTGTTATGTTGAAAATAGCCATGTATCCTCACTGTAGTGAAACTGAGGGTGAAAGTAGGAGAAGCAGTCAGAAGGCTATTACAGCAAGCCAGGATGATGATGGCTTGGGTCCAGTATTAGCAGTAGAGGTGATTCTGGTTTAAGGCATTTCTCTAAATCTAAGGCATCATTGATTGAAAGATGGGCTATTATTTATGTACTATTAAGAAAGAAAGAAAATCTCACTCTGTGCCTCTCTTTGAGCCCAAGAAGATGACAGCACAGCCACCCAAGTTGGTGGTGTGTGTGTGTCTGGGTAACATTTGTTGATCATCCATTGCAGAAGCAGTTTTCAGAAAACTTGAAACTAATCAAAATAGTTCAGATGATTGGATGATAGACATGCCACAATATCCACTTAGGAAATAGGAAACGCTCCTGATTATCGAGGGCAAAATTACTTGAAGAAGCATGATATTTCTGTGAATCACATTGTCCAGCAGGTTACCAAAGAAGACTGCCACATTTGATTATACACTGTATGGGCGAAAGCGATCTGAGAGATTTGAATAGAAAAGGTAGTGAAGTTTAAAACTGCAAAGGGAAAATTGAACTACTTGGGAGCTATGATCCATGAAAACAACTTTTCTATTGAAGATCCGTCTTATGGGACTGACTCCGACTTTGAGACTGTGTACCTGCAGTATGTTAGGTGCTGCAAAGCATTTTTGGAGAAATCACAGTAAAGCTACATCCGTCCACTCATTGCTGAAGGCCAACAATAATTACCATCATTTAGTGATGTTCTAGGTTTTTTAGTCAATCTGTGTGTTTAAAGTGTGGTGTTTCATAGCTCAAGGCCACAACTTTTTTTTTTTCGGTTAACTTATTTTTTTCTTATCGTAAAAAATAATCATAGGTAGATATCAATGTTATGTTAGGCAGAAGAATTAATAAAATTCTTTGCTTCAGACAACTTATGGGGGACAGTGAATGTTCTTAAACAAATTGGACCTCTCATTTTACCCCAATTACAAAAATAGTGGAACAAACAAAATAGTAAAACCACAAAATATAATATTTTGTGTGTGTTTTGTAACAATCATTTTTGTTCCAGGGTTTGTCCAGTGATGGCTAGACTTCTAATATGCTCAATTATGATCTTAGTAAATAATTAAAACATCACTTTCAAGCCCAAGTCAATATCTGAGCCCAGTGAGACTTTTAAATAATCCACTCTTTATTAAGTTAATATGTATAACTTGATGGACAAATGTTCTCAATTCACCTATACTACCTCACTCTTTACCCCAGTACCTTTTGTTGAATAACATACCCCTAGTCATAGGAGTTCACAACCTTTATTGGAAGTACTTCGATTCACACACACCCAGAGTGTACACTTCTATGTTAAAGGATAGGAAAGAGAATGATTTATGGTATAAATCTTTAGCATTATTCTTAATTTTTGCTTATCTGATTTATTTCATGAGGAAGTCAGTTTTTTGCTCCCATTTGGGCCACATTGCCTCTGCAAATTTAATTATATCTAAAAAGAATACTGTATGCTGTTTCAAAAGTATCTCACTGACAAGTTTCTGCTTTATGTGTACATATAACCCAAATGTCAAATATTAAAATATTGGCTTAGATGGGGAAGAGTAGTTGAAAACACTGGAAAAAGAGAATTTTATTATGTTGCAGTCCTTATATAATATGTTGTGTTCTTGTATCAGTTTTTAATTTATAGGAAAATATGGACAGTTTCTATGTACCTTGAGAGAACTATAATTTCAAATTCATTGGATATGTATCAGAAAAGATGGTTTTCAAAATAAACTGAAAAGTATAAAAATACAATTGAGATTTAAAAAGAAAGAAAGAGGGCGGGCCGCGGTGGCTCAGCGGGCAAAGTGCTTGCCTGCTATGCCGGAGGACCTCGGTTCGATTCCCGGCCCCAGCCCATGTAACAAAAAACGGAAAAACAAAATACAATAAAAACAAGAAAATGTTTAAAGATGTCTTCCTTCCTTCCTTCCTTCTATCCTTCCTTCCTTCTCTCTGTCTTTCCTTTTAAAAAAAAAAAAAAAGAAAAAAGAAAGAAAGAAAAGCTATCATTGAAATTTATAAACTGTAATACAATGCCTTTTGACTGCTTGGAATTTTTACTTGATATTTATTAAAAGGTCTACTTTAGACTTAGACGTGTGTGTTTATCACATATCATTCTTGTACATGCAAAAAAAAGAAAATTAAATAAATTACGAACAAAATTGAAATAAAACTTGTTTTCAAACTTCAACTCTTTCTAATAATTTTTTATTCAGTCTGTTTCCACAAAACATTGTTCTCTGGCCATCAAGGATATTGGTGATAACGGCAATTTTAAAAGAATCCAAAAGAGAAATAAAATCCATTGGCAGAGGGCTTTTGAAAAAAATTTAACTTATTAAGGTATAGTTGTCATACGATAAACTGCACATATTTAAACTATGCAGTTTGAGAAGTTTTACATGTGTGCACACCTGTGAAACATTGTCATGATCAAGATGATGTACATATCCAGTATCCCAAAAGTCTCTCGTGTCCCCTTTGTAAGCCTTACTTCCTGCTCCCTCACATCCCCATCCTCAGCGACCACTGATATTCGTTCTAGAGCTTTATATATATTTGGAATTATACAAGATGTACTCTTTTCTGCCTGACTACTTTCATCTAGCTTAAATATTTTGAGATTCATTAGTGTTGTAACGTATTGATAGTTTCTTTTATTGCTTAGTACACTAGTAAGTCCGTTGTATGGGCATCCCAGTTTGTTTTTCCATTCACCTGTTGATGGACATTTGGATTGTTTCCAGTTTGGAGCTATTACACATAAAGCTACTATGACCCTTCATGTACAAAGTCTTTGTACGGACATATGCTTTCATTTCCCTTGGGCAAACACATGGAGCAGAAGGGCCGAATCATATGGTATAGGTATATGTTTAGTGTTCTAAGAGACTGCCAAACCATACTGCTTTGCATTCCTACCGTTGATATGGGAGTGCCAGTTGCTCTGCATCCTTGCCATTGCTTGATGTTGTCAACACTGTTGTTGTTTTATTTTAGTTATTGTAATTGCTGTGTAGCAGTCTCACATCGTTTTCATTTGCATTTTCCTAAAGGCTGTGATTTTTCCTATTGCTAGTGTAACAAATTACCACAAACTTCGTGTTTTAAAACAATACAAATTTATTATTTTAAAGTCCTAAAGATCAGAAGTCCACAGTAGGTCTCACTGGGGTCAAATCAACATGTCATCAGAACTAGGTTTCTTATGGAAGTTCTGGGGAAGAATCCATTTTCTTGCCTTTTCCAGCAATCTACATTCCTTGTTATCTTCAAAATCAGTAGGATAGCATGTTCAAATCTGTCTTTGACTCGGCCCTCCTCTTCTGTCTTCCTTCTCCTTTTAAAGAAATTTTGTGATTATGTTGGGCCCACCCAGATAATACAGGATAATCTCTTTATTTTAAGGTCAGTTGATTAGCTATCTTAATTCCATCAGCAACCTTATTCCCCTTTGTCATGTAACATAATATATTCCTACGTTAGGAATTAGAAAGAGAGAGATGTGCATTATTCTTCCTATCACATGTGCTTATTTCCTTTGGTGAAGTGTCTGTTCAAGCCTTTTGCCCATTTTTTAATATGGTTTGTTTGTTTTATTATTGTTGCACTTTGAGAATTCTTTATGTAATTTGCATATAAATTCTTTGTTAGATATGTGATTTAAATTATTTTCTCTCAGTCAATAGCTTTTCTTTCAAAATCACTTATTATCTTTCACAGAATCCAAGCTTTTACTTTTGATGAAGTCCAGCTTATTAATTTTTTCTTTTATTGATCATGCTTTTAATGTCATGTCTAACCTAACCAAGGTCACAAAGATGTTCTAATATGTTTTCTTCTAAAAGTGTTTTGCGTGTCACATTTAAATCCATAGTCTATTTTCAGTTAATTTTTTAATAAGTTGTAAGGCATATGTCAAGGTTCAGTTTTTGTATATGGATGTCCAATTCATATTGGACTACATTTTCTCCCTAGAAGTGCAATGTTTCTTGAAGATGATTGTATAATAATATAGCTTTCACAATGTGACTGTGTGATTGTGAAAACCTTGTATCTGATGCTCCTTTTATCTACCTTATCAACAGACGAGTAAAACATATGGAATAAAAATAAATAATAGGGGAACAAATGTTAAAAAAAATTTAGATTGAAATGCTAATGATCAATAAAAGGTAGGGGTAAGGGGTATGGTATGTATGAATTTTTTTTCAATTTTCTTTTTCTGAATAGATGCAATTGTACCAAGAAATTGTCATGATGATGAATATGCAACTATGTGATGATATTGTGAATTACTGACTATATATGTAGAATGGAATGACCAGAAGTTAAGAATGTTTGCATTTGTTTGATGTTTTTTGTTATTTTTTTAAAAATTGAAAAATTAAAAAAAGAAAAAAAATCCATTGGCCGGGCAGTGCAACGGTGGCTCAGTGGCAGAATTCTCGCCTGCCATGCCAGAGACCCAAGTTCATTTCCAGGTGCCTGCCCATGCGAAGAAAAAAAAAAAATCCATTGGCCATTTCTGTGTTCGTCTATTTCTTGACTTTGTTTTGGTTTGTGTATTGGTACCTTCACCAATACTACATTGTCTTGATTACTGTAGCTTTAAAGTGAGTCTTAAAATCAAGTAGTATGATTCCTTCAATTTATTCTTCTTTTCAAACTTGTTTTGGCTATTTTTTCTAGTTCCTTTGTCTTTCCGTATCAGTTTTAGAATCTGCTTATTCTCGTGTACAAAACATCTTGCTGAGAATTTGACTACAATTGTGTCAATGCTACAGATTGATTTGGGGAAATTGACATCTTTACTATATTAAGTCATCCAGCTCATGAGTACTGAATGTCTCTACATTTATTTAGATCTCCTTTGATTTCTTTATTCAGCATACAGAACCTATATATTTTTGTTAGATTTATACCCAAGTGTTTCCATTTTTGGCAGCTATTGCAAATGTCATTGTATTTTTATTCCAATTTCCGGTTGTATATTAGTAATTTATAGACGTGATTGATTTTTGTGTGCTGAGCATGTATCCTGTCAACTCTTGAAACTTACTTATTAGTTCTAAGGGATTTGGGGTTTTGGTAGTTTCCTTGAGATTTTCTACATAACCAATCATGTTGTTTACAAATAGGGATGGTATAGCTTCTTCCTGTTCCATTTATAAAAGTACTTAGTTTCTCAGAGCTGCCATAAAAAATAGTCACAAACTGGGTGGCTTGAAACAATAGACATTTGTTCTGAAAAACAAATGTCTTAAGTCAAGGTATTGACAAAGCGAGGCTCTCTGAAGTCCCTAGGGGAGGATCCTTCCTTGCCTCTTCCTAGCTTCTGGTGGTTGCCTACAATCCTTCCTTACGTTCCCTGGCCTATAAGTCTGTCACTCCGATTTCTGCCTCTGTCCTCACGTGATGTCCTCTTGGTGAGTCTGCGTCTCTCTGTGCAAATGCTGTCTTCTGTAAGGCCACCAGCCACGTGACCCATCTTGACAGACTACATCTGCAAAGACTTTATTTCTAAATAAGGTCACATTCGCAGGATCCAGGTGGACCTAAATTTAGGGAGGGCCCTATTCAACCGAGCATACCACTTTTTTATTCTGACCCTTTGGCCCTGCAAGGGTGTTCAGTACAATGTTGTTCCCAAACAATGAGCATTCTGTCTCTCATCGAGCATGATCTTAGCTGTTAGGATATATTTGTAGAAGACTTTCATCAGATTGAGGAAGTTCCTATCTATTTCTCATTTGCTTAGAGTTATTATCATGAATGGATGTTGAATTTTGTTAAATGCTTTTTCTGCCTCGGTTGATACGATCATGTGGTGTATGTTCTTTAGGCTATTATTGTGGTCAGTTGCAGTAATTGATTTTCAAGTAAAGAATCAACCTGGCATTCCTTGGATAACTACCTGGTCATGGCATATTATTCTTTATATAGATTGCTGAATTTGATCTGCCAGTATTTTGCTGAGTATTTTTACATCTCTTTTTTTGGATGATTTTGGTCTGATGTATTCTTTGTTTTGTGCTTTCTTTGTCTGGTTTTGGTATCAGTGCAATGCTGACCCCATGACATGAGTTGAGGAGTGTTCCCTCTTCTTCTGTTTTCTGGAAAAGATTGTGAAGAATTGATGCTATTACTTCATTAAATGCTTAATCGCATTCACCAGTAAAACTATCTGAGCCTGAAAATTGCTTTTTCAATACTTGGCTTTTGAAATATTGAATACAGTTATAGTAACTGTTTTACTGTACGTTCGTTGTTTTGGTTGATTGGTTTTTCTCGTCAGTATGGGCTATATTTTACAGTCTCTGCAGGCCAGATGTCAGACATTGCAAATTTTATCTTGTTGGCTATTAGATGCATTTTATTCCTATGAATATTCTTGAACTTTGTTCTGGGAATGGTTAAGGTATTTAGAATCAGTTTGATCTTTTGGGGACTTAAAATTTGATAGGTGGGACAAAAGCCATGTTTAGTCTAGCAGTAATTGTGCCCAGCTACTGAGGCAAGGGCCTTCTGATGGTTATGAGATGCATTCGGATTTTACATATGTTAAAATATGAAAAGTTGTTCTCTTAGAATCAAAGAATTGTGATATTTTGACTCTACTGATTATGAGAATTTCTAACTGATTAAATGTAAAGACAAAATCAAGGGAGGGCACCAAAGATTTTGGACCAAGCAACTGGACAGAGGCAGTTCTCCACTGAGAGGATGGAGGGTGGGTATCTTGTTAGCCTGTCCAGTGTACATATAAATATAAAAATATAACATTTTATATTAAAAAATAATATAAGTTCGGATATCAGAATAGGAAATCCTGTCTTTTCAAAGACATTATAATGACCACTTTTCTATGATACAGCAATGAAACACAGAAAATCCATATATGACAAGATTAAAAAACAAATTTAACATGCCCTCTGGAGAAAGATGTATAATACATATATTGATACAGATTTCTTCAAGGAAATCTTTTAGGTAGTCCTCCAGTACAATTTTCTTGAAAAAGGACATTTGCAACCCATACATGTAAAATGACAGAATTTCATGATTCCTGTGAAAAGCTTGTCTGTTTAACTGAGAGAGAAGTTATCTGATCTCTGAAGCAGCTCTGTTAGAATTGTTGAATAATAGCATAGAAATAGGGCAGGCCATGATGTCTCCGCAGGCAGAGTTCTCGCCTGCCATGCTGGAGACCTGGGTTCGGTTCCTGGTGCCTGCCCATGCAAAACTAAAAAATGATGTACAAATATGTCCTGAAGACTGGCATCATGGTCCATCAACAAAGCCACAGTAGATTAGGGCAGATGCACTTGATCGCAGAACAGTGTGCTTGTGTGGGAAAGCACCCAGAGGGTAGTGCAGCATGGCGGGGGAGGACACAGTCACCTGGCCATCCATGCCAGCTGAATTAATCACTGAGGAGGGGTATTGAAACTAGATTGCATGCACAGTTGGGTATGTCTTAAACACCTCTCTGCACACAGCACTGTAGTAGGCATCGAGGAGAAGAAGCCCCCACCTGTCCCTAATCACTGAGAGTTTGTCATCAAATGAAAGAATTATTAATACAAATACAACTCAGAGAGGCTTTTTAACAATAGGAAGAAAATGAAGTATTTGATTTTTTTCCTATTTTGCTTTTTTTAATATTTCGTACTGTTTCAGAAAGTATGCTATGAGATATTTCAAGTGAGTAACAGGTGATACATAAGAAAAGGTTCCCTGGGTGAGCACACTGGGGATACTGAGTTTAATAGATTTCTTTTGGTTCAGAGCATCTAAGAATGTGCTTTGGGAATTCCTAAGAGAGGGGTATAGTATGCAGTATTTTCCCACATAGTTTATCTTAGAATGGCTTTTCAGGGACCATGCTGGTGTTTTGTCTTTTTTGTCCCCAAGTCTCTAGCACTTAAAATGAAACCTGACACTAAGAGAAGCTCAAAAACATTTGTGGAAAAAAGTAATGAATTTACCGATTGCCTGATGACCTGTCAGTGGTCCCTTAACCCTTTTCAGAACAGTAGAAGAATAGGCTCTGACTCTTTCTATCCCTTGTGCAAGTTTGCATCAGCCTGAGCTGCTCCATATTTCTCTTTGCTTCGGCTTCAGAAGGTGTCACACTCTTGCCAGGTCTACTCTCTCCATCCTACCCAATTCCTCCAACAACCTTCTGGGTTCTTCCACCCTCCACTTTGGGGAGCATGCAAAGCTTATTGCATAAGCCAAAAGCTAGGGCTAATGCACCAGAGTCTGAAAATGTGAGTCACTTTTCAACAGAACAAGAAGGAGGCAGCCTGAGCAGCCTGTGAGTCAGGAGTCTGCTGCTGAGCATTGCTGGGCCAAGCAGAAAGCTTCTCTTTTACTTGCACTTTATTTGACCTGTGGATAAACAAAGGCTTTCTATTTCTAGAAGGCCCATTGTTTTAACTGCTTTGAGTTTCTTTTGTAAATGTAAAAGTTCATTTCTTTATGCAAGGCATTTAAAGCGCTGTGGGCCCAGTCCCAACATTTTTTGTGTGCCTTTTCAATATTTCCCTTACATTTTTTTTGTTCTTATATGTCACTCTTAGCTATTTGAAATTCAGCCTTTTCTTCAACAATGTATGGTATTAAAGAGAGCTAT
This sequence comes from Tamandua tetradactyla, assembly GCF_023851605.1. Classification (NCBI taxonomy): domain Eukaryota; kingdom Metazoa; phylum Chordata; class Mammalia; order Pilosa; family Myrmecophagidae; genus Tamandua; species Tamandua tetradactyla. Next base: position 78,477,008 of record NC_135328.1, on the reverse strand, counting down.
ACAGCTGTAGCATGAATAGAATACTCAATATTGTAGAGAGCTTGATACATATAACCTCTTTTGGGAAGGAGTAGAGCATATGTTTCTCCTTTCTCATTCTATAGAGATCTTAGAATATTTAAAAAGTAATAAAAATGAACAGTCTGTCAGTCCCTGTCCTCAAAGAGGTTTGGGATAGAGGGAGGAAAATAATATTTCTGAAATACCTACTGTATTCCAGGTGAAATATCTACAGCTGTATATCTATACCATGTGTTCATAACAATATTGTGTGGTAAGTGTTATTTTCCCTGTTTTACAAATGAGGAGACTGAGGATTAGAGAGGTTAGGTAACTTCTGAAGTTCTTTTATTTTAACCAAATTCTCCCAATGGCAGTGTGATAACGTATAATATTGGAAAGGTATATGTGCGCAAAGAATCCCATAGAGTTTCTGAATATGCTGGTGAGTTTAAAAATACTTGCCTTTCCTCTGTCTTCTGCCCTCTTATCCATTTGAACTGGGACTAGTCATTATACTTCTCAGACTTAGTTTTCTTCATCATAAAACAGGATAACGGTATCATATCTTCCTATCTCACAACTTTAGATAAAGGAATAAATGGAATAATATGAGTGAAAGTGAACCTCGCCAATGGCATGTAAATATAAGGTATTGTCTGAAATGCAGTTCTAAAATAAGAATGCCTGTGATGTGTTTGGGGTACATGCAATACACCTTTAATTTTTTCAAATGTGAATGTTTTGAGTCTTCTTCCAATTTGGCTTCAATTTGCAAGTAGGGGTGAAAAGTAATCCATCATAAAATGACCTGTGATTCAGTCAAATTTAAAAAAAAAAATTCAAAACACAGGGTGTGCTTATGGAAAAATGTTAATAACTATTCATGGAATATTCACTATTTATAGTATAAAGTGTAAATACTGTGAAGGATATTAAAGAACTGGAAGGCATGATTTCTGATCTCTAAGGGTTTAAAAAAACACAAACAAATTTATTTCCCCCTCTCATCCCAGATAGTTAATCTGCCAGAGAGAAGTCCAGCTTTTGATATATAAATTCATCCTTTGAACAGCAGAATAATTTTTTTATTTTCTAATTCAACAAAATTGCACTAATCCAAAGAAATCTGGCAGTATTAGACCAGATTTCAAAATCAAAAATGAAAACTTGCCAATCCATATTTCAATATGTTGAAATTCATAATTTAAAAAAAGACCAAATTCCCCAGGAGTTAACTAGTGGCTAGCTCTTTTGGCATATAATATTTGGGAATCAAAATAGTAGAAATTTTGATTCCCAAATATTGACTTTCACATTTCAAGCCCTTAAAAAATGATTGAAAGAAAGGGAGGGGTAAGGGGTATGGTATTGTATGTATGAATTTTTTTCTGTTGTCTTTTATTTCTTTTTCTGAATTGGTGCAAATGTTCTAAGAAATGATCATGATGATGAATATGCAACTATGTGATGATATTGTGAATTACTGATTATATATGGAGAATGGAGTGATCATATGTTAAGAATGTTTGTGTTTCTTTGTTGTCATTTTTTTTTAATTTAAAAATTAATAAAAATTTTTTTAAGTGATTGTCATTTTGGGAGTATGTATATCAGTACCTTTATATAAGAGGCAATCAGTCATTTCAATAATGTGCTTTTAAGATTTTGCTTTGTTTCTTTCTCTCTAGTGGATGATAACGTGGTTGCTATTCCCTATGGAAGCAGACATATTCGCCTTGTCTTAAAAGGACCGGATCACTTATGTAAGTAAACTCAGTTTTTCTTTTGGCATTGGGAATTTTAGTGATTATTTACTTTTTGTTCCCGGAAGTTAAGACACAGGAGTAGAAATCTTTCTACTGTCTCATAAAATGAAATGTTGAATGCTTCTGATTGTCTTTTGGCTGTCTGATGAGATGGCAGAGATCTGTGATCATTATCTTAACCACAGTCATCCTGAAAAATACAGAATAGTTGCTTCCGGTTGGTTGGTTGTCCATAACTGAAGCCCATGTGCAGGCTTTTGTGAATATTCTTTCTTATTCTGCCTTGTCTTCCTTTCTAATGAATCTTACCTCTTTTCCCCTCCTCTCCCTTTTTCACTTTTCCTCCAACCACCCCCCATTCCTTCATACTTTCTCTCTTTCCTTCCAACTCTCCTGTTCCATTACTTTATCAATTCAAGGGAACATGAAGACACCAAAGAACCTTAACACTGTGCCGTTACCCATGTGGTATAATTAAGCAGCCCACATGTTTGAAATAATCCAGGGCTCTAATATTTTGAAGATACATACTGGGATTCAGGTTTGAAAGGCAATCTGTAACCTTACAGATCCAAAGATAGCACGACCCATCAGAGTTTGTGCAATCTGGTGCAAACAGTGACCTTCAGTCATAGCAAGATCACATCATTTTTTATTACTGTTTAGTGTTGTTTAGATAAATTACACAGAAAATTATAGGCTATAAGCCGGGAAGGGTTTGGGAGAGCATATTTTGGAATTTTCTTTAAAATTCAATTTCAATGAAAGGCTTCAATTCTGTGGTTGCTTGGGCATTTGTGACCTCCTCCACTGTGAGTCTTCCTAGGTCCTTACGAAGCTGTCATCTTCTGCTCTTTCTCTTCCCACAAACCAATTTAGGTAGCAAGCATTATCTTTTGACAATTGGATATGCATTGTATGCTAGAAAGACGAGCAAGAGGAAGACAAATCAGAAGCTGTAAAAGCTGAAAAGAGAGCCTACTGTAGTCTCTCTGAAAACGCGTTTCATGGGAGAGGTGGGATTTGAAGGGTCATGCAAAGTAAAGGAATAAGAAACGTACAGTTCAGGCAAAGCCAAGAAATGCTGATAATCCACCTTATATGGATCCAAGTTCTTTTCTAACCCTGAACCCTATAAAATTCAGTGTTCACATGTCAAAGGATGATATATATGCATACATTATTATCATTCAAATGATTCGTTTTCTCCTTTGAGAATTGAACAGAACTCACTGCAGGGGTGACAGTCTCACTCAAAACCAGTATTTATCTGAGCATTGACAGGCGAAAATAAAATATTCAAGCCAGATTCATCACCAAGTGAGGTGGTGCAGGAGAAAGAATTCAAAGGAATCGATTAGAGAGGAAATTGATTTTTATAAGTGTATCAGCCTCTTGGCTTTCCTAATGATATCATCACTAAGAAGCTGGGGCTTAGGCAGGCCGTGGTGGCTCAGCGGCAGAGTTCTTGCCTGCCACCCCTGAGACCCAGGTTGGATTCCTGGTGCCTGCCCATGCGGGGCTTAATTACCCCAGGGACCTAAAAGGTAAAGCTGCAACCTATATTTACAAGCGATGAAAAAAAGCAGAATGAAATCTGCTCCCCCGCCCCCAAATAAAAGTTCTATTGATTTTATAATGCAGATAAGGAATATTTTTATGTTTTTGTTTTTGGAATATAATTCAGCAAAATTAATATGTGAATATATGATGCCCCATTTCTTCTGTAATTCTTCTGTCCTTCACTCCCAGAAACTGGTCCAGTATGCTACAAACCTTAAATATTTAAGACCAAACTAGGGCAAGACTAGGCAGTCTGGTCCATCCCCACCTTATCTTTAATCAGAAGTACCCTGAGCAGGATGGCTGAGATGCCTGGAGATAGAATTGACAGATGCCCAGGTCAGGCCTAGACCTCCAGGATTTTTCCAAAACTAAGTTTGTATCAGGGAGATATTTCTACAGATTAGTGTAAAGCAGTTTGAGGAATGAAGGCTAGAGGAAAGACACTCAGTTTTCTTGCTTTCATCTGATGACAGTGACGTGATTCCCCTCCTCCAATAATCTCATGATGTGTCTGAGATTCTGTAGGGTCCTCTCTGCACCGATGCTTGGAGCAAAGCCTCACCTACTCCTGAAGAAGGGCCTCACAGACTTCATCTGATGGTCACTCTGTATTTAGTTGAACACAAAATTTTCTACCTGTTGATATTCCTTGTAGTTGAGAACTAGAAGTAGAGAACATCTAAAATAATTTAATAGAAATACTTTGTATTACATATTTTGTACCTTAAGAGATCTTAATATTGTTTTTAACCTCAGAATCCTAATCTGGAAAACATGTAAGAGGGGAGGTATTCTGAATGAAGCTTGAATAGGAGACTCAGAGTCCCCCCCCCAACCAGGCATCTCATGTATCTGCTTAAGAATCACTGTCAAAACCAAGCATTCCTGTGCAAGTTTTGAAAACCATTAGTTTTAGCCCATCCTATTTTCTCCACGCACAAGCATTTATTCTGAACTGCTTCTCAGTCACATGAGAGCTCAATCTGCTCAGATGAACACATCATGATTACCATCACCCCCAGCATATTTTGGTCTCCTACGAAAGATGCTTTATAAACTGTTATTGGTAAATTCAGATTCTAATGCTCTGGGCATCAAGTTCTTCTTTCTGTCTTAAGTACTTATGAAGTACTATATATGTGTACAATATTAGATTAAGTACCAAAAAGGATTTTAAAAGAGGAAGAATAAAAAGCCCAGCCTCTGTCCTTAATATGGTATAGTTTGTTTATTTTGAGAAATAGCGCACATGCAATATGCAACCAGAAAGTATAGACAGACATAAGGTAATATAGAAATGTAAAGCCACACAGGTGCTGAGGAAACTCAAAGACGCACACTAGATCTTATGGAGCAAAAAGAAAATTATAGAGTGTCCTTAGACTGAGGACCAAAAACTAAATAAGATATGTGTGGGAGAAGGTTTGGTCAAAGATTAGGGAGGCAATAGAGCGGGACTCCCAAATGAGGTCATCCAAGGAGCCATGTTTTTTGACCGGGAGCCTTGAGTGCTTGGCTAATGAATTTTAAAATTATTTCATTTACAGTTTAAACTCCTGTGTGATCCAGAGTTGCCTATACATTGTGTTTAAATATCACAGTTTCACTTTTGTCCGTTGTGTGAAAAATGATGCTTTTCCCTTACATAGCAGGAAATGGGCTTGCATGTGGTTTCTCTGGTAGTCCTGGGAAAACGCTTCTCTCCTCTTCCTGTGTTTGACTACGTAGATCTGGAAACTAAAACACTCCAGGGGGCTAACGGAGAAAATAGCCTCAGCTCCACAGGCACCTTTCTTGTGGACAATTCTAGTGTGGACTTCCAGAAATTTCCAGACAAAGAGATACTGAAAATGGCTGGACCACTCACTGCAGATTTCATCGTCAAGGTGAGCCCCTTCAGCCCAAATTTCAAGCCCAGGTCTCCAAATTGATGTTACTTATAAAGTCCTCATTAGAAGGGAGCTATAAACTATTTTTGAAATGTTAGTATACAGCCGTTGACTTGGATAAGGTGTTTTCAGTGGAAGAGAAAGCCAAACTGATGATCCATAGACTCACTCAATTTATCGTGCTTCCAATTGCAAGTTCTGTTTTTTGTTGTACTGGCAACAAAACTCAATTGTTTCCTCCATCAGAGCTTCCTTATTCTTCAAGGTAATATAAAACACATTGCTGGAAATAACATACACTCTGTAGGGAAAATGTGAACACTAGAAGAACATTTGGGAATCACTATAAAGCAAAACATATTTTTACCTTCAGTAGGTCAGAAGGACTTGAAGGATTGTAGCTGTAAAGCTGTAAAACTTGTAATGTGTCCAGGACTCCATAAATTTTTCATCATGGGACCTAGAGCCAGAGGACATTTGCTTTAAGCTAATGCTTGATGACCCCAGGGCAGCTGAAAGTAAGAATGCATATAGGAAAATGTGATCAAGAATGAGGTTGGATGGAAGAAAAGTTCCAGAGTATTGTCCTTTGTCTCCTTCTGCATGGTAGCCCTTTTTAATCCAGGCCAGATGCCCTCCACAGGACGTGAACAGAAAGCTACAAACCATCAAATGTAGCTCACAATAACAATGATGTTGTCAGGAGTTACATACTTTCAGTTAAACAAATAAAGAAAGAATTGAGAAATATCTTTAGTCTTTGAAGCCTTTAAATTACTGTTAAGAGAACATACTATAATAATTTCTGTAGTGGCCTTGCAAGAGTTAATACATTTTCGAGGTTGCCTAACATACTGAAAATATGGAACTAAATTCAGGTAATATTCACATTTGCATGGTTCACAGTATTGTCAACTGCATTTTATTTATCCAGCTGCCTTCTGCACATCGCCGCTTGGATGTGCTCAACATGTCCAAAATTGAACTTGTCTAACCCCAGAAACCTACTTTATCTTCTATATTATCTTGTAGACTGATGCACTGTTTACCTGGGAATGTCAGATGCCTTTTTTTTCACCATGAATTCTCTCTCCTTTACACCCCCAGGTAGATATTAATCTGTGTCATTTCTACTTCTGTTCTATCTCTCAAGTCTCTCTTCTCCATCCTTGCTTCTACCACCTTAGTTTAGGTTTTCATATCTCACCCGAATTAGCCTGTGATCTATTATCTATGTTGCCTTCTGAGTGAGTTTCCTAAAATCATAAATCCCTTCTTCCTAATTTGCCTAGTCCCCCCACCTCTACTCCTTGCTTTCAAGTTAAAATGAAAAGCCATAGTATAGCATCTGCTATTCTTAATAATCTGGATTCTGCTTGCCTTTCCAACTTTCCTTTCAGTTCTTCCCCTCCTTGTTTCAGTCATCTGGATGGCTCACAGATCCCCCAACACCTTACAGTATCATACCTCATTATCTTTCCATAATGCTGTGCCTCTGTGTTTTCTTTCTCCATTCTCTTTATACTTCTTCTTTAGAATTTCCTACTTGAGGAATCATTCTATGACTCTACCCCAAATTCCTATTTGCGTTACATCTCCCACTGTGTGTTCCTTGAAGGCAGGGACAGAATTTTCTTAGTCTTCATATCACTGTAAGAAGGACTCGGTAGGCACTAATAATTGCTGGATGAATAAAGGACTTTTACTTTCAAGCAACTGCTGTAGTAGAGCAGATGCGGGTATCTCTGTTTTACAGACCAGAAAACCAAGCCTCAGGAAATGTGATTGCATTGCCTAAGTCCACACCAATGGTAAGCCAGGACTAGCTATCACATCGCTTTGCTTCTGGCCCATATTATGTGTTGCTTCTGAGAGTGTATTTTATCTTTCATATGTAAATGTAAATATTTAAGAAAATCTAGTTTAAAGAAGCTTTTGACACTTTCCTGAGTGCCTAGAACAAATTCAAATTGCAAGATAAAGAAAAATAATTTCTGCGTACCCTTTTCCGGGATTCACCAGTTGTTAAACATTTTGCTCCATGACTTTATCATTCATTCTTTCCCTCTGCATGTATTTGTGTTATTTTTTTCTGAACCATTTGTGAGACTGGCACCTTATTCCTACATACTTTGATATTTATTTTGGTCATTCTATTATGAAACTATGGAAAAATTATCAAATTCAGGAAACCACATTTTTACAATGTAGGTCATTATTCAAACTTCATCAGTAGTCCCAGTTTTCTCAATTTCATCACTATTGACATTTTGGTTAAATAATTCTTTGCTGTGGAGGGCTGTCCTGTGCATTACAGAATATTTAGCATCATCCCCAGCCTCTCCCTACTAGATTCCAGTAGATTCTAGTCCCCTCTCCTAGTGTAACAATCCCAAATTCTCCAGACATTGCCAAATGTCTCTTGGGGGGCAAAATTACCCCCAGTTGAGAACCACTGAGTTATCCCAATAATGCCCATTCTAGCTACTTTTGTTTCTGGTCCAAATGTTAATACTCTTTGACACTTTGTAAAATTGACTGCGATGGATTTCAGTGTATAGGCTGTTTAAGAATTGAAAGTGAACTTGGGTTCTGTTTCTTTATCAAAGGGTGTGGTCTTCGCTGCCCAAGTGCATGCTGTGGTCAGCATATAACTACTTTTCTGACAGTCTAAAATTTTTAATTAAAAATTTTATTTTTTAACATGGAAGTATCCTGAAATTTAAACAACATTAGTTTAAAAAGAAATTATTCATGACTTGATGTTAGACTGGAGAAAATGAAAAATGTAGGAACTCTGTATTTTATGCGTGATTCTTCTGTAAACCTACAACTTCTCTAATAATATCAATTTTAAACAATTTAAGTAATAGAATCTAGCCCTTAGAATTAATACTGTAGTTACCGATGTCAGATATATCTTTAACTAATATATTGTTAGTGAAAGGAAGAACTGTTGAAAAAAATACATAGACAAATTATCTATTCAATGAAACGCTGGAGTAACATTTGGGTGTATATGTATAGATGCAGGTTTTTTTTATTTTTTCCCCTTCACATTATTAAAAGACCTCCTTTTAAACTGTTTTTCTCTCCTTATGATTTTAGGTATATGAAATTCACAAAAATTTCAATTCAAGTGATTGTGGTTTTTTTTTTTAATTAGGACAATTGTAGGTTAACAGAAAAACATGCAGAAAGTACAGAGTTCCCTTAAACCCCCACACACACATCCATAATTTTCCCTATTATTTATGGCAGCTTTGTTACAATTGATGAAATTATATTATTGTATTTATACCATTAGCTAGAGCCCATAGTTTTCATTAGGGTTCACTCTTTGTGTTGTACTGTTTAATGATTTGGGAATTTTTTTTCCCTAATAACTTAAAAAATAATGACTACATCACAAGTTTGTGTATCATCCTTGTGCAGGGGCCATGCTAATCTTCTCTGTATTGTGCCAATTTTAGTATATCTGCTGCTGAAGTGAGCACAATTTTATAATTTTAAATATCACTTTACTTAAAAAAGAGAAAGACTTGACTTTCTTTACTTGACTTGAAAGTGAGCCAGATAATTTAAGAAAATAGAGGAATAAAAGGAGAAAATTACCTTTTTTTCCAGTAAAGATTTGTAATGAAACAGCTTTTTCTTCACTCTCAGGAAATAGCTTCACATGAAGGATTACCATTTGATAGTTTATCATTTTTCATGATTTAGGTGCTTTAAAATTATACACATGGTATGAGTCAGCTTTAGTATCATATTATAGACTCTTCTCCATTATAAATTAATTTAAACAATTCCTTTTTGAATGAGAAACACATGAATCAATATAGCCATTTGTCAATATCTCTGTGAAATTTTATTACCAGAGTACGATTTTTGTTTCTTCAAAAGGAAACAAAATATTTTTTCACAAAAGGAAGATTTTTTTTTTCCCCAGTCAAAATTGTTATATATTGCCACGGGGCTCCAAAATTATGTTTTGGAAACTCCTCTTTTGGCCACATTAAAACTGGATTGAATTCTTATCTTCCTTCCCAAGAGAACATTTCTTTCAAAAACCTGAACCTGATACATTGGTTTTATAAACATTTTTGGCAAAAATAATGTAGTATAGTGGAAAGGGAAAGCACTTTAGGGGTTGGTATATTCTGCTGCTTATTGCCTCCGTGTGCCCTTGAGTACATTGCTTCACCTCCTCCAGCCTGTGTACTCATCTATAAAATGATAATAAAACATCCACCCTGTAGAGTAATTGTGAGGGATAAAATGAGACAATGTATATAAACATGGATAGAACCACATTGCTTCCATTCCTTCTTTTTGATATGGTTAAACTTTTGGTCAAAACATCACAATACATCTGCACAATGACAGAAAGCTGCTCCTCTAAGAAGGCCAGAGGCTCATCAGCTTCCAAGAACTACACCCAGGGTCGACCTGGGAAGCCTGTTGAGACAAATGGATATGAGAGCCGGCTGGCTGTGGCGTGTGTCATCACATGGACGGTTGGGGGCGATTTGGCTCTTGGCTGGAGGATTAGCTGGCTTAGTCGTCCCCTTCCTCCCTTCCCATGCCCTGCGCCTCCCTCCTGAAGCTGCGGGCCCAGTGCATCACTTCCCAGATAGAAGAGGTTCTTTTTCACCCATAGACCTGTCCCTTTACTGGAACCTCCAATTTAGCTCTACTTGGGAAAATAACTCAAGAAATTTGCATATGTTCATATTTGCCCTCATTTGAAAACCTTAGGAAGAAAGGCAGATTAGATAAAGAGAAGAGTGGTTGATGGGTATCTTAGCCACCAAAGGAACAGAAATACACAACAGAAGAGGAAATAGTAAGTACAGTCACAGGATCACTGACACAAATTTATGCACTGATGACCAGAGAATAGTTATTTCTTGTGGAAGACAAATTACAAAATGCTTCATGTTTTTATGTCTAGGGAACATAAGAAGAATGGTATCATTCCAGTTGTCAAAATAGCATTTTTGAGTGTTCTAGGGCATAGAAAGAAAGGTTATGATTTCCAGTTACATCAGATAGAGTGTTAGGTAGGCGTGATGTCTTCATATACCTTTCTGGACGGCCATGAGCATAGCCAATTTTTATTCATATTTATATTCCTAACCATAATTCAGTACCAAAAAAAAATTTTTAATATGAGAGGAAATGATAGAAAGAGCCCCTGGAGGGAAATCACGTATGCAAAGTAAATCAATAAATTTATAGACTTTCCATGTATATCCTTATTTTAGGTGATGCAAAGCATTGCATTTCATACATGGGAAAAACTGACTTTTAGATATGGTTTCTCACTTCTTCTAGCTTATAATGTCACTTGAGTGATATAACACCAGCTAGAAAATTTTGAAATAATGATGCATTGCACCATATAAGTGAGTATATGAAATAAAATGAACAAGCAGTAAAAGTTATAGATATTTACTACAGACATTAAGTGGTTAGTAAAGCCTTATGTGACTGGGCAGCCCATGAATCATAGGTAGGATTGAGATAAGCATTGTTTTTCTCTGCTAGAGGCTGAACTTTGACAAATGTTTAATTCCAGGTGGGTTTCACTCTGCCATCCAGCCTCTATGTAGATGACCTCCCATGCTAATCAACCGGTGCTCAAACAAAGGGAAAAACCACTGTCCTTCGCCAAACGTTCTTGGGAGGAAAAGTTTAAATGACCCGTAGGAAAGAAGAGAAATATGAAGTAATAGTGGTTCATGTTTCTACCCAGCTTTCACAGGTAGCAGTTCCCCTAGTAAATAGGTCCCTTTTTGCGGACAGATTCCAAAGTTTAGATTTGAGCACGTTAGAAAATGCTGTATTTCTTATTGGACCTCATACATTGCTTGCCAAGTTGTAGAGCTGGATCTAAGGCAGAGCGTCAGAGAAGAGGTTCCTCACCTTTCTCCCACACTGACAGCATAGCAGACCCCTGCCCAAATCTACCCCACTTGGGCTCCGTTGTTTCTGCCCTCCTCCTACATCCGAGCACTGGGAGAGTAGAGCTGCTCTACCCTCTCTGAATCTCCCTCCTGACATATCTTTTCTATCCTCTTTGTTCCACAGCTGACATTACACCTGTTCTCAGGAGGCATCTCTGGTGGGTTGCCCTACTCAAGGGCAGAGGTCTGCTTTAACCACAGCCAATATTTCTCAAGGGCTCCTGAGCCAGGAGCCTATGGCCTGAAATAAAGTTTCTTTCAATATTGACATTTCTGGAGTTTTAGGAGGGCTAGAAAACTCTAATAAGTATATAAATAAAGTTGGGTAGACTGGCAATGTTTTTTTTTTGTGAGAGGAGTTGTGGGTTTACAAAATAAACAGGCATAGAATACGGGTGTCCCATTTGCAACCCTGTTCTTAACACCTTCATAGCTGTGGGACTTTTGTTACAATTGATAAAAGCACATTTCTATAATTTTACTACGAACTAAAATCGATGGCTCACATTAGGGTTCATTGTTGTGTTGTACATTTCCATGAATTTTTTAAAAATGTTATTCTAGTACTATATATGATATCACATTTCCCCTTTAAACATATTGAGATAAAGATTCAATGCTATTAATTACATTCATGATGTTGTACTACCATAACCAATCACCAAAACATCTCCCTCATTCCAGATGGGCAATCTATACATTTCTAGCCTTCATACCATATTGCCTTTCCCAACCTGTACCCTGGCAACCTTTATCTACATTCTGATTCTCAGTTGGCTTAGTTGAATTATTTCATATCTGTGAGATCATACAACATTTGTCCCTTTGTGCCCGGCTTATGTCACTTCACATGATGTCTTCAAAGTTCATCCACATTCTTATATGGATCAGAATTTCTTTCCTTTTTATAGCTGAATAATATTCCATTGTATATATGGACTCCTTTTTCTTTATCCTTTCATAAGTTGATGGGCACTTGCTTCCATCTTTTGGTAATTGTAAATAGTGCTGCTGTGAATATCAGAGTGCACGTATCTGTTGAAGTCAATGCTTTCAGTTCTTTGGGAACTATATACCTAGTAGTGGGATTCCTGGGTCATATAGTAATTCTATACTTAACTTTCTGAGGAACTGCCGAATGTCTTTCACAGTGACTACACCATTTTACATGGCCACCAGCAATGAATGAGTGTTTCTATTTCTCTGCATACTCTCCAACACTCGTAATTTTCTACTTTTTTAGTAGTAGCCATTCTAATGGCAAAACCGTAGTTTTGATTTACATTTCCCTGATAGCTAATGATGTTGGACATCTTTTCATGTGCTTTTTTGGACATTTGTATATCTTCTTTGGATAGACGTTTATTCAAGTCTTTTGTGCATTTTTTAATTGAGTTGTTTGTGTTTTTGTTGTTGAGTGAAGGGTTTCTTTATATATTCTCGATAAACCCTTATGAGATATGTGGTTTCCAAATATTTTCTCCCATTGTGTAGGTTGTTGTTTTGCTTTCATGATAAATTCCTGTGAAGCACAAAAGTCTTTTTTTTTTTATTTTGATGAGGCTCCATTTATTTATTTTCCTTTTGTTGCTTGTGCTGTAGTTGTATGGCCTAAAAATATCATTGCCAAACATAAGGTCCTAAAGATGCTTCCCTGCATTTTCTTCAAAGACTTTCATAGTTCTGATTCTTATATGGGTAAAAAAAACAGAATAAATCCTAATAGACCTACTTTGAGACACGTACTAATCAGAATGTCAAATGTCAATGGTAGATAATTCTGAAAGCAGCAAGAAAAAAGTGATTAATCACATATAAGGGATCACCAATAGGACTGTTTCTCATCAGAAACCATGGAGGCAAGAAGGCAGTGATATGCTATATCTAAGGTAATGAAAGGGAAAAACCATCAGCCAAAAATTCTTTATCCAGAAAAATTGTCCTTCAAAACTGAGGGAAAGTCTAAAATATTCACAGATACCCAGAAACTGAGAGAGTTCATAAAGAAAAGACTATCCCTACGAGAATAACTGAAGGGAATTCTACAGGTTGAAAGGAAAAGACTGGAGAGAATGGCTTGGAGTAGTGTGAAGAAATGAAGATTACTAGTTAACTAAAAGGGTAAACACAAAACCCGATTGGGTGGGCCTCAGTGGCTCAGCAGGCAGAGTTCTTGCCTGCTATTCTGGAGACCTGGGTCTGATTCCCAGTGCCTGCCCATGCAAAAAACAAACAAACAAAACAACGAAGAAGAAAAACAGTAATACTGTATACTCAATATACAACTCTAGTCTTTGATTCTTACAAGAATTTGAATACTATTGAACAAGAAAGTGATGTATTTCCTGATAACGGACATGTAAAATATGAAGTGGTAAAGTGGGACAAAGACACCGTGAAGAGGGTAAACAGGGATATAGGAGGGGAGGACATGTATGCTATAGAAGCTAAGTTGGTATCTTTCCAAATTAGTAGGTTATAGATTAAAGTTGTTTAATATAAACCTTAGCATAACCACAAAGAAAGTATATAAAAGATATACAAAAATAGAAACAAGAAAGAGATCAATCACATACATCACAAAAGATCAGCCATACAGAAAAGGAGGTTGCAGTAAAGAAAAAGAGAGGCAAAAGATAAGACATATAAAAATCAGTAATGAGCAATCTGAAAAGGAAATCAAGAAACAAATTCCGTTTACAATGGCAACTTTCAGAATCAAATCTCTGCAAATAAACCTAAACAAGGACTAAAGCATTTGTACACAGAAAACTATAAAACATTGCTAAAAGAAATCAAGAAGATCTAAATAAAATGGAAGAACTTTCTATGTTTATGGATTGGAAGATTAAATATTCTTAAGATGTTAATTCTACCCAAAATATTTATGGATTCAATACAATCCTAATAAAAATTCCAAAAACTTATTTATAGAAATGGAAAAGCTAATTACCAAATTTAATTGGAAGGGTAAGTGGCCCCAAATAGCCCAAAACATTGAAAAAGAAGAACCATACTGGAGGACTCACACTTCCTGACTTTAAAGCATGTTACAAAGCTACAGTGTTGAAACAGCATAGTATTGGCACAAGGATAGATATATTGACCAATGGAATTGAATTCAGAGTTCAGAAATAGACCTCCCATCAATGGCCGATTTTTTCTTTTTATTTTTCTTTTGTTTGGGATGGGGTGGGGGTGCATGGTCTGGGAATCAAACCCAAGTCTCCCCCACGGAAGGCAGGCATTGTACCACTGAACCACCCATGCACCCTTAATAGCCAATTGATTTTTGGCAAGGCTTTAACAAGTGGTGCTGTGAGTATTGGATATCCATATACAAAGGAATAAAAGAGGCTCCCTATCCCACACCATATATAAAAATAAATTCAAAATGGATCAAAGACCTAAATATAAGAGACAGGGCTGTAAAACTCCTAGATAAAAATATGAGGAAGCATCTTCAAGATTTTGTGTTGGGCAGTGTTTTCTTAGACTTTACACCCAAAGCACAAGCAATGAAAGAAAAAATAAATGGGACCGCCTCAAAATTAAAGGCCTTTGTGCATCAGAGGATGTAATCATGAAAGTAAAAAGACAATCTACAGATGGGAGAAAATATTTGCAAACCACGTGTCCAATAAAGGTTTAATATCCAGAATATCTAAAAAATCCTATAACTCAAGAACAAAAAAGACAAGCAACCCAATTTAAAAAATGGATAAAAGACTCGAACAGACATTTCTCCAAAGATGAAATACAAATGGTTAAAAAATACACATGAAAAGATACTCAACATCACTAGCTATTAGGGATATGCAAATCACACTTATTCATTGCTGCTGGGAATGTCAAATGGTGAAGCCACTGTGGAAGACAGTTTGGCAGTTCCTCAGGATGCTAGGTATAGAATTACTGAATGACCTGGCAATCCTGCAACTAGACGTATACCCAGAAAAATTGAATGCAAGGACTCTAACAGATATTTGAATACCAATATTCATAGTAGCAGTATTCAGAATTGTCTAAAGATGGAAGCAACCCAAGTGTCCATCAACCAATATATATATTTTAAAAATGTGGTTTATACATGCAATGGAATACTATTCAGCCATAAAAAGGAATGAAGTACTGATGCATGCAACATGACTGAACCTAGAGAGCATTATATTGAGTGAAATAAGCCAGACAAAAGAGGACAAATACTGTATGATTTCACTAATATGAACTTATTATAATAAGCAAATTCATAGAGTTAGAATCTAGAATATAGGTTGCCAGGGGATAGATTGGGGTTAGAGAATGGGTAATAGATACTTAATTTCTACAGAATTTCAGTGTAGGTTGATTGTAAAGGTTTGAAAATGGATGGTGTTGATAGTAGTACAATATTGTGAGTATATCTAATAGCACTGAATTATATCGGTGAATGTGTTTAAAGGGGGAAACTTTAGGTCATCTGTTCCTAGAATAAAAATTACGAGATAATACCTAGGACTACATAACATAGTGAGCCTACTATAGATGATTTACTATAGTTAATAGTACAAGTATAAGAATATTCCTTCATGAATTGTAACAGTGTATTACATTAATACACGGTGTTAATAATAGTATGGTATATGGGGACAAAAGACACCTAAAGCAAACCATAGACAACAGTTACTAGTATGATTTTAATAGTCTTTCATCAGTTGTGACAAAGGTAACTACTGTTAAAAATGATGCAACTACCAAAAAAGTGCTATCATCAACTGTAACAAATGTTCCACACCAATACAAGATGTTGGTGATGGGTGGTGTTTGGGAATCCTGTATTTTATGCATGATTGTTCTGTAAATCCACAACTTCTCTAATAAAACTTTTATTTTTAATCAGTTGGCCATAAATGTGAGGGTTGGTTTCTGAGTTCTCAATTCAATTACATTGTTTAAGTATATGTCCTTGTGTCAGTACCATGCTCTTTTGATTATAGTGGTTTTGTAATACATTTTAAGATTGAGAAGTGTGATTCCTCCTACTTTGTTCTTTTTGAAGATGGCTTTGACTGTTCAGAGCCCATTACCCTTCCATATAAATTTGATGTCTGGCTTTTCCATTTCTGCAGAGAAGGTTATTGGTATTTTCATTGGAATTACATTGAATCTGTAAATCATTTTGGGTAGAGTTGCATCTTAACAACATTTAGTCTTTCAATCCATGAACATGGAATATTCTTCCATTCATTTAGGTCTTCTTTGATTTCTTTCAGCAATGTCTTGAAGTTTTCTGTGTACAAGTACCTTACATCCTTGTTTAGATTTATTCCCACAGATTTGATTCTTTTAGTTGCTATTGTAAATAGAATTTTTTCTTGATTTCCTCCTCAGATTGCTCATTACTAGTATATAGAAACACTACTGATTTTTGCATGTTGATCTTGTACCCCACCAATTTGGTAAATTCATTTATTAACTCTAGGAGCTTTGTTGTGATATTCTTTAGTGCTTACTCTGTTTAGGGTCAAATCATCTGAAAATAGTGAAAGTTTTACTTTTTCCTTTCCAATTTGAATGTTTTTTATTTCTTTTTCTTGCTTCATTGCTCTAGCAAGAACTTCCAGCACAATGTTGAATAATAGTGGTGACAGTGGGCATCCTTGTCACCTTCCTGATCTTAGGGGGAAAGCTTTCAGTCTCTCTCCATAAAGTATGAAGATAGCTGTGGGTTATTCACATGTATTCTTTATCATATTGACGCAATTTCTTTCTGTTCTTAGTGTTCTAAGTGTTTTTATCAAGAAAGAGTGCTGGATTTTGTCAAATGCCTTTTCTGTGTCAATTAAGATGATCATGTGGAATTTTTCCTTCATTTTATTGATGTATTACATTAATTGATTTTTTTATGTTGAACTACCTTTGCATACGTGAAATACATCCACTTGATCATAGTGTATAATCCCTTTAATGTGCTGTTGGATTTGGTTTGGTAATCTTTTGTGATGGATATTTCCATTATAGTCATAATAGATATTGGTCTGTAATTTTCTTTTCTTGTGGTAAACTTTATCTAGCTTTGGTGTTGAGTGATATTGGCCTCATACAATGAATCAGTGTTCTCTCCACTTCAGTTTTTTTGGAAGAGTTTGAGCAGGGTTGTTAATTTGTTGGGATGTTTGATAAAATTTCCCTGTAAAGCTATCTGGTCCTGTGCTTTTCTAAGTTGGGAGGTTTTTTGAGTAGTGCCTCAATCTCTTTTCTAGTTACTCTTTTGTTGAGATCTTTTATTTCTTTTTTGAGTCAGTATTGGTCGTTGGTTACATATTTCTAGGAATGTATCTATTTCATCCAGGCGTTCTAATTTGTGGATGTGCAGTTATTCATAATACTCTTATAGTCCTTTTTGTTTTAGTGGGGTTGATAGTAATATGTCCCTTTTCATGTATGTTTTTAGTTATATATGTCCTCTCCTTTTTTTTCTTTGTCAGTCTAGCTAAAGGTTTCTCAATTTTATTGGTCTTTTCAAAGAACCAACTTGGGTTTTTTTGATTCCTCTGTTTTTTAATTATGATTCTCTATTTCATTTATCTACACTCTAATCTTTATTTCCTCCCTTCTGCTTCTAGAAAAGGAAATTTGCTCTTCTTTTTCTAGATCTTCTGGTTTTGAGGTTGTCTCTAAGTTGGCATTTTTTGTTATTTTTACCTAATATGCCCTAGTCTTAGTGTTTCCAACCATTAAAATTATCAGGTATTTCCAGAAGTGCAGTGATTGAATCTGTATTTCATTATGATAATAAGTAGCTTTTTTTTTTTTTTGTAATTCTTTCTATCATATTATCCTGCCTAAAGAGGCAGCCTTCAGCAGAGGGTAGGAAAAAAGGAGTGCTGTTGGTTGAGGTTTCTTTTGTAATGATACTACTTCTTTTCTTGAATTTTATCATTTGCTTGAAATGATCAATACCATATCCAAGAAAATTGACCAATATATATAAAAAGATGACAACTTTTGTAGGGATGTGTCACCAGTAATGGCTTGTACTTTTGAAAGTGTTTGAAAGGACCATGATCAATAGGTAATGTGTTTGCTCATTTGCTCATTCATTTATTCAACAATTTTAAGCACATGCTTTGTGCCAGACATTATAGATGAAGCTGAAGGAAAGTGGTGAGCAACATGTATGGTACCTGCCTCCACAGAGTTTACAGAATATGGAGGAGGAAGGCAATAAAAATTATATAAATATTATTTAAAAATACAAAATTTCTATAAAGATTTTATTATTTAGTATAACTTTGAAAGCCCAAATGAAAGCACTGAAAATTTTCTTATGAAAGTTCTTGAGCATATGGTATCACTGTTGACCACCATGACACCAAAATGAGTGAAATACAAGGTGGGCCACGGTAGCTCAGTGGCAGAGTTCTCACCTCCATGCTGGAGACCAGGGTTCGATTTCTGGTGCCTGCCCATGTCAAAAAAAAAAAAGTAGAATACGATGAGGCTATTCATAAACAGATTGGCCTATTTTCCATTTTATTCCCTCCATAGCAGACAAACGGGTTTATTTCCACCATTTCCAAGCCCTCCCAAATCGTGAAATCCCTAGTTGCCCTGACAGCAGTGTGATAAGTGAATACAAGCATGGGTCCCAGCCAGAGACTACAGTGGAAGGTCAGCCCCAGTTCCCTTTTATAGCCTCTCCTCCAGCCCTTGAATTGCAATCAAGGCAGGTGGGTGGGGGCTAGCCTCCTGGCTGGCCCAGTTGGGGCAAATGTTTCTACATTACTGAGAGAAATAGCCTAGCACAGGAGCATTCTGAGGCTCACAAAATTGCCCTTTTCCCAACTGAGAAGAAAAAGCCTAGCTTTTCATGGTACTTTCTCAGAGAAGCTTTGTGAACAATATGCTGTCCTCTTTTTTCTTTTTCTTTTTTTCTTTCTTTTTCTTTTCTTATTAGAGCAGTTGTAGGGTTACAGGAAAATCGTGCGAAAAGGAGAGTTCCTATATACCCCCTGCCCCCCCCACCACAGAGTTTTCCCCATAGTTAACGTGTTACATTAGGGTGGTGACTTTGTTACAATTGATGAAACAATATTAGAATTGTACTATTAACTCTAGTCCATAGTTTACATTAAGGTTCACTCTGCATTGTACAGTTCTGTGGGTTTTAAAAATTGTTATTCTGGTAACATATACAACCTGAAATTTACCTTTTTAACAGCTTTCAAAATACAAGTCAGTGGTTTTAATTAAATTCACCATATCATGCTACTCTCTTCACCATCTATTACCAAAACTTTTCCACAGTGATATCTTTCACGTGTTTGTGATTATTTCTCCTTGATTCCTTTGGTTTCACATGGACTTAAAGCTCAGCCATTATCCATACATGCATTTTTACTTCCCTGAAGATTTGTCATAACAGTGCAGCTAACTGCTATGGAAAGTAGCCAGTTTTGTCTTCCCATTTACTTTTAAATGTGATAAGTAGCTACATTGAATTAGAAGCACTGAAACATTGTAATTATGGGAAGAAAAGCTTGTCACAGAACCTTCTTTTTTATCAGCATAAGGGAGTCAAAATTACCTATACCAGATGTATTTAGCTCCGTAAAATATAATTCTAAAGAGCTAAAAATGGAAAATTACAAGTGTTGGAAAGGATGCAGAGAAATAGGAAGATTTATTCATT
Organism: Tamandua tetradactyla; assembly: GCF_023851605.1. NCBI lineage: Eukaryota > Metazoa > Chordata > Mammalia > Pilosa > Myrmecophagidae > Tamandua > Tamandua tetradactyla. The sequence continues at coordinate 78,457,141 of NC_135328.1, read as the reverse complement.
GCTGGTGGCAATGTAAGATGGTGCAGCTGCTTTGGAAGTCAGTTTGACAGTTCCTTAGAAAGTAACGATGCTTAAAATAAAATCCTTAAAATTACCACATGACCCAGCAATCGCACTATTAGGTGTGTATCCAGAAGAATTGAAAGCGTTATTTGCAGTTGCCAGAAGATGGAAGCAACCCAAGTGTCCATCAACTTATGAACGGTTAAACAAAATGTGATGTAGAGACACAATTGAATATTGCTCAATTGTAAAAGAGAAGGAAGTTCTGATTTATGTGACAACATGGATGAACAACATGGATTGAAGACATCATGTTGAATGAAATCAGCCAGACCCAAAAGGACAAATTTTGTATGTTCTCATTGATATAAAATAATTAGAAAAAGCAAACTGATTGAGGCAAAATCTATAATATAGGTTGCCAGGGGACCAGGTGGGGATAGGGAATGAGAAGTTAAGGTTAAAAGTGTACAGGGTTCCATGTGGGAGACCTGGGTCCGATTCCTGGACCATGCACTCAAAACAATTTCTTTTAATTTAAATTTTAAAAACGTACGGGGTTCCTATTTGGACTATAGAAGTGTTTTGGTAATGGATGGTGGTGATGGTAGCACATTATGAACCTAATTATAAAGCACTGAAATATCTATCTCAAAGTGGTTAAAAGCAGAAATGTTAGATTGTATATAGGGTAACAATAAAAACTTCAAAAAAATCCATGGAGTTGCACAACACAAACTGTGAACCCTAAGTTAAACCATGGACTATAGTTAATAGTACAATTATAAAAATGTGCTATCATCAGTTTTAACAAATATTCCACACCAATGCAAGGTGTTACTAATGAGGTGGTATATTGGAATCCTGTATTTTATGTATGACTGTTCTGTAAGCCAGTTACTGTAACTTCTGTTCTGTTCTGTAACTTCTCTAAGAAAGAAGACAAAAATGTGCCAAACTGAAGTTTTGAGCATATTACAGAAAACTAGAACCTGATGTTTGAGGATTTAGGCTTTACAAAATTACATAGCTAATGATAAAAAGGGGCCCAACAGATCAGAATTAATAAAACCAGAGGAAAGATACACGGTGGGCCTATCTCTGTAAGCTGCACGTAAGCCTCCCATGCAGGACATGAGGTTAGCCTCTCCATTTTATTTCAAGCATTGTTTTTCTAAATTCACAAATCCTGACCGCACTACTTGGGAAATCGCTTGGTAGCATGAAGAGGACAGCTACTTTAGAACTGGGCAGACCTACCTCCAAGCCTGACTTCAGATATCAGCTCTGCTGTTTTCCTGATGTGTATCCTTGAGCAAATCACTTAGCCTCTCTGAGCCTCAATGTTCTCTTCTATAAATGTGAGAGATCATACAACGTAGTTTTAATGTAGATTGAACACCAAATGCACCCTGCACTTGTTAGGACTATAATAAATGTTGCTGATTGCGGTAGTTGTTGCTATTATTATTATACAAAGAATTTGATTATAGAGTAGGGAAAAGCACAAATGTGATCATTGTGGAAGGAACCAAACAAAATTATGTGGCCAGTGATTTGTACAACTCATGACTGGTTTTATCTGTTTGAAACAAAGGCATTCCTGTTCATTTATAATCTTTTCAAATGCAGACCTATAGACCATGCGTTGATGGTTGTTATACATCATCTTCGTTGAAATCATTAACAATATTCCTTCCAAGAGCTTGTTTTCATTCCTTTAATGTGTGTGTTTGTTAATCCTCTCCCTTATCACCAAACCTCCTTCTTACCATATATCCCTTTCCCTTGAGACATGTGGTACTTTTATTACTGACTTCTAGGAAACTGAGAAAATGCCCCATCTTTTTGCCTTTATAACCTGACCTAAAGACAAGCCCAGACAGTGTACTGACATTCTAGAACAAAATTTTTCCATGTGATATGATGTTATATCCTCCTCTCTTTGGCCATAAGAAACTGTGATTTTTCACCCCACATTTCCAGAACTTTAATTGCTAGTGTCTCAGAAGGGACCCCTTCAGAACAGCCTATCTCTCTGAGTCTAAACTAATTTTCTGTCTCTTTAATTTTTCTTGTAAGTTGTGTTCAAATGAAAGCCCTGCTTTTAATAGCTTCCAGTATGATAGCCATATGTCCCAAGAGAGGTATAGGCTTTTGTTAGCTAAAAAGAGCTTTCAAAAGAAATTGTGATTAATGTTATATCCATAAGCAAGCAATTAGGTATCCTGAATGTGACATGTAGGACTGAGAAATATTAATCGGTAGAAAAGGGGATCCTTCTGTGGAAGACCTTGTATTGTTTCAGCTGTTTTTGTTTTAAAGCAGGGAATTTGTATCATTGCTTATCCTTGTTAGAAAAGACCTGGATGTTCCATGAGTCAGAACCCCAGTATACTGTGACATTCTGTAGTTTTTCTCTCTCTTTCTTCTTTCTCTTTTGCAACTCTCTCAGACTTTCCAAGGAACATTTCCACATTCCCATCCAAACTCCAAAAACTGATCTAGAATTTAGCACCCATGATTTCGGGGGGAACTGTGTCATCAGTATTTCTGTTTTCCCCCTGCAACTTAGGTGTTTAATCCACTTGTTAATAAACTCATTGGCATAAAAGTAGGGCTATCTTAAAAAAACTAAACAAAATATAAACCCACACAAACCATCAGCTTAACCCTAAGGAGCAATTAGGACAGTATTAATGATTGAAAACACTTATTAAAGACTTTAAGCCCCATGATTCAGCTGGACTCTGATACCTCTCTAATTGTTGTAATGTTATTAGGATAAGGGGTGATCGTCTCAGTTGCCCTTTGAACCTCATTTAGTACAATAAGTAGTCCAAGGCTTGCCCAGCAATCTAAGTGTTGGATGCTGTGTCACTGTGTTTGTGAAATTAAGACCGTTCATTTTAGGTACACTTTCCTTCTCTTTCAGCTTGAATGTTTCTCAGCCTTGTATATTTAATACTCATTGAAGAATTATTGCCTCACATATCCTCACAAGAAAAAAGAGCTGAAGTGTCCATAAGCACCCATTTTATTTGAAAATAATTACTTTTATAATACAAGTGAATTTTTTTTTCAAAATGTGATTCTTTTTTTTTTTTTTTTTTTTTTTTTTTTTTAAAGAGAGAGGGAGGAAGGGAAGGAAAGACAGAGAGAAGGAAGGAAGGATGGAAGGGAGGAAGAAAGGGAAACATCTTCTTGTTTTTATTGTATTTTGTTTGTTTGTTTGTTTCTTACATGGGCTGGGGCCGGGAATCGAACCGAGGTCCTCTGGCATGGCAGGCAAGCACTTTGCCCGCTGAGCCACCGCGGCCCGCCCAAAATGTGATTCTTGAATCATCTATATTTGAATTGCCTGGATCTCTGGGCTTGGGCCCAAGAATTTGCATTTTAGTAAGATTCCAATTGTCAGCTTTGCCCGTTAAAATACATGAATCAGTAAATTTCCAGGAATTTCTATGTATGTCTCTAAGTAGGAAGAGCTACTTAATTTTTTACCTCTCTTGTTTTCTTAACCAAAGACAGTACCTTTCATTTTCTGCAGCATATGGCATTTATAACTTTTTTTAAAAACAAGCTCCATTTCTGTACCTACATTTGAAAATCCATATAATTGCATATGTGATACCTGATGGGTTGGAAATAAAGGTGAAAGGGGGAATAAGTGGCTTGGAATAAGAAACTACTGGAATCACAAACTGAGACAGTGCTGTTCCTTGGCTTGTGGTAATGGAAATGAGAAGTGGTAGTGGTAGTGATATGTGCAAGGACCACTCTTCGGTTAGTGGGTAAGATATGCACTAATGCCATTGTCACTTCTCTCCCGAGGCAGTCCTTCACCAGCCTAAGGCAATCAGCCTTGTCCAAAGGTTCAAAGGACCCACAAAGCCCCCTGACTGCCACACCTGTTCCTCTTGTTTCTTGCAGATCCGAAATTCAGGGCCTGCTGACAGTACCGTCCAGTTCATCTTCTATCAGCCCATCATCCATCGATGGAGGGAGACGGATTTCTTTCCTTGCTCAGCAACCTGTGGAGGAGGTAATGCTGTTCATAGCTTGGAAAATGTTGGTTTCTGTGAAGAAATATTTGGCTATTATAAAAGTAGATTAACTTGAACATGGCAGAAATTTAGAGCCGTGAGAGATCAGATCCTTTCTTCTCAAAGGGATCAGGTCCAGACGACTGAACATAATGGTCGAGGAATACCTCAGTAAAGAGGCCCCGTGAAGATTTTTTTTTTTTTTTTGTCCTAAAGTATCATTAGAGGAAACAGTCTTTAGGTCTTTCCTCAACTCAGTGGAAGATAAGCATAAGAAATAGCATAGCTTGGCACAGCTTGGCCCTGAAGCCGTTCCTTTCATTTGAGAATAAACTGCTTTTTTTTTTAAGTGAATTAATTGACTCAGAAATCAAGTTAAGATAAGCCATAAGGCCTACTATAGCATTGTGTGTCTGAAAAGAATCGGGGATTCTTCTAATTAAAGGAAGTAGTCTGCATCGTAGACTTAGATTCAGTTATTTTTCAGCTCCACCCATCATCTATGCATTAAAAGGAACGCTATTTGCTTTACTTATTCTTTAGGATGCATCTTTCTGGAAAAGTCACAAAATGAATTCCTATCTCTTCTCCATTACATCTGCAACATGGATAAGCACTTTGTGTTACTGGAAAAGCACACCCTCCCCCTTTCTACTTTTTTGCAATTATAGTGGTTACATAATAATTTCCTTGAATTATTTCACAATAATTTATTTAGCCATTCCCCCATAGCAGACCATTTGGTTATTTTAAACTTTTCTACTATTATAATGTAATGAATTACCTTATATAAGTATTTTTCTCCTTTCAAATTATTTACATGGGATAAATAGACAGGAGTGAGATGACTAGATCAAGGAGTTTCAGAATTTCTGTGGCTACTGGCATATGTTACCCCAAATCTTTCTAGAAGGGTAACTAGCAATATATGAATATTTTATTACCAACTAAACTAGCATTTTTGGATTGTTATCTTTTAAAATTTTGCTAATTTAATGGAAATAAAGTTGTAAGTATATTCGCTTAAAAAACAGCACATCAAATAAATTCTAGTTCTGGATTCATGGCAGCCAATGAATTGGCTGATTTTAAACAACTAATCTGCATAGGTGTGAATAGATTATTTTGAAAGGAGATTAGAAGCATAGTACCCCAACATGGAAATAAATGATTATCCATCAATTTTTGTAAAATAATAAGAATACATGATGTAATTCATCTTTAGCTGTGCTACCTATGTTTGCCTAATATGAGCAAACCACTGAAAATGATTCTATAGAACAACATTGGATTTTAGTTTAGAAAGTCATTTAAAAGTGCCATCAAGCTGTTCTTCTCTGTTGTTAAATTATTACAGAATTTTAAACATTTCCATAGACTATTGTTTCCACTGCTTATCTTTCCTGAAAATTAAATTATTCTCTTTAAAGGCAAACTGCTCATTGCTTTGACATTTCATGGGACTATTTTACCTTGATATACCTATTAATGACTAGCGCAGGAAACAGTTTCAAAGAAAGAAATCATAGGAACTAAATTTTTCAATTTTTTTCCCTTTGAGCGAAAACCATGTTTTGTGAGAAGCAGCAATTCAACTCCATGCCCACTACCCCAGTTTTGTATCGAGTTGCTTATAGAGGGTAATTGAGTAACCTCAGCAGTGGATAAGGAAGCAATTAATGTGAGAGTCATATACACTCAACCCCACTGGGTCTCACTTTCCTCACATTTACTGAGGATGTAGAACCATCAGTGGTTTCCAAATGTTTTTAGGTATGCATTACTTCCTTCAAAAGGAATCCTACTCAGAAGCCCACATAAAAGGAAAACTGCTCTTATTGAAGAGGTGAAGGATGTGGAAACCAGCTTTACTACCACTAAACAGAACACAGTTTGGAAATTGCTGAAGAAGTTTTGTTATTTCTAAGTTCCCTTTAATTTTTTTTTTGGTTCCAGATTCCATTGGTTGACCATTTGCTAAATGTGAAAAACTTCTACTCCAAGTACCTTATGATGCTTTAGAAAACATGATTTCCTGATCATTTTGATTGTTTACTTCATTCTCATTCTATATTTTCATATCACATACTAATGAGCTTCAAGGCAACTGTTTTTTTAGGCTGGAAAATTATGACTTTGAAAAATTATGATCTCAGATTTATAATTTGCTTATTGTTTATGCCCACATTTTATTACATGATAAATTCTCTTTTTAAGTAGACATTACCGTATGGAAAAATATGAAAAGCTTGTCATAAAATTATCTGCTTTAGGGTAAAACATAATATAAAAATAAAGATGTATTTAGTTATCAAAAATATCGTTTTGCTACTTGTTCTTCTTATAAGACAAAGAATTTAAAAGACCATGTGTTTTTACCCATTACTTTAATTATTTTTTTTTTTTTTTTTTTACTTTTCGGGCTTTCCATCTTTATAATAAAATTTAAAAAGGTCTTTTTTTAGATCTTTAATGAACAATTAATTTTTGTGGGTGGTCTGAGAACACAGCCTTAAGCCAGGAAATCTAGTTTAAAAGCTTCCTGATTTCCTAAAATCTTTCACAAGTCCTTTAGCCTCTCTAAATCTTACTTTCTTATGTATATTTAGCCATAAGTTTGCAGTCCTCAGACACCTGCCAGGGAGAATATAGGGCTTTGGAGGGTTAGAATGATACACACACCTTAATTTTAAAAAAAAAATCATTTTAAGCCTTACATGTATTTCTTTTCACCCCAAGAATCTAAGTCGTTATCGCCACCACATGGGAAATCCACAAGACATTGAGAAAGGCAGATAGGACAGGCAAAGCACATTACGCATAGAATTAAATGTTACACGGCAACACGTCTGTTTTGTAGAGGCTTCTCTGAACAGCAGAAATTCATGTCTGGAGACTATGAAATATTGGCCAGAGACTTCATTTAAACAGAAATAATAAAAGATTTGGGATGAAATGAAAAGTAGAACAGTAGGGAATATAATGGGAGGGCTTTATTTTTTGTTCTTATAGGGAAATGGGATTCATGATGACTTCTGTTGGGGTTTCAATCTTCCCTTTTATTCAGCTCAACCCAGTCAGGTTGAATTTAGGCAAAAATAATGTTCTCAGGCAGCTGGCAGGACCCGATCCCGAGCTGTGTGCCACTGACCCCCATTGACTAATGGGGATGATGCTGGGGTATATATTTGTTTGTTTTTTAGGAGTTTAGGAGTTTTTTTCCTCCCTGATGCCTCCAGTACTTGCGTGGCAATTTGACATCTTCGCATGAAATCGTTGGCAAATAAATACTGAACGTTGTTGGACAGAGAATCCTGTGTGAGACTTTTAGATGATCCAAAATAAATCATTTTTAAAGTAGTTCTTATCCAGAGGTTTATAGCCTAGCTATGCTCTTATGTAGTTCAAGCCTGCAGTATAATTATTATTAAACTGTTCATAGGTTACTTAAGGAGAATAACACAATATTTGCAGCCCACGAAAGCCAACGAGCCTTCCGATTATCTGTCCAATTAAATACCTGGAAATGACCAGGCAGTGAGGAATCATTTCCATTAACCTGCAATGAGATTGGCATGTGCGTTTCAACTTGCCCAGATGGTTTGCTTGTTACAGGGTACCAGCTGACGTCTGCCGAGTGCTACGACCTGCGCAGCAGCCGCGTGGTGGCTGACCAGTACTGCCACTACTACCCAGAGAACGTCAAACCCAAGCCCAAGCTCCAGGAGTGCAACTTGGATCCTTGCCCAGCCAGGTCAGGCAGATCTACTCGTTCATTTATCATAAACATGAATCAAGTTCAAATAAGGTTTATAAGTAGAAATTAAAACTTTAAATTAAAAACAAAACAAAATGCAAACTAAGTAAGTATTGCTGTCCAGTGTCCATGCCTAATGGTGGTCTCACTGCTGTGTGAAGCCATCTCAGTGTCTCCCTATTCTCCCACCTGGAAAGCAGCAAGTAAAGCAGTCTTCAGAGTCATTTTTAGTTCTTTTTTTTTTTCATTCTAGTTACTTGATGCTCTCCTTAATAAAGTCCAGGCCAGTTGAACTACCCCATGGCTCTTAACAAATGTGGTGGCACAGTGTTATCAGGATTCCTTTTATGTTAACTCTTACCTGGACAGTGACTTGGTCAGGATCGGCCACTTGTCACAGTCACAACTGGCCCATTCTAGCCTGTGAGTGCCCCCCTTAGATCACTTAGAGTCAACACCGGTCTTAGATCAGTTCTGCATTCAACCCAAAGCAGTCTTTGTTAAAGAGAAAGTAGAGCTTATTTCCAGTAGCCCCGTTTTCATAAAGGTCTTTTAAATTAGGAGCTTTGAAACTCTTTCGTTGTTCATGTAAATACCTTAGATGCTGAGTAGTCAAGAAGTGTAGGTCTAGAACTTTTTTATGGATGTGATATTTGCTTGTGCAGTTGCAATCCTTCCTGATGATTCTCTTCAGTAACTTAGCTTACTCATCTTCAGTTTATGAGAGAGGATATAAGAAAACTGTTGTCCTAGAAATTAATCAGGAAGACCAAAGATAAAGAATCTGTTTCCAAAGTCCTCGGATTTCTGAGGAACACCACAATGTTATTTTTGAAAGCTATAGGTTGCTAATCATATATATAATCAAGCTTTGAATCTTTAAAATAACTCATGAGTAATGTGGTCTTTGGACTGTAGGCAGTGCAATTTTAGTTTTTATCTTCTGCTTTTAAATATTGAAAATTCATCTTAGTTTACTCTTTCTACCTTATATTCATGGATTTTAAATTCTGCATATAATGTGAAAGTGCTATTATTAATTAACTCATAGGACTTATGTTACCTAATTTATAAAAGGGAGCTCACAATATCAGGTTTTCATTAGAGATGCAGAAAGAATAGATATTTTATATTTTATAGATGTAAAATTTAAGTGAAGTTTAATTTATCTTCATATTATACCAGAAAAAAGATATGTATTAAAAATCGGATAAAGTATGAAAACCAAATGAGGTGTTAAAATTTGACTTGGATTGCTTTATTTTGGAAATATGAAGGGCTTGCCGTTTTGTAGCCAGGATTATTAGAGCCCATTCAATTTAACCTGATTCTGAAAGTATTCTACCCATTATCCATCATATAATGCAACAGGAAGACCAGCGGGTCTTCCTTTGGGAAAAGCTTTGCTGTCCTGGTTCAGACAGATCAACTTAGCCAGAGAGACTCTGAAGATCTTATACGCACTCCCTGAAAGTGTATGTGTATTTCTAGAAGAAATGAGAGATTCTTTTCCTGGAACTACATAAAGCTTTTCCCCAACTAGGAAGAAACTTCAGTGAATATATGGCCTCAGAAAACATCCTTGAAACAAAAGCATTTTGTTAACAATTTTAAGAAAATGTTTGTAATCAGAAAATTTTTGCCCACTTTTCTCTGTTGGAGTAACATTTTAAAATTTATTTCTTATTATCCAAAAACCAAAGTCCATTCTATATTGAAAGAAATCTGCCTGGGCAATTTATGGTTTTTCTATGTCTGATGTTATTTTTTAGATTCTAAAATAGCACATGTAAATGTTAGGACAGGTGGCTCATTGAAGGAAAGAGTAAAGTGGAAAAGAAAAAATAAGTTAGAGGCAAATGTCAGGAGACTGTTTTTTTATTGAAGAAGTAATTAGGCAAAGCTGTCAAAATTAATACTTAATCTCTAGGAGAGGTTTAGGGGGAAATGCTTCGGAAAATGTAGGTATTCCACTTTAAGATTAAGCTACCTCCAGATTGCTCAGAATTCATTGAATTCATTTGCATACCCAGGATCAACACAACCTTTCTGAATTCTAAGAGAAAATTAGAAAAGATAGTCTGAGGACAGTGGATAGGAGAGACTCTATAAAATAGGCCTACCCTTCCATTTGACATGGCGGAATCAAACCCATATCTGGAAGTGACTTCTAACTACAGAATTTATTTTCTAATAGTAAATCAGGAGTGACACAGTGACATTAAGGCAAGTCCTTTGTGTTCAAAGTTAGAAACTCCCAAAGGAAAAGTATAGGAGTTCTCAGAATTGATAAAGCTACATATTTTTGAATTTCAAAAATTTAGCCATTGAGATGTCTGTTCACTCTTCCTGTATAGCCTAGGATTGTTGGGCCTATTGTATATTATTTAAAAAAGCAAAATCACATAGAGAGGATAGCCAGGTGAATTCAACATCAAAACAGGGAAACACTGTGGACAGCAAAAAGGCACTAAATAAAGTCTGTAATCTTAGTCTTGTCATTTTATCTGGGCCTCAGTTTTCCCATCCACAAAATAAAAATGGGAAAATTATTTGTCACATTGAATTAGTGGTTTCAAATTATGTCCCCAGAGTTGCTTCATTGAACTTCATTTTGGATGTTTCGAAGTATTTTTAAACCATTCATTTCACACAAAGTATATTCAGGTATATTAGTTCATGAAAGTTGTCACAGTTATACAATTGTTGCTACCAAAGTAAATACATTTTGTATAGACCTCATGATTAAGGTCTTTGAGTATCCTGACTATTTAATTGAAAAATAAGTATCCTGACATTGTAAAGTGAGCTGTAAAAGCTGTTAACATTTGCAACTACTTATTCATGATATTAAGAATTTTCTCAATGCTGCATTATTAATGCTACATATCTAAAACCAAAACAAACCAGAAATAAACTGCATGTGAGAACCATTAGCCATAATCCCATAATCCCTGATATCCAATTTTTCTGATTACCATGATAATTTCACTGTTCTCATTAATTTGCATTATAATAAATAAATGTTATACATTTAAAATAATGAGTTAAAACTTTAGTAGTAACTATTGGTGTCAGTTTTATATATTGTAGTTTCATGTACAATATAAAGCCTTTCAATGACCCAAACATTTAAAAATCACTGTTTGTTGATGTGTTTATAGCCTCTTCCGACTTCAAACTCATTGATTGTATCCGTCATTATTTTAGTTTTAGGAAGTTTACAAAAGACCTCTGGACACACAGACAACTTCCGATAAGTGTCTTAACTCAAGAGAGAGCTGGGACAGATACAGGCAAGAAGTGGCATTGAGGGTTTCTGAAATATCTCACTCCATACCATCTGCCCATTTTAAGCATTGTCATTCTCTTTTTTGTGGTTGGTGTTCCTCCTTTCTTTCTTTGTTTTGCCCACCTCACTTGCTTGTTATTTTTCCTTTTCTTCCCTTTTCCCTTAATTATGCTCCCCAATAACATCTACTGGCTTCCATGGTTATGGATTAGATTAGTCCATATAGTGGTTCTTGGATCTAAAGTGATTGTTGATATCCATACTGTTTATTCCAAAATTGTATGTTTTTATGTGTTTTTAATTACTGATTCAAATTCAAATTTAGAATTGATAAAAGCTTATAAATGGAAAAAAGTTAATAATCCACAAAACACACAGATAATCACTGTTAATGCTTTTGATATCTTTCCATCTTAGTTTATAGCTCATAACATAGTTGAAATCATACTGTATACAGTACATGCTTGTAATTCACTCATTTAGCATTCTTGATTCCATTCCTCTAAAGCAGGCCTGAATTTTCTCCCATGTAGCAACGTGTCATTTTGCCAAGGCAGGAATTTGATTTACTTTCAGTGTAAGGCCAAGGATTGAGCCTCGCTGACTGCCCAGCTCTCTCATCCCAAGGGAGCTCTGCTACCTGTCTGCCAGTGTCATTTATGCAGTAGTTTTTAATGAAATGATTAAATTCTTTGTTTCTTGGCCAAAAGTAGTCTCAAAAAAGAAGTCAAAATTTAGTGCTTATGATGGAAGAGAATGTGAAACATAAAACTTTAATGACTTTTAGCTAAAATTAAGAATTTTCTCATTGGTGACTCAGCTATAATATCACGGAGCCCATCGGATGCTCTTTGCTGAGTATACTGTATGACCTGGTGGGGTCCCAACGTGGGCATTTATAAGCCCCTCCTGTATGTCCTGGGTCTACTGCATGTTTAACTTGGGCTTCATTCTTCTCTTCATTTACTTAGCATTATGCCGTGAGCCATTTCCCATGTAGCTAAGATATTTGGGATCTCATCAAATGTAAAATCCTCTCTTGTGCCTGCCATGCTATAATCATACCTCTGTCTTACACCAGGGGAAATTAGTTGGAATGGAGGGCCTGTTGGTTCCCATAGAGGTTTGTGTCATCTTTGCCCCTTGGATGACAAGGCCAAGTCTATCACATAGTCAGAAAGCCTCAACATGTATGCCTCTGGTTCAACAACTAAAATCGCATAGTTTTATTTCAGCTAATAAGCACCTTATGTTCTCAGAGCAGAAATAGGTGTAAAATATGCTATATTAAAAAAATGGTAGGTCAGTCAGAATTTACAGCCTCGTCCTTGTGTATCTTAGTAAGACCGTTAAGGCTGTCGGGGGGAAATTGTGCAAGACACTGTTTGTGAGAAGATCAGAGAGCTACCTTTCCAGGCTTTTTTTTTATTTGGCACAGACCTCTAGTTTTCCCTCCAAGGCAGTAATGAAGGGGGCTTAAATTGGCAAGAGTTGGACAAGTGAAAAACACTCTCACTCATCACACTATCGTGGTCGCAATCGTTAGCAAACAGATCTGTTTGTAGCTGAAACTGCATCCAGATCTCTCCTTCCCTCAAAGAATTCAGAGCAACAGTCCTCAGCACATGCCCAAACTTATATGCCCTGAACAGTGGTTCTTGGTGAGTTCAAAAGGACTTTTTTTTTGTCCAGCTGTATTTAGTTTGACTATAATTGCATAAACTATCCATGGCCATAGACAGACTTGTGAACACAGACTCAGAATTGAATCCTAATGCAATTTTAAAGAAACAATCTTTGCATCATGAGAGACAGTATATGAAATAGTGGGCTTGTAAAAACCTGGATTCTTACCCTAACTTGGTGACCAAGTTAGGTCAAATGGTGATAGGTCTGGTGATTATGGGGCAGAAGCTTTAAGTAAAACAGCCTGGATTGAGATCCTGGCAGAGCTACTTACTAGCTGAGTAGCCTTTGGCAACTTGCTTATTCTCAATAAGCCTCAGCTTTTTCATCCTGTAAAGTAAGGATAATAATAGTACTTACCTTGTTGAGTTGTCAGGAGGCAAAAATGGCATAATACATTTAAAGAGCTTAGCAGAGTGCCTTAAACATGATCAATACTCAATAAATGCTAGTTGCTGTAGCCATTGGTTTATGGCCATGATAATGTTGATGTTACTGCAGATAAAACACCCACCATAAAATCTCATTCCCACTTTTAATGTATTATGTATCATGAGATAAACAGAGTTTTGGTACTTTTTAGAAAACATCATCATACCCTTCACAACATTTAGACATACTACATATCATTGGATGATCAGCTGTAATTTAACTCAGTTATCAGGGCAGTTCAAGTCTTCTACCAAGGCAGTCCACTGCTGATAATAATAATTCCTTCTTATAGTAGATTTTAAAGTTTTTAAGTATGATTATTTTTGTAACACTTATAGTTAACTAGTAAGCTAATGAAACAGGTATTGTAATCACCCTGACTTTTAACCCCAGTCTACCAGTTTGTAGCCATGTGACTTTACTAGCTTAGTAACTTCTTTACTTAACTCTCTGAGTCTAAGTTTTGCCATCTGTAAAATGAGTATAATATTCCTGTTACAGAGTGGCTGTGACAGATTAAATAAGGTAAAACATGTAAAGTGCCAAGAACTTAACAAATGTCAGCTGCCATCATTAAAATGAGATCCAAACAGGTAAAATGACTTGCCCAGTGTCACTTATTTTGAAATGTATAAGGTCATCTCACATCCATTTTCTCATTTTAGTTTTGCAATCTCTAGGAAGTTAGCAGGAGGAAGCGTATCATCTGTATTTTGTAGATGAAAAGACTGAAACCCAGGAGAAGTTGAGTGACTTGCCCCAAGCTAGAGAAGACAAAAGATAGAGCTGGCACATGGATCTGAGTGCTTCCAGATCTAGAGTGTCTCCTATGCTATAGAAATGCTGACTGCTAGGACAGCATTCATGCCATCTTCTTCATGGTCACCTTCAGTAACTTGGGAGCTCAAACTCAACATAGTCTTGCATAGCCAGAGCAGAACTGCCAAGCGTGACATGCAAAGTTCGGTGCCCTGAATCTCTGAATTGACCATATTGCCAGGCTAAGGCAAGCTTCTTTCATAAAAACTTAAATACTGATGTTTCTGCAAACCAAACAAGGGCCAAATTACTTAGGACAATACAGGAAGAAGCAAACAAAGTCCAGGGAGAATGATAGCAGTTTTAAGTTTATGGGCAATAATATGCCCCACTCATTTAAAAGCAGTTCAGAAATTGCATTCACTAAAATCAAGAATTTTTCATCACAGCAAGGTAGATGTGAGATATTTGGGGTCACGCCATCAAAAAAGTTCTCCAGTTGTTAATATTGTAGCAGAAAAGGATTTGTGCCTTCAAAAATAATGTGTTAAAGTCCTGGAGAACTGAAGCAGGTTCTTTTGGTTTGGTTGCAGCACAGTTCAAGTAAATGAATGTTACCTGCCAGTTACTGTGATTTTAAAAAATCATTGCTGTCTATTTACTGAATATTTGTTAGATCCCAACTTGCCTCTTTAAATAATGGGTAGCCTGCAGTGTTTTATAAAGTCACCAAATGGAAGAGTAGGAGGGGTTTTGAGGTAATCATCTATTTCAGTGGTTTTTAAACTTGTCTTCACAGAACTCTAAATTCTGCCCTCAGCCATCACTAGGAAGGGGAAGGGAATGTAGAGTTTGATGCTATGGGTTTCCAGGCACCCATCGGTCATCTTAAACTCCCAATCTCACCCCATACTTAGCTTTTGCAAAAGGCCAAAACACACAGCCAGATGTAACATGCTCAGGATCGCACAGAACAAAACTCACTGACTGTTCACCTCCCGAGTCCTCAGGCCGTCCTTTCCCTCCTCATGCAATACCCCTTCGTGTGCCATAGCTCATGAAAGAGAAAAGGGCTTGAGTGTCTCTTCCAACTGCTCATTACCTCTCTCCTGCCCCATTCTAACCATGCTTAACAGAGAGGTTGGTTTCTATTGTCCTGGAGTTGTTAAGAGAGGATGGAGTACTAGCTTCTGTGCCAGCACCCCTCTACCACCCACACTTTCATTCATTTTTTTATTGATTACCTATCTTGTGTCTCTAAGCGAATACTTTGGTGCCATGGGGAAAGCAAAGAGGAATTAGCTAGACTCTGTACCCCACACAGTCCACGGGGAATTGAGTTGTACAGTTACATAAGCAGCATATTATCTGTAAGACACATGAGACAGAAAAGGAAGAGAAATTAAAAAAAAAAAAACTTTCTTACCAATTTCTGGGAGATACCCAATGGAAGAGATGCAGAGGTAAACGAAGCCAGTCATTCACACAGTTACCATTAAGCTGTCCTTTCTCTGCCTCAGATTATCCAGTCAACCCTGCCTGCCAGAACAGCCTTCCCTAAATTGGCAAACCACTCTCCTAAACAGACTGCTCGCTCCCAGAGATGGCAGAGCTAGAAGAAGGAAAGGTGGGATATAGGAGGGGAAGGAGTAAAGATGGGCACAGGGGGTGGCAGTTTATTTGGAAGATTCTTTTCCTCCTTTTCCTACTAGAAACAGTTTCCTACCGTAACCCTGTTGGGTTTTGCATTGTTTTAATTCTGAGTGGGGGTTGTACTGCCTGCCTTTCCATCTGCACCCCAATGAAATGTACTTCAGTGAATATGTACTAATCACTCTGCTAAGGAATACAGTGAAGAATCAGTACAGCTTCTGCCTCATGGCATGAAACTAAAGAAAAGCTTGTATGTAATTAAAAGTTACCGCCTAGTTAAAAGTGATGAGAGGAAGTTAAAATGTAACGGGATTTGAAAGAGGGAAAGAGAATTTTTGGCTAGATGGTGAGAGGGAAAACAAAGAAAGGCTTTAGTAGAGTTAGTACTTGACAAAGAAATTTAATTGAGCATTTTGGAGCACTTGTGACTTGAGTTGGGAAATGAAATAGCACAGTTGATGCCCTGAGGGCTGTGAGTAGGTGGGCTGGGGAAGGTAACGCCTGTAGGCGCAGAGACTTCTTAGGAGCTTGCTCAGAAGGACCCAAGCCTGCAGCAGGATGAGATCTAGATGGACTTTGCTCCTGTTGAGGTGGCAGCTGGTAAAATTGAGAACCTGTAGGGAACAAGGGACAGAGAAAAAACCAAGGTCGTCCCGAAGTACCTGGCCTAGGTGGTGGGGAAATGGCAGTGTGCCGATGGGAACAGTGATAACAGGAGAAGCAGTGGTTTTTAGTGGAAGATAATGAGTTGTCTGGCAGGCACTGAGGTTTAAAAACCTAGAGAATAGCCAGCTGTCAGGTAGTCAGAAATGAGGTTTCGCAGCTCAGGAGAGGCAAAGCGTTTGCTTAGAGGAGCAGTTCACTTAGAGGAGATGGTTGGAGTCAGAAAAGGGACCTCCTTATGGTTCATTTCCAATATTAAAAGAACTCCACAAATTAGGTGCCCGTGGGGTTACTTACATTAACATTTTTATTGTAGAAAGAGATTTATCGCAAATGTAAATTACACCGCTGAGTGGGGGGTAGACTGATTCTGTCTTGATTTTTTTTAAGTCAAGGTTATTGTTCTAAAATAGCATCTTAGATCATTTCTGCACGAAGACAATAATCTTTAAGTGACCTGAGGAATTTGAGGTTGAGGCAGTGGGCTTGTCTCATCCATTTATATCATACCTCCAAATGTTTCTATTTTATACCTCTTAAGATTGTATTTTTGTCTTACTTAAATATTCTCATTGTTGTGATTTTAGAAGGTAATGTATTAGAGGAAACTTGAAACTACAGGGAAAAACACCCATAATTCAAATCCATGAATTAATTAGTGTTAATGTTAGTGTGTGTATGTACTTGTGTGTGTACATACATATATAGATATGCACACACACATATGTACATGGAGTTTATGAAAACGATGGTATAGATGATAGAGGAACACAATTTTCTTAGTATTCGGATCACATTGTGCATCCTGTATTCAATGTTTTCCAGTTGACATTACATTTGAGCGTTTTCTGTGTCATTAAAATGGCTCAAGAAGCTTCATTTTATGTACTGTATAATATTTTATTTCATTATATGAACATGTCATAAGATTTAAGTGTTCCCCTGTCATTAGGCTATTAAGTCATTCTTGTACTCTAAAATCATGAGGTGGGATGTCTTACTTCTTCTAAACAAACTTCAACCCCCCCATTACTCAGAAGGATCATTTCCTCGTCCTCACCTTCTCTTCTTCCCACCGCTGCCCCTGATGGTGGGAATTTTTCATGCGTTCGGTTCGCTGCCCAGTGTAGGAAGTCCTTGAGTGGTCAGCATAATCAAGACGATGGAGCATAGGCAGTTCTTCTGAAAAGCCAACAGTTTCTTCTATCTTCCCCTTTTTGATAACTAATCATTTGTGCCTCCTTCGCCACTCCTTACACATTCAAACACGTCTGCCCATGTGGCACAAACACACATACAAATTATGATCTAAACATAGGAGGAATTTCTTTAAGTCCATAAATGACATTGTCCTTCAAAATGTACTTTTTGCCTAAGGAAAACCAAAGCATCTTAAAGGTAAGCAACAAAGATAAAGGTGTTGGGAAGATTGCCGTCCCCTGTAGGGCAGTGTAGCAAAAAGCTAGGACCACGGTGTGAAGCCTAAGCGAGCAAGGTCCATGAGCATGAATATGCATTAACAGGATTGGACAGAGCACCATTGTTTTGATGCCTTTCTATTTTCACAGGTGCTGCAGTCATTTTATGAGTCTTCACCATGACCCATGCCATAGAAAGACAAATATAGCTGTAGTTGTGCTGAATCCAGATTTAAGGCTCCTTGTTCAAATAAAAACATAATTTCTAAATCCATCTCAAATACAGACCAACATCTTGATTTCTACACATTCTCTTTCATACCCCTTCTTCTCTTCCATCATGTCTCCTTTTTGAATATTACTGTCTCCATTTTAAACAGCATCTGCTGATAAATCAATTGACAGGGATCTGTTACAGTTCATTTCAATATTGAAGTTGATGAGTGATAGCCATGACTGTTTTAGGAGAGAAGTCAGTGATATACATGTATTTCTGCCTTTACAAATTGATGTATGAATGAGTAAAGATACTAGGATCAGGTAGAATATAACTGCAATTTGATTATTCCTTAATTGACTACTATTAGATAAAAAAAAATGGATGTCCAAAGTTGTTAGAAGAACTTTGGAAGGTTGGCATTTTTTAAATGCAATTATTTTAGAACAAAAATTCCTTCATTTACTAGATGTAAAAATTATTGGAAAGAGAGCACATGATTCTAACAGAAGGAAGGACTAGCCATGCATATCCGATTTCTCCTCTGTCAGAAGAAGTCAGAAAAGAATAAAATGTTCCTGTATTTCTAGAAACAGAGAGGAAATATTAATCTGGTATTGATTTCTTTCTTTTGTTAAAGAGCCACGGGATTTTGAGCATGCCCAAAAGGCAGCATCCAGTGTTATGAGCATTATTACTTAAGGACAATACATATATACCATGGAAATTTAGTCATACAAATAAGTACCCCAAAAGAGTAAAATACAGAAAATTTAATCATGTAAAATAAATTAGAACTCTTAACATTTTTCTTCCCTGATAACGGAAATCTATCTTCCTAGGTTTGTTTCCCATTTTGTTTCAAACAAATTTAATTTCTCTCACGTATCCCCTTACCTTTCAGTAATTTCTTTAGAAATTACCCAGGCCTCTTTTCTCCCTCTCTCCTTGTTTCTCACCTATCATGATGATCTTGAGGCAGTGCTTTTTTTGTTTGTTTGTTTTTCTCATCCAGAGAAGAGCACCCAGCCTTCTCTTTCTGTCTAGCTTTCTACCCCAAAACTTAGGTTTGCTAGCCATATAGTATCATTGGTGAGAAGATGGTGCCAAAACTAAAGTCCTTATTCCGATGTGAATATAAATATATTTATATGGAATAAATGAGTATTATGTGAATATGTAAATAAATGCCTGTCCATCCATTGCAGAATACTTGGTAGCTTTCACTATTATTAAAAGGGGCTTCTAATCATCTGTCATTTGCAAAATAAATGTCTTCTGCCTCTGCTCTCTGTACTTTGCCTCCTGACGCCTGTGCACTGAGCAGACAAGTGTTCTCTCTGCCTCCCGCTCTCTCTGGGAAATCTGGTGCACTGTTCCTCCTAGCAAAATCCTCCATGAGCCAGGACACAAGGCCTCAGCAAGCAGCCATTCTTACCAAGTAGAGGCGTTAGTAGAAACCAATGGGGTGGGGTAAGTATCGTGTATTGGAGTTGGAAAGGCCTCTAGGGGCCTCCACAGCCTGTAATAGAATTTCTTAGGGTCCCTTTAGCCTCCGTTCTCCATCTCTAAACCTCACAGGACTTCCCAGGGCAGGAGATACCCTAACGCCAGTGACAACCACCCTCATAAGAGCACTTCAAACTGCATCATATTTATAGATCATGAAAAAAATGCTTTCCTATAAATTTTCTTGCTTTAACTTCCCTGCGTTTACTTTGGTCGGGAACTTGTTCTTACTGATAGTTGTCTTGCTGATATAAGTCCCCTTATAAAATACTCAAGTGGCTACTTTCAAGGCATTAGTAAAATCCTTAGATCAACCAAGGGAAGAAACCTGTTTGCTAATGCATATCGCACAGTATTGTCAATTCCAAGGTACATATGCTGGTGCCTGCATAGCTCTTTTTTCAGCGGAAGTGAGACAGTAACTGCAATTGCTTGGTGAGCATCTGGAAGTAACATTAATAATGATGGTAATAATAATGACCTCATAAGATGTATAATTTGGGGGATTAAAGCACATTCACAAGCGTATTGTGTCATTTTAATGATGAGGTGCCAAGTTTTCTTGCCACCACCCTTTCCCGTGGTATTTCCTGCTTGGATCAGAGAACTAATTATACTAAGTGGTGCCCTTTCAGGGAACTCGCCCCATCCTAAAGCGTATGCTTGCGTAAAGATATTGAACTGTTTTAGTGTTGTTTATCAGAGATAATTTATTAATGTTGTTTTGTATTGTATAAACAATTTGTATAATGTAATCATTTAGTGTTTATTTTATTGTGTGTACCTTCTACTCAGAGGGTTGGCATTATTGTTCCTAACAGTGACGGATACAAGCAGATCATGCCTTATGACCTCTACCATCCCCTTCCTCGGTACGTAAATCCATCATCCTGATGCTAGATTAGTCAATCAGTCTGCTGCTGCTTTTTTTTATTTTTTATTTTTTTTGCTTGTGTTTTTCTGTAAACATAAAATGGTGGATGGTATATTTAGCAATTCATCCTGAGCTCTGCTTTTGAACAGTATTGGCCTGCCCTGCTCAGACTGTCAGCCTGTCATTCAAAAACCATTTTAAGATAGGCTTGTGTTACATTGGGGTGGACACAGTAATTCCCTCTGATTAGATATAGTGTATGGGTTTATGTTATGTCTTTCTTTCACTCCCTTTGTCCTTCTCTGTGTTTCCTCTGCAATAGAACACTGGTCATTAAAGCACTGTTGCTAACTGTTAAACAAACACTGCCCGAAATATTATTGCAGCACCATGAATGTGGAATTCCAGATGTGGTATTACTCTGCATATGGGCTTACATGCTCTCTTTTTATTCCAAAGAAATCATAATTAAATGCAAAAAGTCCAGTCTTTCATAACTTTGTTGTTCACAACATTTCGGAGGGTTTGATTTTGTTTTGTTTTTTCTGAAGCAAAAAATTCCATGTGCTGCATTAAATTTTTAAAAGTATTTTTAAAAGCTAGAAAAAATAATGAGAGTGCTTCAGGAACCTTGCAAAGAACTTTTCTCTTTATTAACATATTCATAAGAAAACCGGAGAAACTGAAAAATATGATAGCTGCTAAATGCACTGCTTCTAAGTGTATTGTCAGCAACAGCCTCTGCAGATGACAGGAATTAGAACTGGGTTTGAAGTCACCACTGTGCTGAGAGACGTGTGTTTTCTTCTCTTGGCCTCCAGGGAGTTGGCTGCTATTTAAAGCCAAGCGTTGAAACAGATCATAGATAGTTGGGCTAATCCACAGTAGTGTGCTCAATCCCAATTCAACCCCGGGCCCAGAAAACAATTTTCTCCTGAACTAGAACATATCTCCAAATACCCAGTGATTTAGAGTTTAAATAGAAGCCACTTGGTCATCTACTGTAACTCCCCAATGATTCTTCATTCTTCCACCTCTTTCCCAGCAATCACATAACCACGCCATATTTTTACAGCACATAAAAACCAATGGAAATTGTCATCCAGCCTCTACTAAATACTTCAGTGGCTAAGAGAGACCTTTCTTTTTACCATTCTAATGTCTGCAAGTAGAGAAGGGGATTTGATTTATACCATGTGTATTTTTTCTCTTTTGATTAATCCGCTAGTGGTTACTTCATTAGTCACTTTCCTATGACTATGTTGATAAAGGCCTTGGACAATTTTAGAATTGTCCTGATGTAGCATTTTGCTGGTTTGATCCAGAACCAAATTTATGTGTTAAAATCTTATCACTGATAAAAATTGAACAAAAACATCAAAAAATCATTTGAACTGAGCCAAGATTTCCTTTGACTTCAATTTCTGTAACTATAAAATGGGTATCCAGAGGACGTACATATCTGTTTGTGTGAAGGCCATGTATTTCAGGTCAGGGCAAAGGTGGGTGCCGGGAGTGAGCAAAATCAAGGTGTGTCTTTTTCCTGTAAAGCAGTCCTGGGTTTATTTCATAGCTATAGTCTCTCCTGTTTACATTTCTCTGACATGGCTGATGCCTAGCTTAGGTTAAATTTAATTTCTTGTATATTGGGATTTTTCCCCCAAAATGCCTAAAGCCCAGTATCCTCAATGTTATGTTGAAATCAGTCTGGTTGATGTTTGCTTGCCTCATGTCCCCATGTACACATTTGGCACATCCGTGCATCACATTAGGAAAGGACAATTAGGAAATGAACAGACTATATTCCTTCCTCTTGTACTTCTGCTATTGAACTAATTCTAAAATTGGACACTCTTCTTTACTGATAAAGTTATAGTAAATGGACGCTACTTCTACAAATATGTTTTTATAAGAAAAAATAAAGCTCAAAAATTGTTTTTAAATGTCAGCTACCCACTGATCAAGGCAGAAGTCTATAGTTATTTAGGGTATTTAATGGGTTTAAGATGACAAGTATAAATACAAATACAATTAATGAACTTTTATAGATTGTTCTTTTTTCTTTCAGTCTTTATAACACATAGCTGGACATAATAGAAGAATGTAATCTGCTGAAATATCTTAATTCATAATTATTATAGGCAACTTTTCCACATTCTTTCTTTTTTTTTTACATGGGCAGGCACCGGGAATCGAACCCGGGTCCTCTGGCATGGCAGGCGAGCGTTCTTGCCTGCTGAGCCCCCGTGGTCTGTCCCACATCCTTCTTAATTTTGAGAATTTCTTAAACCAAATACACTCAAGTGTTTAAAAAATGAAAAGTCAGAAGACTTAAATATATGACATATGATTCATTTTTCATTCTTTCGGGGCAAGCTTCTTCAATGTGCCTTTTTTTTCCCCAAACATTTACCTGATCACTGTTGTGAGATATCCTAACTGATACCCTCTCTCATCCTTTGTTATAGTTTCTTTAAAGTACCCAGACATGTTTTACTTTAAAATTCCACATAGTCCTACAAGGAGTCACATGATAATTTTAACATATAGAATTGTAGTTGTATGCTGGACCCATGTTATAAATTCTTAGAATAATATCAGCATCATTTTCCTCTCTGTGACCACTGACATCGAGCAAGATACTTAACTACTGTTTGTGAAACTACACCATGGGTCAGGTCGAAGTGTTGAGGCAGAAACTAATCCCTCTTTCTTTAGAAGGGCCAAGTCTGGGGATGTTAGAGGACCACTTTAGAAAACGTGCTCTTTTTCTGGACATCCTAGTGTTCTATGAGATTAAATATACATCTTAAAACATTTCCCCAATTATTGTCAGATCAAATCCAATGTGCATATGTACTTATGTATTTAGCCTAATTGCATTCTGAATCAGGCCTGTTACCACCAGAGGAGAGTCCTCCAGAGAGTCACATGGAAACATAAAAACTGGTCCTACCCTTTGGGAAGAGAAACTCTCTACAGAGATGCCTCATTCTCTTGAAAAGGATCAGAAAATCTCCTGAGGGCTAAATAGAGGGCCTCGGTTTCCCCAGAATAACCTTTTTTATGTGTCTCCTGGGGAAATATGCATAGGAAAATATTGTATTTGGCAGCGTGTCTGAACTGTTGGCAGTGAAGATAGCAGTTGTTGCCTCGACTTGAGCAGTGCAGAAAGTGCAGAGAAAAACCCTCTGCACCGGGACTGGGGAGCACACATCATTCAGCCTCATGCAGAAGGGAAATCAAGCTCATAATGTTATGAAATCCTACTTAGAGAGTAATTAATGTCTTTACAAGCCTGCCTTTGCAATATTTTTAAATAAACAACTCAAGTGGATCAACTCATGACATTTTGTTTCCCCATCATTGAATCCTCTCTCTCATAATTCTAAAAAAAATCTTTAATCTCCTTAGCAGTCCTCAGTAACAAGTAGACTATATGCAGGAAAGACAAGCTCCACATCACTGGATCCCCACATCCCTGTTTTTTTGGAAATTCTACATTCCCTAAATCCACTGAGGGAGAGAAAAGAATTGGGCCAAGGTCTCATTCTGAACCTTGTTCAAATGCTTCAGCACGACGCAGAGCTCTGAAAACTTAAAGGGATTCTCTTAGATGTATTAACAATATTATTTTCTACCTTACTTAACTGTGTCTCTGTACTCAAATACCATCAGCCTTCCAACCAAAACTCAACCTCGTCACAATTCCAGGAGTTCTTTAATGAGGAAACGCTAACTGCCAAGTGCTCTTCCCCATGTAGGGAATAAATAGCTAATGGCTACATGAATGCTTTTGCTTAATGTTATAACTGTTTGAACATAATTGTGATGAATCCCTATAGCCCCAAAGCTGATGATTGCAGAAGCAAAGGAGAAAGCACATTTTGTTTTACCTTGATTTTATAGGAGTTCCTCGTGTAAAAAGTATCCAGATGCTAAGTACTAAAGTATTACTTTGGAAGTAAAAGTATCAACTTAGGTATGAACCCTGAGTGTTAACTAGTTAACCAACTTTAATCTTGAAATAGGTACTTGAAAGAAAAATAGTTAAAAGAAAAATCATTGAAACTGGGAAAAAGTAGCTGGCTCTCAGAAAAGTAGTTTTTTACCTTTGTGTAGAGCTTCATAGTTTACTGAGCACTTTTACCAATGTCAAATCCTTCTCTCTCACTCATCAGATTTTAGGCAGTAGATGGCTTCTGGTTCTCTGAACCTTGGCCTCTTAAGACCTGGTTACCCCGATAGGCACTGGGAGCAGGGTTGGTCTGACAGGTCACTGAGGAGGTTGGCAATGTGCATGTCTGCCCTGATGACTCCGCCTTGCTTCTGTAGGTGGGAGGCCACCCCGTGGACCGCGTGCTCCTCCTCGTGTGGGGGGGGCATCCAGAGCCGGGCAGTTTCCTGTGTGGAGGAGGACATCCAGGGGCATGTCACTTCAGTGGAAGAGTGGAAATGCATGTACACCCCTAAGATGCCCATCGTGCAGCCCTGCAACATTTTTGACTGCCCTAAATGGCTGGCACAGGAGTGGTCTCCGGTAACTGTGCCTTCTTTCTTTGTTGGTTAGGAGAGTAAGTCCACTCTTTCCTTTCATCGCCACTGCCCCATTTGGTTCCCTTGGCTCCCTCCTTCTTGAGATGTCTAGAAGTCTACCAGCTCAGCTCCTACAGTAGGAGCAGGACCACCAATCTAGCATAACTAAAAGTAAATGATTAAAAAAAAAAAGTCTTTCTCCAAATTACTTCAAGAAGCCTCTGTCATTCCCCTAGATAATGTCTCCTCACATGTCAAGGAGAAGCAAATGTCTTTCAAGAGTAATCGAGGCTGAGTGACTGATTCTGAAGCTGTGAAAGCTGCTGTGATGATAGTGTTGAGTAGGTCAAAAGTTTGGTTTCATTCTTCAGTTCTTATATTCTGTTCATATCCAATAAGTATTGGAGTGGATTAAAATTAAAATCCCGTATATTAGTCGTTGAAAAGAAAGATGAAATGAAAATAGCACAATAATTCAAGTGAGGATGAAGTAGAGCAATGAAAACCAAAAAATTCTAGATGTTGGGGAAGCTGCTGCAATTAAATGTTAAAGGTAGTTCTGGGTTCCCTGACTGATAAAGCAACAAGGGAAATGGCATAAGGGATAGAAAGATGAGGAAATAAACCTTTGTGCCCTCAGCCAAAGAGATGACAAAAAACTCTTCATGGAGCCACATGTCTTCGTGGCATCAGATCAGAGCTGTGACGTTTCTTTATGTCTGCACTTGCCATAGAGACAAAGCATATAGAATCACTGGAGGTGCTGTCTGCATTGGGCCATTGAATCCCTTCCTTTAAAAAATTTCACTCCCACTTCAGTATTATTAATTGGTTCAATTGTGTTGCAATCTAAATCATCATAACTATGATAACAGTCAAAAATTTTTGATATCCATATAGACACTAGTGTTTCCCATATTTTGATCATAAAATCCATTAGCAAAGTGACTAAGGAAAAAATGCAGTTTGGTAATCAAAATTGAGT
This sequence comes from Tamandua tetradactyla, assembly GCF_023851605.1. Classification (NCBI taxonomy): domain Eukaryota; kingdom Metazoa; phylum Chordata; class Mammalia; order Pilosa; family Myrmecophagidae; genus Tamandua; species Tamandua tetradactyla. Next base: position 78,431,311 of record NC_135328.1, on the reverse strand, counting down.
AGACTGTCTACAGTTTCTTTTCCATTTTGGTGCTTGTTTTGAGACTTTGCACGGAGTAGGTGCTTAGGGAGTGCTGACTGATTAATCCAAATCTAAGAAATCAAAAGTCATTGGACTTCCCGCCAGCTTTATGCCTAACAGCCAAACCGAACAAAGATCCCATGACTGATAAGAAATCCACCAGGAGTCCTCATAGAAAGCAGTCCTTAAGTGAAAGGTCTTAGCTGGGAAATGAAGAACCACACACGAGGCTTTGCCTGTGAGTCTCCTCTCTCGCGCGTTGTCTTTCCAGTGCACCGTGACATGTGGCCACGGCCTCAGGTACCGTGTAGTCCTCTGCATCGACCATCAGGGAATGCACACGGGAGGCTGCAGCCCCAAAACAAAGCCCCACATAAAGGAGGAATGCGTCATCCCCACTCCCTGCTACAAACCCAAAGGTAACGTGACAGGCGCTTCATGTCAGCTGTTTACATTGCTTTTATGTGTTCAGGTGCTGTTTTAAACTCCTTGCACTATTTATTTTTAAATATGTCAAATGGTCTTTGTAACTTAGATTCTACTAAATGGACTTGATTATTTAAAAAAATATATTTCAAATAGTTTTGGAAGCAATTTTGTATTAAACACTACCAATAGAAATCTGTTTATTCATTTAATTCACTCCAAAGTCATAAAGTTGATTGAAGACTGTTGCTGAAAAATATCAGATCTATCTCCTTGAACACCACGTGTGTTAGAAATATATGTGTGATTTACTATCTACACTTCTTGCTGTTAAAAACATGCAGTGAATCTAAGCGTGTCTACTTCACTAAGCCTGAAATATATTGAGAAGATCCCTATTTCAAACTGATGGAAAAAAAAAAAACCTGTTGATTTTTATATTGAAAAGTAAAATATTAATGTCAAACTGATTTCCAGAATCAATATTTGACATGAAGTCTTGAAAGAAATCAGAATTTAATAGACTCTATAAATAATACATAAAAAAGAAATTTTAGTAAAGTTAATGGTAAAGAGCTATTACAACTACACTGGTTCTCTCAAGTTAGCATGAATATAAATCTAATTTCTGTATCATGAAATAGAAAAACCCAGCATCCCAGACATTTGGAAGTAAAGCACTCTCTGTATAAGCTTCCTCTTATTTTTAATATTAGGAATGGTCCCCATCCTTTTCTTACTTCATTTTTTAAGTCATTAAAGATCATTCTGAAAATCAGTCACAATGTCGTTCTGTATTAAATACTTTAAGTTGTCCTTGGTAGTAGTGAATGGCATCATGAAATTTAAATTAATGATTAAAAAGGAAACATCCCTTCTTCCAAAAAAGCATACCAGAAGTTTTGATTAATTTTAATATCTCTCACTAAACCGTTTTCCTTTCCTGTAAAACAGGATAATAGTAACTATCGCAGAGATCATGAGAATTAAATAAGAGGTGAGGCACTTAGCCCTGTGTCTGACATATAGTAAGTTCTCCCCAGATGTTATTTTTTAACTCTTTGCTATAATTAGTATCTTCAAATATGGGAGGGAGTAGCCCCTAGTACATTTGACAGGAGTCAGTTCAAATTGACAGTAAGCATTTGCAAGTCTACTATTAGTGTCAAACTGAGTGCTGTGCTTCCTTATGGAAAGACAGAGAGCTAGTTGGGCTGTCAAAGATGGTTTCATTTGCTCAGCCATTTAAGTTAGGAGAGGTGGGGTAGTTGTAAAATTATGTATGGATAGGTACAGTGTTGCTGTGTTTAAACGTTAGCAAATCTTTTTGGCTTTGTATGTTTCACATTTCTCACTGGCTTTGCTTTCTAACTATAAACAATTGGTCACATAGAGGACAAGAGTGACACCCCTAATTTAAAATAGTCAGTTATTTATTAGTTCTGCCTTTTCCAGACCACTTCAGAAAAAGAAAAGTCTGTGGTTAGCTATCAAGAATAAAATCTGGATTTTCACAAGTAAGGAGTGAAATCTGGCTCACTAAATGCCATTAAAATGCCAAATAATTCTGTGGTATGCATATATGGAAACATTTCTTTCATCATTGCAATTCTGGCTATAAAATAGTGATAAAGCTTCACTGGCTCATACCATCAAGGCAAATATGCCTATAAATGACCCTAATAAATATGTCAGAATGGGAATCTTGGCAGTTATTTCTGTAGAAGTTATAACCTCTCTTTCTCCTTTACATTTTTTCCCCCAGGAAGTAATTAGAAAGCTTGTTTTGAATTGTTTATCCAAAATTAGAAAAATAGGTTAAACAAGTCAAATTAACTGCATGGACCCAAAATTGCTAGCTTTGGGGAGGTATCGAATGAGTTGGATATCTAAAACAATATTGTGTGCACTTCAGAGTGTCAGAGTCACGTTTGCTTTTGAAAGTATAGCATATATCACACTTTGCCCAAAAGGCGAAAGAAAAACAAGTTAGAATTTATGAAAGGATCACAATATAATTTATTGTACTTTGTGCCTGTTTTAAAAAGTAATTTTGCCCTATCTTTTCATCAGGAATCAATGCAAAGATACCTCGATGACTCTTTATATCCATATCAAGCTAATGCTCCTAGTTATGACTTTCACAATAAAAAGGTTTCCTTTGCTCTTCAATGTGATTTTAAAAAAAGAGGGGGGCGTGCTAAATAGAGTCTAGTATTTTAAAAATCTTTTTCTTTTATTCTGAATATAATCACCATCATAAGCAGAAATTTACCTGAACAACTTGTTATTATTTGCAATTTTCAACAATTTTGAAAGTACAGCTCAAAACTATGAACTGGTGAGGAAGGAAAGGAATTTCCCTGGAATTTGAATCGGTTCTAACTTCTTCTCTTTTATGTGCATTCATTTAATTCTCAGAGAAACTTCCTGTCGAGGCCAAGCTTCCATGGTACAAACAAGCTCAGGAACTGGAAGAAGGAGCTGTTGTGTCCGAAGAGCCCTCGTAAGTTTTAAAAGCAAACTGTTTTTCTTTTGAAGCTGATTGATTTAAAGAAAGCAGTGGCTCGCTGGTTGTGACTTTCATGGGTTATGAACCAAGTATAAGCATCTTACAAAGGATAAAATGAGGTTTGGGGGCTCTCAAATTAGAGATTTAACAGTTTTGTTTCTTTAAACTTATGATGGGCCTTTAAATACTTTTCAATTTGGCCTGAACTGGGAAAACAGAAGTATAGTGTTTACTCTCTTCTCCAAAATCTAAGTCTCCTCTTTTCTCTTATCAAGGGACCAGGCAAAGTTGAGAAGGCCCAGGCTGCATCTGATGATGCAACATAGATGTGATGAGAAAGTCTGGGCAGCTTTTCATACTCCTTATCTTCCAGCTTTACAGTGTAGCCACTCACAAAAATCGAAGAGTAGGTAAAATGTATCTGAGGCCAAAGTAAGCTTATTAGCTTTACTTTTCCCGTTCTTGCTGGGAATGATAGCAGATGGAGACCCAGGTTTTTGCCCCATTTTATTATGGTCCCATATCTACTCTATTTTACAAAGGCTGCGAAGTTTTTAAGACCAGTAGTCACAAATCTGCTAGATGCTTCAGAAGAAGAAACAAGGAAGAGACAAAGGTTGATTGATTGATAGATTGATGTGTGTGTGTGTGTGTGTGTGTGTGTGTGTGTGTGTGTGTCAATTTCCACCAGAAAACAGATAGATTTATCTACTGCATCATTTTTAAAAATATGAGAGAGCACTTTTTTAAATGTGTTTCATCTTTGACCAAAATTTTTCTCAGGTTGAAGATTGTCTAAATTCAGACATTTACTGTAAGTGCCAGGCTCTTTGCCGGGCGCTGGTGCAGAAGACAAGCTACTCACCCTCTAGGAGCTCACAGCATAATATATAGGATATGAAATGGTTTCCAAATGCTACCCATAGCTTAAATTTTACTGGAGATATAAATAATTAACATTTCCAGTTTATGTATTCAAGTGCAATGTAGAATTTTCTCAGACTCAGCCTGCTTGAATCTAATTCTTATGTGGTTTGCTAGAACACAAATTGTGTTCCTGAATCTCATTCTGAGCAGCAAGAGATTGAAAAAGAGATTCATAATACAGATCTGTCTAAGGACCAGAGGTCATGTGTAAAGAAATGAGATTCAGTCACTTGGTTCACCGAAAAATGGTTCCTATATTATGTTAACACATTTCTTTCTAAAAACATTAATTATTTCTTTACTATGAAGTTACTATAACAACCTTTTGTACTTCTGGAAGAAAAGCAACTAACCACTGCAGAACTTTGGAAGAAAGGAATGGTTCAAGATCACAAGGCTACCTCTAAATGGATATAAGAAGGCTTAAAGTTTTTGTCTCTCTCCTTCCAGCTGCTGGAGAGGAAGTCAGCAGTTCATTTTAGAGGGGCATTAATTCTTTAATCCACTAAGGTCCTATTTAAGATGCAGAAAGATATCCTGTAATTGGAGCTGATTACTCCTTATGTGTATTCTTAGATTAAATATGTTTAAAACCATATATTTATTAGTTTACCTAGATCACCTCTCCAGTCTCCTCGTACACTATGTTATCTCATTTAGTCTGTATGAGCATATTTATATAATAGCATGTCATATTTATATAATATTGCATTATGAGTGATGTGAAGTAGCATAAAGTTGAAATTAAAGCAAAACTTCTTATATCTATAATTAAACAAATCTCCCATTATTAGATACCATTCAAAAGAAAGTTATGAAATAACAAATAAAAAAATAAACAAAATAAGAAAAAAAAAGAAAGTTATAAGTGGAGACTGTCACTTCTGCAGAAGTCTTACATAGACCATGATGAACATATATATACATATATATGTTTATATATATATTTTTTTCGGTGCATTGTGTGGTGGGGGTCACATTTCATTCTTTTTTCCATGTGACTATCCCATTATTGCAGCACCATTTGTTGAATTTTTGTTGTTGTTGATGTTATTTTTGGGAAGCGCACCCGGAGAATCGAACCCAGATCTACCACATGGCAGGTGAGAATTCTACCACTGAACTGCACTTGCACCCCAAACATTTATTTTAATAAGTGTTTTCCACTAAAGGTCTGATTAAGATGCATAATATTTCATTTTAATATTAGTAGTTAATATTAATAAAATCCCTAAAGTAGTTCATCACAGTTTTAGCTATTAAAACTATAGCTATATTTGAGACTATTAAATTATATTCTTAGTTTAGTGGAATTGCCATCTTGGCATAACTAATCTGAATTGGAGTAGATTGTAATTGGAGAGTAAAGGAAATGTGTACTATTATGCTCAGAGCAATAATTATTTTTATATCAAGCTGAAGTAAATGAAAGCCATAGAATAATGTAAGGAAAGGTGTATATTTTCCACATTTTAGTACACTTTACATTTTTAGACCACTGAACCCTAGAAAGGTTCTGTGTCACATTTTTAAAGATTTTTATTGATTTTGAATTTAAAAAAACAATTTTGTATGTTCTGAGTACATTTTTAAACTGCATAGACTAGTCTCTAAATGCATGTAGCAACCTATAATTACTCTCCAAAGTATAATGAAAAAATGGTAGGCTGTCAGCAAGTAATTCCTTCCCCTACCAATGAAACTCAGATTGCTTAAATTAAATGATAATGTTTAGAAGTTGTGGCTGTCACTTCTGAACTGCTAGATGAAATGGGAACAATAGTCCAGAGCTATTATCTCTTGCTTTGGCTCCAGCTAACCTTGGTGAGTTCTGCAGTGAAGCAGCAAATATCAATTATTTCCCCATATGTAAAATGAAAATATTGTCACCAGCTTGTCTCATCAGATAATATAGAAAAACCACTAGCTTAAAGTCTTTAGCATATGGCGATACTGTTATTGAACATTAAATATTTTTAGCAATCCCAAAATGTAAGGAAAAGATTGTGTAGCATTATGGTAAAAAAGATGTTGGGAAGCAACCACTCTAAGATATGTTTAGAAGAAAACTATAATAAAAGACTAAAAACAGAATTGCCAAGAAATAACTAAAACTTCATAGGATGGAAGAATGAGGTGTAGAATGGCTGAAATAAATATGGTGATTGGGGCACATTGGGGTGGTGTTGAGATGCAGCATATAAAGTTCCAATTTCAATTCAGAAATACTTTTAAGACATTGATTTTTTTTTTCCTCAGAAGCAGAGTGGTTTATTTATAATGTATTGATTCATGTGGTACAGAGGTAGGGATGTTGTAATGAGTACATTTTCTTGATATGCAAAAATCAGTTCCTAGTCCACTCATGGAAGTTATACCCAAGAAGCTGATTTTTCACCAGTAGTCATAATTTGCCATGTTATTATCAGGCCTTCCTGACAACCAGCAGCAAGAATTTTTACAAAAGGTACTTTTGTCTCTCTCCATTGAGCAGAACAATGCTAATGAGATCCAACCCCAAACCAAGATTAGATGGACATGGGGCTTCAGGCAATGAAGCTGATCAAGCACAGACAATGTTACAAATAAACACAATAAAGCAGCTTGCTTCAGAGGATGCCCATGCTACCCAATTAACACAGAAGGAACTGTGGCTAAAGATAGACTTTTACAAATAATAAGATTCCAATAGAGTCCCATTTTCCTGAGGGGAATATCAGTACCATCTTAGCACTAGAAAAGGAAGATGGAAAAAGTTATTGATCTAATTCTCTTCTGCTGTGATTTGAAATGTGTCTGTCTGAACTTGCCTCCAGCAGATGACAGTGTTTTTAGATTTAGGACACATCACTTAAATGCCAGATTGAGCCCATCTGGTTGCTTCTGCTGAAAAATATATGGGACTAACTTTCCTAGATATTTTTTTAAACCCTCAAGATTTTACTTTTATATGATGGAGGATCAGAACTACAATATGGCAGTACAATTGTATTTGTTTATCATGTAGAAACTAAATTGTGGCTTTAGATTTCCCTTCTCTAATTTTTATACCTTACTTGAAGCCTTTGTTGAGATGTGTGCATAAATATCACTACCGCCTCCTGGATAGCTTATTTTCTTAAGGAAAAATGATACTATGGTCATCTCTAGGACATTGAGAGACAACTTTTCTCCTGTGCGGAGCAGGAAGTTATTCAGCTGGCCTTCTCAAAAAGCCTGTTCTGACTTGGAATAGGAAGGAAATCATTCATTTCCTTAACTCCTTCAGGCCACCAACCAAGAATGTCCAGAAAGGTATAATTTGCTAAGTGATACAGAATTAAGAAAAAGGTATAGCCTGGATACTCCACGTGCTCTACCCTTTTCTTTTCAGACTTTCTGCTTTACTGAAATAAGGCATTCCAGGCAGAGATGGTGAGGACTAATTGGCTCCTCCCAGATTTATTTCAGTTGAGTTCTTCTTGGATGGCTGAGAACAGACAACAGGAGATGTATGAGTCTTTTACACCCTACATCACTAGTTCAGCCTTTCTAACCAGGCATCCCTCCATCAAACAGCTGGCACTCACCAGATGGAAACCCTTATCAATTGGCCATCCCCTCGAAGGTAGTACTGAGTGGTCCTCTGTGCCTTGATCATGCATTTTTTAAAAATCTTGAGTTATTAGATTTTCAGTAAATGGCTATACTGCGTGGTTAGGAGAACGGTTTTGTGTTTTAACACAATACCCAGACCTTAAATGTATCATCATAAATAATCTCAGTGTGAGCCTAAAAAAAAGAAGAAGAAGGAAGGCAAGCAAACAGAGGTCAGCAGTAATATCTGGAGGCCAGATGGCATCAGCAAAATGATGGGGTTGATTCATTAAGAAGCAAAAGGAAATTCCTGGCATGCATCTGTGTGGACAGAACCCACAAGGAATTAGTTACAGAAATAAAAGCCAATGAGAGTCACTGTGGTGATATTATAGTCATTAAATGCCTTGTTTACCTTGTTGAAAATAGTATATAAATATATAATATTTAAACATTTGTTTACATTAGTCCATATTTATACCCACTAAGTTGCTGAGAGTGTAATGGCTTACCTCAGTGGTTAAGAATGTGAATTATATACATTTTTTAAAAGTGGATAGAAATGTCAATTAATTGTGTGACATGTATTTTTATATTTTCCCCTAAAGAATAATTAGTGATGGATCAAACATCAGTAATGGATCCAAGTAGTGTTGCTAATTATACCTGCAATGAAAGGTGTCTGAATTACATTTTCTTCATTAATCACAGGCCACAGAAAGTAAAAGAGAATATCTTGGGTAGAAACAAATATATTTCTTAAGAATCAAGGGTCAGCTCACCTAACATCTAGAAATCTAAACACTATTTGCATCCAGTGAAATGCATATTCATGCAGAACAAGCTCAAGCATTAAAATTATAGGCGCATAGCAGAGTTGAAACCTTATACTGGCTACACTGATTCATCCCTTATCCTAGCAAAAGTCTTAACCTCTCTTACTTCCAACCCCATACCTTTCAGCCTCCTCCCCGTCTATCCAAATCATCATCTTCATCCTTTGTATCATCTGCAGCAGCAAATACAATGCTTAATATAAACTCTCTGGTTGATTATGGTTTTTAGATGCCTTGGAGAGTCACTGGATCTGCTAATTGTTCACACCCTCTAAAGAAAGAAGCTAAATACCCTCATAAATCACCTACTCCATGCCATGCTTTATGCCAGGTGCAAGTATTGCAAATATAAACCTAAATGCCCTTGCATTCAAGAAACCTTAAATGAGAGAAGGATGTAATACCCTGAAAGAGATGGATGGGGTGTTGATATGAACTGATGTTTGGCAGATTATGGTAGAATTTATTTGAATCTGGCCTTAACTCCAAAGCTAATCCTTGGGAAAAATTATTGGATCTTTTAAATAGCAAATTATAGCATCATTATATGCACTAAGTGATTCCTACTTATATATGAAAAATAGACTATAGAAACCATAGATAATTTCCTAAAATTTGAATTTCTTTTTAGATACATCATGCTGACAACTGTGTGAGTTGGTGAGGGGTGAGTCTGTGTATGTGTGTGCTCTACGAAGTTACAGCTCTGCTAGGATCAAAGTAAAAAGTAATTTAATTATTGGTCATACCAGTATATAGAGCAACTAGTACACCATGGTTAAAAGCTTGGGCTCTATTTGATTCTTGAAGAAGTTTGTGTATATATAGATCTTTTACACTGTGACTGTGTGATTGTGAAAGCCTTGTGTCTGATGCTCCTTTTATCCAGGGTATAAATAAGTCTTAAATAAATAATAGGGGAAGATACAGGTTAAAATTGGGCACATTGAAATACTGAGGGTCAGTGAGAGGGAGGGGTAAGGGATACGGGATGTATGAGGTTTTTTTTTCTTTTTATTTCTTTTTCTGGAGTGATGCAAATGTTCTAAAAATGATCATGGTGAAGAATGCACAACTATGTGATGATATTGTGAGTCACTGATTGTATAATATGGTTAGACTGTATGTGTGTGGGTATTTCTCAATAAAAATATTAAAATAGATAAATAAAGGTACAAAGCATGAAGAAGGAAAGTTTGAACTCTAGCGGCAGACGGCCTGGGTATGAATCTTTGGCTGCCCTTTAACAGCAGGGGACCCGGAGCAAATCATTTAACCCTGTGTACCTCAAACTCCTCATTTGTGAAATGGGGTTATTGTGAGAATGTATGTAGAGTTCCTGAAATACAGAAAGTGTTAACTATGGTCATGATTGGACCTTTCCCAGCATCTTTCATCTTCTAGAGATCCTTTAAGAGAGTTAAGATGGTCATTACCAGTGGAGAAATTGAGGCAGATATTATATCTGCCTTATACATGTTGCATCTAAAGGTATTTGAGGGTGAATCATTTAACCTAAAACTTAGCTAGTGGTTTTCCAGGTGACACCACCTCAATGCGTCACTTCTTTTACACTTCTGAGGTTCTCTGAAGACTCTTACTGGGGAGCACCACACTTCGAATTTAGGACAGGTTTATAAGGAACTGCAAAAATAAGGAAAGTTCAGAAACTATTTGGAGGGAAAAGCATCTTCTCTCAACTTTTAAAATTAAATACTCTTGATCCGCATAGCTTGCTTCCAGCATGCACAGAGACAGCAAAATCTATAGACTCAAAAGAGCAGAGCCATTTTTAGTCGTCATTAGCCTTTACTGCCAACCAAGAAATTCTAAATTTTGGTCAGCGCCTCCTCCCATCCACCACTATTGCTCATTCCGAGGTTACTTTCAGAAAGCTAAGTCTGAACTATGGTTCAGCTGAGCCCTAGAGAGTGACAAAGACAGATTAATGGGATCCTGTGAGCCAAAGTAAAGCATGGACCCTGTCACCACCAATATATGTTAAGTCCATTAAGGTCATTTTTAATGAACTGAACTTTTCTTTGGAAAGCTTTGCCAAACTTGTTGAATTAAGGGAAAGAAACCTTTATAAAATTGCAATATAAACTAATTTCACTCTACGTGAAGAAGAAATGGTTCATGAAAAGTATTCTGAGTTTATAGTATTTTAGTTTTTTATCAAAGCCAAGGAAAATGCTTTGCATTAAAAACTATATTCTAGTATTAAGTTGAAAACTACAAATCCGCTGATAGCATTATAAGCTTAAATGACAGTTTAGTCCCTGAGTCTTGGCTTTTAAAATAATCAGACTAGCCTCAAGGGAAACCAAACTTTTAAATCATGTTCTATTCACATAGGTCAGAAAAGCGAAGTGAGAGAAAAATGGTCTCAGATAAGTGTCCTTACCTTTATTTCCCATTTGTGAAGAGAGTAATTTGGGTTTCTTTGTAGTTAGAGGCCTCTCTTCTCTTTTCCCCAAAACTTTGTTCATGTGAGTTTTAAAGGATTGACAGAAAAAATAGAAGCTCTTTCTGGGTCCCTCTAACCTGGTAAAAATTCCAAAAGCCCAGAGCCTTCACTGTTGAATGGCTGGTGGTATGATAAGGTAATGTTTGACCAGAGAATCATGTATAAATTACTGAAGTCAGCCTCTGGCTGAAAGCTTCTCACAAATTTTTTTCTTCTGTAAAATAGCATTTTTATTGAGATTTAATTGCAGTGTGATGGATAGAGAATCTAATATTGCCTCAGCTATGTGATAAATCAACACCCCATCAAGATGAAACAGGCCAGCACATAGTAAGCACAACTATAATAAATTTAAATGAATAAGTCCACGACAGCTACTAAATTTTGACACAATTATTTTTAAAGACCATAAGAAACAACTATAGCAGAGAAAAGATTTTTGTTTCCTCATGTCAATACCTGCAACTTAGAAGTATGATTTAATTTCTTAGGGTTTTCTAGGCTGTTGCCTCTTTATCCAGCTTGATTTCAGTCATCAAAACCAAAAAGTAACCCAATAAAGTCATTCCTAACATCAACCCTTACTTTTATTTTGTCCATTTGAAAAAATATTTATTGAGTATCTCTTATGTGCCATACTCCATGCTGAGCACTGGAATGTATAGATAAATCGTTAGAAAGAGATAGATAGAGAATTGTATCTACACAGAGATTTGGTCTAGGGAGGGAGAGAGTTTTTACACAAAGATTCACACTCTGATTATCAAAGCCTGATAACTGCTATAAGTAAATGAAGCAGTGCGCGGTGCTCGAAGAGGGTCTGTCAAGGCATTCAATAAGTGTAGGAGTCAGAGAAGTTCTTTTTGAGAGGAGTCGTCTAATCTGAGGCCTGAATAGGAGTTATTCCAAGCTTAAGAAAAGGAAGAAGAATCATCCAGGAAGTGACCCACACATGCCAAACCCTTGAGTCAGGAAAGCATTTTACGCACATTAAAGAATTAAAAGACTCATATTACTGGAGGATTGTAAATGGAGGGAGACTATTGGAGATGAAGATGGAGAAAGGCATAAAGTTTTCCTGGTAGATTGCTGTTGGAAATATCTGTGTCTTGATGTTAACATCTAGAAATTGGCATGAAAATAATGCTGTTAAAATATAATTTTCAAACAGGTAAAATCATGCTCTCACACAAATATAAAATGAACACAGGTCAAAAAATTCTATTTAACTCATAAATTATTGAAGGAAGCAGTAAGATGTTCAAAATAGTTCAGTGAGAATTGCATTTAGGAAAGTTTGTATTTTTTACCAGACAAAATTCATTTGTACTGACATGAACAGAAATAATTTCCATCACTGTAGGCCAGAAACATCTGTATTATCACCAGCCCTCTATAAGGAAACTTCTCTCTTTAGGAGATTACAAAGTGGATTAGCCAATGACAATCAAAAACTCACACTTCCATTGGATTGGACAAACCCCAGGAAGGTCTGCTAGACAATGCTAGCATTTCTTTGAAAGGACCACAAATAATTTCTTTTGTTTCCATTCTGAAATAGGCAAAATTAATTAATTAATGGCTCCTACTAATGTTGTAATGAGTTAATATATGTAAAATGGTTGAAACATCTAAGTAGTAAATGTTAGCTATTATCACCATCATCATATCAGGGGGTGGTAGTGGAGAAACAAGTGAATTTCAGATACATTTTTAGGGAAGAGTTTAGGAATGAGGAATAGTAAGGCATCAAGAATAATTCCTAAATTCCTACTTGAGCAATTGGGTAACCGGTAGAGTCATTTACTCTGAAGGGAACAATTGGAAGAGGAATAGATCGATGAGGGGGAAACCAAGAACTTCATTTTGTACATTTTTAGTAGGAGATGCCTTTGGAATTCAAAATAAAAATGTCAAGCAGAAGAGATAGCAACGTGTAGTGGTTAAGAGACTGGAACCTAACTAGCATGTGACTTATGCTTCAGTTTCCTTATCGTATGTATAAAATGGGAATAATAATAGTCCTTGCACCATAAGGTTATTGTTAAGATTTAGCAACTTCATTCATAAAGCACTTAGAATAATGCCTGGCACATAAGCACTCTATATGTTTTTGATAAATAGATTAATTGCATTAAATTAACATTTACTCCTTTCATAGAGTAAATATGGCTCCCCATCCCAAATCTTACAAAAAAAAATTGGGGTCACAAAAAAGGATCTAGTCAATGGTAGAATGCTCACTTTCCATGTGGGAGACCTGGGTTCGATTCCCAGACATGCACCTAAAAAACAAAACAAAACAAAAAACAAATCTAGACCAGATACTAAAAATTTTGAAGTTGTCAGTCCATTAATGACATTTGAAACCAGGAATAATTGATAAACACATCAAAGACAGCAGAGAACTGAGCCCTGGGGCACATTGCAGTATGCGTTTGAGGAGAGACACACACAGAAAAGGAGACTCAAGGAAATGACCAGAAAAGGGAAGAAAGCCAAGAGAGTTTGATAGCATGTAAGTCAAGAGGAGAAATTAATTCAAGAAGAAAGGCATGGTCAATTGCATTGGGTGCCGAGAACAGGGTAGATGAGGATTGTATTTGTCAGTACTAGCAGACAACGTGAGGCTGAAATTCTCAGAAACTGTGAAATGTCTTCCTAATGATTTTTACTGGAAAAGAAGAGCAACCTCTTCATGAGCAAGTGGGCCCATCATTTAAGACTTCTAAGATCATGGTCTAGAACCATATCAGAGAAAGGCTAGGTCAGAACTGCAAAATTACTTTAATAAAGTGCTCAAACATTAAGGCCCCGTGCTTTGAAAGAACCAGTGGTCTCTGGACTCCGTGGAACATGCAAAGGACACTGATCCCGGGAGCATTTCCTTTCTAACATAAAGTCTCTTTGAAAGGGAAACTTAGTGCTCTTTAACACAGTCAGCATTTCCTCCCCTACTTCTAGCACTGAGCATTTTCTGCAAGAAAGCTATTGAGACATTCTTGCAGAGAGGCCAGCTACATCTCAGAGAACCCAACAGGGCATCATTACCATGAAAAAAAATGAAGTCTGCTACTTGGAAAATGTCACCAAATACAGCTATCGCAATACTGCCTTAGTGTGTTTTGGAACTGGGTTTTTCCCTCAGATCATTACTGATTAGCAGCATTAGGCAGGGGCAGTCAATGAATTTTTTTCAAATAGTTGTATTGGTGGCTGCATCAAAGTTATCTTTTTTATTTTTATTTTTATTTCCAGAACAATTCTAATCTTGGTTATACCTACTGGGATACCTTAATATGCTGAAGGACCCTCACGGACCAGACATGACACTTAAAGATTTGTGGAGCCTCTTAAGTGTGCTGTCAGATGTTTTATGGGATGTTCTCCTGGACACCTTTGAAATATTTTGCTTGGGGACCTTAATATGAGTTGTGAAACTCTCATGAATTATTTGTAGCTCCACACAGTCGCAAGCTAACAAAAGCAGTTGAGAAATATTTTCATAATTCCATGTTCAGATCAAGTATCCTTGATTAAATATGTTTTTTAATAAGTGAAATTCTCATTTATTTGGAGTGATTTAGGTGCAGTTCTAAGTAAACGAGAAGGATGTTTTGGAAGCTTGTTCTCCAAAGACTGTTAATGTTCTAGCTGTATTTTTTAATAACCATGATATTTAAATAATCATTTAAATAATCATAATCATCATTAAAACCTTATAATGATTATTGCCAATACCGAAATCCATTGGGATTATGGATTTTATAAGTAATTCTAAAATTCCTAAAGTGATTCAACTGAAGAATTGCCTTCCCTTACTGACATTCCAAAGGTTTTTGTTTGTTTACTAATTTTGGAGCTTCTTTTTTTAATCTTCCCTTTTAATTTCATTTGGAGACATTAAATAGCTCAAAAATTTTTACATGACATCATCAGAGTTAAAGTGGGAAGTAGACAAAAGTAGAAGTAAAGAAAAGGTCTTTCCTTTTCCCTCTCCCAAGTTTCTTTCCCACCCGGCAGCATTTTCCCCCTTCAATACCCACATGCCTCTTTAGCCCAGTTGCCAAAGCCCGATTTAGGTTTACGTAACTGTTCCTTTTCCTAAATATTTCACTCCATTAATGTTTTAAGGAGTGCCCCAGGGTTAGTTAGAAGAACCAAATTTTCAAAACTAAAGAAGAAAAATAAAAGAAAGGAAGATTGGGTTAAAAGTAAAATGAGGCAGTATGGAACAATTTATTATTACCACTGAAATGTGTGTTTTTTTTTTTTACCTACAAATGATATATTTACATAAAAGATACTTTGATTAATTCAGGATAGAATTTCTTATGCAATATTTTACATTTTCAATATATTATTTTCCAGATCTCTCTGTGGCCACTAATTAAAGGATAAATGCTTTAAAAGAGAAAAATCATGATTCTCATGCAAATATAAGATGAGCACCTATCAAAGATTTTATTTACCTCGTTAATTTTAGTACGTTGTTGCAGCTTATTCAAAGGAAAATTGAAAGAACTGTACATATACAGGCCTATAAGAATGCTGAAATGAATTTACAAATAGATGCAAACTTGGTCTTTCCACAGGGCAACCATCAATTACATTCCACAAAACACGATTAATTTACATTTTTATGGACAAGAATCATTTGGACTATTATCAGTTTTCTGCAATTTACACAGTATTAAAAAAAAAAGCTCAAAGACTGAAATGATACACTAAACAGGACTTCCAGTTGTTTTTAGTCAGTTTCAAAGTCTTTAATAATTTTTCCTTACACTATTCAGTTTATTCTCTAAATATATCATACCATCACTCTCATATACACCTATATACCAAAAAAAGAAGGAAAGAAAATCACAACCCCTACCCCAATAGACTCATATCTCAAAATGTAAGAAAACTGAAAAACTATGCTATAATGTAGTTTGTATTTTGAAACTAGAGTAAAAAACTATTCTTATTTTGAATAAGAATGGAGGAGAGGGGAAAGTAATGGGGGAAAGGAAAAGTTAAATATCTTAGTTATAGACTGTGTGTGTATAAGAGTAGAACCTAACTCTGGCTAATATCTGCAGAGACATGCGACTAATTAGCCAAGAGTTAATTGTTTCTGCTTAACTTTATATTAATAAAGTGATATTTTTATTTTCTAATTTTAGTGCTTGTTTCTGAAGTCCATAATTGTCACTAATGAACTAAGCCACTTGGGTATTTTATAAGTTAATTTGTCACTGTTTTCTAATTCATAGAGAGAACTATGGCAATGACTCTTAAAGCAGATACTTTTGTTAATTCAATAAACAAGTAAGCTCACAAATAGAAGACCAGACTGAATCATAAATCATTCATTTGCTAGTAGTTTTGATCTTTATTTTTTGGAGAACACTAATTGCAGGAATCATATCAGTCACTTCTAAAGTTCAAGCCAATTTTTTAAAGAATAGCACTTATCTAGTCATTCCTTATTGATCTGACAATAGAATTTTAGCAAAAGAATTCTGTTAAACAAATTCTGCGGTTGAAATTACCCAACATACTGCTAAAAAATCTGAGCTCCATTTTAGGTCTCACTTTAAAGGTTCTAACTCAGCAAGTGCTATTCAAGTTGAAGACTTCTGAACACTACATTTCAACTTCCTAGCTCACTTGCTTGCCCTCTCACTGACCTCGCTCACTCCCGCTTGTGGCCAGAATGCTCAAGATAGTAAACAAAGAATGAGGAGATCTAAGGGATGTAGCAAAAAGTGTCATATGAAAAATAGTTGTTATTCATTTGGCCGTTTGCACTATCAGATATTTTTCTTTTGAAATATAATCTCCTGCTTTCAATAAGAGAGAATGTATTATATCATACAGTGTGTGCACCAGAGAAATTAAGATGACTGCCAAAAGACAGCACCACTTATAAACCAAATTGGTTTAATTGGTGTGAACTTGATGAAGACCCTGAGGATAATGGGTTGGGAAATAACCCAGTAAGACAATTTTACATTTGATAAGACTCTCATTTAGGAGACAGAAAGCAGTTCTTGATTGTTTTTGCTATTAACCCCAAGTATCCAGATACTCAAATACATATATATTATGTATCTCCACATATATATGTATAGTATATGTACATATACATACACACATTTTTTACACATACATACGTATTTTTTTTTTCATTTAGACATGCTGCTATAAAATAAAATTTCTATCATTGCGATAAATTCATGGGGTTTCCTTTGCATGCCCTTTCTACTTTCTGTGTTTTTTATCTTCCTGGTCCTGGAAGGAGACCAGATGCCAAGTAATTCACTCATTATAAGCAAGGAGAGCTGAGGGTTTAGTTTGTGCATCATTTATATTTTTGATTTCATCTGGGACTTACTTTGGAATATAAAACACAAAGAAATCGAGTTGGCTACTTTTCATTCCTGTGAGTTGATATATGTGGAGAAAGATGGAAACAGAGACCTAAAATAAGGTTTGGGGAATATCTATGAATTCGATGTTTTTTTGGCATCCCCACCACGTTCTATAGCAGAGGATGACAAACTATGACCTACAGGCCAAGTTCAGCCCCAGATCCACCCTGCCACATTTTGTAAATGAAGTTTATTGGAACGTATCCACACCTATTTTTAAAGAATTGTGTATAGCTGTTTTCGCTATGGAGGCAGAACTGAGTAGTTGTGGCCAAGACAGTATGGCACACAAAGGCTAAAAGATTTTCTATCTCGCCTCTTACTGGAATAATTTACCGACCCCTGTTCTATTGTAATGGTCACTACAAAGGGCAATTATAGGTGACAGAACAATAATCTTTAATGCAAGGGAACGCTAAAAGGGTGTAATTCTTTCTGAAATCTGGTCATCTTTTAAATTTGGAAACAAATCTTGTCACCACATTATTGAAAAATCAGTATTCATAACACCAGTGTCTAAGTTGGTAGGCCTATCATTTGATTTTGGGTTTTTCTCATATACAAAATGGCTTAATATGCATTTCCTTTATAACTGTACCTGTGTTTGTAAAATTCAGTGCTAGTGCATTTGTCAAGGTTATTGTTCCAGGAGCAAGGCCGGTGTGTGTAAATGTGTAATAAGAGGGTTAAAATTATTTTTTAAAAAATTTTTTTTAATTAATTAAAAAAATACAAGAAAGAAACACAAACATTCTTAATATATGATGATTCCGTTCTACATACATAATTAGCAATTCACGATATCATCACATAGTTGCATATTCATCATCATGATCACCTCCTAGAACATTTGCATCAATTCAGAAAAAGAAATAAAAAGACAACAGAAAAATAAAACGAAAACAGAAAAAAAAATTAAACATACCATACCCTCACCCTCCCCTTCATTGATCACCAACATTTCAAACTAAATTTATTTTAACATTTGTTCCCCTTATTATTTATTTCTATTCCATATGTTCTACTCGTCTGTTGGCAAGGTAGATAAAAGGAGCATCAGACACAAGGTTTTCACAATCACACAGTCATATTGTGAACGCCGTATCGTTATACAATCATCGTCAAGAAACATGGCTACTGGAACAGAGCTCTACATTTTCAGGCAGTTCCCTCCAGCCTTTCCATTACGTCTTGGATAACAAGGTGATATCTACTTCATGCGCAAGAACAATGGTTAAAATTATTTTGATGGCAAATTATGGTTTTACATTTCTAAAATGCTCCTATGGGTGGCATTATTTAAAGAGAAAGAGACTTTTTAATCTCTTAGGACACTGCTCCCCCAGGTTCTCTAGGTGCCAAAAGATTGGGTCAAGAATTCAAAACCAAGAGAGGGAGGTGAAATTGTGATGAGAATTTCTTGGAAATAATTCTGGGTGGCCATTCCTCCCTTGTCCGCCTTCCTGACAGGGTTGTGTGGTGACCCTTGTTCTCTCCTAATGGGTGGCTCTGTAGAGGTAACATGGAGCAGACCCTTCTCTGAAGGGCTCCTACCACGCTGCAGAGCTGAGTGTGTGGCTTTGGGGGAAGCCTGGCTCTCCAAGCCCGGTCACCTCTATTCCAGCAGACTCAGTCCCAGGAAATGACTTTGTTGTGTTCCTTCCAGTTTGAAAACTTGGATTGCTTTGCTGTTAGAATTGAAATTTCCCTGAACTAGATATGAACTATTTGCACTTGCTAGAATTTAATGCAATATAACCTTTTTATCAGTGTTTTCCTTTTCTGCCAAGGTTAAGGAGCCAGGTTTACAGTCTTCTTTAGCATGACTCCCTATGAGAAAGCAATAGGATCATGGAAAAATAAAAAATTTTAACCCAAAGTTCCTTGGCCAAATCATTATACTAACTGTCTGAAAATATTAGTAGTTCCTTCTCGGCTCTTTCCCTACGCCACACTCAAGGTTATTACAGTTATAACCATTATTGATGAATGGGATGGGGAGGAACTCTTTTTGGCATTTGGTTATTGTCCTACATTCTAGAGAAACTCAGAGAAAAACAAAGTTCTTACTAATGTGGCTTCCTTGGGGGGAAGAGGATATTGAACAAATTTATATGAATACAGAACCTCCTGTTTACTGTGACATGCCTGTGGATTTAAATTTGTAGCATGGCTTTTCTCTATGATATAAAAAGCACTCAAGTTCAGACTAATTCAAAGAATGTGAGAGGAACAAAACTGCCCCATTCTTGGAAACTTACAAGAAAAACCTCTTTATACCTATAAATAAACCTTGGGAAGCACATTGAACAGAATAGCAAAGAAAGTTACAGAATATGAGAGCGAGTCTAAAAAAAAAAAAAAAATTCTTCCTCAAGTATCTCCAAGGGCTTATTTCGCTATACTTTTTAGTAGCAGTTTCAGGGTCAGTCTGCTATAAGAATAGCCAACCTCTTGCAAGAAGCACAAGTGCTGGGATTTAAAGAGAGAAGAAGCTACTAATTCCCTTTCCTGAAGAGCTACCATTTTGGGTGCAAAGCAAAGAGGAAGCAGGTGGCCTGTGGCTGGAATGCCTTACAGCCGGGAGTTCACATGACGCTCATGAAGAAACCAATCCAGAAACAGTGACCAATGAGCTCATGAACTAAACTGAAGAGCCCATCGCAGGGGCAGGGCAATGGAGCCCTGATCATATCCTGAGTGAGACGCACTGGGCAGTGGCGGCGGGCGGGATGCAGCCCCTCAGAACCCCCGTGGTCTCCTGCCAGGGGCTTCTCATCCTGTCCTCTTGTTTGCTTGCTGGCTGCAGGTTCATCCCAGAGGCCTGGTCAGGCTGCACAGTTACCTGTGGCATGGGAACCCAGGTGCGAGTGGTCAGGTGCCAGGTGCTCCTGTCTTTCTCTCAGTCCGTGGCTGACCTGCCTGTTGATGAATGTGAAGGGCCCAAGCCGGCATCCCAGCGTGCCTGTTACGCAGGACCGTGCAACGGGGACATTCCTGAGCTAAACCCAGAGGAGGCAGGTGGTCTCTTCGGTGGCCTGCAGGATTTTGACGAGCTCTATGACTGGGCGTATGAGGGCTTCACCGAGTGCTCCGAATCATGCGGAGGAGGTAAGAAGGGGAGCTCTGGCTCAGATCCCTGCCATCTTTTCCTTCTTCCTGGGTATCTCCTTTCTCTGTAGGCAACTGGGTCATGTGACTGCTTCTATTCCAAGAATGGTAAGCAAGGGGAGGAGGGGAGGAAGCCATTCCAAATATTAAGCATATTGAATGAAACACAGATGTATTTCTTTTTTGGCTTGATTGTCTGTAAGACTGTCAGCTGTGAGTGGCCAGCACAGCTAATGCTTTTACTTTCAGTTGTCATTTTGATGTTTTGCAATATATCCTAGTGTATCTGACAGAAAAACAGTTGACACTACCTGGCAATGCTCAACATTTAGTTGAGAGCATTAGTGCTTCTGCCCGTGGTATGAGCTAAGACCCAAGATGTCAAAACATTCTGCTATGCCCAAGGAAAAGTTATAGTCCCTCTAGTTTACTCAGCCAATTTCCCAAAGTAATATCTATTTATACAAAGGAAAAAGTTATATAAAGTAATCATGCACACTGTGGTTTCCTGGAGCTGGAAAGGAGTTTAAATACCAAAGTATGACCCAATCCCCATTTTACAGATGAGGAAACTGAGATGTAAAGGAAAAACTGAGTGGTTCGTTCTAGATCACACAGCTGGTGAGTGACAGATCTGGGACCAGGACAGAGCTTTTATTTCTCTGCCTGGAGAAATATCAAACTTTCTTTAAGTACTTAGAGAATTCCTGAAGCTCCTTCTTATGAATATTATCTGGCTATTTCATGCATATGACCCAGTTCTCTTAGGAACATTCCATGGTGATTTAACGACAGAGTCACTGATTCTTTATTTCAGGTGTTATGAATGGGATTGGAATAGGGGAGGAAGACATTTAAATCAACATTGAAATCTGAAAGATCACAATCTTTCTTTCCACTATAAAAAAAAAAATACAACATTACAGTCATATTGCCACTGTCTCCCACTTCTCCTCTCAAAAGAGATCTTGTTAAGGTGAGGAAATGCTGGCTGATTTCTTGCCAAATCCCTCTAACTGGCTAAGCATGACCCCTTTTGGCATGTTAAAATTCTACATTTCCGTCAACGTTTCTCACTTAGCTGGTATAAAAAAGTACTCAATTATTTCCCAAAACTGTTTTCTAAGCCATGGCAGTTTGGAAACTCAGAAGCATCTTTTGACATTAGTAAGACCGTAAGAACAAATGTGCCCAACTTGTTCACATGTAATTGAGAAAGAAGGAATAGTGGAACAAGTACTAGCAAGGAATCAGCGTCCTTTATCATGTCTTTCAGTAAGCATTTAATTGTCCTGATCTTGAGGATCTTGTTTGTTTCTAAATCCTGCAATTTCAAACCCTGGAATTCAGAAGTGTTCTGATAGAGAACCCTGGTGTTTTAAAACCTAAATTATTCCAACTGATTCTGGAAGACAGTTTTCTGGAACACTGCTAATGTACTGTGTTCATAAGGTATTCCTCACTCATTTTGAGGACTTTTTTTTCTTTTCATGCTTAATGAGGGAGAACTTTTAAATGAGCTTTGCTGATCTCTGAGCCCTGGCAGAGGCTCAAGGGTCAGATCAGACAGAAAGCCAGAAGCCAATGGCCACAGTTGCTTCTTTACAATTTCATGACTGACTCAAGAGTTCAGGTGGTTTTCTAGTTATCCCCAATTTCCATGATCACCTGACTTGAATGATGATTATATCTAGTCTAAAACAAGTGTGCTTTACAGAAAAAAAATTATTTATTGTCTCTCAGTTATGGTTCTCAGTTACAAGTCAAGCCTGGAACTTTATGAACAGATGGAAAAAATAGGTGCAGTGACAATAGGTAAACAACCAGATACCTTTATCTTCAAGTTTCTAACCATTCTACTGGCCAACTAGGAGTAAAAGACTCAAAGTGCAGAGTACATGAGGAGTGGATATGATTTAAAATGTTTTCAGAATATATTGATTTAGAAATAAGATCTGGTGTTTGATATATAGTTGATCTCTGCCTATAGTAACTGAGGGTCTTTGTACAATATAAATTATACATCCTTTATATTCAAGGCAGGGTAAAGTTACTGAAATGTCTTTGGTCTTTAACTGTCAACAACTGAGCACACGTACCTTCAGTTATATCATTGTGCCAAGGTTATGCCTAAAATGTTAGATTGAAAATTCCAAAGTGGTGAAAATATGCTTGGATCATATGGTCCATATGATGCTGATATAAACTAAAAATTTATTTCACTATATGGGACATGTATATGTTCAAGTTGTTTGACAGTGACATTTTGTTGTATTATCAACTTTGATCTTTCACCAAATTATAGCACACTAAGTTATATACACTTTTAATCATGCTTGTTGAAGCCAACCAAAAATGTGCATGATTAACAAATACATTTTAAATCAATTTGGGGTTGTAAGGTAGGTCATGCTAATTTTATTGTTTTTGTAATCTCAAGAGATGAAATTGGATAGATACAAGAGTAACCTTTCACCTGGCAGAGGTAGAACCAGAAGGAACCAGTTAGTAATTTATTT
The DNA here is from genome assembly GCF_023851605.1 of Tamandua tetradactyla. Classification (NCBI taxonomy): domain Eukaryota; kingdom Metazoa; phylum Chordata; class Mammalia; order Pilosa; family Myrmecophagidae; genus Tamandua; species Tamandua tetradactyla. The sequence goes on along the minus strand of NC_135328.1, from coordinate 78,408,491 downwards.
TGTAGTTAGTGCCTGCTTTTCCCTGAACTGTCATCAAATATCATATAACAATTGTGCTATTGTGGAAGATATAAATACTGAAAATCCCATTTTCTGAAAGGTTGAAAGTGAGCCTAACCTGTTCGGATTTGTGTCCTGTGTCCCACCATCACCGACTTGTTATATTTTAATTTTCCATATGTGAACTGATAGGTGTGGTCAAGGAGAGCAGTTTTGAACCTGAACAATTCTATTGGTTTGAACTTCTAGATTCAAATCAACATTAAAATCTAACTGAGGGAAAACTTGAAATTGACTTCAGCAAAAATGGAAGGTGATGTCTTGTACTTGTTGCTCCCTTTCCTGTATGAATCTTCTCTCCTTTTGCATCTATCAAGGAAGGAAAGCTGAGGATCATAAAACACCATACTTAAACATGTGGTTGATTTAACATGTCCTTCTGTGTGCGTATATTAACCCATTTGGAAAGAACGCGGTTTTGAGTTAACATCTCACAGCCATGTCTGACTACCTTCAGCCAAGTATATCATAGACTCGGATGGAATCCTCACATTTCTTCCCTCTTCCAACTTCCCCCTCTTCCCATTGGGCAGCTCTCTCACTTAATATTTCTTTCCTCCTAGCATCCCTTTCCTACTGCCCCTTAGCCTAAATTGCATTCTGTGCTTAAAAGGCCCTACCCTGTAGGCATTTTGTTCCTTCATTCCACAAAAATGTATTGTTTTTTTTACCACAGGGCTGGTCCCAGATACCCCTTAATTATGACAAAATTCTGCCTTAGTTCCCCATTCCACCCCCACCCTAAGCCCCACCTTAGAAAGTTGACCCCACTGGCCCTTATGACAATGGACATTTATTGCAGGGTGGCTGAGGCCTAGTACACTGTTTTGTAATAAATTGAATTCTAGTTTAGTTACTCTAGAATGCTTCTTAAATTATTAACCCTCCAATCTCAGCACTTAACCATCCCAAAGGTGATGTTTTGTCTTTGAGTCACGATTGCTAGTTTAGGGAAATATAAATTTATGTTCTACATATCTAAGAGAGAAGATTACTAACATTCTTTTAGAAACCTTAGCTGTTACACTGATTCCTTGCCGTCTTAAAAGAGCCTGAATTCTTTAAACAAAAGTTCACAAATAAAATGGAAATTGGTTGCATCACACAAACACACACACACACACACACACACACACACGTGTACATGAGAGAAACACCTGAAGCAGACACTATCGAGTGAAGCACACATGAGCCCTGTGGTCACTTCCTGCCTCAGGATGGTCAACCCAGTTTCTTAAGGTTTCAGAGGTTAATAGCTGAATGAAATAAAAATATATTTTATATTATAGAAAATCATCTAGATTCTCTTGGATACACCCAACTAGGCAAATGAATTGAAAACTTGGTTTCAAATGCAACCACAATTCTAGATTCAGTATGGAATTGTTGGATACATCCAGTGGCTTGTCACCATTACCTTCATACCAGCAGACCCTTATAGTGGGGAGTATCAGTGATGATAGCAACAACTTCTTGTGAATTGCTTTGCTGTAGCCATGAATTCCAAATGGCTCATCTCAGCTGTAGCCAAAATAACACCCTGCAGTCAGCATTATAGAATATAATGGAGTAATTTGAGTGCCTGGTGTAAATCTCAAGTGCTCCACCCTGAATCAGCCGTGGTATATTTAAATTAAAAATTGAAACTTATTTTAAAAACTTAGCAATGGGATTTAAAGAATAAAAGGTGCCATCTTGGCCACAGGTTGAATATTGTGACTGATATACACTGATGAAAAAAATATTTGATTTCTTAAAACTTACTAGGAAGGGAAAGAGGCAATTCAGGTTCTAGCTTTAAAATGTCACTTTTTAAGTGACTATCTTGCTGCGTGACCCATCTAAGTCAGTATAACATCACCCTAGGAAGCAGTAGCTTTTTGACTGGGGTGATGACTTCTTGGGAGGAAATAGGGTAGATGGGAGGAACAAAACAACAAGGCTAACAAGTAATGCATCCGTGGCACCATATTAGGACTTTTTGATGAAGCAATATAAGAAATACAAACAAGGAAATGCATAGCGAATTATATGCTTAGTCACACACTCTGCTATAACTATATATACGCATTTAACTATAGATAGATATCTTTAGCTGTAGGTATCTTTATATACATAGCTGTGTATGACTGAAAGCAAATTAGCAAAAATGTCCTGTCTAGCCTCTTCCCTTAAGCTGAACTCTGCTGAAATGATTCCAGACAAATGTCCAGGTTATTCTTGTAGATCTCTGGGGAAGCAGCTATGACAGCTTTTTAAGTATTTTTAAAATGTTAATGCTGTCAGTCAGTAAAACTGTGCTAAGAGCACAGCACAAGCTTTGGAGCCACCTCAGTTTCACCATTTATCAATTGTATGACCTTTGACTCTTGTAAGCCTCAGTTTCCTGATCCGGAACATGGGGATAAAAATAGAACTTACTATGTGGAGTGTTGAGAAGTTTGAGTGATCCGTGTCAAGCTCTTAGCCTGGTGTCAGGTTAATGTGCACCCCCATAGCTATTGTCATTGTGCCTGTGAGCACCACAATGAAATGCCCAGTCATTATATTACTCTTTAAATGTTTCCTCGCTCCATGAAATTCTCCATGAGGGAGACCCTGCAGACCCTGCAGACCACCCTGTGTAAGACTTGCCAGGTAGCCTTGTGCCAATCACTGCTCAAACTCCTGTTTTACTAGCTCTGGTTCAGAGATTTGTGGGTGTCGGTGGGAAGACTGTTTTCCATGGATGCAGTCATTATGCATCTTGTTCTCTTTCTGTGTTCCAACTTCTAAAGCTACCCCAGGTCACTAAAGAAAATGAACCAGAATCAAAAGGAAACCAGCAGTAAATGGAGTCCTGGATGCAAGGCCCCAAGAACACAGCAGTTTACAGAACGCTGGATATTAAAAGGCAGCCTTGGGCCTCCCTTCCAAATACAGCAAGCTCCTATTGATTAAAATAGAACGCGTGAAGGTCTTGGGACCTGTTTTTTTATTGGTCACCCTTCCTTCCTTCTGCATTAAAATAGCTCGCTTCAGCCTTGGTGACCATATAGCTTGGTGGCATTTTTTAAACATTTCAGCTATATTGGTAAAAGCCTTTGTTTCTGGGAGTTGTTACACGAGTCTGTGAGTACACTGTCCTGCACCGAGTGATCCTGGACCAGATTGGCAGTCCTGGGCTTCAAGCTGCCACCTCTGACATGTAGGGAAAGTCCTACCAGTCATGGAGACCCCCCACCAGCTGCCTTGTCTACACGTCACTGCCCCTGCACACCCTCTCTGCACCCTGGCCTGACAGTGCGATTTGTGCCCAGGTGTCCAGGAGGCTGTGGTGAGCTGCCTGAACAAACAGACGCAGGAGTCTGCTGATGAGAGCTTCTGTGTGACCAGTCGCCGGCCCCCACAACTCCTCAAGTCCTGCAGTTTGGATCCCTGCCCAGCAAGGTAAGGGACCCATTGCCTGTCTTTCCATCCAAGAGTTTGTGCAGAACTTGGTCCATCTTTCCATGGGCAAGATTGGAATGCTTATTGTTATCCATTGTTTTGAAAACTAATTATCATGAGTTCAAACTCATAGTCAAATCTGCTTAAGTTTAATTGAAACAGGGCTTTGGAATTCCAGCCCAGTGGTCATGTACAGGGTCCAGAAGGCTCCATGCACTGAAGCGAGCCCTGTGGCGTAGCTGGCATGTGCACATGCTGCTGTTATTTTCTCTTGGAGGCAAAACGAACTGACCACAGCCTGCATGGTCCCTGCCACCTTTTAGCCTGAGCCCCCAAGCCCTCACATCGTATTAATGAACTGGCCTGTGGCTTGCAGAGCATAAGGAACTGAAGTATCTGGGTGGTATAATTGATTCACTGTGAAATCTGTATACACACAGCATGCAGATGCATTATAGCATGCTCTGGGGTGTGTGTGTGTCATTCCAAATGCGTAAAATCAATTAGAGCATTTCATTGTTCAGCCCTGCCTGGGTCTCATTATTTCCCAACCTTGAGTCTTAGTTAATCAATCCAATCACTGCTTCAGTCCACACAATTTTATGGTGTCTTGAGAGAATCGCCTTTAGACACTTCTTTGGAGCAAATCTTTGTAGAAGCTAAACCATCTCATCTATGAATCTGTTTTGAAAGGGATACATTTAAAAATCCAAAGGCAGACTTTCAGATATGCTGATGGGATGAAGAATGTTATTGGATAAGAAGGTCTTATCCTAAATATGAAGGGAAATCCATTTCCTGAGTGTTTTCTTTTTCTGCAAAGTGCATCATGAAAGAAGCAGTGTGTTGCTTTCAGGCATTGACGATAATTACCTAGTCAAGTCGATGCTGCTTGCATTATTTCTCAGCATCCTAAATTTCTTTACTTGGGATTTAAAGGGTACAAATTATAGATCTCTTCAGATCAGACAAGGGCACAGTCACATAGTGACAGTTCTGCTAATCACCGGAGGGTTCGATCCATTGATCTGAACGGTGGGCCTGAGCTTCCCCCTCCAAAGGCAAAAGTGAAGAGAGTTACTAGTGCCTTATCCCTCAAGACAACCAGAAAATCAGTCAGCCACTGTTTGAATAACACCCCGCCCGTGAGGACAGCAGCCAGTAGAATACAGTAAAGAGCATGACCAAGAAAAGTCCAGATCTAGTTTGTGGAATCCTGGGAAACTTCTTTTTCTAGCCCTGCCCCACCTGGTTGCACGTATCTGTCCCAACCTTACAGCCCCCAGTTGGGTAAGCCTAAGTGCATGGATAAAGGACTCAACCCCCTCCTATCTGACCATAGTTTACCCACCCACCACCACCATCACCATCACCCCATAGAAAGAAGCAGAGTAGATTCAGCATAGACAACTTGCACGGGGGCTTGGCTAAGAAATAAGGAAGCCTGGCCTCTCATCCTAACCTTGACACCAACTAGCTGTGTGACACTGGGCAAGGTGCCCACCCTTTCTATTTCCACATCTGCCTTAGATGATCTGAGGGCAGCATGACCTGTTCAAAGATCCCATGAGTCTTCATTAGGCAGAAGCATTAGACCACTACTGCTGTTTCTCTGTGCTGATAATTGCTGTTATTTCTGTTCTGCTTATTTACCATAACTCTAAAAATAAGCAGAAGGGTCTTGTTAACCACATTCCAGTGTTGTAATGACATCCAAATGCTGTGATGAGCTGAGGCAATGCCTAGGAATTAGTACCTGGGTCTAGCTGAAAGTTTCCTGGGATTTGTGGCCACTGAAGCCTCCCCTTCCTGGAACAGCAAAGAAATAGGACACAAGATATTACTTCCCATCCACAAAGTACTTACTATGGTTATATGAGACAAGTTTAATCTTCTCATGACCTTCTTAACTCATGGACAAGGAACTTTGCTGGACTTAACATTGTTCCATTGGCTCCGGATAAACTCAGCTCTCTGATTTTCTACTCATCACCTATAAGACTGATAGATAAGACCTCTCACTGGAGACAGCCAGCATTTTTTTGAACTGGCCACACACAGCTGAGCATGTGTAGACTGATGCTAATTAAAGCAGTAATGGGAAAACAGTATGGTGGCTTGATATGACTCACTCTCCTCATCTCCCTGGCAAGAATCAGATTTCCAGCTTAAAAATGAGAGATGGATAAAGATGCATCTTCCATGGGATGGTTGTCTGATATTCGGGAAAAGATCTCTCCTTCTAAAGGTGTGTGTAAGATGCATAGGGAAGAGAAAACAAGTTTTGGAGAGGCATAATAATATGTTTTTCCATGCATCCCCTTTCATCTGGGGTTAGTTTAGATCTTTAATGCACAGTTCTTACTCTGCCTGGTCCAGTCCCTTCTACATTTGGTATGTCCTCTGATGGCCCTAAAGGTTCTATTCTCTTTTGGATTCTTGAACCCTACTGATAGCCATGTGTTTAAAAGAACCATAGTATTTTCTGTGGGACACAGAGAAATGATGTCCCAAGTCGTGGTCACTGGGCTTATGACTGAGAGGTAAGCCCTGGTAAGATAGATAGCTTTTCCACATAGTTGTAAGCGCTACTGAACACCGCTAGGAAGCTGCTTTTCTTCTTGCAGGTAATCACTTATCATTACCAAACGGTCGTAGGGAGCGTCGTTTTATCTGGATAGTCTTTCTAAGACTAAACTTAACTTCCCCTAACTTCCGGCTCTGCCATTCACAGAGAGGTATTAGAAGTAAGTGTCACCAGGTTTAGACAGATAACGATCTTATATCTAGATTTTCACAGCAGGAAGGATATAGTTAAAACTTGAAATGCCAGTTTAAAATATAAGTAGCCTTGGGATAAAATCCCTTAGCAGCCATGTACTCTAAAGCATCCCCAAAGTAAGAATACAAGGGCAAGCTTTCATGGAGGCAAGAATGGACAAGATGGAGGTTGAGGAAATCATTTAGCATTACCCAGGGAGAAGGTTGATTGTCCAGAGAGACAGGAGGTAGTACATTGAGGACAGATGTTCATCCCTTGGAGATTTTGCCTAAAATTGGCCATAAGGAATAAAGACTATTCGTGCTTGTGAGCTTCCAAGAAGAATCAAAGTTGATTACAAAGTAGAAAATCATTTTAGGCACCTTTACCACCCTCTGAGAAATTTGTCTCTAGAAGCCATTCAACCCTTCCGTGGTGAGTTAGGCTGCCTAAGGAGGAGATAGCCAAAAAGGAGCATAGTTCAGTCATTGGAAAAGTAGTCAGCCTCCTGTTCCCAATAAGGAAGTTTTATGAGTATTTTAATTATACAAGTAATACATGAATATTCTCATTCTTAAGAACTCAAACACAGCAGAAATAATCAGGAAGGAAAGGTATAAGCTCCCCTGTCATCACCACGCTCTACAGTTCCACTCCCTTCCTCTCCCTGGAGATAGCCACTGCTCATGGCTCTGTGTGTGCCCTTCAGACCTTTGTCTATGTGTTTATGTACGTATATGGACATAGTCAACTATGTACGCTTTTCTATCCTTTGTAAATGGAATCATACTATATATATTCTTTGGTAACTTGATTTTTTTCACTTACTAATATACACTAAAGTTCTTTTTACATCCTTGGGACAAAACAAAAGGACCAACAGATAGATTTAGACCTGTGTTCAAATCTTATCTGTTATTTTTAGCTGTTTGTAGCCTTCAAGAGATCATGTAAATTTTTGGATCCTCAGTTTCTTCCTCTCTAAATTAGGCTCAGTAATCTCTAACTCATAGAATTATTATAAGAGTTCAACAGGATGAAATATACAAAATACTAATTAAGCACCCAGCACATAATAGGCACTCAGAAAAAATAATTTTCTTTTCCCTTCATTTTTGATTGTGATTACTTCTAGTTTAAAAGAAAATACAGTATTTTACTCAGGATTTGATATAACTCAAATTGATTAGATTTTCTTTTATTCAGCTAAGTTTTAATTATTAAGCTTCACTATCTCCCTGGTTTATAATAGTAATGAATGGTAGGAGCAGCTCAAGGAAAGCCAGAAAGCACTAACTAGGGAGAAAAAAAAAAAGAGTATGACTGTTATTAATTATAAGCATTTGATAGCTTGGCCAGTGTGTGTTGAAAAGATTTGGTAAACGTATGTGGAGGAGGGGAAAGAAGCAAGCAATGAAAGCCAGATGGCTGCAAATGAAGGAAATTCCAGGCAATTTCTACAGCTTTGTTCTAACATACTTTTTAAACTAAACTTTTATTTCTGTGCAACGGAGAACAGCTGAGCAGTACAGAATAGATAAACAGTGAAGAAAAAAAATAAGTCTGTAATTCCAGGAACAGTGCTTGGTTTCTCTCTGCAGTCATGCTTCTCCCATCCCCCACCCACCCGCAGCCCCAGTCTCTTTTCTCAGACCTAGGGTGGTTCTTAGAACAGTCAAGAACAATTAAAGAAGTCAGAGTATCCCTCTGGGAGAGTAGAGTTAAAAATAAAAAAACAAAAAACAACTTAAAGGTCGGTCATGGAGTCTCCTCTTTAAAAGCCAACTTCAGAATGCCTATTTTAACAAAATCTATTTAACAAAATCCAGGCATACTAGCAACAAATGATTTCCAATTTCAAATTTTCTTTTATATCAGCCTAAAATAGCTAAAGAAGGTGTGTTGCCTTTTGACACAATCTTACTTTACTTTATTTGATGCAAGCTCCTACCCCTTTGACAATTTGTTTAAGGGTTGCTGTTTCAACCTGCTCCCTAAATATTGGTTTATCTTGTGCCGTACTCCCAAAGTTTCCATATGATGGCTTTTGGCTCTGTTCATGTTAACTTTTAAGAGCTTAAAGCAAAAGCACACAAAAGCTCATTGGCATCCACAGAAATTGAGTCCAGGTTTAGAAGCCACGTTCAGGAGCCTTTGGAGAGTTAATGCTATTACAACTGTCATCCTGCTGTGTAAATCCTGATGCATCTTATAATCTTTTCCTCTTTTCTTTCACTGATGGATGGTCACACAGAGGAACCCATGAAGACTTGTTCCTTAACTGTTGGGCCTGATTGGCCCAGTGGGAGCTTCTGTTATTTCTCTAAGAAATATATTAGCCTATGTATCAGTTGTCCCTAGCAGCATTTTTACATCTACAAGGGTAAAAGTAAAAATTGTCAAAGGCCCAAATCCTCATTTTTCCTAAAGAGAACACTTTCTATCATTGCATATCGCCTATTATATCAACCTCAAACCTGTGTGACATGAGCTTTGATATGAGAAATTACTTTGCATGTGTAGATTTAGTTATTTCATGACTCTAATATAAAAATCAAGGGATAAGAGCTACATTTCTAACATGTCACTTGAAAACATACATGGCTCATTCTAAAAAGACAGAAATATTAGCTTGAGAAAAATCCACACAACTTAATCTTGAAGGAAGCCATCCTGGTTTCTTAATATCTGTGTCATTGAATAGACTGCCCCATAGACCACATAACTGCACAGAGTCTGGGAAAAGTCATTACACAAACTGTTGACAGAGGTAAACCTTTTGCACAAAAAATGAGGCAGAAGATGTGTGCCAGTTTAAAACAATTATGTACCCCCAAAAAGCCATGTTTTAATCCTGATCTGATCTTGTGGGATCAGACCTGTTGTTTAGGGTGGAGTACTTTGACTGGAGTTGTGTCCCAGAGGACCTAAATGAAGGTCCACTGATGCTTAGAGAGGAAACCGCTGGCATTAGAAGCTGGAAGCAATGGAACCAGGAATAAGAACCAGCAGATGCCTCCTACATGCCTTTCTGTATGACAGACATCAACCTTTCTTTGGAGTTAGGGTATCTTTCTCTGGATGCCTTGGTTTGAATATTTTTCTGGCCTTCGAACCTTAAAATTATAACATAAATTGCCTTTATAAAAGCTGTTCCATTTCTGGTATATTGCATTCTGGCTGCTTTAGCAAACTAATACAAGGTGTTTTTACATGTCAATTCAGTAAACCATAAAAGTATATTGAGCATCTTCAAGTACAAAGCAATATGTTTATATAAGGGACAAGTTGTAGTTGAAGAAAAGTGGGGAGAGATATTCTAGATAAAAGGAAAACCATGAGAACAAAGTAAAAGGTAAGAAGTAGAAGCGAGTGTTAGGGGGTAGGCAAGGACAGATCCAGGAGAGCCCAATATGCTGAGATCAGTTGTTTGGACTTTCTATCTAGTAGGCAATGGAGAGAGCCATTGGAGGGGGTTCAGCAAGGGAGTGGAACAGTCAGATGTGCTTTGGGAAAGATGACTCTGGCTGCTCATACAAGTGAGCTAAACTGATAACTGTGGCTAGCTTTTAATATCTTCTAAGTGTCTGCAGTCTTTCTCATGGACTCACACACAAATAGTATGCTCAGAGTGATCTAAGTCATTGTATTTTCATTGAAAAGATGACAGCCTCTTTTAACCTAGGGAGATTGGCGTTTTGTTTGCTTCCAGTATGGTATTTACACAACCTACCCACCTGGAAGGAGGGATAATAGAACCCCGAGTAAGGGTATCATAAAGGAAATAATGGATGCAGAGGAATGATCCCTAAGGCCCTCCCAGCTCTAACATTCTGTGATTCTTTGATGGTGATGATATTTATCCACAGAGGCGAAGCTTTTCAAGAAAGAAAGAAGTAAATTCTATTAGAAGAATACTTGAAGTCACATTTAAGCCCCCAAAACAAAGCACCTCTATTAGTCACAAAACAGGAACCAGCTTTAACTATAAATTAGAGAGTCATGAGACGCCCATAGGGAACAAAAGTTCCCTTAAAAAGGAGTTAGGTAAGAGCATTCAAGCAGCAAGGATGGCTAAACATTGAAATAGTGACAGTTTTTTTTAATTCCCTAGTGGTATTTGTTCATGAGTAAGAGGACATAAAATTTTCTGCATCCCTCTGTTAAGAATTTTGTGATATTTTTTAAGATAACTAGAATTTCTCTTCATTCAATATCTGTTGAACAAATGGGCATTGAATGCCTATTTGTTACAAGCACTGTGCTAGAGATAAAGTGGTCAAAAGTCACTTTCCCTGAAGCAGGTAAAGCCAGAGTTTAGGAATGGTCCTGGCAAGGCCATTCCTTTTCTTTTTAAATTTTGGATGCCTTAAATGCTGACCTTATAAAGATAGTTGTTAAACTAAACAACCTCCTGAATTGTTCACTGTTCCAAAAGCTGGCATCTCTTTATCAGTCATCAATGCCGTTGCTCAGAAGCAAAAAGCAGATGGATATACCACCATCAGCTAGCTTTCTGCTGTGGTTATGATGATGAAGCATAGAGTTTTAGAGTTCAAAATCCTTCCAGCTTACAAATCAGTCAACAGAGCTACAAGAGGGACTCCCAAAGTAAATCTCTTCTACTTTTTTTGGTTTCATTTCCCCCAATCCAGCATTTAGAAAGTATTGATGTAACAACTTAAGACAATGATGTGACTGAAGCTTTGAAATGAGAATTGTTGCTATCTAAGATGCCTACTGCCTTGTTTGGTCATTTTGAACAAAAGGCAATATGTCCAACTTGAGCTGAAGAGCTTTCCTACTTTCCTTTAGGGTTACAAATACGCTATGTTACTACATTCCCTGAGATTGGAAAATACAGAGGAAGGAAAAGACTTGAGAAAGAGAAAACAGATGTTCAAGCAACATAAAACTGAGCAAGGAAAGAATGAATGCACTGACTTGTGGCCAGTAATCCGGGGAATACAGTTCAGGAGCAGTTTATCTTTCTGAAAATATGATTCCTGTCATATTTTCCTGGGTTCCTGGGTTATCTGCCACAATTGCCAAAAGCTCTGTCACAAAGCACCACCCAGCCAACCACTTCCTTTTCTGCAGTGAATCAGTGTTCTTCCTTTATTCTGGTCCTTTTTTTCAACAGATCTTTACCTGGGGCCATAGTGGAATTTTGGCATTTGTATTGGCTACACAAAGAAGCCTAAGGGAAGAGTGACTGCCACTGTATTACCACAGCTCCCATCCCCACAAGGTGCCTAGTGCTTGGTCCTGGGGCTTCCAATTTCAGTTGTGGTGGGCCTGACCTTGAGACCTAGGCTGTCCCAGGTCACAGGCTGTTTGCTAGAGCAGCTAAAGGTGGCGCCTTCTCTGTAATTTATGCCGTTGGCTTTAGTTCCTGAGTCAGTGGACAAAGCCACCTTTTTGGCTATCCTTGTGATTAAAAGAGCCAGAAAGGGCCTCTGCCCAGGTTACCTAGAGCTTACCACTTAATCCACTGTTAGTGTTCAGTACTGAAGCCATGGTTTGCTTTGTTGATGATACACAGGCCACTGGGAAAGAGAGCAATATCATCACAGCATGATTTTTTTTTAAATACAGACACCTAATTTTTCCTCCTAATAGGAGGAATCTTGGCAACATTTAAGAAAGGGGTGACTTCAGGAGGACAGGAAAAGAGGAGACTTGGGAATGCTTAATGCTAAATATTCCTTACCAGATATAGGGATACTGCCTGAGATAGGAGAAAAATCATGGGCTTTTGGTTCTCATTTGCTGTATGACCTTGGGCCAGCTCCTTTGACCTCCCTTAGACCTTGTTGTGTCCTTACCTGTAAATGAAGATAATTATTCCAACCACAGAGGGGGTTGTAAGGAGGATCACACATAGAAGACATTAAAAAAAAAAGGTGGGGTGAGGGCTTACCATCCGTCTTAGTTCCCTATGCAAGAAACCATATGACGTAAGAAGACCATCCTATTTAATTTATACTTGTCACAGTTTATTCCTAAATTTCCTTGTAGGAACATAGTGAATGGGAGGGTATAGATAGAACCTAACTTTAAGCCAGTTTCCTGTTCAAGCCTTGCCAGAGCTCTGAACCAGGAAGAGAGCAGCTGGTTCTCACCTTGTCCACCAGGCCTGAAAACTGGGGTACTGATTGGGAAATTCCATTTGACTTTAGCACCTAATCCAATAAGGTGTGCTTTTCAAGAACAGTAATGAGATATTGAAGTTGGGGGAGAGCGGACAGGGAAGAGAGAGTCCAAATAGTTCTCCAAAGTCAATATCCTGTTTTGACCCATGATTTAAGGAAGTAAGGCCCTTAGACAAGTGACATGTGAGTATTGAAAATGTGCAGTTGTGTCCATATACATATATATATATACACGACGTTATGCCTAGCAAATTTTCCTCAAATCCCTGTGGGAGGGAAGAGGAAAAGTAGAAATGGAGGAAGGGAAAAAGAGTGAAGGAAGGAAAATAAGGAAAGGAAGAATATCAAACAAAACAGAAAAGGTCCTGGGCCTTCTCCGCTGCCCCAATCCCCACTTCCCCTCTTCCGCACCTCCATAGCCCCTGTTGGAACAGCATAGGAGTTCCCTGGTAGTGCCCATTTACTGAGAGTTTCCAGTTGGCCAGGCACTTGTGTGCATCACTTTATATTCGTTATTTTGTTTAGCCTTCCCCACAGTTTTATGAGGATAACAATACTCCCTATCCCAATTTTAAAACTGAGCATTTAGAAAGGTCATGAAACTAGCAGGTACAAGGTAGGTTAATTCTGAAGTAGTTATTAGAAGCTTAGGTTGCAGTGTTTCACTCTATCAATGGTGTTTATCAAGGTCCATCCATCCACACCTACCTTCTTTTTAGGTACTGTGCTGTAGGCTTAGGAATTACCAAAGTGAAGAGAACCAGACCTAGCACCATGGAGCTCATCACCTTGTGAGGATCATGAACAAGTCAACAGGCTCTTCTTCTTCATCTCCAGTAGATAACCTTCCTCTGCTGCTCTCAGTTATTAAGGGTAGAACTAGTCCCATGGTGAAAGCTAGTGCTTAAGGGAATGGAGTAAAAACTTCATCAGCACACATGCTTCTCAGGGTAAAGCCAACATATACAGAATGAACTATACTGAAAGGGGAATCAAATAAACCTAAAGTGAGTGTCTTTAAGCCCAGCACTGAGTCATTAGGCAAAGCACATCAATCCTAAGAAAATATTTTTATAGAGAAATACTAAGTCATCCAGAGAGATGCTTAGAAATCTGGAAGATATTGGAGGCAGCCTTGGAGCTTTGCATCCTTCCTCTGCCACTACTACCACTGGCCTAAGCCTGTTCTTGTTGTAAATTACCAACACCACCCCCTACATGTACACCACACATAACACACAGCTTCTCTTTTCCCAGTGAAACTCTGGGTCTCTGCCCTCATTTCTATACTACTCCCTTCTCTCATCCTTTCCTAGTACCCCTTTTCTCTCTCCCCTAGAAACTTATTAATTTCTTGCTTTCTGATTACCCAAATTCCCAGCTGGCCCTTCTCTACCACTTGTGCAGGTCCCTATCTACTGATTTCTTTCAACTCTTTCTCCCACACCCCTTATCCCCCTCCCCATCATGTATTCAATTCAATTCAATTCAATTCAACTAAGAATTAGGAAAAGAAAACTACCCAAGCTAATTCACACTAAAGTGTGACTGATGTGCCCTCACCCGTTAGACTGCCCTCACTTAACAACCTGGCCTTGGGAATCACATGGATTAAAATCCAATACCTATGATTTACTAGCTCTTTGATCTTGGACAGGCTGTTTAATTTTTCAGAGCTTCATTTTCTTCTTAACTTTTAGAAGGTTGTTGTGAGGATATATATATGTGAAATGCTTAGCATAGTGCCTAGCATATATTAATTACTCAGTAAATAGTAACAGGCATTAGTTTGTGTGTGTGTGTGTATTATATTAATTACTCAGTAAATAGTAGCAGGCATTAGTTTGTGTGTGTGTGTGTTATGTGTCTGTAAGAAGTTATCCCTGGGTTTAAGGCTGTGAATGGTTTCTACACACTTTAGGAAACTGGGGCTCTCACCTTCCCACCCCCCTACACAGGTTCTATTACAGAGAAAAGGGGCTACTCAGTATAAACCAAGAATCTCTAGCCCCTGGTTATTAGCTCCATCATCTCTAGCCGCAGGAGGAGGAGGAGATTTCCTGTTGGATAAGGGAAAGTCCAGCTCAGTTCAGCAAACATTTGTCAAATTTTTTGCTGCATTGTAGGCTCTGGAGATACAAACAAGTCATAAACCAAGGTGCCAGGAGCTACCACCTTACTGGGAGGTCAGTATAGAGAGCATGTGTGTATGTGTATTATATTAATTACTCAGTAAATATAGCAGGCATTAGTTTGTGTGTGTGTGTGTGTTATGTCTCTGTAAGAAGTTATCCCTGGGTTTAAGGCTGGGAGGTCAGTATAGAGAGCATTCAAGTGCAGAGTCAATAAGACCACATTAGAAAGATGAGCATTGTCTTATGGAAACACTAAAATAAGTCACCTAATCCAGGTAAGGGAAGTTGACCCAGTAACCGCTGAGCTAAGTCTTCCCTTCTTAGAGATGTCAAAGTGTTCTTCCCTAAAATTCTAATCAAACCATGTTCTTGATGATCTACTTAGATAATACTTCCAGGGTCCCAGTCCAGGATTTTCAAGAACACAGGCTTTGTGTCCTGCCCTCCTGCCCCTTTCAGTTCTCTAGATAAGCCTGGTATTGTTTGAATAAGAGTGTCTCTAGTTACTCTTATACCAGAAAGTGACTACATTTTTGTCCTCCAACCATGTAATGTAATAATAATAATGCCACCTATTAAAAACGAGTCAATGGGTTTGATTCCCGGTGTCTGCCCGTGCCAAAAGAAAAAAGGTCAGATTCGCTTACTGTAAGTGTTATTGGACCTCTGTTTTTTCTTTTAACACTTTTTATTGTGAAATATAACATATATACAAAAAAGCAATAAATTTCAAAGTACATTATTATTTTTTTTTTAACATGGGTAGGCACCAGAAATCAAACCCAGGTCTCAGGCATGGCAGGCAAGAACTCTGTCTGCTGAGCCACCATGGCCCGCCCTCAGAGTGCATTTTAACAACTCGTTTCAGAACAAATTTCAAAGTATTGTATGAGTTACAGTTCTTCTGTTTCAGGTGTTTCCTTCTGGCTGCTCTAAGACACTGGAAATGAAAAAGAAATATTAATATAACGATTCAGTTGTCATATTCATTTGTTAAATCTTATCTCCTTTGATACAACTCCTCCTTCTCTTGTGATCCTTCTCCCACTCTTTAGGAATATTGGAGCAATGGCCTTTCTATCTTCTTCTTGTTAAAAAGGGATGTCAGCATTATGAGGTAGGGGGATGCAACTGGTTGATGCTCTTGGAGAAACTGGTAACTCTGGGCTTCATGGTTTATCTGGCCTAGGAACAATCTGGAGGTTTTAAGTTTCTGAAAAATAGAGTTGGTGAGTAAAATCGTATAGAGTCTCAAAGCCATGGATATTCTTCAAGGTTTAAGGAATACTGTTGTTTGGGGCTTGGCATACCAATACAATTAGCGTATCTAGCTGAAGCTTGCATAAGAGTAGCCTTCAGAATAGCCTTTTGACTCTATTTAAACTTTCCTAGCCACTGATACCTTATTTTGTTACATATCTTTTCCCCTTTTGGTCAGGTAGACATTGTCGTTCCCATGATGCCAAGGCCAGGCTCATCCCTGGTAGTCATGTCCAACATTGTCAGGGAGACATATATCCCTGGACGTCATGGCCCACACAATGTGGGGGATGGGGGGAGAGGGTAATGATTTTACTTGCAGAGTTGGGCTTATAGAGAAAGAGAGAGGGGATACATCTGAACAACATAGGGGTTCTCTAGATGTAATTCTTAGGCATTATTATAGGTAGGCTTAAATTCTTCATTACAGATATAAGTGTCATAAGAGCAAGCCTCAACAAGGGCTTGGCCTATTAACCTGAGAGTTCCTAATGTTTGGGAGAATATCATGGACCTCTGTTTTTATAGGCAGTAATCAGAATTGAAGCCTGATTACTTATCTGCAATTTCCTTCTACTATCCAAGGTACCATGCTGCTCTCAAACAGTTCTGATGGCTCAGGATAAACTAAAGAGGCTCCTGGACCATAGAGCAGTATATTTTGTGTTGCATCTTCAGACAGTGGCAGAGAATTATGGAAGACAGTCTGGGCTTATGCATTTCCAATATCCTGCATCTCCCTCAGTTGTAAACTCAGGGTCATGAGCTCTTGGATAAGACAGTTTTGTAAAATTCCCAGCATTCAATGAAACTTGGTGTTACATAAGTGCAAGATACTGAATTAGTACTGTATTTCTTCTTTTAAGCTACTTCTTCATCCCTTGCCACATGAGACATTTCAGAGTACTGGTTTTCAGGGTCCCACTATCTGATCAGTTTTCCAAATGCTTATTCATTGTGCAGATGTCCTCAGAAGAGTTGCTTAACACAAGCAGACCTCAACCTTACAGAGAAATCTCAGTTTGGGAACTGACATTGAAATTGTTTTGAATTTTACTAAGGAAAAAGGAAATTTATATTCTGGCCTTCATAAAATCCCACATGCCAAGCATGAGTTTTTCCTTTATTAGAATCAAAAGTGTGTATGGGAGGACCTTGGAGAGCTTTCCACATTGTATCTAGGATGCTCTCTGAGAAATGAATTCAAGTTCTTAATGATAGAAATGAATCTTATACCTCACTGATGCACCTACTGGGGAAATTCTCTGAAATTTTAAAGAAATCTCTGTGGGTGTCAGCACACCACTGCTACTACCCCACCCCATCTGCCACACTTTCTCTGCTCAACTCCTTCTCTAAACTAGGAAGCCAGCTAAATCAGAGAATACAGTTCCCAGAGCTTGTGCAGTTTTAAGTCTCATCAAGCTATGGAAAATCACAGAAGGAAGCTGTTATAAGCAAAGTATTTACTGACGTAAAACTGGCCACAACTGGACAGATACCGCTTATCAGTGTTCTTTTGGAGGAAAATGATGCCAGAATTCCAGCGCGGCAGTGAGGATGTTAGTGGAGCCAGGTCTTCATCATAAGATGTGCCATACTGCTCAACTCGACAGCATTTGGGGGAGCACAAGTGGTAGGGCATTTGTTTGCAACTGAAGGGAGTCCGTAAGGTGACAGTATGCGGGGCTGGAAGACAGCTTTCATTTCTCTCTCCTTTATTCTGTGTTACCTGCTAGGCACCTGCACAGGCCTTCCACAGGCACGTCCTGTGCACACCTAGAAACAACTCTTGTGAAAATGGGCACCCTCCTACACTTGAATTTAATGGAGATTGATAATATAACTGACCCATAGTGGAGTGACGTGAAACCACATGTGGGCTGGATTGACCCTCCCTTGATCTAGAAAAGAGAAAGTGTTGTTTTCTAGCTCAGCCTTGCATACTTAACTCCTCCCAGAGGGTAGTTCTACAGAACAAGGTTGGCAAGAAATAACTACTTAATGCCACACGTGGCCTTTCTGCAGCTGTGTATTTACATAGGTGTAGACAGTGATCTGATGGGTTGTGTTCCTTTCTCTTGACAGATAGAAAGGCTGTGTGTTGAAGGCAATGTCGTTATCAGTTACACTATCTTGCTGTATTTTTTTCATCCTCAAATGTGTAAAATTCCCTTTCCGTTGCTTCTCTGAGCATAGTTAAACTCTAAATATAAGCCTATCCCAATATTTATGCCCATTCCAGAATGTTAATCACTTGCTACTTAGCATATTAAGGGCACCCTGAAAACCATCCTGTATAAACAAAGTGGTGTCTGAAATGGATGGGTTTTCTGTCTATCAAATGTGCATGTTTGCTCACAAAGAGTTCTCTCTGCCAAAAGAGCTGATTGAAAAGGTGAAGCGCAGGGTGGGCTTCCATACCCGTGACTACTGACACATCAGCACACTTCCCCACTGCATCCACAGTCCTCAGGTAGCATTGGTATTTCATGTCTGTTGTAGGCAAAAGAGTGGGGGATTTCCATTCCCACCCACATTTGGGCACCTGGTGACTGGAAGCTGAATTCCTTCGTTCCTGGTAATGAAGGGGTCACAATCACATGGAGAACTTATTGGATGTTCTAATCACTTCTCAGTCTACCAGCGCTATTAATACCAACCATAAAAGTTCATAGGGCCTCGTTTAAACTCTGAAAAGCTATATTGTGGCAAGATATTTGGCTTAAGGATTTATCTAGAATCTAAAAATTAAACATATGTGTCTGAATCAGTGACTGTGGTTGTAGGATCCTAGGATGTAATTTGGTCCAGTTCCCTCATTTTAAATGTGAGGAAAGAAAGGCCAAAGTTATAAAGTGGCTTGCCTAGGTAGATATGGCTAGCAAAGCTAGAACCGAAAGCCTGAAAATTAGTCTTTCCCACATTCTAGCTCAGTGTCTATTATAAACAGGAAGATCCAAGAAGCTAATATAATGAGTCAGAATGTAATATCTTGAGGCAGACTTCTGCACTCAAATCCTGGCTCTGGCACTTTTTGCCTCTATGCATATGAGCAAGTCACTTAACCTTTCTCTGCCCTTGTTTCCTTATCTGTTTAATAAAGCTGATATAATACCTACCTCATAGGGGTTTCAGAGAGATTAATGAGTTAATATATACAAAGCACTTAGATGAGCTCCTGGTTATTTAAAGGGAGGCTCTATATAGGAGTTTTCTAGTTGGTAAAGAGCTCAACGCGTGACAAATTAGGAGACCCACACTCTTAGCTAAGATAAGAAAGGATTTTCCTGCCAAATTTTTGAATGAAGTTTCTTCTCTTTCTGTTTACTTCTGTTTTAATGCTCTAGAAATGAGTTGAGTATTTTATGCACAGTTGAGGAGGTACCAAGTACTTCAGGTAGAAATCTATTGTCCTTTCCAAATTGTGCATATCCATCCTTAAGAAAAGCATTCCTTACTATTTAAGAGTGAAGAGTGGAAGGAGAGGGGTCAAGTAATAAGTAAAGAAGAAAAATAATTAGAAAAAGCTGCATTCATGGAGTTTGAGGATTTTTCCTAAAAATTTGCTATAAATAAATGAGAGCCAGGATTTGGGAATTCGTCTGAAGTCCTTAGAACAGTGCCTAATACATAACAAGCACCCAACTGGAAGTTACTATTATAATTATTGTTGTCCCCACTCCACAATAGAGAAGTTGAGGTTCTTTTGCCTGAGACTGTAAACACAGGTGGAAGTAGATTCTAACCCTGGTCTGTTGGAATCCAACAGTATGTTTCTTTGACATCGTGCTCATGCTACTTTCTGCTTTTTTGAGTGTAAGGTGGGGATTTAGGGCAATTTCTATCAGATCCAAGAATGGTTTAAAAAAGTATTCCATATTGAGTTGACTTTGGTAAAAGAAAACATAAGAAAGCATCTTCAGAACCTTGTTTTAGGCAGTGATTTTTTAGACTGTACACCAGAGCACAAGCTACAAAAGAAAAAATAGATAAAGTGAACTCATCCCCAGATTAAAAACCTTTGTGTGCCAAAGGACATTATCACAAAAGTAAAAAGACAACTTAAAGAATGGGAGAAAATATTTGGAAACCACATATCCGATAAGGATTTAATACCCAGAATATTTAAAGGAATCTTACAACTCAACAAGACAAAGATAAGCAACCCAATTTTAAAATGGGCAAAAGACTTGGCTAGAAATTTCTCCAAGGTAGTTACTACACAAGTGACCAAAAAGCACTTGAAAAAATGCTCAACATCAGTAGCCATCAGAGAAATACAAATCAAAACCACAACATACCATTTCACAACCACTAGAATGGCTACTATTAATTTTTTTTTAAAAAAAAGGAAAATTTTAAGTGTTGGAGAGGGTTGCAGAGAAATAGTATAACTCATCCATTGCTGGAGGAAATGTAAAATGATGCAGCCACTGTGGAAGGCAGTTTGGCAGTTCCTCAGAAGGCTAAGAATAGAATTACCACCTGACCTGGTAATTGCATTGCTAGGTATGTACCCCAAAACAGTGAAAGCAAGGATTTGAACAGGTATTTTCACACCACTGTTCATAGCAGCATTGTTCACAATTGCCAAAAGATGGAGTGATATGGATCAACGAAATATGGTATACTGACAAAATGGATAAGTCTTGAAGAGGTCATATTGAGTAAAATAAGCCAGACAGAAAAGGACAAATACTATGTAATCCCACTGTTATTAAATAATTAAATAAGCAAACCTGTATGGTCTTACAGGGTGGAGAGCCTGCTTTAATTCAGAAATTAAAGTATGTAAATTAATTTGGAAATTAAATTATGTAAATTAATTCAGAGATCATATCATGAGGGTCTATTTGAGGTCATATAAAAGTTTTGGTAATGGATGATGGTCATGGTTGCAGAACGTTGTGAACATAATTTATATTTGAGTGTAGTTAGAAGAGTAAATTTTAAGTTGTTTATATGTTACTAGAATAAAATTTTTTACAAATAGGACTGTACAACCCAGTGAACCCTAATTTAAACCATGGACCATAGTTAATAGCAGAATTATAATTATATTCTTTCACTGATTGTAGCAAATATACCACACTAATGCAAGATGTCACTAATGGGGGGAGGGTATATAAGAATTCTATATATTCTGCATTATTTTTCTATAAACCAACAGCTTCTTTAATTGTATAAATGTGTACTTAAAAGAAAAGATGACCCAGGAATTTGCATAAGCTAGCATGGTGGAGGGGGTGTTCCAAGGATAAAAGTCTTAGCAGTAAATGAGATAATCATTTATCATGATTGTCCATATTTTGATCCATATTTTGATCATGGATAATCAAAAGCAAATGAGAGATTTCATAAGCCTATATAAATCCTAACATGAGAGTTTTAAATTATTCAGACTTTAGCCTGAAAATGGTCCTTTCACTTGCCTTGAGTAAACCTTACTTGAAATTTTATTTTAGATCATTTTTGTGTGATCACACCTAAAAACATTTGTGAAAGGTTTCACTTTCTTCTTCAAGTAAATACCCTTAAGAGTATAGGCACTGCTGCTCTCCACTTCCTGCAAACAAAACATTTTGGTGAATAGAAACCTTCCTGGTCAGTGCTGAGCAGGAGGCTGCCTGCAGGGAGGGGTGTGTGTTTGTGTCTGGGTCCCAGCACTGACCGAATTAATCACACCTTGAATCAATAGCTAGCTGCTTCCTCCTCTGCCTCCTCACACATTAGACTGTGGAGATAGAAACAGGGAGATCTCTCCGAGAGAACCAGCTCTCTTATTTTCCTCTGTCACACCAGGCTTAAATTGGATTTATGGTCTTATAGGGAGGAGGGCCTGCTTGAAGCACCCTGTCCTATGGTCCTGTTTGAACTTCCACTGAAGAATGACAGCCCTTAGATGGACTGCAGGGGAGCACATTGGCCATTCCAGCTGAGGCATTTGCCAGTCAGTAGTATCCCAAGCATATCGAGCTGAAGTCCCCTTTGCCCTTGGGGGATGGGCTGCCCCCACAGTGCCTCTGCTTCCCAGGCTCCCTTATCCACCCTTAATTATATTGAGGAAGAGAGCTGTCAGAGCCAGACTTTTCCTAGAATTAGGCTTCCTACTCAGTATTCTTTCTGGACCTGAGCATGAGAATAAATAAATGCATCATGTTTTCCTACACCTCATTCTGGAATACCTTTGCCTTTTCCCTGGCTAATTCTTGCTCACCCTTCAAGACTTAGCCCAGAGGTAACCTACTCCAGGAAGCCTTCCATGACTCTGCCTCTTCCCCCTTGATTCACACGCTAGACTGCAAGCCCCAAGAGATGAGGGTCTATGACTATCTTGCTTTCCATTCTATGCGTTCACACAGAGCCTGCCACACCAAGTGTTCTCAATAAATACTAGTTGAATGAATAAATGTGCAGCACTTCTTACAGTGTTAATAATTTATCTCTTCAAACCCTTAAGGTCAAGAAATTTTCATAATCTTTATGGCCCCGTAGTTTAGCACAAAACTTGATAGATACTAGACTTTCGATGAATGAATGCATGGATGCATGCACACCCATGTATACGTGAATGGCTGAATGTGTGGGTGGGAGAAAAGTTTCAAGGTCAAAACGTTTGTGACGAGAAGAAAGAGGAGACAGAATCATGCAGGAGAGAATAGAATTGGATCTGTGAACTTACCTTCCTATACATTTCACTTGCAGAATATAAATGTCCAGAAAGGCTTTTGTTTACAAGGTTAGTGAACAGATTAAGCTACTCAAGAGATCTAATTTGAGGGAGAAATACTTAAGTCTGTAGCATTTTAGTGAGGAATGATACCTGCAACTGAATAAATAGGGGAAGAACTTGATGTCCTAATTTGATGGACACCTAACAAATCCCCTGACCCTAAAATATGACTTGATTCCAAATCTTAAAAGCCTTATATTCTGCTTAAGGTAATAACAAGAGAAAAATACTTAAGGAAATTAGCTTGTATAAAATAAGATGCTCCAGCGCTTGGTTTGGAGCAGCTGTGTACTAACTGCTTATGGAATATAAATATGAAATGTAAATAAACAAAAATAAAATGATGGTAAATCCAATAAGATTGCAAAGAGTGTGGGCAGTTGCTGTGTGATGCAATGGTTAAGGAAACCTTTCTGGATGAGGAAAGGCTCAAATCAGACTTTGATATAGAAACGTGGAGAACATTCCAGACAGGGAAAGTTGGAAGCAAATTCACGTGAAAAAGAAAAATGATGTGTTAAGAAACCAGCAAGGCGTTGAGCCTGACAGAAACACACTCTATTTGAGGGATATAGTTCTGGAAAAAGAAAGGAGTACATTTAGGGGGAGAACTGTGTGTGATGACGCTAATCAATTAAGATAAGATGGAGAAAAACTGCAGTGAAAACCAAAAGATGTCAGAGAGCCAAAGAAAAATGATGGCAGAGGACATGTGTGTTTGTAATCTAAGTAACTCCTAATTTCTTCTATGATATTGATTATGCAGAGAACAACTCTGCGACATTTTTTAATGTATTTTTAATTGTGAAATAGAATATATACAAAAAAGCAATGACTTTCCAAGTACATTTTAACACGTGTTATAGAACAGATTTTAAAGTTTGGTGTGGGTTACCGTTCCACAATTTTAGGTTTTTATTTCTAGCTTCTGCAACTTTTTTTTTTTTTTGATATGCTATATTGGTGAGGTCACATTTCATTCGTTTTCTGTGTGAATATCCCATTATTGCAGCACCATTTGTTGGATTTCTGTGTGCCTGGGTTTTTGTTGGTTTGCTTGCTTGCTTGTTGGCTTGCTTGGGAAGTGCATGGGCCAGGAGTCCAAACGCGGGTCTCCCGCCTGGCAGGCGAGACTCCACCACTGAGCCACCGTGGCAGCACACCACCACCCCCATTTTTAATAATGTATTTCCAAGCTAGAATTCTAGGCAAGGCAACCAAAGTCTTGGACTCTTAAGGGCAGAAGAGATTTTGCAAGTTATCTGCCCTCTTAGCCTGTTTGTCGGGAAGCTTATATCTATTATTACAGCAGCCAGCAGACAATCTTTCTCATTTTAATGTATGATCACCTAGAAGACAGAGTGATCAGAGAATGGGAACCAGAATTTAAAACGTTTTAATTAAATCAAGCTGGGTAGAGGCGGACAGGCATGTGGGTCTTGAACGGTATACTTTCACCAGGAGATGCTGTGGAGATGAGCGAAGGCTGAAGATGTCCTGTAACTGGGCCATGTTTGGGCGCCATTCTGCTGTGTGACATGCTTTGTAAAGAAAGGTTCAGAGGCAAATGGTGTGCTTATAATGAAATGGGAATTATATCTTGCTACAACTGCCTTTTTTTTTCAAATCCATTTGTCAACTGAAAAATAAAAGCTAAGAAGGCTTGACAAGAGTCATTTGTGATACTGATAACCTTAATTTTTTAAAGTAATTTAGCAGGTGAGAAAAACTGGCATGGCTAAAACAGTTACTTTTTTAAAACACGTTTTTTATTGTGAAGTATAACATATATACAAAAGAGCAATAAATTTCAAAATACATTCTAACAAGTCATTATAGACCAGATTTCAGAGTTTGGTATGGGTTATAGTACTACAATTTTAGATTTTTCCTTCTAGCTGCTCCAGGACACTGTAGACTAAAAGAAATATCAATATAATAATTCCACAATCATAGTTATTTGTTAAATCCTATCTTCTCTGTTATAACTCCTTCTCCTTTGACCCTTCTCCCAATCTTTAGAGGTATTTGGGCTGTGCCCATTCTAATTTTTTCATGTTGGAAAGGGCTGTTGATAATATGGGATGGGGGATAAAATAGTTGGTATTCTGGAGAGGCGTTCTCAGATATTCCTATTCTAGAGCCCGAGGTCTACCTGATACCACAGTGCCTCCCTGAGCATCTTCTCTCTGCATGGCGCTGCAGTAGGGCTGGAGATGTTACCATAAGTTAGTCAGGGTCCTTGCTGCCCTTGTGAGCGCATAGTCTGGTGAGGGAGACAGTCACGCGGACAGCTATCTGCAGGGTAATGAAGGTGAGCTAGAGGGAAGGAAAGAGTGCCGTTAGGAGGGAAGACACTGTAGAGTGCTACAGAGTAAAAGGACTATCTTCTTCTGGTAGAAAAAGGGTATCAAGGAAGTATTCAGAGAGGTGGGTGATATTTGGGGTTACAACCTGAGAAGCATAGAAGTTTGCTGGTTGGAGAAGGGGGTGCCTAGCTGAGTATAGGGATGACCTGAGATTAAATCAGAAATCTTTGTGAAACATATTACATGCCAGCCAAGCCAACCGATGTTTTTTATAACCTTTATTTTGAAATAATTTCTAAGTTTTAAAAAAGTTGCAGAAATAGTATGCAGACTCCCCTTTTGCCCT
Source organism: Tamandua tetradactyla (assembly GCF_023851605.1). Lineage (NCBI taxonomy): Eukaryota > Metazoa > Chordata > Mammalia > Pilosa > Myrmecophagidae > Tamandua > Tamandua tetradactyla. The sequence continues at coordinate 78,383,300 of NC_135328.1, read as the reverse complement.
ACATCCTCCTACCTTAATTGTACCCAGTTTTTGGACCATTTAGAATAGTTGCAGAGAATGCCCTATTACTCTTATAACTTCAGTGTTTATTACCTAAGTACAAAAAAATCTTCCCTACATAGCCATAATATAATCATCAAAATAAAAAAATGACATTGACCCAATAGTACCATCTAATCCACAGATCCCATTCAAATATTTCCATTTTTCCAATTTTGGCTTTTATAAGCCCAAGATCCAGTCCAGAATCACAAACTGCATTTAGTTGTCATTTCTTTTTAGACTCTGCAATCCAGAACCATTCCTCAGTCTTTTCTTGCCTTTAATATCTTTGACATTTTTGAAGATTCCAGGTCAGTTACTTTATATAATGACCCTCATTTTCCATTTGTCTAATGTTTCTTCATGACTTTTAAATTTCTGACAGGAGTATCACAAAGATATGCTACATTCTTGTCAGTGTTTCTTATCATGAGGCGCACATTAGTGTCCTATTATTGGTGATGCTAACTTTTTTCCCTTGGTGAAGATGACTTTAACCAGGTTCCTCCACTGTAAAATTAATTCAGACATATCTTTCACTTATTAATAGCATGTAACAAGCATTTTATGGGGACCTAATCTGAGACCAAGTAAGTATCCTGTTCCTCATTAAACTTTCACCCACCAGATTTAGCACTCATTGATTATTCTTGTATGAGTGAATTATTAGTATGATGACTACCAAAAGGTAACTTTCTAACTTTCATCATTCCTTCTAGATTATTAATTGGCATTGCACTGCAGGTCAGATCTTTCCCTTCTCTCTTACTTCCCTCAGTGTTCACTCATTCATTCATTCATGGATTTCTGTTTTATTAAAGGGGCTAAAATCTATGACTGTCAAATTGTTCACATTGGGCCAGTGAGATCCCGCAAGCCGGTCCCTGTAGACTTTTGGCATCCCCATCATTCTTTGAGTACTTCTTTGTTTTCTGGTACAACAGAATGTCCCACACTCATCTTTTATTTTCTCAGTCCCTGCCCTGGAAGGAACTATTTCTGTAAGAACTGGTTCCTTTTAGTGGAGAATTGTGTTTAGGAACCCAAGATCCAGCAACTTGGTATGCTCATTGCTTGTAGGCCTCTTGGTAGCCAGAGCTAGGGTATAGATAAATATAGGTGCATAGACAAATATGTACATACGTGTTCATTTGTATATACACATTTATATCTGTTGCTGTATCTACATCTATCTATCTGTCAAAGCTGTGACTTCACACCATTTCCAATACCGTCGCAATACCACAAGGTTTATTCTAGTCTTCTCCCTTTCCATATTCGTAACTCTCTTCTCTGACACTAAGCAATCTGGTTCCCATTATCTATGTGTTTATGTATTTGTTCAGCCTTCCTTCAGTGTTCAACTCCTAGCTACCCTGACCTGTCACATGCCCGTGGACCACTCCCCACCAAGGCTCAGGCTTATAAATTCAGCCCCTGAGAAGGAGAAGAAAGATGGAGGAAAGAGAAAGGGTCCATTGGAAAATTCACCTCCAGACATGCCTCCTTCCTCCTCTGCTCCCAGCCCCCACCCAGTGCACTGGACCAAAGCTGAGCCCAGAACGTGCAGTACCCTGACCCCACAACGGAAAATTCAGCTGATTGAAAATTCAGCTTTTCAATCAGAGGAAGTGAAATAATCATATTTGCATTTTGGCCTGACATTTTGGCAGCTGTGGGCCGTGGATAGATTGGAAATGGGGGGTGTGGAGACAAATTAGGAATGGCTAAGAACAGTCTAAGAACCTGAAAGTGGGACAGTGTTTTAGACAGTGTCAGAAATGGAGAGAGAATTCTATTTCCCTACTTTAGGCTCTCTAGAACTGGCAATTTTCAGTGGTGTCTGATTTATTCTTATCGAGTTACCTTCTGCCTCCTGACCTCAGAGTCATCGTAAGCGAAACAAGTATCTTCGGAGGATTTCATAAACACCACGAGATAGAAATGTGAGGCAGAGAGGTCAAGCCGGAAGGTTACACACATGTTCAGCCAATGCTTCTACCAAATAATTTAAATTTACCATGATGTTTTTCCTTCAAGTAAAAGCTGCATTTTAAATTTTCAAATAAAGGTAGAAGCCTTACTTTGTTGCAAAAGCCAAAGTAAGAGAAAGTTCTTACGGCAGGAGAGCTTGGAGGGGAGAGTGGGTAGTCTGCAATTAGAAATTATGTACCTTTACACCAACAACAAACAATGAGTTGCTGGAGGCAACAGCCATTACCTTCTCTGAAAGGGTAGGGGAGAAAAACCTTGGCAACTCGCATAAAGAGCCCTTGTCCACAGGGAAGGCAAAAAAAATCCTCCCTTGTTTAACTAATAAAATGCAAACTGCTAAAAAGTGCCAACCACTGTGGGTCCTCAATTTGCCAACATTAACTCTGATGACTACCTTTACAAAAAAACAAACACCTCTCTCAGGGAGACCATGCCGCGCCTGCCCATTTGGCCGCCAAATACCAGTGTTGCTTTCCTGAAATAACAGCTGCAAGTGCATTCATGGTCCTGGGTGGTATTGGCGTGTTGGTTTCTATTATTTAGGACTAGATGTGTCGTTCTGTCATTTGTCACCTTTCGAAGCTATAAGCACCAGGGATCCTAGAATTCATTGCACGGATGTGCTTTGGTGCTGTATTCATCATCCTGGCCCTAAGAGGAGTGCGATACAACAGTTAGGTTTGCCGGAGCCAGGCTGCCTGTACTGAAGCCTGGTCCTTGTGTGTATTAGCCGTGAGACTTCAGACAAGTTACTTAACTTCGCAGAGCCTGTTTCCTCATCCTGTAAAACAGAAGAAATAGTAGTACCTGCTTCACAGCGTTAATATAAATAGTAAATGGATTCATGCATGTATCCCACCTCTTGAATGAGCTCAGGACTAAGTCTTACTAGAACCTCAGAAAAAACTGCTGGGAAGAGAGAGGCTGGTCTCATGCAGAGTTGGGGCTTAGAAACCCACAGAGCTGTCCCCTGGGGATGGGAGCGGCCCCATCGTCAATGCGCTCTGTCCAAGCCGGGGTCAACGTGGATGGGGTACAGGTGGCATTGACATCTACGTGAGACTCAGCAGCAGACATTTCTAGGCCATGACTAATCAATCTCCTTGTTCTTAGAAGGCAGATAACAAGAGCACTTATCTCACAGGGCTGCAGAGAGGATTAAATGAAATAATGCATTTAAAGCACTTAGCACAGTACCTGATTCATTGTAAGCAATCCATAAATGTTAGTATGACCATCATTATTGGTGATAACGTGTGCTGTCAGGGGGATTACAGTCACATCATAATTTATGCTCATGGCTACAGGGACTCAGCTCAGCCCTTAGCTGAGGGATGGTTAGAGGCTGGTGGAGAGAAAGAACCGCAGTCCCATAGGCTAGACTTAAGGCACAGCTCTGGTACCATCAGGCAAACAAAGTGGGAGTCAGAAAACCGCGCAGGTAGACCAGCTGCTAGGCAGAGGGCAGAAGTCTGACACCAGCTAGTGGGGGGTAGAGAGGGTTAGGCCCCCTGTGCCCTGGCCACTTGTGGTCTGGAGGTGCTAGGAGCTGGCAGGGCCAGATCTGAAGGTACAGGGTATCAGGTGTGGTCTCTCAGGCCACTGGTTTTTGTAAAAGGGGGACAGGAACATGGAGAAGGGCACAGAGGAAAGAAAGCAGTGTAGAAAGGGAATGCTGAAGAAGACCTCATGGTAGACCACATAATAGCAAAATTTTGAGGCATTCCTTCCTGGGGAGGTAATGCATTTAGTAGAAATGAAAAGATTCCCTAATGTTTTGCCAACAACCCAACTTTGAAGCTAAACACACCTGAAGCCTGACAGAAATCATATGTTTGGATTAATGTAGCATATATTGTTTAACACACCAGCAAATTCTTTGGAAGTACTCCATAATCCAACAGGCTAACATTTCTGCAGTAAAATATGTCATTGCTAACACCAAGTGGGATGCAGCCCATCAGGAACCTAACAGTCAGGTCTGGTTTTATCGCCTGAAGAGTTAATCCCACACTTAAGAAAAATTCGTAGTGTTCAGAGCTTTGGGATTTTTAAATTGGGGGTGGACAGTTGTTTAAATACAGGTGAGATCTGGGCGAGCCCAGTGACCAGTCCGAAGGTACACACAGCTCGGTGGAGTGCACTCACATCCGACTCAGTGTGAGATGCCACGTGCTTACAGAGCAGCTGCTGCGTGCCGGGCAGCATGATAGACAGTGGGTGCCAACCAAGGCAGATGCAGTGCCATGCCCCCGTCTAGTGAAGAGTTGAGTGGGGTACTCACAGAGCATTGAGACTTCCCAAAGGGGGAGGCATTAATGTAGCCACATAATAGTGAAATTTTGAGGCACTCCTGCCTGGGGAGGTAATGCATTAAGTAGAAATGAAAAGATGAGTAAAAGTCAGCCAGACAGAGAGGAAGAAGGACTAGTGCCTTCACCCTCTGAAGCCCAGACCAGGGCTCTGGTCCCCATCAGTGGGGGCTTGAGTGGAAGCCAGGCCCCATCACACCAGGGTAAGTCTGCAAGGGTCTCACATGCTGCCAGTTATAGCCATTCTTGCTCCCAGAGACACCCCCACACACACACACACACTGACCTGCAGTCCTCCCTCAGCAACAGCCAAAAGCACAGAATGCAGGGAGGGTCCCTTAGCAGCCAGCAGGGACATGAGGCCACAGTAGCCCACAATTGTAGCTTCTATGTAAGGGAGGAGGAGGGCAAGAGTCTTCCCTTTTCCTTTTATTGGCCTACGTTGATTCAGATATTGTTGACCCAGGATCAGCAAATTGCCTAATACACAAATAACTCCTGGTGACCTCCTTCCTTGAGAATGTAATGTACTTTTATCACAAGTTGATAGATAAGTTTGTTTTGTTTTGTGAATTTCTCCAAGCAGTGTTGAAGTGGCCTCATGGCTGCCAGAATGCTACAAGGTAATCCAGAGGCTAAATTTCTGCCAGTGGGGGTAGGGATGGTACAAGGTGGTAGAGTACAGAGTCTCTACTGTACTTTAACTTGGGTAAGTATTAAGTGTGTAGACAGCTCCTTTGTGAGACGTACACAGTGGGAGTCATCAGCATTGTGTCTGGCTGTGGATTTTGATTTTTTTTTGTTTGTTTTACACCCACAACAATTTTTTTTTTCACTTAAAATTGAAAAAAAAAAAGTCCACACTTTCTTTAAAGTATAACAGAGAAAGGTACACAAATCATAAGCGTACAGCTTGGTGAATTTTCGCAAAGCAAACCCAGATCAAGATTTAGAAGAGTAATAGCAATATGACAGAAGCACCCTCCTCCCTTCTGCTCCTCTTCTATTTACCACACCCCCCACCCCAAAGGGTAACCACCAACCTGACTTCTGACAACATAGATTAATGTTGGGTTTTGAACTTTACATCAATGAAATCATACAGTATGAATTCCTATGTATGTTGCTTCTTACACTCAGTATTATGTTTATGAGCATCAGCTATGTTGTTGTTTGTAGTTGTAGTTCATTCTCATTGTTTTAAATAGTATTATCTGAATATGTATCAATTTTTTGTTCATTCAATTATTGGATATTTGGCATGTTTCCAGTTTAGGCTATCGTAAATAGTGCTGCTATGAACATTCTTATATATGTCTTTTGATGAACATATGTACACTTCTCATGGGGGACAGAGAGATTCTTGTATTAGTTGTCTATTGCTGCATAACTATTTTCCCCAAATCTTAGTAGTTTACAACAACGATAAGCATCCTCTCTCAGCTTGTGAGGATGAGGAACTTGGGGGCAGCTTGGGCAGGCAGTTCTCAAGGTCTCTCATTTGGTTGCATTCCTTAAAGCTAAACTGGGTCTGGAGGATCAACTTTTAAGGTAGCTCACTCACACCACCAGCAAGTGGATGCTGGCTATTGGCTGGAGCCCTCTGTTTCTCTCTGTGGGCTTTCCTTAAGATTACTTGAGTGTCCTCATGACATAGTGGCTAGCTTCCTCCAGAGCAGGCCATCCAAGGGAGAGAGACAAAGCAGAAACTATATCCTTATTATGGCCTAGCCTTGGAAGTCACATAATATTACTTCCACTTCACTCTGTCATGAGAAATGAGTCGCAAAGCCTAGTCCATGTTGGACTCCATTTTCTAGAGGGAAGTAGTGGCAAAGAATGTGTAGACATATTTAAAACCAACACCGCACAATATTTTACCACTTGGAATTAACCAATTCTAAGGGTCTAAAAATAAGTTTATAGAAATTTCATGCAAGGATCTAAAAGAAAGAAATTCAACCCAACCTCTCCTCTTCTATTCATTTAAAATTTTGTAAATGGTTATAGGAGAGTTTTCAAGGAATTTCCTGGAAACGGCATGGTACCACAGGAAGTACAGAGGCTCTGGGGCCAGCCACTCCCTGGAATCCTGATTCCACAACTTACTAATTATGGGTTCTTAGGCAAATCAGCCTCTCGGATTCTCAGAATTCCTCAACTGTAAAATGAGGAGAATCAATAGAGCCTGTCTATTGCTGTTCTGGAACCAATTAAATAAGATAATGTTTGCAAAGTGCCCACTATGATGTTTACTCTCTTCTGTTCATTCATTTATCAGGTGTTTATTTACCATATACGTTACTTATCTGGGAGGTGCTGTGATGGACCCTATAAGGGATACAAAACTGACTCAGACACACATCCTGCCTCATAGAAGAGCCCCCAAAAAGGAGAATAACTAATAAAATGGAGAAAGTATTATATGTCTGTTGCAGATACAGATACCATCCTTGAAATATGGATTGAATTTGGATATACAGAAATGAAAGAAATTTTGGAGGGCAACAAAAGGACAACATATATTTTAAGATTAGGAGTAACAGCTTGAGTAAAGACAGTTAGAAAACCATGGCACATCAGTTGAGAATAACAGAGTAGTTCATTATAGATACGCCTTAAACATAGCATAGATGAGAGGAAGTAGTCAAAATAAGGGTTGCAAAGATAGTTACGTGTCAGAGTAGCAGGAAGAGATTGAGAGAATACAACTATTTTATAGTCTGATGGCAAACAGTAAGTCCAAAGATTTTTTTAGCTAATTTTCAGAGCTAGCTACAAAACCTAGGTGGACCTAGCTACCAAAGGTTCTGCTTGCCTTGCTTTTCTTGGCTAACTTCTCTTTGTAGAATCTTTGTACCTGAGATTGTAAACAGAACTTCCTAAAATTGATCATTAGAGATGTTTCTGACTCAGAGTCCAAGCAACTGAGCTTGTCCTTATCATTCCTGTTTTGGAGGCTGGCCCAATAGAAAAATGCAGTGGGATTGTTTTTATAGGTCCTTTGCTCACTATAAATACACTTCTCAAGACCTGGCCATTAGGAACTGGCCAATTGAACTCATCTCTGTGTTTGACTCTACTTTCAGATAATGAGGCTCTTTCTCAACTTATTTCCCCTCAAGAAAACTGATTTCTTTAGCAGCCTTTACTTTTGTTATATTTTCCAGTCCCAGGCAGTGATGATATTTATACATAAGACAGAGGTGTTTCTGTGCTGTGATGGAATTGTGAAGGAAGGTGGAGTCAATGACTTGTCACATTAAAAACAAGCACAACTTTTCAGTCTTGCTAAGAATGGAGGTTAGAGAGATTAACAGAAAGGCTTTGGCTACACCCAATATTCAATTGTCCAAAAACCTTCTGTTAGACCCACTATTTAAGATTGGGTGCACAAAGCCTTTATGTACTTATCTAGCATATACCCTTATAGTGATGAAACCTATGTGTTCCATCAAAATGTACATAATTATAGCCATTAGTGATGATTTTTTTGGTAAAATTTGGTTGCTCCATTTTAGCACTCTTTGATTTATTCTTCATGAATTCTAGAGAATCAAGAGAGAGAATGGATTCTAGGCTTGGGATAAAATTTTCAGCTGGTCTTGTGATGGAATTTTCTACACTCCCAGTTAGGTGTTTTTACTCCATTTGCGACTGTTGATTTTGTGGGAGATATCTGCAGGATATCAGGAACTAACAACTTCCTCTTGCTTTGATTTCTTCTCAGATGGGAAATTGGAAAATGGAGTGCATGTAGTGCAACCTGTGGAGTTGGCCTACAGACCAGAGACATCTTCTGCTCCCACCTGCTTTCCAGGGAGATGAATGAAACTGTAATCCTAGCTGATGACCTGTGTCACCAGCCCAAGCCCAGCACGGTGCAAGCTTGTAATCGCTTCAACTGTCCTCCAGCCTGGTACCCTGCACAGTGGCAGCCGGTGAGTTCTGCGGTACTTGACATTGGAGTGTTTGTATACAGTGGTGATTCAGGACAGTAAACACCCTCTCAGGGTTGATTATCCCAAGGAATGTTCAAGGCCTGCTCATCCCTCCCTTCTTAGTACTACCTCAACCTAATGACAAACTCACACTCTTTATACTGTACTCCACCCAGTGACCTCCAAAAGCAAGTCAAATAACCTACCTATCAACCTTAGCATATTCCTGACAAAGTTTTCACAAGGCTAAGGAAAAATGAGAGGAATAAGGGCCATAGTAGTAGGTTTTCCATAAAGCTACGTTTGTTCTGAAGTTGTGTCTTTCTAGTTTTTTGCTATTTAAAACTCTAAGAAGTAAAAGTAATAAGCAATTTTTCTTATTTTATTTAAAAATTATTACTTAGAAAAATAAGTCCTAAGTCAATTCCCACATTTTTTTTAAATTTTAGTGGTCCTGTGAATTCCAGATATTTGGAACCATTGTTCTAAACCAAGGGTTGGAAAACTGTAGCTTCTGGGCCAAATTCAGTCCACATCCTGTTTTTGTGAATAAAGCTTTATAAAAACACAGTCATGCCTATTATTTTAGATATTGACTGTAGCTGCTTTTTTACTACAATGGCAAAGCTGGATGGTCGTGACAGAGATCACTTGGCCTGCAAAGCCTAAAATATTTATTATCTGTCCATAACAGGAAAAGTTTGCTGACCCCTACTCTAAAGCATAGAAATAATAAAAACACCACTATTTTATTATAATATCCTGTCTAATATTAATAGGCTAATTATTTATCTAACTTTAGTTTAATAGTCTTTTTGTACATTGTGATGGTTTGAAACTGTGTGTACCCCAGAAAGACATATTTTTAACTCAATCCTTTCCTGTGGGTATGAACCCATAAAGTGGGACTTTGGATGAGGTTACTTCAATAAAAGTATGGCTCACCTCAATCAGAATGGGCCTTAATCTTATTACTGGAGTCCTTTATAAGCAAAAGGAAACTCAAATAAATAGAGGGAGCAGCCAGAAGCTGAAATCAATGGAACCTGGAAGAGAAAGTAGAAGCCAGAATGGCCACCCTGTACCTTGTCATGTGGGGGCAAGCTAAAGACCAAGGATTTCTGATAGCCAGCCCCAGAATGCCACAATTTTTAGGGAGAAAGCATCACCTTGATGATGTCTTCATTTGGACTTTTTCCTAAACTCAAAACCATGAGCGAATAAACTGTTGTTTAACCCAACCCATGGCATAGTATTTTCTTGAGCAGCAAAGGAAACTAAAACAGATTTAGGTGCTTCTATTGCAAATTCAAAATATATAGAAATAGCTTTGGAATTGGGTAATGGGTAGAAGCTAGAAGGATCGTAAGGTGCTTGATAGAAAAGGCCTAGATTGCTTTGAAGAGACTATTGGTAGAAACATGGATGCTAAAGGTACTTGTGAAGAGTCTTGGAAGGAAGTGATGAATGTGCCATTGGAAATTGAAAAAAGGTGATCCTTGTTATGAAAAGGCAGAGAACTTGGCAAAATTGTGTTCTAATGTTGGATGGAAGGCAAAGTTGACAGTGATGAACTAGGATATTTTGCTGAGATTTCTAAGCCAAGTGTGGAAGATGCGGCCTGGTCTCTCCTTGCAGCTTATAGTGAAATGCAAGAGGAGAGGGATAAGCTGAGAACTGAACTCCTGGGGACAAAGAAACCAGAAATTGATGTTTAGAAAATTCCGAGCTTCCAGAAAGTGAGTTGCCAGGGATAGGGCTCCATTTGAGGCTTTAATTGAACATGGACAAGTGATTTCAGTCATGATTAGAGGTGCAGTTATCCAAGAAGTGTCTGTAGAAAGTCCTTCTGTCTAATGGATGTAGTCTAATGGATGCAATCCTAATCTATTAGACTACATGCAAAACCGACATATTTTTATGAAGTTGGTATGAATGTATCCACTGCCAGCCTGGACTAATGGGACAGAGAAAGGACAAATTAAGTGAAGAATGATGTTCAGGAAAGAACCATGGAAGCTGAATTTTGGACCAAAAATAAGTCCTCAGGCTAAGAGAGCAAGCCCATTCATGTATGTGAAAAGAGTGGGACTGCTCCCATCCTTGGAAGGACAGCCCTTGTACCCCATTGTTAAGGGAGAGCGTTGTCACCCCAATGCTCAGAGAAGATGATACATATGGCAGGGGCTTTGCAAAGAGCATGGCTACCATCCCCGTGCTTGGAGAGGGGGCACGGGGCACCTTCACTCCAAAGTTTGGGGATATCATGGTCATTGTGCCAACACTTGGAAGAGGTGGGGCTGCTGCCCCATCAGGCCTGGAGCACAGAACATCAATCTATACATGAATCTCAGACCTTGAAATCTAAACAGAGTTTTCCCCAATGGGTTTTGGAATTGTTTGGAACCCATAACCCCTGCTTTCCTTCTAATTTCTCACAATCAGAATGGGAATGTCCATCCTACATGTGTCTCTCCCATGCATATTGGAAGCAGATAACTTGTTCTGTAGCTTTCACAGGTCCAGAGGGTGGAATTATGTTCCAGGACAGACCATATCAATAATCAATTTTGATGAGTCTTCATACTTAGCATTGTTTCTGAAATTAATTAAGGCTTATGGGGATGTTATGATGAAATGAATGTATTTTGCATGTAGAAAGAACATGTCTTTTGGGGGTCCCAAGTGTGGAATGCAGTGGTTTGAAGCTATTTGTATGCCAGAAAAACATGTTCTTAACATTAATCTATTCCTGTGGGTATGAACCCATCCATTGTACGTAGGACCTTTGATGAGGTTACATCAGTTATAGTGTGGCCCTCCTCAAAGAGGTCATAACACTTTTACTAGAGTCCTTTATAAGCAGAACGAAACTCAAACAGATAAGAAAGAAAGCTACAGAGGACCAATGAGAAGCTCAAATAAATGGAACCTGAAAGAGAAGGGAGAGGCCAGAAGAGGCCACCATGTGCCTTACCATGTGACAAGCCAAAGGCCAAGGATTTCCAAGAACCAGCTCCAGAATGCCACAGTCTTCAGGGAGAAAGCATGGCCATGACCGTGCCTTGATTTGGACTTTTTCCCATCCTCAAAACCTTGAGCAAATAAATTCCTGTTGTTTAACCAGAACCATTGCATGGTATTTGCTTGAGCACTCAAGGAAATTAAAACACATACCTTCAAGAAAACACAGCAGGATTTTACATAGATAATGTGGATAAAATTTTGCTTTGCAATTTCCTTCCCACTATGACATCAGAGTTACTTTAAAGTCACAAAACATAAGTCTGAAAGGTAGGGTGGCATACATCCCGGTTTTACTAAGACTGTCTCTCACTCTGAAAAGTGTCCCAATTTGGAAAATAAATTATGTGGTCACCGTAACTCAGAAAGGAGGATGGTAGTTTACATACCTCTGCCTTAAAGCTGTGCAGAGGTATCCATTTCCAGGCACCCAAGTGCTCTTCACAGTCAACAAAGCCCTTTCTTTCTCCCTACTAAATCAGGACTGTGCTTTGGTAAAGCACCCAAAGTTGTCAAGCAGTAATGAGTGAGTAAAACACTGAGGTAGAAAGCATCTGGAAACAGAAACTATTTTCTTTGAGGGCTTAAATATATATGACTAAGTTAAGAAATTCAGTGCTACTATGTGCTATTATATGATGGTTTGTGGTAGTAAAGGGTATGTAATGTATTTTGAATGCCTATATACTAGTGTTTTGCTAATAAAATATAATTACACAACTAAATGCAGTTAATCCTCGTGATTCAGTACAAGATAGATTTTAGTAGCCTCATTTTAGATGTGAAAAAAACTAAGGCTCACACAGCTAGCAGATTTAGAGTTGGCCATCCACCCAGTTTTGTGTATACATTTTCACGGCACTGAACCCCCTAGTTTGCAGACTGCTATAGTTGAAAGCGTCCATTATGTATAATCATGGGTTATATATAAGTCCTTTTGTTTTACAGAAAAGGTAATTGTGGCCTAGTTATGTGAAATAGATTGCTCAAGATCATCAAATGGGGATCAGAACCCAGATGTCCTTATCTCTAGCGCATTTAAAACTGTTACCTCTGATAAGAGAAAATCTTTGACCTCACACTGTCCCTTTGCCCTATGCCAATCCTAAGAAAAGGCAAGGGATCAACCCAAATGAACATTCACTGTTGAACTCATTATCTATAGAGAAAAAACTTTTTTTCAAACAAGTCGAAACTAGTAAGTCCCTGTATTATTATTTTGCCATCAGTTACATAGTAAATTCTGGGTAAAATGTTTATTGAATGACAAAATGAATAAATAGTTAAAGAATTCCTCCTCACAGGCCTTGAAAATTCTGGCTTTATAGCTTGCTGCTGTTTGTTTTTGGATACAAGTCATAATATTGACCTAGGAGTGAAATTCAGCAAAGTACCAACCTCTTTTCAGATGCTATTGAACGATAGTATTGACCCGTGGTACTTTCTTGGTTTCCATCTCCATGACCTTTTTTGGTCTAGCGCCACATATACACAAACACACCTCATGTCCCTGTGAGATAGGCATTTAGATATTATCCCTATTTGAAATAGTGGGTTCCTAAAGAGTCAATTATTCTTCCATTTTCCATCTACATCTACCGAGATTTATTTTGGCAACTTTTTCTAACTTTATCCATTAGAGAGAACCTTTGAGGATGAGTCATATTTAAGTCCATTTTTTTCAGATTAGGAACTAACAGTAAACAACTGCTTTGAAGTTCATCTCATGAGGCAGTGACAACACTTTAATAGAACCTTTAAAAAATATCTTATCACATAACTGATACGTAATGACTGCAAAAAAATATTCAACCATAATAACAGCAGAAAGTGAAAAGCTACAAACAATCCTACCCTCTAGAGAAAACGTCTGTTAAGAGTTTGGGACATAGGATCCATTTAAAAAACCCTTGGTTACTCCTAGGAATCTCTCTAAAACAGGAGGGAAAAGAAAACCCAGATTATTCTTTACCTTTTTTTCCTAAAATCCTACTTTAATTAAGCTTTTTCAGACAAAATCAGCTCCTACGGATGGCTTGTTAAAAGGGAGGAAGTCATTGTTTATACTTTACAATGGAATAAGTCAAGAGTAACTTGCAGTGTCTGCAGGCTAGTTGGCTATCCTTTCAGGACACCCACTAGTGTAAATTCTTTAATGAGATCCCGGCTTTTGACAGTCCATTTGCCTGGTTAGCCATCTGATTCCTCACGGTCCTCCCTACGACTCACATGGGCTTGTCATTCAGCTGCCTGATCCACCAGATGCCAATGCTGCCTTCTCTAATCTTTCAGCACCCAACCCACAATCATTTTACTCATGGGGGAAAAAGGGGTTGCCGGGGGAGAGACAACCAGGGACCGGGAAACAAAACACTTCTTTTAAAGAAAGACAGGGCAGTGCAGTGTTGGCTCAGTGGCAGAACTCTCACCTGCCATGCTAGAGACCCAGGTTCGATTCTTGGAGCTTGCCCATGCAAAAAAAAAAAAAGGAAGACAGATAACAATTTGATGGCCTTTAAGTTAATTTCCTGTGGCTTCTGCAACAAATAGCCACAAGCCTGGTGATTTAAAACATCTGAAACTTATTCTCTCACAATTCTGAAAGCCGGAAGTCTGAAATCAAGGTGTCAGCTGGCAGGGCCACGCTCCGGATGCAGGCGCTAGGGAAGAATCCTGCCTTGCCTCTTCCAGCTGCTGGTGGCTGTTGGCGTTCCTTGGCTTCCTGGGCTTGTGGCTATACCATGCCAACCACTGCCTCCATCCTCATATCCCCTCTCCTCTGTAGGCCCTCTTAGGAGGACCCTTGTCATTGCCTTTGGGACCTACCTAAATAATCCAGGATTACAGCTGCAAAGACCCTTTTTTAAATAAGGTCCTATTCACAGATTCTGGGAGTTAGGATGTGAATATATCTTTTTCAGGGCTACTTCCAACCCACTACAGCCTGTTTGAGGGGAGAAACTCCCTTTCCTTGGTCACAGGATTACCACTGAGTTCATGTGTCTGTTTTTCCCCCTGAAAAAAAAAACAAAAACATAAATTACATGAATTGTCATCTGCCAGATAGGAATGTGCCCTCCTTTAACCTTTGTAGAGCATTTGCCTGACCAATGGCAAATAGTGAATATTTATGCATTCTGCAGATCTGGAGGGGACCTAGCATGGAGTCTAAAGTATTTAGGTTAAAATTTCGTTTTAGAAACAATTAAGCAGCAATGAAGCAGAAATCTAATTCTAACTTTAATTAACAAGGGATCAACTTATTTCACTTCTCTCTCATACACGACATTCCCTCGGTAGGTTTTTATTTTGATCTCGTATGATGGACTCATTTAATCTTTGGTTTTATCAATTTAACTTTAATAAATTGTTTTGTGTTTGGCTGGCTTTTAAAGCACTTGCATATTTAGTGCATTAGTTTCCTGAATCTTCTCTAATTTATTGAATTTATGGACAGATGTCTACACACAAACATATTTCACCAGCTTTGGTGTTGGCTGTAGATTACTCATTACATACTTCATGAGGGATCATGTCACACTGGTATGTTGCGGCCCCATGACTGAGAACCACTGTTGTTTACCAGTCTAAGCCATTCTAAGCTTTTCAAAACACTTCGATCCATGACAGTCCTCTTGCAGGATTTTTTCAGTGACTCCAAATTGCCATGAAATAAAGCCCAGGTGGCTTAGTCGGGCCTTCACCCCTCTGCGTGTTGCCCCGGCCTCATCTCCAGCCGCAGTTCTCACATCTGCAGTGGTACATTTCTATCTGCGCATGCCTCTCCCTGCTCACAGGCAGTCCCCTTCCATTCTGATTATCAAAGTCCAGTGGGATTCCTCATTCTTCTGTGATGAAGGCTCCCTTGCTCAAGGCCCACACTGCGGCCACGTGGTGTTCACCGCGAGCAGTGCTCGTCTGGCAATCACCTACCACCTTTCCCTGACAGGCAACTTCTCTTGACTTCCGAGTTAGACTTTCAGGTCAGTGAAGGTGGGACCACGCCTCACTGAGGCCTCCAAAGCACCCGGTCCACGTCTGTGCAGCTGAGCCTGCAGTGCTGAAAAGACACGTGGCAGGGCTGCTGGGTTTATGTTTATTGAGCACTTGTTACATTTCAGGACCTGTTCTAAAAAATGAACTGCACTATATAGAACTTTCATGTGTGAAGGGCGGTTCTCAACATGTATTTAGCTCATTTAATCCTCACTATCCTGTGTGAGGATTGTCCCACTTTACGGGTGAGGAACCTGAAGCAGTGTGAGGGTAATGTGAATTTGAACCCAAGCAGTCTGGCTCCACTATCCCAGCTCTTACATACTGAATTCTACTGCCTCTTGTATTTTCTTTTTTACTCCTAAGAGGAAAGAAGACTCAGAAAGCCTATGCTTTGCCAAAATCCTATGGCGGCAAATGAGGAATGGGGCCTAAGTGCTGCAAAACCCATTTCTTTTCCATTATGCAGGGACACGTTTCCCATTCTTTTTTGCCATTTATCAGGAAGCGTTAAATCGTGAGGAAATGTGATATCAGCCCTAAAATGAGTAATTTACACAAAACTCGTATCCATTGCCTATACCCAGAGCAGTGCATCTGTGCATTAGTTTCCCATTCTGACTGTAACAAATGACCACAAATTAGTGGCTTGAAACAACAGGAATGTTTTATCTTACAGTTTTGAAAGTCGGAAGTCCAAATTCAGTATCGCTGGCCTGAAATAAGGTATCAGCAGGCCTGTGTTCCTTCTGGAGGCTCTCAGGCACCTGCATACCTGGACTCCTGGCTCCTTCCTCCATCTTCAAAGCGCATCGCTCTAACCTCTGATTCTGTCTTACGTTCTCTCTGCTCTGATCCTCCCACTCCATCTTATAAGGACTCCCGTGATTGCGTCAGGCCCACCTGAATCATCCAGGATACTCTTCCCATCTCAAGATCCCTAGTTTAATCACATCTGCAAACTCCCTCTTACCATATAAGGCAACATATCCACAGGTTCTCAGGATTAGGATGTGGACAGTGGAGGACTATTAGTGCACCCACCTGTGCTGTGGACCGAGCAGGAGGTTGAGAACCTGCCCGTCTCCTCCCACTCTTCCCTCAACCCCCACCATCTGGAGAATCTCAGGCTTCAGTGTTCTCTCTGTCTTAATCTTAAAAAAAAAAAATTTTTTTCAAGAAGAGTGGGAAAAAAAGAAGGGTACTCAAAGGATTAAATTGAAATGAATTGGAGATTCCACCATGAAGCATAGTTTATATTTCTCTGTGTTGCTTATGTTTGATGTTCAGAATTGTGTCCATCTAACTGCACACACATATTGCACACACATGTGCAGATACTGAAACAGTCACCACAGCCCCTAGTTTTCTGCTTGCTTGAAACTATGATTATGTTGCCACTTCCCTATAAACTTTTTTTTAAATCAGGGATAGATTTCAGAAATGCCTGTCATTCAAGCTGGGTAAAACAGGCCTGTGAGAGGAGTCCTTGCTGATTATATTAAGAGAAAAGAGACTCTTAATGATAACTATAAATGCTTGGAAATGAAAATTTTCATTTTCTAGGTTTAAATACACACCGAGAAAAGAATACCTTCTTTTGGATTAAAGGGCTGAGTTCTGGCAGAAAGAGGCGGTTTCATCATCAGTTTTGTTCTATTCCAGTGATTAATGTATAAATCCACATAAACTAGGGATGATATTTATTGTAAATATGTCCTGGGAAGAAAAAATATACATTAGCATGTTTATCTCATTTTCAGTAGTGTATACCTTAAGAAAATGGACATGGATCTCATCTTTACAAACAACAATAAATGTAAGCAAAACAAAGACCAGAAGTCAAATTTCACATGTTGAGTGTTTTTGTTTTTATTTATTTGCAAAAAACAGCATAATTGCCCTGAATTTTAGTGGGTGTGCCTCCCCATGCTTCTCAGGGTAACGGAGGATACAGTGTGCATTCTTTTTCATCCCAGGTTCTTTAAGAACGTTTACTGGATGTTAGACGAGTGAGGTAATACTACAAAATCCTTCAGCTCAAATGTCTGTGCTCATTTTAATAATTTTGTTGAGTCAATGAGATTCCAGCCCTCACCATCCTGTGTTTCGTTAAGGCCTAATTCAGTTTGGCTCAGGTAAGAATCATATTATATACTAAGCCTTGTCTCGAGCTACATTTGGTCATCTCTGCCTCATTTGTCCCCGAATTACCTTAAACCGCAAAGGTCCAATGCCACCCTTTTTCCAGAAGACCTGGTCTTCCTTCATTGATCTTTATGACGTGAATGACACCACTGTCTATCCTATTTCCTAGTAGAAATTGGAGTCATTCTCAGCCTTTTTGTGCCCTTCATATTCAGTCAGCACCCAAGTCCTGCAGAGTTTACCTGCTGTGTCTATCTCCCTGACTCCCCTCATCTTCCTAAATCATCATTTCTACTGCTTTTGGGCCCTGACAATCAAATAACCAAATCATTACAAATAAGCTTTTTCTTGGTCTTCCTGTAATGTCTTGCCTAACTCTAATCCGGTGTTTCCCAGCTAGGTATTGATGAGTCTTTACTACAGGTCCTCTCTTTTTTTTTTTTTTTTTCTCTAGGTGACAGTGTTTTCTTTTTGTTTTTTTTTTATTAATTAAAAAAAATTAACTAACACAACATTTAGAAATCATTCCATTCTACATATGCAATCAGTAATTCTTAGTATCATCACATAGATGTATGATCATGATTTCTTAGTACATTTGCATCGATTTAGAAAAAAAATAGCAAGACAACAGAAAAAGAAATAAAACAATAATATAGAGAAAAAATAAAAATAAAAAATACAAAAAATATATAAAAAAACAAAAAAAAACTATAGCTCAGATGCACCTTCATTCAGTGTTTTAACATAATTACATTACAATTAGGTAGTATTGTGCTGTCAATTTTTGAGTTTTTGTATCCAGTCCTGTTGCACAGTCTGTATCCCTTCAGCTCCAATTACCCATTATCTTACCCTGTTTCTAACTCCTGCTGGACTCTGTTACCAATGACATATTCCAAGTTTATTCTCGAGTGTCGATTCACATCATTGGGACCATACAGTATTTGTCTTTTAGTTTTTGGCTAGACTCACTCAGCATAATGTTCTCTAGGTCCATCCATGTTATTACATGCTTCATAAGTTTATTCTGTCTTAAAGCTGCATAATATTCCATCATATGTATATACCACAGTTTGTTAGGCCACTCGTCTGTTGATGGACATTTTGGCTGTTTCCATCTCTTTGCAATTGTAAATAATGCTGCTATAAACATTGGTGTGCAAATGTCCATTTGTGTCTTTACCCTTAAGTCCTTTGAGTAGATACCTAGCAACGGTATTGTTGGGTCATATGGCAATTCTACATTCAGCTTTTTGAGGAACCACCAAACTGCCTTCCACAGTGGTTGCACCATTTGACATTCCCACCAACAGTAGATAAGTGTGCCTCTTTCTCCACATCCTCTCCAGCACTTCTCATTTTCTGTTCTGTTGATAATGGCCATTCTGGTGGGTGTGAGATGATATCTCATTGTGGTTTTGATTTGCATTTCTCTAATGGCCAGGGACATTGAGCATCTCTTCATGTGCCTTTTGGCCATTTGTATTTCCTCTTCTGACAGGTGTCTGTTCAAGTCTTTTTCCCATTTTGTAATTGGGTTGGCTGTCTTTTTGTTGTTGAGTTGAACAATCTCTTTATAAATTCTGGATACTAGACCTTTATCTGATATGTCGTTTCCAAATATTGTCTCCCATTGTGTAGGCTGTCTTTCTACTTTCTTGATGAAGTTCTTTGATGCACAAAAGTGTTTAATTTTGAGGAGCTCCCATTTATTTATTTCTTTCTTCAGTGCCCTTGCTTTAGGTTTAAGGTCCATAAAACCGCCTCCGATTGTAAGATTCATAAGATATCTCCCTACATTTTCCTCTAACTGTTTTATGGTCTTAGACCTAATGTTTAGATCTTTGATCCATTTTGAGTTAACTTTTGTATAGGGTATGAGATACGGGTCCTCTTTCATTCTTTGCATGTGGATATCCAGTTCTCTAGGCACCATTTATTGAAGAGACTGTTCTGTCCCAGGTGAGTTGGCTTGACTGCCTTATCAAAGATCAAATGTCCATAGATGAGAGGGTCTATATCTGAGGACTCTATTTGATTCCATTAGTCGATATATCTATCTTTATGCCAGTACCATGCTGTTTTGACCACTGTGGCTTCATAATATGCCTTAAAGCCTGGCAGCGTGAGACCTCCAGCTTCGTTTTTTTTCCTCAAGATACTTTTAGCAATTCGGGGCACCCTGCCTTTCCAGATAAATTTGCTTATTGGTTTTTCTATTTCTGAAAAATAAGTTGTTGGGATTTTGATTGGTATTGCATTGAATCTGTAAATCAATTTAGGTAGAATTGACATCTTAACTATATTTAGTCTTCCAATCCATGAACACGGTATGCCCTTCCATCTATTTAGGTCTTCTGTGATTTCTTTTAACAGTTTTTTGTAGTTTTCTTTGTATAGGTCTTTTGTCTCTTTAGTTAAATTTATTCCTAAGTATTTTATTCTTTTAGTTGCAATTCTAAATGGGATTCGTTTCTTGATTTCCCCCTCAGCTTGTTCATTGCTAGTGTATAGAAATGCTACAGATTTTTGAATGTTGATCTTGTAACCTGCTACTTTGCTGTACTCATTTATTAGCTCTAGTAGTTTTGTTGTGGATTTTTCCGGGTTTTCGACGTATAGTATCGTATCGTCTGCAAACAGTGATAGTTTTACTTCTTCCTTTCCAATTTTGATGCCTTGTATTTCTTTTTCTTGTCTAATTGCTCTGGCTAGAACCTCCAACACGATGTTGAATAATAGTGGTGATAATGGACATCCTTGTCTTGTTCCTGATCCACGATATTAGCTGTGGGTTTTTCATATATTCCCTCTATCATTTTAAGGAAGTTCCCTTGTATTCCTATCCTTTGAAGTGTTTTCAACAGAAAAGGATGTTGAATCTTGTCAAATGCCTTCTCTGCATCAATTGAGATGATCATGTGATTTTTCTGCTTTGATTTGTTGATATGGTGTATTACATTAATTGATTTTCTTATGTTGAACCATCCTTGCATACCTGGGATGAATCCTACTTGGTCATGATGTATAATTCTTTTAATGTGTTGCTGGATTCGATTTGCTAGAATTTTGCTGAGGATTTTTGCATCTATGTTCATTAGAGAGATTGGTCTGTAGTTTTCTTTTTATGAAATATCTTTGCCTGGTTTTGGTATGAGGGTGATGTTGGCTTCATAGAATGAATTAGGTAGCTTTCCCTCCACTTCAATTTTTTTGAAAAGTTTGAGCAGAGTTGGTACTAATTCTTTCTGGAATGTTTGGTAGAATTCACATGTGAAGCCGTCTGGTCCTGGACTTTTCTTTTTGGGAAGCTTTTGAATGACCGATTCAATTTCTTTACTTGTGATTGGTTTGTTGAGGTCATCTATTTCTTCTTGAATCAAAGTTGGTTGTTCATGCCTTCCAGGAACCCATCCATTTCATCTACATTGTTGTATTTATTAGCAGAAAGTTGTTCATGGTATCCTGTTATTACCTCCTTTATTTCTGTGAGGTCAGTGGTTATGTTTCCTCTTCCATTTCTGATCTCATATATTTGCGTCCTCTCTCTTCTTCTTTTTGTCAATCTTGCTAAGGGCCCATCAATCTTATTGATTTTCTCATAGAACCAACTTCTGGTCTTATTGATTTTCTCTATTGTTTTCATGTTCTCTATTTCATTTATTTCTGCTCTAATCTTTGTTATTTCTTCCCTTTTGCTTGCTTTGGGGTTAGTTTGCTGTTCTTTCTCCAGTTCTTCCAAGTGGATAGTTAATTCCCGAATTTTTGCCCGTTCTTCTTTTCTGATATAGGCATTTAGGGCAATAAATTTCCCTCTTAGCACTGCCTTTGCTGCATCCCATAGGTTTTGATATGTTGTGTTTTCATTTTCATTTGCCTTGAGATATTTACTAATTTCTCTTGTAATTTCTTCCTTGACCCACTGGTTGTTTAAGAGTGTGTTGTTGATCCTCCACGTATTTGTGAATTTTCTGGCACTCTGCCTATTATTGATTTCCAACTTCATTCCTTTATGATCCGAGAAAGTGTTGTGTATGATTTCAGCCTTTTTAAATTTGTTGAGACTTGCTTTGTGACCCAGCATATGGTCTATCTTTGAGAATGATCCATGAGCACTTGAGAAAAAGGTGTATCCTGCTGTTGTGGGATGTAATGTCCTATAAATGTATGTTAAGTCTAGCTCATTTATTGTAATATTCAAATTCTCTGTTTCTTTATTGATCCTCTGTCTAGATGTTCTGTCCATTGATGAGAGTGGTGAATTGAAGTCTCCAACTATTATGGTATATGTGTCTATTTCCCTTTTCAGTTATTGCACTGTATTCCTCACGTATTTTGGGGCATTCTGGTTCGGTGCATAAATATTTATGATTGTTATGTCTTCTTGTTTAATTGTTCCTTTTATTAGTAGGTAGTATCCTTCTTTGTCTCTTTTAACTGTTTTACATTTGAAGTCTAATTTG
The DNA here is from genome assembly GCF_023851605.1 of Tamandua tetradactyla. Taxonomy (NCBI): domain Eukaryota; kingdom Metazoa; phylum Chordata; class Mammalia; order Pilosa; family Myrmecophagidae; genus Tamandua; species Tamandua tetradactyla. Next base: position 78,361,376 of record NC_135328.1, on the reverse strand, counting down.
TTGGATATTAGTATAGCTACTCCTGCTCTTTTCTGGTTGTTATTTGCATGAAATATCTTTTCCCAACCTTTCACTTTCAACCTATGTTTATCTTTGGGTCTAAGATGTGTTTCCTGTAGACAGCATATAGAAGGATCCTGTTTTTTAATCCATTCTGCCAGTCTATGTCTTTTGATTGGGGAATTCAGTCCATTAACATTTAGTGTTATTACTGTTTGGGTAATACTTTCCTCTACCATTTTGCCTTTTGTACTATATATATCATATCTGATTTTCCTTCTTTCTACACTCTTCTCCATACCTCTCTCTTCTCTCTTTTCGTATCTGACTCTAGTGCTCCCTTTAGTATTTCTTGCAGAGCTGGTCTCTTGGTCACAAATTCTCTCAGTGACTTTTTGTCTTAAAATGTTTTAATTTCTCCCTCATTTTTGAAGGACAATTTTGCTGGATATAGAAGTCTTGTTTGGCAGTTTTTCTCTTTTAGTAATTTAAATATATCATCCCACTGTCTTCTTGCTTCCATGGTTTCTGCTGAGAAATCTATACATAGTCTTATTGGGTTTCCCTTGTATGTGATGGATTGTTTTTCTCTTGCCGCTTTCAGATCCTCTCTTCCTCTTTGACCTCTGACATTCTAACTAGTAAGTGTCTTGGAGAACGCCTATTTGGATCTATTCTCTGTGGGGTGTGCTGCACTTCTTGGATCTGTAATTTTAGGTCTTTCATAAGAGTTGGGAAATTTTCAGTGATAATTTCTTCCATTAGTTTTTCTCCTCCTTTTCCCTTCTCTTCTCCTTCTGGGACACCCACAACACGTATATTTGTGCGCTTCATATTATCATTCAATTCCCTGAGCCCCTGCTCAAATTTTTCCATTCTTTTCTCTATAATTTCTGTTTCTTTTTGGATTTCAGATGTTCCATCCTCCAGTTCACTAATTCTAGCCTCTGTCTCTTGAAATCTACCATTTTAGGTTTCCATTGTTTTTTTTCATCTCTTCTACTGTATCTTTCATTCCCATAAGTTCTGTGATTTGTTTTTTCAGACTTTCCGTTTCTTCTTTTTGTTCATCCCTTGCCTTCTTCATGTCCTCCCTCAATTTATTGATTTGGTTTTTGAAGAGGTTTTCCATTTCTGTTCGTATATTCATTATTAGTTGTCTCAGCTCCTGTATCTCATTTGAGCTATTGGTTTGTTCCTTTGACTGGGCCATATCTTCAATTTTCCTGGTGTGATATGTTATTTTTTGCTGGGTGTCTGGGCATTTAATCAGATTTCCCTTAGTGTGGGACCCAGCAGGTTGAAAGACTTTCCTGTGAAGTCTCTGGGCTCTGTTTTTTTTATCCTGCCCATTATGTGGTGCTTGTCTGTCTGCGAGACCCACCAGCAAAAGATGTTGTGGCTCCTTTAACTTTGGAAGACTCTCGCTGCTGGGTGTGTGGTGGAGACAGAGGAAAGGTTGTAGGCTGGTTTTAATGGCTTCAAAATGTGAAGTCCTGGTATCTGAATTCCTTGAGAGAGGGATTCCACCTGAGTTGCATTTCACCCCTCCCGCGGGGAAGGTTCAGGTGGTAGAGAGCCCTGAAAGCAGCCTGTTTCTGCGCTCGGGGCAGTTGCAACCTGTGTAATCCCAGCACTGAGCCCAGAGGCAACCAAGCCTCCATAAAAACAGCCGCAGAAGGCTCTGTTTCGCCCCCTTTCCTCTTTTTAGTTAGCCCAATAGGTGATTTCCACCTTGATCATTTTCGCCTGAGCTGAGGGCCTATTTTTAGTAGTCAGAAGTTGTTCATTAATGCCACTATTAGTGTTAGGTTGGGCTCAGTCTCTACTACTGTTGGAGACTCCTTTCCCTCCGGGAAGTTGCCTGTTGGGGAGGGGCGCCAGCCGCCACGGCTTGGGGAATTGCTGATCCAAGGCTCCCAGCTGGCCTGGGAAGCCACGTGTTGTGGGAGGGGCACCAGTCGCCGGCCGCCACGGCTTGGGGAACCGCTGATCCAAGGCTCCCACCCAGTCTGGGAAGCCATGTGTGGGGGAGGGACGCCAGTCGCCGGCTGCTGCGGCTTGGGGAACCACTGATCCGAGGCTCCCACCCGGCCCGGGAAGCCGCGCATGTGGGAGGGGCTCCAGTCGCCGGCCGCCGCGGCTTGAGGAACCGCTGATCCGAGGCTCCCAGCCGGCCCGGGAAGCCGCGTGTGTGGGAGGGGCGCTGGTTGCCGGCCACCACAGCTTGGGAAACTGCTGATCCTAGGCTCCCAGCCGGCCCGGGAAGCCACGTGTGTGGGAGGGGCGCCGGTCGCTGGCCACCACAGCTTGGGGAACCACTGATCCTAGGCTCCAAGCGGGCCCAGGAAGCCGCGTGTGTGGGAGGGGCTCCAGTCGCCAGCCTCTGTGGCTTGGGGAACCGCGCCTACAGGTCCTCTCTTGAGCCTTTAAAATATTAATGTGTGCTGAGAATCCCCAGAGAAGGGCACAGCCTGCAATATCATGTAGACTTATTTGACCAGGCAGCACTTTCTCCATGGCACACCTCTCAGGGCAGTATTTTTGGGACCTATTTGCATATGCCGCCTGATTCATTCTCTACAAATTGGATCACATTACACCCTACTTTAAAACCTGGGCCCTTCACTGTCTCCCATTTATCTGGCTTCTCTGCCTCATTTCCCAACCACTCTTCTCCTTGAATACTATGCTTTACCTTCTCAGGACTCCTCAGAGTTGTTGAACATGCTGTGTTCCTTCATATCCTTGTTGTATATACACACAACATATGCACATGGCAGTTCCTGGCCAACTCCTCTTATGTCACCTCCTCTATAGATCCCTCTCCAACTTTTTCAGAAATCTCTGGTTTCCCTTTCTTGTAAAACTGATCACATTTGATAATTTTTTCCTTCCCCATTGGACTTCAAATACCTAAGGCTTAATAACCATTTTTTATTCATCTTAAATCCGTAGCCTAGCACTCAGCAAGATGTTTGATGAACAAATGAGTGAATAAATGAATGAAATAAATATGCCATAAGCATAGAACATTATTTTAAAGCTGGAAAGTTGACCTTAGAAGCAGAAAAATGAACATAAATATCATTTTGTATTGAGCTCAATAATATGACTTGAGGTACTAAGAAAATGAACTCAGCTCTCATTATATTTAACTACCCAGATGAGGCCAAAAGTGTTACAAAAGGCAGGACTTATTAATGTGCTGTTCATGGGAAGATCTTTAAAAATACATGTCCCGTGACCATTGTATTTTTAATAGAAACAAAATTTTTAAGTGTTTTCTTTATTTTGTATTTCTTACTTATCAAATTAATGAGCCCATGACCATATACTGTGAAACACATGCAGCAACTCATATGAACAATATAAATGTTATTTTGGTTATTCTCTTTATGTATTTTAAGATAATAACTTATCAGAGATCTACCCCTTCATACCAGAATATTATTTGGATGATGATCCATGAAAGCAAATGTTTTACATTTCATTTTATTAAATTTCTCTTGCGCTGTTCCTTTTGATAACTTCTGCCTCTCACTTAAGAATTGTCATCTTCATCAGGTAATCTCAGCACATTCATACTGTCATCGTAGACTGGGGCCTATACTATTTTTAAGTCTCAGCTACCATAATTTTTTTTAACTTCTAAAGCAGTTTTTCATCAATATAAACATATTAAGGAAACATTTTGAGCAAAGATGAAACAAAATATTTAGGAGCAAAATTCTTGACAGTATTTGCTCAGCTATAGATGGGTGTCTCCAAATCTGTAATGTCAAAGCGCCCAGCAGAGCACACACTCTCTAATTGGCTGAAACCCACCTTTGACTTCTTTAGAAGCAGCTTCTGGCTGATGATAAAACAGCCTGATAAAAGGTCGATGCTCAGCCCATCAACTGGGTATTTGTTTTACATCTTTTAAACATATGGATTTTGGGCTCTTTCATTCATCTAATCATCAACTTAACAAAACATTTATGAGGCACTTACTCTTTGCCAGACGCTACACTAGGCACCGGGGAATACAGAGATAAAAAAATTCCCTTTCCTCAAAAAAACTCTTGGTGCAATGTGCACACAGGGAGATGGGGGAAAGTGACAAGAAGCGTACACAACCAGCTCTTACAGGAAAGTCAGAGTACCTTCCAGGTCAGGGTGGGACAGGAGGCGATTCATTCCACCATGATACAGAGGGGGTAGCAGAGGCCATACAGAAGAAGTGTCCTTTGAGCTGGGCCCTCGAGGATGATAGGAAGTTTCTAGATAGATAAAATGGTAAAGGGCATTGCTCAAAGAGGGAACAGTGATCGACCGAAGGCCTGAGAAAAGAAAATGTTTGTGTGCTCAGAGAAAGTCAAGTACCCATGTGTATTAGTTAGGGTTCTCTAGAGAAACAGAATCAACAGGGAACACTTGCAAATATAAAATTTATGAAAGTGTCTCACGTGACCGTAGGAATGCAGAGTCCAAAATCCACAGGGCAGGCTGTGAAGCCGACAACTCCGATGGATGGCCTGGATGAACTCCACAGGAGAGGCTCACCAGCCAAAGCAGGAATGGAACCTGTCTCCTCTGAGTCCTCCTTAAAAGGCTTCCCATGATTACATTTAGCATCACTAATTGCAGAAGACACTCCCCTTTGGCTGATTACAAATGGAATCAGCTGTGGATGTAGCTGACGTGATCATGACCTAATCCTATGAAATGTCCTCATTGCAACAGACAGGCCAGCGCTTGCCCAATCAGATAAACAGGTACCACAACTTGGCCAAGTTGACACCTGTCCCTAACCATGACACCATGGTAGCTGTAGGAGAGTGGAAAGGAATATGACAGGAAAACTCAACTCAGGTGAGACTGTGAGGGTCCCAGTGGGCATCTCAGGAGTCTGGACTTAATCTTCTGATCATTGAGAATCTCCTAAAAACTTTGAGTAGATCAAACTTGAATATAGTGAGCTAATTTAAAGAAATTTTTATTACAGGTGTTTTGTCATCATAGTGTGACATTTTTCTGTGTGGATTTCGGGGGAGGGTGGATTACCTGAGAGTCTTTCCTTAAATTAGCTCCTACCTGTGATTAACAGTGTACCTATGTTATTTTAAGAGCGTGATCACTCTCTAGTCCAATTTTGTTACACTTCCATCCTTGAAATAAGACAAATTCTTTTCAAAATCTCATTCTTCAATTTGAAAGAGGAAGAAATTAGCCTACCTTTTTCCTTATTGCCAAAGTCACTACGGAGCTCTAACTGAGCAGTTCAAATCTGAGTTTATTTTTGGAGCATATATTCAAATTAAACAAAAGCCTATTGCCTCATAAAATATTTAGAAAAAGAAATCTTCAGCCGTCAAATATTGAAGAAATCTGTAGCCCTACAAATACAACATTACTAGTGAAATATCTAAAATGTCAGTTACTGGATTACAGACACTTCAAGACCATGTTCTTTATGCTCAGTGAACTGAATAGGACCCATGAGGAATTTGTGAATTATAATCAAATAATTTTTAAAAGGTGGTTTGATATCATGTTGCGGTTTAGGACATAATTATTTTATGAGCCACCCATTACCTCTCTCATAGAAAAATACACTGCATTTTCACTTAAATGTAAATATTTATGAATCATTTCAAAATGTCATATTCTTTCAGCATCAGTTATAAAATGTCACCCAACTGTTCTACTCATATCCTGGTCACTCCTTTACTAGAAAACAGACAAATCATTCATTTTAAAAGAAAGAAAAGGAGAGAGAATGTGAAAGAAAAAAATACTGGAGATGGATTCATTCAAGCCTAAAGTCTTTTATTAAAAATAAAACTATCATATTAGTAGAAAGTTTTGACTGTAATATTCATTTTAGTAGAAAGCTTTGACTGTAATACTCAAGCATTTAACATGATTAATATTTCTTTTTGGTAAAACTTGTTTGAATGATGGAATAACTAAAATGATGATTTCAAACTAAAGGGATATTTTTAAAACATTTTTATTGTGAAATATTACATACATACAAAACAATAAATTTCAGAGTACACTGTAACAAGTTGTTATAGAACAGATTTCAGAGTTTGGTATGGGTTATAGTTCCACAATTTCAGATTTTTCCTTATAACTGCTCCAAGACACTGGAGACTGAAAGAAATATCAATATAATGATTCAGCAGTCATACTCACTTGTTAAATCCTATCTTTGCTGTTATAGCTCCTCCTCCCAATCTTTAGGGGTATTTGGACTATGCCCATTCTAACTTGTTTTATGTTGGAAAGGGTGTTGATAATATGGGATAAGGGAGGTGAAAATGGTTGATGTACTTGGAGAGGCTGGTGGCCCCTCTCGCTTTCATGACTTATCTAGCCTAGAAACCCATCTGAAAGTTGCAAGTTTCTGGAAAGTAATCTTAGTGCATGAAACTTTTGTAGACTCTCAGATAGAGCCCTAGGTGTTCTTTAGGGTTAATGGGAATGGTTTTGGTTGGAGTTTGGCAAACTGTGGTAATTAGCACTATCTAGCTGAAGCTTGCATAAGAGTAGCCTCCAAAATAGCCTGTCGACTCCATTGAACTCTCTTAGCCACTGATACTCTATTTTGTTACATTTCTTTTTCCCCTTTTGGTGAGGAAATCGTTGTTGATCCCAAGGTACCAGGCAGGGCCAGAGTCATCCCTGGGAATCATGTCACATGTTGCCAGGGAAACTTTTGCTCCTCAACATTATGTCATTGCGGGGGGGCGGGCGGTAATGATTTTTCTTGCAGAGTTGGGCTTAGAGAGAGAAGTTGTGTCTGAGCAAGAAAAGTGGTTTTCTGGGAGTAACTCTTAGGCATAACTGTGTGTAGGCTTAGTTTCTCAGCTACAGAAATAAGCTTCACAAGGGCAAACCTCAAGATCAAGGGCTTAGCCTTTTGACTTGGGATGTCCCTGATGTTTGAGACAGTATCAAGGGTTTCCCTGGTGGTAAGACTTAACAGTTCCATATGGAAAAGGGGATACTGTTAAGAGACATGGAAATACAGAACCAATAGGAACTCAGAAACCAACCATCCAACCAACAGAATGAGTACCTTCCTCATGCTGTGTATGTACATGGGCATATGACAGCACTCGAAAATCTCCTTGTCTGGCATTTAAGGCCTTCTGTGATTCCACCTCAATTCACCCCTTTCGAGACTTATCATCAGTTAACTACCTCCCCAAAACACCTCATCGTCAGGCCTATTCCGAGCTTAGGCCTTGACTTTTCTAGTCATCATGCCTTTGTTCCTTCTGTTCCACCTGCCTGACATCCTCTTCACTTCACTTTTGCTGAAATTCTATGTACGTATTCCTTTAGGTATACATAAATGATGTCTCCTCTGTGAAGCCCAGTCTAAATTAGTGCTTGATTCCACTTTTTTTCCCATGACCCATAGCTTAGGTTTCTGTTTTTAAACTCTGTCCATCTCCTACCTTGTGTCATTGTTGATTGTGTATGTATCTTTCTTCTCCCCTAGATTGTAAGGTCCTGAGACTATTTCTTGCTTAAAACCCCAACGTTAGTATCTTGCATGCAGCAGATGCTTAATAAGTAATTATTAAATTACACCAAAACACACATTTGATATGTCTTTGCTCACTAGAATTGATCATCTTAATGCCAGGCTTCTTCTCCAAAGCAGGATGTTCTTTAAATTATAGCAAGCAGATGAGTAACTATTTTGGTTTTAAAGCCCTTCAATAAAAAATCATTCATCCTTTGCTACCAAGTAGAAATTTCTCTGATACTTTCATTCACTAAATGTTAGGATGTATGCTGCAAATACAGTAATTTGTAAAACAGACTCAGTCTCTGCCCTGATGGAACTTTGAGACTGTCTAACTAAAATCCTTCCAACTCCAATTATTCATCCAATGTAAGTTATTAAATATCAGTCATGGACCAAACATGGTTCTAAGTGCTGAAGATAGAGCAGTGGACAAGAAAAAGGAAATCCCTTCCTTCGTGAATTTAACACTCTAATGGGGTATAAATTCAGAAAAGGATGAGAGCTGATAAAAATAAATAAATAAAATGAGGTAATAGGAGAGAGATTGATTTGGTCCTCTAGCTAGGAAGGTCAGGAATGGCCTCTCCAAGTAGATGACAATGGAATTGAAACTGAATGATTAGAAACACAACCATGAAGATCTAAGGGAAGAGTATTCTAAGTAGAAAAAAAAGAGTAAATGCAAAGATCCTGAGGAAGAAACAACGTGGCATATATAGACCAAGAAAATAGCCTAGTGTGGCTGGAACAAACAGAAAGGGGAAAGTTGTATGAAATGAAATGTCAGAAGGCAGATGAGGATTAAAATGTGGGATTTTGTAGGATAGGTTTAGAGGAGTTAAGAGTTTATTCTGATTGAAAGGGGAAGCCATTGGAAGGTTTTAGGCATAGGATTTATAAGATCTACCTTTAAAACTTCATCTTTGATACTGGGTAAAGAATAGATTGTTGGGGCATAAGAGTGATATGCTGAATATCTTCCACTGCTTATTTTGGAGGTAAATCTGACAATATTAGCTTATGAATTGGATGTCAGGGGAGGAGTAGTGAGAAAATTTAAAAACTCAAAAGTTTTTTTCCTGAGTTTTTGCCCTGGATGTGGCATCATTAAATGAATCGCTGAAGAGAGAGATGAGCAGATTTGGAGGGTGGTTGGTGGAACAAACAGAGCAGTTTCAGTATGGACATATTTAGATGAAAAGGTCAATTTGCATTTAAGTAGATATGTTGAGCATAAGGGAGAGGTCAGAGTTTAAGATTTAAATTTTTGACTTGGCTTAAATGTTTTTCTTTTAGACAACTGTGGTTTCGATAAAATTATATTAAGTTCATGGAAGAATTTTAGTCATTCATTGAATGGAAAGAATAGTCCCTTCATTTGGCAAATACTTAGGAATCAGTAATCCACATGGTTAGTTGCTAGTTATAAAGTAGTTCTGAGGAAGAACTGAAAGGAAGTTATAACGCCTCTGATTGTAGAATTACTGATTGGTTAGAAGGGAGAATTGGACAGATAAAAGAGAAAGCTGAACCTAAGAAATCAAGTCATGCAAAAGAGTACAGGACCAATTTTAAAACTTTTATTATCCATAGTAATAAGGATTATTCTAAGTGAATGGGATTCTTAGCCACTAATTTAAATTTCCCTCAGCCACCAACTTCATTTCCACAAACATTTATTGAGTCATTTACATTTGCAGAAGGCACTGGGCTAGACAGTGGGGATACAAAATGAATTTAAAAAGTGATATCCTTTAAGAATTTCTTTAACTTTTACTAAAAAAAAGCTAAAATGAAAGGTTTGCTTCTCCAATAAGTGAAAGGCCAGGGAGTTAATATGAAACAGAGAAGCCAAAGACCTGGACCATCTACAACTTGAATCATTAGCTCTGAGACCACAAATTTTTCCTTAATGAAGGCCAAGGGACATGCTAGACAAGCCCTTGGAAGGAACTATTTAGATCTGTGATGAGTAACATAAGGCCTGCAGTCCACCATAGGTAAGTTCACCTACTCACCCGTCTTCTTGACATAGCCAGAAGCTATGTTCAAATATAGCCTTCCAATTCAGAAATCAAAGGGTTGAGGGACGATGCATTTCCAAGGCCACCACAGCATGGGTAACTGTTTTAGATTGCTGGCCACCAACCTGGGTCATGGACCATCTCCTGCTAGTCAGGATGGTTGTGAGAGCAGAGGCTGAGGATTGAATTGCAAAGGACCTCCTTCCAGTGGTGTGAGAGACCAGGCTTTCTGAAGGCTTTGTGCATATGAAGCCTGGAACCCACGGTGTGAAGTAGCAGTCAAAGTACCCACCATCGGTTCTGCAAGCAGAGCGGAGCTCCTACAACCGCAAAGAGAGAGAAGCCAGGTTTGAGTCTGTTGAGTCTGTTCTCCCAGCTGTCCCCACCACCCCCATTCTACATTATAGTATTCAGTAGGAACTCAGTAAATGTTGCACTGAATAGAAATAAACCAATTCTAGGCCCTGTACGACCTTAATTGGGTCACTTCACCTCTCTGAACCTCAGCTTTTTTATCTGTAAAGTGGAGATAAGACTGGCTTCATGGTGTGATTTCACCTTTTTCCTTAGCTTTCTTTTATTCAGATGAATCCAGCCATAAGGAAACAGTTTTTTTTTTTAACCCCTATACATCTCAATGAGGTTATTTTCATTTCAATTTTTTGAATTTTTAAATGTAAAAAAAGGTTTTTCACCACTGTTTTAAATGGCGGGAAATGCCTAACTAGACAAAGCTGATAGCTTTTCTAACTCTATTATCCAGTTGCTCTGTTACTTCAAGTGATTCACAACTGCAAACAAAGGGTATATTTGCTTAGCTGGGGTCCAGACAACCCCTGGTTCTAACGGAGATCTCTCTGCGACTCAGGTTTTCCCCTCCACTTTTCTTTCATTTCCATTGGAAATAGTGGGGTGGCATTAGTTTGAATTGACGGTTCTCAACCCTGAGGGCACAGAATTATCCAGGGAGCTTTAAAGAAAAATTAAATAAACACTGATGCCTGGGGTCTCCCAGAGTTTCTGATTTAATTGGTCTGAGGTAGGACCAAGGCAGCAGTACATTTTAAAATTTCTCAGGTGACTTTAAAGTACTTTGGAGGGTTGAGACCCACTGGATAAGAGAGTGAGAGTTGACTCACAGCAGCATTCTGTTTATACTCCAGGACATTATCACTGCCCTATCCTTGACTGTGGATAAAAAGTCCCCTTGCAGCTCTGAGTACAGACCACGATGTGTTCTGGGAGGCACACTGCTGCAGCTGGAGCAGCTCCTTCAACACAAACTCTCATGCTTTTCAACCCCAGGCCTAATTTAACAGCTCAAGATTGTTTTAACGATTTGGGGTTCCTTGCAATTCCATATCCATTTAAGGATCAGATGTTCCATTCTTGCAAATGGAATTTTGGAATTGGAGTTTTGGCTGTTGGCATTTTGATAGGGATTGCACTGAATCTATGGTTGTTTTGTATCAACATCTTAACAAAATCAAGTCTTCCAATCCATGAGCATAGGATGGCGTTCTATTTATCTAGGTCACCTTTAGTTTCTTTCAGCAATGTTTTGTAGTTTTCCATGAACATGTCTTTCCCTTCATTGATTAAATTTATTCCTAGATATTTTATTCCTTTGGATATTGTGGGAAATGAGTGTTTTCTTAACTTCCTTTACGGTCTATTCATTGCTGGTGTATAGAAATACAACTGTCTTTTGTGTATTGATCTTTTATCCAGAAGAGATGCTATTCTTAAGAAAAGCAGAGTACTCCCTAAAACTTTTACCTAAAATATTCCCAGCACAGTGTAATCATAGGTTGATATATTAGCTAGAGTTAGATCTGAGTGTGACAGAAAACCCAAATAACAGTGGCCTAAATAAAAAGAAAAGTATTTTGCTCTCACATGATCATAGGCAATCCAGGGCTGATAGGATAACTTCACAATCAGGAAGCCAGACTTCTTCTATCTTTTTGTCTATCACAATCTAAGATGGAGGCTTAAATTTCAGATATTTTGTTCACATTCCATGAACATGCAGAGAAAAGTGAAGGAAAAAGATGCCTCACTTTTTGTGTGGGCCTTTGTGAAATTGCACACAACCCTTCCATTTATATCCTTTGGCCAGGACTTAGTTACATGACCATGTCTACCTTCAAAGGAAACGGCAAATAATAGCCTTTATTCTGAAAAGCTATGTGCCCAGCTAAAATTATGAGCTCTCCCACTATTGAAAGAGAAGGGACAAACACTAGGAAACAGCTAACAGTTTGTGCTCCAGGGGGCCTCTCTTTACCCTCATGCAGCTGGATTATAACTATTAAATTACATGCAAACTGTATGTTTGATTGGAGTCCTGCTGAAAACCAATGACGTGAGGTCATTTTTCTTGCATCCAAATTTCAGCAGATATGGTTCCCACTGCCCTAAGAAATCACCAATCTCACAAAGAAAGGGTTCTCAGGGTGTTCTTCAGAAAACCAGACCCTAAATCTAATGCCTGGTCAATGTGGTAGAGTGGATGTTTTACTTAAGAGAGAGAGAAAGGGCTGTCTTTGCAAATTAATTCCTCCAGATTTACACTGATGGCAAGCATTTTCGTCTATTGTGAAAGCTGCACAGATTATTTCCACAGGACCATAAATATGTTTAACACCATTATACTAAATTTTTAAGCCGGTTGGTCTTGAGTGGCTGCAAATTGTAGTTCAGGAATAACTTTCTAAGATTTGAACACCCTGAAAATTCCCAGGGGTTCTAGTTAAAGGCTTGGGGTAAAGAGTGGCGCTTAAAGACCTTGCTACAAAATTCACTGAGAAGAGAGGAAGCAAAGTTCTTTAGGCTAATTCCTGGTTTTTTTCCTTTTTAAATTTTTTTTTCTTTTTTTCACTCTTTACTTAGCCAAGGCTAAGGTAAGAATTGACATTCAAAACGGACGACTTTTCTATGTTGAGTTGGCTTCCTCTCCCTTCCTTTCCCAGTGTTCTAGAACCTGTGGAGGGGGCACGCAGAAGCGTGAGATTCTTTGCAAACAACGCATGGCCGATGGCAGCTTCCTGGAGCTCCCTGAGACCTTTTGTTCAGCCCCGAAACTGGTCTCCCAACAAGACTGCAAGAAAGATGACTGTCCTAGCGAGTGGCTTCTCTCCAGCTGGACAGAGGTATGTGCGCTCCTCAGAAGGAGCAAGGGAAGGAGGTGTGAGGCAAAAAAGAAGACATCCCCAAACAAGAACAGAACAAAACATCCTCCTAGCGTTACGGAGCAGTGTGTTTGTAGCCATCTGTGCCATGTAAGTGGGCCATCAGGCCTGGCTATGCTGTTTGGGCAAGGACTCTACGCAACACTGGGTTCTTCTCCCTCTATCTCTCACCCCCTTCCTGACCTCCATGCACCTCCTATTCCCAGATGTTTCTAGTCTTTACTCAGGAAGGGCAAAGACTCTCTAGTTCTCTTCCAGGTTACTGGACAATAAAGAACATGATTTATTAGAAAAAAAAAATTCCAAGGAAATCTTGCCTCTTTACTATCAGTTTCCTGGCTCTAAAACTTCAACAACTTCCCAGTAAGAGAACTTGATTTCCCCTGTTGCCTGCATTTTGGGAGGTGATTGTATCAGCATTTACAATTCCTGAATTTACTTCATAAGTTAGGGATATACCTTCAACTTACTTGTTTTCAGCCCCGACTGCTTCATTGAGCCCCCTTCTACTCCCCCAGCTTCACAGGCCTGCATAGAGAGGTCCCTTGAAAATTATTACCTCACAAACAGATTTACCAAGAATAGAATCACTGGGCCTGAAGTATGAAGATCTCTGTATTGAAACCAGATCCAACTTCCTCCCCTTTCTAGTATATAAGCATTTGAACTGACCTTCCTGCCCCTATTGCGTTCTTTGCATAATATCCAACTCACAGTATGGAGCTGCTGCTGATGGAAATTTATCACAGAGACACTTGCATCCACAGACGGGAAAGCTGCCACTAAACTTTAAGATGCCAGCTCTTTAAACATAAATTCATAGAACTTTGCCCTGTTAACTATCAACCCATACAAAAATTCATCAGGTGGTACCTGCTAAGGCTAATGCTAAAGAGAATCAACCCACATTACCACAGGTTTTGTAATTTGTCTGTAAAATCACTCTCTGATGGAATCTCATCCCAGGTGTCTCAGACAGAAGGGAATAATTATTTTTTCATATTTTAGAAACACTTTTATTTCAATAGGATAAAGCATTAAAAGTGTGTGGAATGAGCATGTGTATTCAAGTATGCTTGTGTGGACATACTAGTGACAATTTTTCCATGAGAATGTTGATTTGGGGTATGGCATTATATATGAAGAAAATTTAAAAATAGTGGTGCAAGAGTGAGCTCTGCCGTATTTGCCAAGTGGCTATAGATAAAGATATTCTCTTCCTGGAGTATTGTCAAGACATTGTTTTCCTAAGTCTTTTAGTCTACCCTGAGCAGGATGCTGAGGAAGGGACTTGTGTGCATTATAATTGTCCTTCCATGTTCCTGGAGTTTGTGGTCTCCAGAGCATAGGGGACACAGAAAATTCGGAAAACGTCCTTTTTGGCCTGCATATTTGAAGGGCTGGGGGAATCCTTGTGAGTAGGGTTGAGGAAAGGATTCTTCTGAGTTGAGGTCACATAGGTCCCAGTAAGAAAAGCAGGCCTTTAGCACAGTGTCATGAGTAGTTGAGTGTTCAGTCTCAAAGACAAGCAAACCTAGTTCAACTCCTGACTCTGCCACTTATTGGCTGTTTAACTTTGGGCTAGTTGCTTAACCTTTCTAAGACTTTGTATATCTGTAAAATGGAAATAATAATAACACCCACCTATATAGTCATTGGGGGCCTTAAGTTAAATAGTACATGTACTTTGTACATAGTAAGTATTAACCCTTACTATTTTTATGATTATCTTCCATTTCCGCTCATTGTCAGGAGAAAAGGAAGAAATAAAAGGAAGGACTTACACTGACTGACTGCAGTGGAGACAACAGCCTAGCTTCTCCCACAGGCTTTGCTAATCTTCCTAGGAGAAAGCAGTCTCATTTTGGAAACGAGGAGTAGTTAGCCCTCATCAAAGGACTGTCATTAGGTACTAAGGTATCTAGGTTGATGAATGGAAATTCCAATCCCTGGGGAGGGGCTGGGAATGGAGGGAAGTAATCACCACTCAATGGGTTTAAACTCAAGGAAGTGCTATACAGAAGTGTTCCTTGGGCATGTTGGCAAAAGCTCCACATTGGCCTGTCGTCTCAAGGGCCATTCTCTTGGCCCTCTGGTTAAGATGAGACATGCATTCCACACCCTCCACAAGGCTCCCCGAGGAGAAATGAAGTCCTGGATGATCTATGGGTGTTTTTCATTCTCAACTATCTGGGCTCAATCTCATGGTTACTGCACAGAATCCCTCAGAGACAGAATTAAGCCAAAGTCTCTTTCAGAGACTTCAAATAAAATTACTTGCAGATTCTATTCTGAGAGTAAGACCTGCCAAAAGTCCATACTTCTTTTCTTTAAAAGAAGCCCTCCTTTCTGCTGAAATAGTTGGCTATTACATATCTTTAAATCATATTTTTATGAAAGTCATGCCCCTCAAAAGTATTTTAAAAATTGAAGTCAGGTTAGTCAATTTCAGAGTTGAAGATGCTTAGAAGATCCTAAAGCCTAGTTGTTGTTTTTAATAAAAAATTAAAGCTATAGAACCCTTATTTTAAATGAAATATTTCTGTGAAGCTAAAAATCTAAAACACGTGAGATCAGAGCTGTTTTGGTTGAAGTGTGGGTAGGGGTCCCACATCTAGTGTTTGAGTCTTCCCACTACCTGAGAAACTCTGAATTCTGTCCTTGGCATAGTTATGGAACTGGTTTGAAAATCCTGCTTTAGCCCAGCTCCCCTATGTTAGAGATGTAGAATAGAAAAAGGATCGGACATGACCAAAGTCATAAACATGTCTTACGATCCATAGTCTAATTATTTTTCTTTGTTTTTAGTTTTCTACTTGATAGCACTGAAATTAACATGCTTTAAAAATGTCAGCCTCTTCACCCCCATCCCACCTGATCCCTGGATTTGGGGTTGTCACTTACAGTAGAAGAAGTGATTGGTGGAATCTGAAATCCACTCTCATCAGAGAGCAGAAACAGTGGGTTTGATCCTCAGCCCCATCTTTTGCATCTTAAATTTCTTTCAGGGTAGTGTGTATCACAGCACATTGCACAGGATAATGTCATTTCAATGTGTTGCATATAACACTTGAAAATGTAAGGTAATTTTTTTTGTGTGTTTTACTGTAATTTTTTCAAATGTACCTGGCATACTGCCATGACCCCAGTTCAGGCCTTTATCATATCAAGCCTAGGCTACTGTGGCAGGCCTCCTTAACCCGTGTCCCCACCTCTCATCCATCTCCTACTCCCATCCCTCCCATACACTGTTGCCAGATTAACCTTCTTGAAACACCTCTTTCATCATGTCATTCCTCCCTTCAATGGCTCCTTACTGCCTTATGGACCAATTCCAGACCTCCTGTCTGGAAATTAAAGGTCTCTGAATTCTGGCCCCAACTACCTCTTGAGCTCCTGACACTCCCAGCTTGGTCCCCCCTCTTCAGTCAGACTGGCTTCATTCTGCCTCCAGACCTGCCTTGGACTTCTGCACTGAGCTACCTCTCTTCTACCCTTGTTCTGGCTATTTCTCTGCCCCCTGTGCTGTCCCTGATTCTCTGTAGCCATCCCAGATTCTTCTCTACACCTGCCCAAACTCTGCCTGTTTTCAAGACTGTGCAGGAAATGCCTAGTGTACCATAAGCATTCAGTAATTTTTAGAGTTTGTTTTATACTTCACTTGTCCTTTAGTTTTATGTTTTTAGTAAATTCTTTTATTATTATTTAATTTTTTTTTTTTTTTAACATGGGCAGGCACCGGGAAATGAACCCAGGTCTCCAGCATGGCAGGCAAGAACTCTGCCACTGAGCCACCATTGCCCACCCTATGATTTAATTTTTTTTTTTTTTTTTTTTTGCCTGGGCAGGCACCGGGAAGTGATTTAATTTTTAAACAGCTTTATTGAGATATAATTTTCATGCTATAAAATTTAACTTAGCATAATTCTTTCAAGGTTTATCCCTCTTGTAGCATGTATCAAAACTTCATTCCTTTTTATGACTAAATGATATTCCATTATGTGGATAGAGTACCACATTTTGCCTCTGCACTTATCAACTGATGGTCATTTTGGTTATTTCTTCTTTGGGGCTACCATGATCAATGCCACTGTGGACATTTGCATGCAAGTCATTGTGTGGATGCATGACTTTTTTTTCTCTTGGATAGATACATAAGAGCAGAATTGCTGAATCCTGTGCTAAATGTATGTTTACTATCTTAAGAAACTACTAAACTGTTTTCCAAAGGGACTGTAGCAATATATGAAAATTTCCCACCAGCAACGTATGAAAATTCCAATCGCTCCACATCCTTGTCAACACTTATTGTTGTCTGTCTTATATACTTATACCACAGAGCTAAGTATAAAGTGTCATCTCTTTGTGATTTTGATTCATATTTCCTTAATATACTATTCAATTTTAATAATGAATTTGTTTTATTCCCCTCGTTTGATCGGCAGCCCCTTGGGATCAGGACCTAGCTGACACATCTTTTCTCCATAGTACGTAGCACCTCACCTCAAAGTGCACACATAACAATTACCTAGTGCATAACAGTAAAATATTGTAATTTATTTAGGAAGGGAGGAGAAGAGAATCAGCATCATCATTTCTGTCTGTGCTATTTTAAATATATTTTCTAATTTCATTCCCAGCTTTGCAAAATAAGTATAACAAGGGGAACTGAAACTTAGAGAGGTACTAAAATCCGACTACAATGTGGACACAGCTTCTCACGTTGTTATACAATTAATATTTTTTTCTCTCTTAGTCAGTGTTGTTTTACCAAGCAACTTTCCTGTATTTTGGTGCATTTGAGAGCCTATACAAAAATCCACTAGCCTCTAGTTCCTTGGACTCACATACTTTTGTCTTTCTTTCCCCACCAGTGTTCCGCAAGCTGCGGGGAGGGCACGCAAACCCGAAGCGCCATTTGCCGGCAGGTGCTGAAAAACGGGCTCTCAACTATTGTCAATTCCACCCTGTGCCCGCCCCTGCCTTTCTCTTCCTCGATCAGACCCTGTATGCTGACACCCTGTGCCAGTGAGTATGTCAGAGCTCTGGGGAAAGGGAGGTGGAGCCCAGATAGTAGCAGCCACGGCATGCAGTAGCCTTTCCTAACCCCACGGTGTCATGGGCTGCAAACCCCCATGAGGGCTGCGCGCTGGAGAGCTCTGCTGGAGACGGAAAAGGAATCTTAATTACAGGTGGCCAGGCTGCATTCTCTTCTCTGCTGGAAAAACAGTTTGCAAGGGGTAGAGCAAAGTTCACTTGCTGGCATACAGAGATCTGGAAGCTGGAGGCAGCATATTACTAATGAAGTCTAATGTTATCCACTCTGGGATTTTAAACTACTCTAAACAGATTTGTTTTGTTTAATATTAATCCCCAGAGTTGTAACACTTCTGGGCTCTCCTCACCATGTATGTTAGAGGCCTGGAGCTTTACAGGACCAAATAGGTAAACATTTAATGGGGACATTCTCTTTCCCTTTGTCCTCTGCCTCTTTTTATGATGCTGATTTCTTTTTTTTTTTTAATAAATCTTTTTAATGAGAGGAACTGCCTTTCCCTGGGGATGCATCTCCATCTAGGACCCTACTTCTCAGCTTGTCCCATTGCACCTCATTAGTTATCTGATTTTTGATTGTGGCAGCAGTTTGATGGTCCACAGCTGGTAGGCAATTCCTCCCTTAAAACATGAAGTGGTCAAGGCCTGCCCTGGCTAAAATAAACTCTGGGGAGCTTTCTATCCCTCTTTTTCTCTCTTCTTTCACCTTTTCCTTTTCCCTCTCTTTTGTTCCTGCCTCTCTGTTTTTCTGTTCTCCCCCTCTTGTCCATCTGTCTGACTCCCTGTCGTTCTCTCCCTTTCCTCCCAGGGCCTGGGCGGCTGTCCACAAAGCACAGTCCTCACATCGCGGCCGTCAGGAAGGTTTACATCCAGACGCGCTGGCAGAGGAAGCTGCACTTTGTGGTGGGGGGATTCGCGTACCTGCTCCCCAAGACCTCAGTGCTGCTCCGGTGTCCCACGCGGAGGTTCCGCAAGCCCCTCATCACCTGGGAAAAGGACGGCCAGCACCTCATCAGTTCCCCTCATGTCACGGTGGCCCCTTTCGGCTACCTGAAGATCCATCGCCTCAAGCCCTCGGACGCAGGCGTCTACTCCTGTTCTGCAGGCCCCATCCGGGAACAGTTTGTGATTAAGCTTATTGGGGGCAACCAGAAGCTCAGGCCCTCGAGCCTGCGCAGTGAGGAAGAGGCGGTGACGGTCCGGAAAGTCAGCCCAAACGAGGCCCTGCAGGCCCACAAGCACCAGAACGGAATCTTCTCCAACGGCAGCAAGGCCGAGAAGCGGGGGCTGGCGGCTGACCCCGGCAGCCGCTATGATGACATTGTCTCTCGGCTGCTGGAGCAGGGCGCCTGGCCTGGAGAGCTCATCGCCTCCTGGGAGGTCCAGGACTCCACCGAAAGGAACACGTCCTCCGAGGAGGATCAGAACGCAGAGCAGGCCCTTCTGCACCTCCCCTTCGCCATGGTGACCGAGCAGAAGCGCCTGGACGACATCCTCAGGAACCTCTCCCAGCAGCCCGAGGAGCTCCGCGACGTCTACACCAAGCACCTGGTGGCCCAGCTGGCCCAGGAAATCTACCGCAGCCACCTCGAGCCCGAAGATGTCCTCCTCAAGCCCTCTGAGCGGAGGAATCCCCCTGTGGCTATCTCTCCTCGCAAACACGTGTCTGGCTTCAGCAGCTCCCTCCGGACCTTGTCCTCTGCGGAGGCCGGAGGCGGCTCTCACCGGCCGCCCCGCAAGCCTGCCATCCTGCGGAAGATCTCGGCGGCCCAGCAGCTCTCAGCCTCTGAAGTGGTCACCCACCTCGGACAGACCGTGGCCCTGGCCAGCGGGACACTGAGCGTGCTTCTGCACTGCGAGGCCATAGGCAACCCACGGCCTGCCATCAGCTGGGTCAGAAATGGAGAAGAGGTTCAGTTCAGTGACAGGTGAGCCTTGTAGGTACCTGATATAGGAAGGGGCAGGTGGAAGGGGAGGAGGCATATGGGCCACATTTTGTCCAAATCGCTCTATCCATACCTCCCCCAGGTTGCTTCCACATATAGGACTTAGAGCACACCCTAGGGTTCAGGCTCTGTCTCAGCACTGATGAACTGTCAGAGTAAAGGCAGGTCCTCTAATTTCTCTAAACTGTATGCTTTCATCTTTATGAGGTAATAGCAGCACTACCTACCCACTCCCATAATCACAGGATCCCAAAGATTAATGAGATACTCTCTATATAGCTTTGAACTGTGGACAGAAAGATACCATTCTGGGCCAAGGCATTATTATGGTTACCATTTTGTGAGATGAACTCTGGAAAGCTTCCACAACAGGGCATTGTCTCCATGTGTGTGGTCTTCAGTGCTGGGGAAAGAGCACAGCCAGCACACACTGTTCCCCATGGGTGAGCCCAACCTCTGTCTGGGCTGGACAAGGCTATTTGTCCCAGGAAGCTTTTACTCCTGGTCAGACCTGTGATCCAGTATCTGTTGGTGTCTCTGTGTTGATGTGTTATTGTGGGGATAACACCACGTATAACTTACTGGTTTCCTTCAGCCATCGCCGTTCATAATGTAAAATCAGTAATGGTAGCAGAAGTAATAGCATTATTTTTTCACATCTATATGTGCCAAGCACTATACTATGCTTTCTACATAAATTTTCTCTTTTAGTCTCTGCAGTGGCCCTAGCAATAACATTGTCAACTGGCATTAATTGAGTAGTGACTACCTGCCAGCCCAGTGTAAACGCTTTATGTCCATTATCTCACTGAAGCTCAATAACAGCCTAGAGAAGTAGGTAACAGTTTTATCCACACTTTACAGAAAAGTAAACAGATGAAGTTAAGGAACTTGCTAATGATTATATCTATTAAGTGACAAAGCTGAGATATTTGACAAAAATGAGATAGGTAGTCACGCAAAGAATCATAAACTACGGACTGCAGGAGATCCTTAAATGTTGTTCAGGGGCAGGCAGCTGTGGCTCAGTGGTAGAGTTCTCTCCTGCCATGCTGGAGACCCAGGTTCGAGTCCCAGTGCCTGCCCATGTTTAAAAAAAAAAAATGTTGTTCAGTCCAAATTCCTTATTTTGACTTACTTTCTTTGAAACCAAGTATAATGCTTTTTGCATTAAATCTATGTCTAAATTATGTCATTCAACTAAATCTCTTCTCTAGCTTCCTACCTTTGGTAAAGGAAAGAAAAAAGCCAACATTTGCTGTATCAGTCACTATCCCAGGTTTATTTCTATGTAACTAGATTTGTTATTCTGACAGTTCATCCTCAAGTTTGACACTTCCCCCATTTTTACCTAGAAGCTGAGGTTCAGCTGCCCACCCAAGATCGCACTTTAGAAAGAGCTGGACAGAGGATTCAATATCAAGTTTACCTGATTTCAAAAAATCAGCTGTGGCTACTCTTGAGAGACTTGGTGAACAGGCAGCTCTCTGTCCACCCTGCCCACAACTTTTTTCCCGTTGGAAATGTCAGTACTATTGCCTCTCAGCCTTGGGACTTATAGACCAAAGAGCTTCAGTAATAATACTAAGTAATATATTTTTGTGCTAGTGGTTTAAAAGGATTATTATCTTGTTGAACCTTTCCAAAAACCCTATGGGGTAAGTATTGTTGTTAGCGGATCATAGGTAAGAAGGCTGAGGCATGGACGTCAAGGCTGCATAAAGATGCTGGAGACAGGGCTTGCAGTCAGGCAGTGTGTCTCGAGAACTTGTGCTCTTAACCTCTCCTCTTGTTTGCCCCTTGGTCCTCTCCAGCCCATATTTTCCTTAATCAGCTTAATCGCCCTAATCCTTATAGTTCTCTCCAAATCTTTGTGAAGGGGTTGCAATAAATCCCCTTGAGACTGCTGGTTCACTGAAAGGCAAGTCCAGTGTCAGACCCCAGGACAGTGAGTGCTGGCTGAGAATGTTGCCCTACTCATCTGTGTCAGTTCAACTGCCCTGCCTCTTGTACCCACATCACACCAGCTCCTCCACCAGCTGGTGAGTTTCTCAGGTTTTATTCATATCCCTTGAGCCTATTGCCCAGGATCGATACTATTGGGATTGAAGGGAATAGCATTCACGGTGTGAGGAAAAAATATTGAAATTAACATTTCTTGACTTAGTTCATACACTGTGCCATAATACTTAGAACTTTTGCCACCATCGAGATTTTTTTCTGTATCTAGGTTTGACAAAGCTTTTCAATGCAAGTTATTGGCCTGCAGTAGGGAAAAATAAAATTAATATATAATAGCCATAATGTTCACCACAACGGGGAACATACAAACTCTTAACCTATTTTAGAAGTGAGGAAATCAAGGCTCTCAGTAAGTGGTTCAGGAGCTTGACCTGTGTTAAATAGCTAGTAAAAGGCAACTGCAAGAAAGTGGGTTCAAACCCAGCTCTGCCCAACTCAAGCCCATATTGTTTTGAGTGAGTGAGTTCCTGCTGTGTGCATCTCCTATACTTAACTAGGACTGCCAAATTGCCTCAAGACCTTTGCCATTTTCCACCAGCTAATTGCGGGATCCTTTCCTTTAAATAGTACCTTGTTCCTCCTAAAAAAAACTGTAGAACAAGACAGAGTGATGGAAAACACAGAGCAGTCATCAGGATTCTGCTCTGCCTGGGGGCTGCAGGAAGAACATGTAGGCTAAACTTTCCTCAGAGATCCAACAGTTTCCTTGAGTGCTACAGATTTTGGAGATGTCCAAAGATCATGCCCCATCCAGGTAACCTGGTGATGAAAGGAGAGATGTGAAAGAGGCTAGACTAGGATTGAGGGATCCAGGCTGACCTTGCCAAGGACTTCACACTTCCCATGGTCTCGGTGTCTTCATTTCAAAAGTCAGGAGGTTGTACCGGATCATCTCTGAGGTCCATTCAGTCTCCTTCCCATTTACAGAAGGCTACAGAATGTTGAAACTCACATGTTAAGGGAAAATGAGTACCATAACTTAAAAAGTTGTGCACTTCATACAACAGGGATTCAGTGATCACATGAATTTGCAAAATGCTCACTTAAAGCTAATAAGTACATGTATTTACTGCTGGGATCTGACTTTTTTAATATGGCATTTGATTTTTTATTTTTTCTTATAAAAGGTTTATAAAACAATTCATAAAATACCTAAATCCGTAAAGTAAAAATGCAAGTCTCCCTCATCCTCCCAATCCTATTCCCCAGCAGTTACCACTCGTTAATTTGGTATATATCCTTTTAGGATTTTTATATGTTTTATTGTATTGCATATAAAACCTATATACACAGATAGGATTTCTTTTTTAAAGTGAAATATTAGTCATGTTCAGAAATTTGACTTGGTTTTTACTTAACAACATGTCTAGGATACATTTTCATAACAGTACGTTATGTATCACCTTTTTTAACAGCTAGTTATTGTTCCTGAATACATTTAACTGTCCCCCAATTGAAAATTATTTTGACTTTTCCTCTTTTTTTTTTTTAACTCCTTTCAGCTTGCCAATGTGTATTGTGACTTTCCAAATGGGCACTATAATTTGCAATGTTTTCTAAGTGTTTCTTTTAAAATCACTGAACAATTACATGGTTTAATAATCTCAGAGATACCAATAATCCTTGAAATACCATTTAGGAAATACTACCTTAGCATTTTAACTTCCACCTTAATGGACATTAAGGATCTACCCTCAATGACTTTCAGATGGAGAAGATTGACTGGAATGTTGCTAGATAAAGAGTCATGGCAACCAGATTTTCAAGCTGCTTGGTCTGTGACAGTTGTGGGCAAGTCCTGGCTGTTCGGTCACCTAGGACATGGGTGGAGTGGGACTGGGGTTAGCATTAACAGGAAAGCCCTAAGAGGCATGGGCAAACAGTTTTTGTCACCGTCAAGATGTTTTTCTATATCTAGCTGTGACAAAGCTTTTAGATGCAAGTTATTGGCCTGCAGTAGGAAAAAATAAAAGATTTTCATTTGTGATCTTGGACATCATAAATTTCCATTTTACTTGGCTGGCCTGTAAGAAATATGGTGGGAGCTTAGTTTTCTATAAAATTTTTCGGATACTGTTTGAGAAGAGAAAGTAATGTATCTTTGCAGAGCAGAGTACACAGGAGGCACCGAGCTGCCATTGGGAATGCTTTGCTTGGGCTGTTGGTGACTTCTTTTGTGCTGAATTTCATTGCTAGTCATCATTACTATGTCTGATAGTGGTTCAGAAATGTGTATTTTCAAATGGATTTAACCAGAAACATGCTGAAATGCCCAGTTCAGTTGGTCTGTTTTGCTTAGTACCCAAATCCATCTTTCTGAAAGAGTCTGTAAGATTCAGCTGCCTGTTGGTCTGTAGGACATTGCAGTTCATTAAAGTACATTCTAAATATCCTGCATCTTGCAAGATTCTGGTCAAAATAGGAAGAAAATTACTTGGAGAAGTCTATTACTTCTTTGGCTTTAAAGTATGTCAAAGCTGGATATGAAAAATCAATTTTAGGAAAGGATGATAATTCATAAACTACTGAGCTCAACAGATAGATTAGATAGGTAGAAAGATAGAAAGGAAGGAAGGAAGGAGGAAGAGAGGGAGGGAGGAAGGGAGGAATTTACTGGTAGATATGAATTGACATTTGTTTTAGTTTCCTAGGTTGCTCAAGCAAATACCATGAAATGGGTTGGATTAAACAATGGGAATTTATTTGGTCATGGTGGTTTGAGGCTGGGGAAAAGTTCAAATCAAGGTATTGTCAAGGTGATGCTTTCTTCCCAAGAAATGCTCACTGCTGGTGATCGTTGGTCCTTAGCTTGTTACATGACAAAGCACATGGCAGCGTCTCCTGGTCTCTCCTTTCTCTTTCGGGTTTCACTGATGTTCAGCTTCTTGCTTCTTTTGACTTTCTCTCTCTGCCTGAATTTCATTCTGCTTATAAAGGACTCTAGTCATAGGATTAGGACCACCCTGATTGAGGTGAGCCATGCTTTAATTGCAGTAACTCATCAAGAAGTCCTTCTTCACAATGGGCTCACTCCCATAGGAGTAGATTAAGTTTAAGAACATGTTTTTCTGGACACATACAGCTTCAAATCACCACAAATATGATTCTGAGAAGCACATTTCTCAAGCAGTTTACAAGGTGTCCCTTTGTGTATGATAAACTGGTTTATCATAATCTCTTATATTCGACAGACATTCCCGTGCATGCTGAGCCAGACCGTATGTTAGACACTAGGGATGGAAGGGAAAGTGCTAAAAGAGGG
Organism: Tamandua tetradactyla; assembly: GCF_023851605.1. Classification (NCBI taxonomy): domain Eukaryota; kingdom Metazoa; phylum Chordata; class Mammalia; order Pilosa; family Myrmecophagidae; genus Tamandua; species Tamandua tetradactyla. The sequence continues at coordinate 78,336,339 of NC_135328.1, read as the reverse complement.
TTATGCGTATTTATTTTTTCTGTAAGTTTGCTAATCTTTCTGCAGTATGCCAGGCACATCTCTAAGTGTTGGGGATATAGTGGTAAATGAAACGGAAGTCTGTGTTCTCTTGGAGTTTACATGGATATAGATTTCTACTCAAATGGCACTCATCAGAGAGGCCTTACTTAATAACTCCATCTAAAAAAGTGCCCCTTATCATTTTATTATCCATTTAACCCTCCTAGTTTATTCATCTAATTTTACCATCTTCTGATATATATTATATATTTATCCTCTCCATGAGGGTAGCAGCTTTGTCCATTTTCTTTACTGCCGTATCCCCGGTACTTAGAATAGTACCTGGCACCAAACAGGTCCTAAGTAAATGATGAAGGAATGAATGAATGGAGTGAGACAATGAACACAGAAATAGAACAAAGAACAAGAGAAATGTCAGATGAGAAGTGTTGCGGGAAGTCAAAGCAGGAGGACGTGATAGAGATGATGAGGTGACCACTTTGGGTGGGCTCTCGGACAGAGTTCCAGGTGTGCGGAGAACAAGAAGGCAGGAAGACGGGCGTCCTGGGCAAGGGAAGAAGTCATATAAAAAGTCAGAAGTGGGGACTTCCTGGAAGATGGCGGCTTAGTAAGACGCGCGGATCTTAGTTTCTTCTCCAGGACACCTACTAGGGGAGTAGAAACGATACAGAAAGCGCCCAAAGCCACAACAGAGATAAAAGAGACAGCGTACCCCATCCTGGAACGGCTGGCTGGCTGAGAGAAGCAGCTCGGGTGAGATCGCCGAGGCGCGCGGGCCTTACTGGGCGGGGTGGCAAGTGGCCGGAGTCACTCCCTTCCCCCTTCCCGGGCCGGCTGGGAGAATTGGAGAGGTAGTCCCCTGAAACCAAGGCGGCTGGCGCCCACACCACGCGCAGCCCCCGGACCAACTGAGAGAATTGGATCGGAAACCCCCAGGCCGCGGAGAACGGTGACCCCGTGACTCCCGGGGAACGTGCACTCTCTCGGGCGGGCCCCTGCCGCTGGCGCCCTCCCGCCACGCTTGTTGCCCAGGGCCGACTAGGAAATTCGGACGGGCTCTTTCCCTGGCTGCGGCGACCAGCAACCCTCCCTGCGTTCGGACACCCTCCCTGCGTTCGGACCCCGGGCCAGCTCAAGCCGCTTCGGCTAGCGAACCCCCAGGACGGCGAGAGTTTTCCAAAGTTTAAGGTCCCACAGCACCTTTTACTGGTGGGACCCGCAGACAAATGTGTGCCACGAGCGCCACCTACTGGGCAGGATAAGAAAAACAGAACCCAGAGATTTCACAGAAAAATATTACAACCTTGCTGGGTCCAACACCAAGAGAAATCTGAATAAATGCCCAGACGCCAGCAGCAGAAGATAACTGTCCACGCTCAAAAGATTGAGAATATGGCTCAGTCAAAGGAACAAACTAATAGCTCAAATGAGACACAAGAGCTGAGACAACTAATGCTGAATATACGAACAGAAATGGAAAATCTCTTCAAAAATGAAATCGATAAATTGAGGGAGGACATGAAGAGGACATGGGCTGAACATAAAGAAGAAATAGAAAAACTGAAAAAACAAATCGCAGAACTTATGGAAGTGAAGGATAAAGTAGCAAACATAGAAAAAATAATGGATAGCTACAATGATAGATTTAAAGAGACAGAAGATAGAATTAGTGATTTGGAGGATGGAACATCTGAATTCCAAAAAGAAACAGAAACTATAGGGAAAAGAATGGAAAAATTTGAACAGGGTATCAGGGAACTCAAGGACAATATGAACCGCACAAATATACGTGTTGTGGGTGTCCCAGAAGGAGAAGAGAAGGGAAAAGGAGGAGAAAAACTAATGGAAGAAATTATCACTGAAAATTTCCCAACTCTTATGAAAGACCTAAAATTACAGATCCAAGAAGTGCAGCGCACCCCAAAGAGATTAGACCCAAATAGGCGTTCTCCAAGACACTTACTAGTTAGAATGTCAGAGGTCAAATAGAAAGAGAAGATCTTGAAAGCAGCAAGAGAAAAACAATCCATTACATACAAGGAAAACCCAATAAGACTTTGTGTAGATTTCTCAGCAGAAACCATGGAAGCTAGAAGACAGTGGGATGATATATTTAAAATACTAAAAGAGAAAAACTGCCAACCAAGACTCCTATATCCAGCAAAATTATCCTTCAAAAATGAGGGAGAAATTAAAACATTCTCAGACAAAAAGTCACTGAAAGAATTTGTGACCAAGAGACCAGCTCTGCAAGAAATGCTAAAGGGAGCACTAGAGTCAGATACAAAAAGACAGAAGAGAGAGATATGGAAAAGAGGGTAGAAAGAAGGAAAATCAGATATGATATATATAATACAAAAGGCAAAATGTTAGAGGAAAATATTATCCAAACAGTAATAACACTAAATGTCAATGGACTGAATTCCCCAATCAAAAGACATAGATTGGCAGAATGGATTAAAAAACAGGATCCTTCTATATGCTGTCTACAGGAAACACATCTTAGACCCAAAGATAAACATAGGTTGAAAGTGAAAGGTTGGGAAAAGATATTTCATGCAAATAACAACCAGAAAAGAGCAGGAGTGGCTATACTAATATCCAACAAATTAGACTTCAAATGTAAAACAGTTAAAAGAGACAAAGAAGGACACTATATACTAATAAAAGGAACAATTAAACAAGAAGACATAACAATCATAAATATTTACGCACCGAATCAGAATGCCCCAAAATACGTGAGGAATATACTGCAAACACTGAAAAGGGAAATAGACTCATATACCATAATAATTGGAGACTTCAATTCCCCACTCTCATCAAGGGACAGAACATCTAGACAGAGGATCAACAAAGAAATAGAGAATCTGAATATTACTATAAATGAACTAGACTTAATAGACATTTATAGGACATTACATCCCACAACAGCAGGATACACCTTTTTCTCAAGTGCTCATGGATCATTCTCAAAGATAGACCATATGCTGGGTCACAAAGCAAGTCTCAACAAATTTAAAAAGATTGAAATCTTACACAACACTTTCTCGGACCATAAAGGAATGATGTTGGAAATCAATAATAGGCAGAGTGCCAGAAAATTCACAAATACGTGGAGGCTCAACAACACACTCCTAAACAACGACTGGGTCAAAGAAGAAATTGCAAGAGAAATTAGCAAATACCTCGAGGCGAATGAAAATGAAAACACAACATATCAAAACTTATGGGACGCAGCAAAGGCAGTGCTAAGAGGGAAATTTATTGCTCTAAATGCCTATATCAGAAAAGAAGAAAAAGCAAAAATTCAGGAATTAACTATCCATTTGGAAGAACTGGAGAAAGAACATCAAGCTAACCCCAAAGCAAGCAAAAGGAAAGAAATAACAAAGATTAGAGCACAAATAAATGAAATTGAAAACATGAAAACAATAGAGAAAATCAATAAGGCCAGAAGTTGGTTCTATGAGAAAATCAATAAGATTGATGGGCCCTTATCAAGATTGACAAAAAGAAGAAGAGAGAGGATGCAAATAAATAAGATCAGAAATGGAAGAGGAGACATAACTACTGACCTCACAGAAATAAAGGAGGTAATAACAGGATACTATGAACAACTTTACGCTAATAAATACAACAATTTAGAGGAAATGGACGGGTTCCTGGAAAGACATGAACAACCAACTTTGACTCAAGAAGACATAGATGACCTCAACAAACCAATCACAAGTAAAGAAATTGAATTAGTCATTCAAAAGCTTCCTAAAAAGAAAAGTCCAGGACCAGATGGCTTCACATGTGAATTCTACCAAACGTTCCAGAAAGAATTAGTACCAATTCTCTTCAAACTCTTCAAAAAAATCGAAGTGGAGGGAAAACTACCTAATTCATTCTATGAAGCCAACATCACCCTCATACCAAAACCAGGCAAAGATATTACAAAAAAAGAAAACTACAGACCAATCTCTCTAATGAATACAGATGCAAAAATCCTCAATAAAATTCTAGCAAATCGTATCCAACAACACACTAAAAGAATTATACATCATGACCAAGTAGGATTCATCCCAGGTATGCAAGGATGGTTCAACATAAGAAAATCAATTAATGTAATACACCATATCAACAAATCAAAGCAGAAAAATCACATGATCATCTCAATTGATGCAGAGAAGGCATTCGACAAGATTCAAAATCCTTTCCTGTTGAAAACACTTCAAAAGATAGGAATACAAGGGAACTTCCTTAAAATGATAGAGGGAATATATGAAAAACCCACAGCTAATATCATCCTCAATGGGGAAAAATTGAAAACTTTCCCCCTAATATCAGGAACAAGACAAGGATGTCCGCTATCACCACTATTATTCAACATTGTGTTGGAGGTTCTAGCCAGAGCAATTAGACAAGAAAAAGAAATACAAGGCATCAAAATTGGAAAGGAAGAAGTAAAACTATCACTGTTTGCAGACGATATGATACTATACGTCGAAAACCCGGAAAAATCCACAACAAAACTACTAGAGCTAATAAATGAGTACAGCAAAGTAGCAGGTTACAAGATCAACATTCAAAAATCTGTAGCATTTCTATACACTAGTAATGAACAAGCTGAGGGGGAAATCAAGAAACGAATCCCATTTACAATTGCAACTAAAAGAATAAAATACCTAGGAATAAATTTAACTAAAGAGACAAAAAACCTATATAAAGAAAACTACAAAAAACTGCTAAAAGAAATCACAGAAGACCTAAATAGATGGAAGGGCATACCGTGTTCATGGATTGGAAGACTAAATATAGTTAAGATGTCAATCCTACCTAAATTGATTTACAGATTCAATGCAATACCAATCAAAATCCCAACAACTTATTTTTCAGAAATAGAAAAACCAATAAGCAAATTTATCTGGAAGGGCAGGGTGCCCCGAATTGCTAAAAACATCTTGAGGAAAAAAAACGAAACTGGAGGTCTCGCGCTGCCTGACTTTAAGGCATATTATGAAGCCACAGTGGTCAAAACAGCATGGTATTGGCATAAAGATAGATATATCGACCAATGGAATCGAATAGAGTGCTCAGATATAGACCCTCTCATCTATGGACATTTGATCTTTGATAAGGCAGTCAAGCCAACTCACCTGGGACAGAGCAGTCTCTTCAATAAATGGTGCCTAGAGAACTGGATATCCATATGCAAAAGAATGAAAGAAGACCCATCTCTCACACCCTATACAAAAGTTAACTCAAAATGGATCAAAGATCTAAACATTAGGTCTAAGACCATAAAACAGTTAGAGGAAAATGTTGGGAGATATCTTATGGATCTTAAACTGGAGGCGGTTTTATGGACCTTAAACCTAAAGCAAGAGCACTGAAGAAGGAAATAAATAAATGGGAACTCCTCAAAATTAAACACTTTTGTGCATCAAAGAACTTCATCAAGAAAGTAGAAAGACAGCCTTCACAATGGGAGACAATATTTGGAAATGATATATCAGATAAAGGTCTAGTATCCAGAATTTATAAAGAGATTGTTCATCTCAACAACAAAAAGACAGCCAACCCAATTACAAAATGGGAAAAAGACTTGAACAGACACCTCTCAGAAGAGGAAATACGGATGGCCAAGAGGCACATGAAGAGATGCTCAATGTCCCTGGCCATTAGAGAAATGCAAATCAAAACCACAATGAGATATCATCTCACACCCACCAGAATGGCCATTATCAACAAAACAGAAAATGACAAGTGCTGGAGAGGATGCGGAGAAAGAGGCACACTTATCCACTGTTGGTGGGAATGTCAAAGGGTGCAACCACTGTGGAAGGCAGTTTGGCGGTTCCTCAAAAAGCTGAATATAGAATTGCCATACGACCCAGCAATACCATTGCTAGGTATCTACTCAAAGGACTTAAGGGCAAAGACACAAATGGACATTTGCACACCAATGTTTATAGCAGCGTTATTTACAATTGCAAAGAGATGGAAACAGCCAAAATCTCCATCAACAGAAGAGTGGCTAAACAAACTGTGGTATATACATACGATGGAATATTATGCAGCTTTAAGACAAGATAAACTTATGAACCATGTAATAACATGGATGGACCTAGAGAATATTATGCTGAGTGAATCCAGCCAAAAACTAAAGGACAAATACTGTATGGTCCCACTGATGTGAACGGACATTCGAGAATAAACTTGAAATATGTCATTGGTAACAGAGTTCAGCAGGAGTTAGAAACAGGGTAAGACAATGGGTAATTGAAGCTGAAGGGATACAGACTGTGCAACAGGACTAGATACAAAAACTCAAAAATGGACAGCACAATAATACCTAATTGTAAAGTAATCATGTTAAAACACTGAATGAAGCTGCATCTGAGCTATAGGTTTTTGTTTTGTTTTGTTTTGTTTTGTTTTGATTTTACTATTATTACTTTTTATTTTTTATAGAATGTTACTATATTAACATTCTATATCTTTTTCGGTTATGTTGCTAGTTCTTCTCAACCAATGCAAATGTACTAAGAAATGATGATCATGCATCTATGTGATGATGTTAAGAATTAATGATTGCATGTGTAGAATGGTATGATCTCTAAATGTTGGGTTAATTTCTTTTTTTCCGTTAATTAAAAAAAAAAAAAAAGAGAGAAGGGATAATTGGAGATGAAGGGATACAGACTGTACAACGGGACTGGATATAAAAACTCAGAAATGGACAGCACAATACTACCCAATTGTAATGCAATTATGTTAAAACACTGAATGAAGCTGCATGTGAGGTATAGGTTTTTTGTTTTTGTTTTTTTTGTTTTTTTTTCTTTCTATTATTGTTTTAATTCTTATTCTGTTGTCTTTTTATTTCTTTTTCTAAATCGATGCAAATGTACTAAGAAATGATGAATATGCAACTATGTGATGTTATTAAGAATTACTGATTGTACATGTAGATTGGAATGATTTCTAATTGTTTTGTTAATTCTTTTTTTAATTAATAAAAAAAAAAAAAAAAAGTCAGAAGTGAAAATGGTTTTGTTACACTGAAGGAAACCAAAAGAAGTAGTAAGGGCATGGTAGGCAAAGGGTGGAAGTGGTCCTGAGGGTAACCAGAGACCAAGGGAAGGAGTTTAGATTTTAGTCTAACACGGGAAGCTTTGGGAGGATAGTTGGCAGAAAAGTGACGTCATGTGATTTTCCACTTTTAAAGACACACACTGACTGCTTTGGTGGCGAATGGATTATTGAGGGGTGTGCGTGAAAGCTGGGGGCCTAGGAAGGAGTCCAGTACAGCAGTCCAGTGAAGGGGGCAGGTGAGCCCTTAGAACCACAGTCACTTTAACTCCACAAATATTCACTGGTTACCTACTGTGCATTCAATGCAGGGATAAGTACGGGACAGTAAGACCATAAATAAGGCAAGATCTCTGCTCTACAAAAACTAAAAAATAGTAACATGCTTGTATAGGATAAAATACTTAGGCCCCAAATTTGTTTTACACTCCATCCAGCAATATACTTCTCTTTAAACTTACTTCTGACCTTCTTTTTAAACTTACCTCTGACCTCCTTTGCTTTTATTGTGATTACATGTATTTTAAAAATTCCCCATTTTAACCATTTTCATGTTTACAACTCAGTGATATTAATTATATTCACAATATTGTGCTACCATCACTACCATCCATTACTGAATATTTGGTCATCACCCCAAAATTAAACATTACCACAACCCCCCATCCCCAGTCCCTGGTAACGTGTACTCTACTTTCTGTCTCTACAGATATGCTTATCCTAGGTACTTCATATAATATAAATCATGCAGTGTTTACCATTTGTGTCTGGCTTATTTCACTCACCATGATGTGATGTCTTTAATGTTCTTCCATGTTGTCACATGTATTAGAACTTCATTCCTTTTTACAGCTGAATGATACTGGGCACTCGAATTGCTTCCACCTTTTAGCTAATATGAATTATGCTGCTATGAACATTAGTATATAAATATTTGTTTGAGTCTCTGCTTTCAATTCTTTTGGTATATATATGGCCTAGAAGTAGAATTGCCAGATCATATCGTCATTCTGTGTTTAACTTGTTTTCCACCAGAAAAACTTTTTGTTTTCCACAGTGTATATGCCATTTTGCATTCCCACAAACGTGTGAGGATTCCTATTTCTCTGTGTCCTTGCCGACATGTCATTTTCCATTTTTTAAATAGCCATTCTAATAGATGTGTAGTATCTCATTGAGTTAGAGCATCTTTTCATACGTTGTAACCATTTATATATTCTTCAAGCCCTTTGCCCAGTTTTTAATTGGATTATTTGTCTTTTGTTGCTGTGTTATAGGTGTTCTTTATACATTCTGGATATAAACTCTTCAAATATATGATTTCCAAATATTTTCTGCCAATTCTCTAGGTTGTCTTTTCATCTTCTTGATAATGTTCCTTGATGTACAGGTTTTAAATTTTGATTAAGTCCAATTTATCTGTTTCTTCTTTTGTTGCTCATGATTTTAGCACAAAGTCTAATTAATCCATCGCCTAATATAAGGCTGTAGAGATATTTCACTGTGCCTTCTTCTAAGGGTTTTATAATTTTAGCTCTTATATTTAGGTCACACCCATTTTGAGCTCATTTTTGTATATCATGTGTGGAGTGGTCCAATTTCATTATTTTGCATATGGATATTCAGTTTTTCCAGCAGCATTTATTAAAGAGGCTATTCCCCATTGATTGGACTTCACCATGAATGTGAGCGTTTATTTCTGAACTCTCATTTCTATTCCATTGGTCTATATGTTTGTCTCTATGCTGGTACCATACTCTTTTTTTTTAATGCAATTTTATTGAGATATATTCACACACCATATAGTGCATCCAAAGTATACAATCAGTGGCTCACAGAATCCATCATATAGTTGTGCACTCATCACCACAATGATTTTAGATCATTTTCGTTACTCCAAAAAAAAAGAAATAAAAATTAAAAAAGAAAATTCAAAATATCCCATACCCCTTATCTCCCTATTATTATTTTTTGTCTTTATTTTATTATTCATCTACTCATATACTGGATAAAGGGAGTGTCCTTTGTAAGAGTTTTACAATCACATGGTCACATGATAAAAGCCATGCAGTTATACAGTCATTATCAAAGATCAATACCACTGAATTACAATTCAACAATTTCAAGTATTTCCTTCTAACTATTCTCATACACTAGAAACTAAAAAAGAAATATCTTTATAATGAGTCAGTAGTCATAATCATATGTTAAATCCTAGTTTCTCAGTTACATATCCACCCTCCCATTTACTGTTCTCTCAATCTTCAGGGATATCTGGGCAATGCCCATTTTTACTTCTTCATGCTGGGAAGAGATACTGACTTCATGGGCTAGAGGAATGAAACTGGTGGATGTTCTTGGAGAGACTGGGTTCCATACTCTGTTGATTACTGTAGCTTTGTAGTAAGTTTTGAAATTAGTAAGTACGTACTTCTAAACTTTTAAGTGGCTAGAAGAGAGGTTCAGTGTGCATATTAATCACCAAGAACTTGCTAAAAATGTAGATGTCCATATCCTATCCTACTCTCAGAAATTCTTGCCTTGGTAGGGTCCTGTAATTTTTGTTTAACAGGCACCAGGGGTGATTCTGAAGCCTGAGGTTCAAGAACCATCTTTAGGAAGCACCGAAAGAGAAAAGAAAGAAAAAGGTGAATCTATGATAGAATTCTCTTAAAGGATTTGGTGGACAGTTAGAGATCCATGCTAAAATGATGCTTAGGTATTGTGGGTATCAGTTTTCCAAGAATTCTCCTAACCTCATACCTTCCCTCCCAGACTCCCACCAACTCACATATTTATACATGGGTTGCCCTTAGTTCATACTTCTTGGATGACTTTACAGAGACAAGATTGTGAAAATGAAAGTGCTTATACATGAAGGAAGCCAACATGGCAAAAGTTAACAGACTCCAAATCTGCTGCCAGTTTTCTAGAAAAATTTATGGACTGGCTAGGGTTTAAAGTAATTAAATCTAGTTACCAGGTTCAGCCTGAGAACAAAGAATCAGAACTGACTTTTAAGTATAGCCATCAAGGGTGTTTAGTAAAATTTTTTCAAAGGGCTATGCTCTCCTTGATTAGAAAACATGAGCCCTCTGCCTCGTTTACATGCTATTTCCATTGCTGAATTCATTTAGATATTGCAGATCTACAATTGATGGTTTCACCATGTTACTACCCTACAAAGTCCATCAAGAGAGACATGTTATAGCCCCACTTCATGGGCTTGGTACATTAATGGTACCTGAGTGATTTGAAAGCATTCATATTACAGCTCTCGGGTAGCCAATTTATATCTCAGAATATTGTGCATCTAGAAGGCTATTAGAAGTGCCTTCCAATGATATCAGTTATGAATGTTTAAAAGCCCGACTTGGTATTTCCACTCTGTTTGTTATGAAATTGGCTTCTATTTGTCCGTCTTATATTCTAAGGCTGCATGCAGCATAGATGTCTCTTGGAAAGCTTCCCATTCCCCCACAGAAAAAAATTGTTTCTTGTTTGTTCAAAAAAAGAAACTTGTCTCTCAAAACATCCCTTATCTAATTAGCTTAAGATTATTTAATGTATCTTTTTAAAGGCACCCCCTTGCTACTTTAAAAAACCATACTCTTTTGGTTTTCTTCCTACATCTGTGCTTATTCTTCCTCAGTCTTCTTCATGGACTTCTCATTTTCTACCCACCCCATAACTCCTCTCTTACAGTGTCCCTCTGTTTACCCTAATGATTGCAGGCTCCAGTACTCCTCTGTATACTAATGATTCTCATATATCTAGCACCAGATCAAATCTCCCCTTTGACTCATGTAAACAACTGGCTAATGACTTTCCCTTCTCAGGTGGCCCACAAATAGGCCAACACGATCTATCTAAAACTAAACTCCTGAATCCTATATCAATGAAGAGCTACCTTCTATCCAGTTTCCCCAAGACAAAACATTTTCTCCTTTCTTCCTTAGTCTCTAAATTTAAACTGATCTAGCTCCTCAGTGGTTCTTTAATCCCCTCGTTTTCTCTCTTCCACAGCTTCACCTTTTATTTTTTTACTGTTGTCAGTTCTAGATTATCACAATAGCCCCCTGAGTCTACATTTGCCTTCTCTAGACCAGAAATTGGCATATTACAACCAACTTCTTTTTTTTTTTAGCATGGACAGGCACCAGGAATTGAACCCAGGTCCCCAGCATGGCAGGCAAGGATTCTACATGCTGAGCCACCATCGCACTGCCCACAACCAACTCTTACCCTGAGCCAAGAATAGCTTTTATAGTTTCAAAGAGTTGTTTAAAAAAAAAAAAAAGTAGAAGATAAAACAGAGACCTCAGGTGGCCCTCAAGGCCTAACATGCTTAGGCCTAGCTATCCCTTTATAGAAAAAATTTACTAGTCCCTGCTCTAAACCATTCACCATGCTATACCCATTGCATCTTTCTAGCAAAATTTTCATGCTGCCCCCATGCTTAAAGTTCATTTAATGGCTTGCCATTACTTGAGGATAAGATCCAAAGTCTTTAGCATGTTATACAGAGCTTTTATCATCTGATTCCTGCCAATCTCTTTAGATTCGTCTCTTACTATAACTCCCTTCACCCCACTGAGTTTTGAACTTTGGCAATACCCAGCTACTTGCCGTTTGCATAGGTGCCTGAGACCTTTTGGCCCACTTTCTCTGGCTAATTCCTGTCCCCCAAAGCTGGGTCAAATGATCCTCCTCTGTGACCTCCATAACTCCATATGTAATAATATATCTCAGCCCTTATCACTGTGTTTTAGAATTAGCTATTTGTTTTTCTAGATTATTTTCGGAATTATGTTAAATCTTCCTTAAAGGCAGAAGAATGTGTCTTGTCTTATTTTCTCTGCAATTTAAAGAACATAGAAGACAATCAGCAAATGATAAACTGTGAATGAATGAACTAATGAATAAATAGATGCTTACCAGTAGTGAGGAGAGTGTTTCCTTAATTGCTGGGGTCTATAGCCTGCATAGTTTAGCATAATCTAGAGTTCTAGTCTCTAATGTACAACTGCAGCCATGTTCCAGAGTGATAGCTGCTTCCAATTAAACACTTCTGCCTTGACCATGTGTTCGTCACTAGAGAAGTTTCAAGAAACCTGAAGTTCTGTAGCACACAACTGCACAATTTGAAAAACAATGCTGTAGGCTGAATAGGTACAATTTAACATCCTATCTCCCATCATTTCCAGGCCAATGGAGAAATCATCACTTTCATAATAACAATAGCTAACATTTATTGAGCACTTACTGTGAACTAGGCACTGGTCCAAGTGTGTTACACATGTTCACTTGTCCTTACCATAGCCCTTTGAGGTTATTATCCCAATTTTACAGAAGTTGAAATTGAAATGCAATTTTAGGCTAACTGGTTAGGGACTCACACTTGACAAATGATGGAGCTTGGATTCAAACCAAGGCAGTTTGGCTCTACAGACTATTTCTTTTTATTGATTTTAACCGTAGTTGAATGCATGAACTTGCCATTATTTTAAAAAGAAGCCAGTTGAGTCAGCTAAGCTCAGCATAAATTAACAATCAGTATTCCAGCCAGCTGGCTTCTAATTTATGAAGCTTTTGTTTTCATTTTGGCACATCTGCTTTAGAGAGAGCCTTTTCTTTTATTGGTAGCTCTGTCTTTGCATATGTATACCCAGCTATAAATACGCACAATGCTAGTCACATTCTAGACACTCGGTAAACACTGTAATTGCTACATATGCGTCTGTGTCTTTGTGTATATTTACAGTGTTGATGGCCTGTATGTTTCTAGACCACAAATAAGATGAAGCTAAACTATTCGTCACCATTTTTTGCAATTCTAGCAGAAACTATCTCCAATTCACATTTGGATAGGATGCAACATATACCACACCCATAGCTGAAATCTGGCAAATAACACTTCCCCCTATCTAATACCAGGAGGCTCATATAATATGGACAAATATATATTCAGTATTTATATTCAGAATTCCTACATCTGTACCCAATACCAGAAACAATACCTGTAAGCACATAGCTGACTTTCTTACAGAAAATAAAGCCAGATTATCCAAAATTGGCACTCAAATTGGATTACCAAATTGAGTCAGACATTTGGATGTAGAATTATCTTTTCCTCCAAGAAAGAGTGAAATACTGCAAATAGCACCTCATTGGCCTCAGGGAAGTCCTTATTTGCTATTTAACACTATCTGCCCAAGAGTCAGCTGATGGTCACACACTACCCCAGAGCTCAGCTGATATAAAACATTTAAACAAGACTATCCTAAAGGTTAAGGGATTTTTTTCAAAAGGCAGGTGGACCCAAAGGATAATATAAAGCTAAGATACTTTCAGTAGAGAAAATACAGATTCCTTCTTAGGTGTGGGGGATGGCTCATGGGCAATATCCCACCTGCAAGGAATCCTAGGGAAAGGGCAGATGTCAAGGACTTTTTGCCTTTAATCCCTAAACCTGTTCCTTTTTTCCTTCTGTCTACATCTGGGTGCTCCACTTCCCTCTCCCACCCCTTTCATCTGGAGGAGCAATCCGATGGTCAGCACAGATGGCAACCCGTGGTGGTGAAGGACAACAAGCCTGGGTCAGGGCAATTTAGGCTCACATCCCAGTTCTGCCACGTTGTTTCTGCATGAGTATTCTTTAATCTCTCTGAACGTTGGCTTACTAACTGTTATGTTAAAGTGGTCATACCTGCCCTGCAGAATAGTGAGGAGGTAAAGAATAGCAATAATACCTAGAAAGTGCCTGGCCCTCAATGGATACTCATTTGTCAGTAGCTCTTACCCTTGTCATTTAGACATGGGACCACTGTATCTCACCATTGTTCAGGACATCACAAAATAAGGAGCTATACTCTTATTTTGATTGAGGAACACCTGGGCAGTTGTTAAAAGAGTTGGTGTAGAAAGTTATCTAGGAAAACTGTGATTGGGAATTATCAGCCTAAATGCAGGCAGCAGGAGATGTTGCTTGTATTCTACCAACATTCTTTGCTATGATTTCTGGTCTGGAAGGAGAGAGATATCTGTAGACTCTAAATGCTTATATTTCCCAGAAAACTTTGGACAACGTTCCAGAATGGTGTTGAATAGGAGATGAATTAAGAAATATTTGGAAGGCGGTAGCTTGGGCAACACAGAGTATCTGCAGATGGAAAGTTCTCAGAATGGAAGAGAGAATCAGATAGGAAATGCCTCCAGGGTCAATATCAGAACCGCAATTGTGAATAATGGTATATGTAAAAGTCATAAGCTCATGAAACACAGCTTCTAGGTTTGCAGATAATATACAAACTGGAGGCAGGATAGATAGAAAAAAAAAAGAACTAATTTCAATTTGGTTTGGCTTGTTTCCTTTATAGAACTAAAGGAAATGGAGATGACAAATGTTTTTCCCAGTTGAAAAGTGTAAGACTTACTCGTCAGAGAAAAGGAACTAACCCAGTAAATACATAAGCCTCAGCAAAATAAGTATCAGGAGTCAAGGCAAAGGTCTGAGAAATGACTGGAATGAATCAGGCAGGCAGAGAGCATTGAAGGTCACCAGCAATCAGTGAAAACCAGGCAGCACAAGTGAGGCCTAAAATCAGGTACTGTCTATTCCCTGAAAGACTTTTGGTGTCTCAGAAATAATAAATTAACCAGTAGTTAATTTATTCTTCCTAGAAAAGTGGCCCTAGCAAATGGCAGAGTTCCTGAAAAGGGGTTAACTTTTTGGTATAAATGAGGCAATGAAACGCACCAAAAGTAGAAATTTTTCCGTGTTCTAGGTTAGGGGTCAGCAAACTTTTTCTATGAAGAGCCAGATGTTATTTTAGGCTTTGCGGGCCCTATGGTCCCTGTTTCAACTGCTCAACTCGGCTTTTGTAGCCTGAAAACAGCCATAGACAATGCTTAAATAGGCCTGGCTGTGTTCCAATAAAACTTTATTTACCAAAACAGGTGGCAGCTGACAGGAGTTTGACCCCTGTTCTAGGGAACTCGGGGATCCTGACCAGCATTTCATGCAGAGGCCTGTTGTTTGAAACGAATTATGCACCAAGCAGACACAGCTACACATAGTAGCAAGTTTGAGACTGCATGGATTTCTGAAGAGGAAGGGGGCTGAAGGGAAACGGGGTTGAACGATTTGGCAAAAAGTATCAGGATAGGGTTAATAATGTGTGGTCAGGTGGCCTTTTCCCATTCCAAAAATATTTTCTGTACTTCCATTGGGACAATGGTGAAGCTTTAGGTATTAAATACCTTTCAATTGGCAATTATGTTAAAAGCATCAAAAGTTAAAAAAATAGTGAAACTCTTCATGAATCTCAAATCTGTTCCCCCAAGTATCTGTACAAAACAAAGCTCTCTCATGCAAGCCTCTGTGCTATTAATATTTGGTTTCAGAAAAAAAATTCGTACTCATAGAGGAGGTCTTCTTGCAATATTTTTCCTCCAGCTTAAATCTATTTAAAATCTAGAATATTCGTGCTAGTTCATTCTGCTAAGTGGCTGCACACCTTGGCACAAAGTAACCCCCACCGAAAATGAGACCAAACCACATGCCTTCCCACCAGGCTCCAGTGGATGCCTGGATGTGGTCAGTTTAAAAAAAAAAAGGCCATTACACTCCTGACTCCTCCATGCCCTAGCTGAGCATGTCACCTCACTTCTCTGAGCTTTTGCCTCCTCTTTAAAATGGGGTAATAATATCAATCTATTAGCATGGCTATGAGAAAAGTATACACTTGTCTAATAAATATTGGTTCCCACTGTCCCTTTGTGGTGGCTTTGATTATCCTTATCTAAGGAATCCTTAAGCAGGAAAAAAAAAATTCAGCATAAAGAAAAGACTTCAACATCTCTTCTTTATAAGCAGGAGGTTTGGATTGATGTTCTTTGCGTGGCCTGCTTTAGCTTTGCTTATTTGGTCCTAAGCCCACTCTTTTCCAACTCTCATTCTTTTGCTTTTGTTATTTATATAATTTTATGCAGTTGCAGGATTCTGGCTATTTTTTTAATGTTCTAAGATTTCATATTTGGTTAATAGTGTTAAAGCCAGTTATGGAAATAACTGGTTGTCCTTATTCAGAGATTCCTGAATCGAGAGTAGAATTGAAACAGTTGCCAAACCAATTTGCCATTTGGCCTTAGTTCTCTGTTTCTCTTTTCCATTCTAATGCTACCACCAAAGTGAAAGGAATGCTGCTCACTCCCTCGTCTCTCGCGGAGCAAACTTCTGGCTCTCTTCTCATAACCCTGATCTATTTTTTCCTTGAAAGCCCTGCATTCCTGTTATTTACCCATGCCAAAGCAGCTCCTTCTAGCAGCATCCAGAGTCTATAGGCTGAGAAATAAAGAGTGAATGGTAATGATGACAGTGTCTCAACAACAAAATAACAGTAATAACTGACACATAGGTAGTTTTACCATGTGACAGGCACTCTTCTATATGTTTTAAATACCTACTTGATGTAGAATCATTGCAACAATCCTAGGTAAATATTGTAATTCTTCTCACTTTATAATGAGCAAACTGTGTTTATGAGAAGTTAAGTAAATTACTTGCCCAAAGTAACATAGCTAGTAAGTAGCAGAGTTGGAATTGGAAGCCAGTCCATGGGGCTCTGACTTATAACTACTAGGCTATATTGTGAAGATGACCGTTCTTAGCGCCATTGCTTTTGACATAAATTAACTATGGAAAACTGAAGTGGGAACTGTGAAAGAAGTAAAAGAGTCCTTGCCCTTGAGGTATTAATTTACACTCTAACTGAGGATGTAAAACATTATAGACTGGAAAGGGCTTTGTAGTACAGCTTCCCTCTGGAAGACCAGGATTTGTCTTGTGGATTTAGGTGGCATAAAGAGGAAGAACTTAACTATTTCTTAAGGGATGGGGGAATTTGGAAGGGTAGAAAAGAGGAGGAAGAGAAGGTCTTCATCCCCAATTAATGACAAAGAAAGTCAAGGAGGTGTTTGTACTGAAACAGAAAGTTTGTGTTGGGTTTGGGGAAAGTAAATTTGAAAGGCTAAAGAGAGGAGGCTTCTGTCCTAAAGAAAGAGAATGACCTTATTATTTGCAGCTTTCAGTCCTGTGTTAGGTCCTAAAATAGGTTTAGAAATGCTTACATGTTAGGATGAGAGGTTTGAGATAGCATGCCATCACCATATAGCAGATGGGCATTTCTGTGGCCAGAGCTTTAAAATTTCTTCTGACACCTGGAAATTCCAAGGAGGATGCTCAGATTACTACCTTCTATGCCATTCCTACACCATTAAAAAGCATCCTAATATGTTAGATGCAGCTAATGTTTAAGCTGAAGCCTTTCTATTTAGAAAACAATACGAATGCATCTATATTCTGCTTTGTTGATCCTCACAACAACCCTCTGGGGTCAGTATTTTCCTCTCTTTACAGAGGGAGCTGAGAGGCTCACAGAGTTAGTTGAATGGCTTGGTCCAGACCGCCTCATGACTCCATTCTGAAGCCCAAGTTTGCTGAGAGCAAGTTGGGCAGTCTTCTTTTTCACAGAGCAGCTTCTTGTGGTTGGACATGGGAGTCTATACCAAAGATTTTTATTCATGCAACTAAAGCAAATATTTATACTTTCTCAGCTGGTCCTTACTTAACTTGTGGAGTACTTGAGAAGATATGCTGTCACAAAGAAGCTTACAAATTAAAGGCTGGCAGGAAAACAAAGATGCTCCTTCATTTTCTTGCTAAAAGTATGGTAAAAGACATAAAACAATAAATGTTAGCTCAGTAAACAAAAAGTGGAGTGGAGTGTGGGTATGGGAGGAAAGCAGGAGATACTGTCATACCTAATATGATCATAGTACCATATGCTATGTAGATCTTAACTATGCCCAATTCTTGGATCCCAATCCTCTGGTTCCTTAAATTCCGAAACAACCAGGAGAAATTTTACTGGTTTTATTTGGAAAATATTGTGATTATGTGCCAGTACATTCTAAAACAGGGCTGTCAAATTTGAAACCTAACTATAAGTTGACAGAAATGAGCTACTAACAGGTTAGATGGATTAATTGAAAAGAATCAGCCTAAAATACAAAGAAAATGTTTTTTCCAGGAATCTCTCTCACACAGGGTGGAGTGTAGTGGTTTGAAACTTTGTGTACCCCCAAAAAAAACATGTTCTTCAATTTAATCCATTCCTGTGGGTGTGAGCCCATTGTAAGTAGGACCTTTAGTTGAGGTTACTTCAGTTCAGGTGTGACCCACCTCAACAAGGTGGGTTTTTAATTGCATTACTGGAGTCCTTTGTAAGAATAATGAAATTCACACCGAAGAGAAGAAGCCAAGCGACAGAGGAAAGCCAAGTGAAAGAGGCTGAAATTCAACAGAACCCAGAAGAGAAAAGAGAGGCCAGAAAAGGCCGCCATGTGCCTTTCCATGTGCCAAGCTAAGGACCAACAATCACTGGCAGCCAACCCCAGGACACAACAGTCTTCATGAAGAAAGCATTGCCTTGATGATGCTTTGGTTTGGAATTTTTTCCAGCCCAAAGCATGAGTGAATAAATTCCCATGGTTTAACCCAAACCATTTCATGGTATTTGCTTGAGCAACCTAGGAAACTAAAACAGATTTTGATACCAGGAGAGTGGAGTGCTGCTATTGCAAATACTAAAAGATGCGCAAACAACCTTAGAATTGGATAATGGGTAGGGGCTGGAAGAGTTGTGAGATGCTTGATAGGAAAAGCCTAGATTTGCTTTGAAGAGACCATATTTGGTAGAAAAATGGATGCTAAAGGTACTTCCAGTGAGGCCTTAGGTGGAAATGATGAATTTGTTATTGGAAATTGGAGGACGGGCAATCCTTGTTTTAGAGTAGCAGAGAACTTAGCAAAATTGAGCTCTGATTCAAATGAAAGGCAAAACTGAAAGTGATGAACATGGACATTTAGCTGAGGAGATTTTCAAGCTAAATGTAGAAGGTGCAGCTTCATTTCTCCTTGCAGCTTATAGTGAAATGTGAGAGGAAAGGGATAAGCTGAGAACTGAACTCCTGGGCTGAGAACAAAGAAACTGAAAATTGATGGTTTGGAAAGTTCTGAGCTTCTAGAAGGCAAGTCCCCAGAAAATAGTATTCAATGTGACAGTTTAACCGAGCATGGAACCAGTCGCCAATTTCCATGGAAGTCAGGACTGGGGTGCGCCTATCCAGGAAGGATCTGTGGTGAATCCTTCTGTCTGATGGATTGGACCCTTGTGAACTATGTGCAAAACCAAGTTTTTTGCATAATCTATGTACAAAATACAAAGTACATAATCCACTGCCAGCCTGGACTAAAAGGAACAGAGAAGGGACAAAATGGAAGGAAAAATCTCATTGTCAAGCGCAGAACCATGGAAGCCAAGGTCTAAACCAAAGAAATGTCAGGTCAAGACAGCAGGCCCATTCATCTGTGTGAAGAGGGTGAGTCTGCCCTGGCGCTTGGAGAGGGTGGGCCTTCCACCCATTGTTCAGGGAGAGTGCTGCCACCCCACTGCTCAGGGTGGAGTCTGTGCCCCAGGGGAGAGAGTCTGGCCACCACCCCAGTGCTCAGAGAGGGTGAAACCTTCACTGAAGTGTTTGGGGAAAGCATGGCGACTGTGCAAACATTTGGATGGGGTGGGGCTCCTGCTTCATCTGGCCTGAAGGTCAAAACATCATTCTACAGATAACTATCAGACAATGAAGTCTAATGGAGTATGCCCAGCTGGATTTCAAAATTGTTTGGGACCCATGACCCCAGTTTTCCTTCTAGTTTCTCCCTATGGAAATGGGAATTCTTATGCTATGCCTGTACCTCCACTGTATATCAGAAGCAGAAAACTTGTTCTCTAGTTTCACAGATTCACAGACAGCAGAGATTTGTGTCCCAGGACAGACCATACCCATAATCAATTTTGATGAGGCTTTGTGCTATGCAGTTTATGAAAGGACTTAAGGCTTTGGAAATATTGTGATGGAATGAATATATTTTGTATATAAAAAGAACATGTCTTTTGGGGGCCCAGGGGGTCGAATATGGAGTTCGAAGCTGTCTGTACCCCAGGAAAGAAGATGTTCTTCAATTTAGTCCATTCCTGTGGGTATGAACCCATTGTAAATAGGACTTTTAGTTAAGGTTACTTCAGTTAAGATGTAGCCCACCTTAATCAGGATGAGTCTTAATCATATTACTGGAGTCTTTTTTAAGCAAAATGAAACTCAGGCAGAAGAGAGAAAGCCACAAGGAAAGCAAGAAGCTGAAATTCATTGGAACCCAGAAATGAGTGGAGAAGCCAGGAGGAGCTACTGTGGTGGACCAAGGAGTCTAACACATGTACAAGTCAAGGGTCCACATAAATCCACCGTGGAGCAGTGAAGGTGAAGGATGGCACCGTTTGCTCCTGAGGTGGGATAGTAAGAGGCCTCTCTGGTCTACCAAGGGTGCAACACCAGCCAATCTCACCCACCATACCAGGGAAGTGAAACACAAGCACATATGTCAGGACTCGAAAGATGGTAAGCTATGCCTGGGCAGGGCAAAGCCAGAGGAACCTTTGGTGGAGTTCCATATGGTTCCGACTTGAAAACCAGTCATCTGACCTGGGTTTAGAGGTTGGAGACTAATTGAACCATCTAGTTAGTACCTGGTTCCCTCCAAAGTTTCCTCAAGATAGATGGTGCTCTCACACCCCTCTCCTGGTACCAAAATCTGTTTTAGCTTCCTAGGCTACTCAAGCAAATATGATGAAATGGGTTGACTTAAACAATGGAAATAAATTAGCTTACGGTTTTGAAGCAAAAAGAAAGCCCAAATTAAGGCATCATCAAGGGAATGCCTTCTCCCCAAAGACTATGGCATGATGGGGTTGGCTGCCGGCAATCCTTGGCTCCTCTGTCACATAGCAAGGCATATGGCAGCATCTCCTGGTCTCTTCCTTCTGTATAGAGAGTCTGAGACAAACCTCATACTCCATAGCAAGACTTTTCCTTTGCTTTCTCATGCTTCCTAGAGAGCTCTGCTTGGAAACAGCCCTCTCCATAACTATTGCTCCCCATTATGGCATCTTCTGAACTCTAGTCTTACAGGTATATTGTGGTAATAAAAATATACCAGAATCAAGTTGGCCCCTAGCCCTAAAATAATTTATGCCTTAGTAGATTATTAGGGAAAGAGAATATCCAAATGGGCAAAATGTACTGAGCTGTGTTGGTGGGAAGCTTTCTGATTACAGTAAGAAAGTGTGACTAAAGAGTTGAATTTTATAGTGTTCCCATTAGATAAAAAGATTTAAGATAAAGTGGGGAGAAGACATTGGACCAAGAGCAAGAAGCCTGACTTATCTTGACTCTGCCACCAAATAACTGTGTACCTTTGAGCTAGAGAATTCAGTTTTATGAATATAAGTAATTTGTAAGTATATGCAATAAATGGCATGCAGATTTTGTCCCCATAGTTTGTGTTGTCACAAGACAATATTTAAGACCGTTTTTATGAAGGCAAGTGCTATAGCTTCTTTATCTTTATATATACAGTTTACAGAATAAAAGAATACCTGAATGCTAAATCTCAAGATCTAGATTCCTTCCTTTCCATTTCTCCTCTCCTCATTCAGACTCTTGTGACATTGTGCAAGCTATAATGAATCTCCTCCCTTCTCTTCAGCTTTGTGGGAATTCTTTTCCAATCTTCAGTCTTGGGAAGAAGGCATTTAGCTCATCTCACAGTGCCAGTTTCTGGAGGAACTATTGCAGCTACAAAAGCTAACTCCCATCTTTAAAAAAAGCTGGAAAATATAGGCTCAGTGTGAGAGGAAGGTTTACATCCTTTCAACGAGATCAGGTGGGTGTGGTAGTTCTATAGAAAAAAAATGGTGCGTTACCTAGAATATAAAGGTATAATAAATTGTCTGGGAGAAATTGGCCAATGTCATGTACCCCTTTTATTTCCTTCCTCATGACCTCTCCTTCCTCACTCCGTCACTCCCTGAATTGCATTCAGTTCTCCATTCAGGGTGTCCAGCATTACCAACTAAAGGGTCACTGGAAATATAAAAAAAAATGGTCGGAGATTCCTTACCTACCCTAGTTTAATGTTTCCCTCTGGGTTGTGGGAAAAGATGCTCCGACCAGGTTTTAGAAGCTAATAAACTGAAATGTGGGAACGTGAAAGAAGAGATTTGCCAGTGGCCATTAATTAAAGAATGGTAAGAGCAAAATAAAGTTCAAAAGACAAGTCTTCTACCCTCCTGCTCTGAATATTCAATTCATGAAATCTTTCTATGGGAAAGAGAGGTGTTACTTGTTTTAGGGAGGTGCCTGTTCAGATAGGTTTGGAAATTGAGTAAAAAAAAAATTTTTTTTTTTTTTTAAACATGGGCAGGCACCGGGAATCGAACCCCGGTCCTCTGGCATGGCAGGCAAGCGTCCTTGCCTGCTGAGCCACCGTGGCCTGCCCCAAAAAATTTTTTTGTATGCTGTATGGTGGGGTCATATTTCATTTTCTTTCCTATGTGAGTATCCTGCTATTGCAGCACCATTTGTTGAATTTTTTGTTTGGTTGGTTGGTTTTTTTGTTTTTTTTTTTTTTTTGCTTGTTTGTTTTTTTTTTTTTGGAAATTGCATGGACCAGGAATTGAACCTGGGTCTCCCACATGGCAGGCGAGAACTCTACCATGAACAACCCTTGCACCCCCCAGAAATTGAGTGAATTTTAATCTGTGCCTTTTAGTATCATGAAACTGAAAAATTATCTACTAAATGCAATCATCCTGAGAACTCAGTTCTATTGAAATTGTATTAAGCCTGCTTTCATTGTCCTTGTTTGGACATTTTTATGGTGACATAAATGATTCTGAAACATCAGACTTTGAGATGTAAATCATAAAGTCAGTGTTTCTCTTTCTTTAATTTAATACAGCCTAAATATTTAAGGAGATTTAGCAGTATGTTGTACATGACAATATTCCTTTAGTAAATAGTGATGTTATTATCTAAAATATTACTTGGTTTACCAAAGATAAATAAGTTATATAGTCATCTTTCTCTTATCAGCTTCTTTGAGCATATGATTCTTTGAAGAAATCAAAGAATCTTAGAGAAAAAGCACACCTAAATGTTTATGGAAAATTGAATAAATCAGTGGATGTGTTATATTACAGACTCTCATCACTTCCCGTTCATCCCTCACAAAGTTTCTCATTCAATGCCACAAAAGCTTGACTTGTTGCAGCAATGGTGGTGATGGTTCTGAAGGGTGCCAAATCAAGCACAAATTGCCAAAACTTCCCTTTAGCTATGGAAATGGAAAACCATTTACTTCCCCTTTTACCGGAATTACCCATACACAACTAGATAGATTAATATTAAGCCTTACTTTTTCTGTTTCCTGACTTCCCTCTGACCGGAGATATGACTAACCAGTGCAATAGAAATGAGGCCAAAAGCAGAGTTGAGGAGACCTGATTGATTCCAGGTTGGTCACCCACCTCAGAATAATTGAGAGCTGACTAGAAGCAGTACTGAACATCAAATGTCTAGAATCTGGAGAGACTTACATTATTTCTAACAAGAAAATAATTGTATAGTGAGGAGAATGTCTTGCTGGGGCAGGAGATTTGATTCCTACTCTTAATTTCACCACCAAATCTTGTGGGTTCTCCTTTTCCATTTCTGAAAAATGGCATTTGTCACCTACTTGCATCCTATGGATGATGCTAATGTGAAATTGGGTGACTAGTTCTTTGGGTCCCTTTAGTTTGGGGAGGTTTAAATAATCACGAAGATGGAGACGACTAATACTAGGAGCCCAAGGGCACAACTGAACCCTTGCGCTCTGCGCTTCTCACCCCATTCTCTCCCGGTCCTCTGGATTCCTACCTCGATGTAGATGTTCCCGTTGTCATAATCATGACCAAGTCACGAGGAAATCAGCTTCAAGTCATCATTTGTCATTAATCTGCTGAACTGCTATGATGCAGGTAGTTGCTAGAAATGGCATAAATCTAAAAAATAAAAAAACAGTAGATTTAGTTTGGAATGGGTTTTGAAGCTCATTGTAGGCACTCACAATTTGACTCCTATAATTATTTTTCAGACTAGGAAAAGTGTCTAAACTAGATGATGTTTATTCTGGAGTTTATTTTACAATGACCCTGATGGGTTTACTTCATTTTGTTGGGTACCCTCTCTACAAAGAGTCCTCTGCCAAGTGTTGTTGGAATTAAAGCAGTAAATAAGACATGAATTTTATTCTCCATAATCCTTACAGACTAATAAAGGTAATACATGTAACTATGACTACCTAGAATTGAAAGATAATTACACATACAATTTCTTTCAAATGTATGCAAGATCTTTTCATCAGTCTTCAATTCCTGGCTTTCTCTTTTCCACTTCCAAGCCTTAACAGATGCCTTTCTCCACATCTGGAAGCTCTATCTACTTTCCATAATCCAACAAAGGTTTGTAACTTTGCTTTTTTTCCAAATAAGTCTTCTCCAGATCCAACTGCATCATACATTGTAGTATCTCCTCTTAGTTGATGTATTCAGTGTAGGTATGCTGTCTGCTCCAACTCGTAGTATTTAGATGAACTAATCAACAAGCTGCAAAGGCAAGCAAGAACCTCCTTATTTGGAGTTGCTACCAGAATCACACCAATTAAAGTGGCAGGAAAGCTGGGTTCCTAAATGTTGTTGCTCCTGGTCTAATTGCTTTGTTAAAACAGATTCCTGAATATACCTTGAGGTTCCTTCTCAATGTTTAATGCTGGAAATGAGTCAGCCAACCTGACCAGGTTTGCATTTCTTTTCTGTTGCTCCAGGATTCTTCTACAACCAGATGATTCCTTACAGATTCTGGCACCAGTGGAAGCTGATGTGGGTTTCTACACTTGTAATGCCACAAATGCCCTAGGATATGACTCTGTCTCCATTGCTGTCACATTAGCAGGTAACACGCAAATTCCTGTTCAATTCAATGGAGAAACCTTTATAGAATAAGTACCTATAACAATGCCAAACAAGCTCAGGGAAACATGGTAAATGAAACCAAAACCTGGCCTCCAGAAAGTTTATAATCTACAGGAAATGAAGGTGAAACATAGTATAGGTAAAATTAAATTAATGCTGTAACTAATACCCAATGAAAGTGCACAGACAGTTAATTCCAGCTGGGAGGTCTTAGAGTTGGCTCTTGAAAGATGAGTAGAAGTTATTAATAAGCACAAATGGGGGGAGGGGGAAATTCCATGCAAAAAGAACACTAAGAGATGTGTGTAAGTAGTATGTTGGGGAACTTGTATCATGAGCTGTGATCATAGAGTGTTCTTTTGGGACCCTGTGTTTTTCCTTGTTTCACCTGTTGCAGAGATGACTTTAAGACTCTTAGGTGACTAGAATTCTGTGGTCGTGACTTGGAGCAGGAGCGTTCAGGAGAACTTCTCTTCTATTCTGTTTTATTTCATCCTCTTGCACTGATACGCCTGCAGATATTTTTTAGCCTTAGAAGTTAGGCAGACATCCTACATATAGTGACTTATGAAAATGGCTGCTCAGAGTACAATTTCACCCAAGGATGTAGCATTGTAGCAATGTACTTTTATAAAACCTCTTTTACATAGGGCAAAGTTCTTGCCTTTAAAGCTGAAAGAGACCTTAGTTACCAGCTGGACCGATGCCTTTACTTCACAGAGACCAAGTTCCACAACTGCTCAACTGGTGATTGAGAGAAGGGAACCAAAGTCTCCTAATTCCTAGCTGATTGTTCTCTCCCCTTCCCCACTAACCCTACCAAATTAAGGATCTGTTTTTTCAGTTCTGGGTTGTACTGTCTTTGTGGTAGTGTGCTGCACGCACGTGTTTGTATTTGTTCTTCTCAGTGACCGCTCAAATCAAATGACTCAGTAGATGCTAGAAAAGCCAGCGTCATCCACACTGACCTCATCGTCCATGCTGGGATTATGTTGTCACACCATACTCAGCCACACGTGCTACTCCCTTGCATATCTGTTTAACAACAGTATTTCTACCCCCGTGACCTAAGGTTGATCTGGAAAAGGACCTTTAGCAAGAAGTTTCTACAGCCATGATGAAAGTCAGCAGTGAATAAAGCAAGCTAAGAGGTGCCAGGGAGGTTTAAAAACTGATATTATTAATGCCCTTTTTGTGAATAAAACATTTGCTTTTCCTCTAATGTATTCCAGTCGTGATCTTTATTCCTGTTTTTATAGAGAGTCCAGATGCTCAGCACCAATCTTGTTAAATCTCTTCTGCCTTCCATCCTCCAACCCACCTTAGCAAGGGCACTGCTGACATCCTTCTAATTGCTGCCAAGTAATGGCTGTTACAGGATTAACTTTCATGTTTATATTTATCCAGATATGGTTCAGCTCTGTGGCAGACTAAATACCCTTTGTTCACCCGAATTTAATACAATTAATGGAAACCTGTCTGGAATTAAGCAAGGCAGTTGTAACTTCAGGCTTGTCTTCAGCTCTTTGAAGAGGAACTGTTGTAGACTGGCAACAGGTTCAAAGCCAGAGAGGAGAAGCCGAGCAGCCAAGGAGGCACCAGGAATGGGGGAGTAAGGGTTGGCTGATGGAGCATGATCACACAAGCCACACCCACGGCTTAGGGAGCTGTGTCCTTGTGCTCCAGCTGCTGGGGTTTGTTCAGGTCTGCTGGCGAATCTGTCAAGCTGTCCCTTTATAACTTAAGCCTCAAAATGTGTATGTCACCGTTGGATTGTATTTATATCTTTATCTGAGATTATCAACTGTATGTGCAGTCGTAGTATTAGATGGCTTACCAGCAACTATTCCAAGCATGCCCTCTGCTAAGCATTGTAGGCCAAGCAGCTATTTTATAATAAGACCTGAGTTTCTGCCCCACAATGCCCTCAGACTAGTGAAGACAATAGGTGTGTACAGGACTACCTAAAATTGAGAGATAGTTACAGTTTCCCTCAAATATACTAATCAAGATCCTGCATAACAGCATATGAGAGAGAACCTAAATAAAACCTTAATTTGGGGAAAAATGGGCACCATGCATTTCTAAATTTGATTACCAATTATACTGCTTATTAGCTGTGTGCTTTTGAATGAAGTTTATAATTTCACTGACTCTCAAGTCTCATCTATAAAAATGAAATTGATAATATTATACAGGGTAGCTGTGAGATTAAATAAGATTGCATGTGTGAAAAAGCCCTTAGGCCAATGCCAGGCACATGATTCACACTCAATAAATATTAGTTTCCTCTTCTTTCTCTAGCTCTTCTAGAATGAAACAGGTCCTGAGAGTAATTCTGTAATGTGTAAAAGATTAGCCCAATGTTGCTTCTATTTATTCTTCACTCTCAGCCTTAACACTGATATTTCTCAAGTATGGACTTTAGAAATGGATTCATTCATTTGCAATCAAATCTTCATAGTAAATCTCAGCACTGTTGTACTTTTAGAGACATGGCAGAATCATTTGCCTTGACTTCAGTATGAATGTAGGTCAAAATTTTTTTTGAAGGGTCAAGATACTCAGGTGTTCCAAATACCTTTCAAATTGGTAAGGAAAGAAAGGACTTTGGTCTTGTCAGTTCTCCTGAGTTGACTTGATACAGAGAAATTGGCCTGAAATAATTCACAAGAGAAGGGATAGCTTAGCAGTTAAGCCTGGGGGATCTGTAGCCTCGTGCTCTGGGTTTCAATCCTGGCACCTGCTAGCTGTGTAACCTTGGGCAACTTCTTGATACTCTCAAACTCAGTTTCTTTATCTGTAAAAATGGTGATAATAACAGTACCTGACTCAGAGTGTTCCTGTGGAAATTAAATGCTTTCATTCGTATCAAATGCTTATAATTGTGTCTGGTGGGTAACAAGCACTCAATATATGTTAGCTATTACTATTATTATTATGAGGATAATGTACAAAATAAACACTAACTTACTTTTACAGTAGAAGAGACCTGTTTTCAGAGACCAGTATTCTTACAGACCCTTTGTAGAACCCCTCTCTAATGTCTCAGGTTTCTGGGGCAGCTGAATTAGCCACCTGAAAAACACTGGAAGGGCATGGCTTCTGAGCAGGGGAGGCGGCTTGTGGTGAGGGATATTTGACATGGGCCAGCAGGAGGGAGTCCTAGCCGACGCCCCCACCCTGGAGTGGGACCTCTCCCAGTGCCCAATTGCCTGGTTTGAGTGTGTTACCCATTCTGCCTCTCGGATTCATTTTAGTTCTATTGCTGACTCTCTACACAGATTTTCTTTAAACATGTAAACACCATTTAGTTTAAGAAGATGGTTGTGGCTTCTTCTTAAAAGAAGAAGATGGTTGTTAAAAAAAACAACCATCCTTGGTTTGCCCTTTTTGGGCCTGGGAAATACTATCTTTAGTGGCTTTCATTTCTCCACTCATTTGTCATATGCTGACCTTTAAATCTCAGAGATGTAAGAGTGTCTTACAAATATCTCCCAGTTTCCCCTTTATGGAGATGGCTAAAAACATTGCTTTTACTTTCTACCTCCCTGAGACAGCCCAGAAAACTCACCGCCATGTGGACAAAGTGGCACAAAATTCCTCTCTGACCCGAATTTACGTGATGGGGTGCAGGGTGGCAGGAGAGTAGGTGAGAGCAGCATACAGAGGAGAGGAGGGTAACGGGAGAGAGTTGAAGGATGCTACTAGAATGTACATACCTAATGTTTTGAAGTTTTGGTTATTTTGTGTCTGAGAATAAACAGGGCTTAGGCACAGGAAAGCTTCTGGCATGCACAGAAGTGGGCACAAAGACTGGAGATCCCATGTTGGTCAGTTCAATTCAGCACTCAGCCAACTTGCTAAAAAGACTTCCAGATCTGAGTGGTATAGGAAGAATTTTGAAGGAAAGCAGTAGTTTCCTGGTAAATTACTTCAGTCTGGGCCATGGGGCTTAGCTGTACTTACCAATGCAGATGAAGGCCTCTCCAGGTGTATACCATTGGATGAGGTCATAGCCATTAGGGAAATGTTTTTGGTTGTCATTGATTTTTATAAGATCACAAAAGAGATACTGTAAGGCCTGCGTGACATCATCAATGGAAAATAAGAAGATGAGGGTTGAGGGATGAGTGTATCTTTCATTGAAAGGGGAGGACACAGATGAGCTCATCTGAAGTTTTCACAGGAAGGGAGAGACAGAAAATATTTCTCCTTTCCTGGCATGTTTCTCTGCCTTTTTTTTTTTTTACGAGTTGAATAGCTGACACATATTGTGTCTAATAAAGAGATCACAGAATTCTCCCTGGGAAAATAAAAATAAAAGGCAGTTATTTCTTGAAATTCTTCTTTCTCTGCCCTTCCCCATCATGATTTAGTAGCTGTAATAAAATATAAGCAATTTCCTAAGTTTTTCATCATTTGAGTCACTTCAGATTGATATTTATGAAGTTTTTCATCCAACAGGTCTGTTAACCAGAGAAGGATTTTGCTTACTCCGGAGTTAGACTCAGAGAGGGCCTTGTCAACATGGGGAAATGCTAACAAAGGAGGGTTTGCTTCAGTGCAGGAGATCAAAAGGAAGGATAAGAGGAAAGTTTGCCTGTGTTCTCCATGGTGCCCTGAACAACTCAGTAGTGACCATTGACTAATTCAAGCTGCCCTCAAGGGACAGCCATTTTCTGATAGAATACTGAAAGATTCTCAAGTTTTCTTCAATATATATATATATATAGATGTGCAAAAAACCCACTAAAGACCCCCTCGACTTTATAAACTTATATAAAATGAATGAAAGTATAGCAAGACAGTCTAATTTACTCTGCTCCCCAGCAGACTGGAAGAAAGAAATAAGGAAGTACAAATGGTCATAGATAGCCCATTTTTAACCCCTAAAAGGCAATTCCTATATATGTCCCATGGAATGATGGAAGAATGAATGATTGGACAGGGCGTAGGATGGACCATATTCTAGGTTAGATTTTAGGAGAGACATAGCATCACTTGGCTGTACCAGGTATGGGGACCCTGGTCTAGGACTCTGCAGCAGATCATGCAAAAGAAGTTAAGACAGCACTGCTTACTGCTATTCTCCTAAAGAATTATCACCTTCACTTGAGTGATTAAAGAGGTAATGGCAGTAATCTGATTCACTGCCATTGACAAGAAGTGTTTTAGACAATGATGATGGAAACAAGAGAAAAGGTAGCCATGCAGCCTGGGAATGTTCAGGAAAGACAGTCTAAGCTCTACCCATTTCCTTAGGTCCTTAGGGCCCTGCAATATTTATACTGAAGGCATACCAACGAAACAGAATTTCAAGGGTAAGGAAACTCCTTTTAATTTTTGTGCAAGATGATTAGTAGTCACAAAGTCAACTCTGAATCATCAAGAAAGGGTTTAATGAGGTTAAAATTTTTTTACTTTATTGAGATATAATTTACATACCCTACAATTTACCAATTGTAGATGAAGAATTCAGTGATTTTTAGTAACATTATGAAGTTATGTAACCATCACAACAATCCAGTATTTTTTTTAATTTAACAACTTTATTGAAATATAATTTACATCCCATGCAATTCAACTATTTAAAGTGTACAATTCAGCATCTTTTAGTGTATTCGGAGTTGTGTATCCATCACCATGATCACCTTTCAAACATTTTCATTACCCCAAAAAGAAATTCATACCTTTTAACTGGTGCCCCCAGCCTCAAGTAACCACTAATCTCTATAGATTTGCCTGTTCTGGATATTTCATATAAATTTAATCATGCAAAATGTAGTCCTATATGAGTGGCTTCTTTCAGTTAGCATAATATTTCCAAGGTTTAACAATGTTATAGCAAGTGGCTGTACTTCATTCCTTTTTAAGGTTATATAATATTACATTATATGGATATACCAAATTCTGTTCATCTGTTCATCAGATGATGGGCATTTGGGTTGTTTCCTCTTTGGGGCTATTATAAATCATGTTGCTATGAACATCCATGTACAAATTTTTGTGTGAACATATGTTTTCACTTCTCTTAATTATATATACCTGGAAGTTGAATTGCTGGGTTATATGGTACATTTTTGCCTAACTTGTTAAGGAAGTGTCAACTGTGTTCCAAAGTGGCTGCACCATTTTACATTCCTCCCATGTATGAGGGTTCCAGTTTCTCCACATCATCTTCAACACTTGTTATTGTCTATTTTTATTACTGTCAGCCTAGTGGTTGTCAACTGCTATTTCACTGTGGTTTTCATTTACATTTCTCTAATGACTTAAGTTGTTGAGTCATATGTTTATTAGCCTTTCATTTATCTTCTTTTTGGTGGTGAGGACTGTGGTGAAGTAGAGAGTGTATATGCCCTGTGTATTAGTTTTCTATTGCTGCCATAACAAGTTACCACAAATTAGAGGCTTAACACAATGCAGATTTATTATCTTACAGTTCTGGAGGTCAGAAATCCAATATAGTCTCATTGGGATAACATCAAGATATTGACAGGCTGTGCTCCTTTTTGAAGGCTCTAGGGAACATCCCTTTTCTACTCATTTAGGTGGTTGGTAGAATTTATTTCCTTGTGATTGAAGACTGTGGTCCTTGTTTTCTTGCTAGCTGTAAACTGAGGGCCATTCTGAGCTTCTGGAGACGGCTGCATTCCTAGCTTTTGACTCCCTTCCTCCATCTACAAAGCCAGTGATGCCAGGCTGAGTCCTTCCCACTTTGTATCTCTGGTCTTGTATCTCCCTCTTCTGATTTTGAAGAGTGTATGTGACTAGATTGAGTCCACCTGACTAATTTAATGTCTATTTTAATGTCAACTGGTTAGCAACCTTAATTCCACTCACAAAGCTAATTCCCTTTTGCCATAGCCATAGGTTCTGGGGGGTAAGGATGAACACTTTACCATTCAGAAATAAACTGTCTGAAGGGCAGAGTTCATTTTCATCTGACTGTTGCCAAAGACAAATGAAAATCTATGCTGCTAAACCTTCCAATTTTTCAAGAGAAGACAAAGAAAAAGTCACATTTTTTACTCCCCCAATTTTTAAATGTTCTCAACTAATTCAAATTTTCAAAAATTCTTTTCAGGCTTTAACATGTTTGTGCTCCTGATGTAGCCTGAAGGCTACCAGTATCCTGTGGTTAAATCTTCTATTTTCTATGCTCTCTTCTCTCAAAAATTTAACCTTACTTCCCAAATATAGTCAGAGTGTTACTCAAAATATAATAATGATCTATTTAATTAGATTACACCAACAGAAACCACATGGAATTTGGATGGAAGAGAACGTTTTTCTTTTTTTTTTTTTTTACTATTGCTCAAAGGGAAGCTTCCTGTCATAACAGAATAAGTAAAATTCTAGGGCAAGTGTTTGCCTCATTACAGAACATAGCAGCAGATTGAGAACTGTAAACCTGTTTCCTGATTGTAAATGAAGGGGTTTAAAATAGATGCACTCTTGGGGCTCTTTTAGACTTAAAATTTTTGTGAATCTCTTAAATACAAAGTATAGCAATTCCTACCCACCGCTACCAGCTATAAATTCTCCTTACTTGCAATTCTAACATTTGCAAATTTACTCCCCTTTTGGGGTATAGAAGACTAGATGGCAAAGAATAAGTAGAGCTTTTGCAACAAAGCCTTAGAAAGATAACAAATCAGAGGAAAAATAGAGCTGAGCTTTATTAATTGTTCCTGGAGGGCTGGTGAGGAGCAAGAGTGCAGGGTAAACAGAACCAACTGAAGGGCACAATGCTGATTCAAGAGGCAGGAGGTGGAAGCCCAGGACACCTTGCATGAGAGACAGCAGGAAGGAGCTAAAAATTCCTAAGCTATATAATGTGAAAGATATTTGGAAGGAAAACCAGACTGAGAAAAAAAAATGCATGTTAATTTGATTATTATCTATAACACAGCAATTCGTATTGAAACGGCCAGGGTAAGCGAGACCCAGTAAAGTTTTTGGCCAGCAGGAGATGTTACCTGAACATTAATAGTATAGATCATTAGAAATTTCAGATGTGTGCGATGTTGTTGGTATTTCTAAGAGTCATACTAGTTTTAGTCCCTTAAACTTGATTTTATCCATAAGCTCTTAATTTCTTCAACTGGGAATTCTCATTTCAGGGAGTTTTCAGACATTTAACCCCAGTTGTCCTTTTGAGGGGCCTGTGGAAGTTCTTAATGTAAGAAGAGGCTCACATTTCTTAAGGAATTGCTTTGATATGCTCATTACAAGTCATCTGTTGACTAACTCTGGATTAAATACTCTTTGCTTAGCCTTAGCTCAGATATTGAAAAATATTTAAAATTTATAACACTGCATTGCTTTACGAAATACTGTATACTCAAATATTTTATTTAGTAGGCATCACTATCTTGTTCACTTTCTCTTGAATTGGGATTTAGATGTGCCATGGATATCATAACTCTTTTCTTGAACAATCTCATGGAAGTCCCCAGCAAGTCAGCATGACATATGTTGTTGCACCAGCTGCTCTGGAAGTGGATACTTTTTGGAGTCTCCAACAAGGCCAGCCTAGGTGTGATTTTGAAACTCTCTACAACTGTCCAGGCATTAATACAAGTTTAGGGAGATGCTGTCATATTTAAACAATCTCTTCTTTTAATTGTCCTGAAACCTTCACAAAAGAGGAGTAGATTAATTCCTTCTCATTAACATATTTGTTCTTTCTCTTCTTACCTTTCTTCTTTTTTTGTTTCTTTACCCTTTTCTTTTATGTGTGTTTTCTTAGATTGTCAGAAGTTCCCAGTGGGTCTCCTCATAGTGCTTTCTCATTGCATTATAGCAGCGACAATGCTAGCGATAGCTAACGTTCATCAAAACCTTGTGCTTTGCTGAGGCATTGTGCTAAGAGCATTACATGCATTAATGTATTTATTCCTCTCAGCAACCTTAGAAGTAGAGAACTAAAGCATAAGAGTTTAGACAACTTGCCTAAGGTCATTCAGCTATTAAGTGATGGAGCCAGGGCACTTGAATTGGAGGCTACCCTTTCTCACACCCATGCCCACTGCAGGCATCAGTAATTTATCATGCATATCTGCCACTCAGTCCTACTGAATCTCCAATCACTCAATTTGGTGTCAGAATCTAAAGGCTATTTGCCAATTATGTATCCTTTCTGGAGCTCTCAGGTAGTCTCCAAATCTGCCTCCTACAGTGTCTGTTACTGTCATTGCCCAGTTTACCAGTCAACTTTCCCAGGTCCTCCTATTGCCCTTGGGAACGAATGCAGATGCACACTTCCTAGTCTAGAGGGCCTCCAGCTGAACAGGGCAAATCTGAAGGCTTTGAAGTACAATTCATTTTTAATGACTAAGGATAGGAACAATGCATTTTTAAATGGTATTTGTGTCTCATAATGTTAGAAGAATTGAAGGAGACCCATTTTGTTCTTTCATTTAGTAAGTCAACAAATTTCATAAATTTGAATCAATTCAAGTTTTCTGGCTACTATAACAACCAACCCGTGGTCATATGATGGCTAAAAGATGATGGTTTATTTCTAGTTCATATAAATTCTAAAACAAAGAATTGCACAGCAGGGTTCTTGCAGGTTGGGCCAAGAAGTGGCACACTTCACTTCTGCTTACATTTCAGTCACATGTCTGTATCTAATGCAAAGAGCCTAGGAGATTATCTAACAGTGTGCCCAGGAAAAAGGAAAAGCATTTGGTTAATACCAAGTCAGCCTCTCTTAAGGCCCCTAAAATGGAAAGCATCATGCTGTTCAAACAGTTTCTATTAGCAGAGACCTGGAATTCAGCCCTGGGAAAAAGTTACTTAAAATACTTTCTGTTCTTGGCTTCAATCAAAAAACAAACCTTCCATCTCTTCTGGCTCCTCTCTCAATCACCTTTATACTGGGCCAAAGATATTTTTCAAGCACATATGTTCAGATTTTTCCCACTGGGTTTTGATTTTACCCGGAGTCACACATGAGAGAAAGAGGTCTGAGCCAGGGTTCGGACTATGCACAGGAATGTAGCTCTGGGCATTTGTTCCTGGGGCCGCTCTTCTGTCCCTGTCTGTCTCTCTAGAGTTACTTTTCTTTCAGAATAAGGATGGTATCTGGTTTGCTAAGCACCCCTGATTTAAAGCCATCATGAGGTGGAACCCCTTCCTTGGTCATCTTCTTTCCCTCCAATACTGACACACAAATTTCAGAGCACATCACAGATTTGCTTTTTATCCAAGGGCTGCCATTTTTCACCAGTGAGGCTCAGGCTCTGTTGCCTGGTTAGATATTGCTTCAGGCAGGAACCCTGATCCAAAAAATCCAAAAGCTAAGGGGCATGATGAGGTCTGAGCAAAAATGATTCCCTTAGTGCTTCTTTTTCTACGTCTGACTTTCTTTAGAGGGCTTAATCCCTCACATTAGGCCTGATAAATTGAAAAGCCTGTCTTTATATCCGTTTCCTTATTTTTCTTAAATACAGATATAAAACCAGACATAAACTCTTCTGCTTTTATCTCTCATGCAGCTGGAACACAAATGTATATATTAAGTGAAAGCTAATCTGTAAACACTCTCCATTTCTGTAAATTAACACTTATTTAATCTACCGGCTGATGCTGAGTTGCTGAGACTAGCTGACTGCTCACACGGGCGCGCGGTCCTGAGTGCCGAGTCACAGCCCACAGGTGCAGAAGCCCTGTTGGATGATTCAGTTCTCTTGGCAATTGTTTCTGTTTTGCCTGTTATAAATCCCTTTGGGGGATGATGTTTTTTAGCCTTCTTTTAGTGCAAACACATAACTGATCATCTCATTCCTTCTCTGCATCTCCATTCTCTTCTTTTTACTTAACTTCCATAATTAAAGTAATGCTAAGTAATGGAAATGTGATTATAACCATATGCACAAGCATGGGCTCTGGTGTCCTGTGGCAGTGTTCAGTTATTAGGTGATCGAAAAGAAAGTTACACCGATTTTTTTGTCGTTGATCATTAAAATAAGAGCTCTAACTTGAAAAATTCTAATCAAGAACTAATGGCCTATCAAAAGAATTCTCCACAGCTCTCTCCTGAGATAGAGGAGCCAGTTGAAGAATAACTGCAAGAGTATAATGGACTGATTAGCAAACCTGGCTACATCTCAGAATCACCTAGAAAGTTGTTAAAAACAGATTATAGTTTCCGTCCACTAGGTGAAATTCAGCTTTAGTAAGTCTGGAATGGGTGTCAAAAAAAATATTCCACCATTTTTCTAATAAATATAAGAAGGTAGGTTAATTCAGAAACTTTATTTTGTTATAAATTCCTATTGATGATAAATATTGGGATAACTTTGTTTTTTGTCTTAATAGATCATGAAGAAGGTATCAGACATAACATTTGCTATCAACAGTACCTCTAGTGATGGGGAAAAAAAGGGGCCGTTACTTTTGAGCAAAAGCCCAATGTAATTAATTAAGGGCTGGATTTAATTCAGTGACATTTGAATTTTATAGCTATACACTTGCAGCTATAAAAACCACCCTTATTATTAAAATTCCTGTAGGAAAAATAACTCGGTAGCTGTAAGTCTGAAACTCTTTATTCCCTACCCTGCTTTTCCCCATTGGCAAAGTTGTTTTTATAAAACAATGAGGCAAATATTACATTTTACCCAGTAGATTATTTCTTTTTGCATTTTGTAAGTTTATTAGAGACGTTTTAGGCTTACAGAAAAAGAATGTAGACAATACAGAGTTCTTGTATACCCTGTTTCACACCCACAGTTTTCCCTTTGTATTAGTGTGATAACTTTGTTACAATTGATAAAATAATTTTATTATAATTGTATTTAACTATAGTCCATTGTTTACATAAAGGTTCCCTGTTTGTATTGTTCAGTCCTATGTTGATGGCCTTTTGTTTTTAACACAAATAACATATATTAGCCTACAATTTTCCTGTTTGACCACATTCAAATATATAATTCATTGGTGTTAATTCTATTCACAATGTTGGCCTACGATTGGCTTCAACACCCATTACCAAAACTTTCCCATCACCCCAAACAGAAACTCTGCCAATTACCACTTTCTCCCATTCCCTGTACCAAACCCAACCCCTGGAAACCTGTATTCTAGTTTCTGACTCTGTAACTTTTCTTATTATTCCATATCCATGCCCTTTGTGTTCTGAGACGGCTAGTACACAGACAAGAGTTGGGAACCCCCAACTCTTTTAGGTTAAAGATGTGGGATGATCCAGGTAAGCCCTGCTACTTTCTAGCTCTGTGGCCTTGGACAGATCATGGAGCCTTTCTGAGGCTAAGTTTCTGTTTAGTTAAAAAGATAGCAATATTTTACCTGCCTACCTCTCAGAGTTGTTATGAAAACAAAACAAGCTTTAGAAAATGCACATCGAACACATATGTGTGCATATATATTCATTTAATAGGAATTAATTGAAAACCTACCATGCATCAGGACTAGGTGATAGGAACAGAAAACAAAACATATGTGCTCTCTGCTCTTATAAAGATTACATGGTGAGGGACAGGGAAGGAAAACAGACAGATAAGATACATTCCAAGAATTCTAATAGCTTATGAAGAAAACATAATTGATTATGAGATAGAGTGTGACTGGCAGTACAGCGAAGGGAATGCATGTTTTAGATGGGGTAGTTAGGAAAGGTCCACTAAGGGGTGATATTTGCATGGAGGCCTGAATTAGAAGTTGAAGACAGCCATGCAGGATCTGTAAGAGGGGGATGTTGGGGACGGGTGCAGACGTGCATGCCTGCTAGGGTGTTGGAGCGAGGGAAAGAAGGCCAGAGCACAGCAACTAATGGGGATTGTGGTCTCAGTGAGGCAGGGAAGGTAGGCTGCTGAGCCAGAGCATGTAGGGTATGATTGGTCACAAAAAGGAGTTTGAAATATTGTTCTAATTGCACTAGAGGGAAAAAAAACACTGAGTAATTTAAATAGAGAAATTATTTGATCTGACTCATATTTTAGAAAGCTCACTCTGGCTGTCATAAGAAGAAACTGTAATAAAAGAACAGTGCCCTTCGTGTTTTTCTAAGATTAGTTTTAAGCTACAGGATGGGAGAAAGCATTCACAAACTGTGTATCTGAAAAAAAGACTAGAATCTAGAATATAAAGAACTCTCAAAACTCAACAGTAAAAATACGGGCAATTCAATTAGAAAATGTACAAATGATAAGAAGAAACATTTCACCAGAGTATTTATGGATGGCAAATAAGCACATGAAAAGATGTTTAACATTGTTAGTCATCAGGGAAGTACAAATTAAAACCACAATGAGATATTATGTCTATCAGAATGGCTAAAATAAAGAACAACAACACCAAATGTTGACAAAGATGCAGAGAAACTGGATCACTCATATACTTCTGGGGGGAATTTAAATGCCACAGCCACTCTGGAAAACAGTTTGACAGTTTCTTTAAAAACTAAATGTACAACTACCATATGACCTAATGACTGCACTCCCGGGCATTTATCCCAGAAAAATAAAAACTTTAGTTCACACAAAAACCTTAATGTGAATGTTTATACTAGCTTTATTCATAAGAGTCAAAATCTGGAATCAACCAACATGTCCTTCAATAGGTGAATGGTTAAAACAAACTATGATGCATCCACACCATGGACTGCCCCTCAGCAACAAAAAAGAATGAACTATCAATACATGCAACAACAACCTGGAACACTCTAAGAGAATTATTCAGAGTGAAGGAAAAAAAAGCTAATCATAAAATGTTACTTATTGTATGAGTCTATTTACAGAACATTCTTGAAATGACAAAATTATAGAATTGAATAACAGATTAGTGATTGCCAGGGGTACAGGAAGGAGAGGGGACCATGTGGGAAATCACTGTGGTAATGGAAATGTCATCGCTCTTGACTTTATCAATGCCAGTATCCTCATCATGAAATTGTACTCTAGTTTTGTAAGATTGCAGACAACTACATAAAGAGTATACAGCAGTATTATTTCTTAAAACTCCATTTGAATTAACAATTATTTCCAAATAAAAAGGTCAATTTAAAAAATAAACCCTTAAAAATGTAAGGTGTGGGATAATTTGTTACTGATAAAATGAGCAAGTCATCCCAGCTTGTTTTATACTATCCTCAGACTCGTCAATGCTTGTTCTTTTTCTGATAACTGGGCAGTAGATAGATAGGTGTGTGGTTGGTTGGTTGACTGGTTACTATATTGTGCAATTAC
Source organism: Tamandua tetradactyla (assembly GCF_023851605.1). Lineage (NCBI taxonomy): Eukaryota > Metazoa > Chordata > Mammalia > Pilosa > Myrmecophagidae > Tamandua > Tamandua tetradactyla. The sequence continues at coordinate 78,297,044 of NC_135328.1, read as the reverse complement.
AATTATTTCAAAAGGAAGCAGGGTTATCAGAAAAGGCCTGGGTGTACCAGATGTTCATTGTTGGTAATTCCAGGTTTCAGAGGAAGTCCCCAATTCGCAGCCACTGTTTAATAAATTCTTGCACTCATTCTCATCTTCAGGAAAGCCACTGGTAAAAACGTCACGATTGACTGTGATCAACACAGAGGAACCTGCAATCACGGTTGATATAGGAAGCACCATCAAAACAGTGAGGGGAGTGAATGTGACAATTAACTGCCAAGTTGCAGGTGAGAAATTCATGCTTATATTCATTCACTCTAAAATTAATGGAGCACTGGGCAAGGTTGGGGAATACAAAGATAAATAAGACACAAATCCTACTCTCAGGGATTTGGTGCCAGGAAAGATAAGGCATTAGCCTCAGGCATTCTGAAAATGGAAAGTTCTATAAAAGCTTAGAGAAGGAAGAATTAATTGATTGAGACAGATCAGTTTTTAATCTGAGCCTTGCATACTGATAGAATGTGAACATGCAAAGATGGGAACAGTGGGTGCTCCAAGTGGATAGAAAAGTGTTAGAAAATTTGTGGGAGTAGGAAAGCCTCAACGCTGTACAGGGAGCAGTAGTGCTTTAGTCTGCTCATGCCCAAGCTCAGAAATGGTGTGGAGGAGCTAAACATTAGCAGGGTGGGTTGTGGCTGGGCCACGTGAGATTTTGAATGCCTGGTCAAGGACTTTAAAAGCAGATAAAGAGGGACCTTAAAGGTGCCATGCTTCCAGAAAAGTAAGCCACCAGGAGAATATAAAATGGATTGAAGAAGGTGGTAATGGCTGTGGGCAGAGAGGCCAGTTGAGAAGTCATCATAATGAATAGACAACTATGTGATGATGCTGTGAGCCCTTGATTGTATACCGTGTATGGAATGTTTGTATGTTAAGAGTGTTTGTGGGGCGGGCCATGGTGGCTCAGCAGGCAAGAACGCTTGCCTGCCATGCCAGAGGACCCGGGTTCATTTCCCAGTGCCTGCCCATGTAAAGAAAAAAAAAACAGTGTTTGTGTTGTATGTTGTTTTATCAATAAAAATATTTCTTTAAAAAAAGAAGTCACCATAATAGTTCAGAGGAGAGGTAACAGGGGGCCTGAACTCAGGGTATTGGTAGTATAAAGGTAAAGAATACGTGAACATGGGAGAGATGGCAGGGGTAAGACAGTAGGAACTTGGAAGTTAATCAAATCAGAAGTGGGTAAGGGTCATTGGAGAAAATCACCAGTGCTGTTAGCAGTTGTGAAATAGGCCTTGCCCTTGGGTAGGCCTTGTACCCTCAAAAGGTTACAGGGCCAGGAGGTAACAAGGAAGAGGAGAAGTAGAGGACCGTAGGGATCGGTCATATGTTCTTTCTAAAGGTATTATCTTCCATTAAAAACACCAGTAACATACCACTGAACAAAACCCAGCTACTAATTCTCCATCCCATGGACTCCAAGTTTGTAACATCTCACTAGGGACTTTCACACCGACAAAAGAAAGAAAAACAAACGACTCAGTCCCAGGGGGCAGCTGAAGTCCCCTGCCTGCTGTGTTCCTCAGCTGTACCCACTATGGCTTCTCCACACCCACACCAGGTCCCTTCCTACACAGTGGAACAGCAGCGGGGGCACCCCCTGCTCTGAGGACTTCCTCATCCTCGATATCAGCCCTAACATCTGATAGTTTACCTTCATTTGTGATGCATAACTCCCAGAAAAAATATATATATTTAAGAGTAAATGGGAGGAAGATGTTAATTTAGGTTATGTTTTTTTCCAAAGAGCAGCTAGATCTTGGATTTTTTTTTTTTTTTTTTTTTTATTAACTAAAAAAAAAATTAACTAACACAACATTTAGAAATCATTCCATTCTACATATGCAATCAGTAATTCTTAATATCATTACATAGATGTATGATCATCATTTCTTAGTACATTTGCCTCAATTTCGGAAAAGAACTAGCAAAACAACAGAAAAAGATATAGAATGATAATATAGAGAAAAAAATAAAAAATATATATAAAAAAGAAAAAAAGGAAAAAGAAAAAACAAAAAACAAACAAACAAAAAAACTATAGCTCAGATGCAGCTTCATTCAGTGTTTTAACATAATTACATTACAATTAGGTAGTATTGTGCTGTCCATTTTTTGAGTTTTTGTATCTAGTCCTGTTGCACTGTCTGTATCCCTTCAGCTCCAATTACCCATTATCTTACCCTGTTTCTAACTCCTGCTGGTCTCTGTTACCAATGACATATTCCAAGTTTATTCTCGAATGTCGGTTCACATCAGTGTGACCATACAGTATTTGTCTTTTAGTTTTTGGCTAGACTCACTCAGCATAATGTTCTCTAGGTCCATCCATGTTATTACATGCTTCATAAGTTTATCCCGTCTTAAAGCTGCATAATATTCCATCGTATGTATATACCACAGTTTGTTTAGCCACTCGTCTGTTGATGGAGATTTTGGCTGTTTCCATCTCTTTGCAATTGTAAATAACGCTGCTATAAACATTGGTGTGCAAATGTTCGTTTGTGTCTTTGCCCTTAAGCCCTTTGAGTAGATACCTAGCAATGGTATTGCTGGGTCGTATGGCAATGCTATATTCAGTTTTTTGAGGAACCACCAAACTGCCTTCCACAGTGGTTGCACCATTTGACATTCCCACCAACAGTGGATAAGTGTGCCTCTTTCTCCGCATCCTCTCCAGCACTTGTCATTTTCTGTTTTGTTGATAATGGGCATTCTGGTGGGTGTGAGATGATATCTCATTGTGGTTTTGATTTGCATTTCTCTAATGGCCAGGGACATTGAGCATCTCTTCATGTGCCTTTTGGCCATTTGTATTTCCTCTTCTGAGAGTTGTCTGTTCAAGTCTTTTTCCCATTTTGTAATTGGGTTGGCTGTCTTTTTGTTGTTGAGTTGGACAATCTCTTTATAAATTCTGGATACTAGACCTTTATCTGATATGTCGTTTCCAAATATTGTCTCCCATTGTGTAGGCTGTCTTTCTACTTTCTTGATGAAGTTCTTTGATGCACAAAAGTGTTTAATTTTGAGGGACTCCCATTTATTTATTTCTTTCTTCAGTGCTCTTGCTTTAGGTTTAAGGTCCATAAAACCACCTCCAATTGTAAGATTGATAAGATATCTCCCTACATTTTCCTCTAACTGTTTTATGGTCTTAGACCTAATGTTTAGATCTTTGATCCATTTTGAGTTAACTTTTGTGTAGGGTGTGAGATATGGGTCTTCTTTCATTCTTTTGCATATGGATATCCAGTTCTCTAGGCACCATTTATTGAAGAGACTGTTCTGTCCCAGGTGAGTTGGCTTGACTGCCTTATCAAAGATCAAATGTCCATAGATGAGAGGGTCTATATCTGAGCACTCTATTCGATTCCATTGGTCAATATATCTATCTTTATGCCAATACCATGCTGTTTTGACCACTGTGGCTTCATAATATGCCTTAAAGTCAGGCAGTGCGAGACCTCCAGCTTCGTTTTTTTTCCTCAAGATGTTTTTAGCAATTCGGGGCACCCTGCCCTTCCAGATAAATTTGCTTATTGGTTTTTCTATTTCTGAAAAATAAGTTGTTGGGATTTTGATTGGTATTGCATTGAATCTGTAAATCAATTTAGGTAGGATTGACATCTTAACTATATTTAGTCTTCCAATCCATGAACACGGTATGCCCTTCCATCTATTTAGGTCTTCTGTGATTTCTTTTAACAGTTTTTTGTAGTTTTCTTTGTATAGGTTTTTTGTCTCTTTAGTTAAATTTATTCCTAGGTATTTTATTCTTTTAGTTGCAATTGTAAATGGAATTCGTTTCTTGATTTCCCCCTCAGCTTGTTCATTGCTAGTGTATAGAAATGCTACAGATTTTTGAATGTTGATCTTGTAACCTGCTACTTTGCTGTACTCATTTATTAGCTCTAGTAGTTTTGTTGTGGATTTTTCCAGGTTTTCGACGTATAGTATCGTATCGTCTGCAAACAGTGATAGTTTTACTTCTTCCTTTCCAATTTTGATGCCTTGTATTTCTTTTTCTTGTCTAATTGCTCTGGCTAGAACCTCCAACACAATGTTGAATAATAGTGGTGATAATGGACATCCTTGTCTTCTTCCTGATCTTAGGGGGAAAGTTTTCAATTTTTCCCCATTGAGGACGATATTAGCTGTGGGTTTTTCATATATTCCCTCTATCATTTTAAGGAAGTTCCCTTGTATTCCTATCCTTTGAAGTGTTTTCAACAGGAAAAGATGTTGAATCTTGTCAAATGCCTTCTCTGCATCAATTGAGATGATCATGTGATTTTTCTGCTTTGATTTGTTGATATGGTGTATTACATTAATTGATTTTCTTATGTTGAACCATCCTTGCATACCTGGGATGAATCCTACTTGGTCATGATGTATAATTCTTTTAATGTGTTGTTGGATTCGATTTACTAGAATTTTGTTGAGGATTTGTGCATCTATATTCATTAGAGAGATTGGTCTGTAGTTTTCTTTTTTTGAAATATCTTTGCCTGGTTTTGGTATGAGGGTGATGTTGGCTTCATAGAATGAATTAGGTAGCTTTCCCTCCACTTCGATTTTTTTGAAGAGTTTGAGGAGAGTTGGTACTAATTGTTCTGGAGTGTTTGGTAGAATTCACATGTGAAGCCATCTGGTCCTGGACTTTTCTTTTTGGGAAGCTTTTGAATGACTGATTCAATTTCTTTACTTGTGATTGCTTTGTTTAGGTCATCTATTTCTTCTTCAGTCAAAGTTGGTTGTTCATGCCTTTCCAGGAACCCATCCATTTCATCTAAATTGTTGTATTTATTAGCTTAAAGTTGTTCATAGTATCCTGTAATTACCTCCTTTATTTCTGTGAGGTCAGTGGATATGTCTCCTCTTCCATTTCTGATCTTATTTATTTGCGTCCTCTCTCTTCTTCTTTTTGTCAATCTTGCTAACGGCCCATCAATCTTATTGATTTTCTCATAGAACCAACTTCTGGTCTTATTGATTTTCTCTATTGTTTTCATGTTTTCAATTTCATTTATTTCTGCTCTGATCTTTGTTATTTCTTTCCTTTTGCTTGCTTTGGGGTTAGTTTGCTGTTCTTTCTCCAGTTCTTCCAAGTGGAGAGTTAATTCCTGAATTTTTGCCTTTTCTTCTTTTCTGATATAGGCATTTAGGGCAATAAATTTCCCTCTTAGCACTGCCTTTGCTGCATCCCATAGGTTTTGATTTGTTGTGTTTTTGTTTTCATTCGCCTCGAGATATTTACTAATTTCTCTTGCAATTTCTTCCTTGACCCACTGGTTGTTTAAGAGTGTGTTGTTGAGCCTCCACGTATTTGTGAATTTTCTGGCACTCTGCCTATTATTGATTTCCAACTTCATTCCTTTATGATCCGAGAAAGTGTTGTGTATGATTTCAACCTTTTTAAATTTGTTGAGACTTTCTTTGTGACCCAGCATACGGTCTATCTTTGAGAATGATCCAGGAGCACTTGAGAAAAAGGTGTATCCTGCTGTTTTGGGATGTAATGTCCTATAAATGTCTGTTAAGTCTAGCTCATTTATTGTAATGTTCAAATTCTCTGTTTCTTTATTGATCCTCTGTCTAGATATTCTGTCCATTGATGAGAGTGGGGAATTGAAGTCTCCAACTATTATGGTATATGTGTCTATTTCCCTTTTCAGTGATTGCAGTGTATTTCTCACATATTTTGGGGCATTCTGGTTCGGTGCATAAATATTTATGATTGTTATGTCTTCTTGTTTAATTGTTCCTTTTATTAGTAGATAGTGTCCTTCTTTGTCTCTTTTAACTGTTTTACATTTGAAGTCTAATTTGTTGGATATTAGTATAGCTACTCCTGCTCTTTTCTGGTTGCTATTTGCATGAAATATCTTTTCCCAACCTTTCACTTTCAACCTATGTTTATCTTTGGGTCTAAGATGTGTTTCCTGTAGACAGCATATAGAAGGATCCTGTTTTTTAATCCATTCTGCCAGTCTATGTCTTTTGATTGGGGAATTCAGTCCATTAACATTTAGTGTTATTACTGTTTGGATAATATTTTCCTCTACCATTTTGCCTTTTATATTATATATATCATATCTGATTTTCCTTCTTTCTACACTCTTCTCCATACCTCTCTCTTCTGTCTTTTCGTATCTGACTCTAGTGCTCCCTTTAGTATTTCTTGCAGAGCTGGTCTCTTGGTCACAAATTCTCTCAGTGACTTTTTGTCTGAAAATGTTTTAATTTCTCCCTCATATTTGAAGGACAATTTTGTTGGATATAGAAGTCTTGGTTGGCAGTTTTTCTCTTTTAGTAATTTAAATATATCATCCCACTGTCTTCTTGCTTCCATGGTTTCTGCTGAGAAATCTACACATAGCCTTATTGGGTTTCCCTTGTATGTGATGGATTGTTTTTCTCTTGCTGCTTTCAGATCCTCTCTTTCTCTTTGACCTCTAACATTCTAACTAGTAAGTGTCTTGGAGAAAGCCTATTTGGGTCTATTCTCTTTGGGGTGCGCTGCACTTCTTGGATCTGTAATTTTAGGTCTTTCATGAGAGTTGGGAAATTTTCAGTGATAATTTCTTCCATTAGTTTTTCTCCTCCTTTTCCCTTCTCTTCTCCTTCTGGGACACCCACAACACGTATATTTGTGCGCTTCATATTATCATTCAGTTCCCTGATCCCCTGCTCAAATTTTTCCATTCTTTTCCCTATAGTTTCTGTTTCTTTTTGGAATTCAGATGTTCCATCCTCCAGTTCACTAATTCTAGCCTCTGTCTCTTTAAATCTACCATTGTAGGTATCCATTGTTTTTTCCATCTTTTCTACTTTGTCCTTCAATCCCATAAGTTCTGTGATTTGTTTTTTCAGACTTTCTGTTTCTTCTTTTGTTCAGCCCATGTCTTCTTCATGTCCTCCCTCTATTTATTGATTTGGTTTTTGAAGAGGTTTTCCATTTCTGTTCGTATATTCAGCATTAGTTGTCTCAGCTCCTGTATCTCATTTGAACTATTGGTTTGTTCCTTTGACTGGGCCATATCTTCAATTTTCCTGGCGTGATCCATTATTTTTTGCTGGCGTCTGGGCATTTAATCAGATTTCCCTGGGTGTGGGACCCAGCAGGTTGAAAGATTTTCCTGTGAAATCTCTGGGCTCTGTTTTTCTTATCCTGCCCAGTATGTGGCGCTCATCTGTCTGCGGGTCCCACCAGTAAAAGATGCTGTGGCTCCTTTAACTTTGGAAGACTCTCGCTGTGGGAGAGGGTCGCCAGCCGAAGTGGCTTGGGGGAGTACCGGTCCAAATCTCCCAGCCGGCCTGGGAATCCGCACATGGGTTGGGGGGCACCGGCCACCACGGCTTGAGGGAGTGCCGATCCAAATCTCCCAGCCGGCTCGGGAAGGAGGGAGGGAGGGGAACCGGCCACCGCGGCTTGAGGGAGTGCCGATTCAAATCTCCCAGCCGGCCCGGGAATCCGCGAGTGGTGGGGGGGCGCCGGCCTCCGTGGCTTGGGGGAGTGCTGATCTAAATCTCCCAGCCGGCCCGGGAAGCCAAGTGTGGTGGGGGACGCCGGCCGCCACGGCTTGGGGGAGTGCCGATCCAAAGTTCCCAGCCGGACCGGGAAGCCACGAGTGTGGAAGGGACCCCAGTTGCCGGCCTCCGCGTCTTGGGGGACCTCCGATCCAAATCTCCCAACTGGCCCAGGAGGCCACGCATGGTGGGGGTCGCCGGCCGCTGTGGCTTGAGGGGACCGCCTGTCCAAATCTCCCAGACAGCCCGGGAAGGAGGGAGGCAGGGGCTCCAGCCGCCAGCCACCATGGCCCGGCGTAGCGCACGCCCCTCGGGGATCTCACCACAGTGGATTCTCCCAGCCATTCCAGAATGGGGTACGCTGTCTTTTTGGTCTCTGTCGTGGCTCCGGGAGCTGTTCTGTACCGTTTCTGTTTCTTTAGTAGCTGTTCTGGAGGAGGAACTAAGACCCGCGCATCTTACTAAGCCACCATCTTCTCCGGAAGCTAGATCTGGTTTTCTTTGAAATGTTCTGGTAGATCCAGGCAACCAGAAGTATAAATCTGGCTTTGTAAAAATACATTAGCTTCGTTTCCCAGTGCCTGCCCATGCCAAAAAAAAATATATTAGCTCTTTTTTTTGTAAAGCTGCCTTGGCTTGTGAGTCCATCCCCACCAATGAAACTGTCTAGAACCAGATCCCTTCAGGTCCTCTACTCCCAGATAGTGAATGAGACAAACTCCTGACCTGTGAATGAACTGCCCCTCTGGGCAGGGATTAATGGCGCTGGTAGAGCCTTTTTGAGAATTGTCGCTCTGTACCTGACCACTGTGGGTGCGTGGCCTCCGCACCCATCACTGTGGGCACCGCACGCATCACTGCAGGTGCGTGGGACCGCACCCATCACTGGGGGCTCCGCACCCATCACTGCGGGCATGTGAACTCCATACCCATCACTGTGGGCACGTCCCTCAAGATGGATACTGTAGGCATTAGGGGATGCTATTCGGTCTGTTCTTGAGAGTTAGGACTGATGGGAGTAAAAGAATGGGAGCCGAGATGACAACAAATCCAGGAAATTGGGCACTTGACATTTGAGAGAACCAGAGTTCAGGTGGGGATGTAGTACTATGGGGAGGCTGGGACACTAAAAACTCTTCCATGTCACCTGGGCCCCTGTCTCCCTGACTTCCTCCAGAGACTCAGTTGTGGTAACCCTGTAATGAGATCACAGGTGGGTATGTTGTTTTTACCTGGCCCTGATGTTATATTCTTTATTTTTATGTTTATCCATAGAACCACTTGTTTTAATCATAGTTAGTCATAATTGATCTTTGTGTCTCTGTCATTATACCTTTTATTAAATAAGTTATTTACTTAAAGTGGGTGGGAAAGAGTCTGTTTTTGATTATACAGCTGATTGGTGCATCTGCTGGACAAGCAAATCTTAGTGAGCTGAGTCTCCAGTCAAAATACTGGCAACTGTAATGCTAAATGGCAGAAAAACTACTTTTACCTTCCTGCTACAACGCACTCATGGCTCTCTCCCTAGTCTTGGTCATTTCCAACCTGTCCCTAGTCAAGAGACTTAGTGAGCTCCTGACTGGTTGGGTAGAATTCTCTAAGCCCCAATCACTTTACTAAGGGCTTGCAAGGTACTAATTTGAGAATCAGTGACCTAGGCTCTGGTAATAGGCAAGGAAGTGGGGTTTTGTAATAAGAGTCTGGTCAAATAAGGATTTAAAATTAAATTAATTCATATTATTCATTTGGAAAATTTCTATTGAATATCTCATCCTGGTCAGGCTATGGAGACATATATGAATAAGATACAACTTTTAGGGAGCTCACAGTTTTAGAAGGAGAGAAGTTATGAAAATACATAATTATAATACAGTCTCATATGTAGGTACAGTTGTCATTTTCTTATTATAAAAGAAATATTGGCGCATTAAAAATTTTTTAAATGCAAAAATTTCTTTAAAATTGCCCAAAAAGAAAAAAGAGCAACTTGTACAAAATCCCATTGTCCAAACTCAACCACAATTGACATTTTAGCATATTTCCTTGATCATTACATTTCATCTTGCTGTTTTTGACCTAATAATAAACATTCATCTGTGCCATACAGACAATTTTAAAGCTACATAATGGTTCCTCTTAAAAATACTGCATAATTTACCTAGATAGTCTTTAGATATTTTAGTTGTTAGCAGTTTTGTACTATTATATGTAACCTTGCATTAATTGCCTTTTGTACGTGCTTTCAACTTGTAAAAGCATCCTCACAAATTCTTCACAATTCTTAAGCATAAAATGCATTAAGTAATGAGTAAGATAGGTCTTTTTCTTAAAAAAATATCCATCCACTATAGTACTCCCATACTTGTTCTCTATTTGAGGAGAGTTCAGAAACTCAGGAAGGAGATAAAGCTTAGGGGAAAGGGAATCTTTCCATCAGAGAGACAGACCGTGCAAAGGGCCAGAGGTAGAAAGAACAAGCTGCATTTGGAGAAATACTATATGACCAGTGTGGCCATAGTATAGAGAACAGAGAAGAAAGTAGCATGGCATGATGCTGGAGGATAGACAGAGGCTACACCTAACTTGCTCTCATAAATTATGGTACAGTTTGAGATCTTATCTTAAGCATAAGGGAAGCTTACTGTTAACTGGACAATTTAAGTGATAAAATTGGCAGGACTGATGATGTAGAAATAAATAGTTCAGGAGTCAATGATAGCATATTAGTGTAGGCTAGACTCTGTAACAAGTAGGCCCCCAAATATATAGTGGCTCAAATGCAGTAGAAGTACGTTGCTCACCTAAGAATGTAAGGAGGATGTTCCTAGTCAACTGAAGAGAATCTGACCCCTGCAGTCATTCAGTCACAGAATGCTGGTGGCTCTCTCTTGAACTCATGCCTTCCATGGTCTCCTTGGAGTTTATTGCATTCCTGTCGACCAGAAAGGGGAAAAACAAAATATGGTGAATGTTTGGGAAGGTTTTGATGGGCCAGACCTAGACGTAGCACATATCACTACTGCTCATTTTCCCATCAAGTCACATGGCCACTCAACCACAAAGGAGGCTGGGAAACATGGCCATGCTGGGTCCCAGGAAAAAGAAGAAAACGGGCTTCATGAGCAGCTATCAATGTCTGCCACAGTCAGTATGGGGAAATGTAGAAGACTAAAAACCTTCTTTGCAGACTTCCATGGTTCTTTAGAATAATTACTAAAGCTGACATTTTGGTTAATGTATCCTTCCTCTCTTTTTTTCTGCACCAAGCCACCTCCCACCACCAGAGCTAAGAGGCTCCCAGACCTTATGGTGTCAAGATGCATCTTTCAGTGGACTCTCAACCTTGAGATGCTGACAAGCTGCCATCGTGCAAGCGGCCTTCCAAACATAACAAGTGGTCCAGTTAACAAGTATATCCTGTCTCGGATTAAAAACAGAGTATTATGGCAGCATTGCGCCTGGCAGCTCAGTGGAGATTAAAGGCACTAGTCCTTTTAATCATATCAAGTTACAACCATTATGACCGAGCTCATTTATTGATCCTTTCAAGCAACAGGGAGAGCATTGTGTTGTTGATAAGATGTGCCACAAAGGAGAAAAAGTAAAAGAAGGCTCTTTCCCTTCTCTTTTTTAGATACAGATAATACCAGAGAGTCCAGATCGTGGAACCTCTCCAAGTAACTTGTCAACAACATAGCTTTGGACTTTGTTCTGTGGTAGATCCTATTTTCCATCATTTTTTCAGATGTTTCTTTAGGTAAAATGTGCTATGACATCACAATAGGCAGGAAAAAATAATCCCCCACAACTTGACGAAGTTCTTAACAAGAACAGAGCTAACAGAACCAGCACATATGGATTCTAGGAACCTCTCTCCTAACGATCCTGGAGTTACAATTACAGCAGAAGGTCAATGCTGAGAGTATGAAGTATTTAAGGATTTGACAGTTCAGAAATAGTAATGCAGCAATTCAGATTTTCTCTAAAGAGGCAGTCTGGCATAACATCAGGCGGGATAGGGCACTTGTCACGATGGGGTCCTTGGTGTCAGGTGTAGCGGGTTTGAAGCCCCACCCTGCCATTTGTGCGTTATTGACTGGCTGTGGTGTGGGGAGGAGAAGAGGGACTCTTCCCCTGTGTAATCATTCAGGGTCCACACTGATGCGGCTTTAGGGAGGTTCCTTAATCTGCGGAGCCCCACTCTTCTCATCAGTAAAATGGAGTTAATAGTGGTATCTGTTTCATTGTAGAAAATAAGTGATTTGGTTTAAAGTGTTTGACTTAAAGCCGTTGTAGTCAGTGTTTTTCCTTTCAAAACGTTTAGGATGTTTTTGCCCAGAGCCCAGCCTCATACACTCCTGACGTCTTGCTCTGAATGGCAGTTTTAGGTATGTGCGTCCAGTGCCTATTCACAGGCCTCCATGGCACATGTGACGGCTGATAAAAGTTTTCTGAAGCATTATTTGTCATCTCCTGGGGAAAGAAATGAAAACAGAGCTCCATGAAACCTCATTTATTTTTCCTCTTCCTTTATTCTTGTCGTGTTTGTGATATGTCAAAGCCAGGGGCAGGCGGACTGGCTGTGGCTCCAAATCATCTCCTTGATGTCATTCTCTGCCCAGGGCCCACAGTCCCAGACAAGAAACCCCTAAAATATGGCACCATCAACAGCATATCGACTCGAGTGTCTGAGTCTGAAAGGTGCTTCCTAATAAATACATTAAAGAATTATTCCTACAGAATTTCTCTTCCACTGCCGCTGATATTCCTGCTCATTTGCATGGTTCTAGTTTCACAGAGACCAGAGGTGAAAAGGGCCTTCCTTCCGCCCTTTGCTATCCTGAACATTTCCAGTTCCCGTGAGTGCTCAGACCCCCATTCGTTAGTCACCGCCCTTTGTTGATGGAACTGAGGCCCAGTTGGACCAGTGCTGTTACTGTCTCTCTCGCGCTCTAGGAAGCCTTCAGCTACTCTTAGAGCGTGTGCTTGCTGCCCGCAGTCCTCCTCAAAGGAAGATGCCAACATTAAGTGGCACCGAGAGAAGAGGGGGATGGGTACTTGTGGAAAATGGTGTGTAGGATCTTATTTTTCCCTTGTGCTGTCAAGAGAGAAATGACTGACGGTCTTTGTCTTGTACTAATTTTTCAAAGTTTAAAAAAAAAAACTAAAACTTAAAAACTGAGCCGTGGGTCCAAAGCCCAAACTGGTAGAACCAGGCCTGTGACGCACTTGCTCTCCCTAGTGGTGCTGCAATGAAAAACCAGCCTTTCCATCTCTCGCCTGCAGCTTTGCTCCAGGTACATTTAGAGATGACCACAGCCCGGCCCCTCTCACACACCTGAACATCAGGTTCCTTATCAATGGAGCCAAATCAGTCTGTGCCCCTCCCTGATGTGAAGAGGGTACAGAATCCGTGTCTCCATCCCCTTTCCGTAGCCCTATCTCCCCTTTCTCCAGCCAGTTTGCATTGAATTATGATTAGTCTGAATAAAAGGAAGGCGAGTCACTCTTCTGTTCCTCGTGGCATGGAGAAAAGTCCTACAGATGCTTCTACCACCCACCTCAGGCCGTTGCGCTGGGCCTGGAGCTGCACGCCTGAGGCAGCTCAGCAGCTGGGACATGGGTGGATTCCAGTGAGGCCCTCACTGTTAGCAAGGGAGCCTGAGCTCCCCCACCCACCTCCTGCTCCTAGGAGCTCGGGAACAGCACGTGCCCTAAAGGGCCAGGTCTGTTGGGCTAGGTGTCACGGAGGAGAGTCCTGGTAAAATATGTTCATTAGATTCAAAGGCAAGTAACAGGCCCACACATGAGTCCCTGAGGACTTCTGTATCCTCAGTAGCAGGCAGGCCAGTAAGTAAATCCAGCCCTGACTCAGGGAAAGTTCAGGAATAAAGGTCTGCTCTAATGTTGTTCCCAGCCTGGGCCCCATTTACCAGAATTTGACATTTGAGCGTGCCCTGGATGCATGTCCCGCCTAGAGTCCTCTATGCGCATTTTGTGAGTTGGGTCAGCACGCTGGGTGGCATTAAGGGATGGTGCTTTCTGTTCCATGGATACCTGTGGTTCAAGGCCACAGACTTCTGTCTCCTCGAGACACAGAGCTGCCTCCTCTGGAGCCTCCTGTGCAGACCATTCCAGAAGGCATGTCCTAAACCGGGGCCTGCTTACATTATGACCGCCACAAAGAGGCTTCTGGGCCCACAAACCCCAAAGACAGGCACCCCATTCCAATCCATTCAGACACACTTTCCACAGCTGTCTTTCACAGACAATAAACTTGGGTTGTGGGAAAGACAAAGCACTTTCTTTTCTTGTCTGTCTTTACTGTGGCAGTTTCAGTTGTACCGCAGCTTCAATTATTCTAAGAGCATGCGTTGGCCTCCAAAAATGCAAGCGTGTTTTCTACTTGTAGCATCAACTCTACTGAGGATATGGCTACTTTCATTTATCTGTAGCTTTTAACTTTTCATTAAAGTACACGATCCATACAGAAGGGTGTACATATCATAAACGTACAAACACATTCTGCCAAACCAGCACCCGGATCAAGAAACAAAGCATTCCCACAGCCCAAGCCCTTCCCCTCTCAGTCACGGGCCCTCCCCATTCATCCCACCCTCTCGGGGGAAGCACGACCCTGAGTACTGATAGGATGGATTAATCTTACCAGTTTTCATTTTTTTACTTACAGAAATGAAATTAGTATGCACTCTTTTGTGTCTGGCTCTTCTTGCACAGCATTTTGCTTGGTTCATGCCATTGTAGATCACTCATTTTTATTGACATACAGATTTGATTCTCATATTTTTATAATGTTTCTGCTAAAGAACTTGGGGACACTCGTCCTATCTTGGCAAGTGCCCTCACCAGCCACTCTGTTTCCTCATCTTTAACTGCTCCCCCTCTTCCTGCCTCATCAGTGGAAGTTTTCAAAGACAAGAGGTCTAGAGACAACGGAGACATTATTTGGTTTGGCTAAAGGATGGAAGAAGACGTCCCGGCAGATGCTGCCTGCAGAGCAGCCACAGAGGGGCCAGCCAGAGGCTGTAAGTGCCTCCTGCTTCACCTGGACATGTTCATCTGATGAGTTTATTTTTCCTTCTCAGGTGTGCCTGAAGCTGAAGTCACTTGGTTCAGGAACAAAAGCAACCCAGCCTCCCCTCACCATCTGCACGAGGGCTCCCTGCTGCTCATAAACGTGTCCTCCTCAGATCAGGGTCTGTACTCCTGCAGGGCCGCCAATCTTCATGGGGAGCTGACCGAGAGCTCCCAGCTGCTGGTCCTCGGTGAGTGCCTCAAGGCTGGAGCCGCACCCCACCCCACACCCCACACCCCACTCCACACCCCACAACCCACTCCACACCCCACACCCCACACCCCCACACACCACCCCACACCCTACCCCACACCCCACACCTCACTCCACCCCACACCCCTGCACCCCACCCCACACCCCACCCCACACCCCAAACCCCACACCCCTGCACCCCACCCCACACCCCACACCCCATACCCCACACCCCACACCCCACACCCCACCCCACACCCCACACCCTACCCCACACCCCACACCCCATACCCCACACCCCTGCACCCCACCCCACACCCCACACCCCAACCCACACCCACATCCCACACACCCCAACCCGCACCCCACACCCCCACACCTCTCCCTGCAGTTGACGCCACCAGAGATGACTCTCCACCCAACCTGCCCCCTCCTCTTTTCCCCTGATCCAGTTAGGGACATAAAGATAACAGAAATGTCGCCTCGCTTTTCCACACCTTGGACCCTCCAGTAGAGGGAGCACAGATGTTGGAGCCAGGCAGGCAGGGATTGACTCCTGGCTCTACCGCTTACCAGCCCTGGGGAGGTTATTGAATCTTACTAAGCCTTAGATGCTGTCCCTTTATTTGGTGACCTGGAAAATAAAGGTTGCCCACATCACAAGGGGGTGGGTGTGCCAGATAGGGTTATATAGTAAAGCAGTTATTCTTCACTCCTTCTATGGTAAGAACTTCTTTGAGAATCAGATGAAAACTGTAGACTACCCACTCCAGAAAAAATTCATATATGCCAAATTTTTCATATAATTTCAGAAAGTTCGGTCTATTCCATCTTAAGTCCACTCACGCCCAAACAAACATAAGGGCCCCTGATTAGAAAGTCTAGCATAGGGCGGGCCACAGGGGCTCAGCAGGCAGCGTTCTCACCTGCCATGCCACAGACCCGGGTTCGATTCCTGGTGCCTGCCCATGTAAGAAAAAAAAAAGTCTAACAGAGTTCCTGGCATAAAATAGATACTTAAAATAACAGTTGCCGGAATACCATCCATCACCCGCTGGTGCCCAGTGCCAAACCCAGCCATGTTGCGAGTTATTCCCTCCTGAATCCTGGACTCGGGATACTCTTTTTCTTCCCAGCTAAGGGTTAGTGGGATAAAGTAACAGAACGTAGTTCTATCTTAATTTTTTTAAAAAATAAAAAAACAGCAATCGTTAGAGCACTAATCCTAGCTTTTTCTCAAGAAAGCTGTCATTTGAAGGGGAAAAAAAGAGAAAATGTGAGAAATATGAATATACCACACATACATAATGGATTTTCTCAGGGAAAATAAACTTTCTACTTCTGTTTTCACAGCCCAAATTGCTTATATACCAAGGCACAGGTTCTGTAGCCCCTATCCACTCAGATCTCAGAGAGGCCCAAATGGGTTTTCATCTCAACAGTAGCTGCTTAAATCTCCAGTCATCTTAGGAAGTCACAGAAAATCAGCTCACTGAAGAATATAATTTGTTTGTGTTGGATTTCATCCGACGGAGCTACTAGTTCCCAGAAGGAACTATTGCCCCACTCTGAATTACGGTGTTTACCGAGGGACTCTTCCTCCCTAATAACTCTTCCTGGTCCCTTCTGCTAGCAGAGGAAGCCTGGGATTGTTTCTGATGCTGCAGCTTTAGCAGAGAAGAGCGTATGTTCCGTGAGCAGGTTCTTACAGCATTTCACGTCTGATACACTGCGATTATGACCGTGGGGGGGGGGGGGAGCGGCATAAAGGTCTTCCCCATTTTAATCAAACTTGATGGGAAAATCACTACTTAGACTCTCATTCTGGTTTTCTTTAACCAGAAGTCTTGGTTTATTAATCAGAGTTTGTTAGTTTTTGTAGACACTTTATGAATGTAGAAGTAATGTCTCTCTCTCTTTTTAAAAACAGCAAAAATGTGGTTTAATTTTTAAAGGGGTGGATTTTGTGTATGAAGCTTTGATTTCATTCCAAGTTCTGTAACTTAGCCTGTAGCATGGAGATTTGAAGTATAATGTTATAGACTTTCATTTATTTATTTATCTAATTATTGGATGAGCATTCATTACGAGTTGCCTTTAATTCCCATGTGGGCTGGACACTGGGTAGCGCTTTAGGAGAAATACCTCTAGTATCTCCCCTGGCCAGCTGTTCCCTGCCTTGGAAAATTTACCGTTTCCCTGGGAAGATAAAATGGACATGCACTGAAAACAAAAAAAAAAATACTGTGAAGCCAAGGTCATTGGGAAGGGCAGACATTTGACCTAAGGAGGTCTCATCATTTAGAAGCTAGCACAGAGCTCCCCCTTTTTGCTCTTAGGTAGTAAATAAGCAAATGCTTCTTGAATCTCAAGAAAGAATTTTAAAGAAGAGGGGAGGAAGAGAGGTAAACTTTGAGTAAACTGCCACCATTGATTCTTAAGATCATACAATTTCAGAGTAGAAGAGATCTTGAAAAGGAACTTCATTTTATAGATGAGGGAACTAAGGCTTGGAGAGATTGACTTGCCCAACTTAGTTGAATTGCAGAGGCTCAAACTTAGGGCTCCCAAACCCAAGCCTGATGTTTGGCCCTATCCCATAATGAACAGAATATTTAACAATTATAGTTCACACTAGGGCACACATGGTCACATGTGTATGTCTGTGTCATGTTCACAGTCACACCATATTAGAGTTGGAATACTGTAAGAACCAGCTCACAGAATGTACACACTCCATTGGCAAAGCTGTGGTAGTGTCAGACATCCTAGGCTGTCATCTCTGTTAGCAGAAGGTGAGAAGGAAGGGTTATCAGGAAGAAATACCCCCTCGGTAAGCACCATAACTCAATGTGGGGCAATAGTTCTTCCTGTCCATCTCTGTCTCTCTGACTCCCTGTCTCTGTCTCTCTCTCTGCACACACACACCCAGGCTCTTCGATGTTTTCTGTATGCAGTGGACTTTTGCTGTCAAAGATAAAATAGATGGGGTGGGCCACAGTGGCTCAGCAGGCAAGAACACTTGCCTGCCATGCCAGAGGACCCGGGTTCGATTCCCAGTGCCTGCCTATGTTAGAAAATAAAAAGATAAAATAGACTGAAGGTATGTTTCTAAAGTAGACTTAGGTGCCACCATGACCGGCTCACCATTCCTAACAAGTGCCTAACAAAGTGCCAGGCACATAGTAGGCCATCTCTGAACACTGTTAATATGACCATCAATTACAAGAGCAACACTCCTGCTTCTCCTAATACTCCAACGTGTTCTGGAGGAAAAGGGAGATGTATGAATTGCAGCGCCTCAGAAGGGATGCAGAAAAGGAAAGAGATTCTGCTTCTTTTCCAGGAGAATCTGGAATTATTTCGCTACCAGATTCAGTAGGCACCTGCCTCTTTATTTATCCAGCAGAAATAATACATGGGATTGTCTCTGTTTCCCAGTTGTCACATTTAGCTCGCGTTAGCTATGTCTCCTGAAGACTTCAGCCCTGAGTCTGTGTAATATTTTAAATAGCATAGCATCCCACGGCGACCTTCTCTTCTTGCCCTGCTTATCTGGGTCCTACTTGGGGCTCCAGATCTAGAGAACAAAGCAAATTAACTCCATCAACTTCACAACTCATTTTTTCCTGTTCCACCTATAGGATCCTTTTAAATAAGAAATTCCTGCAGCGTGTCTCAGTCTGTGGGGACAATGACAAAGTGCCTCCTTCTTAAGGACGTTATTTTCTATTACATGAACATGGAATGAAAATTATTTAGCATAGGACTTACCGTATAGTAAATGCTAAAGAAGTGTTGACTTTTTTTTTTTAAGAAAGTGTCTATATACCCTGATTTAATTTACCTACAAATTTATAGGGACCCTATTGTGCTATAGTATAAAGTGGTATAAAGTAAGGAATTCCTGAAATCAGTATGCCTGGTTCTTATTAGTGACCTTATTGTTTCAAGCATCAATATGTATGACATTCAAACCCTCCTCAATATGAAAAGGATATTCTTTCTGTAGTAAAATACCTTTAAAAGACAGCAATGTGGCGTCTGTCTTACAGACCAAGCACGCAAGTACTCTACATGTCCACCTTTACCTCAGTCTTCCTGATTCAGTATCTGCCTTCTTACAGATCCCCCCCATGTCCCCACGCAGTTGGAAGACATCAGGGCCTTGCTTTCAGCTACTGGACCAAACCTTCCTTCGGTGCTGACTTCTTCTCTGGGAACACAGCTGGTCCTCGATCCTGGGAATTCTGCTCTCCTCGGTGAGTCCAACCCTCTGAAACATTGGGCAGAAATCCAAGACTGGACAGATTTATGGATGGGTGACTGCTTGCAGGTGGGAGGGAGGCAGCAGTGGGGGAGGGCTAACAGGAAATCACTAAATTGCCTACAAAATCCAGACTCACCAGTGGAAACTTGGCTGACTTTCCCTGTGAGGTAAATACAGTTCTTAGTCTGGACTCTAGCTTATCTAGATTCCAACATGGCTCCTTTCTGAATCCTCTTGAGCTGATGTCACAGTCCAGTCCCTCTCAATCAGGGTTGCTCACTGAGCCTTAAGAAAAATACAGCGCTAAAGAAGAACTCCAGTATGTCCCCTGGCCAGCTGTCCCCCAGATTCTCCTATGACCTCCTCTCACTTAACTTGAGTGAGATACAGCTTTCAAGGATGCAGCTGCAATATCAGCACCCTCCAAAAGCCAGATTCTTGGTAGAACCTAAAACCAATCCAGACAGACTCCTCGAGGCAGATGTTTAAATGATTTACCACATACAGCCTCCTTGGCTCTATCATTGGGAACCTTCACCAAATTATTGCCCACGTGGCTGGTGCCCTGTGGTCACAGGGAGTTGTGCGTCAGCATCCCGACTCTGGGCTCCTCACACCAGAACATGCCCGTCCTGACCTCTGGAGATGGTAAAGATGGAGGAGAACTCTAACTTTCAAAGGCCTCAAGAAAGAATATGCCTCCAAAAATGGGGTAAATCCTCATGCTAACTCGGTACAGCCCCAGCTGTTGGGAACCTTAGCCAAAATGTTTCCTTTGGCTTCAATTTTCAATTTTCTCTGCTCCCCACCAACTAGCAAGAAACAGGAGACAGGGGCCCTGAGTTCCTCTGGTGCTGACTTACAAACATGACCACAGTGCCTGGCACCGGTAGGGCCAGAGCACAGCACGATTGAACTCCAGTTTTCATTATCATCTGAAATTAGCAAAATATTCTCACAGCTTATCAGCATATAGAAAAGGTTTTTGATTTCTCTAAGTCTGCTATAAGACACAGATACCATAATAAGTAGCCCTGTTGTGTTTACTGTTATTTCTAGAAGCTTGACAATTTTCCGATATCATATTCGTAGAAGTAAACAGCATATTTCCTTTCACTTACAAATGGTAAACTTATCCCAAGTTAAAATATGTGCATTGTAAACTGCTTAATTTTAAATTCATCACTGTGAGAAATTATCATAGCCCCATTGCTAGCAGTGTGTACAGAAATTGCTTATTATCTCTTACCACTTACCCTTTTGGGCCTCTGAGGTGCCATTCAGCATTCTGGAAAAGCTGCTTGCATTTTTCCATGACATCTTAACTTTCTTTCCCCCTTAATCTGGAATAATATTTTGTCTCATTTTAACTATAGGCAATAAGAATTTATTGTGCTCTATGCTGCTGCATTCCATTGCTGGTTTATGGTGCTTTGTAACCTTACACTTGTAACAGTTGAGACACCTTTGTGCCCCAGTCCACATCCAGACTGCTCCATCTGGATGAGACAGTGATCCTTCCCCATCAAGTCCCAGAACGTACCTGCCTGGCTAGAATAGACCCTTGTGGTGAATCTCAGTGTCTTGCCAGTGCTAAAGACCTAGGAGAGCTCTGCGTGGAATTGTGGAGCTGAAGTAGGACATAAGGTCAAGTAGAGTCTGAGGAGTAGATCATTTGAGACAGACTGGAATTAAATAGGCAGAAAGTGAGGGAAACGGGCATTCAAGGTTAAAAAGATGCTATGAGCCCAGAGATGAAAACATGCAGGATATGTGGCAGGAATCTGTTCAGAAACACTGTAAAATATCACTTCTTTAAGACTGTTGAAGGTGTAGCTAAACTGGGATAGAAACTAGGCCATCAGAGGGAACAAGGCTCTGCCAGACCTAAGCTACTCAGATTTGGCTCCGACCCTCACCCCAAGAATTCTAATACCCTCCCTCCTTCTTGAGGCTCCCAAACTAGTGACATCCTGATCCATTGCTGGCCAGATGTTCCCATTTGGACCACTCTCATCCCCCGCCCCTGTGAGTGGCCCATTCAGACCACAGCGTGTGCTCTGAGTGCAAAAAAATAGACTTCAGTGGAGGCTTTTTATGGGTTGCTGAGAAATTGGAATGGTAAGTGGGTTCAAATTATAGAGGGCCTTTAATACTAGACTCAGAGCTAGATTTACTATGTGGGAAATGGGACAAACCTTTAAAGGGTTTTTAATTAGGAGAAAGAGATAGTAAATGTAATGTTTGAGAAGAATTCATCTGACATTCTGTAAGAGTAATTGGTGGTGGAAGAGGTTTAACAAGGGAACATATTTTGAAGAAAACAGATGTTCTAGACCAGGGTTGAAATATATGGCAAAATTACTGTTAATCGCCCCTCCCACGGCCAAGGCAGGCATCTCTATTCAATCATGACACTCTTCTTCATTCCGCCCAGATGCTGCCTTGGAATTAATTTTAACATATCCTCCAAGCAACTATTACCAAATGATGGCAGTTGATATGTAGAATGAAAACCATCTGCAAAATGGGCTGTGAGACTCCAGCGTGTCTCCCATGTGTCAGGTTAGCTGGCTGCAACAGATCCAGAGAACTTCGTGGCGCAGTGGCACCAAAACCGTCAGTTAGTGAACCTCGAGGCTCATATTTCCATGGGAGGAAGGAGAGCTTGAAAGCCACATTTCCGAGCTACCTCTGCTCCCCTAAGGCTTGAGTGTTGGGAATTCCCAGAAGGAATATCTCTTGCTTATCAGACTCTGGCATTATTTCACTTGCAACACTGCTACAGCTTTCAAGAAGGAATGCTGATTGAGCAACACGTGCATGGGCCCCTCTGAATCTCACTTTTCATAATGTAAAATGAAGACATGAGCTTAACGCGTTCCTTGTTGCTCACGCACACTCTTTGACTATATGATTTGGACGTGGAAGGTCCCAACAGAGGCCTGGACTTGCAGGATGGACCCAACCTAATAAGCCATTGTCCTAGGCAAAACAAATGCTAATTTTTTATAGCTGCCCTTCCTGCAGGGAGACCTAAATGCTTTGGTAGTCCAAGTTCAGGCGGTATCCTACAGGGCTCCATTCTTAGACAACATCTCAAGCCTCCCTACAGCACCTACCCCTTTCTGCAGACTTCGGTTAAATATTAGTTTTTGGCCACTAACACCCAAATATTCCCCACAGTATCATTTGTAGAACATTAACACTGATTTTTTTTTAATAATTTTTATTGGAGTTTTTATTATAATAGCAGTACATCTTCATTATATAACAGTTAAGTAGATGTGAAAAGAAGAAAATGAAAAGCATCTATAATTGCCTATCAGAAAGATAACCAGTGCAGTACCTTTTTCCTAAGTATTAATATGCCTATTATACATCTTTTGTCTAAAATGAACCGTACACGATATATTGCTTTTAACTTTTTTCATTTAGTTGATACAGAACAAACATCTTTCCTTGTCTTTAAGTATTCTTCTACATTTTCACTTCTCATAGTTTCTTTGGTAGGTATACCAAATTTAATTAAATCAATCCTCTAATGTTGGCTGTTTAGGTTCTGTGCACTCTTTTACTATTATTCAGAAAATATGATGAACATTCTTATTTCTAAATCCTTGCGTGCATCCCTATTTACTTAGGATCAATTCCTAGAAGTGAAATTATTGTGTCAAAAGCTTTGTATATTTTTAATTTTTTGCTGTATGTTGTCACATTGCCCTCCAAAAGAGTTTTACCCATTCATAGACCCACCAGTATTATATGAATTCCCATTTCTCCCAAAATCTCAACACTAGGTATGACCAATATTTTGTATTTGCCATTTTAATTGGTGAATAACAGTAGTGTAAAATATAATACTAAAAATGGTATAAATGTATTTTCATAGTTATTCCTTTGATTA
This sequence comes from Tamandua tetradactyla, assembly GCF_023851605.1. NCBI lineage: Eukaryota > Metazoa > Chordata > Mammalia > Pilosa > Myrmecophagidae > Tamandua > Tamandua tetradactyla. Next base: position 78,274,001 of record NC_135328.1, on the reverse strand, counting down.
TGTGATTTGCAAAAAAATTTTGATTTTTGATTCATTCATATTTTTTTATGAATTGCCTATTCAGGTCCTTTGTTCATTTTTTGATAGGTATTTGTCTTTTTTTATTGATTTGTAAGACACAGACACATTTGACATATAAGTTTTTGAACAGCTTTATAGATATATAATTTACATACAAGTTATACGTATTTAAAGTCTACAGTTTGAAGTTTTGATACATATACACACATGCAAACATCTGTGGAACCATGACCACAATCAAGATAATGAGCCATCCATTATCCCAAAAGTTATCCTGAACCCCTTTGCAATGGTTCCCTTACACCCCTGCCACACACCCCATTCTGACCCCAGACAATCTGTGATCTGCTTTCTCTCACGTTAGATTAGGTTTCGTTTTCTTTCATTTAGTATAAAAATCAATCATATTTTGGGGAGGGTTGTCTTCTTTTAATCTGCATTATTATTTTGAGATTCATCTTTTTTGTGTCAGGTATCAAGAAGGCATTCCTTTTTACTACTGAGTAGTATTCCATTGTATGAGTACACTACTGTTTGTTTAGTCATTCACCTGTTGAGGGACAGGATGGTCAGTTTTAATTTGTCTATTACAAATAAAGGTGCTATGAATATTCATATACAAGTCTTTGTATGGACATATGCCTTCATTTTTCTTGTTTAACACCTAGGAGGGAAGTGGCTGAATAGTATATATGGCAAGTGTATGTTTTACATTTTAAGAAACAGCCAAACCGTATTCTGAGCATGTGAAAGTTCTAGTTCCTCCACATTCTCAACCAACACTTACTTTAGTCTTCTTTATTTTAAATATCCTAATAGATGTGTAGTGGCTTCTGGTGTATTTGCACCTCCCTAATAACTAATAATGTTGAGCATCTTTTGAGGTGCTTATCTGTCATCCTGAGTTCTTCTTTGGTGAAATCTCTGTTCAAATGTTTTGACCTCTTTTTTTAATTGTGTTGTTTGCTAATACTGAGTTTTTGGACTTCTTTACATATTTTAAATACAAATCTTATATCAGATATGATTTGCAAATATTTTTGTCCCATTCACTGGCTTGTCTCTTCATTCCCTTACTAGTTTCCTTAAAAGCAGAAGATTTTAATTTAGCTGAAGTCCAACTTACTCATTTTTTCCTTTATGGATCATTCTTTTGGTATTATATTTAAGAAATATTTGCCCGCTCCAAGAGCTTGGTTCTCCATGTTTTCTTCTGGAAGTTTTATAGTTTTAGGTTTTGCATTTAGGTAAATGTAAAATACATTTTGAGTTAATTTTTGTATATGTTGTGAGGTATGGATTGAGGTTCATTTTCATAATTATGGATGCCCAGTTTGTTCCAGGACCATTTGTTTAAAAAATATCCTTTCTCCACCAAATTGCCCTTGCATGTTTTTGGAAAATCAATTGTCCATATATGTCTGAATCTATTTCTAGATTCTCTATTCTGTTCATTGGTCTATTTGTCTGTCTTTATACCAGTACCATGCTTTATCCAACAGCCTATGAATCACAAGGTTTTCAGTGTGGCTGGTGGGAAGAGGTACTGTATTATTCCCTTCCCCTTGTGAGTGCTGGGCCCAGGTAACTCTAATCTTTTAGGTGTTTCTCCCCCTTAACTCAGTTGATTTCTTCCCATACACACATTGATCTGCAGTCTGCTGGATAAGCAAGGGGGGAATTCACTGCAGATTTCTGGAGTTTTTTCCTCTGCAGCTGTCTTCTCACTGGTACTGTGTCCTGTGAACTCTAGCTACCTTGGTCTCCTGTACTTTCAGCCCCCTCCCTTCTACCCAGTTTGTCCACAGGCCTCTGTCTAGCCACTCCTGTTCTGCAGCCTGGAAACTCTCTTGAGGCACTAAGCAGGCAATCATGGGCTCACCTTGTTTGTTTCTCACCTCTCGGGGATCACTGCTCTGCTTTGCTTGATGTCCAGGGTCTGAAACCATTTCTTCATATACTCTGTACATTTTTGTATTATTTTAGGTGGAAGGGTAAATTCAGTCTCTATTACTCCATCTTGGCCAGAATGAGAAGTAATAGCTGTGGCACATATGTATATAAATTTATATATATAAATACATATATATATATGGCATATGTCTTAAATATTTTTTTACCAAGCTGATACTCAAATTTGAGAACCTTATTCCAGAATATAACAATAAAGTCTCTCTTAAGGATAATATAGTCCATGTGTTGGCAAACTGTGGTCTGGGACCCAAATCTAGCTCACCACTTCCTTCTTGCAAATGAAGTTTATTGGAATACAGTCGCACCCATTCATTCACCTACAAGTTGTCAGTGGTTGCTTTTGCACTATAGTAGCAGAGCTGAGGACTTGTGACAGAGACAGTATGGCTCACAAGCCTAAAATGTTTCCCATCTGGCCCTTTATGGAGAATGTTTGCTGACCCCTGATACAGCCCATTCCCCTTATTTTGTAGAAAGGACACTGCCATCTATGATGATGAGTCAACTGCCCCGTGATCACACATGTCCTCTTTCTGAGGATCACACTCTTTCCACGGTGTCCTTTTTTCCTGGCACTGGGTTAGACTTTCTCAATGAGATAAAATAGCCTGGAAGGGGAGAAACCCAACTTAATAGAACTAAAAGAGAGAAAATCTGTGCTTTAAAAACCCTAGATTTTTGTCAGCATTAGAGCACCTCAGGTGCCTCTTGTAACAGTTGTATGTGGCTTAAGAAGAGCAGTTCATACCTTTTCCAGCAAATGTCATTTAGGTTCAGAACCTGTTAGAGTGCCTTACAGAATGTGCACATGGGTTTGGTCTGCCTTCTATACTTAGTTACAGATTCTCCTTTGGGAGTGAGCAAGGTCCAGTGTCAGGTGGTGGGTTTGGTTCTGACCGCCTGAGACAGGCACCCCAGGCATTTTCTTCTCTGCTCTTTTGAAGTACTAAGAATTGCAGAGCCCACCTGGTCTGGGATGCAGTAATAGATGTCTTTAATAAGAACAGCGATGCTCTCATTGACCCAAGATCTCATATGAAAGATGAGAAGTTGCTTCTTTCTCCAGTGCTGAAGTTCTGGCTGAACCACGATTATGAAACTCACACTCACAAGGGAGCTGTGGCTGGAACAGGTGGGATCCAGGCCTGGTCGTCTACATGTTGTAAACCCCTCAAAGTAGGAGGACAGATCAGAAAATAGATGAACAGATATTCATGTTCAAAATTGAAAACTCTGGTAAAGAACCTCTGAAGGCAACACACCAAAAGCAGGTCCATTTCATTCATTCCTTAAGTATTTGTTGAGTGCCTGCTATGTGCCACGTGCTGTGCTAGGGCCAGGGATGTATAGTAAATCACACATTCACAAATCTAGCCCTCCACTCACTCAGCAACAATGTACTGAGCATTTCTGTGCACCAGGCACTGTTCTAGATGCCGAGGTACAGTAGTAAACAAAACAGAGGAGTGCACCTGTTGTTGTGGTGTTTGAATTGTTGGGGGGGGGGGTGCTTAAGAGTCTGGTGGAGAAAGGAATTCCAAGTCAGAGGACTCTGATTTAAAAATAAAAGGGGAGAACTGGGTGCTCTGGGGGCTTTTGTAGCAAGATAGCACCCCTGGTCTGGACTTTGGTAAAGTTTCTCTGAGGAAAGGATGTTTGAGATGAATTGGAAAACTGGGTCAGCATTAGCCAGGTGCAGAGATTGGGGAGAATGTTCCAGGAAGAGGAACCGGCAAGTGCAGAGGGCCTGAAGCAAGAAAACAAAGCATTTGAGGAAACTTTACTGTAAGAACTAAGGGGAAAATAGCCTACGCTGAGCTAAATCCTTGAATGGGAGCAAATTGCTGACACTCTGAAAGTCATGGTAAGCCCTTTAAAAAGGCACATTAAAATAATGATGAGCAACAAACCTGCAAATACCCAAACTTATAAACCGACTGAATAGTGCAGTGAGCATTGCAGGCTTTTCTGGAATTAGTCAAGGGCAGGCAGAAGTGACTTATATTGAAAACCATGTGGCCAACTGAATGATATATATATCTGACTCTAGTAAAAGGAAGGCTTATCAGGCTGGCTCTGGTACAAGTCAATATTACTGATTTAATTCAATTCACATGTGTTGGGCACCTGCTGGTCTACCTGGCCTGAGCTGGGCTTTTGTAGGCACGTGCCTGGCCATTTCCTTCATCTAGTGAGAGGTCCCCAATTGCATGATAGAGTCACCTGGCAAATTTTTCCACACAATACCAATGTTCCACCTGAGGCCAATTAAGGCAGAATCTCTGGGGATGGAGCCAGACATGAGTCCTTTTAAAAACTGAATCTCCAGGCTTGAATGGACTTGAAATTTTACTTTTCCATTGTCCTACTATTCTTGAAGAGAATGATATGGGAAAATATCATGTTTTATCATTTAGAATATTCAGCCTGACAATCAAGATTCTTTGCTACTCAAACCTAGCTCTGTATTCAGCCTTCCATCTTCTTCTTATCTCAAAAATCTCTCCATTCCAGCCAAATTTCTTCCTAGTATTTGCCATCTCCTTTAGCCTTTTGTGACTTCCTTCCTAGAATATCCTCTTCCGCCTCATCCTCTCTAGCTAAATCCTAAAGATCTATCTAATCACTCCAGCCTTGAGTGATTTCTCCCAAGCTGATCTCTTGAGGCATTTACTACAGACCACAGTTGTACAAATTTATTCTGTAAAAGGCCAGGTATTGAATATTTTAGGTTTTGACCATGAAGTCTCTGTCACAACCACTCAACTCGGCAGTTGTAGGGTGAAAGCAGCAATAGACAATAAATAAGTGTGTGTAGCTGTGTTCCAATAAAACTTCATTTATAGAAAGAGGGCTGGATTTGGCCTTTAGACTGTAATCTTTCAACCCCTGCTGTTGATGACAGATGGATGTGACAGTTAGCCCACCTAATCTTGTATTAATGATATTTCACATCCGATTCTTGTCTCCCAGCTACTCTTAAAGGCCCTGGGGAGAGGAGAGGCTGCATAAATACTCTAAGGTGATTTAAAACAAGGCCAAATAGGGGGAACTGTGGCTTGGAAGCTCTCCTGAATCATTTCCATCTTCAATTTCTGTTATGATTGAACCTTTATCAGCTGTCCCTCACCGTGCCCCACCCTGTATATTTCCTGATTCTTCTGGTTACCGGCTGGCCTGAGGTTCTTCCTGAATCCAGTTATGAGGAAATACGCACAAGGACAGTCAATGAGTATCCTGGGTCACACCTGCAGGGAAGCCCAAGAGCATCATTACTTCCCTTCCAAAGACAGCTGTGGGAACAGTGAGTTCTGTGATGCTGGCAGAAGGTTGGGTAAAAATTAACCCGCAGTGGGGAATCACCTGACTGAAATCACAGTGACAGCAAGGAAACTGATGCAGAGGAGGGGCAAGGAAGCCTGAGAGGGAGGGAGAGCATACTTAATGAGGAGAGGGAAAGGAAGAAGGAATTTATCCTGACCCTTTTCAAAGAGTCATGAGTTGGCATCTGTTTCCTCATTTATACTGGAAGGCTGAGGTTTCATGTCACAATGAAAATGTTTTGAAGATTTCCTAAAGGTTTGTCCGCAAAGAGAATATGGTTTGCTATTAAGAAAAAAGGAGCAACGTTTTGTGGTTGCTCATGGCACATGTTTATGTACTTTTGTCTTTCTTTCTTTAATAAAATCCAAACTAGAGAATAGAGACCCCATAGGGACTGCAGGAAGCTCTATAGCGCATGTAGTGTAAAACGGAATCAGTATTTCAGAGGGTAGTTATGAGGAAGCCACAGGAAAGAGAACAGCAGTTCTTTTGGACTGGAGTACACATCCATAAATTTTAAAAGACACCAGAGCGTAAGTGACACTTAAAATAGTTGGACACAGAAAGCAAGGCAGTAAATCTCTCTGCCTAGCCACTGTTCCAAGCCATAGCAAGCATCCAGGCACGGGCTTATTTTAAGACTCCAGATAGGAAATGGGACCTTGAAAAAACTCACTCACATTTGTTCCTGCCCTTTCCTGGCACCAGGACACAATTCCCAGGCCCGTCTGCCCTCCCCGCCATGTCTAACAGGAATGACATCAATGGGTTTGATGTCTCTGAAATGGCAGGTATTGAAAGTTCATCAGTGGGAAAATCAGGAACTCTACACTTTCCCTAATAAATCCTTCCTCAACCCTGAAATAGCTCTTGAAATTATCCACTCTTGTTCTGTGTCTTCTTGTCTCTGTTGGTGCTGGAGTGGCAGTTTTACAGCAGCCCCAGAGTTCAAGGCAGACAGTTGAGGAGAAGACAGGACTGTGATCTCTGAAAGGATCCCAGAAGACATTGTAGAGTAGGGAGGACACGGTGCCTGAATCAGAAGACCCATTTCCAAGTCCTTCCTCTGCCAAATTTATGCAATATCAATTTTTTTTCTTTTTTTATTAATTTTTTAATTTTTAAAAAAATATAATGCAAACATTCTTACCTTATGATCATTCCATTCCACATATGTGATCAGTTATTCACAATATCATCACATAGTTGCGTATTCATCATGATCATTTCTTAGAACATTTGCATTAATTCAGAAAGAGATTTAAAAAAACAACAGAAGAAAATTCATACATGCCATACCCCTTACCCCTCCCTTTCATTGATCACTAGCATTTCAATCTAAATTTATTTTAACATTTGTTCCCCCTATTATTTATTTTTATTCCTTATGTTTTACTTGTCTGTTGATAAGGTATATAAAAGGAGCATCAGACACAAGGTTTTCACAATCACACAGTCACATTGCGAAATCTATATCATTATACAATCATCTTCAAGAAACATGATTACTGGAACACAGCTGCACATTTTCAGGCAGTTCCCTCCAGCCTCTCCATTACATCTTGACTAACAAGGTGATATCTGTATAATGCGTAAGAATAACCTCCAGGGTAACCTCTCGACTCTGTTTGGACTCTCTCAGCCCTTGACACTTTATTTTGTCTCATTTTGCTCTTCCCCCTTTTGGTCGAGAAGGTTTTCTCAATCCGTTGTTGCTGAGTCTCAGCTCATTCTAGGATTTCTGTCCCACGTTGCCAGGAAGGTCCACACCCCTGGGAGTCATGTCCCACGTAGACAGGGGGAGGGCAGTGAGTTTGCTTGTCGTGTCGGCTGAGAGAGAGAGGCCACATCTGAGCAACAAAAGAGGTTCTCTTGGGGGTGACTTTTAGGCCTAATTTTAAGTAGGCTTGACCTATCCTTTGTGGGGTTAAGTTTCATATGAACAAACCCCCAAGATTGGGGGCTGATAGGCAACACCAGTTTACTTAATCTCCCTCAGCATCTGTTGTCTCATTGCAAATAATTCCTAGTTTACAGAATTAATTACAGTGAGGATTAAACAATATGTTTTACGCCACATACCCAGTTCAGTGCTCGGTGCAAAGTGGATGCTGTAAATATTAATTCAAGCCTCTGCCCTTTTACTTCCCTATTGAATCTACGAATCATTCTGTGAGTTTTCTTTCTGGATTACATACTGCCTCTTGAATTTGGGAAATTCATTTTCTCCCTCATTGAGATCTATTACAACTTTTTCCCTAGATTACAGGGTGGAAATCGATTGCCATTTTGAGTGTTTATTAATAATTGTCATTCAAGAGACAGGTGCCTTATTGGCGGGTTTAATCCATGCCAGGCTCTGGGTAGGAGCAGAGAAGCATAAGGTGAGGTCCCTGACATCAAGGAACTTCTTATCCAGTTAGTGAGAAAAGATCAACACATGAGAAACAGAGAGAAAGCAGTGAAGATAGGTTAAGACAGAGAAGCAAAGGAGAGGGCAGAATGACTGCTCAGGGAGTTTTTAATAAAAGACCAAGGTTTCCATCCTCTCCTAGATGTTCCAGTCCCATCTAACCATCCAACCCACAAGCTGTCTGTGGGGGCCCTTCACATGTACTGTAGAGCCTGGGAGGCACAGCGTTTGGGAGTCTGGAGACACAGTGCCTGGCCCTGCCACTTGCTAATTCAGTTGTATGACTTGGACAAATTACATAAGTTCTCTGCCTTAGACTGTAAAACAGAGGCAATAACTGCATATACTTCCAGGGTTTTGGAAAGAACTAAATGAAATAATATATGTAAAGTGCTTGGTACAGCGCCTTGGCACATGTTAATGTCAGTCATTATTATTTAGGCAGTGCGTGTTCTTGCCTCATCCTCTCGTTCTTGAAGTGGAGAAATGGGCAGGTTAAGAATGCCCTTGGGGAAGCAAGGACAAAAAAGGAGGTTCAGGCTTCAGTCAACCTACCTTTGCCTTAATTTATACATTTCATGCTATTTACAGTCCCTTTATGTACTTACTTATTAGTAGAATTTCCTTTGAAAATTCCGATCTGTATCAGCTAAATTAAACAGGCAAAAGGAAAAGTATCTTTGCCCACTACTCAACCAAAAGGATGAAAAGAGAATGGACTTTGGCATGAGAGTTGAGCAGTGTTGACGTCCCATAACCTTTATGATTTCCTTTCTCTTCAGTAAGATGGGTTGAAAACCTGCCTCTCAAGTTTTTATACACACTAAAGCACAATTTAAAACTTAATTGTTACCTTATTCCTGGGCTAGAAATTGGGTTGGCAGCAAAGGAAGGATTTCTAGGACCCCAAGATGGCGAACTCTTTAACAGAGATTCTGGACCACTTGTGAAACTCTCCTTCTAGCCAAGAGCAGCTGTCCCTCCTTGCTCTTCTTTGCTCCACACTGGAGAATCCACAGTGGAGAATTGATTGCACTGTTGTTGTTTTTAAGGGACTCATGGGGATGATGTCCTGGAGAGTGTTGCTCAGAAAATAGAAAGACCTCATGACATCTGCATAGACTTCATGGAGAAATAGAATTGAAACAGTGCCATGGAGAATAAATGAAATTAGTTTCGGAAAGGAACAGAGATGGGAATTAGACATCTCTTCATTAGAGACAGAGAGGAACATGAAGCAGAGTGAAAGCTCCTGTTCTAAGTCCAGTGCTTGGCCTGTGGAGTTCAGATGTCTGGTCTCATGTGTGTGTGTGTGTGTGTGTGCACGTGCGTGCGTACAAACAGGTGACTGTAGTGGAATCAAAATTCAAACAGGGGCCTTGTCTCCATCAGTCACTTATAACCACTGGTGGGGTTTGCAATCTTCAACCTTTTCATTTATCTATATCCTGCATGTTTTGGAAAAGTTGAGTTTGGCTAAGATTTTGGAAATCAAGTGAGTTAAGCCTCTTAGCATAATCAGCTTTAAGTTTCTTGTTATCTTTTATGAAGCAAGATAATTGCTTTTTGTCTTCTGGACAAGAGTTTTTAAGTCATCCCTACCACCCACACATTTCTTTACTTCCTCTCCTTGCATACATGGGTATTGGCATTAATATTTTAATGTTAGGCTACTCAGGGGCCTTGTTGGACTTTAGGGCCCTCAGAATTGAAAAGCAGCCCATTTAACTGTACTTTACTCTTAAAAAGATAAAAAAGCAGGTGGGCCATGGCTCAGCAGGCAAGAATGATTGCCTGCCATGCCAGAGGACCCGGGTTCGATTCCCGGTGCCTGCCCATGTAAAAAAAAAAAAGATAAAAGAGGAAGGTATGGTTTTCTTTGGGACATCAGTTTAAATTTCCTTTTTATGTCAGAAAAGTACCTTCCAGATACGCAAGTAACTGGTAACACTGGTTGCCCAGGAGAAGAACCAGGTAGTGGGGGAAGTAGATGTGAGCGAGAATTTTCACAGTGTTCCATTTTGGTACCTTATAAATTTTGAACTGAATGCATGTATGAACTGTTTAAGAATAAATGAATAAAATCTGGATGAAAACCTTATTTAATTCCATAAATATTTCTTGCACAGCTATATGCCAAGAACTCTGCTATGCCTTAGCCTTCACAGAGCTCCCAGTCCATGGAGCCTGGAAACATAGACTCATAGCTTAGGACCCCCTCCCCTTGCAGATAGAAAGGAGGGTCAGGGAGAACAAGCCAGAATCACATTTTAGCATGATTAAAACCCCAATGAGAAACACACTGGCATAGTCATGGGCTGTTTTTGTTTATGTTTCAATGACTCTTCTTGGAGGAATATTTCCGTACCAGGGTTACCAGTAACATTTCCAAAAATAGGAAAGGATTTACACTGTCTCTGAAAACCTTCACAGATTAAAAAGGCTTTTGCTGACCCTCGGCTGTCCTGAGAAAGTAGGTCAGACCAGAAGTAGCTTAAGCCAAGGGAAAAAATGATAAAAATAGATAATTGTCCTCTTACTCTAGAAGTATAACACAGTCACAATTTGTCTATATCTGTTTAAGAGTTCAAACTCTCTTATCCTTCATCTTTAATATTTTATCTTTGAAAGGTATGCAAGAAGACGAGTTTCAATCCAAAAACCTCATTCTGTGAAGAATCTTTTTATGTGAAAACCCATCATGATTATGGAATTCTTCACTTCTCTACTGGCATTGCCAATGGAGAATTAATGAGTTCCCGGTACATTTTGTTGCCAAGGAGATAAGACCAAAAATTTATTCAAGCCTCTTTCTGGAACGTGGCAGGGACCATTGGGTCTAATGTTTGACTCTTTGAAGTGGTATCAAGAGAGATAAGGCAGCGCAAGACTGTGTGTTCTCCTGCCAGCTTTCTGAGCCCAGAAAAGGAATTTCGGCCCAGAAAAAAAAATGACCACGGCATTCTTAAATACACAAGAAAGACTGGGCTTCCTCTTAATTTTTCTCCTTGTAATCCTGCTGTTCTCACCTTAATGAACTTTTGTGGCATCTCAGATCCTTCCTTTCTCAAATGATTGGTTCTGAAACGCATATAATGGAGATGGGAGGGCCACAAGATTTTACTAAAGAATTTCCACTAAACACACTGAATATATTCCAAAAATGGTATAGTTGCACGGAGAAAAAGACACTTAAAAAGTTGGAAGGAAAGTAAAATAAAACAAGGCTTTTGTTTTGCAATCTTTTCATGGCTCTTTTTTTTGATGACTGAGCATGTTTAACACAAAATTTGATTTGATTGTGAATGAGTTGGTATTGCTTGGTTTATTAAAATATGAATATTTTGTTCAGACAATTCTAAACTGATTAAACTTAATTTAAAATAATTTTAATTTTCTAATTAACAGAGAGCAAACAGCTGCTAAGCTATTTTTGCCAGATTTTGAGGATTTTAAAAATTTTGAGAAGACAAGAAATTATCAGCATATGAAAAGAACAAAGTTATTATGTTACAGACTTTGAGCTTCCTGTAGTATTCACAGGATAGACAAGACATTATTTTCAGAGCAGAAGCTAAATGGAAAAAGGAGGGGAAAAACTCATGGAACGTGGGTGAAATGAAATTCTAACATCCTTATTTGCTGAGCCATCAGCAATTTTGTTGCTTCAAATGCTCATGTTTATCAACTCCCCAAAACTCCAAATCCTGAGGTTGTTGTACATAGGACAGGTTTCTCTCTCGTTTGACAGGATGTTTTATTTCTTGATTTGGTGTAAGAATTTCTTTTTTTTTTTTTAACATACTTTAGTTTGAAATAATCTTAATTTTACAGAAAAGTTTTAAGCATAGTATAAAAAACTTATCTTCCTGATCCATTTGAGAGTAAGATGCCAACATCATGCCCCTTCATCCACATACTTTAGTGTGCATTTCATCAGAGTTTGCCAGCTGTCCCCATAATGTCCTCAATAGCAAAATAATTCATTCCAAAATTACCGGCTGCATTAAATTGGCACATCTCTTAGTCTCTTTCAGTCTGAAATAGTTCCTCAGTCTTCCCTTGACTTTCACAATATAAACAACTTTGAAGATTATAGGCCTGTTATTTTAAAATGTGCTCGTCGGTTGGGATTTGTCAGATGTTTCCTCATTATTCGATTCAGGTTATGCATCTTTGGCAGGAGTATCACAGAAGTGATGCTGTGTTATTCTCATTGCACACTATCATGTGACATAATTTCCACTGTGCCATAACCGATGTTAACTTTGATCATTTGAATAAGGTGGAATCTGCCAAGCTTTTCCATTGTAAAGTTACTCTTCTTTGCTTTGTAATAAGCATTTTGTGGGGAGCTACTTTTATCCTGTTCCTCATTACACTTGCATTTTATTCATGTAGTTATATCTGTATAGACTCTTGGATTACTGTCTTATTCAATGGGCAATAATCTGTTGCAATCATTTTTTTATTTTGATATAAAACTTTTCCCAACTGTGGCCAATAGGAGCCCTTTTAAACTAAATCCTATATCCTTTTTAAGGTGTCCATATTATTCTTTGAGAATGTCATTACTTTCTGGCACAGGATATTACAGATTCGCCTTGTCTCTGCTCAGCCCAGAAGATTAGTATTTAGAAACCAAGATCTCAGTGCCATGTGTGTTCTAGCATTGAAGTGTCACCACTCTGGAGCCCTCTCAGTGCTCTGAAAAATACATGTGCATATATATATGTATGTATGTATGTATGTATACATATATACACACAATTGCCAGGATAATCATGTCTATATTTATTGGGAAACTTGAGCTCTCCTTATATTTCTAATTCTCATCCAACACCACAGGATTCACTCTATTTTTCTCTCTTTCCATATTTGTAATTCTCTGACTCTCAACGTCAATATATTTACTTCTGTAACAAATCTTCTATCACCACCACCCACTCCCATCTCTATACAGATGCCTACAGGTATGTAGAGATGGGTGACGGGGGTTCCCTACATCCCTCATGTGGGTGGCCTCTTCACCTGCCTGGGCTTCGTCACCCCACTCTTGACCATCCTACTCTGTTCCCTCTCTTCCCTGAAAACACTGCCTTCCTTCGCTTTACCTAATGTTTTGTTTTGTTTGTACTAAATTGTTTAAGAAAAGTGGAGAATGGGAGGAGAAGAGGTGCAGTGAGAACTCCTATTAAAAAAGAAATTGCTTCCCAGGCTGTAGGAACTAGAGGGTGACACAGGTAGGGAACAAGAGAAATGGCTCTGGAAGTGCCCAAGCCTTTGTACTCTCTGTTGCAAGAAGGATCTGTTGGCCAAATCACTGAGTACTGCCCTCTGTGCTAGGCACTTGTTTTCTGCAACATCAAACCCTAAGTGGTGTTCCAGGCCAAGCCAGGAACTGCTGTCATGTTTTATGTTCTGTCTTTGAATAAGAGAAATCACCAGTGTTCTTACTACCACTACTCTCTAGCTCAGGAATTCTTAACTCAGGGACCATGAGATTTGGGGACTCTATAAACCCCCTAGAATATTGCATATGTAATTTTCTCTTGGAGAAGAATCTGCAATTCTCTTCAGTTCTCAAAGAGATCCCTAATTAAGGAAGATTTACTATTTACTATATATATCAAAAGTAAAAGCTGATTCAATCTTACTAATAATTAAAGAAATACAAATGAGAGTAAGATGTCATTGGTTGTATATCAGACTAGTAAAGATAAAAAACATTTATGAAATCTGCATTGTTTGCAATTAATGCTGTAACAGATTGCCACAAACATAGTGACTTAAAACAATGCAAATTTTTTATTTCACAGTTCTGCAGATCAGCAGTCTGAAATAGTTCTTACTGGGCTAAAATCAAGATGTTGGCTGAGCTGAGCTCCTTTTAGAGGTTCTAGGGGGAGTCCGTTTCCTTCCCTTTTCCAGCTTCTAAAAGATGCCTTGACTTTCTAAAGGAATTTCTAAAACATTCCATGACTCATGACCTGTTCCTCCATCATCAAAGCCAGCGGTGAAGCATCTTCAAACCTCTCTTTAGCTCTGACCCTCCGGCCTCCTATTAGAAAGACCCTTCTGATTATATTGGACCTACCCAAATAATCCATAATAATCTCCCATCTCAAGGTCCTCAGTTTATCACAACTACATTACCCCTTTTGCCTTGTAAAGTAACATATTAACAGGTTCTAGGTATTAGGATGTGTGTATCTTTGGGGAGGCTATTATTTTGCCTATCACAATAGCCAAGTATTGGATAATATGTACTATCATGCATTATTGGCCAAAACACAACTAGTATAATGTTTCTAGAGGGGAATTTGGCAATATATAGCAATATTTTTCAATGATACTCATTGACCCAGCAGTGCCATTTTAGGAAGGTAACCTAAGGAGATCATTGGACATGGACACAAAGATATTTAAACTAAGAAATTCACAATAACACAGTTTGTATTAGTGAAAAATTGGAACAAACATAATGTCTATAAATAGGGAATTGATAAAATAACAATATGTGTGTGCGCAGACCTTAAGCAGCATTTGAAATGATTTAATCTAAAAATGCACAAATCTTAAGCATACAGTTTGATGACTATTTAGTTAGGTGTACACTCATGTAACCATGTAACTATCTCCTAGATATAATATTTCCATCACCCGAGGGGGTTCACCTGTGCCACGTTTCCAGTCAACACCCCCAATACCACCCTCTGCCCATCAAGGCAACTATTATTCTGATGTATATCCCCATAGTTTCTTGGCCTTCATATAAGTGGAATTAAACAGTTTGCACTTTTTTGTGTATGCCTTGTTCTGCTCAACATAATGTTTTTGAGATTCATCTTTGTAGTGTCCATCAAATGACCATATGTCGCTCTATTCTTCGACCCTCTTTTCTGTTTCATTGATCCATCTGCCCTAACATAAATATTGTACTTTTTTTATTAATATAACCTTATAATAAATCTTTAAATCAGGTATTATAAAAAATGATTTACATATATATTCATTGACTTGAAAATGTCCGATATTAGTCTATCCCACAGTATATGTGTGCATGCACATTTGTTCATGTATGATTGGAAGGAAAAACATTTAGAATGGTTATCTCTGAGTAGTGAAACTTGAGAGGTTTTTTTTATATTTTTCTGAACTTTTATTCTACAATGAGAATGCATTGGTATACTATGAAGCAACAAGTTGAAGTCTGTTAATTAGCAAAGAAAGTATTGAATCCATCTTTCTTGTGAAAATGGCAGTTATCTTTGAAAGCAATAATGCTTCTTGCACAGGAATTTAATGTTTTTGCTATACCATTTGTGCTCAGTATACAGAAACTGTAATAATCTCATATACTAAACCAGACATTGGCAAACTAAAGCCCTTGATCCGGTTCTCAGCTACCACCTGTTTGTTTATTTTTTAATTAGGGTAGCTGTGGGTTTACAGAGCAATTCATACATAAAATACAGGAGTCCCATATACCACCCTATTATTAACATTTGGTATGGTACATTTGTTGCAATTCAGGAAAGCATGTTTTTAAATTGTACTATTAACCATAGTCCATGGTTTCACTTAGGGTTCACTATGTAGTATGTGAATTTCTTTTCTATTACCTTATATGTATCCTAACATTTTCCTTTTTAACTACATTCAAATATATATTTCAGTGCTGTTAATTATGTTCACAATGTTGTGCTACCATCACCACCATCCATTGCCAAAACATTTCCAACATTCCAAATAGGCCCTCTGTAGCTTGTAAACTTTAACTCCCTTTTTCCTGTCCCTACTCAGGCCCCTGGTAACCTATAGTCTAGATTCTGACTCTATGAATATGCTTATTCTAGTTTTTTCATATTAGGAAGATTGTACAATATTGTTCTTTTGTGTCTGGCTTATGTAACTCAACCTGATGTCTCTCTAGGAACCTTTGTTCTCACTTCATTCAGTTATACAGAGATTAAGTAAATATCTATGTTTTTCAAAATGTATTTTCCGTTCTAGACACTCTACCTTCACCTAATACGCATGCTGTGGAGAATAGGGAAGTTCGAAGAGAAAGAACTCCAGGAAGTTATCTGTTCCTTGTGCTCTGCCTTATCCGCACCTACTTTGCTCCTGAACCCAGGTTTCCTAAAGAAAATGCATTGGCTTTAGGGCCTCTAAGTCCAGGTGATTCTTTTAAAGGTTAGCGTTGAGCCCAGAGGACCTGACCATACCACCTTGGTCCCCTAAGTCTTCAGGGAGCCCACTAGAATGCACAAAGGGAATCTCTGGAATAAATAGGACCAAGGCAGATCTGGGACCCAAACTCAAAGGAGATTAGGATCTAAAATAAATCAACACTAAAATGCATTATACAAGAAAAATAGCAGGCATTTGGACAGCCACTTCCGGCTCTTGAGAGGCATCACCTAGCTGCCTTGGCCATTCCCATCAGAACTGTGGGTGTCTGGTCTCCTCTTCATTGGGCATTTCTATTTGTGTCCTTCACAAATCACACTATTTTGAACTTACCTGTCAAAGGCCAAACATTGTCAGCCAGACCATATTAATATCCCAACAGAAATTAGCCAGCAGCATCTCTTCCTCCATCATCCATCCCCTCTCCTTCTCAGTCTTCATTCTCCCTTTTCATTGTAGCCCTTTTCCCTTCCTAAGTCTGCCTGCTTACCCTTCCTGGTTATTCACATCGCTCACATTCTTTATTATTTTCTTTACTTTCTTGAGAAGTTTCTGGAGCCTCCAGCCCAAGGAAACTTCTATGGGAATAATAAATTCATGGACGATCTTCATGCTCCCCCAGCAGCTCCAACCCCCGCCGCTTCACTCTGGAATTCCTTGTCAGCAGTTACTCCTTCCTGTAACTTGCTCCTGAACTCTGCACTGCGCCCCAGTGAAACCTCCCAGGATACCCACAATGAATATTAGCCATTCTTCCTATCCGCTGCTATTCTGTGGCTTTGTTTCAGAAGAGAACTAAAGTGGGTGTGGACAGGGCTGTGAACCAAGGGTCTCTCTTGTGTGTGTGTATTTATTTCTTTTACAAAGGCCATCACCCATAATAGAGCCAAACCTAGGCTGAGTTTAGGAAGGCAAGTTGGCTCTGTGCTGCTGCTACCTTTTGTTTCGTCTCTAACTGAATCTGGATATTTTCTAGCTTGCCTCTCCATTGGCTGGACTGAGGGGGTGAGAACAGCTATATTATTCAAGGAAAGGGAACAGTCATAGGACCCATGGCTTTTCTTCTGAAATTGTTTCCTTCTCACGAAAGTAGTGCCTTCATTATCACAGAGTACTTCTGGGAAGTCCTGAAATGATGTCCCATTTCAGACCAAATATTGAAACATTGGTCTCATTCCTTACAGAATCTAGACTTGGTGGATGCAACCAATAAACACAGGCAGGGGAGTTCTGACTTGAGACCCTCCCCAAAAGTATGGTGTGGCCCAAATAGGATCCATATTCTGGAGCTCATTAAAAGGCCATCTCATCAGTAGATTGAAACTCTTCCCTCAGGGCCAATCATCCTAAAGCCAGGCCTTCTCCGGGGTCACCCAGGTTTTCCCTCCTGCCAGCAGCCTGAGGGAAGAGTCAAAGTGGTGCTTAGAAACCCAGAAATTTGAAACTTTGTAAAAATGTTTATGTGTTTTCAAAAGTATGTTTTATGCCAAGAGCCTACTGGCCATGAGAAGAAGGCATGGGAGCTCTGTATTATCCACTTGAGATGAGTTCAATTCCAGTGAACACTCCTGTGAATTTAAAGAAATCAGGCTGATTGCCTAGAGCCTTTCAGGAGATGACCCATTCATCCCTGGAAAAACATGCTGAGCACCGCTTAATTCTGATTTGAACAAAGCAGTCATATTTTCAGTTAGGACTGTGTGTGCATGCATATCAGAGGCATACATCTTATTATCCTAACCTATTAGAGGGAAAACAAGTCCTGGGGTTAAGGGTGAGGGCAGTAACCAAGCAGAAACCAAATCGCTTTGGAGCCGACAAGACCTTAATCAAAGTCGCAAATCCTGATGGCGCTGCTTTTCTTACTGAGAAATGTATCAGGTTCTTTCCCCAGGTGCCAGGGGCATGGAGACATTAACATATACCCCCTGCCAATGGAAACCCAAAGCTTGCCCTAGGAGTAAAAAGGCATTTGGGGAATGGAAATGGTCTTCCGTAGTTTTCCTTTTTCTAGGAATGTTTTTAAGTTAGTTTTCACTGGGCAAATGCACATGGGGAAAATAGTCTTGGCCTGGCTGTTTGACCAGCTTATTGGGAGGTTCAAGAAATCAGAGTGAAAATTGTCTTCTTCCACAGTCTTCAGGAGTCCAGCTGACAAATGAGGTATAAGTAACAGATTTTTCCGATATGAATTAATCATTTCTCTGCTGGCTGCCTAGTACCAGTTCCCACTCATTCTGAGCTGCTTTAGAGACTATTTTTGTCACCAAAGGAGATGCCAGACCTAAGGGGAGGAGCCAGAAAATGCACCAAAACATCTTCCCTCCTTTCATTTAGTCACCCCATGAGTGAGCCCCATACATTACATATACCATGTAAATTTCAAATGGCTGAGTGTTTCCCAGTTTTGTTAAATTGAGTAAAAGAAAGGACTCCCAGACTGACTATACCAAGTGCCAAGTTTCATCCCAGCACACATCATTTTTATAGTAAGTTTTAACTCCATGAAAAATATAGGAGTATAATGGGCATGCTGACAGGCCTGGAGCCAGCTCATGAAGTAAGAATACCATGTCTTTAATATTTTTACACAACATGTCTTAATCTGCCACAGCTTCCTTTTCCTTTATATGGCAGTTAAATCAGTGAAAATTCCTGGAGTACTACCTTTTTCTCCTCTGCTCTTATATTGTACATCCTCATTTTCAAACCATTCTTTCTCATGAACCTCTTTCAGCCCATTTATAATTTTTTGATTTGTACAATTGGCTTATCAAGCTCAGCTGCCTTTTTTCTGAACTATTAGGCTGAAGAGGGAGGAGAAGATGGGAAATATGCATTCAGAACTCTTGCTTTCTGCTCATTGAGATTAAGAACTCATGAAAATGAAGTCCAGATGTGTAGGTCACTCAAGTGTTGGGCAGCTAATGAGTGCTTGAGTTGGCCTGACCTCTCCTACAAAAGCGACCACAAATCAAGCTGCTTGCCTATGCCTTAGCAGACCAGAATCCTAGTGACTTTCAGCCCATTAAGTCAACACAAAATCCATTTAGTAATGATCATGTGAGTGCAGAGATTCTTTTCAGACGGGTGACACAAAGGCATCCCTATCCTACTGTGGCCTTTGAGGTTAGGCAGCGTCTTTGCAGAGGGTGCAAGGAGGCTCAAAACCAGGGCCTCCAGTCTCCCCAGTTTACTATCCTCATGTATCTCTCACATTCTGAACCCAAGTGGTTTTCCTGAGTTGGGCTACTTTAGCTACAGAAATCAATAGGAAATCAGGAAACAAAGGCAAAGACATTAAGTGAGGTCGGTTTGGCTTAAGCAGGGATGTCAACTGGTGATACGTTACAGATTTCAGCAGGACAGACGTCCTGTTGTGGCTAGAGGTCATCGTCTCTCCTCTGGTTAGGCAAACAATGATATGGCACCTCCTTCGTGGTCTTTGATGAGTCCTTTCCCAAATGCACAACCTCCTGTTCCCCGCCCCACCTCCCCATATCATATCAGTGCGTGGGATGTCAGACCCATAAGAAGAGATGTCTTTGCTGGCATTTAAAGATAAACTTAATCACAAATAAAAAGAGGTATCAATTCAATATAGTTTTTTTTTTTTCTTATTGGGCATACTTCCTAATTCTAAACTTTTCTTACTCTCCAGTCAATGTGAAAAGAAAGATGAAATGAGGGGGCGAAAAACCTCACACATATGGAATCACACCTGGCTTTGGCTCAATTTAAAGCCACAGTAGAACCAGGAATGGAGGCCTAAGGGCAATACTTTCTTTCACTGGTTAAGAAGGGTTGCTAGAGGCTTTCTGCTGCCAGAAATCTCATTAGCTAGGCAGCCTTCCCAAGTACTCCTTCCTCAGCCAACTCAAAGCTTCTAATGACTGAGTTCTGGAGGAGAGAGAGCACTGTCAGTCCCTGCTGATTGCCCGTGTCCTGGGGCGGCTGTTGAGGTGTGAGGACACCGTCAGCATTCATGTCGCTGGATGAGAAGCAAAAAGAGGTGCCAGAACCCTGTTTAAATGTGCTCACTGAAGCAAAGGGGGCAGGGGCCGTGATGGTTTATTATTTGGCCTCTCTTAAGGTACAGAATGCATTAGCCCATGGTTTTTGGTGTCCCTTATAAATGGCACACAGAAAAATCACTCACCTTCAAAAAATGATTGATACTTCTTTTACTTGAACAAATGAGAAATGTCCGTGACAGAAAGCTACCCCTGTTAGAAGCCAGGTTTTCTCATTAGTTGTAAAACATGGATAATTATTCACTGGGAACATACGCAGTGGGAATTCATGTTTAATTCCTTGTTTTGACTAGCTTCTGGAAGCCCTCAGAGACCACTGTGTACACACAGAGACGTGCATAAATATGTACATAAAAGCACAGGGACCTGCCCTGCATGTACAATCAGAAGGAATGCCAAGTCTCAGCCCAAAGTAAGTTGTTAAAGGAAATAAGCATTGAAAGACAGATTAGTAATGGAAAAGGCAGATGACCAGCAATTTTGTTCATCAACTTTAATTATAATTGGTTTATTTTGGTCTTTCCTTTTACTGTCGAAAGTAGATTTTTGTAAGAACATTTTCAATCCAAGATGAGCAGTCGCACTTATTTGAATTATATTCTCTTTGGTCACTATCCAGATGTGAAGGAACATATATAACCTATATAGCAGATGGACACTGCCTCAGTAATGAGAAAATATATTAGCAATTTAGAAGTTAGGGTATGTATTCAGCAACTTGTACCAAAGACCCAAAATAACAGTAGCTTAAATAAGATAGATGTTTATGTCTGTCTCGCATAACAGTGGTAGACATTTTCAATCCTGTAGGGCAACTTTGTTGCATTAGGATATCCATAGACACACTAAGCAAAAAATTTTAAAACTCTTGTTGCTCTACCATCCCTGAGGCTTGCCTTTATCTACCACATTCACTTCTCAATAGCAGGATGGAAGAAGGGGGAAGAGGAGCAAGTTCTTTTCTTCTGAAGATCTGTCCCAAAAGGTATTCACATCGCTCACTTTCCCTCTCATTTCATTGAAGCTAATCACATGATCCAAAATGTGATTGCAAGGGAAGTTGGAAATACCTCTATTCCAGGCAGCTGTATACCTAACTGAAAATTGGGAGTTCTTGAAACAACAGATATGAGGGGATAACTAGCAGTCTTTGTCACACATAACAACCAAACTAAAGTTGTTTCAAACGGGTGACAGCAGTGCAAGTAAAAATGATCTTTGACTTCAACAAAGCAGAATGAATGGATATGAGCCTACCAGCAAGGAATTTTAATTTCAGAAGACTTTAAAATATTTGGGAAACATCTGCAAATAGCAGACTGGACCAGCAATTTCTTTAACTAGTTAAAACTTTGTCAGAAAACAGAGAACTAAATCAATAGAAAATATGAAAAGGTACTGAGTCATTCCTGATGATTAAAGATTTAGATACTGCAAAAGGTTATGGTTTTCTTCCTTTTTGATTATGGATAACTTTACATATACAACATAACCAGAACAGTATAATTAATCCCCATGCATTCAGTACCCAGCTTCAACAAACAACATCTGTCATTCTTATTTATATTTTCACCCACTACCCACCCCATCTCTACTTATCCTTTATAGTTAAAATTTATGTGCATTGAATTGAACAAATCTTAACTGTACAATTTTAACATATATCCCCTGTAACCACATTATCTACATATATTAAGCCATTTAATATTATCCTAAAGGTCATTTTGAGGCTCTATTCTCTTTGTGTGTGTGTGTGTGTTTTCTCTCTTTGCTTTACATTGTCTGCTTTCTATTGGTAGATCTTCAATGTCACAGATTTTTTTCTACAGTGTCTAATCTATATTAATCCCACTCCAGAGAATTTTTCATTTCAGAAAATGTATTTTTTCATTTCCATTAATTCTTTTTGTAATTTCCATTTTATCCTTCACTATGTTCATGTTTTCTTTTTAAGTTTAAAAACTTAACCTATTTTATTATCCTTATTTACTAATTCCATCACCTGTATCATTTCTGGGTCTGCTTCCATTGACTAATTTTTTTATTTTTTATTTTAATGCAAGTTTATTAATATGTATTGTATCTTCACATACCACTAATCATCCAAAGTGTACAATCAGTGGTTAACAGTAACATCATATAGCTGGGCATTCATCATCATAACCGACTTTTTTTCTTTTTTGTGAAAAATAACATATATGCAAAAAAGCAATAAAGCGTAGAGCAACAATTAGTTGTAGAACAGATTTCAGAGTTTATATGGATTGCAGTTCCACACTTTTAGGTTATTCCTTGAAGCTGCTCCATGACACTGGAGACTAAAATAAATATCAACATAATGATTCAGCAGTCCAATGACTAATTTTTAAAGTATTGTTTATGGATCACATTTTCCTGCATCTTGGCATATCAAGTAATACTTGATTGTGTGCTGGACATTGTTGACTCTACTTTAATTGTCTGGATTGTGTTGCCTTCCTTTAGAGATGGTTGGGTTTTCTTCTCTTGAGTTATTTAGAATTCAATTTGATTTTTTTTTTTTTATATAACATCTTCAGTCTTTGCAAGTCTGGCTTTGTGGTTTGCTGTTTCTGCTGTATCTCATTCATAGCTGCGTGTTTCCTATGTGTGTAACTTTTCAATTTGATTTTTTGAGGCTTGTTTTTAAGTTTGGTTCATGGAGGTCTTGAGTAGCCTTTACTGTATGGCCTTTCTGAGATGTCTACTGAATGCCCTAGATGATCAATGAAGATATTTCATTTTGGCTGTTTGCAACTTAAAGGTCTTCTAACCCTGTTTGAGCTTTGGAAAATATTACACCCATGAATCCCTTGATGTTCTTTGCTTGACCCTGTGGAGTTAAATCCTATGTATGTAATCTTGGAATGAACAAGGACTCAAACGGAATTTATGCAGTTTTCTGGAGCTCTTTCTCTGGGTAACACTGTCTACCTGACAACTTCCAGCTGCCTCAGCCTCCTTGAACTTTGTTCTTTGTCTCATCAGTTCATCCAGACTTTGCTCTGCTTGGGATACCCCTCTACTCTGCAGTTTGGAATGTGCCTTAGGGCAGAAAGCCAGGAAAAGCATAGGACTCAACTAATTTATTTTCCTTATTTCAGGGATCACACTTCCATACTATTGTCTAATGTTTGAAAACAGTTGTTTCTGGTATTTTTGTACAGTTTTCTAGTTATTTATGACAGGAGAGTAAATCCAGTCCTTGTTACTCCATCATGGCTGAAGGCAGGTAATTTTAATTTTAAAAAGATAGTTCCTCTGGATAACAATTCTGGGTTTACAGTTTTGTTTTGTTGTACTTTTAAGTTTTAGCTCCATTATCATTTGGTTTCTATTGTTTTCTGTAAGAATTCAGCCACCATTCATAGTATTTCCCTATAGGTAATGTACCCTTTAACTCTGGCAATTTTCAAAACTTTTTCTTTGTGAATTTCAGCAATTTGACTAAGGTATGCCTAGGTGGTTTATTAGCCTTCTTAGAATTGTAAACTTATAGTTTTCCCCAATTGATAGGGTTTAATGGTTTTATTTCTTATAATATGTTTCTGTGTCAAAATTCTTTTATTTTGGGACTCCAATTATATGTTAGGCCTTTTAAATCCCACAGGTCTGTGAGATACTATTCATTTTCCTTCAATTATTTTTTCTCTCTGTTCTTCTTATTGGATGTTTTCTACTGAATTATCAAGTACACTGACTCTTCTTCTGTCATCTATTTTTTAAACTCATCCAGTGAATTTTTCATTTCAGTTTTTGTACTTTTCAGCTCTAGAGTTTCTTTGTTTTTATGGTATCTATTTCTCTATTGCGATACTCCATCTGTTCATTCATTATGAGCATAGTTTCCTTTAAGTTCTTATTGATAATAGTTGCTTTAAAGTTGCTGTCTGCTAACAGCAGCATTTAAGCAATCTCAGGATCAGTTTCTGTTGACTGCTCTTTCTCTTAATTGTTGGTCATATTTCTTCATGTTTAATGTTTTTTTATTGTATGCTGGTAATTATAAATATGTTATAGAGACTCTAAATTCCATTATGTTCCTCTGAAGAATATTGATCTTTGTTCTAATAACATTAATTTGGATGGATGTAAATTCCAATCTCTATGCTCTCTGCAATGGGTAGCAATTAAACTCTCCACTCTATCCTTTCAGCTTCTTGCTCTTTTGCTATGTCACTTGGGGTCTATCTGTCAAGAATTTGAGCAGAATTTATGTGCACATTCTGAGGTTCACCCCCTCTGTGGCTCTGATAGGATTTCCCCCTTAGCTTTCTGGTTGTTCTAACAGCCCCAAACTCTATCATCTGACATTTCAATCCAATAACACTTCAAGTTTTCTGGCTCCCAGAGCCATGAAGGGATTGAAGAATTTCCTCAGGCAAAAAGCTGACAGAGTACACTTTGTTGCAATTTCTATTTTTCAAGGCTAGACTCCCCTCCTGCTTCTGCCACTGCTTTTGGTCACTCTTCAGTACATTCAAAGAGTTGTTATTCCACATATTTTTTTTGTTTTAGATTTTATGATTATCTGTAGAAGGGTTAGTCGAACCAACTTATTTCACCATTTCAGAAAACTAGAAAACTTAGTGAAGTTATTTTGAGATATTTCTGGCAAAATTTTAGTCTGTTCCCATTTTAGAATATTTGGAGCATTCCTATTCACCCTCTTCTTTAGTTCTTTACATTCTTTAACCCAATTGTTGGCGCACTACTAAATATTCAAGACCCAGAGGTACGTTCTCTCATAAATTAAATAAAGAAATGGATGTTGACAGTATTGTACTGGATGATTTGATTATGCAGAACCCTTTTATTTCAGATTCCACTAACTTGGACTTTTTTTAATAATTCAAGCATGAGGTTTAGAATTAAGTTTATCTTTATTATCCAGGGGAGAGAGGGAGTAGTTTGCAAGAATAATGTGTTTGGTCAGTTATTTTCACAAACAAATGACACCATTCATCAATTCATTCCACATATTCTTATTAACCACCTACTTGCTAACAAATTGTTTCTTCTTTAATCTCTTTCTTTTCTGTATTTCCATGACATCACATCATCTCACTTGTCCTCCTCTCTCTCAGACTATTTCTTCATAGACACATTTAATACCTCCTCTTCTTTCTTCAATCATTGAATATCAGCATTCTCCCAAGGTTCTGTCTTGAGGGCTCATCTCTTTTCATTGAAGATTTCTTCCATGTACGTCATGAGACTTATTCCCCAAATCTGTATCCTCAGCTCTTATCTCTGACATCTCTGACATAGCACCCATTTTTACCTTTATCACCCTGCTGGATTTTTCCATTATAGGAGTTCTACCACAGTTTTTAAAATCAGTTGTTTAAAATTAAATATATCCATCTCCTTCTGTTTCTTTCAATGGTCTCACCAAAGTTCTAATTACTCCAGCTTCTCATCTTTCTTTCTTCCTCTCTCTTTCCCAAATAAGCCTAATTATTGCCACACATAAACTGATATCCCAGAATCTCCTTTCTCTCATGTCAGTGCATCTTACAAAGAACCACTTTAATGATCCTTCTAAAGTAAACCTAGGTGATGTCACTCCCCCTCTTCAGAAACCTTCAGGGATTCCCAAAAGATCAGACTCTAGCCTTTAGGAACCTCCTTATTGCGACTCTAACCTACCATGCAAGACTTCTTTATTTTCCTTGTGTTCTGGACAAGTTAACTAGTCTTTTTCTGCAAGTCACCAACCTGTTTTCTTATCTTTGCATCTTTGTTCACATTGGTTCTTCCTTCACATTCTGAATTCCTGATCTCTGCCTATCTTAATACCAAATACCTTCTTTATACAAAATCTCTTCCATGAGCCATTCATTGGAATCTGATTCAATGTAACTACACATTGATCCAAGCAGTATAGATTGAATATGTAGGCTTGGCCCCTGGCTCTTGGATCAGTGGTCTCATTTTTCTGGAGGGAAAGAAAGAGGGGTTAGCATGATAAGTCTGAGACTATGCTGTGAAATCTTGGAATGTGAAAATATATTAAAGAGCATTTAATTCAGTGGTTACCTAAATGTTATCTTCTTTTACAGAAGCCTAATAATATATAATTTTCATTTGATTGAAATAGGGGCATAGGTCCCATAGCCCCACCTATTCAGACTCCTTTTCCTCAAGGACCCTTCCCAGGTATCCCCTGAGGTACCTCTGCAAAACCCTAGAGCCCCAGGAACAGCAATCTGAAAACCACTGGTCAAGTCAAATATTCTCGTTTATAGATTAGAACACTGAGAGCAGAGAAACCAGTCAAAATCTAGAGTTCTCTTTAAGAGTCATGAATCTATATAATTGTGTTTAAACGTAACAAAATTGATTTTTTTTTTTAAAGAATGATCTTTTTCTACAAGACTAATCGTCACTCTGATAAGTTTCAGGGTGAGGGGTTTTACTATAAAAAGAATTGTGGCAAATATGACATCTTAAGTTTGGCCTTGACTGATTTGAATGTTTGTCCTCAACTCCTTTTTAAGTCACTTAAAGGAGAGCTTAAACCCCTTCCTTAGGTCTGACCTTCACTCCCAGCCCCCACCGCCAATTCAAGGTGAACAGGACCTGGATTTAGGAAGGCAGCCTTTCAGAGACATCTGCCTAAGTTGTTGATCCCCATGGATCTTTCTTAAGTTGAGTTCCAGGAATTCCCATGGAAGCCGTCATTTCTGACCTTGTAAAAGTGACTGTGCCCCATCCTCAGCCTCTCTAAGAGCACCAGGCTGGGGAGGAATGGGAGGCCCTGGGAACATGCCCAAAACCCAAGAACCAGATGGGTCAAGAGAGGAATACTAGAAATACAGATCTTTAAGGCTTGGGATTCCAAGAGGGAGGGAGGATTTTGAATGTAATTGTATGCAAATGAAACTCTTATTTAGCTGACTTGAATTTCTGGCTCCTAGATAAGTAACTTTATCAACCATAGAGAACTTCTTTTCTTTCTTCCTAAATACTTTCTCAGAAAACTGATCCTAATGGAATTGGGAAAATGAGGATTAGGGGTAAACACGAGAGATTCCCTGGCCAAATGTCTCCCATTAGCTAGGGAATAGTAAGGTTATTATTTATCAACTTAGCATCTAGTCAGTCTCATCAGGGACTGGCATCTCTACAGCCCATGGCATCTTTTATTCTTCAAAGAAAAAGTGATAAGAAGATATACATTTGCCTGTTTCAGTCAGCCTGAAAAGCTGTACTTCTTTAATCATACTAATTGTTTATGTAAAGAAACTTACAGTTCTCCTGCCTTTTAATATTGAAAAACAAAACTAGCATCTGACTCCAGACTACATTTGGGGCTGGGTTCAGGGGCGGGGGCAGAGGTGCTGATCCCAGGAGCTCCCAATGGACAGGTTCCTGTATACTCCTCCCAAGGCCATTTCCACCCCATTTCATAACAGGAGTGCAAAGAATGACAGCACTGTGGACACCATAGGGCACAGGGGAGCCCACTTCTCCTAAGTACCCTGAATGAGATGATACAGGAGGAGCTGGAACTGAGCCAGTGCAGGGTAGAAGCCCTGCCCTATACCGGGTCTTAGATCCCCTGGCCAAAGGGAAGAGGGGAAAAACCAGCAATCCCCCTCTTCCTAAGTATACAGGTAACTATTGTCGCAAAAGAAGCTATATTTTAAAAAAAAAAGAGAATAGGTGCTTAAAGTAATAATCATTTATTTTTACTAATCTTTATTAGTTCAGCTTATCAAAATTGGGCTTGGCTGTGAAGAGTCAGCTGTTCTCCACAATTCCCTCATTTTCCTCTTGGGATTCACAGGTCAATCCAGACATGTTCTTCTAATGGGGATGGCAAAGCCACCAGGATACAGCAAAAACTCACAGAGTCTCTTGAGATCCAGGTTTGGAACTGGTATACCAACATATCTGCCTCATTTTATTGGCCAGAACAAAATCACATTGCTAAACCCAAAGTCAGGAGGTGGGAGAGTATAGCCCACCCATAATAGGCTACTGAAAAGTTACATGGCAAAGTAAATGGATACGGGGAGTAGATACCTGTATCTCCCATGCTGAGCTTCTTGGGTCCATTTGAGCATTGTTTTTCAAGGATCTTCAGGCTCCTACCCTTTTATCCTACACCATTACCTCAGAGCAGGAAAGAAAGGGGGTAGTAAGATTCCTGAGCAAATTGCTGATTTATAGGGCGAGGAGTCAGAAGTCCTGCCATAGGATCTTGGAAAATCTCCTAACATCTCAGAGTCCCAGCCTCCTCCTCTGGCAGTGCGTGAGTGATCTCTAATGGCTGTCCTGTGCAAATTCTAACAGTGCTGCCTCCAGAAAAAAAAAAAAAACCAACCTTGGAAAATCCTTTCTATCTGCAGATCCAGAGGCAGGCATACACGTGCAAGCAGCCATCTTTCTGCTTCAGAGAGTTCACAGTCTTCTGCCTCACATCCCAGTTTCATTCAAGTGCTTGTTAAATCCTATTCCAGCTTGGAACTTCCTTGGAAGAGGGAAGAAAGCCTTACCTACGTCCCCAGAATTACCAAATAAATATTTTTTTAACTGAACTGAGTGGAAAACCCCAGTATATTTAATTTTGAATGATTTATCATGTATTTCAACTTCTAAATAAATTTAGAAGTTGCTGGAGGCACAATAGCAAACTCTACAAGTACTCAAAATTTAGAGGACATATATTTTTCTCTCCACAACTGTAATGA
Organism: Tamandua tetradactyla; assembly: GCF_023851605.1. NCBI lineage: Eukaryota > Metazoa > Chordata > Mammalia > Pilosa > Myrmecophagidae > Tamandua > Tamandua tetradactyla. Next base: position 78,245,319 of record NC_135328.1, on the reverse strand, counting down.
GTTTATCCCACTAATTCTGTGCTCCAAAGGCCTGGGTAGACAGAAAATCTCAGTTTAATATTTTGGAATTTTAATGTTATCAAAATACATTCTATGAGTAGGTTGATAAGTATAATATCATACATGTTCAGTGGAGGCTCAGTAGGAGTTGTCCAAAGACCAAGGTTCATGATTTATGGAGAAAGAGATCAGTGTTTAAAGTTGTTTTCCTAGTCTCTGTTGAAAAACTTTGGCTTAAAGATCCCACAAAAGAGTAAAATGGAGCAGATATTAGACTTCTAATTATTTTTAAAATACCCCAGTTGCAAGCATACTGTCTTTGAAGCAGGATTTACTTTCGGTGTAAAATTGATGTAGGAACTAATTAACTTGAAGAAATGTTCAATGAATGAATATTAATTGCATCATTTTTTTAATGTACGTCTGTGTTAATACAAGGTCATGAACAGAAATAGGCACTTTATATTCTCCAAGAATTTTTACATAATTAAATAAATAATAGTCACTCTCCCAGAAGCCCAGAGAATAAAAACATCCTGCTTTGGGAATGGCAAACCTAATAAAAATGTCATGGGTAAGTTCACATTGTATATATGGTCTGTAGAGCCATGGGGACACTAAAACAACTCACGAGGTATGTGAAATTCGTGGCTGTGCCAATGGCTTACTTCTCCCCTCCTTCTAGGCTGCCCCATCAAAGGTCACCCGACCCCCAATATCACCTGGTTCCATGGTGGTCAGCCAATCGCCACTGCCACAGGACTGACGCATCATATCCTGGCTGCTGGACAGATTCTTCAAGTTGCAAATCTTAGTGGTGGGTCTCAAGGGGAATTCAGCTGTCTTGCTCAGAATGAGGCAGGAATGCTGGTGCAGAAGGCGTCTCTAGTGATCCAAGGTAAGACATGGAATCCCTTACCTGGCTGTTGGACTTAGATATTGAACAAGATTGTCCACTGGAAATCTAATTCTCTAGTAGAACAAAGTGATTTCTGATCCCCAATAGTTTCTAGAGCATGAAAACTGAAGCCAAACCATGTTTCATGCAGACCTTACTTCTGCCAACATGACCCTTTAAAGGAGCCACCTGGCCCCATCCCAGAAGAGCCTGGGAAAGTCAGTGCTGCTTTCATAAATGGGCCTTTCTGCACGTAATGTTGCTGCTGCTTAGGACCAAGGAAGCACCACTGAGGATCAAAGTCGAACGTTTCCTTTCTGCTGGTTTAATTAGTAAACAGCTCTAGGACTTGGCACTTACTGCACCAGGAAAGAGTTGTGAGTGAGCCCAAGACAGTGGGAAAAGAGCCAAACACTGGTCTTTTTATAAATACTATATGAGGCTTTTGATTTCGCTGCAGTCTGGTTCTACCTAAAGACCGTGTGTGGTACTTCTAAGAAAGAAAATTCCACTGTATATCCCAAAATGGAGGGATTCTCTGAGACAGGACAGAATTTTCTGCCAACACGAAAATACTGCCTTGGAATGGAGGGATTTTTTTCCTGAGTACATAGGTTTCCTCACAAATATCCTCCCCTACCATTGGCTTGCCAGACAAGAAAATAAATGTTCCATTTTCTTGCCAGCAATTCTCTGCTAAAAACCAGAAGCCAGCAGCTAAGTGCAAGGTTTGTAATGTGCAACCCTGCCAATAAGCACTCAGAATTTACCAGCCCAGAGTTACATTTAACAGCTTTTCAACCAGTGACTCCCAACCCCCCAAATAGAAAAACCCAAGAAACTGGCCTTCTCATTGGCGTCACTGAGTGACATACATAAATGAGTACTCTCTGGATAGGCTGTTTTTAGTTAACATTTACAAAATCCAACTCTAATTTGTACTTTTAAATTTGATTAAGTATCTCTTATATAGCTCTATCTCTTTGTAAAAAAAAAAAGAGAGTCATGTTCTGGTTAGCCAACAGGGAAAAAAGTACTTTGGGAAGCATGTTTAGAAGCAGTGAGAGCACCTGGCTGGACCCTTTACTTTCATTATGTCCAGTCCTCACGATGCTTTGATGAGGTGAGGGTTACCTCCCCATTTTACGGATGGCCAGCTGAGAGATGAGGTGACTTGCCCAAATAGGGGAGGAACAGAACCAGGCTGGGGGCAACGCCCCCCTCATTACTGCCCCTCTCCTCCCCAGCGCACAGCCCAGCCCCGGCCCCCAACCCACCTTTCCCCTGCCCCGCTCGGAAGGAATACAGAGTGTGGACATTCATGGTGCTTCTTCTGGCCTCCGACCCTCTGTGTTAGATTACTGGTGGTCCCTGGACAGACTGGCCACCTGCTCAGCCTCCTGCGGTAACAGGGGGGTGCAGCAGCCCCGCCTGAGGTGTCTCCTGAACAGCACGGAAGTCAGCCCCGCGCACTGTGCCGGGAAGGTGCGCCCTGCCGTGCAGCCCGTCGCCTGCAACCGGAGAGACTGCCCTTCTCGGTGAGTGTGGCAGCTGCGGGCTCAGGCTCCCCACCCCCTGAGATGGGCCCTGACGTTTATCCAAGTTGATGGCCAGGCCTTGTCTAGGGCTGAGCAGGGGGAGATGCTGAATGTGGATGAGCTGTTCTCTCCTGTAGGCACAGGTCCGTGACGCCTCTCCACTGTGCCACAAACATCACACAGGATGACCTGCCTCCTTTGGCTCTGTTTATTCCTTCACCCATCAGCCAGCTGGTGGCTGCCCAGGCTTCCCAGGTACCTGAAAGGCCCTGTTCAGCAAGCAAGAGCAGCCCAGGCCTTGCACAGAGATGGCTCCCGGTCTGCAATAATAGACTAACCCTCTAGTTTGTTTGTATGAGAAGGAAATATGTTTTCAGTTGAAGTGTTGAGGGGATAGATGGCTCAACCCCAAACCCTCCCCTTTCTTCTAACTTTTGAATTTATACCTGTGCTAATCAATACTCCAGTGTAATTGAGGACATCTCACCTCCTTTTTTTTTTCTACAAACTGTCACATCCTGCTAAAGTTGGAATAAATCTCCCATTTCCTATAGTTCACTCCAGTTTGGATGTATATTCTCTACCTTTGGGTCCCTTCATATAGTCCAAGAAGGACCCACAGTCTCTTCCTCTTACATCTTCCCCATGCTTGGAGAAGCTACGAGTCCCTCTGAGGACCCACAGCCCCCATCTTCAAGCAATAGCTGAAAGCATAATTATGAAAGCATAATGAGCGGTCTTACATTTGGTACCAGCAGGCACCCTGAGCCTGGTGGGGCTGGCTCAGCTCTGGAATGCCATTTTACCACCTACCCACAGGACCTGCATAGACTTCTTAGGCAACCACTTTGTGACTTGCCAACTGAGTCATCATAAGCAGCTGAAACCAGGAGACTCAATGAAATATGAAACACACTCATTAATACCAGCAGTTTGACTTGCTGACGGGAAGGTTTCCACAAGAATGATTAATGTCCTTTTATTCCCTTCCTGAACTGTAACGTAGCCCACACCTCTCCATTCTCAACACCCCCACCCCAGCTCCTGAAAAATTGCTGAAATGTATATTTGGAAATAAAAGTTGATTGAAATGCAGGCCTGACATTCACCAGGGATGTAAGAAGCTGGAAGGCTGCCTCTGCCAAGCTGCGTGAAACGAAGAAGAGATCTTTTACATGCCAGGAACGTTTTTATTTGATTTGATGATGGTCAGAGTCAATCAGTTTAATTTACTTTGGTAAATGAAATAATAATGGATAGGTCTGCTTGGGTTTCAGTGGCCCAGGGTTTTAAAACACCTTGAACCTGCTTCCTCAGTGATTCTGCTTCTGCGGGTTGGAGCTCCGTGTGCAGTCATCTCTCTCCAGGGAACATGGAGCAGGGAGGTTGCCACAAAACTACATAAGTCACAGATCCAGATCCAGGAGGAATTTGCCCCGCTCCTTGCTATATACCTCTCCTGAAAGTCAGCTGTGGCCCCACTCAGGGGAAGTGGCCCCCAGCTCACCTTGAACTGGCTTTCCTGCTTTATAGATGTTTTAGCATCTATCTTTGTACTCAATCATCAAATGTTGCCCTGGTCCATCTTTCTGAATCCCAACAAGTCCTGCTTTGACCTGAGTACCTGATTCCACCATTTCATATTAGGTAATTTTTTTTCTCCAGCAATAAAGCCGAAGAACTTTTTTTACAGATGAATGATAGGGTTAAAAATTGCCAAGGTTTTTTCTCACTATTTTCCCCAACTTTCTCCTTCCCCTCCTCTTTGAGAATTAGCCCAGGGTACACTCATGCAAACAGAACCCTGAATGTTTGTATATGGACCAAAGTTTTCCAAGCATCTCTGCTCTGAAAGGCTTACAGCTTTGCTTTAAAGCCTATTTGTCACAGTCTTGGTCAGTCTCATCTCTGAGGACCTAAGTATAGTTGGAACCATACATTCTGAGACCTAAGAAACTGTGACCCAAGAAGGTAGGATGTCTCCAAAAAGTTGTGAAGGAACTTTGTTTCTGAGCAGTTAAAAAAAAAAAAAATCAAGCGAGACATGGCTTGAGGTGAGGTAGAAAGTGTAGTGAGTATTCTCAGATAAAACTTTGGCTAAGTGAAAACGAAATTGCCTCCTGCTTTCATCAGGAGATGACAGAGGTTTGGACCTTAACTTCAGTAGGAAACTGTCCCTCTTCTGCCACATACGTGGGTGCCTTTAGTAAGTAGCAGAACCACAGTAGAGCATAACTAGCTTAAGGACTGTTTGCAGAGAGTGTTCTTTCTGTCTCTAATCTGCTGGCCTCTGGGACGCTGTCTAGCCCAGGCAACTGACCTTCAGAATACTCTTTCAGGGTGCACCTTTCTGGTCGGTGTCCAAGTAAAGAATACGAAAAAGGCCACAGCTCCAAATTAGCTGCTGTGTGGTAGGAAGAGGGATGTGTGGGGTGCTCTTTTATTGGGAGATTTGGCATGTCTTTCCCCAAGGCTTGACCCCTTGGGGCTTCGGGACTCTTCTCCTCTCCCCAGGTGGATGGTGACTTCCTGGTCTGCCTGCACCCGGAGCTGCGGGGGAGGCGTCCAGACCCGCCGGGTGACCTGTCAGAAGCTGAAAGCTTCTGGGGCCTCCACTCCCGTGTCCAATGACATGTGCACCCTGTTCGCCAAACGACCTGTGGACACCCAGGCCTGTAACCAACAGCCGTGTGTGGAGTGGGCCTTCTCCAGCTGGGGCCAGGTGAGGAGCCAGAGGGGTTTTTATTCTAAAGATACAGATCCTGCCCCACTAGGAAGTAAAATGCCATCAGTCCCACTTCCTCCACTCCCTCTGTGCTAACCTTTTACTTTCCCCTCTATCAACTAATGCTGCCCAATTTCTGATGCTCTTCCCCTGACATTGACATTATCTCCAATGCTCATCACACTTTTCTTCCTTGATTTCCAGCCACCCAGAGAGGCCTTCTCATCCTCATCAGGCCCTCAGAGAGCCCTTTACTTTCTATAGGGCCACCTCTTCTCTGGCTATGCTGGAGCTGATGATTTCAAGTTCTGATGAAATCCATTCCACAGTGGGGGGGGTACTGCATGAGGGTCAGTTTTACTCTGGGCCAGCCATTCTCAACTGGGTTGCATAATTAGAATCACTAGAGAAACGTTTTTCAAATACCAGTGTCCAGGCTGCACATCCCGGAGACCAAGTCAGTTGGTCTGGGCTGGCATCCAAACATAGGTACTTTTTGGAAGCTCCCCAGGTAGTTCTGACATGCACCAGGGTTGAGAACCACTGCTACATGTCAAGAGTCGAAGTTTAGCTGGCTCACTTTGAAATGACCAGCATCCTTCTTGATTCTTGCCAGAGGTTGAGTCCCTGGTAAGCTCTCAGACAGCAGAAATGGGGGTTCATTTGACCCAGGAGTCTAGGAATGAGGCCTCTTCTATACAGAGAAAGAACCAGGACAGTTCATTCCATTTGAAGAGGAAATTTTATGTTTATTTTTTACTTAAAGGGGAGACCAGCACAAACTGAAGATTCTCTGCAGCCCAAGTTGATGTTCCCTTTTTTCAGACAAGAATACATCTGAAAGAGTTGTTCTCTTACCCTGCCCTCTCCATCATGTAGAATGTTGTTGGCACCAAAAACAATTAAGTGTGGAGGTACTTGGGGGAAATGGCATATAATTGTATAGACTCTATTTCCCAAATTCTGTGTTCAAAAACTATTGGAGAAAACTGGGTAGATAAGAGCTGCCTGCCAGGGCTGAAATTCAAGCAGTACACGCTGACTGGATGCTGAGACCTGCTCTGATTGATAGGAGGATGGCTCTATTGGCTGGATAACCATTCTGGTTGATCATGGCTGAATCATACCTGTTGTGAAATGCCTTTAATTTCATCCCAGAGTTATGTATGAGATGTAAAAATAGTTGGGTATAGTCCTTGGAGATACTGCTGAAAGTAGATTGAAACTAAGGACGGTTTATGTCATGGTTTTAGCTGGTTTAGCAGCATTGCTTCCATCTCCACTACCCCAACTCCCAATCTTCTTTTTTAATTAGAGAGGTTGTAGGTTTACAGAAAATCATGCATAAAACTCAGATGCCTATATACCATCCTATTATTAACACCCTGCATTAGTGTGGTACAATAGTCACAATTCATGGAAGGTTTTTACAGTTGTACCATTAACAATAGTCCATTATTTACAATAGGCTTCACTGTGTTGTACTGTTCCATGTTATTTTAATTTTTATTCTAGTAACATATATACAACCTAAAATTTCTCCTTAAACTACATTCAGATATATAATTTATTGCTGTTAATTACATTCACAATGTTGTACTATCATCACCACCATCCATTACTAAAACTTTTCCATTCCCAAATAGAAACTCTGTACAATATAAGCATTAACTCCCACTCTATCCATACTCCACCCTATCCCGTGATAACCTATATTCTAGATTCTGAATGAGTTTGCTTATTCTAATTATTTCATATCAATGAGGTCATACAATACTTGTCCTTTGTATTCAATATGATGTCTTTACGGTTCATCCACATTGTCACATGCATCTGAATGTCATTCCTTTTATGGCTGAATAGTATTCCATTGTATGTATATTCCATATTTTGTTTATTCACTCATCAGTTGGTGAACACTTGGGTTGCTTCCATCTTTTGACAATAGCAAACAGTGCTGCTATGAACATCGGTGTGCAAATATCTGTTCAAGTCCTTGCTATCAGTTCTTTTGGGTATACACCGAGAAGAGGGATTATCAGGTAATATGATAATTCTATAATTAAATTTCTGGGGACCAAACTGTTTTCCACAGAGGCTGCACAATTTTACATTCCCACCAAAAAAGAAAGAATGTTCCTATTTCTCCACATCCCCTCCAACGCTTGTAATTTTGCATTTTTTTTAGTAGTAGCCGTTCTAGTATTTAATCATGGTTTTGATTTGAATTTCCCTGATGGCTAATAACATTGAGCATCTTTTCATGTGCTTTGGTCATTTGTAGATCTTTTCTTTGGAGAACTGCTGATTCAGGTCTTTTTCCCACTTTTTAAATGTAGTGTTTGTCTTTTTTATTGTTGACTTGTAGGATTCTTTATATATTCTGGATATTAAACTCATATTGGATATGTGGTCTTCAAATATTTCCATCAATTAAGTAGGCTATCTTTTTAATGTCATAAATTCCTTTTTGATGTGCAAATTTTTTTTAATTTGATGAGATCCTATTTATCTATTTTTTCTTTTGTTGCTTGTGCTATGGGTGTAAATCTAAGAAACCATTGCTTAACACATGGTCCTAAAGATTCTTCTCTGTTTTCATGTAGGAGTTTTATAGTTCTGATTCCTATGGTTAGGTAGGTAGGCACCAGTTTGACTTGACTTCTTTGTATTGTGAGAGGGAGAGTGGTTCATCTTCATTCCTTTGCTCTTGACATCCAGTTTTCCCAGCACCATTTGATGAGCAGAATGTTCCTTCCTCATTGAGTAGACTTGGCACCTTGTCAAAAATCATTTGGCCATAAATGTAAGGGTTGATTTCTGAGCTCACATTTCAAGTCAATTGGCCTATATGTCTGTCCTTGTGTCTGAACCACAGTTTTGATTACTATAGCTTGGTAATATGCTTTAACATGAGGCTAAAAGATGATTTTGGCTATTTGGGAACCCTAACCCTTCCATATAAGTGTGATGATTGCCTTTTCCCTTTCTGCAAAGAAGGCTGTAAGGATTTGGGGATTGCATTGAATCTGCAAATCACTTTGGGTAGAACTGACATCTTAATAATATTTAGTCTTCCAATCCGTAAACAAATCATGTCCTTCATTTAAGGTCTCCTTTTATTTCTTTTAGTAATGTCTTGTAGTTTTCTATGTACAAGACCTTTATATACTTGGTCCTAGATATTTGATTCTTTTAGTTGCTATGTAAATGAAATTTTTTTGCTTGATTTCTTCTTCAGATTGTTCATTACTAGTATATGGAAATATTACTAATTTCTGCATGTTGATCTTAAATACCCTCACTTTTCTGAATTCATTTAGTAAGTCCAGTAGATTTGTTGTGGATTTTTCAGGATTCTCTCCCCTTCTCCCTCTCCCAACTGTTCTGGCCATAATTTCCAGCATAGTGGAAATGTCCACAGTGGAGACAGTGGACATCCTTGTCTTGTTCCTGATCTTACAGGGAAAGCTTTCAGTCTTTCACCATTTAGTATGATGTTTGTCTTTTCATATATGCCCTTTATCATGTTGAGGAAGTTTCCTTCTACTCCTAATGTCCTAAGTGTTTTTATCAAGAAGTGGTCTGGGTATTGTCATAAGAAAAAATTGTGTCAATGGAGATGATCATGAGTTTTTAGCTTTGTTCTGTTAATGTGGCATTTCCCAGTGACTGATTTTCTTATAGTGAGCTGCTCTGGCATGTGGTGATGAATCCCACTTGATCATGGTATATAACTCTTTTAATGTGCTGGTGGATTCAACTGACTAGTATTTTGTTGAGGATTTTTGCATCTATATTCATAAGAGAAATTGTTCTAATTTTCTGTACTTCTGGTATCTTTATCTGGCTTTGGTATGAAGGTGATATTTGCCTCATAGAATTAAGGAATATTCCCTCCTCTTCAATTTTTTGGTAGCGTTTGAGCAGGATTGGTTTTAATTCCTCTTGGAATATTTGGTAAAATTCCCCTGTAAAGCCATCTGGTCCTGGGCTTTTCTTTGTTGGGAGTTTTTTTTAATACTGAGTCAATCTTCTGTACTAGTTATTAGTTTGTTGTGATGCTCTATTTCTTCTTGAGTCAGTGTAGGTCATTTTGTGCTTCTAAGCATTTGTCCATTTCATCCCGGTTATCTAATTTATTATGTACAGTTGTTTATAGTATCCTCTTAGTCTTTTTTACTTCAGTGGGTTTGTTAGTAATGTGCCCCTTTTCATTTCTGATTTTAGTTATGTCTGTTCTTTTTCTGTGTCAATCTAGCTAAAGCTTTATCAGTTTTATTGATCTTTTCAAAGAACCACTTTTATTTTGTTCATTCTATTGTTTTGTTATTGTTCTTCTTTATTTAATTTATCTCTACTCTAATCTTATTTCCTTCCTTCTGCTTATTTTGGATTTAGTTTGCTCTTCTTCTTCTAGTTCTTTCAGTTTTGGAGTTGGGTCTCTGATTTTGTCTTTTTTCTTTCTTAATAAAAGAATTTAGAGCTATAAATTTACCTCTCAGGACTACCTTTGCTGTGTATTTCATAAGTTTGGGTATGTTGTATTTTCATTTGCCTCAAGATATTTCCTCTTTAATCCATTGGTTAAGAATACATTGCTTAATTTCCAGATATCTGTGACATTTCCTATTGATTTCTAGCTTCATTCCATTGTGGTCAGAGAACATACATTGTAAGATTTCAATATTTTCTAATTTATTGAGGCTTGTTTTGTGACCTAACATATGCTCTGTCTTGGAGAATGATCCATGTGCACTTGAGAAGACTGTGCATTCTGCTGCTGTTGGGTGAAGTGTCCAGTATATGCCTGTTAAGTCTAGCTAGTTTAGATGTCGGTCCTATCTTGTATTTTGTTACTGATCGTCTATCTAGATCTGCTATATGATATTGAAAGTGGGGTATTGAAATCTGCTGCTATTAATGTAGAGCCATTTCCTTCTTCTTTCAAATGTGTCACTATTTGCTTCATATATTTTGGGGCTCTTGTGTTTGAAAGAAAGTCTTGCCAGATATAAAATTCTAAGGTGGCAGTTGTTTTCTTTCAATACTTATAAGTATTTCAATCCCCTGTTTTCTTGCCTTCATTGTTTCTGATAAGAAATTGGGACTTAATTTTATTGGAATTCCCTTGTGCATAACTTGTTGTTTCTCTCTTGTAGCTTCAGAACACTCTCATCTTTGGCACTGGACAGCTTTATGACTATGTGTCTGTGCGTGATTCTTTTTGAATTTATCCTCTTTGGGATTTGTTGGGCTTCTGTAATGTGCATATTCATGCCTTTCATTAAATTTGGAAGTTTCTTGCCATCATTTCTTTGAATATTCCTTTTGCCCCTCTCTCTCTTCTCAGACTCCCATAATGTGTATATCAATATGTTTGATGGGGTCCCACAGGTGTCTTAAGCTCTCATCATTTTTTTTTAATTCTTTTATCTTTCTGCTCCTCAGCCTCCTCATTTCAGTTCACCTCCAACAAGCTGTTGAAAATGTCTAGGGAATTTTTCATTTTAGGTATTGTGCTCTTCAATTCCAGTAATTCATTGGAGAGATTCTTGTATTGTTGTTCATTGTTTTTCTCATATCCTTTAGTTCTTTCTCGATGTTTACTTTTTTCTCCTTGATCATATTGAGGATCATTATTTTGAACTCTCTGCCTCATAAGCCCAGAGTCTGCTCCTCTTTATTTATGGTCTCTGGATTTTTATCTTGTATCTTGTTTTTATCTTGTTCTAGGATGGGCCATCATTTCCTGATTCTGTTTTTCTTGTAATCTTCTGTGCACACTTTAAATCCCAACACCAACACTTTAATATCAGTTCCTGGCCTGTCTCTTAAGCCTTTATACCCGCTAGTGATATGACACAGATTTTCTTGAATTTCAGGAGCTATTCAAAACAAATCAAGGCAAAAAGCACCTTTCCCACTCTTTGCAAATTGGCTCTGCTTTGACTAGTGATCTCCTTCAGAGCTTAGCCCTCCTATCAAGCAGTTCAGCCCATAGCCAATGGAAAATGCACAGTCTGCTCTGTCCTATCTGAGCCTGCGTGGAGCTGGAGTTGGGGAGCCTGCTTCTTCTTCTGGTCCTGTGTTCTCTAGAGACCCCAGGAATTCTCCCATTTTACAGTCCACAGGAGTTTGAGTGAATTCTCCCTCTACTACCTTTGGAACAGACCTCTCCCTCCCGCTCAGCTCTTTCAAGTGACTTGAATGCAGGTAGTTCTTTGCCCCAGGCCATTTAAATGCCATTATTCTCACAGTATCCTAAGCAGCTTCTCTACCCTAAGAACAAACTTTGGGAGAGCCAGCTGGAGATATGTTCCCCAGCTCAGTCTCTCAGACTTCCACCTGATAGATGAGCACTGACATGCATGTCCCATGTATGCACTCGGGGCAACTCTGCTTCCTCTAGAATGGAGCCAACAAGGGCACCAGAAATTCATCTATGGCTTGTGAAGCTGTGTTTTCTTAATTCAGAACTTGCCAGTTTAATGTAGCCCTTTAACTGTTTTACAGTATTTTAAATAATTCTTTTGCTACGTTTGTGGTGGGGGGGAGGTGGTGCATGGCACAAGGGGGCATTTGGAACAGTGGCTGCCATCAGAGCCAGCCCCCAGTGATCTGAAGTAGCTGAGAAGTAGAGATCTGGAATCAGACCATATATCCCCTGAGTTTGGAGGACTAGACCGTTATGTCCCACCCAGGCCCCAGCAAGTTGAGGCAGGAGCTAGAGTTCCAGTCCCCAGTGCTGCCAGCCGTAAGACTGGAGGAAAATCAATGGTGGCAACTGCAGGGAGAGGAAAATTCACCTTTGAATGCAGTTACTAGCATCTTCCTCCTGTTCTTCCTTCAATGCTGCACCGAGTTCCTCTTGACTCTGGAGATTCAATGTGATTGATTCTGAAGGTTCCTGCCAGTTTCATGGTTATTTTGGTGGAGGGACTGATTCCAGGAGCTTCCTGCTCTACCGGTCTTCCTGCAATCCTCCAGCATTTTTATTTAATGTCAAAAGAGAACTACGGAACAAAGTAAGACATTATCTTCATCTTGGTTTCAGTCAGGTGTTAAACCAGCCCATTAAGCTTGGCCAGCTGGGACACCCCAAAACAACAAACCTGCTTTTGTTTGTGTAACTATTTGAGCCAATGTGACTGTTTGGGGGCAGTTAGCATCTCAAAAGTTATTGGAACTATCTACAGACTACTGCATTCATGTCCCACCCCAGATGTGTTGTTCACAAAATAATCACTTAGCAGTTCCTAATCAGCTAGCATGCTGTGGCCATCCCTAATGAAGATCAGTGTTATTTAGAAAGCGGTCACAGAGTTCACTTGCAACCCTTGAGGCATTGGTGACCCAAGTGAGGTCTGGGGCTGGGGCTCAACGCTGGTTAGTCAACACACCTGGCACCGCTACCAACCCCCCTTATTTCCAGTGACATTATGTATGTGTTATATAATCAAAGAGACAGGAGCTTCCCTTGCTTCCATGCCTAGGGGGATTATCATCTTTCTCTTACCTGGAAAATCCTACCTCTGATTGCTCACCTCCAGCCTAAGGCAGTGCTGCTTCCAGGCTCTCAAAGCTTACCATCTGTTTGTGAAATTACAATTGGGAACAGATTTGGCCACGTGTGAGAGATGTTTCTGCATTGTGTCATCAGGGGACATATGGTGTGCATTGATCATTCTCTGTGATTTTTTGTCCTAACAGAGAGAAAAAGACATGAATCTTCCTCTATTCCCCCAAACAATTCTTACACCCTTCTTCCTTCTAAAACCCTCTAAGATGCTATGTCTCAAACTTGAATCACCTGGACATCTCTTTAAAAATGCCAAATCTGATTAAGCAGGTCTGGGGTAGGGCCTGGGATGCTGAATTTCTAAAAGCCCCAGGTGACACCAATGCCCCTGATCAATGGGCCACCCTTTAAAGAATTGCAAAGCTTGAGGCGTTACAAATTATTGGGTACTGTTTGAGCTCACAAACTGTTAGAATGTAATAGTGTCTGTTTCTCCATTTGCCTGCCTCCATTAGATCTGTGAAAACCATGTGATTTTAGTAGAAATAAGACTACTTTCTCAGTTCTAACGACCTGGCTTCATGTAAATTCAACATACAGTTATGGGGCCCCTATCATAGGTGGGGAATATATTCCCTACGAAGTAAAATAAAGGTAAAAGCAGCCCCGGGATGTTTGGAGGAGAATTTGGTAAAAGTGTGGAAGGAGAAATGTGGCTGGAAAGCAGATGCCAGATCATGAAGGTTCTTGTGTGAATTCAGGGAGTTTGGCTTATATTACGAAAGCCACTGTATTGCAGGGGGGGTGGGGGCGGCGCCTCAGGAAGATTTTAAGCAGGAGTGGCATCCTTCGAGTTATGCTTTAAAAAGATTATTCTGTCAGTAGCATGGTGATTGGATTGGAAAAAGTGATACAACTGAAGAAAGAGAAACCCAGTCTAGCTGAGAAATGATGCCGGTCAAAATGAAGGCATTCAGCATTAGAAATGGAACAGAGATACTAGGAAAATGTGATTCCCAGGGCTTCAGTGACCCCATTGGCCATCAGAGATGAGTGAGAGGGAGGAAAGCAGGATGACTCTCAGGTTTTTGGATGGTACAACTAGGTAGGAATACATAAAAAAAAAAGGGGGGGGGGTGGATTGGGGTGATAAATTGAGATATGTTACTTATGAGATGTTTATGAAAAATCCCAAGGAGAGATGTTCACGAAGCTGTTGGATGCATGGATCTGGGGCTTAACAGAAAGCTCTGCTGAACACTATGATTTGAAAGTCTTCACAGGTGGTCGGGAGTAATGGGTGGCATCCCCCAGAGGGAAGAGGAAGGCATGAGGTGGAGAAAAGAGGGAGGACAGAACCCTGGGGAATACTAATTTAAGTGAATTTAAAGAAGCAAAAAAGACACTATTGAGTAAGGTAAAGGTCAGTGGTGTGAAAATGCAGCAGAAAGAACAAACTGAACTGGAACATGACTGGCAGGCTGCCGAGTCTGTAGGGCAGTTTCAGTGTGGGAATAGGCCCTGCAGTCAGACCCCGATGAGTTAAGGAGAAAATGAGAGGGGAGGAGTAGGGCTGCTAAATACTTCCTACAAATACAAATGCTCCCTCAGGAATTCCCAGTTGTCAGTGTCAAAGGGACATTTCTTACATTTCTCCCAGTCCTGTGATTTTTTTGCACAGCAGTGTCAGACTGACCCTGCCCTAAGAAAATTGCTTTTCACCTTAAATCCCTCTCCTTCAGTGGTTCTTATGCTTTGAGGTCAGGGATCCCTTTGAGCAGCTGATGAAATCTGGAGCCTCTTGCTAGAAACATGTCAATACACTCAATAAATCTGCTTATAATTTTAAGGATTAGCAGCTCTCCTGATGCCCATCTTTGAACCCCTGGAGGTGGGGAGGGTTCCAAGGGGATCTGTCCTCTTGTACTAAAATAGCAGGTTGGCCAAGGGCCCATTGATTTTGTATTTTAGAGACACAGTTGTTATTAGGAGTATTTACTGTGAAAAGGCTGGCGCTGCCCACTCCAGGAAAAGCTTAACCACCTCCTTCAGCACACAGTGGGAGAGTATGAGAAGGAAATAAACCGAAGTCTGCTTTTGCTTAATCTAGAGAAAACAAAGCCAAGGGAAAGGAAAGAAATTATGGACTTTGTTTACTTAGATGAATTTAACAAGGAAACAGAACTAATCTACCCTTTAGACTGAAAGGAAGAGGGGAGCTTCTTGAAAAGTCTTTAGCTCTAAAATTTACCATCACATTCCTGGTGCATTATGCGGAGATACCTTTTCAAATAGCTGTGCTGGGAGGGAGCTGACATTCTCTGACTGGCTCTGCTTTACCATTAGCCCTTTGCCAGTAGAATGCCCACAGACCACAGGAAAGTCAACAGTCCCGCTATGGCACAGAGAAAAGAAGATATGCCAGTGAAAGCCCATTATTTGATCCAAAGATGAGTGATCCAAGGGCCTCCAACAAGACCCTGCAAAAGGGTCCTGTATCCCATGTGTTCTGGGCATTGCGTAGCATGTTGTGAGCGTATCTATCCTTTCTCTGATTCCCAGTGCAATGGGCCTTGCATCGGACCTCACTTAGCCGTGCAGCACAGGCAGGTCTTCTGCCAGACACGGGATGGCATCACCTTGCCATTGGAGCAGTGCAGCGCCCTTCCAAGGTAAGAGAAGACCCCAGGGCTCCCTTCCCCAACCCCAGAGGGCACTAAGGTGGTGGTAAGTAGAAGTTTCCTCTCCAACCACCCGCCAGTCCTCTCACCTCCATTCACCCCAGGCCACTGACCTGCCATAGACAGATGACTCAGTGGTGGTCTTGTGCTCGCTTAATGGACCTGGTTGGGCTCTATTTTCTCAGGGACAAAGAAAGGATACAGACAGACAGAGTGTTGTTCCTCTGAGGAGGCTGATAACAAAAGAGAATGCACTGGCCCAGATTGGGGTAGAGAAGGGGCCACACAGCAGCCACCAGACTCCTGGGATCCACCAGCCCCTCAACTTTCAGGGACCTCCCTCTAGAAGTTGAGGCAAGGCCCTTGTCCTTGGGTCCCTATAGCTGCTATACAACCCCCATCCCCGACTCCACTTCCTTATAGCCGTGTCCCTGAGTCAGGGCTCACCACGCCCACCTGAGGCCCCAGTCGGCTCTGCTGTCAGCCTCCACTCTCGTAGAACTCATTCTCAGGTCATGAAATGACAGAGACACTGTAGAGATGAGATGAAGGCCCAGTTAGAAGAAGTAGCCTTCTTGAGACCTTACAGCCATTCACTAAGAGAGCAGGGATCAGAAGCCCCAGTGTGTAGCACTAGAGGTCCTTAAGGGAGTTGCCCGACCACGGTGGATCAGCAGTACTGTTTTCACATCTTCCCCCCCCCCTCCCCGATCCAGCCCCACAAAGGCTAACCCTGCCACCCTCCTCCCGCAGGCCCGTGAGCACCCAGAACTGCTGGTCAGAGGCCTGCAGCGTGCACTGGAGAGTGAGCCTGTGGACCCTGTGCACGGCGACCTGTGGCAACTATGGCTTCCAGTCCCGCCGTGTGGAGTGCGTGCACGCCCACACCAACAAGCCCGTGCCCGATCACCTGTGCTCCTGGGGGCCCCGGCCTGCCAACTGGCAGCGCTGCAACATCACCCCATGTGAAAACAGTACGTTCCAACCCCAAAGAACCTTCTGCAAATTGCCCACGTGGCATCAGGTGCAAAGGACAGTCCCTAGGACTGAACCTGAGATAGGGCATTAGATCTGGTCCCTTGAGGATTATGAGCTGGGGCTAGAGATGGACATTTTCGGAGGGGTGTGTGGGTGTGTGCAAGTAAGCATGTGTGCAAGGATGTGTATCCACATGTCCAGGCCACAAAAGATGGCTGGGTGTGCCCCCAGGGCTTCTACACTCTCCATCCTGGCCTAGAGAGGGCCAGGTGTTATTGGCCAACTACAGGATGAAATCAGCAAGCAGCTCCCCCACCCTCCGCAGTGGGTTGTGTGGTGCCCTGAGGGGACGGTTATACAATGACTCTGGGGGCCAGGCTACTAAAGAAAGCACTGCTGTCACTGAAACAGCAGGCAGGGTGACTGCTCAGCTGGCCCCATGCCCACCTGGCTCTGCTTCTAAAAGAGGACCTGCTGAGCTCCTCCTCCCCTACCCCGCTGGGGGCTGCCAGAACTGCACAGGTGCCCACTCACTCAGGATTACCAACCCTTCACTCCCTCAAGTTCGGAGCCTCCTCAGCACAGCCCTGGCCTTTATATCCCAGTTGGGTAGGGATCTGACTATTTTTACTTCCTCTGGATCCAAAACACAACTTACAGGTCCTTCCCCACCAGGAAGAAGACAAAGCATGAGGGAAAAAATAGGAAATAATACAACAAATGTAGCAGGGTCATTTCCACCACCTCCCCCCCAGGCTGGGCCTCACTGAGCCATCCATTCCCCTGCGGGCACACAGGCCCATTTCTTTGTACGCCCTGGGAGATGGATGAGCCTTGTCCTCTGCTAAGGTGCTGACCCATCTTCATAGAAGTAGCTCGCCATGCTCAGAGTGCAACCCTGACATAACTAAGACTGATATAAATCGTAGATGTCTATAAGTCCAATTAGCACAAATATTTAAGGACCATGTAGTCTGCATCAATAACAAACTAGAAAATGGTGTTCTAGTAAGGAGTGGGGGAGTGCAAGGAGAAGAGAAACTCCAATAGAGAATACAGGAAAACCAAGCTTAATTAGGAACGTCTCAAAACAGAAATTTTGGTCCTTCTGGGGACTGTCCCAAGAAGGAGAGTCACTTAATAAAATGCCAAAAAGGCCATAGGAAAAGGCAGGCTTGACTAGGAGGAGAGGTTGTGATCCCTAGGAGAGGCAGGTAAGACCGCCCTGGAAGCTGAGAGAGCTCTCAGGAAGGAGGCAAAGCCACCTGAGCTCTGCCAGGAGAAGCCTGCCCGGAGGTTTTGGAGCTTGGTGGCCCATCCAGCAGCAGAGGCCGGTGCCCAAGGCAGGGCCCAGGAAGCAACCCCGTGGCCAGTGCTCTGGCAGCGCCCAGCAGTGACCACCTCTGTTAGCTTCTGTTTCACATCTCCTTTCTGTCCCCTTTCCCCACCCCTCTCCTCCCTTCTCAGTGGAGTGCAGAGACACTACTAGGTACTGCGAGAAGGTGAAACAGCTGAAACTCTGCCAGCTCAGCCAGTTCAAGTCTCGCTGTTGTGGAACATGTGGCAAAGTGTGAAGACAGGGCACGGGGCAGAACTCTACCCTGGCCACACAAGGACTCGTGCATCCACCTTGGACAGAACTGAAGCTTTCTTCATTTTATTTATTTATTTCCCCCTCCCCGCCCCCACCACACACAGCCTCATCCAACATCCCTTCCACCCTTCTATTTCCACTCCCGGTCGGGAGGACTTCAGCAGGTTTCTCTTTCCGTTTTAGCTGGAGGACAGAACGTTGGGAAAGAAAGAAAACAGGGGTCTAAAGGAAGTTGCAGAGTCTGCTCCCTCCCGAACCTGGGTCCCAAAGAGACTTAAGGCCGGCAGGGCCAGTGTAGACTACAAAATGGAAGGGGGCGGGGCAGAGGGTTTATGAGGATTGGTGCACATTTTGGACACCAGCTGCTGTGTCTTTCCTGGAAGGCACTGCTGTGGCCCCTCAGTCATGGTAAGGACAAGCAACAAGGGAGGAGGACAACACGGGGTGAGACCAGCTCAGAACTCAGTCCCTCCATGGGGACCGAGAAGAAGGGGTGAAACACACCGTGATGCAGAAAACCAAGTCGGGAGGGAAGGGAACAAAAGCAAGAAGGAACCTGGCTGTGGTCACCCGTAGGAAAGTGGGAGCAGACAGGATAGAAGGGAACCCCCAGGAGGGGGCGCTGCAGGGGGCATGTCCGAGCCCCCTCCCCGTGCCTTCCGGGGGAACTTTCTGCCCGTTGCCCTGCCACGAAGCCAGCGCGAGGTCCAGCTCTGGCTGTGTAGTAAAGGGCCTGTAGTAAAGCCTGTAGTAAAGACGCCATTGGCGTCTCTGTAGCTCAAGCGGGAAGTCCCCAGCCCTGGACTGCTGCAGCTGGGGGCCACAGTAATTGAGCATGATGAACGAGCCAGAGTTCTGCCTACCGGGCCTTTGCAGGAGACAAGAGTCAGTTTGCCCCAAATTAGTTCATTAACTCAACAGTCTCCCAGAGAGTACCCATTCCAGGGCTGGCAGGGGTCAGGGGGACAGTGGGCTTCCGCGCGCCCCCACAATCCCTTGGCATCTTAGGCTCCTCCCAGGCACAGTGTGAGAGGTGGCACAAAGCCCAAGAGCAAGTCTTCAAACCCAGCACGCACAAGATGGATTTCTGTTGACGTGACATAACGACTACGCCAGTGTCTGCTGACGCTGTGACGGGCAGAGGGGCACACGTGCTTGGGCAGAGCGCATCAGCGCTAGGGAAACGGCGATCGCAAAGTCAAGAGGCAGGACGAAAAGCTTGGGACTAAATGGCAAATTGGTCCTTCAGCAACGCAGCTTTGGGCCAGGGATTTTTGCCTTCCCCCCAGCCCCAGTTTAGTAGCTAAGTTAGGAAAG
The DNA here is from genome assembly GCF_023851605.1 of Tamandua tetradactyla. Taxonomy (NCBI): domain Eukaryota; kingdom Metazoa; phylum Chordata; class Mammalia; order Pilosa; family Myrmecophagidae; genus Tamandua; species Tamandua tetradactyla. Next base: position 78,226,066 of record NC_135328.1, on the reverse strand, counting down.
GGCAGCCAGAATCACCTACCCCTGAGATAAACCACCCCCTCATGTCCACACTCATGAAATGCCACGTGCCCTCAGAGCCACCGCTGACATCAGTCAAGACTGTATTTTCCAGCCAGCACGGAAGTAAATTTGGGGCGGGGGGAGACAATAGTGAGCTGTGAAGAGGTAGGGTGGGTCTCTCTCTTTCTTCTTCCCCACAAAAATGGGCTCCAAGAAATCATGTTACTAAAAATCAGTGTAAGGTTTATTTAAAATAAAAGAGAATGTTTCTATGTCTGTATATCTTTTGTGAATATTTATTAGGATTTCTTGTATAAAAAGTGCAATATTAATAATTGTACATTGTCATCCAGAAAAAAAATATTGGGGGGGGACTTTGTATTAACTTCCTGCAGTTGTGTTCCTGTAAACTCAGTGGTGATTATTGCATTTTTTTTTTCCTATTTTTCATAGAACCTGGTGTTTCCCTTTGGATCTATTCACCGTGTACAGAATATATTTGTAAAAGCTAACTTGGGGTGATGGGGCAATAAGAGTGGATTCATTCATGATATAATAGTTATGCATGGAATGAAGGTGACAAATTCCATACTACTTACTAATGTGGTTGATTATTTCTAGTTCAATAAATATTGAGAACCAATGGACAATATTCACAGCTCTTCTATAGCAGGCATCCTCCAGCTGTGCCACGTGTCAGGTTGCAGCAGGTGGAAATGAGCTTCCATACACGCTGGAGAACCTCGGTTTGTGGGCGACAGCAGTGTGCTCCTTGCATGAGATGAATGTAGATTTAATGTTTGTTCTGTGAATTGTGACTCAGCAGCCCCACAAGATTGTTAGGGTTGCTGACTAATGTGGAAGGAGGCACTTCCTCCTCTAAAACACAAGCCTGTATTTATATTTTTTGTAAGATAATACAGCTTATTTATTTAAATCTTGGCGTCTTGAGTCTCTGTTAAGCACCACCTTCCCATCTTGTTTTACGCCACAGATGAGAAAAGTCCCCATCAATTTGACGGTTCCCAGCCAGGTGCATGTGGGGCTGACATGGAAGAATGCACTCGGGGGCTCTGCAGGGGAAGCTGGGGACCGCGCCTGGCAGGCCAGTCCTGCAAAGGAACGCCGTGGCGCCGCGTTGTAGCTGTGCGCACATTTAGGCCAATGCAGCCCTCAACCAGCCTCTCACTTACAGCCCTGGGGAGCGGAAACATGGAAGCAATAGTTTTTCCTCTCGGAGGAAAAGCAAGCCAGAGCACCTCTGAGAGTAGGGGCAGACTTGGGTGAAAATGTAGCCTCACCCTAGGTCAGGTTGAAAATTTGGACCTGCACTATTAAATGATGTGGCGCTAACATTTATAGGTCACTACTACATGGAATCCTCACTCTGACCCTGTGCCCGTCCCCTCCCATTTACACATGAGTAAACTGAAGCCCAGAGAAACCACCGGGGCACGCGGGTCTGGCTCTAGTGAGAGCACGTGCGCTTATCCGCATGCTGGGTGTGCCCTGACACACGCACCATCCTTCCTCCTGCAAAAGGTGAGGAGAAGGTGACAGTGGGACCTTCAACTGGGGCTGCCATTTTCTCCTCCCCTAAAATCCCCCTAGCTCTGGTGTGCTAGGGCTCCTGCCTCCCTACTTTTAAAACATCCTTAGAAATAGAGCTACTATGGGAAGTGCAGAAAAAACAAGAGCGTGTTTGTGGACTTGTTCCAGAACAGGCCCTAGGGAAAGGGCAGCGGTACCCAGCCCCAGCCGCGCCTGCACAGGGGCCCCTGTGAGAGACGCCCCAGGCAAGCCGGAGCCAGAGTTTTCCAGCAAACCCACCCCAGTGTATCCAGCTCCTCGTGGAGTAGTGTAAAAATAGACCAGAGAAATTCCTCTTCTTGAAATTCCAATTATTTTCTAAGTTTTAGGTTTTACTTTAAAGAAACAAAAAGCCAATGCTAGAACTATAAATATTCACGTACCAGCAACCAAACAATATCCTACAGAGGCCCCAGGGCCGAGGGGGTTGGAGGTGCCAGGGCAAAAACCCAGGAAGGCTCAAATGGTGGGAAGGCCTTAAATCAAATGTACGGAAACGTTTCCAGTCAAAATCAGAGACCACAGCTGGGAGGAAAAGAGATTCGTACCAAGATGCCACCAGCCACAGTATACGAGTTTGGAATCTTAACCACAGGCCAGTCCTGAGAGTTCTAACTCTCATACTCCAGACCCCTGCTTGGCCTCAAGCGTTTCCAGGGCTTTGACAAGAAAAGGGCAGGAAACTTGTGGGCTCATTGAGACCAGCCTGGTCAATAGTCACCAAAGCTCATTCATGCCTTGGATTGCTCATCTTTAAAAGGACACCACATAGTATTGTTGTGAGAACTTTATTAATTCCTATCAAGGAGTATGAGTGTCTAGCACATAGGCAGCACCCAATTAATAACTGCTGTCCTCATCATCCAAGCTACCTTGGAGAGATGGGGAGAGAAAGGGCAAGGCTGGGAGAAGTTATTGCTATTTCACATCATTTCCTGGTGTCAGCTTTGAAAGCCTGTTCCTGTATTTCCATTTTTGATAAAGAAAGAAAACACTCATTCTTTCAAAGCTCAATACTACCTGACAGAGTAAACAAGGGAGGTATTAGTGAACCAAAGCCTGTGTCTTGGAAGAAAACACAGTAAGCCACCTAGTCAACTCAAAGACTCACTAAAATGCTCACGAACTTCCAGAAACACTTCACGAGACAAATAGAACCTTAAAATCCCAATGCACAACCTAGTCTCAATTCAGAATACACAGATGTACACATAACTGCCATTTCCTTTGATTTACTTTAAAAATATAGACAGATACTTGCTCGTGATCAAATATACAAGTAAAGGAAAGTTAAAGGCAACTCACTTACCATGTGATGAAATTTCTCAGAAACACCATGCTACTATCCCCTCTCCTCATCCTGCAAATCACACCCCCCCAAAATTATACAATTCAATTAATAGTTCTTGGTTAAATGGAGAAACATTAATAAAGTACCTGGGGGGGTCCCCAAAATATACAAAGCCTATTACAAAGAGCAAGGGAATGGTTCCGTAGAGAGAAGGACAGCACTCTTAGAAAATAACCCAGCAAAAACTGACCTGTAGTGGAAGTAACCCAAGGAAAGCTAACTTAGGAAAAGAAATAAGGGAGCACCCCCACCCTGGTTTTGTTCCTCTGCATCCCTCATCTTGTTCAGTAAACCAACTACAATTTAAAGACGTCAGGGTTAAGATTTAATATGCATTGAATGTGACTTCAATCAGGGAAGATTATGTAGCCATATCACACACTGTCAACCGAGAAAATATCGGTGTTGATGCAAGCCTTGAAGGGAGCAGTAAAGAAATGAATACCCAGCGAATTTTACTAATCCTTGGAGTTTAACCCAAATTAATATCTGTCCCTTCTCTGTGCCCTCCCCCTCACCACCACCTTGTCTGCTTTTCCTGGTCAAATTTATGTGAGCTGGTTGGAGACTGTTATCTTTGGCCAAACCTCAGCTTCTTATTCACAGCACCCCAAGGTTTTCAACTGTTTGTTGCCACCCCTAAACTAGAAGGCAACTATTGCTAAACCAAGCCTTTGCTAACAAGAGCTGGGCTGTCACTTTACTTGTCAACGAGAGGTTTACAACTTCACGCAGACAGATTCAGTGAAACACCTGGTCCCAATCAAGCACGTGTCACGCCTCTGATAACACAACATACAGATGTCACTCACCTCTGTGTTTTCAAAAGGCAAAATCCATCTTCAACCAGGGATTTCCCAGGCTTCTCCTAAAGAGATGGTTTATATATGTGTAAACAGAAATTAAATGTGCGGTTTTATGTGACTGAGGAGAGAGCAGACAGTGGGGAATGGTTCTCCTGCTGAACATAAATAATGTTTGTTTAAGCAGAATGCTTAGGTGGGCCCGAGAGATTGCACAGTCAGCATTCAGACCAGCAAGCATGCCTGTGAAACCTGCGCCTGCTCCAAAACGACATGAACAGCCGTCCTTTGGGTCTTTGGGATGGCCAGGGCTGGCCTCCCTACAAATCCCAAGAAGGAGAGCAGACAAACTGCAAACAGCCTAGTGACCAGGTGGGTGACCCCAGGAAGCCTTTCCATGGATATCCGTCTTTTTATGCAGGTGGTGAAGTGTGTCTTGGGCTGGGTTTTCTTCCTCCCAAGCATCATTTTTAAATAGTACAGGAGGGGCCAGGAAATGACTTCACTAGGTCAGTAAAAGATGGCAAGGTTGTTTGGTCAGTCACCCGGGAAGCCACATTCCTGGCGGAAGCTCAGCATGTCAGAGGGCCAGGTGCAGAGCAGGCTCCGGTCCGTGGACCCGTCATTCATCCGAGTGTCTTCAGCCTTCGCAAGACCTCCCTAGAGGAAGGCAGAGATTCCAGGCAACCACATGGGGCAAACCCCACTGACCTGCGCCCTCTGCCTCTTTGACACTGAAGGTCTAACCTTCACCCTTGTGTCCAGCTCGGGTAGAAAACAACCGTGGCCATCGCCTGGTCCTGGTGGTCTTTGCTGTACCTTCCCCCTGAAGGAGGGACCGCTCTCCCTTCTCCTTTTATCTCCTCCCTCCTGCCCCCTTTTCTCACCACATACCTTTCCTTTCTCTGAGCGCAAACGTTCACTAAAACTAAAACCCAACTCTGCCAGGGGGGGCCCTGAGGGCAGAGGTGAAAGCCTCGCCCCTGCTTCTAGGAGCTCCTGGTCTGGTCGGTGAGGCAGAAGCAACCACAACAAATGACAATGTGTCCACCCCAGTGTGTGGCCAGTTTCTCGGGAATCTCCACTTCACTTTTCTTCCCCATTTAGTTCCTTCCACAGTCAGGGCCTAGGGGTGGCTTCTTTTAGACCTAATCTTCTCTCACTTGGGCTGTTGCAAAGTTCTCCTGGCTAGACTCCTTCGATTTACTCTGTCTCCTACAATCCAATTTCCATAGAGCATCTAGAACTTTTGTTATAATTCCTGTAAATCCATCATTATCAACTGTGTTATGATTATGTGTAAAATTAATTTACTCTACATTCTAGGGGCTGTTAGCTAACATTTTTGATATTGTAATTTGAAATCCACTCTCCAGAGGTGACCATTGCAAGCACTTCAAATGATATTAGCTAAATCTGCACTGGAGGGTTCATTAAGTGCACACTGGTGAAACGTGTGGTGTTGGGAGACTGGAAAGAGTATGCAAGCACCACTGCCCTTACATAAACAGTGTGAGAATTCTGCAAGCCCAGCAGCCTGGTAAACCAGGTCAAGAACTGAATTTGCTTCTGTCCTCCACTCTGTTTGCTTCATCTGACTAGAGAAGTTTTTTGGCTGATCTTTAGAACATTTGTCTTAGAGTAAAACATTCAAATAAGTGCTTGTCAGAGCATCTAGGGCTGAACAATAGGATTTATATGGGATCAAGGAGCAGGTATACTCCAGCCTGGGTAAATGCCAGCATTTACCCCTATACCAGAGTTTTGTCTGAGACACGTTTTCATAGAACACTCTGTATTAGCTAGGGTTCCCTAGAGAAACAGAATCAGTAGGAAATAGCCGTGGATACAAAATTTATAAAAGTGTTTCATGTAACTGTGGGAACATGGAGTCTGTCATGGTTAGGGACAGGTGTCAACTTGGCCAAGTTGTGGTACCTGTTCATCTGATTGGGCAAGTGCTGGCCTGTCTGTTGCAATGAGGACATTTCATAGGATTAGGTCATGATCACGTCAGCTACATCCACAGCTGATTCCATTTGTAATCAGCCAAAGGGGAGTGTCTTCTGCAATTAGTGATGCTAAATCCAATCATGGGAAGCCTTTTAAGGAGGACTCAGAGGAGACAGGTTCCATTCCTGCTTTGGCTGGTGAGCCTCTCCTGTGGAGTTCGTCCAGGCCATCCATTGCAGTCATCGGCTTCGCAGCCTGCCCTGTGGATTTTGGACTCTGCGTTCCTACAGTCACGTGAAACACTTTCATAAATTTTATATTTGCAAGTGTTCCCTGTTGGTTCTGTTTCTCTAGAGAACCCTAACTAATACAGAGTCCAAGGTCTGTAGGGCAGGCTGCAAGCTGGTAACTCTGATGAAGTTTCTCAACAAACTCTCAGAAGAGACTGGCTGGACAACTGTAGGAATGGAAGAGTCCAAAATCCACAGGGCAGGTGGTGAAGCTGGTGAGTCCAATGAAGGGCCTGGATGAACTCCACAGGAGAGGCTGGCCGGCTGAAGCAGAAAGAAGAGGAACTTTCTCTTCTGAATGCTCCTTAAAAGGCTTCCAGTGATTAGATTAAGTGTCAATCATTGCAGAAGGCACTCCCCTTGGCTGATTACAAATGTAATCAATTGTGGATGTAGCCAACATAATCATGACTTAAGTCCATGAAATGCTCTCATAGCAATAGAAAGGCCAGCAATTGCCTGCCCAGACAAGCGGGAACCACCACCTGGCCACGTTGACACCTGACCATGACACACTCCACCTGATAATGAGGCTGTGCAGGTAAGACATGCAGCTCCAGCCTCTCACTGATGGAACTACCAACCTTTACCCATAACCTGCAAATTGTTAATCAGCCAGAATGGCTGAAATCAGTTCATAAAGAGATTTTCTCAAATGGCAGTATGGGTTAGACCAGCCTTCTGCTTCAAAACCTTCTACACCATTCCCCTGTTGCCATATAAGGACCAGAGTCCTTAAAATGGGCCTGCACCAGCCCAGCCACATCCCTGGCCACTCTCTCCCGTTGTTGGTTCCAGGTCCTTGGAGGCTCCATTCTCCTTCCTGTGCACCATGGATGCCAACCACCACCACACACCCCCCCCATCCACTTTCTTTTTTTACCTCTTTCTTTCCACCCATGGAAGGACAGATAAAGAGGCTATAAGATGTTTCTTACATAATGCTTCTTAAAGATTGCCCTATTTTAAACAACTCTTTCCCCCCTACTATGCAGCCCTCTGTCAACCACGGATATGGATGCACCCTGGGATCCAAAGTCAATGTCAAGTGCAGGGAACCTATGTACACAGAGCTATCTTCTCCCTCTGCCCCCCTCCACCATCTCCTCCCATCTGCACACACCCAATGATTTCAGAACCAGTTTTGAATTTGTGGCTGAAAAAGTAAAATTGATTATTTACAATACCCCCTCTTCTAACTAGAGTGGATCCCACCAAAATTGTCTTTTGTTTTGCTGAAAAAATGATGGGGGAGGGTGGATGCAAAGGAAAGTGGCCAGAAGAAGATTAGACTATTCTACATATTAAAAGGTCAGAGAAACCCAGCGGGACAAGATCTAGAGAGCTGCAGCTGAAGAAGCTGGGAGAGAGGAGACAGGGTGGGCAGGGGAGCATCCCTGCCCTCTACACTAGGCCCCCTCTGCCCGCCTTCTCCCACAAAGCCCTCAGAACAATTATAACTGAGCAATTCTGGTGCCTGGTACCCCTGACTTCAGAAAATCCTTCCTTGTGGACTCCAGAAAAGACCCCATCCTCCCCAAGAGTAGGGGTGCAGAAAAAGGAAAGGGTTCTAGAAATCCCAGGCTGCTCAGGTCACCCCTGACCAAGGACCACAGCAGGCAGTGGAAGTGCTGGGCCCATCTGACCGCAGTGCCCCTTCAAGCAGCTCGCTACACCTCCCCTCCCAGAAGCCTGCTGGCACCCAGCATTCAGACGTTCATCCCAGCCGTCCCCGATCCCAATGGATGGCGACTTCATCCTTCCAGTCACTCAGGCCCAAATTCAAGAGCTGTGCTTGGCTTCTACCTTACCCTTAGCCCCACATCCAATCAGCAGCTCCACGTGGCCCCCACTTCTACCAGCTGGGTCTGAGGCCGCATCCTGTCTCCATGCACTGAGCCTTCCCCCAGACGCTGCTTCTCCCCTTGCTCCCCCAAAGCCTCCTCACAGCACTCAAGGTGAGCACGGCAATTATTTTAATACAAATCAGTTCTTGGCACTCCTCAGTTCCAAGCTCGAAATTGGCTGCCCTCAGAGTATGTTCTAGTTTGCTAGCTGCCGGCATGCAATATACCAGAAACAGAACAGCTTTTAACAAGGGGAATTTAATGAGTTGCAAGTTTACAGTTCTAAGGCCGAGAAAATGTCCCAATTACAACAAGTCTATAGAAATGTCCAATCAAAGGCATCCATGGAAAGATACCTTGGTTCAAGAAGGCCGATGAAGTTCAGGGTTTCTCTTTCAAGTGAGAATGCACATGGCGAACACAGACAGGGCTTCTCTCTCAGCTGGAAGGGCACATGGCAAATACAGCGTCATCTGCTAGCTTTCTCTCCTGGCTTCCTATTTCATGAAGCTCCCCGGGAGGCGTTTTCCTTCTTCATCTCCAAAGGTCACTGGCTTGTGGACTCTCTGCTTCGTGGTGCTGCAGCATTCTCTGCTCTCTCTGAATCTCTCATTCTCCAAAATGTTTCCTCTTTTATAGGACTTCAGAAACTAATCAAGGCCCACTCAAATGGGTGGAGACATGTCATCCTCTAATCCAGTTTAACAATGGTTTAACAACCATTCTTAACTAAATCACATCAACCAGGGAGATGATCTCATTACAGTTTCAAACATACGGTATTGAATAGAGATTATTCTACCTCTATGAAATGGGATTTATATTAAAACATGGCTTTTCTTAGGGGGCATGCTTCCTTTCAAACCAGCACAGAGTAAAAGCCAGTTCCTGACAGTGGCTTATAAATTGCTCCCTGGACTTCTTACTGCTCCCTGGACACCCCTAAACAAAAATATGCCACCCCAGGACTTTTGTTCCGGCTGTTCCTCACCCACTCAATTCAATCCTCTCAAATCTCAGCCCCACCACCCCCACCCATCCCCACCAGGCCATTAAACATTGTCACCTGGGCTTCCCAGAGCCTCCAAACTTCTTTATCCTAACACCTTTTTCTCCTTTAGTGCCTGTCACCTTCTAGCTTATCGTATAGCTTACTGCTGTGCTTATTAGTCGTGTCTATTATTTTGTCTATTGTCATGGTCAGGTTCATGTGTCAACTTGGCCAAGTAGTGGTACCTGTTTGTCTGGTGGGGCAAGTGCTGGCCTGTCTGTTGCGATGAGGACATTTCATAGAATTAGATCATGATCACATCAGCTGCATCCACAGCTGATTCCATTTGTAATCAGCCAAAGGGGAGTGTCTAGCACCATTATCCCTGAAGAGCTCTGTGGTTGCACTTCTCTGTAGGAACTGCTGTCACTGAGCTGGAATCCTTAAACACAATGGGGATGATGGGTTCCCGAGTTGGCAGAAGTCAGGTGGCAGCACTTAATCACCAAAGACAGGGTAGACGTAACTATTATAATAGACAGCAAACTCAAAGCAGGCATCAAAATTGTATGACGCGTAAGATTTGTGGCATTAGCTATAATCAGGTACCTAGAAATACAATAGAAGGGCAGTCTACTAAATTCTTATTTGAGCTGTATAAACAAAAGAGTTCTAGGTCAAGTGAACAGAAGTCTAACCTGAATTACAAAACACAGAGTCATGGCCCCTTAATCAATTTCCAGACTTGAAACAGTTTACAGACTCAAAGCCCCTTGAATGAAGGGGAGACCAGGTCCCTCTGGGGGAGAACCCTGTTACACTACCACAAATTTATACTGTTAATCTTCCTCCAAGCCTTCCCCAAGGAGACCGATGACCTCTTACCAGAGTAACGGTGCACTGGGGAAAAGGAAATGATCAGATATTTCAGGTATTATTAGACACTGGTTCAGAAGTGACATTAATTCCAGGGGACCCAAAACGTCACTCGGGTCCACCAGTCAGTGTGGGGGCTTATGAAGGCCAGGTGATCAATGGAGTTTTAGCTCAGGTCTGTCTCACAGTGGGTCCAGTGAGTCCCTGGGCCCATTCTGTAGTTATTTCCCCAGTTTCAGAATGTATAATCAGTATAGACATACTGAGCAACTGGCAGAATCCCCACATTGTCTCTCTAACTCATGCATTGAAGGCTATTATGGTGGAAAAGGCCAAGTGGAAGCCACTAGAACTTCCCCTATCTGCCAAAATAGTATTGCCCTTACTAAGCAAAATAGTAAATCATAAGCAATACCGGATTCCTGGAGGGATTTCAGAGATTACTGCTACTCTTAAGGACTTGACGGCTGCATCGGTGGTGATTACCACCACATCCCCATTCAGTTCTCCTATCTGACCTGTGCAGAGAACAGATGGGTCTTGGAGGATGACAGTAGATTATCATAAGTTCAACCAGGTGGTAACTCCAATTGCAGCTGCTGTTCCAGATGTGGTATCATTGCTTGAGCGAATCAATACATCTCCTGGTACCTGGTATGCAGCTATTGATCTGGAAAATGCTTTTTTCTCAATAGCTATTAGCAAGGACCACCAGAAACAGTTTACTTTCAGCTGGCAAGGTCAGTAATATACTTTCACTGTCCTACCTCCAGGGTATATCAACTCTCCAGCCCTATGTCATAATCTTGTCCGCATTGGACATTGATCATTTCTCCCTCCCATGACACATCACACTTGTCCATTATATTGATGATATCATGTTGATTGGACCTAGTGAGCAAGAAGTAGCAACCACTCTAGACTTACTGGTAAGGCATTTGCATGTCAGAGGATGGGAGATAAATCTAATGAAAATACTGGGGCCTTCCACCTCAGTGAAATTTCTAGGTGTCCAGTGGTATGGGGCATGTCAAAATATCCCTTCTAAGGTGAAGGAGAAGTTGCTACATCTGGCCCCTCCTACGACCAAAAAAGAGGCACAACACCTAGTTGGTCTGTTTGGATTTTGGTGACAACATATTCCTCATTTGGGTGTGCTACTCCAGCCCATTTATTGAATGACCAGAAAAGCTGCTAATTTTGAGTGGGGACCTGAACAAGAGGAGGCTCTGTGACAGATCCAGGCTGCTGTACAAGCAGCTCTTGAGCTGTATGATCCAGTGATCCAGCAGATCCAATGGTGCTTGAAGTGTCAGTGGCAAATAGAGATGCTGTCTGGAGCCTTTGGCAGGCCCCTATATGAGAATCACAACACAGACCCTTAGGATTTTGGAGCAAAGCCTTACCATCTGCTGCAGATAACTACTCTCCTTTTGAGAAACAGCTTTAGCCTATGGCTGGGCCTTAGTAGAGATTGAATGCTTAACCATGGGCCACCAAGTTACCATGAGACCTGAGTTGCCTATCATGAGCTGGGTGTTTGTTGTCTGACCCACTGAGCCATAAAGTTGGGTGTGCATAGCAGCACTCTATTGTAAAATGGAAATGGTATATATAGGATAGGGCCAGAGCAGGTCCTGAAGGCACAAGTAAGTTACATGAAGAAGTGGCCCAAATGCCCATGGTCTCCACTCCTGCCACATTACCTTCTCTTTCCCAGACCACAGCTATGGCCTCTTGGGGAGTTCCTTATAGTGAATTGACTGAGGAAGAGAAAACTCAGGCCTGGTTTACAGATGGTTCAGCACAATATGCAGGTACCACCCAAAAGTGGACAGCTGCAGCATTACAACCCCTTTCTGGGGTGTCCTTGAAGGACAGTGGTGAGGGGAAATCCTCCCAGTGGGCAGAACTTCGAGCAGTACACCTGGTTGTTCATTTTGCTTGGAAGGAAAACTGGCCAGAGGTGCGTTTGTATACTGACTCATGGGCTGTTACTAATGGTTTGGCTGGATGGTCAGGGACTTGGAAAGACCATAATTGGAAAATTGGTAACATGGAGGTCTGGGGAAGAAGTATGTGGATAGACCTTTCTGAGTGGGCTAAAAACATGAACATATTTGTGTCCCAGTGAATTCACACCAGAGGGTGACTTCAGCAGAGGAAAATTTTAATAATCAAGTGGATAAGATGACCCGTTCTGTGGATACCAGTCAGCCTCTTTCCCCAGCAACTCCTGTCATTGCCCAATGGGCTCATGAACAAAGTGGTCATGGTGGTAGGGATGGAGGTTATGCATGGGCTCAGCAACATGGACTTCCACTCACTAAGGCTGACTTGGCTACAGCCACTGCTGAGTGCCCAATCTGCCAGCAGCAGAGACCCACACTCAGCCCCCAATATGGCACCATTCCCCGAGGTGACCAGCCAGTTACATGGTGGCAGGTTGATTACATTGGACCACTCCCTTCATGGAAGGAGCAACGATTTGTTCTAACTGGACTAGATACATATTCTGGATATGGGTTTGCTTTCCCTGCACACAGTGCTTCTGCCAAAACTACCATCTGTGGGCTTACAGAATGCCTGATCTATCATCATGGTATTCCACATAGCATTGCTTCTGATCAAGGACCACACTTCGCAGCAAGTTAAGTGTGGGAAATGGCACATGCTCATGGAATTCTCTGGTCTTATCATGTTCCACATCATCCAGAAGCAGCTTGATTGATAGAACGGTGGAATGGCCTTTTGAAAACTCAATTGTGGTGCCAACTAGGTGGCAATACCTTGAAAGGCTGGAGTAATGTTCTCCAGGAAGTTGTATATGCTCTGAATCAGCGTCCACTGTATGGTGCTGTTTCTCCCATAGCCAGGATCCACGGGTCCAGGAACCAAGCCTCAAGTGATCCACTAGGAAAATTTTTGCTTCCTGTCTCTACGACCCTGAGCTCTGCTGGTCTACAGGTTTTAGTTCCAAAATGGGGAGTGCTTCCACAAGGAGAAACAACAATGATTCCATTGAACTGGAATCTTTGGACTACTTTATGCCCCTGGATCAACAAGCCAAAAAGGGGATTACATTATTGTCTGGGGTGATTGACCCTGACTATCAGGAGGAAGTAGGACTGCAACTACATAATGGAGGTAAAGAAGAGTTTTCTTGGAATATAGGAGATCCCCTAGGGCATCTATTAGTACTACCATGCCCTGTGATTAAAATCAATGGAAAACTGCAACCCAATCCATGTAGGACTACCAATGGCTCTGAAACTTCAGGAGTGAAGGTTTGGGTCACCCCACCAGGCAAAGAACCACGGCCAACTGAAGTGCTTGCTGAGGGTAAAGGGAACATGGAATGGGTAGTGGAAGAAGGTAGTGATAAATATGAACTTCAACCACGTGATCAGTTGCAGAAACGAGGACTGTAATGCAGTTTTGTTCGTGTTATACTATCTAAGTTTAAGAATGAATGTTGCCCAAGGATTTGCGCCCTATTCTGGAGAGATTTAATGCGTTTCCAGTTATATGCAGGACAGTTGAATACTGTTATGTAAAAGAAAAGATGTGTGTTTTATTGTTTTTATTTGGAAATTGGGTATGGTTTAAGGTGATATATATATAGCTGCCAAGTTGACAAGGGGTGGACTGTCATGGTCAGGTTCATGTGTCAACTTGGCTAAGTGGTGGTACCCGTTTGTCTGGTTGGGCAAGTGCTGGCCTGTCCGTTGCAATGAGGACATTTCATAGAATTAGATCATGATTATCAGCTGCATCCACAGCTGATTCCATTTATAATCAGCCAAGAGGAGTGTCTTCTGCAATGAGTGATGCTTAATCTAATCACAGGAAGCCTTTTAAAGAGGATTCAGAAGAAACAGGCTCTTCCTGTTTCAGCTGGTGAGCCTCTCCTGTGGAGTTCGTCCAGACCCTCCATTGGAATCATTGTCTTCACAGCCTGCCCTGCGGATTTTGGACTCTGTGTTCCTGTGGTCACGTGAGACACTTTTATAAATTTTATATTTGAAAGTGTTCCTGTTGATTCTGTTTCTCCAGAGAACCCTAACTAATACATCTATATTATGTTATTGTAATACCTAATTATTCATCATCTGTGACCTTATTTAGTAATAAATCCATGAGTGTCTAAGTGTCTGTCTACCCCACTAGACTGGAAGCTCCATAGGGCAGGAGCATTGTCTGCTTTATTCACTGCCATAGCCCTAACCACCTACTGAAGGAATTAATAAATGGGTGGATGGATAGATGGACAGATTGACGGATGAGGAAGAAAGGAATGAAGGGAAGGAGGGAGGAAGGACAGCGGGCAGGCAGGGAGGGTGGACGGTGGTCAGCGCTGTGCCCGGCAGTGCGTACCACTCTGATGGCCCGAACTAAGACAGCGCTGTGGGCTGTGGAGGAGGAGCCATCGCGGGAGGAAGGTCGCATATGACGGAGCTGTGGAGGGAGGAGGCAGGCTCCCTGGCTCACCACCCACCAGGCAGGAAGCTCCCTGGAGCAAATGAAGGAAATGAAGGCCTTGGAGACTCTGGAAAGTACCTAAGAGCTCTCAGGGCACAAAGCAGGGTGTGGTGAGAAGTCTGGCCTGTGACAGGCTTGAGAAAAGAGGCTGCTGAGGCCTGAAAAGGGCACCTGACTTCAAGGCAGACAGAGTTCCCGAATGACTGCAACCAGAGGCCGGAGAAACGGTAGTCTCTAGAACTTGTGGAATCTTCTGTGCTTGCTAACCAAGAGGACAAAACACCCTGTGGGAATCTGTAAGAAAACCACGCAGTACATGCGACCATAGGTTACCAAATCACAAGACGAAAATAACTTTCACCTCAGTAAATTACAAGGGACCTTTTTCTAGGGTGACAATGATTGAGTCTAAAGTGATTAACTGTGTCTAATCAAGAGCTTACGAAATTGAAGATATCTTCAAAATAACCTTCAGCTTCTGGATATAATCATTCCTTCATACACATTAGACTTGTAAATAAACCGTGAGCTGTTGAGCAAAGCAGCCTTCCTGCAATCTAATCAACACATCAGTGTCTACTCGTGGGCTGGACGTGTGTCTGTGCGCCCAGAAGCAATTACTGTGTAGGTTAAATGCTAACTCTCCAGCAGGCACAGCGGAGGATCACACCCCGCACAGTTCCCTTTCCCAGAGTTCCTTCAGCCTAATTATTTATTGAGTCATCCACCTGACAACTGCCATGCCCTGCAAAGCATTCCAAAATTCATTCCTTCCTCTAAATCTGAATAGCCTCTTGCATCCCTCCAGCACTCCCCTTCTGCCACATCCATGGCAGCATTTGAACACTTCTTTACTGTTCCCCAGGCTTGGTTTATGGACATCATGTTCTCTGTTGCTCTGAGCAACCCTGTGAGGAAGGTGCCAAGTTGCTCGACCTCTCCAAGCCTTGATTCCCCGCGGAGTCAAGGGAATAACAGCAGAGCGGGCTGGGGGCAGGTCAAACAGGAGGGCATGTGCCGGTGCTTCCAGAACTCTGAGAGCTTTACCCAGGAGATGCATGTGGGTGTTCACCGTCCATCAGACATGAACTTTCCCAGGCTCCCTGTGCCCTGCGCTCTGGCTGTACCATAACCTCCCATTTATCAGAAAGCCAATCTAAATGTTCGAAATTCAGGGTTCTTTTTTAATCAGGATTTTTACACTTGGAGTTGACCCTGAGGCACCGCAGCCTCCAGTGAGGTTTCTGAGTCATCAGAGAAAGACTGAACCACATGTTTGCATGGCATGCGCATTTTATTGTATTCTAAACTTATTTGAAAATATTTATGATGAGCACTTGGCAGTATTTCTCGATGTGTATTCCAATAGGTTTTACACAATAAAAAGGGTTCTATCGTCAGAGTTGGAAAATGATTCTGCCTGCTCAGCATTCCTCCCTCCCTTCCCCGGAATCCACACCTCGGGTTCCCTCTGGGGATCCACCCTACCCGCAGCCATCCTGCAACGCCTGCAGTTTGAGTGGGGCTGGCCCCACACACGGTCACTGCTCAGTCCAGGGGTGGACCTCGGTTCGAGCCTGCACCATCAGTATTCTCCATTTCCCTAGCCAGCGATCGGCATGAGACTCAGGCCAAGCAAAAGACAATTCAGGGTTTTTACTGGAACCACTGGGAAGGACAAGGGCCTTCCCACCCCACCGGATTGCTAGCTAGGAGGAGGTTGTAAGCATAGTATTGCTAGAAGCCGCCACATGGAAAGTGCCTGCCTAAGAAGGAAACCGGTGTAGAAAAGAGGAAAATGAGAAGTTGGAGACCAAGCCCTCATCACACCATTTGAGTCCCTGGATCCGGCCATGGTGAAAGCCAAGAGACCCAGCCCTACTGTGGTCAGCAGTGTGAACCAATAAATTCCCTTTGTTTTGCTTAAACGCTCACAATTGAAAGAATACTGATTCATACGCTGAGTTATACAAAGATGAACAAGGTGTCCTTACTGCAGGGCTTCACAGAGCCTGAAAAACATTAGCGTGTATTATGAATCTCCAACAGGGGAAATGCCTTTCCCAAACTTAGGTGTCCAGTGAATTTTGAGGGGACACCATTTCCTAGGGCTTGTATTCTACAGAAAAACACCTTGGGAAAGGCTAATACTTATTACCTGGAGGTTAACTTCATATTAAAATGCCCCAAATCCCCATTCCCTTGTTATTCTGGATAAATGAGACTAATGGGAATTCATTTATCCAACACTGTCGGTGCATTATTCCAGACTTTAAAAAACTTACGTGTGTAATTTTTTTTTATTCTTTTCACTAAATTGGGGTCATAGGCACTAACCACAGTATATTTTTCCAGACTTAATAAAATAAAGTATGTGTATATATACAGTCTTATTTTTTATTATTATATTGGGGTCATAATTCCTAAAGTGCTATGTTTTGGGGTTCTGCATTTTTGAATGTCTGGGTCTCCGGTCTCATGGCCCAGCCATCGGCTGTCGCAGCTTTCCGTTCTCCACGTTCTCCTTCGAGCAGCAACCCCCTCTACTCGCCTATGGGCTAGTAAACCAGATAAAAGAAGCTCATTGGAACTCTGTGTAAAAACAGGAGTGGGGGAGAAGGGCCAACTTGCACGGAGTGAGAGCCAAGAGCTGAGTAAGCGCTGAGGCAAGTACCTGAGTTTCCCTACACGAAATGCATGCCACTGATTTTGGCAAACTAAAGGCTGCTTATGTCCAGGTTCTTGCCTCAGTTTGGGACAGCTCAGGTTTCCAAATAACTGACCTTCGAACATGGGAGATGTTAAATACTCAGCCAAGAAAAGAGCCACTCCAAGGTTGATAGAAAGCACTGAGTTCTGCTTAGAAACTTTAAAATGAAAAGCTACTTTTCTTAAGCCCAGGGGAGCCCACAGTTCAAAAAATTCCATTTCTTAGTTTATAAGTCATCTGCTGGCACAGAAGTCAAATTTCAGTCATTTTTTAGGCATTTTGTCTGCCTATAACTCTCAAGTAACTGTTTGCCTGTTTAAAGGGTATTTGTGGGCTTCCCTGTTTTATGATCCTATAACAAGAAGTGGATGGGGATTTGGGGCAAAGAGAGTTAATCAAGCTCCCCCCCCCAACTCCATCACTGAAAGAACAGCCTTGACTAAGCTGCCCTGAGCAGGCAGGCGCACAGGCTGGCTGGGTCTGGGCATTAAAGGACGAGGAAAACCGGTGTTAGAGCCAATCATAGGAGTGGAAACTTTTGAATCGTTTTGGTGAGTATCAAGCTGGGTTTGCAGCCACGCTTAGAGGCCTGACAAGAAACAAGCATCTGAGTTTTTCATATTACTGTGCAAGGGTCCAGATGCAAGGTCTGGGGGTACCTGAGGCCCAGAAGTATGGCTTAAAGAGGAGCCCAGCCTAGCATTACCCTGATGTATTTTCCAGAATCCAGAGCACATGTTCTGGAAGGTTCATAGGCTCCTGAGCTCCTGCTGCAGCCCCAAAGTGGGGAGGAGCCAAGCACCTGCTCAGCCAGCCATGTGCAAAAGCTGAGCCTGCACTGCCAAAGAAAACACCCCTCTCTGACCTCCAGCCCCAGCAGTGACCCTCAGAACGGCCTCTGTCTTCCCCGCTTCAAGCCTGTGGGCCAGATGTGGGCCCCGGTGACGGCAGGCCAGGCCCATGTACACCCCCACCTGCCCCGCCTACTTCCACTTGACAAATTTCCAGCTGAAAAAGTCGTTTTAGAGGAAATGGCTCAGCCAGTTCATCTTCATGCCCTAAATGACCAGAGCCAAAAGGATATGTGTCATTTTGGAACTCTTTTGTTGTGCTGATCCCACCGCCCTCCAGGGGTTAGCTTTATTCTTGCTTTACAGGCAAAATCTTGTGTGTGTGGGGGGGGGGGGTTCAGAGAACCAGTTATCCTCCCTATGTATATAATTTCAAATGATTTCAAGGCAATGAGACCATACTGAAGAGGTATTTGGAGGACACCACGTGAAAGCAGGACCACAAACCCGAGCAAGAAGCACTCCCCTGCTGCCCGCAGCACAGGCCCCACCCCAGCCAGGACCAAGTCTCTGCTCAGCGGAGGGCTGTCCCTGAGCTCTCCTCGCACCTCCCCCTTCCACCCCGGACTCTTCTACCTCTGTGTGAAATCACTGGCAATGTCCAAGAGGGATCTGGAGGAGGACAGGTGAGGCAGGGGACAGAGGTAGGAGCAGGCTCTCTAATGCTGTCTGCCCAGCCTTGAGGAATGGCCTGGGGCTCAGAGGTTAAGGACCCAGACAGGGGCCCCTTTCACTCGAACACACTTATTCCACACTGGCCAGCTTCGCCTTTCTTCCCAGTCAGGGGGCAAAGTCAGCCTACAAGCATGACCCTCCCAACTACTGCTGAAACCCCACAACCGGCTCTCTCTATGCCAATTCAAGTAGGGTGTTGCTGGTTTATAGATTTCTCCTTTCCAGGCCCCTCAAATACACAATCAGACTAATAGTAAAGAAATAATAGAACTCCAGAATGCCATAATGAAGATGGGAGGGGAATAATCAATGGACAAGGGATTTCAAGAAATTTTGCAGGGCAAGTAGGCAGAGGGTGGAATGATGACTGCAGAAGAGAAAGTTACAGTCTAGAATAAATATGCTGCAAGAGAACTGGAGCTGTTATGGAACTGGGCTCAAGGCAGAAACTGGCAGAGGCTGGGGATTTGGAATGCCAGGTACCAAGGACAGCAGGGTAGCAAACGGTGAACACAAGGGCTCAGTGAAAGGGGAAGAGACTGAAAGGTGGCATCCCTGACAGCAGGCTGCACCTCCCCCATCCCCAGCCACTGCTTGACGGAGAGTCTTTTAAGCTGTCTTTAGTGTTGCATTTATATCTTAACAGAGGGGCAAAGTGGAGAGGGGATTCCTGGTCACCAAAACATGAGGGTGATATGGGAGGGCCTTCTCCCCTGGAGGTGGTCCTGCTGTAAGGTGATCAGGGGCTAAGCGCTGGTCTGGCCGCCTAGCCAGCTGACAAGGGCAGACCTGTGTAGAGAACAGCACTGGAGCCCATCACCCTGGGTGGGCCTCATATGCCCAGCAGAGAGGCTCCTGGGCACCAGGCCCCAAGCCAGCAGACCCCGTGCAGCTACCGCAGGGCCTCCACGCCCACAAATCCCACTCCCTCCAACCAATCAGCCTCTCTTGTAGACTCTACTCTTCTCCTATGGGTCAGAAAGAGTTTACCATCTTTCGGCTTTTAAAACATCTATCCCCCCCCACCCCGTTTTCCTCCCCAGAACCTTATCCCACAAGCCTACTGGACCCTGTACTGGATCGGGTGCCCTGCTTGTTTATAGAACCCTTTCAGTCTGGGCTCTGTCTTTGGTCTGTAATAGTTTTTATTTTTTTAGCATGCCTAAGGCCTCAGGAACCCTGGACTGCGGCAGGTGGATGAAGTTTCCACCTCCTCCTCACAGTGAAAACTGTACAATATAAAATTACAAACATGTACATAATTTCAAGAAATGATAGTGCACTCGAAGCCTCCCACACTCAGGATTGCTGAACAGAAACTTATCAGAGCTGTGTGAGCACACATGCATGTGCGGAGGTGTTTTAATAGCAGAACTTCTTTCCAGTAAACTCCACATGGAATCCCAGTGCACAGCACAGGTTAATAAGGAACTGCTCTGCTTGAACAAGCCACTTCCACTCAGCCTCCCTTTCCCTCCTTTTGACCCAAGTTACTTCCTGGAATCAGACTTCTAGGGAACACAATTATCCACCCCTAACAAGTAATAAACGAAACAACTTCCAACAACTAAAGACTAACTTTGCTATATGAAATAAATACAAATGTTTTACTTTGTGAAATATATAAAATACGAAGCATAAGCTATTATTCTTACCTGCACACTTGTATCACTCACCATTGAAATCATCAGTAGTATCAACAAGTCAGAACTTGACAATCATGATTGTTGCCATCTTCTTCTTCATCATCTTCCTCATCACCACCACCTCTGAGAGTTAAAGTGACGTGCACACAGCATTCAATCCAAGCAACAGAACCACGAGACCAAGGAGTGCTATTAACCACATCTCACATGTCAAAGGCCTGGACCATAGATAGCTATTGGGTGGGATGGGCCAAGACTCAAACCCAGACCTGCTGGACTCCAAAAGCCATACCTGCTCTTAGCCAGGGTCTGACTCCAGTTCCTAAAAGATGCACTTACGCCCTTCTTTATATACCTCCTTGTATTTTCTGATTGTTTTTAACCTGTATTTATACTTTCATAATAATAAGGATATTTTAGAGACCTAAAGCAGGCAGGGCAGGGATTGCCCTAGAGTGGCTCATCCAGACTAGAGTAACCGTGGAAGTAATCGCAGGTCCCCCCTAAATGTCACAAAAGCAGGGCTCAGAAGAAATGCTTTACCCCAGGAGGCTCAGAGATCCAGAGCCAGCAGATCCGTCTGTCCTTCTTCAGCTTTCTTCCTTCCTACTGATCAGAAATATTTTAAAGGCTTATAAGGCTCAATATTACCAAATACTATCATGCAACTACAGTTAGGAAGAAGGGAGGGAGAAAGGAGGACTATGAAGAGTTAAAATCCTCATCTATCAAAACAGAAAGGCATAGACCTTGTCTAAATTGATTAACAAGAGACAGCAATACACACATATTATTTCGGAATTGAAGAGAAAAACTATCAGAAACTGATAAAATAATTTAATAATTAATGTTATGATTGACATTAATAATTTATTAATAATTTAATGTCTCTTTAGGGAAGTGGATGATTAGGGAGAGCTGCAGGGCTGGGGCATAAGGAATTGATGCATTCTTACAAGCATTTTAATACAATGCTCCTTTTAAAATCGTTTCAATATTTCTTTGATTTAAAAAAAAATGATGAAACAAATGACAGAACTTATCCTCAATGGTTTTCTTTAGGCAGAATTGCTCTGTGCCACCACGAGATAGAGACATAGCAGGGGAGGTGCCTGGTATTGTGAGAAGAGTTCTGGATCTGGATCTGGAATCAGAAGACTTGAGTTCCAGTGTTGGCTCTGCTGCTCCAAGCTGTGTGGCTTTAGGCAAAGTACTCAACCTCTCTGATCCTTTCTACTCAATAAGGGTAGGTATCCAGACCTCATACAACCAATAAGAAGAAGTTTAAATAATAAAGATCCCAATCCAGTGATGCCAACCTAGCTCAAGGTGAGGAATCCTGGGAAGCCGGGGCCAGATAGGAGAATGTCACAGAAAGAATGAATCCTGGATAAAAGAAAATACAATCTCCTGATCCACTCCACACTGTTCTCAAGTTTCCTGGGATCACTGAGTCTATTTCTCGGTCCGGTGGACTACAAAGACAGGTGAGTGTTCCCAGGCATCATCCTGTATCCCTCCGTGTGAGGCCCATCTGACGCCCATGTGGAGCCCTCTTGAATGTCATCCTTCTTAGATTCTTCTCATTTAGAAAAAACAAATCACCAAATAGCTTGGCCTTAGACTCAAACTTAGTGAAACCTTAGACCCAGGGGGAAACCTCTGGCCACTTCTCCACATCAAGGTACAGCTCATGTCAGGCCTTGTCACAGCTTTGGTCACAGCTGACATTTTAGGATGAGCAAGTCCAACCTCCCAGAAACCAGCCCAGTATAGGGCAGATTTTTCAGGACTGAGCAGGTAGGAGAGCCGTAACTCCTGTTCACAGCCCAGGGACTGACTGTTGTCTGCCTAGCTGCCAAGAGTCCCTCTTTCCCGCTCCTCTCCCTGGAATCAGAATCTGCACTAGCACAGGGGTGGGAAGGGTCTATTAGGGTCTGTGCACCCTTGGGGCTGCCAGAGGACCTCTTCACTTCCCCCATCCCCATCACTCACGGTTGGAGAGACCCACCACCACCACCACCACCGGACAGCACTCTTCCTGCTGGAATGTCATGCAGCGAGAGGTAGAGAGATGCCTGTGAAGCAGCCCAGGGCAAGGAGACTCTGAAACAAGAATTCAGGGCCCGAGATCCAAGATGGCGGCTTAGTAAGGTACATGCGTCTTAGTTCCTCCGACCCCAAATCAACTAATAGGTGAACAGAAACAGTACAGAACAGCTCCCGGGGCTACGGCAGGGAATGGACACACAGCGTAACCCAGTCTGGACGGGCTAGTCTGACTGCGAGACTCGGATGCGGTGAGATCCCCGAGCGGCGCACGATTTCCTGAGCAGCGGCAGCTGCGGTGGTCGGAGCTAATCCCTCCCTCCTTCCCGGGCTGGCTGAGAGTCTCGGAGAGGCAAGTTTCCCAAGCCAAGGCGACCGCCGCCCCTCTTTTGCGGGCGGCTTCAAGTCTCGGCTTCGAATCCGCGGCTACGAGTCTCGGATCAGAGGGCTATCCAAAGTCTGGACTGGCTAGTCTGACTGCGAGACTCGGCTGCGGTGAGACCCCCGAGCGGCGCGCGATTTCCCGAGCAGCGGCAGCTGCGGTGGTCGGAGCTACTTCCTCCCTCCTTCCCGGGCCGGCTGAGAGTCTCGGAGAGGCAAGTTTCCCAAGCCTAGGCGGCCGGCGCCCCTCTTTTGCGGGCGGCTTCGAGTTCCGACTTCGAGTCCACGGCTACGAGTCTCGGATCAGAGGGCTATCCAAGCCACAGTGGCCCCCCCCCACGGGAGGCTTCCTGGTCCAGTGGGGAATCCCCCAGGCCTGCTGCGGCCCGTGACCAGCCACAGGCTCCCCTCAAGCTGCGGCAGCTGATGCCCCCACCACACGCGGCCCCTGAACCAACGGAGAGAATTGGATCGGAAACCCCCAGGCCGCGGAGATCGGTGACCGGGGGAGACCCATTCCAAACACTTGAGACAAACGTGTGCCACGTGCGCCACCTACTGGGCAAGATAAGAAAAACAGATCCCAGAGATTTCACAGAAAAATCTTACAACCTTGCTGGGTCCAACACCCAGAGAAAGCTGAATAAATGCCCAGAGGCCAGCAGCAGAAGATAACTGTCCACACTCAAAAGATTGAGAATATGGCCCAGTCAAAGGAACAAACCAATAGCTCAAATGAGATACAAGAGCTGAGACAACTAATGCTGAATATACAAACAGAAATGGAAAACCTCTTCAAAAATGAAATCAATAAATTGAGGGAGGACATGAAGAGGACATGGGATGAACATAAAGAAGAAATATAAAAACTGAAAAAACAAATCGCAGAACTTATGGAAGTGAAGGATAAAGTAGCAAAGATGGAAAAAATAATGGATACCTACAATGATAGATTTAAAGAGACAGAAGATAGAATTAGTGATTTGGAGGATGGAACATCTGAATTCCAAAAAGAAACAGAAACTATCGGGAAAAGAATGGAAAAATTTGAACAGGGTATCAGGGAACTCAAGGACAATATGAACCGCACAAATATACGTGTTGTGGGTGTCCCAGAAGGAGAAGAGAAGGGAAAAGGAGGAGAAAAACTAATGGAAGAAATTATCACTGAAAATTTCCCAACTCTTATGAAAGGCCCAAAATTACAGATCCAAGAAGTGCAGTGCACCCCAAAGAGATTAGACCCAAATAGGCGTTCTCCAAGACACTTACTAGTTAGAATGTCAGAGGTCAAAGAGAAAGAGAGGATCTTGAAAGCAGCAAGAGAAAAACAATCCATCACATACAAGGGAAACCCAATAAGACTATGTGTAGATTTCTCAGCAGAAACCATGGAAGCTAGAAGACAGTGGGATGATATATTTAAAATACTAAAAGAGAAAAACTGCCAACCAAGACTCCTATATCCAGCAAAATTATCCTTCAAAAATGAGGGAGAAATTAAAACATTCTCAGACAAAAAGTCACTGAGAGAATTTGTGACCAAGAGACCAGCTCTGCAAGAAATACTAAAGGGAGCACTAGAGTCAGATACAAAAAGAGAGAAGAGAGAGGTATGGAGAAGAGTGTAGAAAGAAGGAAAATCAGATATGATATATATAATACAAAAGGCAAAATGTTAAAGGAAAATATTATCCAAACAGTAATAACACTAAATGTCAATGGACTGAATTCCCCAATCAAAAGACATAGATTGGCAGAATGGATTAAAAAACAGGATCCTTCTATATGCTGTCTACAGGAAACACATCTTAGACCCAAAGATAAACATAGGTTGAAAGTGAAAGGTTGGGAAAAGATATTTCATGCAAATAACAACCAGAAAAGAGCAGGAGTAGCTATACTAATATCCAACAAATTAGACTTCAAATGTAAAACAGTTAAAAGAGACAAAGAAGGACACTATATACTAATAAAAGGAACAATTAAACAAGAAGACATAACAATCATAAATATTTACGCACCGAACCAGAATGCCCCAAAATACGTGAGGAATACACTGCAAACATTGAAAAGGGAAATAGACTCATATACCATAATAGTTGGAGACTTTAATTCACCACTCTCATCAATGGACAGAACATCTAGACAGAGGATCAATAAAGAAATAGAGAATCTGAATATTACTATAAATGAGCTAGACTTAACAGACATTTATAGGACATTACATCCCACAACAGCAGGATACAACTTTTTCTCAAGTGCTCATGGATCATTCTCAAAGATAGACCATATGCTGGGTCACAAAGCAAGTCTTAACAAATTTAAAAAGATTGAAATCATATACAACACTTTCTTGGATCATAAAGGAATGAAGTTGGAAATCAATAATAGGTGGAGTGCCAGAAAATTCACAAATACGTGGAGGCTCAACAACAAACTCCTAAACAATGAGTGGGTCAAAGAAGAAATTGCTAGAGAAATTAGCAAATACCTCGAAGTGAATGAAAATGAAAACACAACATATCAAAACTTACGGGACGCAGCAAAGGCAGTGCTAAGAGGGAAATTTATTGCTCTAAATGCCTATATCAGAAAAGAAGAAAAGGCAAAAATTCAGGAATTAAATATCCATTTGGAAGAACTGGAGAAAGAACATCAAGCTAACCCCAAAGCAAGCAAAAGGAAAGAAATAACAAAGATTAGAGCACAAATAAATGAAATTGAAAACATGAAAACAATAGAGAAAATCAATAAGGCCAGAAGTTGGTTCTATGAGAAAATCAATAAGATTGATGGGCCCTTATCAAGATTGACAAAAAGAAGAAGAGAGAGGATGCAAATAAATAAGATCAGAAATGAAAGAGGAGACATAACTACTGACCTCACAGAAATAAAGGAGGTAATAACAGGATACTATGAACAACTTTACGCTAATAAATACAACAATTTAGAGGAAATGGACGGGTTCCTGGAAAGACATGAACAACCAACTTTGACTCAAGAAGACATAGATGACCTCAACAAACCAATCACAAGTAAAGAAATAGAATCAGTCATTCAAAAGCTTCCTAAAAAGAAAAGTCCAGGACCAGACGTCTTCACATGTGAATTCTATCAAACATTCCAGAAAGAATTAGTACCAACTCTCCTCAAACTCTTCAAAAAAATCGAAGCGGAGGGAAAACTACCTAATGCATTCTATGAAGCCAACATTACCCTCATACCAAAACCAGGCAAAGATATTACAAGAAAAGAAAACTACAGGCCGATCTCTCTAATGAATATTGATGCAAAAATCCTCAATAAAATTCTAGCAAATTGTATCCAACAACACATTAAAAGAATTATTCATCATGACCAAGTAGGATTCATCCCAGGTATGCAAGGATGGTTCAACATAAGAAAATCAATTAATGTAATACACCATATCAACAAATCAAAGCAGAAAAATCACATGATCATCTCAATTGATGCAGAGAAGGCATTTGACAAGATTCAACATCCTTTCCTGTTGAAAACACTTCAAAGGATAGGAATACAAGGGAACTTCCTTAAAATGATAGAGGGAATATATGAAAAACCCACAGCTAATATCATCCTTAATGGGGAAAAATTGAAAACTTTCCCCCTAAGATCAGGAACAAGACAAGGATGTCCACTATCACCACTATTATTCAACATTGTGTTGGAGGTTCTTGCCAGAGCAATTAGACAAGAAAAAGAAATACAAGGCATCAAAATTGGAAAGAAAGAATAAAACTGTCACTGTTTGCAGATGATATGATACTATACGTCGAAAACCCAGAAAAATCCACAACAAAACTACTAGAGCTAATAAATGAGTACAGCAAAGTAGCAGGTTACAAGATCAACATTCAAAAATCTGTAGCATTTCTATACACTAACAATGAACAAGCGGAGGGGGAAATCAAGAAACGAATCCTATTTACAATTGCAACTAAAAGAATAAAATACCTAGGAATAAATTTAACTAAAGAGACAAAAAAAACCTATATAAAGAAAACTACAAAAAACTGCTAAAAGAAATCACAGAAGACCTAAACAGATGGAAGGGCATACCGTGTTCATGGATTGGAAGACTAAATATAGTTAAGATGTCAATCCTACCTAAATTGATTTACAGATTCAATGCAATACCAATAAAAATCCCAACAACTTATTTTTCAGAAATAGAAAAACCAATAAGCAAATTTATCTGGAAGGGCAGGGTGCCCCGAATTGCTAAAAACATCTTGAGGAAAAAAAATGAAGCTGGAGGTCTTGCACTGCCTGACTTTAAGGCATATTATGAAGCCACAGTGGTCAAAACAGCATGGTATTGGCATAAAGATAGATATATCGACCAATGGAATCGAATAGAGTGCTCAGATATAGACCCTCTCATCTATGGTCATTTGATCTTTGATAAGGCAGTCAAGCCAACTCACCTGGGACAGAACAGTCTCTTCAATAAACGGTGCCTAGAGAACTGGATATCCATATGCAAAAGAATGAAAGAAGACCCATATCTCACACCCTACACAAAAGTTAACTCAAAATGGATCAAAGATCTAAACATTAGGTCTAAGACCATAAAACAGTTAGAGGAAAATGTAGGGAGATATCTTATGAATCTTACAATTGGAGGCGGTTTTATGGACCTTACACCTAAAGCAAGAGCACTGAAGAAGGAAATAAATAAATGGGAACTCCTCAAAATTAAACACTTTTATGCATCAAAGAACTTCATCAAGAAAGTAGAAAGACAGCCTACACAATGGGAATCAATATTTGGAAACGACATATCAGATAAAGGTCTAGTATCCAGAATTTATAATGAGATTGTTCAACTCAACAACAAAAAGACAGCCAACCCAATTACAAAATGGGAAAAAGACTTGAACAGACACCTATCAGAAGAGGAAATACAAATGGCCAAAAGGCACATGAAGAGATGCTCAATGTCCCTGGCCATTAGAGAAATGCAAATCAAAACCACAATGAGATATCATCTCACACCCACCAGAATGGCCATTATCAACAAAACAGAAAATGACAAGTGCTGGAGAGGATGCGGTGAAAGAGGCACACTTATCCACTGTTGGTGGGAATGTCAAATGGTGCAACCACTGTGGAAGGCAGTTTGGCGGTTCCTCAAAAAGCTGAATATAGAATTGCCATACGACCCAGCAATACCATTGCTGGGAATCTACTCAAAGGAATTAAGGGCAAAAACTCAAACGGACATTTGCACACCAATGTTTATAGCAGCGTTATTTACAATTGCAAAGAGATGGAAACAGCCAAAATGTCCATCAACAGACGAGTGGCTAAACAAACTGTGGTATATACATACGATGGAATATTATGCAGCTTTAAGGCAGGATAAACTTATGAAGCATGTAATAACATGGATGGACCTAGAGAACATTATGCTGAGTGAGTCTAGCCAAAAACTAAAAGACAAATACTGTATGGTCCCAATGATGTGAATTGACACTCGAGAATAAACTTGGAATATGTCATTGGTAACAGAGTTCAGCAGGAGTTAGAAACAGGGTAAGATAATGGGTAATTGGAGCTGATGGGATACAGACTGTGCAATAGGACTAGATACAAAAACTCAAAAATGGACAGCACAATAATACCTAATTGTAAAGTAATCATGTTAAAACACTGAATGAAGCTGCATCCGAGCTATAGGTTTTTGTTTTGTTTTGTTTTGTTTTGTTTTGTTCTTACTATTATTACTTTTATTTTTTTTCTCTATATTAACATTCTATATCTTTTTCGGTTATATTGCTAGTTCTTCTAAACCGATGCAAATGTACTAAGAAACGATGATCATGCATCTATGTGATGATGTTAAGAATTACTGATTGCATATGTAGAATGGTATGATTTCTAAAAAAAAAAAAAAAAATGGACAGCACAATACTACCTAATTGTAATGTAATTATGTTAAAACACTGAATGAAGCTGCATCTGAGCTATAGTTTTTTTTTCTTATATATTTTTGTATTTTTTATTTTTATTTTTATTTTTTCTCTATATTATCATTTTATTTCTTTTTCTGTTGTCTTGCTATTTCTTTTTCTAAATCGATGCATATGTACTAAGAAATGATGATCATACATCTATGTGATGATATTAAGAATTACTGATTGCATATATAGAATGGAATGATTTCTAAATGTTGTGTTAGGTAATTTTTTTTTTTAATTAATAAAAAAAAAAGAATTCAGGGCCCAAGGCATTTCCACCAAGGCAAGATGCAGTAGGCTCCATAGTCAGAGATCTGTCCAAAGGCACCAAGGAACACAGGCTGTTCTCTATATGGACAGTACACGGGAGTAAACACACGGACCTGCAGAGTCAATCCCCCAAGATAGGTTTTATTCTTCGGCACTTCGTATTTGGCAAGAGTTAACCATAATGTCAACTCATACAATGATTAAATTAATAATATACATCTGGATACAGGAAACCCTCATAGAAACCAGCTTTGATTCCCATGAGCACAAGGCAGGGGACCCAGGGAAGGGCACAGCTGAGAGAGTTAAGGAGGGGGGTTAATTAGCCAGT
This sequence comes from Tamandua tetradactyla, assembly GCF_023851605.1. Classification (NCBI taxonomy): domain Eukaryota; kingdom Metazoa; phylum Chordata; class Mammalia; order Pilosa; family Myrmecophagidae; genus Tamandua; species Tamandua tetradactyla. Next base: position 78,196,983 of record NC_135328.1, on the reverse strand, counting down.
GATTCAATTTTCCTGGAATCAAGTGATTCTCATTTCATTCAAGTGTCCTGGGAATGATGATGATTTATTTTTTTCCATTTTGGGAAATTATTTTATTTTGTCCAAGGAATAATTCTTAATAGTCTGCTTTTAAAAGTTCTGTGCAACTTCTAAATAATGCTTTTTTTCAATCAGGCAGACACTGCCAACTCCCTCTGCTTAGGGGTCTCCGCATCCCCCACGGAAAGACGGCTGTTCCTCTGAGAGCCCGTCTGGGACACCGGCCTGTACATCCTGTGCCCCAGAGCATCCGTTTCCTCAAAGGCATAGCCGGGGGGCTCAGGGTATGAGGCCAGGCACCTGACCATGTCCTTGGGAGTAAAACTGGTGGCGTAGGTGGTCTGGCCCTCCACCGGTATGTTCCCTCGGGAGCCAGGCCAGGGGGGCTTGCAGCTCTTGGTACTGCTGGGGGGGTGGGGAACATAGTGGGCCCGAGCGGTGGTCAGGTAGTCCAGGGGCTCTGCGGGAAGGTCCAGCCGGGGGACGGGCTTGACTGGCTCCGTGCGAGTGGTGGCCCATGGCTTGTAGTCATCCTTGGTGGTGGTTGAGCTTTCAAAGCGGCCACCCTTCTTGATCTGCAGCACTGGCCGGCAGGACTGAGCTGGGGCTCCTTTAGGGTATGTGTAATGGGCCTGCACAGTTGTCATAAGATCCATCTTCTCTTCAGGAGGGACATAGGTGAGGGGAGCTTTGGAGAAAATCTGGGGCATTGGCCAAGCTTGGTACTTCTCTCGAAACTCAGTGGAATTACAGAAAGGCACGTCTAACCCACAGGGCTTGGCTGGAGGTTTCAGGCTCTTGGCAGGGTCCCCCATCAAGCCCCGGAAGGACTCTCTGTGAGTGGTAAGGCTCTCAAAGGGGACTTCACAAGGTCTGAACTTCTCTGCCTCACGCGCAAAGCGCTTCTCCAAAGGGTGGGCTACGTAGCTCATCTTGTAGTTGGTCAGATCCTCCAGGGGGATGTTGCAGAGCTTGGGCACTGCCAGAGGCTTACAGCTCCTGCTGGTCACCAGGTCCTTGATGGGGTAGTCATCCTGGTGTGTGGTTCTTCCCTCAAACTTGGCTGACGAAGGCCGGTAGTTGTATTCTGGGCGAAGTGGTTCTCGTCTGGGTTGGTTCCAGGGTAAATAATCAGCTGAAATTAAAGAAAAATGACAATTAATAATAAATCAAGTCACCCACCCTGCATATATTCTAAGGGGACCCAAAGTCCCCAGCCAGTCTCTAATGAGGCATTCTTTGAGAAAACAGGAGGACAGGGCAGGCCCCAGCTGCCACACCTCGGCCAAGGACTTGATGTTTCAACTTTATAGGACTTCTAGGCTTCTGTGCAGAACAGACACATTTACAAGCATTCTCATCAAATCTCACAATGCTGTAAGCCAAGATTTTAGAGGGCTCATAGCTGTGGGAGGATCTGGGGAATCCATTTTAGCAGAGGAGCCCAACTACTTGCTGACCCTGACCCAAGAAACATTCCTTTCACCTGTGGGAAAGATGTCCTCTGAATTAGCAAAGTGAAAGAGAAGATGCAGGTCATAAAGGGAGACAGGGGTATAGGAAGACGGTGGGCCACCAAACTTACCTGGCCATCGCGGGGGTGGTAGCCATGGTGTACCCAGGGCCCTCACATCCAATCCACATGAACCAAACATGCTGCTCCAAAGGAATTAGGGCATTGTAACTGCTGGTGAGAGAATAACAGCAGCTTCCAGTTCTATAGAGCTTATGACATGACAGGCAGTTGTCCCAAGTGTTTTAATATAATCTATTAACTCACTGAATCCTCAGGCAATCCTACTGAGGTAGATACTGTCAATATTCACATTTTGTAGATGCAGAAACAGAGGCACAGAGTGGATAGAAAACTTGCCCAAGGTCACCTGACTAGAAATAGAAAAGCATAGACTCAACTCCAGAGCAAAGAAAACTTGCCCAAGGTCACTTGGTTAGAAATAGAAAGGCAGGGACTCAACTCCGGATTCTGAGTCCATGCTCTTATATGCCCCCACTAGCTAGAAGTAGCAATTAAGGAACACCAGCTCATTGTGCTCAGGCCTTGACATATATTATCTCAGTTCCTCTTCCCAATAGACTTTTGTGATGGGTATGATTGGCTCCATTTTACAGATTTTCAAAAGCAAGGGTAAGCATGGCAAGCTAAGTGACTTGCCCAAAGTCACAGAGCTAGAAAGTTAAGAGTTGGAATTTAATCCATGGAGTTGATTCCAAAACCACAGCCCATATCACAGTTAGGGGAGCTACATTTCTAGACAGAGCAAAGGTTAAAGAAAAAAGAGACTACTGACAAATGATCAGGGAAGGCTTCAAGAAGGAGGGGAACTTCAGAACGTTTGATGAATGAAAATATTTGGGCAGCTGTATCTAGGAGGACATAAGTTCAAGAGGTTCGAGAGGAAGCTCTACTGTGGAACTGGATTTGCCAAGGTTTACAGGTAGACCAGGATCCAAGGAAATATTCATCAGAGATGCGCACCCCCCACCTCCAAATTATTGGGAGGGAACATTCATCTGTTCCCCATGCATCTTGAGGGATAAGACATTTCCTCAGACAGCACTGCAAGTTACTTCCAAGTAACTTCACCACACAGATTCGTAGGGTAGCTCTGAGACTAGAAGTCTAGAGTTGGGCTGATAGAGAAAAATTGATGGCAAACCGTGTTATTTGATCACCTGGAACACTGCTGCCTTTCTTTTCATAACACTTGGCTCTCATCCAAGTCCTGCACGGCCCCACTTGGTGCCCACCAATTTTTAGGCTGCAAGTAGCCAATACGAACTCTACTAAGCCCTATGAATTCATAGGGAATTGTCTTGTTACAGCTTCAAAAAGAGAACAAAAGCAGCTTCCCAGGGGCCTTAAGTTCATACAGCCAAAACTAGCAGAGATCCTCAGTATGCTTTTTTTTTAATAGACTTTTTATTCTGAAATAATTTCAAGCTTACAGGACATATGCAAAAACCCTAACAGAGAACTCCAACATATTCCCCACCCAGATACCCGGGATCCACCAACTTTTAACATTTGCCACATTTGCTGTATCATTGTATCTATCCACACACTCATCTATTTATATGTCTGTCTGTTTTTCTATTTTCTAAGCATTTGAGAATGGGTTATATACATCAAGCTTCTTGAACACTTAATATTTCTATTCTTAAGAACAGGGATACTCACTTATATAACCACTTTAAGTACAGTTAAATTCAAGAAATTTAACATTTATTACAGCCTATGTTCCAAATTTTTCTTAGGTCCCAATAATGTCCTTTGGGGCATTTTCTCCTCCATTATTAGATCCAGTCTGGGACTATTTATTGTCTTTAGTAGTGCCTTTAATCTCTCACTTTTTAAATTGTAGAAACATCTACATGACATCGAACCTTCCCATCACAACCCCTCCCAAGCACTCAGCTCAGAGGGATTAATCACAACGACAGGTTCATGCTGCCCTCACCGCCATCCGTTACCAGAACTTCGCCACCATCCCAAGCAGAAACCCTGCACCCATCATGCATTAATTCCCCTTCTCCACATCCGCTCCCCGGCCCTGGTAACCTGAGGTCTGCTTGTATGTCTATTAATTTGCATATTTTAGCTATTTTATAGGAGTGGAATCATAATGGTATACTTTTTTAACATTTGAGGTATAATTTGTGTGCCATGAAATGTACCATCTTGGGTCGGTTCGGGGTTGGTTCAGTGGTGGAATGTTCGCCTTTCATGGGGGAGACCCGGGTTCGATTCCCAGACAATGCCCCCACACATACATAAAGGCACCATCTTAAGCATGCAACTTAACAACTTTTACAGATTTGTGCAACCATCACCAATGTTCAGTTATAGGATATTTCCATCAACCCAAAAATATCAGTCATGCCATCTGCAGTCAGTCTTCATTCACTCCCTCCCACAGCCAACACTAATTTGCTCTTGGTCTCTATTTAAAATACGCTTTCTGGACATTTCAAATAAAGGAATCACATAGCGTGCGGTATTTTGCAACTGTCTTTATCCACTTAACATAATGCAATTGAGGATGATCCATGTTGTAGCACATATCAGTAGCTCATTCCTTTTTGTTGAAAAAAATGCAGATATGCTACACTTTGGTTATCTATTCACCAGGTGATGAACATTTTGGATTGTTTTGGCTTGTTGGCTATTATGAAAAGTTCTGCTATGAACGTTTGCATAAAAGTCTTTGTGAGGACACAGGTTTCATTTATCCTGAGTAGATAATGAAAAATGGAATTGCTGGGTCATACGGTTAAGTCTATGTTCAATTTATTATGATACTGCCAAACTTTTTTCCAAAGTAGATGTGCCACCAGCAGAGCATGAGGTTCTCATTTCTCTGCATCCCTGCCAAAATTTGTTATTCTCCTTTTAATTTTTTTATTATAGGCATTCTTGTGGGTGTGTAGTGGCATTTCATCCTGATTTAAAATTGCATTTCCCTAATGAGTAAATGATGTTGAGCATCTGGGATTGTTTATTAGCCATTCATATATCTTCTTTGGTGAAATCTCTATTAAAATGTTTTACCCATTTTTATATTGAGTTGTCTTACTGAGTGAGTTTTAAGGGTTCATTGTATCTTCTGAACACAAATCCTATACTAAATACCTAAATACATGATTTATAAATATTTTCATATTTATAAACTATAAAGTCTGGCCCTTGTCTTTATATTTTCTTAATGGTGTCTTCTGAAGCACAAAGGCTTTGAATCTTTGAAATTTTTAAGTCCAACTTATTTTTCCTTCATGCTTTTAGCGTCAAATCTAAGAAGCGTTAGCCTCACATATTCTTTCCTTTTTTTTTTTTTTTTTTTTTGCATGGGCAGGCACAGGAATCGAAACCAAGTCTCTGGCATGGCAGATGAAAACTCTGCCTGCTGAGCCACCGTGGCCCGCCCTCTGTCCTCTATTTTATTCTAAAGGTTTATGGCTCTAGTCTTACATTTGGATATCTTTTATTTTCTGAGTTAACATTTGTATATGGTGTGATGTAAGGGTCTCTGTTCTTTTTGTATGCTATGCATCTGTCCCAGCACCATTTGTTGAAAGACATCTTCTTCCCCATGGACAAACCTAGGTACCTTTGTCAAAAATCAATTGACAGTGAATACAAGGGTATGTTTCTGTGTTCTCAATTCAGCTGCATTTCTCAATACATCTGTCTTTTGGCTATTCTGGTTCACTTGACCTTTACACACAAATGTTAAGATCGCCTTGTTAATTTCTGCACGCCAAAAAAAAAAAAATGTGCTGGGATTTTGACAGGGATTGCACTGAGTCTATAAATCGATTTGGGGAAATTCCATTTTAACAATATTGAATCTTCCAATCCATGACATGCAATGTCTCACCATTTATTTAAATTTTCTCTACTTTCTCTCAGCAGTGTTCTATAGTTTTCAGTATACAAGCCTCACACTTTAAAAAATGTATTTCAAGTATCTCAGTCATTTTCAGGGTATTGTGAAGGGAACTGTTTCCTTAATTTCATTTTCAGACTGTTAGTGCTAGTATACAGAATTACAATTGACTTTTACATGTTCATCTTCAATACTGACACTGTGCAGAGCTCAATAGGTACAGTAATTTTTGCAGATTCCTTAGGATTTTCTGCATAAAGGATTGTTATCTGATAATAAAGAAAATTGTACTGCTTCTTTTCAAATCTAGATGCTATTTATCTCTTTTCTTGCATTACTGCACTGGCTAGAACATCCAGTACAATGTCGAGTGTTAATGGTGAGACGACATTCTAGCTTCGCTCCCAATACTGGTGGGAAGCATTCAGTTTTTCCACATTAACTATAATGTTAGGTACAGGCTTTTTTGGTGGATGCCCTTTCTGCTGCTGAAGGAATTCCTTTCTATTCTTAGTTTGTTTGGAGTTTTTATTGATCTTGCATCTTTGTATCTATCATTATGTGGTTTTATCTTTTATTTTATTAATGTGTACAATGGTTAATTTCATGTGTCAACTTTGCCAGCTTATGGTGCCCAGTTGTTTGGTCAAGTACAAAGGATTGTTACTGTGAGAATACTTCATAGACTTAAATCATCAGTAAACTGATTTCATCTATTGCTAATGACATATAAAATCAATTGAGGAGATTAAGAATCATCTCATCATATCAGTTGAGGGTTTTAAAAGAAGTGGCAATGTCAGCAGTCAGAAGAGAAAATGTTCATCTCTACTTCAGCCAGGCAGCAACTCCTGGGGGATTCATCAAAAAACCTTCATCAGAGCTCCCAATTTGTGGCCTGCCCTTTGGAATTTGGGCCTGCCCATCCCTATGGTCACGTGAGAAAATTCTTATAAAAATCCCACCGTATTTACAGATTTCTCCTGTTGGTTCTGTTTCCCTTGAGAACCCTAATACAAAGTGATGTTACACATTGATTTTCTGAAGTTAGGCCATCCTTGTGTTTATGGTACAAACCTTCACTTAGTCTCATGTCTAATCCCTTTTCATGTTGCTAGATTCAGTCCTCTAATATTTTGTTGAAGGTTATTCAAAGGAATAACTTTAAGGTTCATCGTTTTGTCTACTGTTTTTACTTTCTATTTTATTTTTGCTGTCTTTATTATTTCCTTCTTTCTACTTTCTTTGAGTTTACTTTTTTTGGCTTGGGCAGGCTCCAGGAATCGAACCCGGGTTTCCAGCATGCAGGTGAGAACTCTGCCACTGAGCCACCATTGTACCACTCTCTTTGGGTTTACTTTTAACTTTTGATTTTGAAATTATTTCAAACTTATAAGGCAGTTGCAAAAATAATACATATACCCCACCCAGATATCCAGCTCCACCAACTTATTAACATTTTGTCTTGGATTTACTTTGCTCTTTTCTCTAGTTTAACTGGAAACTTAGATTGTTAATTTGAGATCATTTTCTTTTCTAATACAGGTATTATAAATATCCTTCTCAAGCACTACTTTAAATGCAGTTCAATGTTTTGATATGTTACAGCTTTATCTTCATTCGGTTCAAATTATTTTCTAATTTTTCTTGTCATTTCTTCTTAGACTCATGGGTTACTTAGAAAATAGATTGCAGAATTTTCAAATATTTATGGATTTCCCATTTCTAATGTTCATTTCTAATTTAATTCTGTTGTATTCATATTATAGACTTTGTATGAGTTCTATCATTTTTGAAACTGGTTTATGACCTAACATATGGTCTATCCTGAAGATTTTTCCATGTGCACTTGAAAATAATGTATATTCTGCTGTTATTGCTTAGTGTTCTTTAGATTCAGGCCAAGCTGTTAGATAGCATTGATCAAATAATCCATATTCTTACTTGATAATTCAACAGTTATTGACAGTGGAATACTGAAATCTCCAACTATTATTTTTGAATTGTCTATTTCTCCCTTCAACTCTGTTAAGATTTGCTTTGGGTATTTTGGATAGTTTCTACTTTTTTTTTTTTTTTCCTATGCATGGGTCACACTTTCCTGTTTCTTTCCATGACTCAATTTTCTGTTGAAAACTTTACACTTCAGATAAAATACTGAAGCAACTCCGGATTCTGATCCCTGACTGGGAGTTGTTGATTTCGGTGTTTACTTGGTGACTTGCCTGCCTGAATTCTATGTATCATCTCTCTCTCCTGCAGTGTGTGGCCACTTATTTTTCCCTCACTTCTTTTTTTTTTTTTTCCAATTATTGTTTGTTTGTTTTTAATACCTGGACTCGTAGGGCTCACCCTTTGTCAGCATAGCTTAGTGGTCAGCTAATGATTGGTCAGAAATTATGCTTCAACCCCTTGAGTCGGTAAGACTTTTCCCTTTTGCCAATGAATATGTGCAAGGACTGGGGAACATATGCAAAGTGCAGGCACTTCCCAAGTCTGTCCTGGCTTTTATTTTCTGCCAGGCTTTCTCATGTCACCTCTGCACGTATACATGTGGATACAGGCTTCACATTCAACCAGGGATGAGGCAATAGCCAGGCCCTCCCTGGCCCCTCTTGAAGATGCACACAGTGTTACCCACATGCAGAGTCTTCCAGGCCACCAGGACCTTGTAGGGCTTACCAAGGACCACTGTGTCTCTCCCATTCTCTGGCGGTCTGCTAGGCTGCTTCTTGTCCCAACCAGTATTGCAACTTCAGATGAGCTGTGGAAGTTGTCCTTTCTGCTTGTTTACCATTGAGATTGCTATTGTTATTATCAAATCCCTGGGTCTGTACTCTAAATCAGGCCAGTCCTCACTGACAGGAGAGCTGCTATTTTCCAGACACTTGTCTGCCCTGGAAGAACTGTTACACAGACGAAACTTGGTGAGGAGGCTAGACGAATGCTGGAAGCAGGCCTAGGACAAAACGCCACAGGACCCAACTGTTCTTACCGAGGTTCAGTAGTTTTTCCTGAATAAACACTGCTCAATTTGTTGTATGTCTCACGTTGACTTCCAGAGTAATGAAATGGTTGTTTTTTACTGTTTTGTCCAGTTTTAACATTGTTTTGGGGGGACAAGACTGGCCAAGCTCTTCATTCCACCATTCTAGAAGTCCTGACACCCTTCACCCCTCACCCCAGGCCCACTCTTAAGTTTATTTCAGGCCAAATAATAGTACCAACTATTTAATCAAGATTGGATTCATTTTAATTGAAAATTGAATCTTTTTCCAAGAGCCATTAATGGCTCTATCAACATCTTGAAAGCATTAGCGGGCCTTAGAGGGAACCATCTTACCGAATATAAACCACATGTTCCCCTCAGACTTCAGGCCTCACTGAAATGGGGGTGTCGATGCCTACCCACGTCCCCAACGTGCTTGGGGGTGGTGGGACAGGGTTTTTCTGGCCCTCTTCTGTGATGGATGAAGTGCTAAGAAAACAGGTTCCTAAGCTGCAAGTGGCCCCGTGTGCTTTCTAATACCCAACAATATAGCTAAAACCACACGATTATCCGGCCTCCTGACTTCCTCCCAGCATTTATTACCAAAAAACCTTCACAGGACCCTGAAAACCTCAGAAGTCCACATGACAAACTATTCACATGCCTGAAAAGCCATCAGTAAAGCCTTCAGGGCCAGGGTGTCATGTGGGCAATTGGCATGAAACTCTTTAAAAGGGATTCCATTCAATAATGTGTCTTTAAAAAAAAAAGGCTAAATGTAAAGCTGAATATCAAGTAATTATACTCTCAATCTTTCCAATTGCACAGTGTTTTGAAAACGTTACAAATTACAACCAAATGCTGCTAGAGCATATTTTATTGGTAGTTTTCTGGACCCCAGTAATGTGCTGGCCACAAGAGTGGAAAAGGAAAAGATTGCATATTTTCCTGTGGAACCAATATAAATGAAGCATGTAGACAGAACAGAGATGGCACCTATAGAAATCAACCCTTTAACAACCTTGGACTTTGGTTTCTTCCCTACCCCACCCCCACTCCCAGAAGGAGAATCAATGAAGGTTGCTCTGGAAATGACTTACAAAAGCAGCACAATAATTTCATAAGAGATGAACAAGCCAACTCAGGGATGATACACTCAGAGATAAGGTAAGCTGCAGCCAAATGTTCACACCCTTACGGCTTTAGCTAAAGTCACTGCGTACCACTGGCCCCCAGCACTTACCTTCTATGCACCCCCTTGGCCAAATCTCGACTCTGGTCTTCACCTGGTCCCCACAGTGAGGAAGGCGGATGCAGCAGAGGGAGATGTCAGGACAGAGAGCACTGAGCAAGCTGGGATCTTGGCCAGGCAGCCCCCTTCTACCTGCTTCCCTATCACATAACCCACCACTTTCCTACTGTGTCTTTTAAAAAGGATCTCTAAATCATGTGATTTGAACATATTAATTTACTTCCTGAACTTTTCTGTCTTGTGCCCTCTGGCATAGCTCCCATGGTAGTATTTGAAAGCTGTCATTGCACCATACAATCTCCTTCGTGACAAAAGTAGTGATTTTGGCCCCACAGAATATGAAAGCTAGGGAGACATTAGCAATCATGTAACTCATCCTCCTTCCCTGACCGTGTACAGGGGAGAACTACAAAATCCAGACGCAGGTGCATAGGTACCCAGAACAGACACCCTGCTCAGCCACACACCCAGTTCTGAGCAGTCCCGTTGATACCTGACTGGTAGTTGTTTATTAATTCAATGTAGGCAAGCAGTAACAGGTGACGGAAGTTTACGAAAAATGCAGAAGAAAATAGGATTTTCTCAATTTTCAGTTTAAGTAGTGAAAAAAGAGCCATGATGTAGTTTTGGCAGTGGAATATTTTTCTTTGACTAGGAGAGGGCAGTTTGAGAAGTGACAGCATGGAGAAGACCATGGGAGAGCTGGGTATGGGAGACATTAAAGCATGAGTACTGAGCTGGTTTGTTTTGAGGGATTTTCTGGCAAGGAGGAGTAGGGGGCACTTTAACACCATTGTGCCTACATCATCTTTGCCAACACCTAAGGCAAGCAGGGAGTACTTTGCACTCCCAGACCTGACCTCCTCTGCACCTAGAGCAGAGGGAGGAGGAACTGAGCAGACGGTTTGCTCTGAAGAGCCTCTAACCACGTCAAGATTCATAAACCAAGAGGGTAGGGGAGAGCCCCTGCTGCTGGACAGGCCCCACAGATTACGGCTCCCTCAATCCTTGGAGGAAAGAGCTCTCTCTTGCTTCACTTACTCCTTCCCGCCCAGCTCAGGGTTCCATGCTGCCCAATTTCTGGTCTTCCTGGATGGAAAACAGAAGAAAACCGTGCCCCGTAGAGGTGAGAGGGCTGCCCCACCACGTGCCTGGTTGCGCTGGCTCTTTTGTGATACACTTTCCATAGTGCCTGGTCTGAGGGGGGAAACTGGCAAAGAAAACGAGTCCCTGCCCTCACGGAGCTTCCAGTTTGGCCAAGTAGACAGACACTATACAAAACAAAACAAAATTGCTCAATGAATTCACAAGACAAAAAGGCACAAGGCCCTTGGAGTACCTAATGGGGTCCTATCTACAGAGGCTAACATATTGGGCCTCTGGGGTGTGACAGCTCAGTTGCCAGCTGAAGGATGCATACTGGCAGGGGAAGAAATGGGATTTTCAAAATGCCCTGAGGCAGAAAAAGAAATGGAAGAAAAGAACTGAAAAAAGACCTGGCGCAGAGGGGACTCAGAGGAGTTAGAATCTGCAAGACATCAGAGAACTTGGTACAATTTTGGATTTTATCCTAAGAATCATGATTATTCAAAGGTTTTTAAGCAGAGAAAAGGTCAGATCAATTTTTACTTTGATTTTCACTCTCCTCACCTGACCCCCAGCCCCAGCATTCCTTTCTGTGGAAAATAAGGGCTGGCAAGAGAGAGGGGGAGGGAGTTCAGAGTACTGGTAAGGGGTGGGCTGCAACGATACAACATGACATAGGCTGATGGGGAGCGGGAGGCATGGGAGCGCCAGTGGTGGGGGGCAAGGCAGAGGCATCAGTGGAGGCCCTGATGAGCCCGGGGCAGTCGTGGCGGGAGGAGATGAGCCAACAAGGCGGAAAGACAGGGCGCTGGGGTGCACAAAGATTGCAGAGGCAGAGCCGTTTCAGGGTATGGCGATGTCCAATGGCAAAGGAAGGCTATGGAGGAGCGGAAGAGGAGAGCACTAACGGTGAGATGGTAAAAGGACAGAGTTCAGGGAGCTAGAGAGACCCCTGTCAGCTGGCTGTGAGTCCGCTGCCTCGGAGAAGCAGAAAAGCTCAACCCCATGCAGGGTCTTCCTGAATGAGCGACTGAGATTTCATAGAAGGGCTTCAGAAAGAGCCTCTCAAGCCTTTCTCCTCCCCTGCTTCCAAAATGATTGGCTTGACTAAATAATGGCAGCCACCATCACCATCATTGAGAGAATCGCAGTCAGTTTCCAGGAACGGCCGTTCCTAGGGCAGCAGTACGGACGGATCTTGAGCATCAGAGTTACTGGTCACAGCCCTGCCCCTCCCCCACGCCCCCGGTTCCAGACCGTGTGGCTCTGTGGCCGTCCACTCTGCTCGCACCACACAGGGGACCCCAAATCTGGTCCCTCCTCCTAGACTATAAGGTCAAGGGCAGGTCACGATGCTTCCTCCACAGTTTCTAGCACCATGCCTGCATCAACCCCATAAAGAATGGATCAACCCCCATTTACACAAAATAAGGGCTTAATTTACGGTATTAAATATCAGGCCAATGGTTATCCTTGGGGCAGGGGGGATGACGGGAAAGGGTAGTGATTTTACACTTCTTGATGTGAGCACCGTTCATTTGCATTTATTCACTGGAAAAAGTTGTTGGTCTGTATAATCATTATTTACTAATTTTCTGCATGTATGTTATATTTCAAGAATTTTTAAACGGACAAATAAATGAATGAATGAAACCAATGAGAGAACATAATAGCTTAAACTTGAAATGCTTCCCCAACGTGGGATTCAAACAGCAAGCTAAGGCCAGATATTCAATATTTTAGGGTTTGAAGCCTGTCTCTTTCACAACTACTCAAAATCATAGTGCAAAAGCAATTGTAGAAAATATGTAAATAAATGAGCATGGTTGTGCTCCAATTCAACTTAAAGAACACTGAGATTTGAATTTCATATAATTTTAACATGCCACAAGATATTAACTCTTTTGATTTTTTTTCCTCCAACCCCTTAAAACTGTAAAAACTATCCTCAGTGCTCCAGCCATATATAAAACAGACTGTGGGCAGGATTTGACCCACAGGAAGCTGTTTGCCCACCCTGGCACTGAGGGAATGTGCATATAAGAAATGTCCTGGCCTTGAAGCACTCTCCTACCTTTATATGTAGGCAGACACTCCATTCTGTCACCACATGGGTATTTACTGTCCCGAGGTTTGATGGGGTCCACTCGACAGAGAGGGTACGGGTTGTAATCTTGTTTATATGTCGTGAGCAATTCCATATTCTCTTCACTTGGCATGAACTGCTTGGGCTGATGGACCGTCACTGGTAATACCTTATGAGGCCCAAAATCTCTCCTGGAAGGAAGATAAGCATTTGCTGTTGGGGCCTCGCTGGGAACAGGCTTACTTCTTCCATTCAACTCGATTTCAAAACTGCTTCCTGCAAAGTCACTTTCTACCCTACCCCTCACTCCCAGCCACTCTTCCTCCTTTATTTCCCACTTCAAGGGAGGGCACGACCATCGCCATCTCCCAACAGTCAGACAGCTGAACATCATCTCTGAACCCACCTCCATCCCCTACCACCCACGGCCCCAGACAACCATTTGCCGAGCCCGGCACACTGCTCCGCCAGTGCTTCTTCCTCCCTCAGTTCAAGCCCTTACCACCTCTCACGTGGGGCATGTGACAGCCTGTCACCCAGGCTTCCTGCTTCATTCCCACCACTTTTATTTCAATCCCCATATGGCCAGAACAAACTCTCTAAAACACAAATCAGATCATTGTACTCCCAGCTTAAAATCTTTCCCAAAAGCCCAAAATTTCTAGGCGGATTGCAAACTTTCTGGGACCTGGTCCCACCTTACTCCCTAACCTCTCCTCTTCTACTCCCCACCCCCAACCACACTGGACAACTGAAAAGGGCCTCTTTCCTGTGCCTGCTCTCTCTGCCTTCCTTTCCCCAACCCCTTTGCTGAGGAGGTGACTTCTATTTTGGGGGACCACCACCTCCTTCTCTATGCTCCCAATAACTTCTCCTGCTAATATTTATCTCCTCCCTCTACTTGACCTTACAGAAAACCCAGAAGGAAAAACATGTGTATAAATGGAGATACTGAGTCTCTAACTTCTCTGTTGTCTGGCATCAGCACCCCCCATTATGTCAGGGAGTATGAAACAATGGAATAGAAAAAGCACGGTGGTCTTCACTAAACCAGCAGCGGTCCCTCCCAATCAATGTATGCTCAGTTATAGAAAGGCCAAGAGTTGGCTGCAGCATCACCAGCAATCACCAAGCAATCCCGGGGTAGTTGCTGCTGGGCTTGCACTGCTCAGCAGGATGGTCTCAACTTCCCATTTCCCAATGTAAACTCTGTTAATCAAACCTTTTTCCCCCAGGGACTTCAGTTCAACACAACAGGCCATTTTTTGCCTGGAACCCATTTATCCAACTGGACAAGGGGGTGGCGGATTATCCCTGATGGTGTTTACCAGAACAGCCTTGCCAAAGGAAGGGGAAGGTTTCCGGACAGGAAACCATTAGGCCCAAACACCAATAAAACCTACTTCCCAGCCGAAATCCGGAGCAGCGTTACTGAGGCATGCTTGACTAGCAGAGGCAACGTTCCACTGTAGCCGGACTTGCATAAATTATACACATGACTGTCAATAAACCTAAGCTGAGTCCTGAAAATGTTGTGGGATAGGAGGAGGGAGTCAGGAAACAGGAGAATTCATCCCTCTAGGGCTTCTAAGGAGGAAGCAGAAGATGTTTCAGTTGAACTCCTAGTAACACCCACTGGGTAGATTTTAAAATATATCTTAGCAGCAATTACAGGGCCTTCAACCTGGGCTCTATTCCCCAACAGCCCCACTGTTGGCAAACAACAAGGGAAAGCTGAGTGACCTCAGGCGGCTGGAAGCTGACTGAATAAATCAGGGCATATAGAGGGATCAGGCTATAAAAGAACCCAAGGGCCAGTTCCACACTTCTACCCTTCTTAGTATACAAATAGCTTGCTTGGCTTCTGTTCCATACTAAACCAAATGCAGCAGGCACTAGGAGTGTAGAGCCCCCAGCCTGCAGAGAGAAATGGAAACGCGCTGCAAACCCTGGTTGAAACCCGGTTAAGGGAGAAGGGGTTTTCCGCCAGGAAGTCTCGTTCTCAGGGGAACGCTCCCAAGGGACGCTGAGTGGAAGGAGTAGAGCAGGGTTTGGAGGCAGCCGGCGAGCCGCCTCCCCACGTAAACACGTGTTTCTGGGGAGCACGGTGAAGAGGCTACCCTCTTCGCTTCCTGGGAGCATCAGGAAATGCCGAGGGCAAGCGATGAGAAGCAAAGCCGGGTGCCCCAAGCGCCCCCAACACCAGAGAAGCCAGGGCTGCCCCTCTCAGGGTACAAACACAGACGCCGTGATAGCCTGTTCTGAAGTCAGTCCTCCCGAGGGAACCCATTTCCTCCCAGAGATGCTGCAAGACCCTCCCCTGAAGGTCCACCAGGGTCTGTGACAACCGAGGCCTCCTTAGAGCCCGCACCTCCTGTCGCTTCTACAGGAAAAGAGCAGCTCAACGCGCACAAGGAAATCCACCAGCTCACGGGCTTTCTGAAGCGGGTTTCTCTAAGGCAAAAGCTAAGGCAGCAAAAACCTGCTCACCAACTGCGAACTCATTTTCCTTCTCCAGTACAAAATTCAAGATCCTCAATCAAAACCATTCCTGCCAACCCTAAAGAACACCTAGGGCTTTATCTGAGATCCTACTGAGGGGAATAGGGAAAATGGCCTCTTCTCAGGAAACAAAATGGCTCAGATCTGCTTGCCCAGCCTCCCACATTCTGGTTCCTTGTTTAAGTCCCGATGAGCACAAGCTAAAATTCCCATTCCTCTAGGCCGGTCCATTTCCCCGAATCCACATCCACCAGAGGGCTGTAGCTGTAACCTCAGACCTTCCTAAGGGAGGGTCGTGCCTCTTTCTAATTGGATCAGCCTTAGCGCTGACTGTGAGCCCACCACTCCCAGCCAACGCGGGATGGGTGAGCAGGGGGAGGGGGCAATTGCATCAGGGGTCCTGCATAATCTTTGCTACTATGCAAAACCAGCACACTCGCCTGATTCCACTTATCTGGTGGGTCCCTTTTCTCATGAGAAAGAAAGAAAACAGTGGCTGTCTCTGAGTTAATCTCTTGTCTTCTTTTGGGTAGGTGACTGTTGTCCCACTCACTCCAAAGGTTCCAGGCACTATGATTACTTTCCAGAAACCCACATCCTCCAGATGGGTCCCTGGACAAAATCAAATCCTGAAATGCAGAGGCCCCAGCCTCTCCAGAACATCAGCTAGCTCCATCCCCTTATCCCATATTATCAACCACCCCTTCCAACATGAAAAAGTTAGAATGGGCATAGCCCAAATACCATTAAAGATTTGGAGAAAGATCAAAGGAGAAAGTGAAGTTATAACAGAGAAGGCAGGACTTAACAAGTGAGTATGACTACTGAAACATTATATTGATATTTCTTTTAGTCTCCAGTGTCTTGGAGCAGTTAGAAGGAAAAACCTAAAATTGTGGAACTGTAACCCATACCAAACTCTGAAATCTGTTCTATAACTAATTGTTGTGGTATGTTTTGAAATATATTGCTTCTTTGTATATATGCTATTTTTCACAATAAAATTTAAAAAAATTAAAATTCAAGTTCCTTTGTGGAAGTGCATCTATATTGAATTTAATGATTGGCTAAAACTAAGGCAAATGATGTTAGAGGGGGGCAGAGGAAGACTTACCTACAGGACAATTTTTTAATTTAAAATTTGATCTACATATACTAAAATATATATATATCTGCTATAGCTTAAGAGTAAATGTAATCAGAATTAACGTGTTCCCCATTATGTTTTTATGTTGAGAACATTCACTGTAACCTATCATTAACCACAACATAGCTGCACGTCCCTAGTCTCACATAATCTTACAGCCTTTAAGTCCATGTAAAATAAAAGTCTATTTTTATTCTTCCCAGAAATTGCTCAAATTTGGTAACTTTAAAAAAAAATCAGGTAATTAGATCTCCGTTCTCTTCCTGAAGTGCATTTCCCAGTCCCTGTGCCCACTGAGACTATGAACCAAGAAAAAAATATTGGTCAAAGATGTACTTTCAGAGCACATAAGTAGCCATAAAAGTTAAACAGTACTGAAGGACATGAGTTAAACTCAGAGTTAAGTAAAGGTTAAAGTGACCCTGCTGGGAAAGTCAACTTGACTTCAGATCATTTGGCAAAGCTAAAGAAAAGTGCTTGACAAGGCTGTGACGAAAGGAAAGAGGAAATAAAGACAGCTAACTAGGGTCGTGAACCTGTAAGTCAGAAATGGGTATTTTCACACAACTAAGGGGCCAAGCAATACATACACATAAACATATAAATATGTACCTACTTTATCCATGTATACTTCAGAGTTTCTTAGTGAATTCAAATAATCACAGTAATCAATCGTATTAAAACAGAACTGATTTTAAGAGGAGTCTCTCCTCCTGCCCAAAGCAAATCTGTTCATCCCTGTCGTAAATACCACCCTCCCCCTCTTTTTCAAGAACTTCCTAAATGTGGTTTAGCCTCTTTCTCCCTACCAGCTCCTTTCTATCTGTTCTTAAACATGCCCGAGGTCTCTCCCATCTTTGAAGGAAAAAACTAAAGTAAGATACAACTCTCGCTCAACTCCACTCTTCTCCCCTTCTCTCTTCTACAGTCATCTGCAGATGCAGATTCTACTTCTTCACCTCACACTCCACTTACCATAATCATATTCTACTCATTCCTTACTCCAGTCCAAGGCAACTGAGTACCAACTTGTTTCCAGATCCAATCACTATTTCTTAGTTCTTATTCTCCCCTCCCTTTTAATAGCATTCATCTGCTCTCTCCCCCTTGACATTTGTGATACCTTGTGCATGATTTGTTTTCCTTCTCAGACTCCTCTATGGGTTTTTGCCCTTTTTCAATGGATTAGACTCACGTCATCATTTCCATATATAATTCTAAAACCTCCCAGCATCAAAAGGCAGCCTCTATGGAAACCCTCATGTCATCCTGGGTGAGTTGGAGAGCCCACCTCAGTGCACAGAGAAAGATCCCTAGGCTGAACCACAAGGCGTGAGTCTTGCCTGTGATAGGACACGCTGAGCCCTCTTATCCTCACTGTAGCAGATGAGATTCCAAACACACTTCTTTCTACTTTCTCAACTCCTGAGCCCTCACTAAGGCTAAGGCTAACATTTGTCACTACTTCATATACACACTCAGCAAAATACATATTAACACCAACAAAAAAACTTTATGAAAGAACTAAAGAGCAACCAAAATAAGAGAGCCAACAGGTGGAATAAGGGAATGGCACCGTGTGTGTCTCTGCATAAGTTCAATTTGTTTCATAGCTCCTCGACTGAAGGCAGACTCCAGTCTGTGCCATGCAGGGCAGCTAAGATACAAATGGAAATCTTTGTCTTCTGTGACTAAAGAACCAGAACACTAAATTTGAGGCAACCTTAGGTGCTAGAAATTGAGGGAATCCTAGGAAGGAAAGAGCCAGAGATAGAAAAATCCAAATTCTATGTATAACCCAGGCCCAAATCCCTGGTTGAACCTCAAGAACACAGGAGTGGGGCAGACTTCAAGCAACCATGCTAAAGATAGAGAACCAAGCAGAGATTTGAGCTGCCACCTAAGACAGTGCTTACTACATTTTGAGCTCAGTCAAGTTAACTGCCTACTAAAATAAAAAAAGCTCAACACTTCAGAATAATGTGAAATAATTCAAAGCCTTTACAACGTAAGATTCATAATGTCCAGGACCAATCCAAAAATACGTGCCACACTCGTAGGAAGATGTGACCCATTCTCGAGTAAATAAGATAGCCAGGGAGACAAACTCCAAGCTGACCCAGAGGGTCAAATCAGCAGACAAAGATTTTAAAGCAGCTACTTTAATTATACCCAACAACGCAAAGAAAAAATAAGGTCATAAATAAAAGAAGGAAAATCTCAGCATAGATGAATAAACTATATAAAAAGAATCAAATATAAATTTTAAAACTTAAAAACATATTATCTGAAATAAAGCATTCACTGGATGGATTTAACAAGCAGAATGGAGATGAAGGAGGTAAGACTCAGTTTACTTGCAGAAACATCAACAGAAATTATCCAATCTGAAGCAAAGAGAAAAAAAAATGGGAGGAGGGAATAAACCATCTCAGGGACAGAGAAGAAACAATGGCCAAAATTTCTCCAAATTTAATGAAGGCTACACAGGTCTCAGACAGTCCAAAGTCTCTCCATCACTCTGTTGACCATTCTAGGCTCATTCTGCTCCACTCCCCAAGCCCCTCTATGCACCCTCGCCTTCTTTCACTATGTTTCCAATCACACGTCTCACTGCCTTGTGACCTCTACACATGATATTCACTCTGCCCAGCACACTCTCTTTTCCTCCTGTACCTGTACCTGGCTAATTCCTATTCATCCTTTAGGTGTCAGCAAATGTGTCAGCCTGAGAAGTTTTCTTGATAACCCCAACTGCTAGCTAGATGCCTTTTCCATTCTCTCCTCTAGTACCGCGTATTCCCCCATTGTCCCACAATCATATTAACATTTAGTGAGACCCTAGTAGGTATCAGGAAATAGTCTAAAACTTTTACAGATATTTTTCATTTGATCCTCATAATAACCCTATGAATTAGGTACAAGAAAGCAGAAAGAAAAAAATTAGGAATCCTCCTATGACAAAATCATTTTAGGAATGCTAGCCGATGATAAAATTAAAATTTCAAGTTATATAAAATATTACATCTTTAAACAAAGGCATTAACTAGGCTGAGGTAAAAAGATATTTATACTGAATCTGAGGTCACATTCAATCTAAGCCCTGAGAATTGTATCTGAAAATAATTTTCTAATTACTATAAGCCTCTGTTAAGCTTTTCAAAGGAAATACTATGCCAAGCGAGATAATTTTGCCACTAATAAATATTCACATAAATCCAGGTATATAATTTCCTCTAAAATTGCCCAGGCAAGTCCAGTGCTGAGAGCTTTTTCTGCATATCTGCATTAATTGTCAGGCCCAGTCTACAGAGGGGGCGAGGACACTCCCAGTGACACAACTTGAGTCAGGGAATCAAGTATGTATTTGGACAGAAAATGTATAAAATTCATTCAATACTGTAGAGTGTTGGAAATAGATGGTAACTAATATTTTAAAACTTTAACTTATGTATGAGACTAAAGCAAAAAATGTTTATTTGGTACAAAATTTATATTTTGACTAGTGCATTTCCTAATAAAACTTAAAAAAAAAAAAAAGTTCAACGGGTAGGGAATGATTTCAGCTCACTGCCAACTTTCTTGCTTCTTTCATGGTTCTTGGAGGATATCAAACTTTTTGCTCTTCCCTCCCTTGTTCTCCTTTGTCTAACAAGGAGTCATGCCCCTGAATGAAGGACACTGCTACCAATTCCTTGTCCTCTGCCTCTCAGCCAAATCCATCATGCCGGAACCTGATTCTCTTTCTCTCTGCACCTCCATGTCCCCTATCCAGGGCCCCGCTCCCTTTAGGACAAAGGTCTAACACCATTTGAAGACTCATCTCCTTCTTCTTCTGAGGCTATTCATTTTGTCTGTTTTCCAGGAACTGGCTTGACTAACAGAAATAACATCCCAAAATAGGTCCCAGGTGTTTTACACAGTGACATGCCTAAGGGCAAATGAGGCCTGAAGTGCAAACCTCTTATTCATAAGTTGCACTCAGGTCTATCTGAACTAAAGGCAGACCCTGTGTGAGAGAATTACCAAGAGCTACAAGAAATGGTTCACACTAAGGCAGGCTAGAAATCACAAGCATTCTCTTCATGGCACCTGCTGTAAATCCCCAAGATTTACGGTCCGTAAGAATTGTGTGCAGCTGTAATCACGCCTCATGCTGGGATAACCTTTCCAGAAACCAGGTGTTTTTTGTGTCTGGGCTTAATCACCAAATCAGCCAAGCCCTAGGCCACATGGCTTTTTCATTCAACAGGTGGCAGCACCAGGTCCAACCTCAGAAACTAAGCAGTGTCTGGCCTCTGGATGATGAAATGGAGGTGACGTTCTGGTAATAGGGGTTCAAGTCCCAGAAGGGTGACCTCCCTGCACAGATAGGGGTTGTGAAGACACAGGGCTGGCTCACCTTTTACCCCAGTGGCCTGTGGATGGGACACCCATTTCCTGACTCGGAGGAATAATTTTGTTCTCCATCTAGGAAAAGCTAGTGCCCAGCATGGCAGGCACAAGGTTAAGAAAGAATTAAATTGAGGTAATAGGAAGAGAAGAGATGCCCTCTGTTCATTTTCTCTTGATTTTTCTTTCTTGGGTAGGAAATAGAGGAGAAAGGAGAGAACTATTTCTCCTCTTTTTCTCCAAATCCTTGTTCCTGCCACTTTTTCTTTTTCAGGTCCTTAGGATCACTGACTGTTTTGGACATTCTTTCTGCATCTGCATTCCTCCACTTTGGCCACATCTTGATGCAAATTATATTTATTGTCACTCTGGCTCTAGGAGGGGCAGAGAAGGCCTTCTGGGTGATGTGTTTATTGTTTAAGTGACACAAAGCAAGAATTATTTAGGGCAGGTCAAAGGGTAAGTTTTTGTTTTGCAAAGAGCCAGCAAAAGGAGGGAGGGGGTGTGGGGCTACATCTGGGGACATTAGAGCTAGGAGATGATTAGGGTTCCTGCCCCAAAGACAGAGTTTGTCCTCATTCTCTTAATACAGTGAGCAAAAAAAAAATAGCATCTCCCAACATTTAGCCCTCAAATCATCCTTTTCTATATTTCTGGGACATGAAATATATTCCTAATATAACCATATCTGAAGCCATTCTGTGCTCTCTCTAGCAAAGTAGGTATCGCTAGATGAAAAAAGCAACAAATAGAGGCTCACTGTGATGTACACAAACCATGTCTCGGCATTATCTCATCCTTTTCTACCAATTACATGTCTCATGCATATACACCTAGGAGGCTTCATTTGTATTGTCTATGGTTTTGTAAAAACAAAAGCAAATATTCAGGAATGGTCCACATCTCTTTCGCCCATCTCTCCTGTACACACAGAGACTAAGGATACTGTTTTCTCAGCAAAATTAAGCCCCAACTTTAAAGTTCATATTGTTTATTGTTTAAGCCACAGGTTGAACAAAAATGGTTGCATAAATTACGTCTTTAATGGATCAGAGCCCAGAAACATTGAGCTTAAACCAAATCTACATTAACTGTTTAGCATTAAAATGATCTGGTTCAAGTCAAGTATTAGAAAGACCTTCCACTCCCCCCCCCCACCCCGTTCTCTAGCTGTCACTGTCCACTGGTTCCCACCACACTCAGGAATCTCTTGGCCCCTTCCCTTCTCCCCTCCTTGCAGGTCCTCCAGCACCCGTAACTCTGACATGTACTTCCTGCAGATCCGGAAAGATGGTAGCTTTAGTAGGAACACTTCACACCTCCAATCCACCATCTTGGCCGCTTCCATGCCTATCCTGAGGGAAACCTGGAGGCAGAATGAATTAGGGCTCTTCTGCTAACCCTGAGTCAACTGGGACCTTTACTAGAAAAGCACAGAATTACAAGACAAGGGAGGAGCAATAGGAAGGAAAGTTACCAGGGCATGAGTACCTGTGAGGTCCAAGCACTGCACTGGAAGAATTTACATTCACTTTTATCCCATCTCCATCTTACCACAGTCTTGCTCTTTAGGGATGAGCAATGGCAAAGGCAGAGAATGCATCAATCTTTCAGGTCTCCGTTGGAGACAAAACTATACAATCTGAGAGCCTGCCCAACTGAACTCAAAGATGTTTCAATTCTACTGGGTCATAGGTCCCTACCTGGAGGTCACTAACAAGTTGCCAATGGCAGATTCCGCCAGTCTTGCAGCATGTAGAGTAATCCTGAGATTGATCAGTTTTTTGCCACCCCCTCAGTAAAGGTACTTCTGCGAATTTAATACACTGAGCTATGTGGCTCATCTCACACAGACATGGATGTAAAGAATCATAGTGTGGAAATCAAGAGTGATTTAAAATGAAACCTCTTCTTTGTTCAGATTTATTGGAGAACATTCATGGGTTCTGATTCAACATCACATCGATGGCATTATTTCTCAAAAGCCTATTCTTCCTCTGCTCCCAAGTTATTTTCCTTTTTTACCACCACCCCCAGGCTTCTCTGGAGCTTCTCGTGCACTGAAACCCCAAACTCCTTTCCAAACAGCAGTCTCTCTCTTTACTAACCCCTTATTACTAAGCCTAACCTCCAACCCTTTATTGTGTAGATCAACTTAGTATTTTAGCCCCTTGCAAGCAAGAATCCTTTCTCTTTAAAAGGGAGTTGGGAAAAAAATGAGCAACTAATAAATGCAGAATTTTCTTTCAGAGCTAGAGTATATTGACATTAAGGCATCAGTACCATACATTATAGTTCCAATATTGTATATTAGTACCATACATTGGCACATACATGATCAAACATAACTAACATACATGTAAATGCTATACATTCACAAACATTAAGACTATTTGTCCTCACCTCGATGTAGTCAGGCCTTCCATTGGCATGGACCCTTTCTGGTACATGAGTTTGGGCTTGAAGGACTCTCTGGGCAGGTAAGAGTGATAGAGAGGGTAGTTTTCCGTGTATTCGGAGAGAAGACATGGTTTCTCTATTTTATCATAAATCTTGGTAGGAAGATGTGGACAGTGATGTCGCCTGTAAAAAACATGGAGTGAAGTTGGTTACCTTCCTGGAAGGAATACAACCAGTTTGATAATGCAACTCCTCTTCAAAATATGACCCAGAACCATAAAGTCATATGGATGCCTGGCATTGCAAACAGGAATTGAAACTTTTTCTTTCTCTGTTAAACTACATGAAGTGGTCAGGGTTAAAGATGATCTATAAGTGCAATTGTTCAACGCCAAAATTGGATCTTAAAATTTCACACAAGCATGGCTGACGTTCAGCTGTTACTACATTCTACACTGCTTGTTTAAATACTGAAATACTTTCAGATCCTAACGGTAAATGACTGCCTACCCCAGGTACCCCACCCCCCACCCCCAGCCCTCTGAGTGCCACCTCAGCTGTTTCAGGCTCTCCCAGCAATTCTGGTCTTAATACCTGAAGTGGCAGGGGCCTCCAAGGCTCTACCCTAGGGGCTCCTAGTGTTCTTTACTATTAGTTGGTGCCTAGGATGATACTGCATTTCATCCTTGCAGACAAGCAGCATCAACACAGCAGAACCACCTCAGTTTCCCTGACCATCTTATACCTGAAATATCTACAGCCACCACCACATTTCTCTTTGTGTCCTGCCCCCCACCGCCTTGTTTGGGGAGCATACTGCCACCCCAATGCTTGCAGAGGTTGGGCCTTCTCCCCAGTGTTCAGGGAGAGCACAGCCCCTGCACAGGGAAGGGGTGGGGCTGCCACTCCACCCGGCTTGGAGGATAAACACGGAACCACAGTTGGCTCTTAGACCTTAGACCTAGTGGTTTGCCCTGCTGGGTTTCTCAACTGTTTGGGACCTGTGACTCCTATTTTCCTTCCAACTTCCACCTTCTGGAATGGGAATGTTTATCCTATGCCTGCCCCATCATTGCATTCTGAAAGCAGATAACTTATTTTCTAGGTTTTACACGTCCACCGAGCGGAACTGTACCCCAGGACAGAGCAAACCCATGACCATCTGTGGCGAGATTTTGTACTTAGCATTGTGACAGGAATGACTTAAGGCTGTTAATATGTTGTGATGAAATTAATGTATTTTGCATGTGGAAAGAACATAACTTTTGGGGGTCCAGAGGGTGGATTTCGGTGGCTTGGAGCTACATACCCCAGAAAAATATGTTCTTAAATTTGAGCCATTCCTGTGAGTGTGAGCCCATTATAAACAGGAGCTTTTGATGAGATTTCTCCAGTTACGATGTGGCCCAACAGATTCAGAATGGGTCTTAATCCTATCCCGAGGACCTTATATTATAGGGAAGGAAGGGAAGAGAAAAAGCCAAAGCAAGCAGCCAAACAATGGAAGACAACAGAACTGAGAAGCCAGAAAAGGCTGCCTTGTGACAGAAAAGCCAAGGACCGAGGATCACCAGCAGCCAGCCCCAGAAAGCCACAGTCTTCTGGGAGATAACATCACCTTGCAGACACCATGATTTTGAACTTCACCTAGTCTCAAAACCATGAACCAGTAGATTTGTTGTTTAAGTCAATCCATTGAACGGCAAATGCCTTAGAAGTCAGGAAGCGAAAACAAATACTACCTCTTTCCTACTTTCTGATCTGCCTTCACCAGACACATTCAGAGGGATTAAAAGACACGAAGGATATAATTTAAAGAGTTTTCCATAATTCACTCCAATCCACAGAGCCGAGCTTATTTTATGTACCTGTCCTGCTCCCTAGAGCTGCTCTCTTTCCTGCAATATCTCCTTTTCCAAAATGCTTCCCTTTCTTCAAGGCCAATTTAACTGCCACCACCACCACCCGTGCTCCACCCCACCCTGACAAAGCCACAGATGATCCCACAACACACCACCTATGACTGCTGTTGTGTGTGTGTGCACGGCATTGTGTCACTATATACTCTGCACTGCCTTCACAGCCTTCTACCTATAAAGTTTCAGGTCAGGGATTTTCACAGTTGGAAACAAAGCTGTCAATCATGCAAAAGCATGGTACTCCTTCCCCCCCGCCACCACCAGGTAGCATGAAGAGTAGATTGCATGATACAACAGGGAGTTTTCAAACAAACTTTCAATTGCTTATTTGACAGTGTGGGTAGAGGAAGGCTCTCCAGCACTGAGGGAGGCAGAGTGCATGCAGGAAAGAAACTTCAGAAGCAGGAAGATCTGGTTTCCAATCTTGGCTCTGCCACTTACTACCTGTGTAATGCTAAGAAAGTTAATTTTCCTGAACTTCAATTCCTGTAATATATAGGTAACAATTTCTACTACTTGGCATGGTTATATAGATTAAATCAGGTACTGGTGGTAAACTGCTGGAACCCTGAGCAAAACAAGCACACTGTAACTCATAGGCGGCTTTTACTGAGCAATTACTATGCACCAGGCATGGGTTAAGAGTTTTACATGTTATCTCATTTAATCCTTACAGCAATGCTATGAGGCACTGTTATCATCCCCAGTTTACAAACACAAAAACTGCAGTTTAGGAGCGGTGATCTTGCTCAAGGTCACTCTGTAGCCAAGACTTGAACCCACAACTGTCTGATTCCAAAGACTGTGTTCTTAATCACTGCCACATATTGTGTGGCTTAAGGGAATACCGCCTGTACCAAATACCTAATACTCTCCTTCCTGGCTGCTCTGATAATCCTGAGGGCAGTTCTTTGACCTTCCCCTTTGGAGACCCTTTAGCTACAACTCAGACTTCCAAGGTAAGACACTCTCCACTTACCCGCTGACCGTAAAACAGTTCTATACAGACCAACAAATAGATGTGATTCCAACAGCTCTTTAAATAAAACACCAGTCTCTCCACAGAATTTTCTTTACTGCTCTGAACAAGGGATTGTCATTAGATAAAGCAATAACAGTAACCAGGAAGACTAAGAATACAGAATGCTGAATCTACAGACCAGCCAGCCCTTCCTCTTCATCATACAAATGTGGAGACTGAGACCAAGAGAAGTCAGGGGTACTGCCCAGGGCCACACAGCTGGCCAGCAGCAGCCTTCACGCCAGGGCCCATATCACCTCCCACACAAACTGACTTGCATTCACGATCCAATTTAAAATCCAAAGTTCATACTTTTAAAGGATTTGCAGCCCATTTTTCATTTTCCGCAGTAGTTAGAGCTCATGACCTGTCACAGCTGCTGTGCAAGAGAGGAAAACACTGAGTGGGGAAAATGCATTTGTAGTTTAGAGGGGCAAGATGCCAGAATCACCAAACCTCGAGTTACAGAAGTCACCCTTCCATGCTGATAGTTTAGAAAAAGTCTAGGGTGTCTAGAATATCAAAAACTCAAAGATGTCTGAGGCAGGACCTTCCCAGATGAGGAGCCATGTCTCCTTGATGGTTTTCTCCCTTTACGTCCCCACAAAGCCAACCCGACTGGCCTCTGGGACGGGT
The DNA here is from genome assembly GCF_023851605.1 of Tamandua tetradactyla. Taxonomy (NCBI): domain Eukaryota; kingdom Metazoa; phylum Chordata; class Mammalia; order Pilosa; family Myrmecophagidae; genus Tamandua; species Tamandua tetradactyla. The sequence continues at coordinate 78,170,109 of NC_135328.1, read as the reverse complement.
ACGCCAGTGCTTCTCCTGAAGCACATGTTTCTTTAACCACAATAGTTTATAAACTTTAAATGTTTACTAAAATTTGTTCTCTTGGGTTTATATCCCCACAGGCAAAGGGAGAAGTGAGAATGCTTCTATTTGAACGGCAAAATGAAAACTTTTGAACACATGTAGACACTCTTCAGGCCAATCTTGAGACAAGACACCTCACACTCCCTACCCACCCTCCTCTATACACATCTTTAAAAGTTGGAGAAAAACATGAATAACTCGAACTTGTATTCTGCCCATGGTGCTAGTGAACTGAGGGACATAGATCTTGGAATCTTCTGGTGATGCCTGCTCCTTCCAGGGGGCCAGATCCTGGGTAACAGAAAGCAAAGTTAAACCATTATATGAATCAGAGAATATATGACCTTCAAGATCTTCCATTGCAAACACGGTGAATAGACTTGAACTGGCATATCAACTAAAAGCAACTAGTAGTGGCTGCCTGGGAGGGGTGGCGCATTGAAAACATCCTGAGGCCACATCCAAGCACAGTGAGAAAGAACCACCTTGACTGGTTAGTCTGTCAAGAGTACCGGTGGGGAAGCGGGGATCAGTGGGGGAGGTGGGAACATGCCCGCCTCTAAAAATCATTTCATAAGAACTTGGAAGACCAGGTTCAAATGCAGAATTCTTGAACTCCTCGGAGGTCCATGCCAGAACATGACAACATGAAGACACCAATCCTGGCCCCTCCTTCCCTTCCCACCTTAGGCGCCTTCCTGCACTGAAAGGGGCCTCTCTCACACTTCTGTAAACACCTCAAGCTACACATCCAAGACCCATCCACAGCCCCACAAACAGCTATCTCCTGGCCACACCTTGTCCTAGGGTTATGTACACCAGAGGCATAAACTGCTCTCAGGAAAACAGACCCAGGAAAGAGGCCCACACAGGCAAGCAAACCTGAGGCCAGGTAGGCAGGGAATTAAGAGGCTCCAGGCATGTGGAATGAGGACTAGAAAAGGATCCTTTGGGCTTCAGGTGGGTATGCCCCCTGTCCCCAGTGTGTCCCATGGGGAGGACCAGAAGTGCGTCTCTAATAGGTAGGTCTAATGCAGGGCCCCTCACTCCTGGGTATAAGAGGGTACTAATCCTCAGGCCATGGCTAGGTAATTATTTGCATTTACTACCCCAAGTCAAGAGTTCAGAGAAGTTAAAGTCACAGAGTTAATCAGTAGCAGAACTAAAACCAGGACCCCTGTCTTATTACTATACTTTCTCCACTATTACGGGTTGCCTGCCTCAACCAAGAAGACAGCTAACTAAAAATAGACTTTTTTTAAGAACTCAACACATTCTCAACCTTTCTTGTCTACCCTGGCTTGCCTAAAGGACACAGCCTTCCAGCAGCAGGATCTGTCCACAGAAAACGCTGGGACTAGATTGGAACCTTCCGGGAAGAGCATCACATTTGAGAACTTCCCCCGGATAATTCTAGCAGTCCATCCCCAGATACAAAATCATGGCCAAATCGTCAATAAATTAACAACAAGAACAAAGAACTCACACAAAGGGAGATACAGATTATTTTCAATGTTCAACACTGCTGGAGATTAAAATAAACTGCCGTTTTAAACGTAATTAGTATAAGTGAAAAAAGTACAAAATAAAACAGAACAGTGCTAATAAGAATACAGTTACACAGGGATACTCATACCTTGCTGGTGTCCCAGTTAGTGCTTTAATTATTTTGAAGGGCAATTTGCTAGTAGATATTTGTAAAACAATACATCAAGCAAGGTGATTAGGGCAAAAAACTACCGGCATTTTGCAAACGTGGAGTCTTTTAAATTGTGTGCTCTTATAATTTACTTAGATATGTATAGAAATAAGCATCTTTCTTTTTGCTGTGTAACACTACTAAGTTTAGCAAACTGACTAGTATGACCATGTTATATGCCCTGAGATACACAGTGATATAGTTGAACACATTTACTCCTTTGTATTCTTTCTCCTAATTTAGTCATTGAGCGATGCATGCCAACCAAAATTCCATTGATTAGTTTTCTCAGGAAAAACAAAAAAGGCTGGTTTCTTAAATTCTGTATTCTAGGAAAGAAGGAAGTCAACTTAAAGACAGAAGGGAAGGGAAAGTATTGCTCTTGTTTGCTAGCTGCTGGAATGCAATATACCAGGAACGGAATGGCTTTTAAAAAAGGGGAATTTAATGAGTTGCTAGTTTACAGTTCTAAGGCCGAGAAAATGTCCCAATTAAAACAAGTCTATAGAAATGTCCAATCTAAGGCATCCAGGGAAAGATACCTTGGTTCAAGAAGGTCGATGAGGTTCAGAGTTTCTCTCTTAACTGAAAAGGCACATGGTGAACACAGTCAGGGTTCCTCTCTCATCTGGAAGGGCACATGGCAAGCAAGGCTTCATCTGCTAGCTTCTTCTCCTGGCTTCCTGTTTCATGAAGCCAGGAGAAGCCAGGAGAAGCTTCATGAAGCTCCCCGGGAGGCATTTTTCTTCTTCATCTCCAAAGGTCGCTGGCTTGTGGACTCCCTGCTTCATGGTGCTGCAGCATTCTCTGCTTTCTCCGAATCACTTATTCTCCAAAATGTTTTCTCTTTTATAGGACTTCAGAAGCTAATCAAGATCCACCTGAATGGGTGGAGACATGTCATCACCTAATCCAGTTTAGCAACCACTCTCGATGACATCACATCTTCAGGGAGATGATCTAATTACAGTTTCAAACATACAATGCTGAACAGGGATTAGAAGAAATAGTAGCCTTTACAAAATGGGATTAGGATTAAAACATAGCTTTTCTCAGAACATACATCCTTTCAAACCAGCACAAGTATGAAGGTGACTTGTCTAAGGAGAAACAAGTTATTATGCTTCATTTTCCTAATACGTCACCAACTTTCAAAACAGAATGCCAACATTCCATTCACATGGCCCACAAAATGCACAGGGGCCACCATGGGGTAAGATTTCAGCATAACTCCTCTGGTTCTGACTGGAAAGAATGGGGACAGGGGCTATTTAGATGAACAACCAGCAGACTCCACCAAGCAGGTGAGGTTTGAGCTTGGATGAAATTCTAAACCATTATCAACACCTTCTGAATCTGTGCTTCACTTGGGAAGTAGCACTGTATAATAGAGTACATTGGTCCCTGGCAAGACCATGGATCGTCTACTTGGTTTCCATGAATACTCTCAAATTGTTTGCAACTTGGGAATAAAAAATGCATCTTTCTGGGAATGGGGTCTATAGCGCTCATCTGATTCTTACAGGTTTTCCTGAATGTTCTTCCCCAAATCAAGAATCAGTACTCAAATGTAATACTGCAATATCTGATCTCATCAATTATATGTTGACTTTATTCATTTCTAAGAATTCTGGATATTTTATTCTACTGTCTAAGGCAGCCAGGGTGGGGATGGGAGCTAAAATCCTTGAATGTCAACCAATAAATCAAGACAGTAGTCTATGGTAAATAGGGAGACAGTTGGAGGGATTGGTGGAGACAACCAGATCAAAGCTGTGCCTATGGAGCCTCAATCTAGTATGGATGGGACTGTGAGTGGGAACGAGAAGACACACAGTGGCATAAAGGAGACAGTTCATACCAGATAGACAGGAGATAGTTAAATTTGGGGGAATTTTGTGAGCTGGATGACATTACCTTGGTAGCTTGAACTTGGTCATGATGGGAGAATTTATACTATGGATGTTGGCAAACATTACAAATCAGAACTGTTTGTTAAATACTTACCAGCATACCACTAGGGCAAACAAAAATCACTGATCTGTACTGGAAAACTTTCTTTAAAAACTATACAGAATTAGTCAGGATTCTAAGGTTTCGTGTTGAGGTAACTGGATAGTGGAGCCATTATAGCCAAGAAATAGAACACAAGTATGGAGGGGGGCTGGAAATCATGAGTTCAGTTTTGGGAGGGATAGGCTTGCATGCCATATGATCCCATTTACTGCATAGTGAATTCTCAACCCAAGAGTCAGAGTGATCTGATTTTTAAAAAAAGCAGTCAGATCCTATCTCTTCTCTACTCAAAGCCCTCCAATGGCTTCCAGTCTGAGAGTAAAAGTATTTACTATGGCCTACAAAGGCCCTACACTATCTGGTATCCCTTTACTCCACTGATACCATCTCCTACTATTCTAAGTCTTATTTTCTGCCACAGCTACACTGACCACCTTAATGCTCCCCCAAACACCAGGCATACTTCTGCCTCAGGGCCTTTGCATGTGCTGTTCTTTCTGCCTGAAGTGTTCCTCCCCTAGACATCCTCACTTCTTCAAAATCTTTAATCAAAAGCCTTCCCTAGTCAACGAATCTAAAATTTTAACAGCTATCCCTACATTCTATATCTCTTCTCTTTGATTTTGCTCTTTAATACTACCACTTACCATATATATTTTGCATCCCTGTTTTTGCCTGCTTCCCCACACACTATACTGTAGGCGCTAAAAGGGCTGAGAAACTTGTCTATTTTGTTCTCTGCTGTATCTCCAGCACCTAAAATAATCCCTGGAACATAGTAGGAACTTAATATGTGAATGAATGAAAGAATAAATGAAGTAATTAAAGAAGGAAGGTGAGGACAAAGAAATAGAAGTGAATAGAATCGTAGTGGAGATGTCCAGACTGTTGAAATGATGACTTGTAGCTTGGGAGTCACGGTTTGGAACACATCTGGAATGATAATGAAGCCATAAAAATGTGAATGAGGTTGCCAAGTAGAAAAGGGAAGGGATTAACAACAAGGCCAAAACCTTAGAGAACACCACATTTGGAAGGAGGAGAAAGAATTTTCAGGGGTAGAAACTAACAAAAAGAAAAAGAAAATTCAATGCCATAGATATCAAATAAAGAAGAGTTTTAAGTATTTAAACATTAAACATTTAATTTAAACATTAAATGCCACAGAGAAATCAAAAGGCATGTGGCTCTGGGGTAGAGCCACAGAATTATTTGTGTTAAAGCAGAGGGATGAGAGCCCAAAGGTAGAACAGGAACTCAAGAAATTATCCAGGAAGAGCACAATGTGAGAATATCATCATGGGGTAGTGGGCAAAGAAATGAAATCAGATCATCTTGTCAGTAGGGGAACAAATTAGCAGCTAGGGATCCTTTGGTGGGCAAAAATCATTGATGGAGTAAGAGCCTGGGCTGCAAAGGAGATATGCTTACATAGGAGCGGTGGATGAGGATAAAGAGACAATTTGAGAGAATAGGAGGCAATCTAAGGAGCACACCTCTGATGGCCTGGATAGACCTCAGGTCACAAAAACAGCTGCAGAGAAAAAGCTGAGGAGGTGGGAATGGAAGCAAGGAGAGATGATCTCAAATGTGCACATGGTACTGAGGGGGGACTATATGAAAGGGCTGACTAGTAAAAAGCAGCAGACGTGCCACCAGGAGCAGTGGTGTTGAGAGGCTCATCTAGGCCAAGTGGACCCAACATCAGGTCTTCCTGCAGCAGCACTCAGCAGTTATAGGGAAAAGACTCTGGTTCAGCAGGTAAAACAGGCTGAGGGGTTCAGGGTTACGGGCACTGAAGAGAGGCCCTCTCTTGGCACACACAGCCGTAGGGTCAGGCTCACTGTGGCAGTAGGAAAGTCAGCAAGAGTTGATGATCCATGAAAAGCCAAGAACCTGGAAGGAGCAACAGAGAATATTCAGGGTCTATCAGAGAACACCTCACGGGTCTTCCCAAACCCTTCTCCCTCAGCAGTCAAAAGGAAGAGTTTCGTTTGTGGAAAATAATATCTAGATTAATTCTGAGAAGGTGCCTTGGTCAAGGTACTTCTAGGACAAAGAAGGCTGGGATTTTGGCAATGGCCCCACTGAATGTTTGAGAGAGAAACATGCTGGTCACCAGGGCACTTTTTCTTTCTAGTTCTTCAAGAACCGGTCCTCTAGGGAAGGAAGGCACCACCCCGAGCTGCTCTAACTCTGCACATCTCCTCTCCCCAAGTCCTGGGAACACTATTCTTACCCATCCATTCACCTACCTCAGGTTTCAGCTCAGAAATCACACTGCCCGGAGGCTCTCCCAGACCCTGGGACCACGTTGGGCTCGCTCTGCTCCACATTCACAAACCACGTACCAATCATACACTGCTCAGAGCCCGGCTTCCCAACAGGGCAAGTCTTGTGCACCAGCACCTCAGTGCCTGGCACACAGTGGGCACTGAATACAATAATTGCTGAAAGCATGAAAGACCATCGAGCAGGTAGCATAGGTGGTAAGTTCTGACTAGTGCGGTCTGATACCGCACACCCGTAAACACTTACAAACTGAAAAGAAACCCCACCAGCTAGTGCCCCTCACCCCACCCTGCACCATTCGTGTAACGTTTTTCTGTAGTGCTTCCTATGTGAACAATGCCTAGAAATTGGTTTTAAAAGAACAAGTTCCTGAACCCCAACTCTACATCACTTTGTACACACACATAATTTGAAATGGATCACAAACATAAATACAAAAGCCAAAATTCCAAGCTCTTAAAGGAAACCATAGCAGCATATATTCTTTTTCTCTTAGGGGTAGGTAAAGATCACGTAGGCCACAGAAAGTAATAACTATAAAAGAAGGAATTGGTAAATTAGACATCATCAAAATTCAAAACTTCTGCTCAACCAAAGAGATGACCGAGAAAATAAATAACCAAGTCACATACTGGGAGACAATATTTGCCAAACAAATACCTGCAAAGGACTGATTGAGCTCAATAATAAAAAGGCAAAAAATAAAGAGGCAAAAGATTTGGACAGCTACATCACAAAATTGCCAATAAGCATACACAAAACTGCTTAATATCATTAGTCACCAGAGAAACACAAATTTAAGCCATAATGAGACACCACTACAGACACATACCAGAATAGCTAAAATTAACAAGACTGGCAAAATTCTAATGTTAGCAAAGTTGAGCAATTGGAATTCTCACACATTGTTGGTAGGAATGTAAAATTTTACAACCACCTTAGAAAAAGGTATAGCAGCTTCTCATAATATTAAACATATACCTACCTCCTAGCCCAGCAATTCCATTCCTAGGTATATATCCAAAAGAAAAACCATATATGCACAGAAAGAATTAAACAAGAATGCTCATCGAAGCTTACTCACAAAACCAAAACCTGGAAACAGCCCTGGTATTAGTCAGGGTTCTCTAGAGAAAAAGGAGATATTTATAAATATGAAACGGTCTCACACAACCGTGGACACGCAAGAGTCCAAAATCCCTAGGGCAGGTTGTGAGGCTGGCCATTCAGATGAAGGATCTCAACTTCCCAGGAGAGGCTCACTGGCTGAAGAAGAAATGAAAACTCTCTCTTCTCCCTCTAAAGTCTTGAACCGACTGGGTCAAACCCAACTACCTGGGTTCTCTCATTTGGGGAAGACACACCCTTAGTTGATCATAGATGTAATCAGCCACAGATATGGTCAACTGACTGATGATTTAACACATCAGCTCCTGGTTTATCAAGAAGCCATGAAATGGGCGGGCCACAGTGGCTCAGCAGTTAGAGTTCTCACCTGCCATACCAGAGACCCGGATTCAATTCCCGGTGCCTGCCCATGCCAAAAAAAGAGCCATGAAATATCTTTGCAGTAACAGCTAGGCCAGTGCTTGCATGACCAGACAACTGGGCACCATCACCTGGCCAAGCTGACGCCTGAACTGGAACATCTCAATTCCCACGTCTATCAACAGAAGGGTGGAGAAACCTATCATCACTCAATCTGATAGGGCTCAGCAATAAAAAGAAACAAACTACACACAACCGCATGGATGAATCTCAAGAGCTTTATGCTGAGTGAAAAAAAATCAAATGATGATTCAACTCACATGAAATACTAGAACAAGGAAAACGAATCTGTGGTTACTTTTGAGGGTGAGAAAAGGGGTCAATTGGAAAGGGACATGAGGAAATTTCCAGGGTGCTGGGAATGTCATATCTGGGCAGAGATTTGGGACTCACAGGTACACAAATCTGTTACAATTCAGCACATGCACCTTGAGATTTGTGCATTTCATTGTAAATTTTACCTCAAAAAAAAAAACTACACAAATATTTAACTGTATTTGGGGAAATGCTTACTGAACTATTTAGGGAAGAAGTTTATAGGTTTCTAGAATTTACTTTAAAATGCTTAAAAAAAATAAGATGGCTTGATGGATGGATAAATGAAATGAACAGCTAGGGAGACGTGTGATGAAGCAAGCATAGATAAATGCTCACAATGGACTTGAGGTGGCAGATACGCGGCCATTCATGTTAAAATTCTTTCAACTTTGTTGTGTGTTTGAAACGCTTCACAATAAAATGTTGGCGGGGGGAGGATAAAAGAGCAAAAAAATAATAATAAAAAATAAGGTTTTTAAAATCCCTGTGTTTTTTCATGTCCTTCTGGAATTATGTAAGTAAACATGCAAAATCTTTAGAGAAGCAGAATCGAGTATGTGAGGTGAAATGACACGATGGCTAGGATGTGGCAAAATCCTCCAATTGTTGATGCCAGGAGATGAATACTTTGGGGTTCAGTGCTCTACTCACTCTGGTTTTAGGCAGACTTAATTTATTTTTATAATTAAAGAAATATGAAAAAAATATCCCCAAGAGGAAGGTCCTGTGCACGTGCCCAGAGAGAGAGAGAAAAAGAGAGAGAGAGAGAGACCTTCAGAGGTCAATGTGGCTTTCGTCCAACCACCTGGGACAAAACAGGATCTTGATTTAAGCTGATGATAAGTGCAGAGCCAACAACCAAAGGAAGCTTCCCTTCTCACACTCTGAAGGCTGTGTCAGCTGCACTGGGCTTGTTTCCACATGGCCTTTTAGTGTCCTCCAGCCAAAAAGCAGCAAGGCACATTCTTGACTGCAGTTTCACTCTCTTCTCAGGAAGAGTACCTTGTGAATTTCAGATGAAACCCACCAGCTGTGCTGAAACAAGGCTGCCCAAGGCTCTCTTCCAGGCACTGCCAAACACAGTCAAAGCCTCTTTAATCCCTATTTTAAAAGAGTAATTGTCACTGAGCCACCGCCCCACCCCCACCCAGTTTAGGGTGCTCAGGCAGTGCCCTGGAATTACTCCTATCCCAGCATTTATCCCACGATATTCAGAATTGCTGGTTTATTTCTCTGTTGCCCTGACTGGGCTGCAAGCGCCTTGAGGGGCAAGAGGGAAAAGAGAACTGTATTGTTCACTATGACATAACCAGCCCACTATAGAGCCTGAACCACCCACGCGCTCAATATTTGGGGATCGATGGATGGATGAACAATTTGTAAAATGCATGCAGTTTACAGAGCCTTCCCATGTAATCTCATCTTCTTCTTGCAACCTGGAGAGCTAAGCAAGGCGGAAATGATTACTGCCACCACCTACAACATCCCAAATGAGAAAGCCAAGCCAGGGAGATCAAGGAATTGCCCGATATCACAGAAGACTCCATGGTCAGCCCCAGAACTAATGCTGGTTTTGCTGCTCTTTTTGTTCATATTAGATTCCTTTCTCAGAAGTACCCAGTTATGCTGCTTTTAATATCGGTCTTTTTTTTTTGGCTTGAGGTTCTTCATCTAAAGCAGTGAAATGTGTTCATGGTCCAGGGTTTTTTTTCTTAATAAATACAACTTGCTGCCAAAAATATATAAATAAAACATGAAGGAAAAAAATTCCTTTCTCAGGAAAATTCAAGTTAAATATTCAGAATATGAACAGTCCTCTATCCACAAGGGCAAAAAATAAAATCAGAGATTGTGTGGCCTCTGGCCTACTAAGCCTAAGAGGGAATGTGACCCAGGGAGCACAGAGCTTACCTGGAAAGCAGAGAGAGAAAACAGTTGGATAGAGGCCACCATCCATAAAATCCAGATGTTTGGCTTGATGTCTCAACGCTTAAATGTCTCTTATAATTAATTAAAGTAAAAAGACAACAGTTTGTGCTAAACACCATGTTCATTTCCAGCAGCCAGTGGCCATCAACAGCTCAACATGTATTAATCTGTTATTTAATGTCTCCCGCCACGAGTGCCCCTTTCCTCATTTTGCTTCATTAACAAAGGAAGTGCTGCTTTCCCACCTTCTTTTCTAGGGCTTGCAGGGACCAGCTAAAATTACCCTGAGCCATCACCCTTGAGATGAGATTACCCCCAAGGAGGAGCTCATAAAAGACTTTTGCTCTCCCAGCTTCCAGGTTGGGGAAAGAACTGCAAGTTTTGGGTGAGTCTGCAAATGGAAACACTGGTCCTCGGCCCTGGGAATTGCTGCCACCTCTCTACCCAAGCCCATCTACCTGCACACCTAGCACAGCCCTAGATTTTTGCTCTGAGTGTACTGGGGTGAACCACTACAACTTGAATGGGGCCACAAGGTCCACAGAGCAGGGCTCTAGGCACCGCTGTGCTCCTTATCTCCCCCAGAAAAGTGGCCTGACCCCCCACATGCTGTCTCCGCAACACAATCATACTCTTTGTGTTCTACACCATTCCTGAAAGCCTTAGGGGCAGTCAAACCCCTTGCGAATTAACATGCTCAAAGGGTTATGGGCCCCTCACAGTGCTTAGAGATGTTCCATTGCTTGGGGCTGAGGTAGCTTAGCCTCTAGGGCAAGATTTTCAAACTCCAAGGCCCCCCAGTGTCAAAATGCACAGGGGCCTCTCCCCTCTCTAAAGCTGGCCTGTCTCATGCTGTGAATGATGGAAAGGAAAGGGCACCCCCTCGGCTTCTCCCAGCCTGTCTGATGTGCCCTGGCCCTCGGCCCCAATGCCACACCATCTCCCACCTGCCTGGCCACAGAAAGAAGCGCCTGTGCCTGGTGGCACCTTTCCAAAAGCCAGTGAAGACCAACACTTGCAGGGTGAAAATGACCTGAGTCTAGTGGCCAGGAGGAGCTCAGCCAATGCCTAGCTCAGAGTGACGATTTTCTCCCCCTCATAAACTACTGATTTTTACCATCATAAACTGAATATTCCCCATGTCCCATTGCTGCTTACTTCGATTCTTGAAACCTTCAGAATTCCAAGTGATACCACATTTTCAACAACTGTTGTGTCCTTCATCAAAAAAAGATTTACCAGCTCTAAAATCTGCATTTTTTTTTTCTCTCTTGCCTCTGGGGAGATTGTCCAATTTTGAACCAAATCTCCAATAATGTCATTAACGTGAAAAAATTAGTTTCAACAATGAGGAATGCTTTTAGGAACATAGCCGCACTTCACTAAATTTATTCCTTCAAGGCCCGTAAATATTTTTAAACAAGCATTTGATTCTTAGAGACTGAAGTCACTGTTATAAGATACCACCCCTCCCCCATCCAAAAAAAAAGGCAGGAGGCTGGACTCCAAGTTTAATTATTACCACAGCTGAACAGCTGGGATGAAATTACTTCACTGTGCTGTGTTTTCACAATTCACAGTCAAAGTGGTCTCTGATTTCATTAATGATTTTTCTCTATGTCTCTTCAGATGTTTAGCCTAAGGGGAAATTTTTTAAATCACCCCTTTTTCAACTGTACTTTCTCACTTGCTATTTTCTTCTCTCTAAAAACAAGGTTTACTGATAGTGTGAGCGCAACTCATTCAATGAAATACGGCATGATAAAATGAAAAAGGTAACCCACTGTGTCTTATCTCCTAAAAATATCCTACATTACACTGATTACCCAATAACCAATAACAAAAGACCCAGGTTTTGCTTTTTTATTTAACACACAAAAATTCTGGCATAAGAACCAAGTTCCAAAATGGTATCTTTTTTTTTTTTTCTTTTGGTTTATACACTTCAGCTAAAACCAGAGCTCATTAAACTTCTTGGGCTTCTGGAAGAATGCAGAGTATTTCAAGAGTGTTTCTTATTGGACCTCCCAAACACTGACAAAGTCCAAGGGAATGAGAAGGTGTTAGAAGAGAACAGACAAACATACATCATTGGAGTTAATTCTGTCCTTGATTTCTGGTATATGATAGCCTTTCTTTTCTAAAAAAATATCTGCAAAAATAAAATTCTCAGCTCCTTGAAATCTTTGCAAAGGAACCCTCTTTTCTCCCCCATCTCAAATCACTGAAGAAAACAAACACCACATGTTTCTATTAGGTTGGCAAAAAACTGTTCTCCAGTACAAAAGGATGGCATGGCAGAATCATTTGGAGTTTTTGCCTTTTGTTCATAAATACATAGAATTTAGACATTGTTTTATACTCTCAAAAATAGTATAAGGGGGTGCAAGTGTAGTTCAGCGGTAGAATTCTCGCCTACCGTACAGGAGACCTGGGTTCGATTCCTGGCCCATGCACTTCCCAACAAGCAAACAAACAAAAAACCCCAAACAAACAAAAATTCAACAAATGGTGCTGCAATAAGGAAATACTCACATGGAAAAAGAATGAAATGTGACCACCACCATTCAGCATACAAAAAAATATATAATATGAATAGTTTATCAAGTGCTAACTATGTACTAGACACAGTTAACTTTTTAATCTGTATTATCTCACTTTATCTTCACAACCACCCATTCTCTGACCAAAAGACTAGCCTACAAAAGACTCAAAACCTGAGGTGAGAGTCATGTGTACAAAGTGCCTTGAGTTGGAAGAGATTGTCAGAGAACCAGAAAGGCACAGAAGGGCATCTAAGAGGGAGACCTGGAGTTCCCACCTTTGGGCCTCCAAGAAGCCCGAAATAGCTGCCAAGAATAGGTCTACCACATTCCATCTCTTTCCTCATATCCACCCCCGTTCTTCTTCTTTGAAGAGGTCTGTGCTGGTTTGAAAGGGTTTATGTGCCCTAGAAAAGCCATGTTTTAATCCTAATCAATCTTGTGGGAGCAATGGTTTCTTCTAATCCCTATTCAGTATGATAGGTTGGAAACTTGATTAGGCTATCTCCACATAATGTGACTCAATCAACTGTAGGTATTAAACTTGATTAGATGGAGACATGTCTCCACCCATTCTACACGGGTCTTGATTAGCTTATTGGAACCCTATAAAAGAGGAGACATTTTAGAGAGCGTTCCTTTTAAGAATGAGGAGGGAGCCTTAGAACCACGACAGAATGACAAGAGACAGAGTCCACCAGCCAGCAACCTTTGGAGATAAAGGAGAACGCCCCTGGGGGAGCTTCACGTAGCGAGAGGCCTGGAGAGGAAGCTAGCAGATGCCATGTTTGCCATGTGCCTTTCCACTTGAGAGAGAAACCCTAAACTTCACTGGCCTTCTTGAACCATGGTATCCTTCCCTGGATGCCTTAGATTGGACATTTCTGTAGACTTGCTCTAATTGGGACATTTTCATGGCTTTAGAACTGTAAATCTGTAACATTAAATTCCCCTTTTTAAAAGCCATTCCATTTCTGGCATATTGCATTCCAGTAGCTAGCAAACTAGAACATGGTCCTACCCCAACTTTTTTTCTCTTTGCACCCTCCTACACTAAGCTTCCAGTCCTTCAGGATCTCAAAGCCAGTGACCATTTCCAACCTAGAAAGGTTTCAGGGAGGCCTAGGCATTTGAGAGAAAAGTGTCAACAGCCCCAAGCTCTCAGGAATCTTACCCTCTACAATATAACAAAGGGAGAAATGGAAAAACATTTCCCAAAATCTCTTTTACTGATTCAATCAGGATATAAAGCCACCCCAAGCTACAAGGGCAGCTCTGAAATCAAGGTTCGGGCTTCTTCAGTCATCATAGTTGGAAATAGGCAAGAAGGAGGGGACTTGGAGGATAGAGTGACCACCCAACAGAATCTGCTGTCAGAATGATTCTAACATAATAAAGTGTTTTTATGCACTTTCATGGTAGGGTCCATGAAGATTCTAATGGGATGACAACTAGTTTTAAATAACCATAAAGCTAATACCACACCTGACTATTTACAGCAGCACACTATTAGAGAGGATTCATCAATTCTTAAGCACTAGCACCTTTAGAATATCACTGAGCCGCTTCCATAAAGCTGAATATCCACACAGTGTTGGACGAAGATGGCATCTCACAAGACACATAGGTACATAGGTTACCTTGTATTAGTTCTAACATATACACACACTGGATTCTCAAACAAAAAACATCTGAAGCTTGGCCTATGCCTGGTACCTGTCATCACCACATCTCCTGGTTAAGTGCCCTCAGGTGCCTGGTGCTGTGCTGGATACAAGGCAACTGGCTACCTCACTCACCTGTCAACTGACTCCTCAGTTTTACTCAGCTCATCTGGCTGCTTGAGTGGGTGTCCCTATATCTGGCTATATCTGGTCCCTTTCCTCTGTGGACTTCCAAAGCTGTTTACAAAGGTAAAAACAGAGATTGAGAAGGTGCTTTGGTTCTACCTATTCTATCTACATCCTCTAAAAATCCCAATGCAGCAACCACAAATTAAACAATATGCAATAAGACAAGCTTGCTTTTTCATTCACCTATTCATTCATTTTTACAGCATTCACAAAGCACCTATTATATATCATATATCACGTTGGGTATTATAGTTAGAAAGAAAATAAAGTACATATTTCCTACATTAAAAGCACGTAATCTATCACTTTCCATTTCCCCTTCTTGACACTGGGGCTCAGCATTCAAAAAATTGAGGTAGCAAAATTGAGGATGCCTTTATGAAGATGTTGGTCAAGGAAGTAGGTCATAAGGGGATGGGGTATGAAGGTGGTGGCAGAAGAGACAGGCAGAATAGTTAGGAAAATTGAACATATAAGTAAATATATTGAAGATGAAAGGAACCAGGAACTTGAAGGAATCCAAATCAGGAACAATATGAGAATCAAAACAAATAACAGTAGTAACAGATTAAAGTCATCTGAATAAAACAACCTATGAAACAAACAAGTAGTAAACAGACGAGAAGGTGGAGGTAGATTCGAGTGAGCTGATGGGTGAAGTTTCAATGAGAAACAGGATACCGGCATAATATTGGCATATCTCCCCACACCAATCAAATATAAAGGGAAAATGATGACTTTCCAGTAGAGAATCATGGAAGACTCTACCTTGACCAAACGACCAAGGTTTGTATCACCAGTGGTAAGATGGGTCAACATCATGTACCTCATGACGTGATGCACCGAGAAAAACTCAGAATCCCTTCTGTGGTTTCCTGACCATGGTGTATGGCCTGAGGAAGATCATGAGGAAACCTTAGATGGACCCAGGTGGAGGGTCATCCTATAGAATGACAGGCCTGTCAAGGGCGTGAGACACAAGGAAAAGACTGAAGAAAGCTTTCAGTTTAAAGAAGACTGATGAGACATGATAACTAAATGCAACACATGTTCCTAGGTAGGATCCTGAATCAAAAAAGAAAAAGAGACATTGTTCGGACACTTGGTGAAATCTGAAAGGGGTCTTTGGATTGGATGGTAGGTAGTGTATCGGCATTGATCTGATTGGGATGGTTGTACAATGATGATGCGAGAAGAGAGCATCCTTGTTTGTGCAAGTATTAGGAGTGATGAGGCATCATGTCAGAAAACATATGTTTGGTCTTTGTGTGGCACATGCATGCATAAAAAGAAAGAGTGTAATGAAAACAATGAAGTAATATTAATTGGAAAATCTGGGTGAGATAAAGGAGATATAGAATTCCTTGTACAACTTCTACAATTTTGTAGGTTTACAATGATTTATATTTTAAAAACTTACAACATAAGAAGGACACGGGCTTTCGAATCTAACTAACCTGAGTTTAAACTCTAACTCAACAATTTATTTGAGCTATGACTGTCCCCAAAATAACTTGAGTCTCCATTGCAGTGTTAGAAAAAAATAGTGGATAGTCTCTATAGTACCTCACAAATTTGGTCTAAAAATGAACTAGATGATCAATAATAATAGTTACTATTTGAGAAGTTACTACTATGTGCTAACATTTTAGAACTATTATTTCTAAACTACTTGGGGATAGGTTGAATTATGTACCCCAGCAAAAAAAAAAAAAAAACATATTTTTAATCTTAATCCATTCCTATGTGAAATCACTGTAAATAGGACCTTTCGAAGATGTTATTTTTAGTAAAGGTGGGGCCCAACTAAATGAGGTTGGACCTTAGTTAATCTTATTAATGGAGGCTTTAGGAAGAGAAAATCATGTGGAGAAATCAATAGTCAACATAACTCAAAAAAGAAAGGAGAGGACATTGCCACATGATGAAAAAGCCAAGGAACCCCCAGGATTGCCCACCAGCCAGAAAACAATTGATGCTGGAAGTAAGCAAGACTTCTGGTCTCTGAAACCATAAGCCAATACATTTCTATGGCTAAGCTGACCCATTGTATGGTAATTGTCTTAGCAGCCTGGAAACTAAGACACCACTCAACAATATGGCAGTATAAATATTATTCCCAGTTTTACATATGAATACACTGAGTCTCAGAGAAATAGCATATCCTCACACTTAGTAAGAAAACAGGGCTCAAACCAGAGAGTCAGTTTCCAAATCCCACCTCTCTCTACTCTACCTGATGGGTTGCGTTTCCCAGGATGTCTGCACATTGAAGGACCTCCATCGGCATGGTCTTCCCACCCAACAGTCTCATCAGAGAGGTATACAAATGACTAAATGGTTATACACAATATGTTAATGGTGTTATGCATATATAAAAATGCAAGAAGAAAATGTGAAAAGTATAGCTAAGGGATAAAAAGGTAAGGCATGATCAAAGGCAATAAGACATGAATCAGGTATTGAAGGATGAGGAGGCAATGGAGAAACAAGAGGCAAGGGGTTTCACGAGAATATGGGCAGATGGAAAGGCATCTAGTTGTGATCGTGTGGATGTAGGGGAAGCAGTGCTTAGAGGGAGGGATGCAGGTGGGGAGTAGTAAATGTCTCTGGACAGGTAGCCAAAAACTAGATCAGGAAAAGACTAGCTTGATAGCCTTAGAAGTTTAGACTTTGGCTTCTTGGCTTGAGAAGATGGGAGCACACCTGTTATCACTACCCCCTCCCCACACATGTCAAACATCACAGCACCTTATTAACCCCACACTCAAACAACCACTACCAAAAAACTGGAATTGGCACCTGAAATACAATCATTTGCCTTCCCTACTCTAAGCAATGAGGAGGATTAGATGGGTTAAGAGGTGGCTGATAAGATTGACTCTGGGTTTAACGCTAGACCGTGATGGCAGCGTGGCTTGATTAGGGAATGGACTGCAGGCATAGTGACTGGTCAGGAGGCCACTACAATAGTCCTGTGCCTTGTATAAATGAAAGCAGCCCACCCACATGAAGTCAGAATCGGGTCAAACACCAAGCTTTTGAGTAGTCTATGTCAGAGGGCATTAATAGAGTGGAAAGAGCATTTAAAGCACTCTGACAATAGAATCCAGGGCCCTGGCCAAGCTGAAAATTGTGCTTAGGGAAGGAAGAGCCAGAAGAAAGGACTGGAGCAAAAGTGAAAAAAGACCACAAGAGATGTGAACAAGTCTCACTAACCTTGAAATTCTGTGCAAACATGGTTTGAAACCATGTTCATAACTCTGTTTACTGTAACACCTTGGTGCTATCAGGCTACTGGTCATTCTCTGCACCAAGTGTTCCTTGAAAAACTATTCCTGAAAGGCAATTAGTCTGTTTCTACGCCTCAAGAAAAGACACAGTTAAGAACTCAAAACACATGAACACACAGATGCCCACTTGCTTGCATACAGATGCGACAACAAGTAGGAAGTATTCCAACCCAGAATCTGGGCAAGAAGCTAGTTTCTTGAGTTTGAGGGGCAGCTGAGTGCTCAGTACAGTGGAAAGAGAACTAGACAGAACTGGGGTTCACCTCTTCCCTAGGTCTCGGTTTCCTCAACTGCAAAATGAGAGGATTGAAAAAGACAATCTCGTTTATCATGATGATGCAGACTCCAGATTCTCAGAAGAAAATAAGGAGATTTGGAAAAAAGAGTCCTTGCTGTGCATCAGGGAAGTCAGACCAAATCCTTCCGTGTGTGGTTTGGTGAGGGTAGCAGCTCACGTGTATCCAGAAACTGGGTAATAAGATGGAGAAAACTGAAAACACATTGTAAGTGCAGACCTGGGGAGCCTGCAACATGCTGCTTTTAGATGCTGACTGTTTTTGAAATAAAACTTTAAAACATGCCATAAAAAGCAACTTTTCCTCTGGGAAAAGAGTGGCCTAAAATGTCTTTGATTGTAACTACGGGAAAGTCTTTCATCTGCACTCTTTACGAGGTTAATTGTAACTCTCCCCCAAGCTCAGAAACTCTTTACTGAGTCTTGCGGTTGTAATCTTACACTCTGCATGATAAACCTTCGTTTTTCAACAGGCACATTCCAAAATGTTAAAACTTATGGCTCAGAAAGCAGTTAAATGAGCGAAAGCTGATAAGAAGAGGCTTTGTTTCTACTACCCTGTGTGCTTACACACACACACACACACACACACACACAGCCTGCTGACTTCCCACTGCACCAAGTGAAAGTCGTTCAACTTTGGACTTCTGCTCTTATAAGTGATCTAGCTTCACCAGAAAGTTTGCCACAAATCCAAACAAACGTGAAGCATTTAGTTTAATGCCTGGCCCAGAGTAACCCCTCAATAGATAATAGCTGGTACCATCGTCATCTCCTCCTCCTTGTTCATTTTTACTGATGGATTTTAACTCTGACAATTTAGCAGTCATTGAGATAGATTTATTCCCTCCACTGACATCGTCTTTATGGAATACACAACCACTAGAACACCTCTATGGAATGTTATTGTGGTTGCCTTGTTACGAGCTGACATAAGACAAATTCACCATAAATGTGTTATCTATACAGACCGAAGATCTCCCCACATTGTTCGTCACTATTCTTTTATATATGATAGCTCAACTGAGAACTGTGATTCATATTTTTCCCCAGATGCCAAAAGGAATTAATCTACTATAGTTTAGCTCCATGATAGCGGGTTCACTAATAATGACACTTATTGACCATTTATCACATGCCAGGCGTAGTGCTAATAGCTTTATGTTTATTATTTCATCTTCACCACAGCCCCATGAGAGGATGCTGCAAGGATTCCTATCTCCATATGTGCTGTCTGAGGCTTTGAGAGGTTACGTTATCCAGGATCATTCATTCATTCAAAGAAATAGCTGGTAAGGGGTGGGACAGAAGCTTGAGCCAGGAGTGTCTTAATCCAACGCCCTTGTTTATGTGGTCCCCTAGAGTATAGTTAGTAAATAGGGTTCCTAACCTGGAGTCTTTAAGTGAACTTCAAGGGATCCACAAGCCCCCTAGTATTGCATGTAAAATGGGTTGTGTGCGTACTATTTCCCTGGGGGAAATTCCAAAACTTTTGTCATATTTTCAAAGGAGTCTAGAATTCATAAAATAAAATTTGAAAGTTTAGGAATGACTGTTTTAGCCTCCAGTGGGACTGCATCTTCATCTTTATACTCTGCACCACCACTCCCCAACACTACCCCCAGCTCCCAAAACCAGTGCCTGGTATATAGTAGGGATACAACTCCCAGTTATCCGACTGACCCAATTCTCTCCTTTGGTTCTTTCTTAATCTCTCCCCATCCCCACCCCACCCCACCCTGTGGCGATGCAATGGTGAGTGACAAATTTCTAAATGCTCCATTTTTAAGCCATGCACATGTGAGAGCTCCATTAGCACCATTCCAGAGCCCAGCCTTTTACACTGCTGCCTTGCACAGCCACACACCCCTTGAAAGAGTTAACGGGCCCCTGACCTGCCTTCACACCAGACAGTTGAACATCTGTGTCTTCTGGACCGAAGAGCCCGCCTGCTGAGGAGGAGTTGGCCCACGCAGCACAGCACTGCACACCTGGCCCTGCCTGTCTGTGCCCAAGCTCTGTTTCCAAGGCCAGCTGTCAAGTAATCCTCCACTTTATAAACAATCTCACATTTTAATAAAAGCCTCTGTGCAAGGTAAGCTTTTGAAATATGTAAACTTGGTTTTTAGTGTCCACCTGCACTTGCAGATGCCCAGAGTTTTAACTGAACCATACTTAATGCCTATGAAAATAATTACAATTCTTGCATCTCAGGCAATACCTATACTGTGTGCCAGGCATGGTTCTAGCTCGTCCTGAAAACTGAACAAAAGCTTAGGCAGATGTTATCATCATTTTACAAATGGAGAAACTGAGGTTTGGTGAGACAATGTAAATGATTTGCCCAAGAACCAAGAACTGATCCCCATTGGGCTGACGCCAATGCCCTTACATATTCTTATCTCTTCAGGCTCCCACTTTCTCATGTAATTGAAGTTACTCTCTTTCTGAACAAAAATTACTTTGATAAATAGGAAAGAATTCCAAGCCTGGACATCTTAAGTGGCTACAAAAGAATATTCCATAGCACTTTACTAAATGACACAGCACAGACTTTTTTGCTTTTCAAGTTTTCAGGGATGAAGTTAAGAGAAATGAGTGTATTTCTCAATTATATTCTGCACACCTCATTAAAGGCAATTTTTGAATACATATTCAGTTCTGTTCAACAAATAAAAGCTCAGGACACTTGGCTTGGCAGTATGGAGAGACCCAAAGAGTAAGGCGGACCTGGCCCCCATAGATCTTGCAAATGATTGAGAAAATAAATATACAAATTGTCTAATATACTACTAAAACAAGAGTGGAAGAACTTCATAGCATTCTAAGGACCTCAGAGGAAAGAAATAAGGACACACTTGTTTTCATGAGGGTGGGCAGGAGAGGGAGGTGGGTTACAATTTCAGACTTCATAAGGAGATAGTATTTGAGCTGAGAAAAGGAAGGCTTTTGCACATGAGGGATGAATGGATAAAGGTGAAGGGAGGTATTTAAAACAAAAAGAAGAATCTGAACAAAGTTTCAGGGAGGAGAAGGTATAGAGTACTTAACAAGATGGTCGCATAGCTTTCTCCTTTGGCTAGAACTCTTGGCCTGAGTATACATGTGAATTATACTAGAAAGGGCTGACTTATTTGTTATTGGTTCAGTGTGGGCAGTGGGGAACCCAGAGAAGGTTTTGGATTGGGAGAATGGCCTGATCAGTATTTTACAAGAAGAGCAGTCTAGCAACAGTGCTTAAATCTGAGGCAAAAAGAGTCTAGAAAGTATGGAGATCAATCACAGTTGTTAAGTTATGGCTGTGGAAAAAGAGAAAGTAAAGAGTTAACACAAGGTGCATTTTCACCACGACTTGGTAATAGAGTATATCAGGGGAAAGAAAGAAAGGGTATTCCCCACCTGAAAAAAGAGCTGGAAGCTCGATAGTACCACCATGTGAAATGGGATGATTAAAAAGGAAGTTTAAGAAAGAAAGAATTTCAGTTTTGAATATTCTGACTCACTTCTGTCCACACATTAGGATTAATTAGAATAATTACAACGTTTAGTTTAGGGGGAAGACTAAAACTGGGTTTTAAAGTCATTTCCACACTGTGAGGTTGCTGAGCTCATCATAAAGCTGTTTTTGGCACCTTTTGGTTTCAACTCGTAGAGTCAACAGTAGGAACTGAGGCACCACTTGGGAGTGTGTACTTAAGCACACAAATCAAAAGTATGGTGGGAGGTGGTAAATGGCTGTGGTAGGTCATATTTGGAATCTGGCATTTGAAAGGAAGCTGCAGGAGATGAAGAACTAGAATTTTAGCAGCTCATTAATCCTCCAGACCCACCAAAACTGGTATGTGGCGCCCATTACACACCAGGGCCACAAGGAAGGCCTGGCCAGAAAGGGAAAGTCTTGTCCCCGGCCCCCCCACCCCCACCCCCCAGCTCTGGGCAGCAGAGGGAAGTGGGAGAGGTGCCGTGTACTGCCCTGGGGCTAAGGAAACATTTCACCATCTGGTCGGGCCACACCTGCCTTCTGGGGTTTGCCACATACACCAGCCCTCTTTCTCTATTGGCAAGTCACAAACTTCTTTTTTTTAGTCACAAACTCTTAAAATTCTGTATTTTGGATAATATTTAAAACAACACTCCACTTACTTTGTGGGAAGAGGTGCAGATATTTTTTTATTCCAAAGGCAAAACCCATTGTAGAAAGCTTGGAAAGTACAGAATGAGTACTTCCCAAGAGAAAAATCATTCAGCAAACCACTACTCACCCAACTGTTGATGTTTCAGTGTATTACCCTTCCAGTCTTTTCTACTCACATTTTTAACATAGTTGAAAGATTTTCACCTTTAAAATGTGGTTATCCTGGTAGAGCATTATCTAAGAGGTAAGGAATAAATTGACTCATGGACTTGTGAAATTCAAATCTGACCAGCCCCTAGCCCCAAACACCTGACAGCAAAGGCAGGTGCAAAGTGTTAAACCAACTTCAAAGTTTTCCTAAGAACCTCTGGTAATGGATATGACGACATCTGCAAGAAATCACTTTAACAGAAATGCTTCTCGTCTATGCTTCTAGGCTATTTCTTTGTGATTGTGATAATCAAATATTTTGCTAATGGAAAGAAGGGCTGCCTAGAAAAACAGAAAGGAGGGAGAGAAGAAGACATCCCCTACCCATGCTCATTTTCAGTCATAAAATACCTTGTAATAGTCTCATACATTTTCACATATAAGTCACTTGGTTTGATTTCTACAACAACCTTAGGAGATAAGCAGGACTAGTCGACACCAACTTCCAAACAGGTTTGGAAACTGAGGCAAACAGAGGGCAGTACAAGTGGTTGGTGGCAAAGCTAGAACTAGAACTCAGGGGTCCTGCCCCATCCCTCTTCCAGAGCCCCCTGCCCCCAGCAGATCCTCCAAAGAAGGGCCAGGTGCCCGCTCCTCACAGAGTCCAGAGCCCTCGCTGGGTCAGTGTGATACCAGCACATCTTCTGTTTCACTAGTCCGGATGCAAAAACAAAAATCCACTCTCCCTTTTTCTGCCTCCAAGTTTTTTTCAAATGTATTGTCAGGACTAATATCTGCAAACAGGAATAATAGCTTTTGAGGGCCTGGTATGTTCCAGGAGCCCTACCAAAATGTGATCACATTTAGTCCTTACAAGAACCCCACAAGGAAAGGATCATAATACCTATTTAACAAGTTAGAACAACAACAGGTAGCAGTTGTCACTGCCCCTTAAAAAGCACCAACTCCCTTACCCCTTTCCCCCTGTCCTGGCCACCATCTAGCAGATGTGAAGATGGGCAGCTCAGAAGAGGTATCCTGGATCTCCTTGTTCTGTGGGCTCCGTGGCAATAAATTCTTCCATGAAGTGGATAAGACTACATCCAGGACAAGTTCAACCTCGCAGGGCTCAATGAGCAAGTGCCCCACTATCAGCAAGTCCTAGACATGATTTTGGACCTGGAGCCTCATGAAGAGCTGGAAGACAACCCCAACCAGAGTGATCTGATTGAGCAGGCAACTGAGATGGTATATGGATTAATCCATGCCTGTCAAATCCTCACCAACCATGGTATCGTCCAGATGTGGGAAAAATACCAGCAGGGAGACTTCAGCTACTATCCCCATATATACTGTGAGAACCAGCCAATGCTTCCCAGGAGAGGCCATGGTGAAGCTCTACTGTCCTAAGTACATCAGCACTGGCTTCCCTCACACGCTCTTCATGGTGCACCCCGAGCTCCGACCTAAGCAGCCTGCTAACCAGTTTGTGTCCAGGCTCTGTGGTTTCCAGATCCATCCAATAGCTTACCAGCTGCAGCTCCAAGTTGCCAGCAACTTTAAGAGTCCAGTCAAGACAATTCATTGATTCCCCACTCTATATCTGTCCCTCAGTCTTTGACAGGCCCATTCCTTTGCTGCCACCCTTTCAGGAATCTTTCATGGTTTTCAGTTTAAATTAAAGGAGCCATTATTGTGGTGGGAATATGAAATAAAGTGGAAGAAAAGGCCATGAAAAACAACAACAACAAAATGAGAACCTCAGCAACTTGCCCAAGGTCCTACCATACAGCTCAGCCAGACTCTGAAACCCTTTTCTTCTCTATTTTCCCACATTCTTGACATTTAGAGGCATTTGGCTCTTGGAGTGAGCTGGACCCTCTCTCTTGCAAAGGAGGAAAACCCTCTTCCTCCTTTAACTCCTCATAAACTCTCTGCTCCTCAGGCCTCTCAGAACCCACCAGTGAGACCAGTCCCCATGACATTCCCCTCTTCTGCTTCACCTTGTATTCTCACTGTGGTCAGGCAGGGCCCATTCTAAGGACCTTCCCTCACCAAGGAGAGCCTGCAGGGTGGGGACTCAGAGCCTTCCAATTCAGCCAAAACTAGCCACAGGCCATAGTATGAAGATGTCCAAGCAATGAAGATGCAGTTGTCTTCAAATCAGTAAACAATGCAAATACACTGGCTGTCCAACACACCATGACAAGAAAATATTTCAGCTACAAAATATAAGCCTAATGGGTTTAGATTCTGTTGGGTGATTAAAAAAGTCCCTCCCCAGAGAAAGTTCCAGAGCAAACCCAAACCTGGAGGCCCTGGCAAGAGCTGACATATCAGGGCAGGCAAACAGTCTCCTGAGAAAGCCTCTGCAAAAGTACATTGAAACATGCAAGACGGAAGGACAGGAGCTCCTATCTCCACTGTTCTGGGCCACTGGCCAACTTGTGGCAGAGTCACCATGGCAGTGGGGGTGACCCTGAGCAGAGCCTTCCTGCTGGTGATTTTATTTACATAAGTACAGGAGAGGAAATGAGCACAGAGATGGACAAGATAATTCACACTGAAATATATGAATATTTTCACCAAAGCCATTCCATTTTCTCACAGCAACTCACTGAAATCACATATGTCTGCCCTTTATTAGAACTGAAAATTCACTTAACGGTATCTCAGTAACCTTTCAATAATTCATTCATTAAGTTCCTGTATACTAGATGGATAGGTTATGAACAAACAAAATTAAAAAGCCATGATCCTTCAAATTTTTATGATTTCATTTATACAAAATACCTAGGATGAACAAAGTCATAGAAATGGAAAGTAGATTACAGGTTATTAGAGGGCTGGGAGTGAGAGGAATGGGGAGTTATTACTTAATGGGTATAGTTTCTATTTGAGATGATGTTTTGGAAATGGACAGTGATAATGATCCTGTAATATTGTGAATATAATCAATAACAATGAAATGTACACATTAAAGGGGTTAAAAATGGGAGATTATGTGTTGTATATATGTTACCATAATACATTTTTTAAAAGAAGCTGTGAGTCCTTGGCCTCAAGGAACTCAGGATTTAATCAGTAGCAAAATATATTTATATTACCAGATAATTTCTTGGATGTCTGTATTTGTATAAAGCTCAATGGAAGTACAGAACACAGAACATCTAAAATTAGCAGAGGAAAACGGGGAGGGCTTCAAAGGAGGTGGTGTTTGGGCTAAGTAGAGTTAACAAGATGGACTATAGAAGACAGTATATTCGGGTAAGGAAGAAAATCAAGAATAAAGGTGGAGTATTAGGGGAAGATGGCAGAGTTGGATGCTCCAGGAACCAGTCCTTCCATCCAAACAGTTATTAAAGAGGCAGGAATTAAGCTTCTCTGAGCTCTCTCCAAAATATTTCGGCCTTTTAGCCTCTCATAAAGGACATCAGTAAGAGGATAAGACCTACCTCAAATAGGCTGGGTCACATCTCCATGGGAACAACCTAAGCAAAAGGTCCCACCCACAGTAGATCTGCACCCACAGAGATGGATTAAAAGAACACGACCTTTTCTGGGGTACACAATAAATTCAAACCAGCACAGAGGAGTTCTCTGCTACACATTTCAGATGGAGCACGGCTCTGCTGACAACTTGATTTGGGACTTCTGGCCTCCATAGCTGCCAGAGGCTAAATAATCTCTGTTGTTTGAAACCACCCAGTTTGTGTCACTTGGTTACAGCAGCCCTAGGAAACAGTCATCCTAAAACCTTTTTTGGTCTCAGAACCCCTTTAAACTCTTGAAAATTATTGAAGACCCCCAAGGAGCTTTTCTTGTGGGGGTTTTATCCAGCCATATGGACCATATTCGAAATTAAAACAGAGAGACTGTTCGAACATGGGAATGCACACGCATACACTCCATCAGCTGCTGGCACAGTGATGTCATTGCACGTCATGCCTGGGAAGCCCCACCGTGCACTCCAGAGAGAATGGAAATGAAAGAGACAGTGTCGTAGGATTGTTAGGAAAATAGCTTTGACCTCACAGACCTCCTCCAGGGCGATCAGAGACCCACAGTGTTCCTGGACTATTGTTTAAGAACCACCAAGTCTATGGCACAACCCTGCTTCAAAGGCTCCTGGGACTGTAGCACCTCTTGGAAGAAAGCTTCAGCAGCAGCAAGTGAACTTCAATTCAAGGTGCCTATGACGTCAAAATATTCTATTCCTCTGGATATGATCTAGAGAATTCTTGCACATGTACATGTACAGAAAGTCATATACGAGAACATGCATAGGAACGTTCCTTGCTTTTACAATCTGGAAATGATCTGAGTGTCCGTCAATGGGAGAATTGATGAATAAATGATGCTCTGTTTATGCAATATAATCCTACACAGTAGCTAAAAGTGTCAACATAGGTAAGTCCCCAACTCAAAATGGGATAAACAAAGCAAGTTGTAGAAGAAAATGACCAGTATGAACCCATTTGATTAACTTCAAAGCTTGCAAGACAATGCTACGTATTATTAATGGATATACATATATAGGTCGTATTTCACAGACACAAAATTCAAGATAGCAGTTACCCTTTTGGGGAATGAGAGAGGAAATGAGACAAGGAGGAGCACATCATGGGTTTTAGTTGTGTCTCTGATGTTTTAATTCATAAAATAACAGTAAAATGGATTGGGGGGAAATAATATGTTTTGAAGATTGGAATAAAAAAGTCAAATAAAATAAGTTTCTAAATACCAAAAAAAAAAGAGGCAGGAATTGTCTGAATCAACTACTGTGAAACTCTGAGGTCTAGTAGAACACTGTGCACATCCAGGGAAAGCAAGAGGAAGAGGCTGGTAAAGTGCAGTAAACACCAGTGAATTGTACTCTCCCAACAACAGCTACAATTGCCCATCCCACAACCACATGGCAGGCAGCCATGCAGTCCTCAAACCCATCTCCTGGTGCAGCTTGCAGGTGCCGATGGGCTACAAAGACTTAGTTCCCCAAGATCCAGGGTGTGCTGTCCAATTTCTTTTTTGATTAGCTACTTCAGATCACTGGGGGCCCATTTCTGAGGGCAGCTACTATTTCAGTCCACCTCAGCAAAAACAGCAGAAGAATCTTACAGATTCCCTTCCTCAAAACTATGGAAAATGGTTAAAGGACTGCATTTACTGGGAAAGCACTGACTCAAGAAAACAGTTTCAAAGAACAATAGGAGAAACTTCTGGCACCCTTGCTGGCCCCTCCCTCATCCCTTCCCAAGGGTGATGTGGAGCCAGCAAGTGCTCCTTATGTGGGTCCCTGGCCTCCTTCTGGCTGGTAAAGACAAACCTAGGAAACCCCTCTCTAGCTCACACCTTCTCCAATAATTTGTCCTCTGGAAAAAAGCAGTTTGGGATAGTGAAAGTACTATAAGAAACAATTGAGTTGGGAAGCCTGGAGCAAAGGCTTACCTGCTCTAAGTCCTGTGGTGGAACATCAAAGAGGGAGAAGTTCTGCTTCCTAAGGAGTAGGAGGGGCTTTCAAACTCACGTAAATAGGACAACTACTAAAGCCAGTGGTAAGCACATGCCCAGGACAAGACATGGGCTCAGAAAAGAAAGGGAGAACTCTGTACTCTGCATTTGCCTTGGGTTGACTTTCTTGACAGGTGGCCTAAACTCTGAAGGAGAGCACCAGCCAACTAAACCCAAATTGCAAAGACAATGAAAGGTATTTTTTGCATTTGGTTTCTTTGGTTTTAGTTAGCTCCTAGCACTCAACATCTCTCTCATCTCACTAGTTAGACACAAACCTAAGAAACAGACATCTCATGGACTGAATCCCAGAGTTAATATTTTTAAATATTGAAATGTACAGTGTGCAAAATATTACAAGACAAAAAAACAGGAAATGATGATAGCCATCCAAAAGAAGAGACTAAAAATCCAGAAAACATCTATGAAGAAGACCAGAATGTGGACAAAGGCTTAAAAATATAAATATATCTTCATTATGTTCAAGAAGATGAAGGAAAATACAGAGAAGGAACTAAAGGATATCAGGAAAACAATGAATGAACAATATGAGACTCTCAATAAAGAGATAAATTTTTAAAAGGCACCAAACAGAACTATTAGAGTTGAAGACCACAAGAATTTAAATTAAAAGTTCCCAGGAGGACCTCAGCATCAGATTGGAGCTGTCAAAAGAAATAATCAGTGAACTCAAAGGCAAAAGCATTGAAATGAGTCAGGCTAACAACCAGAGAGAAAAAGGAATTAGAAAAAGCAAAGAATAGTCTAAGAGACCTGTGGAACACCATCAAGTGTACCAATAAATGCATTATGGGTGTCCCAGGGGGAGAAGAATGAAAGAAAGGAACAAAAGGAGTATCAAAGAAATCATGATAGAAAACTTCCCAAACTCTGCAAAATATCTGAATATATACATCCAAGAAGCTTATAAAACACCTAACAGGATAAACCTGAAGAGAAATTTTCCATAAATTTGATTGCCAATAATGATCGCATGGTCAGATGCAAACGACAAGGAGGAAGTTCTCACGCTACCAAAGAAAAGCAATATGTTATGTACAAGGGAGTACTCCCGATTAGATTAAGTTGTAACTTTTCATCAGTAAAACAAGGAGACAAGGAAAACATGGGTTGAAATACTTAAAAGTGCTGAGAGAAAACAACTGCCAACAAGAATTTTGTAACTGGTGAGACTTTCTTTCAAAAATGAGGAAGAGATGAAAACATTCCCTGATAAACAAAAGCTGCAGAGTTTGTCACCACTAGATCTGCCCTACAAGCAATGTTAAATTCTTCAAGCTGAAAGAAAATGGATCAAAGAAAATAGATCAAAGTGGCAAAGAGAAATAAAGACATCCAGTAAAGGCAACCATATGGATAATTATAAATGCCAGTCCTATTGTATTGTATTTTTGGTATGTCACTCCTCTTTTTTCTCACAGGTGTTAAAATGCAAATGCATGAAAAGTAGTGATAAATCTATGGTTTGGGACATACAATGTAAAAGATATAATTTGTAACAAGTACCAAAAAAAAGTGGGGAGACCAAGGGGTATAGTAACAGTTTATGTGCATGTTATTGAAGCTAAGTTGGTATCAAATCAAACATGGTGGTTATATGCTTAGGATTAGGTTGTTAAATTTTAACCCCATGGTAACCACAAAGAAAATATATGAAGTATATAGGCAGAAAGATATTGTAAAGGGATTCAATATAGAACAACACAAAAATCAAATAAATATGAAAGTAGGCATTAATGGAAGAATTTGGGGACAAAAATGGTATAAGATTTACAGACTAAACAGCAAAATGGCAGAAGAAAGTAGTTACTTTATTTGTAGTTACTTTAAATTATCAGTAGTTACTTGAAATGTAAATGGATTAAATTCTCCAGTCAAAAGGTGGAGGTAGGCACAATGGATATAAAAACATGGCCCAACTATATGCTATTTACAAGAGACTCACTTAAATGCAAAGACAGAAGTTGGTTGAAAGTAAAAGGATAGAAAAACATACATCATGCAAATGTAATCAAAAGAGAACTAGGGAAAGTATACTAATATCAGATAAAAACAGACTTATAAAAACTATTACAAGGGGCAAAGTCATTACATATGCATAAAGGGATCAAGTCAACAAGACATAAATGTAAATGCACCTTACAGCAGGGACCCAAAAGAAATGAAATAAATATGGACAGATTTGAAGGGTAAAATAACTGGTTCTACATTAATAGTAGGAGCTGTCAATATATCACTTTCAATAATGGATAGGACATCTAAACAGAAAATAAATAAAGAAACAAAAGACTTGAATGATACTCTAAACCAGATATACCAAACAGACATATATAGAACACTTCTCCCAACAGCAGGAAAATGTGCATTCTTCTCGAGTACACATAGTTCATTCTCCAGGATAGACCATATGTTAGGTCCCCAAACAAGAATTAAATTTTAAAATACTGAAATCACACAATGTACATTCTCCAACCCCAATGGAATGAAGCTAACCATGAACAGTAGAGGGATAATTGAATATGTGGATATTAAAAAAAAGGCACAAACAACCAGTGGGCCAAAGAAGAAATCACAAGGGAAATTAGAAAATATCTTGAGGCAGATGAAAATGAAAACATAACATACCAAAATGTTTGGAATGCAGCAAAGGCAGTTCTGAAAGGGAAATTTATAAATGCTTACTTTAAAGAAAAGAAAGATAAAACAGAGACCTAACCTAAAAACTGGAGGTTCTCAAAAAAAAAAAAAAAAAGAGCAAACAGAAGGAAATAAAGATTAGAGCAGTGATAAATGTTGTAGAGAATTTTAAAAAATAAAATCAGCAAATTCAAAAGTTAATTCTTTGAAAAAATCAACAAAATTGACCAACTGTTGAACTGACAAAGAAAAAAAGAGGATGCAAATAATAAAATCAGAAATGAAAGGGTGGATACTACCACTAACCCAACAGTATTAGATAATCTACCTGCAATGGACACATACCTAGAAACACACAAATGACCTTCACTGATTCAAGAAGAAATAGAAGATCTCAATAAACCATAACTAGTAAACAGATTGACCTCAATAATCAAAAACCTCTCAACAAAGAAAAGCCCAGGGCCAGATGGCTTCACAGAGGATTTTATCAAATATTCCGAAAAGAAATAGCATCAATCCTGCTCAAATGCTTCCAAAAAATGAGAAGAAAGGAATACTACCTAACTCATTTATGAAGCTAGTATCACTCTAATGACCAAAAACAGGTAAGGATGCTATAAGAAAGGAAAACTTCAGGCTAATCTCACTAATGAAAATAGATGCAAAAATTCTCAATTAAATGCCGGCAAATCAAATCCAATGACACATTAAGAGAATTATATACCACAACCAAGTGGGTTTACACCAGGAATGCAAGGGTGGCTCAACACAAGAAAATCAATCAACATAATACACACATTAACAAATCAAAAGGGAAAAATCACATGATCATCTCGATTGATGCTGAAAAAGCATTTGACAAAATTCAGCATCCCTTTCTGACAAAAACACTTCAAAATGCAGGAATCAAAGGTAACTTCCTCAATATGTTAAGGGCATATATGAAAAACCCATAACTAGCATCATACTCAACAGGGAGAGATTGAAAGTCTTCCCCCTGAGATTGGAAACAAGACAAGGATACCCTCTGTCGCCACTGTTATTCAACATTATACTATTAGCTCTAGCTAGAGCAATCAGGCAAGAAAAAGAAATTAAAAGGCATCCAAATTGGAAATGAAGAAGTAAAACTTTCATTATTTGCAGATGACATGATACTATACTTGAAAAAACTGAGAAATCTACAACAAAGCTATCTGAGCTAATAAGTTGAGCAAAATGGCGGGATAACCACCCTCCCCCTGTCTGCATGGGACATGACTCCCAGGGGTGTGAACCTTCCTGGCAATGTGGGACAGAAATCTTAGAATGAGCTGAGACTTGGCATCAAGGGATTGAGAAAACCTTCTCGACCAAAAGGGGGAAGAGAGAAATGAGACAAAATAAAATGTCGATGGCTGAGAGATTCCAAACAGAGTCGAGAGGTGATCCTGGAGGTTATTCTTATGCATTAAATAGATACCGTCTTGTTGGTTAAAATGGAGTGAAGAGACAGGAGGGAGCTGCTTGAGGGTGTGGAGCTGTGTTCCAGTGGCCATGTTTCTTGGAGATGGTTGTATGGTGATGTAGCTTTCACAGTGTGACTGCGTGATTGTGGAAGCCTTGTGACTGATGTTCCTTTTGTCTGCCTTGTTGGTGGAGGAGCAAAACACGCGGAGTGGAGAAGGAAAACAGGGGGAACAAGGGTTGGAATGGGTTTGGTGGAGTGAGATGCTGGTGGTTGGTGGGGTGGGGGAGGGTTGTGGTGTGTGAATTTTTTTCTGTTCTCTTTTTGTTTCTTTTTCTGGGTTGATGCAGATGTTCTTGGGGGTGATCGCGATGGTGGGTGTGCAGTTGTGTGATGATGTGAATTGCTGATTGTGTGGGTGGAACAGAATGATTGTATGTGAAGAATTTGTTGTCATATTTTTAGAGAAAAAATAAATTAAAAAAATTTTTAATGATGGGATACAAGATTAATCTGCAAAAATAATGTTTCTATACACAAGCAATAATCTAAACTGAGGAGACAATTAAGGAAAAAATTCTATTTGAAACAACAATAAAAGAATTGTGTACCTGAGAATAAACTTAACCAGAGATATAAAAGACCTGTACACAGAAAACTATAAAACATTGCTAAAAGAAATCAAAGAAGATTTAAATTGGTGGAAAGACACTGCCTGCTCCTGGATAGGAAGGTTAAATGTAGTTAAGACAACAATTCTACTCAAATTGATTTACAAATCTCAATGCAACAACAATAAAAATTTCAACAACCTACTCTGAAGAGTTGGAAAAGCTAACTACCAAATTCATTTGGAAGGCAGAGAGACCTCAAATAGCTAAAAATACCCTAAAAAAAGAATGAAGCAAGATGGAAAGATAGAAGTATTGACCAAAGGAATTGAATTGAGAGTGCAGAGATAGACCACCAAATCAATGGTCAACTGATCTTTGACAGGGTCCCCAAATCCACTAAACTGGGACACAATATTCTTTTCAATAAATGGGCATGGGAGAACTGGATATCAACAGACAAAAGAATGAAAGAGGACCACTGCCTTACACCCTGTGCAAAAATTAATTCAAAGTGGACCAAACACCTAAACATAAGACCCTGTACCATAAAATTCCTAGTAGAAAATATAGGGAAACATCTGTAAGACCACATAATAGGAGGTAACTTCCTAAACTTTTCACCCAAAGCACAAGCAACGAAAGAAAAAAAAATTAATAGGAACGTCTCAAAATCAAATGTTTCTGTGCCTCAAAGGATTCTGTCAAAAGGGAAAAGGTAGCCAACTCAATGGGAGAAAAATATTTGGAAATCACATATCAAATAAAAGTTTGATATTCTATAAACCTTAAAAAATCATAGAACTCACCAACAAAAGAACAACCCAGTTATAAAATGGGCTGAAGATATGAATAGACATTTTTCCAGAGAACAAAAACAGATGGCTAAAAAGCACATGAAGAGATGCTCACTTTCATTAGCTATAAGGGAAATGCAGATCAAGACTATAATGAGACACCATTTCAACCTATAAGAATGGTTTCTATTTAATAGGAAACAACAAATGTTGGAGAGGATGTGGAGAAACTGGGACACTTATGCACTGCTGGTGGAAATGTATAATGGTACCGCCTCTAAGGAAAAAAGTTTGGTTTATTAGAAAAACAGATATGTAGTTTATTAGAAAACTAAATACAAAGTTGCCCTACATCCTGGCAATACACATTACTCAGTATATACCCAGAAGAGCTGAAAGCAGTGATGCAGTCATTTGTACGCTGACGCTCATAGCAACAGTATACACAATCACCAAAAGATGGAAGCAATCTAAGCGCTCATCAACAGATGAGTGGGTAAACAAAATGTGGCATATACAGACAATGGAATATTACGCAGCAACAAGATGAAGTCCTGAAACGTGACAACATAGATGAAACATGAGGACATAGTGCTGAGTGAAATAAGCCAGACACAAAAAGACAGACAACTGTATGATTTTGCTAATATGATCCCAGGAAAGGGAAACTCAGAGGCTTATAATATAGAATACAGGGGACCTAGAGATACATAGAAGCTAGAGATGGGTGAATGAATGACTAATGAGGTTGAACATAAAATAAGAGGATGATAAGGGAATGAATAGAAGTGAAAGCAGTTCATTAGTGAGTTCATAAGTAATTTTGCCATATTGAAGGTGAATATGATGGAAAGGGGTTGTATAGAGCCATGTATCCCATTGTAGTTCTTGCATGAACTACATCAAAAGTATGAATCTTGGACAAAGAGTTAATAATAGAGCGGTGTAGGGGGGAAACTACTATTGCATGCTGTGGTCTATATTTAACAGGAAAACATCAACAGTACCACAGCAATACCAGAGTTACATAATTGAGAGGGGGGAAGGAGAGGTGTAAAGGGAAAGTTTGTACCTTGTTTGGTGAGGGTGTATTCATTAGTTATTTTTCTCTTTGGAGCAGTGAAAATTGTTTAAAAATGAGAATGTAGATGATTATAAAACTAAATAAGGATAATGTGAGACATGGGTTGTTGACTTTGGGCCCTATACATGATGCTTAATGGATGGAGATGGCTGAAGGATACAGCGACTGAGAGGTTGAATGGCAAACTGTGGTATACGTATGATCGAATATTGTGCTGCTGCAGAAAGGAATGAAATCGTGGGGCATGCAAAGAGGAGAATGAACCTTGGGGACATTATATGGTGCAACATAAGCCAGAAACAAAAGAACAAATATCGTATGATCTCTTTTAGAAAATGCTTATGAGAAAATAGGGGCCTAGATTGTAAGCTTTTATGGCAGTCACACTTAGTCCAGAGCTGTAATTGTTATTTCTTGATTTTGAGATGCTGTGATATATATGTATAACCTGATTATCTCCCTGGAACTTGGACTACCTGTGTGACACCTAATTAGTAGTACTGCATCTCTGAAAGTCATCATTGCTATGTTCAACAATCTGTTAAAGAAACCAAAAAAGAAATCAGGCTTCAATTAGAGATGATAACAAAGCTGATTAGGTTAGGACTAAGGTGAATCAGAATACAGGGGTAAGGATGACATTGTCTATTAGAACTTCACCTACTCTATAATATCAAATGAAGAAAGGTTTATTTCTGTCCAAAATGTAAATTTTCTGTAGCACATATTCTAACTCAACTTGTCTGGATAGCTCATTTAAACAGCCCAAACAACCAGAGGCCAGAATGGGAATGAGGGCTTATAATTCTGTATAGTTTAAGGGAATACCTGGACACATACCAAATTATGTTGGGCAATTAATTAAAAAGTATTGGCAAAGTCCCTTGAGGGATGGGAGAAAAAATATGGAACTATTAAACTTTGCCACCAGAGAAACCCCTGATACTGCCTCAGATATTAGGGACTTCCAAGTCCATAGACCAAGCCCTCGATCTTGAGGCTTGCTTTTGTGAAGTTTATTTCTATAGCTGAGACCCTAAGCCTATCTACAGTTATGCCTAAGAGTTACTTCCAGAAAACCTCTTTTGATACTCAGATATGGGCTCTCTCTCTAAGCCCAGCTCTGTAAGTAAAATCATTACCCTCCCCCACTACGTGGGACATGACATCCAGGGGTGAAGGTCTCCCTGACAATGTGGGAGATGACTCCCAGGGATGACCCTGGCCCTGGCACCATAGGATCAACAATGCCTTCCTGACCAAAGAGGAAAATAAATGTAACACAATAAGGTACCAGTGGCTAAGAGAGTTAAAATAGAGTTGAGAGGCTATTCTGGAGGCTGCTCTTAAGCAAGCTTTAGCTTGATATTGCTAATTACCACGGTTTGCCAAACCCCAACCAAAACCATTTCTGTCAACCCCTAAAGAACACTTAGGGCTCTATCTGAGATTCCACAAAAGTTTCATGCACTAAGGATTACTTTCCATAAACCTACAACCTCCAGATGGGTTCTCAGGCCTAGATGAGTCCTGAAACCCAGAGGGACCAGCCTCTCCAGAACATCAACTAGTTCCATCCCCTATCCCATATTATCGACGCCTCTTTTCAACATGAAAAAGTTAGAAAGGGCAGAGTCTAAACATCCCTAAAAATTGGGAAAAGGATCAAAAGAGAAGGAGGAGTTATAAAAGAGAAATAGGATTTAACAAATGAGTATGAATGCTGAATACTGATATTTCTTTTAGTCTCCAATGTCTTGAAGCAGCTCAAAGGTAAAAACAAAATTGTAGAACTGTAACCCATACCAAACTCTGAAATCTGTTTCATAACTTCTTGGTACAATGTATTTTGAAATGTATTGCTTTTTTGTGTATATGTTATATTTCATAATAAAAAAATGTTTTAAAAAGAAAAAAATAACATTAAACAGGTTACTTACTCCAAAATATATATATACATATATTAGCAAATCAAATTGCATTAAAGGCTCATCCACCATGATCAAGTGGGATTATCCCTGGCATACTTAAAGAGTAGTTCAACACAAGAAAATCAATTAATGTAATATACCACATTAACAGAATAAAGGGGGAAAAATGCAGAATTGTGTCAATTGATGCAGAAATGTCATTTGACAAAATCCAGTACCTCTTATTGATAAAAACATTAGAAAACCAAGAATAGAAGGAAACTTCCTCAAGTTGATAATGGGCATATATAAAAAACCCACAGCTCATAACATATTCAATAGTGAAAGACTGGAACCTTTCCCTCTAAGATCAGGAACAAGACAAGGATGTCCACTGCCAGCACTGTTATTCAAAATTGTACTGGAAGATCTAACCAGGGCAATTAGGCAAGAAAAAGAATAAAAGACCTCCAAATTGGAATGGAAGAAGTAAAATTTCCCTGTTGGCAGATGGCAAGATCCTAAAAACTAAAAATTCTGAAAAATCCACAACAAACCTCCTAGAGACAATACACACTAACTAGACAAAGTGGTGGGTACAAGATCAATATCCAAAAATCAGTAGTATTTTGCTATTACCAGTAATGAACAATCTGAAGAAGAAATCAAGAAAACAAATCTATTTTCAATAGCAACTGAATAGAAATATCTAGGAATAAAATCTGACCAAGGAGGGGGAACAAAAACAAAAGAAAACAAAAACAAAAACCACCCAAAACCTTGGAGCTTGTCATTGGACAAGAGCTCATAATCCATAATTGCAAACTATGTGAGGAAACATGTCACTGTGTGTGAGTCAGCAGATATAATAATGGTATGGTTCAACCCATATGTTCTCTGTCATTTAGTTGGAAGCTTAAAACATTTAGGCGGAGCTTAAAAAGCTTAAAATGATTTATTATTTTTCAGAATTTTGTGGGTTGACTGGGGTGTTCTTCAGCTTGCCTAACCTAGGTCATCCTACAGTTGCAGTCAGATTTAGCTGATACAGCTGGAAGGTCCAAGAGGAACTCACCCACAGGTCTGGGGCCTTCGCTATGAGCTGGATGCTTTTCCATGGGTCCTCAAAATGATTAGTCTCAAGGACACATTCCAAGAAGCAAGTCCCTATGCACAAGCTCTCACCAAACCTTTGCACTTGCTGATATCCCATTGGCCAAAGCACATAACGTGGCCAAGCCCAGAATCAATGCAGGAAGGGCCCACACAGGGCATGAATTCTGAGAAGCATGGTTCATTGGGAGGCCACCAAATTCTGGATTTAAAAAAAGAAAGTGTTCTTTGAAAATCCACAATCCAAACCCTATCTACACAGAGCTTTGGGTTTAAATCTACACTACTTACATGGTTCTGGAATCTGCAAACTAAACAAGTAACATAGTAGTGGTCCCTGGCTGATAAAACCACTGATGCACCTGACAGAGCAGATATACTTTCTCTGTGGAGGGAAGTCTCCTCAACCCAGGCCAGAGAAAGTTCTCACAGATGAAAATCCACTGAACAAGAGCTCATAATCCATAATTGCAAACTATGTGAGGAAACATGTCACTGTGTGTGAGTCAGCAGATATAATAATAGTATGGCTCAACCCATATGTTCTCTGTCATTTGGTTGGAATTATATTGTATGAAGCCTTTTCAGATTGGCTTATTTCACTTAGCAATATGCATTTAAGATTCCTCCATGTCTTTTAGAAGCACTGAATAATATTCCATTGCATGGATATGCCACAGTCTGTTTATCCATTCACCTATTGAAGGACATCTTAATTGCTTCTAATTTTTGGCAAATATGAAGCTGCTATAAACATGCAGGTTGAGTGATCATTTTTCAAAGTACATCAGTTCATCTAACTCCCCTGCTCAATCCCTGGCTCTCCACTTCTTTCCAAGTAAAAGCCAAAGTCCTTACGTGATCTTCAAAGCATATGCCTTCAAAACCTGCTCCCAACACTGGCCTCATCAGGAGGCTTACCCTCTCCCCCAATCTGTTCCTACTAGACCAGCCTCTGTGCTAGTCCCCCAACACGTGGGCCACGCTCTCATCTTAGAGCTTTGCACGAGCTGTGTCCTAACAGTTCCTTCCCCTGATAACCACAGTGCCCACTCTATGCCCTCCTTCAAGTCTTTACTCAAATGTCAGTGTCTCAAAGGGGCCTATCTTAAAACCACCCAATATAAAATCATAACCCACTCCCATCCCACACAGGCATAACACAACCTCTTTACCCTGCTCTACTTCTTCTATGTAACGTAGTATTTATTGTCTTTCACAATGTTGGATAATTTATTATATTCTAATTGTTTGTTCTATATATTATTTATTCTGTTTGCTAAGCTATACATAACTAGATGTCAGGAATCTTCATTTTCCTCACTGAAAATCTTAAGCACTTGGAATTGTGTCTAGCATATAGCAGGACCTCAATAAATATTTGTTGAATGAAAAAAAAAAAATCTGACCAAGGATGTATAGGACTTATACACAGAGAACAACCAAACATTGCTAAAAGAAATCAAAGAAATCCTAAATAAATGGAAGACCATTCTGTGTTCAAGGATTGGAAGACCAAATATTGTGAAGGTGTCAATTCTACCCAAGGTGATTGACAGATTCAATGGAATTCCAAAATTCCAAATTTCCATTTGCAGAAATGGAAAAGCCAATAATTGAATTTAGGAACCCCAAATAGCCAAGGTCACCTTGAAAAAGAAGAATGAAGTTGGAGGACTCATACTTCCAGATCTTAAAACTTACTACAAAGCCATGGTAATCATAACAGCATGGTACCGACACAAGGATGCATACATAGACCATTTGGATTGAATTTAGAGCTCAGAAATCAACCCTCACATTTATGGCCAATGGATTTTTTACAAAGGTGCCAGATCCAATCAATTGGGAAAGAATAGCCTCCTCAACAAATAGTGCCGGGAAACCTGGATGTCCTTATGCAAAAGAATGAAGGGGGAACCCTACCTCACACCACATACAAAAATCAACTTAAATGGATCAAAGACCTAAATTTAAGAACCAGAACTATAAAAGTCCTAGAAGAAAATGTATGGAAATCTTCAGGACCCTGTGTTAGGCAATGATTTCTAGGACTTTACACTCAAAGCACAAACAACAAAAGTTAAAGATAAATGGGGAGACTTCTGGAGAAGATGGCGGCTTAGTAAGACGCGCAGGTCTTAGTTCCTTCTCCAGAACAGCTACTAAAGAAACAGAAACGGTACAGAACAGCTCCCGGAGCCATGACAGAGACCAAAAAGACAGCGTACCCCATTCTGGAACGGCTGAACCGGCTGGGAGAATCCGCTGCGGTGAGATCCCCGAGGGGCGCGCGCTTCCCCGGGCTGTGGCGGCTGGCAGCCGGAGCCCCTCCCTCCCTCCTTCCTGGGCCGGCTGGGAGATTTGGACAGGCGGTCCCCTCAAGCCGCGGCGGCCAGCGCCCCCACCCCCGCCACACGCAGATTCCCGGGCCGGCTGGGAGATTCGGATTGGCACTCCCCCAAGCCGCTTCGGCTGGCGACCCTCCCCCACAGCGAGAGTCTTCCAAAGTTAAAGGAGCCACAGCATCTTTTACTAGTGGGAACAGCAGACAGACGAGAACCACATACTGGACAGGATAAGAAAAACAGAGCCCAGAGATTTCACAGGAAAATCTTTCAACCTGCTGGGTCCCACACCCAGGGAAATCTGATTAAATGCCCAGACGCCAGCAGAAGATAACGGATCATGCCAGGAAAATTGAAGATATGGCCCAGTCAAAGGAACAAACCAATAGTTCAAATGAGATACAGGAGCTGAAACAACTAATGCTGAATATACGAACAGAAATGGAAAACCTCTTCAAAAAACAAATCAATAAATTGAGGGAGGACATGAAGAAGACATGGGCTGAACAAAAAGAAGAAATAGAAAGTCTGAAAAAACAAATCACAGAACTTATGGGATTGAAGGACAAAGTAGAAAAGATGGAAAAAACAATGGATACCTACAATGGTAGATTTAAAGAGACAGAGGCTAGAATTAGTGATTTGGAGGATGGAACATCTGAATTCCAAAAAGAAACAGAAACTATAGGGAAAAGAATGGAAAAATTTGAGCAGGGGATCAGGGAACTGAATGATAATATGAAGCGCACAAATATACGTGTTGTGGGTGTCCCAGAAGGAGAAGAGAAGGGAAAAGGAGGAGAAAAACTAATGGAAGAAATTATCACTGAAAATTTCCCAACTCTTATGAAAGACCTAAAATTACAGATCCAAGAAGTGCAGCGCACCCCAAAGAGATTAGACCCAAATAGGCGTTCTCCAAGACACTTACTAGTTAGAATGTCAGAGGTCAAAGAGAAAGAGAGGATCTTGAAAGCAGCAAGAGAAAAACAATCCATCACATACAAGGGAAACCCAATAAGGCTATGTGTAGATTTCTCAGCAGAAACCATGGAAGCTAGAAGACAGTGGGATGATATATTTAAATTACTGAAAGAGAAAAGCTGCCAACCAAGACTTCTATATCCAGCAAAATTGTCCTTCAAATATGAGGGATAAATTAAAACATTTTAAGACAAAAAGTCACTGAGAGAATTTGTGACCAAGAGGCCAGCTCTGCAAGAAATACTAAAGGGAGCATTAGAGTCAGATACGAAAAGACAGAAGAGAGAGGTATGGAGAAGAGTGCAGAAAGAAGGAAAATCAGATATGAGATATATAATACGAAAGGAATAGGCTACAGCAGTACTCACTCCAGCTTATTCACCTGAGCAGAATTTTCTATATGGAATTTTAGAGGGATTTAAGTAGAGGACATGAGTGAAATCATGTGGGGAATGATTAACTAATAAATAAAAGGCTAAACAGATACTAAACTTCTGAAAAAATTCAAGATATTTCAAACATAGCCTATTCCCTGCAGACACAGTTTGAATAGTATAATAAACTAAGTGTTTTTATAAACCACTCTATCTATTCTGTTAGACAACATCATTACCTGGAAAGAAATCTGTGCCAGGCAGATTTTGAGTTTGTATGTATATGTTGGGATTATAGTGGGATTGGCAACTTCCTGCCTTCATATTTTGCCTGACCTTTGCTAGCCTGAAAAAACTGTCTCCACCTAAAAAAACTTAAGAAACATAAATACGGAGTCAAGAGAACATAATGGAAATGATTTGGTGTGGAGGAGTCATGTGTTTATTATTTTAATACCCATTCCCCTTTCATTGTTGGCCATTGACCTTTAGCTGGGGCCGTGTATTTTGGGAATGAGGACTCAATTTCAAAGTCCTTTTTCATTTAGGTATGTCCTTATGACTAAGACCTAGTTAAAGGCACCGGAATGAAATGTCATATGACAGCATGTTTTATTTTCTCCTTTTTTCCATCTTCCATTTCAAATATGGAGATCAAGATACTTGAACTTCAATTTGGATTATGAAGATGAAGGACTACACTTTAAGGATGGAAAATAATAGATTTGGAAAGAGCTCATACCCTAAGGAATAATGTCCTACAGAATTTTACATGAAATATAAATTAATTTCAGTCTTCTTTCAGCCCCTGTTATTTTGGACTTCTGTTGTACTTAAATGAAACTTAGCTTGAATTGATACAGTTAGTGTATTGGGAACATGTTGGAAACATTGACTACTGCCAACTGATGAAGAAAGGAGCAGTGGAAGAAAGAAGAAGAAAAGAACCATTTCCATTGCATCTCCATATTATATCAGGTAACAATCATGAGGCAAGTAACCTTTATATTTATACGCAAGGAGATTAAGTTTCCTAGTTTCTCAGAACTGCTGTCTATGATCATGTGAAAAATCACATGAAAAGAAGCAAGGAACATTCATATGTCAAACCTGGGTAATTATAAAATAAGTTTGAGAAAGAGAGAACAAGGTCTTTTTTATAGGACCTTACAGATATTTTTTCAATTAACTTTACCATCTGCAAACCCTCCACCCACCACACCATATAGTCCTCCTATTAAACCTGATTTCTAGTTTCCAAAAGAGAATAATTAATAAAACTGACATGAAACAACAACAACAAAAAAGATAAATGGGACCTCATCAAAATTAAAAACTTTTGTGCCTCAAAGGACTTTATCGTGAAAATAAAACAACAGCCAACACAATAGTAGAAAATATTTGGAAACCACACATCCTATAATGGTTTACTATCCAGAATACAGAAAGAAATACTTCAACTAAACTAGAAAAAGAGAAATGACCCAATTTTAAAATATACAAAATACTTCAATAGACCCTTCTCCAAATAAGATATACAAATGGCCAAAGAGCACATGAAAAGATGCTCAATATCACTAGCCATCATGGAAATTCAAATCAAAACCACAGTAAGATACAATTTCACACTCACTAGAATGGCTACTGTTTAAACAAGATAAAATTACAAATGTTAGAGAGGATGTGGAGAAATGGAAATATTCATTGTTGGTGGGAATGTAAAATGGTGCAGCCACTGTGAAAGACAGTTTGGCAGTTCCTCAGAAAGTTAAATATAGAATTACCACATGATCCAGCAGTCCCACTTCCAGGTACATACCCAAAAGAATTGAAAGCAAGGACTCAAAAATATTTGCACACTGATATTCATAACAGCATTATTCACAATTGCCAAAAGATGGAAGCAACCCAAGTGTCCATCAACTGATGAATGGGTAAACAAAATGTGGTATATACATATCATGGGATATTAT
This sequence comes from Tamandua tetradactyla, assembly GCF_023851605.1. Taxonomy (NCBI): domain Eukaryota; kingdom Metazoa; phylum Chordata; class Mammalia; order Pilosa; family Myrmecophagidae; genus Tamandua; species Tamandua tetradactyla. The sequence goes on along the minus strand of NC_135328.1, from coordinate 78,127,162 downwards.
TCAGCCATGAAAGGGAATGAAGTTCTGATACAATGCAACCACAGGGATGAACCCTGAGGACATCATGTTAAGTGAATAAGCCAAACACAAAAGATAAATATTGTATGATCTCACTGATACGAAATAATTAGAATAAGCACATTTATAGGCCGAAACTAGGATATAGGTTACCAGAGGCCAGGGAGGGGGTAGAGAATAGGAAGTTAAGGCTTAAATTGTAGAGAGTTCCTGCTGTGGGATGATAGAACAGTTTTGCTGATGAACGGTGGTGACATAGCACAACACTGTGGACGTAACTAACAGCACTGAATTACATATTTGAATGCGGTTAAAAGGGGAAATTTCAGGTAGTAATATGTTACTATAATAAAAATTGTTTTAAACACCCACAGAACTGCAAACACAGTGAACACTGAGGTAAACCATGGGCTACAGTTAACAGTGCAAATATAAAGATGCTCTTTCATGAACTGTAATAGAAGGTAATGATAGGGTGGTACATGAGAACTCTGTACTTTGTGCATGACTTATTTGGCTAACCTACAAAATCAAGGAAAATAAAAGTACAGACGTGTAAGACAGCAAGGTATATTTCCAAAGCTACAAATGCTCTTGTATTGCTGGAACATAAAGCAAAAGCTGAGACGAGGCTGGACGCGGCAGACGCCAGGGCCTGAAGGGCCTTGCACAGCATGGGAAAAACGTTCCATTTTTCTCTGTGGGTGACTGGGAAACGGGCGGGAAAGGGACGAAAAGACCAAGCATTTATGAAAGATCACTGGGGCTACGATGTGGAGGATGGCCTGGAAAGGGCAATGATGCCTGTTAGGAAGCTATTGCATTAGTCCAAGTAAGAGATTTACGGCACCCTGAACTAGGCAGGGGGTATCGGGAGTGGAGACAAGGGACTGACAAGAGCTGTTTAAGACAGTAGCACTGTCAGAGCTTAAAACGTTTGGATACTCTTTGGCATTCACGGCTGTTAATGAACCAAGTCAGGCCTCCCTTTGGCAAGTACTTCCAATGGAAAACAGGGTGTTGGAAATTTTGTTGCTTTTATTTTTTTTTAATTAAATTTTTTTTAATATGGCAATTATAGCTGGATTGTACATAGAGGTGAGAATTGTTTTGATTTTCTTTGGAATTTTCAGCTGAAAGGAGCAGCAATGGGCTTGGGCTATAGGACTCCCTGCTTATATCCTCCTGGCACTGCTGCCCAAGCACAGGACTGAGACCCAGCAGCCCCAAACGGAGTCCAGAGGGACTCTTGTGAGGAGAGAAGGTAAGATTATTCCCAGCCATCAGTCTCTTTCTGTTCTGGCAGCTGCATTCCAAAGACTAATGAGAACAAGGTGCAACATGGTTTAACAATTTTGATACATTCCTTAGCAAAACATAATTTCTTTAAAAACACATAGGCTGCATTGCAGTGACTCCATCAGGCAAGACACATGTCAGGGGAAAAAGCATGAGAAAATCTGGCAGGTATGTCTAACGTGTCAATAAATTGACCTAAGTTTATTTTCACAAAACCAAATGGTCAGACTTGCTTGTGGTCTCCTACCAAAGAGTAAGAATTACTCCCTGGAGAGGATAATCAAAGTGCAATTAGACCAGTCCTGGAATTTTTTTAAAACATACCATCTTTTCTTCACACATGATTTCTCCTTCATTTTTAAGTATAGATCTATTTACTCAAAGAAATAGTACTGGGCTTTTTTTAGGTTTAGAACCTTCTGTGATGACATGCATTCATAAAACATTTAAAAAGAAGAAGAAGAAAGGAAAGAAACTGTTTTACAGTTAAAACTGAATGTCCTCTACAATATCCATTCATTTGGGGTTTCTGTTTACTTTTTTTTAGCAAATAATGACATTGCCTATTGGGTTGGTCAATTTCAAATGCTGGCAAATAGAAAATCAGTTTTGCTAGCAAGGCAATCATTTTTAGTCCCTAGGTGGAAATTTACCACTTGAGGATATTCCATTAAGGTCCTATTTGAGTAAAGGTTTTTGAATTTAAAGGACCTATCAGAACTAGGTGATTCCATATCTTCAAAATCTTTGAACAGTTTCGTTGGTCAAAGAACAGAGAAATCAAGAATGGAGATAGGTGGGTATAGTTTTTAAAAAAGAAACTGAAAGTAGACGATAGACAATGTTTACCTTAGAAAAGAACATAGAAATATAGAAACCTGACCCATGGAAAAGGAGAAAAGTGACACTTTTCCCTTTGGCTTAACAGAACTGAAATCACCTCACAAAGAAGAGGGCCCCACCATGTTTACAAAAAATTGATTTTTACCTAAGGATACATATGGAATTTCAGAAAGATTTGCTAGTGGGAAGCCAGGGAAACCAGGCTGCCATATACAGTTGTGCAGGTCAGGCACTGCACGAGGATGACACATCTAAAGGCACCATTCACCTCACAGACATTGTTGATATGCATATTTTGGCAATTTACCAAGAGATGGCAGTGAAGGATAGTGTTCTAATAAAATCGGTAGGATAATTTTCTGACAGATTCAAGTAAAATGCCTTGAGGAAGAAGTGCCTGTTTCTTATTTGCACGAAGGTGTCACATGGCCAGTAGTGGCCTTGATGGAAGTTATGATAAATGGATGACACCAAATTCAAGTGACTCTTTTGGACGAATTGCTGCTTTGAATAAACTTTCAACCCTATGCCTTGCACACATGCTTTCCATAAATGTTTATTAAATAAACAAAAAGCCACCAAGTGATGATCTGGCAGGGTCAGCTCAGGTAATTAACCAGAATGTTTCTGAAGACAGCGTCAGGACTTTGGTTATCTCAGCACAGGAAAGAGTCGTGGGCTCAGAGATCACACCCCTTAATTCAAGGACAGCTGGTCAGAAAGCAAAGCAGCCAGACCAAGGACCCAGTGATCAGGAAACCCTCACAGCAAGCCCAGCCCTCCTGAGAATGGACCTGGCGATGGATGAGTGGCACTGTGCATATTTCCCAAACACTTCGTTTTATTTTGATGGAAATTTTGTTTAGCAACTGTCTCTCCATAGAAAGATCTGTGGGGATAGATTTGGGTTCGTGGGCACTTTGATTCTTCAAAGGATAAAAGAAATGATCACAGGGGTGCAAGGGTAGTTCAGTGGTAGAATTCTCGTCTACAGTGGGGGAGACCTGGGTTCGATTCCTGGCTCGTGTACTTCCCTCAAAAAAACAAACAGAAATTCAACAAATGGTGCTGCAATAACAGATACAAGGAAAAAGAACGAAACGTGACCCTTACCATACAGCATACAAAAAAAAACAAATGATGGGCAGGCCACAGTGGCTCAGTGGCAGAGTTCTCACCTGCCATGCCAGAGACCTGGGTTCAATTCCCGGGGCCTGCTCATGTGAAAAAAGAAATGACCACAGCTCTTCTAAATACTGGCCACATATCAATATCGACTAGGAGTATAAATTTGGGTCACAGCTCTCTGCAGTGGACTGAAGCCCAAACTTGCCTCTCCATGCTTAGAGAGGGCAGGCACACTATCAGTCTTGACACGAAGGTTTTGTGTTTGATTTGTTGAGGGGAACAGGTGTTCTTAGCTGCTCTGGGAACCCAGTTTCTAAAGTTGATCAAGAATCAATAAAAAGAAAAAAGAATGGGCTAGAATTAGATACAGCAGCCCTCAAAAGTATCCACTCATATATATATCTATGTAGGTATACATAGGTATTTTAAACAATAGATCCACAACCCCTTCTCTAAAACCCCTGTGTCAGATGTGCTTTTCTGGAGTGTGGATTTTCTGGATTTCAGAAAAGCATATGAAACATATGCTGTATATATATAATACTCTGCTATATAAGCAGCCCTTCTCTGGGATCTGTTGGGACAGTATCCTGAGATCAAGCACACTGACAGTTTTGCAGCAAAACATATAACTACTCATAGCAAATGAGATAATTAACGGCTATAAGGAGGCACACCATCTAGTCAGGACAGATTTTTTCTCCAAAGGAGTTTGTGTAGAACTTGCAAAAACATTTGGTATTCAGAGCCTTTTTATCTTTTTTAAGAATTACTGAAAAGAGATTGTGGACATGTCTGTGCTATCTCCTCCCCTCTTCCACACCCTGGCTCACCAGTCACTGTTCTGCTCCCTTCTGGCTTCCCTCCTTTGAGGTTCCATCAAGGTTTCAATCAATTTCACTTCAATAAAAACATAAGCGATGGGTGGTAGAGAAGCAGGGACAGACCGGCCCTATACCTGTGTGCTGGTTTGAAAGGATGTATGTACCCTAGAAAAGTCATGTTTTAATCCTAATCCCATTTTGTAAAGGCAGCCATTTCTTCTAATGCCTATTCAGTATGATATGTTTGAAACTGTAATTAGATCAGCTCCCTGGAGATGTGACTCAATCAGGAGTGGTTGTTAAACTGAATTAGGTGGAGATATGTCTCCACCCATTCGTGTGGGTCTTGATAGTTTACTGGAATCCTATAAAAGAGGAAACATTTTGGAGAAAAGAGAGAACCTGAGAGCCCAGAGAATGCAGCAGCACCACAAAGCAGAGAGTCCACCAGCCAGCGACTTTTGGAGATGAAGAAGGAAAATGCCTCCTGGGGAGCTTCATGGAACAGGAAGCCAAGAGAAGAAACTAGCAGATGACTCCGTGTTCACCATGTGCCCTTCCAGCTGAGAGAGAAGCCCTGACTGTGTTCGCCATGTGCCTTCTCACTTGAGAGAGAAACCCTGAACTTCATCGGCCTTCTCGAACCAAGGTATCTTTCCCTGGATGCCTTAGATTGGACATTTCTACAGACTTGCTTTAATTGGGACATTTTCTCGGTCTTAGAACTGTAAACTAGCAACTTATTAAATTCCCCTTTTTAAAAGCCATTCTGTTTCTGGTATATTGCATTCCGGCAGCTAGCAAACCAGAACAACCTGCTTCTCCTAGGAAAGCTCTGGATTGGGCATTAGGACAGGATCTCTATGGACCCTTCTGACTCTAACACTGGTACAACGGTGCTGCAGGAAGTTCAGCATTAGCAACAGGGAAAAATCAATCCAGCATTGATCCAAAGGCAATTGGATTCCTTTTGCCTTTTCCACGTATGCTTCCTAGTCATCCACATATTCCTCACTAAAAGGTAGGAGGGGTAAAAAAAGACAAGCTGCCTATCTATTCTGTTAGACTGGTTGAGAGGTTAAATAAAATTCCAATCTGCACAACTACTAGGAAGATTAAAGTTTGGGGGTTAACTTTAGATCTCTAAAACACATGCCATCTCCATCCTCCTTCCCCTTTCCTCACCCTTCCATTCCCCAATAATGCAACAGACGGTCAGAAATGAGTTAGGTTGTTCCCCAGCAAAGGGGTTTCAAATGACCAAGAACAAGCTAAGAATTGCCCAAAAGTTTATGTTAAAAAATTATTTCTCTACGGCAGAAGCTGTGTGTCATTTTTCTCTATATCCCTGACCTATAAAGCTGAGTCTTGTATATAATTGTACTCAGTGATGGATGGATGGATGGACAGATGAATGGACAGATGTTGAATATGCATCAATATATACTTCTTGCTGCCCTTCAATTTTACAAGTGCTACTGTAGGAGCCATTCTACGGGACTTGAGCAGTGAGTCAAAGAAACAACAAAAGGGGGGTGAGAAGTTCGTAAGGCCATGTTCACAGTTCTCGGGATTGGAAGGAACCCTGCACATCACTTAGTTAACCTTCTTTTCTATCAGAAGAGGAAACAGTCTCAGGGAGGCAAAGTGATTTACGCAGGACTATATGGCTAGAGCATGGCAGGGAAGAGTATAAACCTAGGATTCCTGGATTCAAGATTAGCACTTTTCCACTGTCCAGGCTTTGCTATCAGCTTCAATAAACAAAACCCTAAAAAAAAGGATATTTTCAGTCTAATACCACTATCCCTAAGAATGGCAGAGATAGTGGTGGAAAAATACCCGGTGTATTCATATACATTTCCCAGACTCCCTTGCAGATAAATTGCCAATATGTAACTATTTCTGGCCAACAGTCTATAGGGCAAAGCAAATGATGTTACTTCCAAGTGAAGGCACTTAGGAGTAGGTGTGGGTTTTCCACGTTTTCGCCCTCCCTTCCTCACAAGATCACAGCATTGGCACAGGGCAATCAACCTTGATCCTTTAGTCCTTACATGAGAAGAGCTGCCAAATTGTCAGCTAACCTGCCTCCAACTTTGCATGAGAAATGAACTGAAGTACTGAAGTACATGAAAAATGAACTGAAGTACTTACAGGAAGTACTGAGACTTCAGGGTTTGTCATTGCAGTATAAGCTGGCATTACCGGACTAGTACGCAAAGGCAAGGGAATGTGACCTCGTTTTCCCTTTCTGCATATTTTCCTCAGGTTGTCCACCCACCCAGCCTACTGTGACCTCCTGCAATTATTAATGCTATTTGGGCCTTCAGCGCAAAAGAATCTAGTCCCTTCCTTTCTGAATCCTCAAGGGTGAAGCTTCTTGTGAGGCCTCCACCCTTGTAGACCCTGTAATGGTTTCCTTTGAGAGTGATCTCAGCTTGAAATACTGCTGAAAGATGGCTGAAATAATTTTGAAAGCATCTACTTACTACACGGGGAAAGGTCAGGTCTTTCTAGTGTATTTGAAAGAGCACAGGATGGGGATTCAGAAAGAACTGGCTTCAGTTTGGGTTTCGTAACTTCTCAGTGGCAAGGATTCCCTGAAGGTGCCATTTATCTTCTGTGCCCATCAGTTTGCTCTTCTTCAAAATGGGGATAATGAAATCTTATTTTAAAAGGTTATGATAAGGAGAGAAAGATCAAAGGTGATGGTGGAGTTATACAGAGAAGGTAGGGTTTAACAAATGAGTATGATTGCTGAAATCTGTTCTACAACTAACTGTTGCGTGGTACTTTGAAATTTGTTACTTCTTCATATATGTTATTTTTCACAAAAGAAGGGGTGGGGGAGGAAGAGTATAATAGAGAAGATAGAACTTAACAAATGGGTATGACTACTGAATCAATATATTAATATACCTTTTAGTCTCCAGTATCTTGGAGAAGCTAGAAAAAACGAAAAATCGTGAAACTGTAACCCATACCAAACTTTAAAATCTGTTGTATAACTACTTGTTAAAATGTACTTGGAAATTTATTGCTTTTTTGTATATATGTTATTTTTCACAATCAAAAACATGTTTAAAAACCGTTAATAAGGATTATCTTATGAAATATATGTAAAGAAATTTTCAAAAAATCATATATGCATAAAGAAATTTTAAGAGAAAAAAAATCCACAGAAACGTCCCTACAGAGCTTAGACACTGAGTCACATACCCCTCCCCACCCCCAAAGGTCCTTCCAAATTGTGAGAGGGGCAAAAACATTCCCAAGTAGACATTCTGCAGGCATTACGTTAGGTTATATGCACAAGGCTAATAAAATTTCAACTTACATTTGTATAGCACTCTATAGTTTATTAAATTCTTTCATATAACTTAAATCATGGCAAAGCTGTGTGTTTTATGTGCTGAATGCATATTTTATAATGTGCTTAGGCCTCTTGGATAATCAATGTATGCACTATATGCATGTCCCTTATATGTAACAAGGAGTATAATTCTATTGCTTTGAATTATTACAGTGATGTATACGGCTATATCTTTATGCTTATAACACATCAGTGGTCATATTTATGATTTATATGAAGCTGAGCTCTTTTTCAGGAGTTAAACTTCTAATTTAAACTATATTCTTATGAAAAAATATGATTTTCGTTAGGATGACTCACTTTATACTGGCTTCCAGATGATACAGGTACCCAAACCAGGTTCTACCTGAACAAACTTTGTGAAAAATTCTCTCTGTTTTGAACTTTCTCCTAGAGAAATAATCATTCTATTTTTAAAAGGAAATCAGGGGGGAAAAAAGGAATGATTGACTTTGAGAACACAACAAGACAATTATGTTGATTGTAATAAGGAATGTGTGATCTTGTTCCCGCCCCTCTCCCAGGGTAATGGTCTATCTCCTGTCATCACTTCCAGGAAAAAGGCAACCATCCCACCTCCTTTTAATGGGATCATCTGAGAATAGCCTTGAGACTAGAAAATTAATAAAACAAATAAAATGATGCCAAAACAGAATATCCTTTGCCTCTTTCTTTCCCTACTCCGTTGCTTTTTAAGTGAAATTGGAGAGCAGATTCCTCATCCAATACCAAATGACTAATTCAATTAAACTCAAAATGAAGTTCTGTTTTATATGGATATTAATACAGTCTGCATTGATGTTTATAAAGAACATAGAGATTTTTAGGTTATTGATGCTATCTGTACCCAAAGTGCTCAAATAGCCATCGTTATTAATGCAGATTTATCTTGCAGAACTTCAAAAATATACATTTAGTTTATAAAAAAGGCCAGCTCATAGCTAATGAGCACTAGGTGCAGGAAGATTTACTTTTTAGCCATCATGCACACACACACACGCTTCTCAGGATACTTCATTCTTCAAATAGTTAGTACTTCTAGATTTTTTTTTAAATAAACAATTTGGAAGTTATAGAATAACTAAAAGAACTAAGAGGAGGAATATCAAATTATTTTGCACCAAGCTATAGTAAAGCTTTGAGTCTGAACTATGTTACTCAAAGTTTCATAGTAAGTAGATGATGGGCAGCTTTCTTCAGAGTACAATGTAATGGGCACGATAAGCTCTGATCTGTCTGAAAGTCAGCTCCATATTGTGCCTAAAGGGATCAACATTTGAATCATTGCTCACAGACTTTCACAGTTGAGGTAGGGGAGATCGAAGGAAAGGAATTGACTTTTTTTTTAGCATGCATCACACATGAAAGGTGTTTCTATGCCTAGGCTGTCTTACTTGAACCTCAGAGACAGTTGCTTGGGCAAATATTGGCACTTTCATTTTCCAGAGGAGTAAACAGATGCTCAGAAAGATTAAGGAACTGGCCCATGTCATACAGCTGCCAGCATCATACTGAAACCCAGATCTTGTTCCAGATGCTGCCCACCTCTCACACAGCAAGGACTAATTCCAATTTTTACTATAACATACGAAATAATTCAGGCCCTACTTCCTATAGCCTACAATGATAGATAAATGTAAGGAAATCAGTAGGTACTCAAGGTTATCAAATATTACAAGAGCTCCCGCTAAAGTAGTTCCCTGAGAAGGGTAAGAGCTCAGCCTATTAGCATACACTAACATCTTAGGTTGGAATTATTTTGCGTATTACATATGACATGTCTGTTGCTGAGCTCTTTGTCAGGAAATGAAACACCTAATTAGCACAAGACTCCTATTGAAAAATATTGCTTTTTACTAAGGTTTCTAGATCTTAAGTTCACCAAAACCAGGACTTAGCTGAACAGGCTTCTGGAAAAATGCAACAAATTCTAAATTTAAAAGTGGTTCATGAAAAATCCACAACTAACATCATAAAGGGTGAAATCTTAAAGCCTTCCCATAAAGATGAGGAACAAGACAAAGATGCCCACAGTCACCACAGTCATTCAATATTGTACTAGAAGTTCTAGCCAGAGCAATTAGACAAGAAAAATAAAATACATCCAAGTTGGAAAGGAAGAAGTAAAACTATCTCTATTTGCAGGTGACATGATCTCAAAAATAGAAGATCCAAATCCACAATTACTAGAGCTAATAAATGATTTTATCAAAGCAGCAGGGTATAATATCAACTCAAAAATATCAATTGGGTTTCTTCTATACACTAGCAATGAACAATCCAAAGAGGAAAGAAAGAGCAATTTCATTTGTAATAGCATATTAAAGAAAAAAAATCTAGAAATAAATTTACCTAAGGGTATAAAAGGCATGTACACTGAAAACTACATAACACTGTTGAAATAAATTGAAAAAATAAATAAATGGCAAGATATCCCATGCTCATGGATTGGAAAGCTTAATGTTATTAGAATGCTAATATTAACCAAAGGAACCAACAGACTCAATACAACTCCTATCAAAATTCCAGCAGCCTTTTTTGTAGAAATGGAAGAGCCAATCCTCAAACTTGTATGGAATTGTAAGGGATCCCAAATACCAAAACAATTTTTAAAAAAGAAAAACAAAGTTGTAGGACTCAGACTTCCTGATATCAAATTGCACTACAAAGCTACACAGAAATCAAAATTGTGGGGCACTACCACAAGATAGACATATAAGTCAATGAATTACTGGAAGTCCAGAAATAGACACACATATCTGTGGCCAATTGATTTCCTTTTATGAAACACATCCACATACAAACACAAACATTCTTATCATATGATCATTCCATTCTTGTTACATAATCAATAATTCACAATATCATCACATAGATGTATATTCATCATGATCATTTTTTAGAACATTTGCATCAACTCAGAAAAAGAATTAAAAGGAAAACAGAAAAAAATTCACACATACCATATCCCTTACCCCTCCCTTTCCTTCATCACTAGTATTTCGATCTACTAAATTTATTTTAACATTTGTTTCCCTTATTATTTATTTTAAATCCATATGTTTTACTCATCTGTCGAAAAGGTAGATAAAAGGAACATCAGACACAAGGTTTTCACAATCACTCAGTCACACAGAAAGCTATATCATTATACAATCATCTTCAAGAAACATGGCTACTGGAACACAGCTCTACATTTTCAGGTAGTTCCCTCCAGCCTCTCCATTACACCTTAACTGTAAAGGTGACATCTATATAATACTTAAGAATAACCTCCAGGATAACCGCTCAACTGTTTGGAATCTCTCAGCCATTGACACTTAATTTTGTCTCATTTCACTCTTTCCTCTTTTGGTCAAGAAGGTTTTTCTCAACCCCCTGATGCTGAGTCCCAGCTTATTCTAGGATTTCTGTCCCATGTTGCCTGGAAGGTTTACACTCCTGGGAGTCATGTCCCATGTAGAGAGGGGGAGGGCAAGTGAGTTTGCTTGTTGTTTGTGGCCAATTGATTTTTGACAAGGGTGCTAAGTTCATGCAATGGAGGAAGAACAGTCTGTTCAACAAATGGTGCTGAGAAAACTGTATATACACCTGCAAAAGAACGAAGTTAGAGCTCTACCTCAAAGCATATGTAAAAATTAACTCAAAATGGATCAATGACCTAAATATAAGAGCTAAAACTATAAGGAGATAACATAGCAGCAAATGCCCATAACTTGGGAATCAGCAATGGATTCTTAGCTATGACACCAAAAGCACAACAAAATAAACAAGAAATTCAACTTAATTAAAATATAAACATTTCATACAGAGGATATGATCAAAAAAGTGAAAAGACAATCTATAAAATGGGAGAAAATAATTGCAAACCATATATCAGATAAGAATTTAATACCCAGAATATATACAAAAAACTTTTACAATGTAACAAAAAGACAACCCAACTATAAAGTAGGCAAAAGACTTGAATAGACATTTTTCAAAATATAAATATATACACACACACACACACACACAAAAGACCAATAAACATATGAAAAGATGTTCAACATCATTGGGTAACTACAAATCAAAATCACATTGAGATTTCATTTCACAACTACAGGGTAACTATCATTTAAAAAAAAACAAACGGGGAAAAGTATTAGAGAGGGTGCAGAGAAATTGGAACTGTAGTATTGTTGGTGGGAATATGAAACAGGTGCCACCACTGTGGAAATCAACAGGACAGTTTCTCAAAAAGCTAAATACAGAGTTATCACATGACCTGATGTTCTAGTTTGCTAGCTGCCGGAATGCAATATACCAGAAATGGAATGGCTCTTAACAAAGGAAATTTAATAAGTTGCTAGGTTACAATTCAAAGGCCAAGAAAATGTCCCAATTAAAACAAGTCTACAGAAATGTCTAATTTAAGGCATCCAGGAAAGATACCTTGGTTCAAGAAAGCCAACGACGTTCAACATTTCTCTCAGCTGGAAGGGCACATGGCGAACATGGCGGCGTCTGCTGGCTTTCACGTGGCTCTACCAAAAAAAAGGATGCTCTCCAAAATGTTTCCTCTTTTAAAGGATTCCAGCAAGCAACTCCACCTTCAGTGGGTGGAGACACACCTCCATGGAAATCATCTAATCAAAAGTTACCACCCACAATTGGGTGGGTCACATCTTCATAGAAACAATCAAAATGCTCCCACCCAGCAATATTGAATGAGGCTCAAAGGGCATGGCTTTTTTTGGGGTCCACCACAGATTCAGACTGGCACACCTGGCAACTACACTTCTAGGCATACACCCAAATAAAGTTAAAATGGCCTCAAACAGATACTGTACACTAATGTATAAAGCAGCATTACTCACAACAGCAAATAGTGGAAACAACCCATGTTGTTTGGATGAATGGATAAAATACAATGTGGTTCATAGACACTATGAGATATTATTTTGCCACTAGAAAGAATGAAGTTTTGAGATATGCTGCATCATGTAAGGACCTTGAAAACTTTATGCTGGGTAAAATAAGCAAGACACGTAAATGTATGATGTCACTTATGAGAGGCGTCTAGAAATATGTCTGCAGATACATAAAGTAGATTAGAGATACCAGGGATAGGGGAGGTGGGTAGGGGGGGTAGGGGGGTGTACGCTTGGTGGATATGTAGCGTGTGTAAATAAAATTATTTTTTTAATAAAAAGTGGCCCAGACCTATGCTAAATCAAATAAGCCAGACACAAAAGGACAAATATTGTATGATTCCACTTATATACCTAAAATAGGTACATCCACAGAGACAAAAATAAAGGTAACCAGGAGCTGAAGTGAGGAAGGCATGGGAAGTGACTGTTGAATGAGAACAGTGCTGTTCATGAAAATGTTCTAGAACTAGATACTGGTGATGGTTGCACAACATTGTGAATGTAATTAATGCTATGGAATTGTTCCCTTAAAATGACAAGTTTTATTATTTATCTTTCACCACTACAATTTTTTTTAAAGGGGGCCAGGGTTGAGGAAGGCAAGACATCTAATATTCATGGTAAATGCCTAGGGCTTTATCTGAGATTCTACAACAGCTCCAGGCACTAGGATTATTTTCCAGAAACCTACAACCTCCTAGATGGGTTCGTAGGCCAGATAAGTCCTGATACCCAGGGGGGGCCAGTCTCTCCAGAACATCAACTAGTTCCATCCCCCTATCCCATATTATTAACAGCCTTTCCCAACATGAGAAAAGTTAGAATGGACACAGCCCAAAAACCCCTAGAGATTGGAGAAAGATCAAAGGAGAAGGTGGAGTCATACAGAGAAGACAGGATTTAAGGAATGAGCATGACAATTATTATATTGATATCTCTTTTAGTCTCTAGTGTCTTGGAGCAGCTAGAAGGAAAAACCTAAAATTGCAGAACTGTAACCTGTACCAAACTCTGAAATCTGTTCTATAACTAATTGTTGTGGTGTGCTTTGAAATGTATTCTTTTTTTGAACGTGTTATTTTTCACAATAAAAAAGAAAACAAAGTAATGGATGTCATTTATGAGGGCCTTCCCAAAGTGGCAGGCAAGGCAGTATTTCATCCTCAGGGGAACCCTGTGAGGTGGCTGTGATCTGTGTCCTCAGGCCCTCCTACGGCCAGCATTTGCCGGCATCACGGCTAGTAAGCGGCAGGCAGGCTCCAAACAGCGCGTTCTGTAAAGCAGGCGCCTCCTGGGGGCTGCGCCCCAGCAGGGCAGAGGAGAGGGGCTCGGCGCGGAGAGCTGCCGAGACAGCGGGCAGAGGGAGCCCGCCACCACCTCGTGAGCAGCCAACTGATTTAACGAACATTTCTTTTGAAAATTGCCCCGCACGTCTGTGGAGGGCCGATCCCGCCTGTCGAGTGTGCAGCGCCACGCTACGGACCTTCAGCAAACGCACAGCTGCGGCGGCCTGGGCGGATCGGGGTGCGGTGCAGGGACACACACCCGGGAGTCACCGCAGTGCCGGGCGCCCCAAAAGAGACCGCAGGGGAGCGGCACAAGGCACAGCACAAACTCAGAAAACACGGACCAGGGTGACTTTCATTCCAACTTCAGAACGGCGCTGTGAAGAGGCTTTGCCGTGGGCAGAATTTCAACAGGAGGGGGAATAAAATACCAGTATATAATATATATATCTAATGAGTGCTTTATATGGAGGAGGCTGGGGTTTTTTGTGTAAGCTACCATAGTCAACCCTCAAAATAACCCTAATCATAATATGGTATTATCCCCATTTACAGGCAAAGAAGAAATTCCAGGGAGGGATATAAGGCGGGAATCTTAGCCTATCAGCTAGAAAACCAGTGGCCTGGCTAGCACCAAGGAGGCAGAATTCAGGTAGCTGGCTCTTTAATTAAAAGGAAGCAAAGAAGGGCAAACCTACAAGATGAATAAAATCAGTTCAGCTTATTTCTGAACCTAAGATAAATGCAAAAGTACAGTCTAAAGTGCAACAGAGACAACTTACTCCAAAAATTACAAGTCCACTCAAACTCACTGCAGTAAAATATAATATTTTACTGGAGCCAAAGCTGAAAAAATATTCATGAAGCTATCAAACTGTTGAGATTTAAAAACAGACATTATCACATGGCCAGCTAGGGTGGCTATGTGTGTGTCTGTGTACGTGTGTTTTCATGTGTATATTTTTTTCCATTAAGCCATTAAAACTCAAGGAAAAGTTTTATGAAAACAATGTGCATGTATATAAAAGATGGATGGGTTAAAGTTTCTTGTTTTCTTAGGATCTGCCTGGTGTTTGACAGTTACGCATCAGTGCACTATCTGGAAAGATTTTAGGACCATTTGTTGTAAAAATTATTTATTAGTTTTTATTTATGCTACATGCTCACTGGCAGACCACCCAGTACGGTAGCAATAAAAGCAGTCATGCTGCATGTCTCCAAAACAAGCAAAAGACCTAGGGGGCCGCATTTGGGTGTCACCCACTGAAGGCTGTGGCTTCCGGCAGGGAAGTATATGATGTGTCCCTCGGCCTCTGCAATCCTAACAGCCGTGGGGAGAATGCCCAGGCTCGGGATGCAAGTTCTCTACCCTGGCTAAGCTCCTCCTTTCTAGACCACTGTTCTGTTATCTGTAAAATGTCTATGTAAAAGGAGGGGGCAGATGAAAGTCAAATCCCTTCCACTTGAATCCTAGTTTTTCAGTTGAATCTCTTAGCAATTCCACATTAACTCCAGGACGTGATCTGGGGCTAATCTCAATGCCTGTGGTCTCGGGGTGGGACACACTGCCAGCATGTCTCCTACCTCCCAGCTTGGCTTGAATGCGCTAACAAGGCATGCTTGAACATTCTTAAAGGCCTCAAAAGAAATGCTTATTGTACGGTGCTTAATTACATTTAAAATGTCAAGGTTGTGATTCCACTAGACTATCCAAGAAGAGGTCAAGTTTTGCTGTTTGAAATGCAGAAAGTAACTAGAGAAGGCCATGTATCTACTACTTATGCTGGTTTAAAGAAATAAATAAGTTCATAAATTAATAAAGCAAATTTCTCCCTCTCCTCTTGCCTACCCCCAACCCCCAAAAAAAGCTTTGGGAATGTGTAGTTTTTTCCCTTGAGCTATTTGGCTAAAAAGCTAATCAACTTAATGTGGACACACAAATATCTTCTCCTTTGGTACATGGGATTGCTCCAAAATTAATCCCATCACTTTGACATGAGCCAAAGTCTCATTTTTTGGAATAACTGACTCAGTCAGGGACCTTACTGGTAATCTATTTCAGTCTCCTTATTTTTCTAAAAGGCTAACAGAGCAGTTTAAACGAAATCATCGCAGTCCAGTGCCTGGACTGAACTTCTGAATCTAAGACCTGCTCTCTTTCTACTAAAGTAGGAAATTCTCCTAGCTGGTAGGAGGGAACAAAAAGGGATATTGTTTCTGTTTCTTTTCTGCAAGGCTTGCTCATATTCAGCGGTTCCCAAATTTAGCTGTATCTCAATCACCTCTGTGGACCAAATTCTACTTCAAGTCTACTGTATCATTCTATAAAATGTCTGTTTTTTTTCAAAGCCCCTCTAAGTCAATCAGGTTTAGAATCTATTGCACATTCACACTCAACACCCAAGAATCCACAAGAATCAACTTCACCCACTTCTAGCAGAAATTGCTAGGTACCTTCCCCAAGAACACTTTTACCTTAGGCAAGAGTGTGGCTCCTTCAATGGCTGAGAGATTCCAAACAGAGTCGAGAGGTTATCCTGGAGGTTATTCTTACGCATTAAGTAGATATCACCTTGTTATTCAAGATGTAATGGAGAGGCTGGAGGGAACTGCCTGAAAATGTAGAGCTATGTTCCAGTAGCCATGTTTCTTGAAGATGAATGTATAATGATAAAGCTTTCGCAGTGTGACTGAGTGATTGTTAAAACCTTGTGTCTGATGTTCCTTTTATCTACCTTTTTGACAGACGAGTAAAACATACCGAGTAAAACATATGGATTTAAAATAAATAATAGGGGAAACAAATGTTAAAATAAATTTAGTAGATTGATCAATGCTAGTGATGAATGAAAGGGAAGGGTAAGGGATATGGTATATATAATTTGCTTTTTCTGTTTTCGTTTTATTTCTTTTTCTGTTGTGTTTTTATTTCTTTTCTGAATTGATGCAAATGTTCTAAGAAATGATCATGATGATGAATATACAACTATGTGATGATATTGTGAATTACTGATTATATATGTAGAATAGAATGATCATATGTTAAGAAAAAAAAAGAGTGTGACTCTTTCCCTAAACTGGGAAAAATCAAAACTATAATATAAGCTAGATGTTGCAAAAGATCACAATATTTCCTTAAAACAAGGAAAAAATGGGGGAAAATAACCAAAATAATGACCTCAGAATTAGAGATATGTTCTAATAAAAGGGGAAAAAAAGGTGTCCAAACATGTAAAACAATATGAAAGGAACTTTAATAAAAATGTTTCCTTTTTAAAATATTTATTATATAAATCTGCAAACATACTCAAAGTTTAAGTCCCCCAAATAAGCATTATTCTATTTCCATAATTATCCTAATTTTGCCACATATATTTCCTTAATTCCCTATTTTCTTTACTTCAGTGAATCCCAGACATGGTCATTTCACACTGCATACTTCAATATGCATCCTAAAAAATATGGGCTACTTAAACTAACAATGTATTTTTTTAAAGCATTTGAGAATCTATGGTCTCAAAACTAAATCTGAACATTCTTCTAGAAACTTTTAAGTTTTCCTTCCTTCTTCCCCATTCCAGAGTCTCACCGAAATTGATCAACTTCTATGAGAATAGCAAGACATTATTTTCTCTTCTTAGAGTTTATGACTACAATTATCATCTGAACAAGGGCTCAGCAAACAGTCGCCCCTCCTTCTTTTTTTGTGCAGCTCAGGAGCTGAGAATGATTTCTACAATTTTTTAAAAATCAAGAGATATATTTCTTGACATATGGAAATTACATGAAACTCAAATTTTGATGTGATAAAGATTTATTGAAACACAGCCATGCACGTTCATTCATGTATTGTCTGCAGCACTTTTGCATTATACAGCATTGTAGCTGCAACACAGATGTCACAGCCTAGAAAGGCTAAAATACGACTTAGCTTCACTTTCAGAAAAACTTTGCCTATCCTTGATCTAAATGATCACACCTCAGAAAAGGCCAAACTTCAAAGTACAAACAGCACTGGACTTTTCACTGACCTGATATAACACTTGGGTGTTTTTTTAAGTCTCAATAACATAGCTATTCTCAGACAGAACCAGCCTTTACTCTCACAAATCGAACCAGGAATCTCTGGAAGGAGTTAAGAGCTATTTTCACATACTTTGTGACTAAGAAATTAAGAAGGCTAGCTATATGTGAAAGAAATTGAATGAGCCAGAAACTGCTAAGTACCTATCCCAAAATCAATCTTCACCTTCTTTGGTAACAGAAACTCCAGTTTTTAATTGGGCCAGCTTGAAGGTGCTATATGGAACTTCTAAGCAATCTCCTTTAAAGGTATGTACAGCAGATGGAGGCAGAGGAGTGAGTTTTCCTTCTGCTGCCTGGAATATGGATGTAATGATCGGAACTTAAGCAGCCATATTGGATCATGAGGTAAAATGCTAGGGAGGGCAAAACATCAAGACAGAAGGAACCTGAGTCCCTGATATTGTGAGCTGCCCTGTCAGCCCTGGACTTCTCTTAAGTGAAAGAAAAGTAAACTATCTTGTTTAAGCCACTTTTATTTCAGATTTTCTGACACATGGCCAAACCTTATCTTAACCAATATATTGGTATACGTAAATGAAATATAAAAAAATAAAAATAAAATATGCTATTGTGAATAAGATTGATTTTTTTAAAGACACCCTACAGAAGGTTCAAGGGGAAGGGGCAGGTAGTCTATCTGGTCAGAGCCTCATACTAACAAAGGGTAAGAAAATGAGTATATTATGCTTCATTGTAAAAAAGAAAAAAGTGGGTAGTGGTATGTTCATATATATGCCATATTTATAGAAAATCTCAGAAAAGATACATATGAAATTTAGAGCAGTGATTACCTTCAGTGAGGAGACACTGGGGTACTATTTGAATTTTTTAACCATTAACTTTAATTTCCTTACATCTTTTTTCTTGCTGAAATAAAAATAATAAATTAATGGCACACATTGCAAACTCAATCCTAAATTTCCTTATAAGGGCCGAAATTCTAAATTGATGAAAGATTTGGGGCAGTCATTTATATGTTAATATAGATTAGTTCAGTCTGATTGCTTTCAATCAATGGTCTGAAAAGCATTTATTTGATCTCCTAGTCATTCAAATATTTATCAAGAGCTACTAGTTACAACTGTCCTAGGGACCAGGAATACAGGAAATAAATAACTCACTAAATAATTAAAATACAACAGGCAAATAGCAAAAGGGAGTATTGAAGTCAAGAAAGAAGGAAGTGAGAAGAAATTGTGAAACCTGGGACAGAGAGGCAGTCAGGGCTGGGGTCTCTGGACAGCTACAGGAGACTGAACACTTGAGGGAAGTGGAAAAGACGCAAGAACCAATGGGAGGGAGATGAAATTTTCCCAGGTCTCAATTTCAACATTTCTGAGGCCTACAATGTCATTCCAGCCCCACGCAGCCCATCTATAGGAGTGAGTCACAGAGAGGCAAGGGTGACCCAAGGCCTGCAGTGGGCTTTTTCAAGGGACAGGTCCAGGAGCTATGCCTAGCAACGGGCCAGTTCTCTGGGAGCACTTCTCACCATTCATGCAACTTAGCAAGGCAAATGCAGACACAGCACCCAAAACCCAAATCCCCCAACTGAAAGCACCCAGCTAACTGATGCATCAGTTTGGGCAAAACTGCCAAACTCATTCATGCATGCAACAAACTGTTATTTCCACCAAACAGAGATCCATTATTTTGCCTTCATATAAACAAAGATGCTTCATTTTAATGAGTGCCATGCAGCATCACCAGACAGAACTGCATCTGTCTTTATTGCCTGTATTTTTCTTTCCTTGTGTTCAGAGAATAAAGGAATGATCCTTATGAGATTACACTGAAGCAATTTTCTTTATCTGTGGTAGAAAAAAATGCTCTTTACCTATGAAAAAGAGTCTGCCAAATTTAAAAATAAAAACAAAAAGATCCCAGCAGAGATGAGAACGGGAATTTCAAAACTAAGTCACCCAGACCATCACAGTGGAAAGCCCCCCGCGATGATGCCGGTTTTTAAGCACGGGAAGACCCCGCCGCTTCTGAGGTTACAGCTTCTGTTGAAACTAAAAACTCATCTAGGACTTCCCAGAGCAATAGTGACGATGACATAAACAGCTCAAAAAGGAGCCCCCAGTTATGAGATGTGGCAACAAGGGGGAAACTGCAGATGCTTTTTTGGCTCTGGGCGACTATGTGAGACTCCAGGTGGAAACTGTGAAGTAATAGGAGCAATTTGGTATTTAAATCTGCGAGGAGAGGAGCACGCAGATGAGATGGAATGCACATCAGGGAAAACTGGGATTGCTTGCGGTGTGATCCCCCAAGTGAAGGAGCGCTGCCTACTAAAACAGCTGTGAGAAATCCTGACAGGAATACTCTCAGTCCCTCAGCCAGTCAGATTTTCCTTTACTCATGCAATTTCCATCACCTCAAAGGAGAATATTCACCTTCCAAGGAGGCAAAATCCATTCAGGTTTTTTATGAATAAACATTTTTAACCTAAAAAAAAAAAAAAAAAACTCATATAGAGCTATGACCTCATGAGTTCATTTTCACTCATTCTGGCCTTGCTTTTCCCAGGCGAGTCCACAGTGCCTGCGCCACCCTGAGGCTGTGACACTCACAGCCTCCTCGGTGCGCGGCCCCGGGACAGTTCGGGCCGCCTCACCCGTGCTTCCTCCCGCTTCTCGGTTAGTCTTCCCATCAAGCTCACTTCCGACGGGAAATGACAGTCCAGGGGCTACTAGCTCTTTCCTGCTGCCTCCAGTCCTGGCACACAGCACCCCCCACGACTTCAGCTTCCACCTTAGTGGAAATCCCATCTCTCCAAGCCCGGCCGAGAAGGCAGGAGGCAGCAAGGGGATTCTGAGCATGGAGAGCACCGAAGTGTCCGTACGCCCTTACTTTCTAGTCTTTACAGGCCCTTGTGTATTCCTTATTCCTGCTTTGTATACAAGGGTGTTGTTGGGTTAGCTGAAACTCCAGAATGGAATCAGCTTATGAAAAAGATGGTTAAAAAATCAATTATACATTGGTAACAGAGACCATCAGGAGATAGAAATAGGGTAAAGATATTGGGTAATTGGAGCTGAAGGGATACAGACTGTGCAACAGGACTGGATACAAAAACTCAGAAATGGACAGCACAATACTACCTAACTGTAATGTAATTATGTTAAAACACTGAATGAAGCTGAGTGTGAAAATGATAGAGGGAGGAGGGCTGGGGACATGAAATCAGAAAGAAAGATAGATGGTAAAGATCGAGATGGTATAATCTAGGAATGCCTAGAATGTATAATAATAGTGAAATGTACAATGTACAAATTTTAAAAATGTTTTTGCATGAGGAAGAACAAAGGAATGCCATTATTGCAGGGTGCTGAAAATAGATGATAATTAATACCTTAAAATGTCACCTTATGTGTGAGACTAAAGCAAAAAATGTTTATTTGTTACAAAATTTATATTTTGACTAGAGCGTTTCCTAATATAACTCATGTAGATAGTTTGATTGAATGTCATAATTACTTGGAATCTCAGGTAGCACATGAGATTTTGTTGGTTTGTCCAGAGTGATGCCCCGATGAATCCCAGAGTGATTTGATCAGTGACTGGAAAAGTATTTGCAAGCCCCCTTCAGGGAATGGTGAGAGCGGGGAGAAAGTCAACTTCCCCAAGTTGAATTCTTGATATCCTCACAAGCAGTGTGGACAACCAAAGCTATAGGCTGAGCCCCCAGTCTTGGGGCTTGTTCATATGAAACTTAACCCCACAAAGGATAGGTCAAGACTACTTAAAATTTAGGCCTAAGAGTCAAGAGAGCCTCTTTTGTTGCTCAGATGTGGCCTCTCTCTCCAGCCAACATGACGAGCAGTCTCACCACCCTCCCCCTCTCTGCTGTGGGACATGACTCCCAGGGGTGTGGACCTTCCTGGAAACGTGGGACAGAAATCCTGGAATGAGCTGAGACTCAGCATCAAGGGACTGAGAAAAACCCTAGAATGAGCTGAGAATTAACATCAAGGGATTGAGAGAACCTTCTCAACCAAAAGGGGGAAGAGTGAAATGAGACTAAGTGTCAATGGCTGAGAGATTCCAAACAGAGTCGAGAGGTTATCCTGGAGGTTATTCTTATGCATTAGGTTATCCTGGAGGTTATTCTTATGCATTAAGTAGATATCACCTTGTTGTTCAAGATGTAGTAGAGAGGCTGGAGGGAACTGCCTGAAAATGTAGAGCTGTGTTCCAGTAGCCATGTTTCTTGATGATGATTGAACAATGATATAGCTTTCACAATGAGACTCTGTGAATGTGAAAACCTTGTGTCTGATGCTCCTTTTAGCTACTATATCAACAGAAAAGTAGAACATATGGAATAAAAATAAATAATAGGGGGGAACAAATGTTAAAATAAATTTAGTTTGAAATGCTAGTGGTAAATGAAAGCGAGGGGTAAGGGATATGGTATGTACAATCTTTTTTTTCTCTATTATTGTTTTATTTCTTTTTCTGTTGTCTTTTTATTTCTTTTTCTAAATCGATGCAAATGTTCTAAGAAATGATGAATATGCAACTATGTGATGATATTAAGAATTACTGATTGTATATGTAGAATGCAATGATATCTTAATGTTTTGTTTGTTAATTTTTTAATTAATAAAAAGTGTTAAAAAAAGGAAAAAAAATAACATATTTACAAAAAAGCAATAAATTCCCAAGTACATTAAAAAAAAAATCAATTATAGGCAGTGCACCAAGAAAAGCACTCCTTTTAATAAGACAGTACCAATGGGCCCATATCTCCACTATCAAAAAAGAAAAACAGTTTATTAAAGAAATCAAGAAGGTATATAATATATAATTCCAAACAGAAATGTGAAATTTTCTTTCAAAGTGATTAACATGAGCAGTGGCCTCTCTCAGAAACCCCTCCTTTCTCAATAAAAATGCATAAAGGAAACCTGATATGATTAACTACCAAATACATTTAACTATGTGCCAGTTTCGAAGCTAAGTGCTTTACATGCATTACCTCGTATAATCTTTACAACAACCTCAGAAGTATATACGATTCACACATTCACATATTAAGGAACTTAGGCTCAGAAAGGACTTTTTTTAAATGGCTGTGTCTGCCTGACCCCAAGGCCCCTAGCCCCTTCACTCCGCCATAGGACCCTGCACTGCTGTCTCCTTGTTTTATGATATGTTTCAGCCACGTAGACTTTAAGCTCCCTGAAAGTAGGAATTAAGTGTTCTGGTTTATCCTAATAGTGCCATGAACCTAGGCAAAGTTCTGAGCACAAAGGAGGCCTTTAAATATATTCTGACTGCACTTCAGTATGAAATAACTCAACTCAATTTTTAACTATACTATTTCTCCAGTCCTATTAAACTACCTAATGAGGTACATGAACCACCGCCACTCTTTGGGATGGGATGGTGGAGGCAGGGATGGGCCCAGCCTCCCCATCACCACACACTCCCTTCCCACTTCCTCTGCATCAGGAACCCCCTGGCCACTGGTGCTCTTAAGAACAAGCCTTCTGGGTCCAACGGATCAGCAGTCAAGTCCTCAGCTCCATAGGACTGGGAAAGACACACCCGGGGCACATGGAGATTCCCCCTTACCTGAACTGAATACACGAATAAAAGTTACCAAAAGCTTTTCTGAATAAGCCCTCAAGTTCCTTTGTGTGCCCTGAGTTAGGACCCAATGTTAGGATACATGGTGTGTGTGTGTATATATATATATATATATATATACACACACACATACATATTTATATATATTTATATATATATTCGGCTCAGCATTAGCTTTACCTAATGGAATATGGATGAGTTATTCAACCCAAACTGATACACACACAATTTATAAGTTTTAATAACCAAGGCCAGTTTAATAACCAAAGCCAGTTTTTAAATAACCCAAGATCCAGTTATTCAGTTTGAGCCATTCTAGCTCTCTCCTCCTCCTTCAAGTACTTTTCCTTATTTCCCCATTCTTATCAAACCGCTTCAAATCTTACCAGTATTAAGGATGAATAAGAAGAAAATGAGAGGGGGATGGGGTGGGGAATGTGACAAAGACATTTTGTTTTTGTTTTTTAACCAAAGGCAAGAAGGTAAGAGAGAAGGAAACCAATAGAGAAAGGAAGATTTGGAACCTTTGTTTTCTCTTATCTGTACCAGGCAGCTACTGCAGCTTAAGAGCTAGTTGTAGTCTCCTAAACCTTGGCGCTCTCTTCAGGCAACTTAGAGGTGCTAGGGGAGCCTCTACCCTAACCCTCCAAAAAAATAACTCCTTCTTAAACTACACTCTTAAATTATTAAAATCAAATATAACAGGGCCACGGTGGCTCAGCAGGTAAGAATGCTTGCCTGCCATGCCCGAGGACCCGGGTTCAATTCCTGGTGCCTGCCCATGTAAAAATAAATAAATAAATAAATAAATAAAAAAGGATGGTGAATTTAAAAAAAAAAAAAATCAAATATAACAGATACAATGTACAAAGCATCTAAAGTAAAAATCCTACATGTGAATGTCATCTAATTCATGGTGTTGATAAATTTGAAGATGAAGCAGGATAAAATAGGACAACTATAAGTCCCCGGTTTCTTATTCAGCTCTGAATGAATTAACAGACCACTCCAAGTCTCTTATTTCTTATCTGGCTCCAAAGGAACTAGGACAGAGCTGCAAACTTCCTGGGGGAAAAAAAAAAAGCCCCAAACTTCCCCAAACTATTGCATCCTCCCCAAACCATAAAAGCTTGTAAAATTCTGAGCCCAAAACAAACTCTTAGTTAATAACAGGAAGCACAGGGTCATAAAGATTGTTAACCTTTTGCCCAAAGACAAATTTCAGGTGTGTGACGACAAACCATGAATTCACCTAGTATTCAAAGGTTAACATGGAAACCTGCCACTGGTAAAACTCTCCTATAAAACAAGCTGGCCCACTCCACTCAGTGCCTGTCCCTCTCTCGGGCACACCTGAGTTAACCTCTCTAATGTGTACTCTCTCTTTTTAATAAACTTTTAGTAAACTTTACTGCTTATGCCTGCTGGCCCTCTAGTCTCTAAATTCTTTTAGTTTTGAGTCTATCGAATCTGGATCGGGGTTCAGCTGGCAGCATTACCAGCAAGACACCGATGACAAAGACATGTAAACTTTGGCATGGACCGCTAGGGGGAAGGACAGAGGCAAGAAGCACATAGGCCCAAGTACCCAGAGCACCATCCAATGTGAGGAGGCCTGACACAGGCACCACCCAAGTATGGCGGAAGGAACTTCACCGCTTCACAAATGGATTCTGGAAGGGAGAGCCAATCATAGCACTCCCTTTGCTCAGAAGTCAGGTAAGCAACTTTGTGGTTACAGTTTGGCTTTTGCTGTTAATTTTTCTAAAAAGAAACTGAACTCTAGTTAGTAAAAATGAGTTGCTAGGCCCCCTCAACAGTTATATGTCTCATTATAAATTAATAAATAGGCATTTTGGTTCACACATCAGTCTTTGGTGCCTGGTTAGTGTTAAGTCATCCCCAAGACGGTGCAGCTCGCAGGGTGCTGACAAAAATCCAAGTTCAGCACCCACAAGAAAAGCAAGTCATTTCAGGCTGTGAGGTCTTCCCCAGGGCTCAGGCAGTCAGCTTTCCCCTAGAAACGATTCTTCATGATCCCTCCCTCATACTTCCACAGCCTCCACCAAGGAGGACAGTGGCCCCAGCAGGCACCTAACCATAGGCCCCTCTGGCATGCCTTGCACTCAAACTGGGGAATGGCTAGAACAGTAGGGTGCAGCCTGGAACCTTCAAAGTTAATTTGTCCTGTGGTCAGTGGAGAACTGACAAAGGCCTCAACTTGGCAAAGACACCTGGATTGTATTTTAGAAAAATCATTATTGGAAATAGCATCTCACTCCACCTACAGCAGGAGTGAAAATAGATCAAGTAAGACTCCCCAAGCATGTTGGAAAACTGCAAGATGCTCAATCAGTGGGCAGAATCATCTTGTTAACATTTCAGGCTTCCTCTGAGAGAGAGGTGGCAGCTCAGGAGAGCTATAGCTTTGCTGCAGGTATTATCAGACGTCCCTCAGCCCCAGGCACAGTTAGCATGTCGGGCCTCCCACTGTCATGGCTCCACCGTGTTTTAACACCAGTGATGCTGAAAGACGCTTGCTCTCTGCTCTCGCAGGGGGTGAGGGGTTAGGAAGTCAGTGAACAAGACCACAAAACAGACCATTGAGACCTGGAAAGCATTAAAACCTCCCTGTGAGGTTGGATTAATACCTATGGGGGTGGGGGGAGGGAAAGGGGAAAATAAAGGTCCTTTTCTGAGGAGGACTGAAAGGCAAGTCTGAGCTCAAAACAGAAGATGCTTCCCGAAGGTGATGGAGGGTGATGAGTGCCAGCCTCACGTGTCAAAGCTGGTTCCAAACGACCCCTGCCAAAAAACTCTTCTAAGAGCAGGCTGAATTTTTACCTTGCTTCTTTTTAATCAACAACTGGAAAGATTTAAGAGTCTTAAAATAGCATCTCTTCTTGAAGAAACATATGCCTTTTGTTTTTGAGGTTGGTACTGGTATGCATTGAAGTAGCCATGTGTTTCTTGAAGTGCAGTTTCTTATTAAAACATGCAGATTCCTAAGCCTCAGACCCACAGCAACCCAAGTATACAGAGACAGGGCCCAGGATTCTGCATTTTTTTAAGTAGCCCTCTAGTAGATTCTAGGTACATTCACGTTTGAACACGAGTTTCAGACGTCCACATGCAGGAGAAGGGCTCCGTGGTGGGAAAACCTTTGTCTTGCTCCAAGGATAAGAGTATAAGATCCATGGCTGTGATAAACAATTTTCCATGGCTATAAAATCCTAATCTATGCACTTTACTGTAGACTTTGATTTGTTTAAAACTGCATAAATCAGACAGCGTCCATTTCACTTGCTTTTAGCCAAGATTCCTGACTAACGCAACCATTCTAGAAGCTTCATTAGTGGAAGCATCATCACGAAAATTTTTCTACACGTAGTCCATGTACCTTCGAATCCAGGGGTCGGAAGCTGGAGAGGAGCTATAGGAACCAGAACCAAAGCCCTAAATTCAGTGATGATTCAAAATACGCTCATAGGGATAAAGGATGCGAAACAACGCACAACGATTTTGTTTACACTGTAATGTCTTATGTGAAGTCATTTATGCAGAGTTATTTAAGAGTCTTCAAATTCCTTTTTGGGGAAAAATACCTTAATAAGGTCCATTTTTAGATAAAGCAGTGGAAGAGAAATAGAAAGACTGGATTCGTGGTGGTGCCAGAATTTGGGGAACTATCACGGTGGGCAGTGAGGAGCAAGGAAGGCTTCCAAATCCAGAGCCCAGCTGAGGCTCCAGGGTGGATGTTAAGTGGGACTTTGTAACAAAAATAGAAGAAATATGGGTCATTCCAGCTTTGCAAGAGAACATGGTTCAAAAACCTATCCACATTCTCTAGGCCCAATTCTGCAAGGAAGGTCATTGCCCTCCCCCCACTGGAGTGAAGTTCTCCCGGGCAGCATAGGGCATGGCTCCCAATGATGAGTCTGGTCCTGGCACTGTGGGATCAACTATGCCTTCCTAACCAAGGGAAGGAAAGGAGGTTTAATAAAATAAGCCTTCAGTGGGTTAGGAGAAATCAAGTGGAATCAACAGGCTACTCTGGAGGTGACTCTTATAGAAGCTTCCGTTTGATAGTGCCGATTGCCATGGTTTGCTAAACCCCAACAAGCATCACTCCTATTGACTCTCGAGAACACATAGGGTTTAAACTGCGTCTCTATATAAAGGTTTCATACACTAAGTTTGCTTTCCTAGAGCCTGTAATTCCCACAGGGTTCCTAGGTCAGATAAATCCTGAAACCCAAAGGGCTCAGTCTTTCCAAAATTATTAATTATATCCCCCTGTCCTTTAGGGTCGACAACCCTTCTCAACATTAAAAATAAGTCAGAACAGGCAATGTCCAAAGATCCCTATAGAGTAGGGAAAGGGCCAAAGTAGAAGGAAGAGGTATAACAGAATAGGATTTGGCGAACGAGTATGACTGCTGAATCTATACTAATATTCCTTCCAGCCTTAAGTGTTTAGGAGCAGCTAGAAGGAAAACTCTAGATGGGAGAATAGTAGTCAGTAACAAACTCTGGGATCTTTTCTATAACTACTTGTTGAAGCATGCTTTGAAAATTGCTTTTTTCTTTCTTTGCTTTGTATATATGTTATATTTTACAATTTAAAAAGTTTTTAAAAATCCATACACTGAGCTCAGCAAAATAAACCATGAAAGTAGAAGCGAGAGTGTCATGATTTATTAGGGTTTTCATATTGAGGAAAGCCTTTTTTCCACTCCAGATTTAAAAAGAAAAAAATCGAACCATTTATTTCTTGGTGTTTTGCTGTGGATAGGTTCACTTAGTCTTTAAACCCATACTGTGTGACTTTGCACAAGTGTAGGTCCTGTTGTATTGCAAAGTAATCCTTCCAGTAAAATAAATATCACAAAGCTATTCCCGGTTTGGATGAAAGAGAATTATGCAGTAAAATTAATTATAAAGGGAAAGTAATGACTATTTATTCAATACTTTTCTCTTTTGAAACATCTCATTACTAACATTTAAAATCATGTCATAATCCTTTATACATGAATCAATGAAAAACTTTAGCTCTAGTCAAAAAGCATGAGGCTTAAGATAAACCTAAACAAAAGCACTTTTAACTTATTCTGTAAATTCCAGACCTTATTTTCTATTTCTGACATGGAAACATGCATTTTCTATAAATTGTGAGCAAACTTTCCTTTTGTCTTTAATTAAAATAGTGCATTAAAAGTAGCCAATTGTTACAAAATTATAAAGTAAATTAGCTAAAGGTGGATCATGTTGGGCCACTATGCAAAAAAAGCACAGGATAGTCACCTGTGCTGTGGCTGGCGGAGAGACCTATGCCAGATGCATGCCACCTTCAGTAGATGCTAAAAGTGCTTTTTAATAAGAACATCTTTCTTTTTTTGTTTTCAGATCAAGTCAGCCCTTGGGGTTGGGGTCAGGGCAGGGGACGTTGGGTGCAAATATCTTGTAGAATTTTAGTTGAGATGTGTTTGGGTATAGATGTGCATTTGCCTTTGCCTAGTAGCATAGTTGTTTGCTTAAATAATTAATTTTTTTTTTAATTGCACTGTCAGTCTTCCTTTGATGTAAGAACAACATGTGGTCCATACATCTAACGTGGCCTTTGTACCTAACCACGAGCGTGAGATCATCTTTCTGCTGTGTGTGCAGCAGTGTCCATACATCTAACGTGGCCTTTGTACCTAACCACGTGCGTGAGATCATCTTTCTGCTGTGTGTGCAGCAGTGTCCATACATCTAACGTGGCCTTCGTACCTAACCACGTGCGTGAGATCATCTTTCTGCTGTGTGTGCAGCAGTGTTTGGTGTGTGTTTAAAGTAAAAACAATGGTTGTTCTTCTTCTGGCATTACTAAGATAAACTGAACAATAATAAAGAAAAATGCCTTACATAGAAAAAAAATCCATATACTGACTTAAGCTTGAAATACATTTCTCATAAAAACACTGCTTCACATTGTGACTCGAGTCTCAGGCTAGCCCACAAAAGCCTCCTTAAAATTAACTGCTGGATGTAGACATAATCAGGGAGTCACTGAAGCAACAAATGAAGCTTTTTAAAATAACTGAAGGCCATCAAAGGGCTCTAAGGAAGGCAGTGGCACCAAGTGAAAAGGCGGATTAATTAGGAATAGCAGGCAAGAGACAAGAGGCTGAAGTCTACACGTATGCATTTGTATTTTAAATACAGATGCCTTAAGAACCCTCTTAACTTTCTTGGTCTTTCAGGCACATATGGATCTCAGCTTATTTTTCATATCACATGTGCCCACAGTTCTCTGCTCCATAGTAGAGGTTCAAGTTCAATCCACATATTAAAATAAATGCTCTTCTCTCTTTTCATAGACCTGAGTTTTAAGTGTTGAAAGGGACCTTTGAGATCATCTTGTCAAGCCTCCTGCCCGGTGCAGGAATCCTTTCCACAGCATCCCTGAAAGGTTCACACCCAACTCAAAGGCCACAGGCAGTTCACTCCGAGACCCTATGGTTCTAACTACTATAAAATCCTTCTTTATTTATACTGACCCCAGATCAATTTTCATGAGGTGATCACTCACTGCTCTTTAGTTCAATTCTCTGAGCAACCCAGCACAAATGTGATCCCTTTTATGCAGAATTCAGTCTTTCAAATACTTGTTGCCTGTATCTCCATCCCCTCACCTTCCCAAGTTCAAGTCTTCTCAGTTCCAGGATGCCTTTCCCAAAACTTGGTCATCCTGGTCACCCTGCTTCATTCACTGGCTGGTACCCTTTAAAATACGATGTATCCAAACAGAAAAGCATCCTTTAATTGTGGTCTGATCAGGCCAACGTCCAGCGGAGTAATCACATTTCCTGACCTGGACCCCGAGCTCCCTTTAGCCTGAAACTAGGTTATACTGCTTCTTAGCAGCCACATCACGCCATTGGATCATATCAAACCTGTGGTTAAATAAAAACCAAAGACCTTTTCATAAGCTATGGCCAAGACAAACCTCCCCATTAATGTCTACTTAATTTTTCACCCCAAATGTGCAACTTCATGTTTAAGTTGCAGCATGGTTTTGGCTCAGTATTCCAGCACGTCAAGATAATTTTGAATATTGATTTTGTCATCTATTACACTTGTTATATTCTTCCTGTTTTGTGCTGGGGTTGTTTTTCTGTTTTGTTTTGTTGGTAAATTTGATAAAGATGTCTTCTGCATCTTCATGCAAGTTTTGATAAAAATATTGAACAGGACAAGACTAAAGCTGGAGTTCTATGACAGCTTCGAGACAGTGTTCCAAGTAGGCAAAAGGCCCTTGATTGGCACTCCCTGGGCCTCCTTAATCGATGAGCTGGGCACCGAATTATAATTCTACTTTCATCCAGCCCAATTTTCAACAACTTTATCCACAAAAACATCCAGCAAGTGTCCTCAAGATGCCAATTTCCTGTCTAATCAGTTTCTTCCTACCTTCACCCTTATTACCCAAAACCACCCCCTGCCTCAGATGCCCAGTTTGTATTTTGCAACCCCACACCCCCCCAGCTCAGTGACTGGACTGTGGGAAGGACCCTACATGCCAGAGGAGCCACTTCACAGGCTGACCCAAAAGCACTCCTTCTCCTGGAATTTAGAAATAATACATTGAACTATTTCTCTTAGGTCATGTTGATAACCAGAATGAGCTGCAGTACAAATCTAGGGGCCTGGGGCAACCACAAATGGCTGATATGCAGAGGAAATCCGAGTGCTGAGAAGACCAGATAACCTAAAAAGTTCGTGAGGCCCAAGAAAGATGTGCATTTGTTCTAACTAGCCATTCAGTAGTTTTTTTGAAAAATCAAGAAAGCATGTATCCATCCTCAGCTCCGCAACAGGTCTCCCCTTCTCCCTCACTTCCCTAAGGACACTTACAGAAGTGCCATCTGCAAACACCCTTGGAACCCCAAGGTGGACAGAAAAACTCCATTATAGAGAATAGAAACTACCTCCTTGTCTAATAACCATTGATTTTTTTAAGTCCAAAGAAGTTAAAGGATCTGAACAAGTTCGCAAAGCTCTGAGTAATCAAGACACAAGTCTGGAATTCAAAAGTTTCAACTTGCTGTCCCATGTTCTTTCTCTAACATTGCCTTCTGCCCTCCCATTTGAATCAGGATAGGATAATGAGATATCAAATTAATTCTTTGCTTTTCGCTTTGACCTCTTGTTCGTGGATAGTAGTATGTGGAATTTATTTGTAGAACAGAGTTGAAATGCATCAGACTTAAAAAAAAAATAGTGAAGAGGAAAGATTGTGATTTTTTTTAAACAATCACATAAAGGATAATGTTTCTAAAATCAAATAACTGATCAACAGTAACTTAGCTGATTTCATAAATTACAAACTCAATGTGTTAACATGAGAATGAGGGGCTTCTGGATTTGGATAATTGGTTAGTTTGATAACATTTAAAAGCACTTTCAGAGAACCAATCATAGAACTTTCAAAGTTATGTTGAACAAGCCAGTAACAAAGATGACAGAACAGAATGAGAGAGTTTGCTATGCCATAAAGATGCCTTTAATTCCCAGCAACATTATTTTTAAGAATGAGAAAGTTCTAAACAGAATAGAAACTGAAACTTAATGTTTGTTAATGGCAGTCTGAACTTGAGAAGTGTAATAATGGCTGGACACAAGGGCAGGCATCTCTGAGAGGACAGAGGGCCGCCCAGTGTGGGGAAAGCAGAGTTTATCCTTGCTGACCACGTCTGTCCTCCCAGTTGAATCAAGTCCCCAAGCACTGACATCCATCCCTCTTTTAATTCTCTGCAGCGAGTTTCTCATTAGCTTCAGTTAACAAACAAGGAAACTAACACTCTTCCCTAGAATGCAAACTCCATGAGAGCAGAGATCTTTTTCACCCCTCTTAGGACCTCATTGCCCAGAGCACAGTTTGGTGACTTAATTTAAATCTATTTAATAGCACTTATCTAGACCTCACTATGTTAGCCTGTGTTACGGGTTGAATGATGTCACCACAGAGGTGTTAGATAGAGTCCTAACCCCCAGTCCTGGGGGAGCAAATCATCTGTAAATAGGATCTTCGTGGACCACATTAGTTAAGTTGAGGCCAACGTGAATCAGAATGGACCTTAATCCAATGGGACTGGAGTCGCTGTAAGCAAAGGAAATTTGGACACAGTGAGTGGGGAGAAACGGCTATGTAAGGAAGGCAGAGACTGAGCTGCGGATGGCCGGCAAATCACCACCAGAACGGAGACTCCAGACTTTGGAGAAAGCATGGTCCAGCTGACATTATGCTTTTAGACTTCTAGCCCCTCAGACAAGCGCCTGTTGTTTCAGCCAACCAGCCTGTGGCACCCGTTCTAGCAGTCCTGACAAACTAGGACAGCCAGGCACTGCTCCATCTGCTTACTCACCACCAGCTCAGTCTTCACAACAAACCCACGAGGTCGGCTTTGTCATCATCTCCATTCAACAGTTGAGGGAATCAAGGTGCATGCAAGTAAAGACTTCACTGTAAAATTATTCAAGATGACACAGCTGGTAAGTGGAAAAGCTGGGATTTGAATCTAGGGGGCCTGGCTCTACAGTCTGTCCCTGTGACCCCCTGTGTTGCCTCTTGTACTAAATCGCCAGCAAATTATTTGTTGAATAAAGTGACCAAGTAAGAGAAATGACAAGAATAGGATGAAGATAAGATGGTTTTCAGAAAATATTAGCAAACTACAAATCCCATGCAGAGGACCCAACTGAAAAACAGACTTAAAATTGGCCAAATTGAGACACGTGGAAATTATTTCAAGAGGAAAAAACAAAGCAAACAAATACGGATGTTTGCTGTTCTTTTGAGCACTTCTCTTGCGCAGAGGACTGTTGTATCTACCCTGCTTAAAATCCACCAGCGGCTCTTTGCTGCTGAGCTCGCAGGCGGCGGTAGTGAAGGGCCCTGCTGCACCGTGCTTGGTGCGGCAGGAGCTCCCTCTGCCTCGCGTCTCTGCGCGCGGAGCCCTGCAGCCCGAGCTTCTTTCTTCAGAGCCCATCACTGAACCCAGGCCTATGCAACCCAAACCGCCCCCCCCCCCCAATCCTCACACCACCCCAAGGACTACCCTAGGGAAAAGCTATTGTATCCCCGTTTTACAGAGAGAGAAAATGGCTTGCACAAGCCCCCAGGGTGCAAAGCTGGCAGGCCAGGATCCGAAAGCAGGTATCCTAACCCCAGCCTTCACTGTCCTAACCCTGACGCTGCCCTGGCACCCCAATTAGGTCACTTCTTCCCTGGCCCTCCTGCCACCCCACCTCTCAAATCCTGCATCACGTATTTCATCAGTCTCGTTCATTCAAAACTCAGGTATTTTTCCCCATGAAAATCGTCATCTTCCCAAATTATTAATCAACTAAAGATCAATCTATAACAAATATTTCCGTTTCGATGGAGGGAGATGGTGTTTAAAGCCGCTCACAGGTGCTCTAAACTGACCAATTTGCAGAAGATACAGTTGAATAAATTTTAACTGCTGTAATTTGAATTACTACTAAATTGTACTCATTTAATAACACTTGAAATTTGACAAGTTATGCACACTGACATAGACCCACCTCATAAGAAAAGTATAAATGAACGATTAACATTGATTCTGATACACAAAAATGCCATACCTTTTAAAGAGGAGCAGATAATGTAGCTTAACATGACAAATGCACAAATTTTACACTGAAAATAATTCAATGTCAAAGTGAAAGGGGGGTTTTTTTTTTGGTTGGATTTTTTTTCTCTCTACATGGAATCCACTAAAGATAAGAAGTTACCAGCAAGTATCTGCTAAAAGCTGATCTTTGTCTTTTTTTTCTTAATCAGAATTTATGAAAGTCGATTTTACTTAAATTAAAAACAAGAATTCTTCTTGAAACATGTAACATCAAACCAATTCCTAGATTTTTTTTCCCCTTCTTCTTAATTTGTAACAGAGTCTCTAAGAAAATAAAATCTAAGGTTAAGGAAATTTCCATCAACGTGAAGAAAATATTTTCCAAAATTAAAATAACAACGCTCCTCCCTGGTTAACATAACTGATTTAAGTTGCAGATACCTGGCTGCCCCAGAGATCGCCTTTCTCCCCAGGCTCTGTGAAAAGGCCAAATCCACATGCTTTTCAGCAATCTGTGAGTCCTCTATGGGACTACCTTTTTATGAAATGTTGCACATACTACCAATGCTACATAAATATTTCATGATACATTATCCAGTTCTGGAATTTCCTGCAAGATTGCACAAAATCTTTAAAACTGCACTGCAAGCCATAAAATAATCAGATACAAAAGTAACTACCATATCAATTCTTTAATTAGCAACAATTTTTTTTTTTTTAACAAGCAACTTAGAAAAGAAGGAACTGTTACATCTTAAAGTTCCGGAGAGATTTGATATTTATATTAGTTTACTAAAATGGCTTTTAGAAGTACACCTCTTTTTTTTTTTTACATCAGATACTATTTTTCAATTGGACAGGAATCTTCATATTCTAATCTGTAGTCAGAAACGGCCCAATGTGCCTTGAAAATACTCTGACATTTCAACAGACTACGGATTCTAAAGGCCAACACAGTGTCTGATACCTAGTAGGAGATTATTGAAATTTAGTTGATTGACCAAAATTGTGCCTAAAGCTTTCCCATATATTAAAATTAATCTCGACACTTTTAATTTTCTCACCTGTAAAATAAAAGAGCTACAGACCATTAAGATCCCTTTCAGCTTTAAGAAGGTGATTAAGATTTTACTTTATCTGCAGCGGCCCACACTTAAAATTTTGTAATTTGGGGCAAGAACAACTCAGTAAACCGAAAACTTCCCCAAGGAAAATGGAGGCTCAAATCAGCAAATCAAATTTTCAAACTAAGCAATGCTTCCCATGTTAAGGGGCTCCCAGTAAGATAATGTATGAGGGAGTACTTTAAATTTTTCAAAGCATTGCATAAATTTAAGGTGGAAAAATACTATAAAACTGTGATGAGTGGGATATTCCGATGTGATTGGAAACATTATCATTTCATTTACAAAAAAGGGTCACTCCACTCAAAACACTCCTGAAAGTAGTTTTTGCCAAGAAAATTAAGTGGTCGATTGGTCGTTTAAAAAACAAACAGGGCAGAGCAACGGTGGCTCAGTGGCAGAATTCTCACCTGCCGTACCAGGATGCTAGAGACCCAGGGTTGGTTCCTGCTGCCTGCCCATGCCAAAAAATAAGACAAACAAAAAGACCCAGTTGACTTCACTGTTTTTATACAACCCATGAAATATGTTTGCTTATTTGGCTCTGATTGTGTTGAAAAGAGATTATAGATTTGGGAGGAATAATTCTAATTGCCATATTTGGATTACCAAGGAAAGGAGTGGAGTGTTATTATGGAGGGAAACCTTGCCCCTGACAAAGTAAAATGTGTCTTTTTTAAACCATCAAAGCTCATTAAAATGTTATGAATGATCAGAATCTTCAAATTTAGATATTTGAAACACCTTCAATTTGTCCATCTGCAACCCATTCCTCGAGGTATACACCACCTTCCCAGCAGACTGGGCCCTAAATTCTTACTAATTGCTCATTTGAGAAAACCTCACAAAGTCACTCAATAAAAAATAAAACTAAAGGAAAACCTAGCACTTAAAATTTTGCTTTCCATTTAGGCTGGTCTGGCTCAACCAGTATTGAGAGTTGGCCAGGAGAAGGCTGCCATCTTGTGGCCAAAAGGAAGAACTCACTCCAAAACAGCTGCCCATTGGTGGCTTTGCCCCAGAGGCCTCTGACAGCTGCCCCTGCAGAAGGAAGCATCTCAACCAAAGCCTCCCCACTGAAGCACAAAGGCCTCCAAAGTTAAAGTTGACAGAACATTTAAAAACTCTGTTCAAACAAAGCGCTAGGAGGAAGATAAATGAGGGAAGAGGGGACAGTTGTGGACTTCCCTCCCTCCCCAGCAGCCCCCAGAGTCTCCAGTGATCTTGTTGGGAAAAAAGAAGTGGGGGAAACCGAAACCCAGAGAGATCAAGGGACTCAGAAACCTAATCTTCCCTCTCACACTGGCGGGCTCCCTCCTCTTGCAAGGAGTCCTCCCTTCACACGTGCCTTCCCTCCAGATTCTCATCTTTTTCCATAACATCAGGCCAGAAAAGTGAAGAACCCAGAGATGGCTAGACCTTAGAGAACACCTATGAAATGCCTCTCATGCCATCCCAAACCAGCCCGGTAGCAGATTTAGCTGGAAGGCAGGGGACTGAGCACTTATAAATGAGATGAGTTTCGTCCAACAGGGCTTGCAATGGTACAGAGCTTCCATATCTGCACTGTCCACTGCATAGCCATGGACCACCCGTGGCCAGAGCGCTGGAAAATAGGACAGTGCAACTGAGGAGCTGGATTTTCAATTTTGTGTAGTTTTAATTAATTTAAATGAAATTGCACGTGTGATCAGTGGCTACCACCATACTGGATGTCACAGATCACAGATCTAGCTCTTGCCTTTCTAACCCATCCCATTGTGGTACTGCCTTGGCAAAAAAAAAAGTCTATATATAGTCATTCATTCAAAAACACTTGTTTTGACTGCTATATGGAAAATGGTAAGGATTATACAGTGCACACATAAATAGAAAATATGGCCTCTGCTTCTCAAGAGCATAGCAATGAGGGAACAAAACATGCAGACACATAACTAGAACACAGAAAAGGGGTTCCTGCTCTGCTGGGAGTTATAAGGCAGACACGTGGCTGCAACAGGACCTTAATGGGCAGGTGGTAGGAACAGGAGACATGGGCTTAGAGAAAGGAAAGGTGAAGGTAGGAACAGACAGAAGCTCAGAAGCTCCACTCAGAGAATGTCAAGATGCCTGCTCCTACTTGAGGAGTGATTTCGTGTAAGAGAATCACAGGAAATCAAACTAGAAAGATTATCGTAGAATCACTTTCCAAGCATAAAAATCAGAACTGGGGAGGGAACGATGGGAATAAAATGGAAGGGGCCAATAAAAGAAAGATTGCATAGGAGATGCCTATATGTTGAGAGGCGAGGAAAGGTCAGAGATTATGTAAAGTTTTAACCAGGGTGAATGAAAGGCTGCTGTAACCATTAATGAGGCAGACATCGAGACAAGGGGGAAATGGTGAATGCTTGAAGGGGGCTGAAGTATAATATTGAGGTGTAATAGCCAGGTGGATCAACAGGCACTTTGAAAAGTTAGAAATGAGATTGGAGGTCAGAAGAGAGAAGAGTTGATGGACGTGGGAATCCAAGTCCAGAGACCAATGACTGAGAACAGAGTGGCTGGGTGGGTGAGTGGGCGGGCGCATGCATAATGGAGGATAGAAAAAAAGAAGGACTCGAGGACAAGCCCTGCTACTCATTTAAAAAAAAAAAGAAAGAAAAGTCCCTTTGCAGGAATGAAGGAGACACAGTCAGAAAAGGACCTCCAGAGAAGTATTAGGAGAATATGGAAACTGAAGATACTTCTGCGTCTCTTGAATGAGTGAATTCCTAACTTCCTAACTAGACTGCAAACTATGTGAAGATGGAGACTATACATTATATTATTTCAATCCCGACTTCTAGAACACTGAAAATTAAACCCTAATGACAACTCTACCTGCTAATACCTCAATCTCAAAGTAGCTAAAAACAAACTCAATAGCACCAATATTTTCCGTTACCAAACCCTTAACCTCAGAGAGTCGTCTCTGACTCTTCCCTTTCTCTGGGAATCCACATCTAGTCAGCTGCCACCTCCTGGCTCTATCTGCCAAGTAACTCTCATCTATCCATTGCCTTTCCACTGTCTGCCACAATTTTAGCTAGACCTTTATGCCACCAATCTGGACTCTAAGCCATCGTCTGCCCTCCAGATGCTCCCAGTCCTGTCTATCCCACACACTGCTGCCAGATGTACCTTTCCTAAATGAATACCTGGCGCCCTCCCTTCTCTGCCCATCCTTTCTCCCACCCAATCTCCTCTTGTGGAATATTTTCTATTCTTCACTCTCCTCAAGACTTCCTTCCTCCTCCTCCTCTAATTATAAGCAGAACTGTGTGCTTCCTCTTGTCACTTCTGAGGAGACAAGTTTATGCTGCAAAATACCCTTAATCTTAAATTGTGTGAAGGACTGATGTGGTAGTTGGGTTCTGGTATCAACTTGGCCAGGTGAAGGCACATAGTTCTGTTGCTGTGGACATGAGCCATTGGCATGTGAAGCTCATCTGTTGCTGATTACATCTGCAGTCGGCTAGGAGGCGTGTCTGCTGCAATGAGTGACGTTTGATTTAATTGGCTGATGCATAAATGAGACAGTTCACTGTAGCACAGCCCAAGCAGCTCAGCATTCCTCATCTCAGCACTCGCAGCTCCAGCCCAGGCCTCTGGAGATGCAGAAAGGAATCACTCCTTGGTGAGCAGGGAAAGTTGTTGGAACCCAGAGGCCTGGAGAGAAGGCCAGCAGAAATCACCCTGTGACTTCCCGTGTAAGAAAGAACCACAGTTGAAAGTTAGCTGCCTTTCCTCTGAAGAACTATACATTTTTAACTAAATAAATTCCCTTTTATTAAAAGCCAAACCATCTCTGGTGTGTTGCATTCCAGCAGCTAGCAAACTAGAACAACATATCAAGGAGTGACAGCCCAGCAGGAGAAATCCTCCCAGGTCCTATAGCCTACCCCACTCCAGACGCCCTTAGGGCAAGGACCACCAAACACCATGAACCCCATAGCAGTGAGCCCAATATTGGACACCACGGGAAGCCCAAGAAAATGCTGGCTGAATTAAAAT
This sequence comes from Tamandua tetradactyla, assembly GCF_023851605.1. Lineage (NCBI taxonomy): Eukaryota > Metazoa > Chordata > Mammalia > Pilosa > Myrmecophagidae > Tamandua > Tamandua tetradactyla. The sequence goes on along the minus strand of NC_135328.1, from coordinate 78,087,983 downwards.
TGTTCCCCCAGGGTAAAGGAGATGAAGCAGGCTGCAGGATTATCAGGGCGAGCCAGGATGAGGGGTAGAGGCAGCAGGTGTTTGTCACTGGTTCGTTAGATCTGACTGACCATGGGGAGAAAAATAGAACTGAATAGCACATGGAAGAACTAGGGGACTTTTTTGGGGGGGTTTGCTGCTTTTAAATAAGTGTATATTTTTCTTAGATAGAGGGCCTCTTCCCATGTTTGGACACTTAAGTGAAAGAGCTAATGAAGAAAGGGAAATTGGGACTGCAGGAGAGAGTGGGGAATGAGGGGGGTCTGCTCCCAGAAAAGGAGGAGGCAGAAGGGGTGCTGTAAAGGCCCCTGGATGGAGGGGACCTTTAGATAAAAAGGGAAACCTAAGCCAGCTAAGGCAGACCACAAAATAAAAAGAAACAATTAAAGCTGTCTTCACTTGAGCATCCCCAAAAGCAGATCCTGAAACAAGAATGTGAGTGCAAATAGCTTACTTGAGGCATTATCCCAAAACCCAAGAGCAGGAGAAAGGGAAGGAGGCAACGCCAATGGAACAATGCGTTCTCCCCTTCCATTTTGGGCAAAGGTGGAGTAACAGGGAAAACTTTAAAAACTGTACAAAATATATGATATAAGGCTTTTCAAGACATGCAAACATCACGCAAAGAATAATGATCCCCGAGAGGTGGGAAACAAAGGCGATAGCCCCTTTGTTTTTGTGAATAGCACCCCCACCACACCCTTAGTACAGTCTCCAAGCTATGGAGCAGGGAGGGGGATCCCAGGGTGAATCCAGTGGTTTCCCTTAGTCCAGACAGAGTTGAAATCCAGGGAGGCCCTTCTAGGCAGCCACAGGTTACAGGAGCAAGTCTACGGAAGAGAGTCCTACTTAACAAAGCTTAAAAACAAGGCACAGGAGGTGCGAGGGTAGTTCAATGGTAGAATTCTTGCCTGACATGCGGGAGACTTGGGTTCGATTCCTGGTCCATGCACTCCCCAAAACAAACAAACAAACAAAAAACACACAAGTAAGCAAAAATTCAACAAATGGTGCTGCAACAACAGGATACTCACATGGAAAAATAATGAAACGTGACCATCCCCGCCCGCCATACAGCATACAAAAAAAGGCATACACAAGTTTGTGATCCAGCTCAGGGGTTCCCAATCCTGGCAAATGGTCAGAATCGCCCAAAGGGCACTGCCTGGGGCCCTCCATCAGAGATTGTGATATAGCAGCCTGAGCAACTGACAGTAGCTTTAACCCACCCCCACCCCAGGTGATTCTAATGAGCAGCCAGGGTTGAGAACCATTCAGCCATGCTAGAGATGGTACAAGGTTTCAAACCTTGTAACACAGATTTTAGTGAGTCCTTTAATCCCCGCCTCCTCCGTCTACAATGATGTCATTTTTTGTTGTATTCATGAAGCATATTAAATTGGAAAGCACTTTTTTCAGATTTCAGGAGGCTCACATGCATAATTCATTTATTCCTTACAATCCTACCTGGTAGGCACAGGTGATACAGAAGAAGAAACTATGGCATATGGCATGGAGAAGTCCAGTTACCTGCCCTAGATCCACAAGGAGTGGCAACACAGGAGAGCTGGCCCAGTGCCCACCCTCTTATCTGTTGCTTCTCTGCTGCCCCATCTTGGTGGCTCCCCAAGTTGTCCTGTGAAGCAGGTGAGAGGCTCAGCTCCCAGTGTGCCTGACACTGAGTAGGCAGCCACAAAACTCTGATGAGGAGAATGTCTCCCTGGGACCACCTGTCCGTAACTGTGCTTCACCCCAGGCATGGTCCTAAAGGCAAAGGGCCAGGAGAAACCTGATAGCTTGTGAAAGCAATCTCCCTTTCATTATTCTCCTTCAATTTTACACCGCATGGAAACAAGTTTTACAAAAACTTTATACTTCTTTGACAAAGTAACCACAATTTATCTGAGAAACTCAGTTACATTAAAGAAACCCTCTTCCTCATCTCCATTCCATTCCGAAAAGCACAACCAAAAAAAAAAAAAAACCCACAAGACTGGACAAGGGATTTTCCATCTGATACTTTCTCCAGCTACAGGGAAGGGAGCACAAACTCTCTGCCGAGCTGCGTCCATGTTGCAACCTCCGCACAGCTGTGAAGTGGCTGAACAGGGGAAAGGGGGTGCAGCCCCATTCGCCAGGATTGATTCAACCCCAGAGCTTTAAACTCTAGCTGACGGTAAGGATGGCGATGAATCTGCCATAACACTGCAGCCTAATAATAATGGTTGACAGGTGGAGAATCCACCGCGATGCTGCCTGATTAATCAACACAAGATGAGTCCTCAGCCTAGCTTTCCAGAAAGTGGCTTCGCTTACCTCCAGAGGCCCACACCCCACGCCCAGCCCCCCGCCTTGCGCTGGGCCGGGCAACCTTACCCGCAAGAGCACAAGTCGCAGATGCACTTCCTCTTCGAAGGGGCCATCCTAAGGACCTGTGTCCACGTAGAACATCCCCTGCCGCCCCTGCCGCCCCTGCCGCCCGGTGTGCCCCAGCCGCCTCACTGGGGGCACACCAAGTCTCAAGGTCCTGGGCAAATGTTCTCCGTATTTATTCAAAAGAAAATTTAAGAGGCCCTTTTGCAAAGCCCTGTGATCTGTTGCCTTCCTTATGCTGGCCTTGCACGAGGGGCAGCAGGGAGGGCGGATGGCGCGCCAGCCCTGGCCACCTCCCCATGCACGCGGCCGCCCCAGCCTCTGCGCCCCGGACCCATGCACGTGGAGCGGTGTCCCGCCAGGGGAAATGAGGACTCTCTGTGACGTCGTGGGCCAGGAAGGGCACATATCTAGATGGCAATGACATCACAAGGGCCACTTGTGACGTGAGGGAGTCCCCAGTACCCCACTTGGAAAGCCCAGGACAAGATTTACCCCACTGGACCTTGGAAAAACATAAAGGAAGGTGGACTTTGGAAAGCTCGTGGGTGCGCTTATCAGCAAATGCCACGATCGCCTGTACAGAAAAGCTGAAAAGGCCACTGCCATCACATTATGTGGCATTTTCTGTCTCTAGGATCCGTGGTTCTCTTTTTTTATAGAAATGCATCCCTTGACCTCCAGAAGACTAACCTTAAATGCCCTTTCCAGACTAAATATAGTTAAGATGTCGATTCTACCTAAATTGATTTACAGGTACAATGCAATACAAATTAAAATCCCAAAAACTTCCTTTTCAGAAATAGAAAAACCAATAACCAAATTTATCCGGAAGGGCAGGGTGCCCCAAATAGCTAAAAGTATCCTGAGAAAAAAAAAATGAAGTCGGAGGTCTCACGCTACCTGATTTTAAGGCATATTATGAAGCTACAGTGGTCAAAACAGCATGGTACTGGCATAAAGATAGATATGCTGACCAATGGGATCGGATAGAGTGTTCAGATATAGACCCTCTCATCTATGGACATTTGATCTTTGATAAGGCAGTCAAGCCAACTCACCTGGGACAGAACAGTCTCTTCAATAAATGGTCCCTAGAGAACTGGATATCCATATGCAAAAGAATGAAAGAGGACCCATATCTCACACCCTATACAAAAGTTAACTCAAATTGGATCAAAGACCTAAACATTAGATCTAAGACCATAAAAGTGTTAGAAGAAAAGATAGGGAAATATCTTATAAATCTTATACTTGGAGGCGGTTTTCTAGACCTTACACCCAAAGCAAGAGCATTGAAGACAGAAAGAAAGAAATGGGAACTCCTCAAAATTAAACACATTTGTGCATCAAAGAACTTCATCAAGAAAGTAAAAAGACAGCCTACACAATGGGAGACAATATTTGGAAACAACATAGCAGATAAAGTTCTAGTATCCAGAATTTATAAAGAGATTGTTCGACTCAACAACAAAAAGACAGCCAATCCAATTACAAAATGGGAAGAAGACTTGAACAGATACTTCTCAGAAGAGGAAATACAAATGGCCAAAAGGCACATGAAGAGATGCTCAACTTCCCTGGCCATTAGAGAAATGCAAATCAAAACCACAATGAGATATCATCTCACACCCACCAGAACGGCCATTATCAACAAAACAGAAAATGACAAGAGCTGGAGAGGATGTGGAGAAAGAGGCACACTTATCCACTGTTGGTGGGAATGTCAAATGGTGCAACCACTGTGGAAGGCAGTTTGGCGGTTCCTCAAAAAGCTGAATATAGAATTGCCATATGACCTGGCAGTACCGTTGCTAGGTATCTACTCAAAGGACATAAGGGCAAAGACACAAACAGACATTGGCACACAAATGTTTATAGCAGCATTATTTACAACTGCAAAGAGATGGAAACAGCCAAAACGTCCATCAACAGACGAGTGGCTAAACAAACGGCGGTATATACATACGGTGGAATATTATGCAGCTGTAAGACAGAATAAAGTTATGAAGTATGTAACAACATGAATGGACCTTAAGGACATTATGCTGAGTGAGATTAGCCAGAAACAAAAGGACAAATACTGTGTGGTCTCACTGATATGAACTGACATTAGTGAATAAACTTGGAATGTTTCGCTGGTAACAGAGACCACCAGGAGATAGAAATAGCGTAAGATATTGGGTAATTGGAGCTAAAGAGATACAGATTGTGCAACAGGACTGAATATAAAAACTCAGAAATGGACAGCACAATACTACCTAACTGTAATACAATTATGTTAAAACACTGAATGAAGCTGAATGTGAGAATGATTGAGGGAGGAGGGCTGGGGACATAAATGAAATCAGAAAGAAAGACAGATGTTAAAGATTGAGATGGTATAATCTAGGAATGCCTAGAGTGTATCATGATAGTAACTAAATGTGCAAATTTAAAAAATGTTTTTGCATGAGGAAGCACAAAGGAATGTCATTACTGCAGGGTGCTGAAAATAGATGGTAATTAATATTTTAAAATTTCAACTTATGTGTGAGACTAAAGCAAAAAATGTTTATTTGGTGCAAAATTTATATTTTGACTAGTGCATTTCCTAATATAACTTATGAGGATAGCTTGGTTGAACATCATAAGTACATGGAACCTTGGGTAGGACATGAGATTTTGTTGATTTTTCCACCGTGATGACCCGATGAATCCCAGAGTGGTTCAATCAGTGAGTGGAAAAGTATTTGCAAAGTCCCCTTCGGGGAATGGTGAGAACAGGGGAAAATTCAACCTCCCCAAGTTGAATTCTTGATATTCTCACAAGCAGTGTGGACAACCAAAGCTCTAGGCTGAGCCCCCAGTCTTGGGGCTTGTTCATATGATACATAATCCCTCAAAGGATAGGTCAAGCCTACTTAAAATTAGGCCTAAGAGTCGCCCCCAAGAGAGCCTCTTTTGTTGCTCAGATGTGGCCTCTCTCTCCAGCCAACACATCAAGCCAACTCACCACCCTCCCCCTGTCTACATGGGACATGACTCCCAGGGGTGTGGACCTTCCTGGCAACTTGGGACAGAAATCCTAGAATGAGCTGAGACTCAGCATCACAGGATTGAGAAAAACCCTAGAATGAGCTGTGACTCAGCATCAAGGGATTGAGAAAACCTTCTGGACCAAAAGGGGGAAGAGTGAAATGAGACAAAGTGTCAATGGCTGAGAGATTCCAGAGTCGAGAGGTCATTCTGGAGGTTATTCTTACTCATTAAGTACATATCACCTTGTTATTCAGGATGTAATGGAGAGGCTGGAGGGAACTGCCTGAAGATGTAGAGCTGTGTTCCAGTAGCCATGTTTCTTGGAGATGATTGAATAATGATATAGCTTTCGCAATGTGACTGTGTAATTGTGAAAACCTTGTGTCTGATGCTCCTTTTATCTACCTTGTTAACAGACGAGTAGAACATATGGAATAAAAATAAATAATAGGGGGAACAATTGTTAAAATAAATTTATTTTGAAATGCTAGTGATCAATGAAAGGAAGGGGTAAGGGGTATGGTATGTATAATTTTTTTTTCTGTTTTCGTTTGATTTCTTTTTCTGTTTTTTTTCTTTTTCTGAATTGATGCAAATGTTCTAAGAAATGATCATGATGATCAATATGCAACTATGTGATGATATTGTGAATTACTGATTATATATGTAGAATGGATGACCATATGTTAAGAATGTTTGTGTTTCTTTCTAGTCTTTTTTTTAAATTTAAAAATTAATAAAAAAAAAAATGCCCTTTCCAGATCTTCCTTGGGGAAATCCACGCCTGTGGCTTCAAGTGCCTTTTGAGAATTGCTCCCACACACAGACCTTGCTCCCTTGAGACCAAAGCAGTTTAAAGCGCCAGGCCTCTACTGGTCATACGGTGCGCAATCTTCCAGGTGGTAATGTGGACCCTTGAAGCACTGGTTTTCAGATTTTGTGCATCAGAATCACCTGGAAGGCTTGATAAGCACCAGTTTGCCAGGCTCTTACCCCCTGGAGTTTCTGATTCAGAAAGGCATGTGTGGGGCCAAAAATATTCATTTCTAACAAGTTCCTAAGCGCTGCTGATTCTCCTGGGTCCAGGACCAGGCTTTGAGAACCTCCCCTTGATGCAGTGTTTCTCTAACTTACTTGCTCCTGAGAGCCACTTCAAATTGCTGGCCTGAACCCTCCTACATTGACTCTCTAGTTTTAGCAAAAAAAACCCAGGTGATTCTGATCATGAAGCAAATTCAGGAGACAGGACTGCTCTGGCAGGTTGTTTGGAATTGAACATAACTTCCTGGTTATAGGAAATGGCAACTTAAGCTATTAATAAGCCTTTGCCTATTTTTCTTTCCCAAACTTCCTAACTCTTCCCATTAGTTTAAGTGAATGAGTGAGTCAATCAGAGTCATCTTAGGCCAAAGGAAACTTGGGGATTTTGTTTTCTTCCATGTCAGTTAGGCTCTGGAACAGACAGTGGCAAACTATTGTCTGTGGTTCAAGTCCAACCTGCCACCTGTTTACCTGTTTTTGTATGAAAAAAAAAGAATTTTATGTGATGTGAAAATTATATAAAATTCAAATTTTAGTGTCTATAAACAAAAGTATTAAATTTTATCAACAAAAACTGGGTGGAGAAAGGGAGGGGCAAGGGATATGGTATGTATGAATTTTTTTCTGTTGTCTTTTTATTTCTTTTTCTGAATTGATGCAAATGTTCTAAGAAATGATCATGATGATGAATATGCAACTATGTGATGATATTGTGAATTACTGATTAAATATGGAGAACGGAATGATCATATGTTAAGAATGTTTGTGTTTGTTGTTTTATTTTTTAAAAATTAAAAACTTAATAAAAAAATATAAAAAACTGGGTGGATATAGTCCTGATTTTGCCTCCTAGCCAGCAAAGCCTAAAATGAATACTCTCAGTCTTTTTATAGAAAAAAGTTTGCCAACCACTGCTCTAGAAAGTCAAACAGGTAGACCCAGAGGGAAGCAAAGTTTATTGATCACACTTAAGAACAGTAGAGGGTAAAGGTGCTCCTTGCCTTCCTGGTAGGTCAGGGGAGGATGGAAACCTAGGGGGGCAAGAGGAGAGGTGGGAGCTGTTGGAGATCAAGGCAAATCCTGCATGCCATCTGTTCTGGTTTGCTAGCTGCCAGAATGCAATATACCAGAAACAAGAATGGCTTTTAAAAAGGGGAATTTGATCAGATGCTAGTTTACAGTTTCAAGGCTGAGAAAATGTCCCAATTAAAACGAGTCTATAGAAATGTCTAATCTAAGGCATCCAGGGAAAGATACCTTGGTTCAAGAAGGCCGATGAAGTTCAGTGAGAAGGCACATGGCCAACATAGAGTTTCTCTCTCAGCTGGAAAGGCACATGGTGAACACGGTCAGCGTTCCTCTCTCATCTGGAAGGGCACATGGCAAACACAGTGTCATCTGCTAGCTTCTTCTCCTGGCTTCCTGTTTCATGAAGCTCCCTGGGAGGCATTTTTCTTTCTTTATCCCCAAAGGTCACTGGCTGGTGAACTTCTGCTTCTTGTGGCTATGTCGTTCTACTCTGCTCTCTCTGAATCTCCTTCATTCTCCAAAATGTTTCCTCTTTTATAGGACTCCAGAAACTTCTCAAGATCTACCCAAATGGGTGGAGACATGTCGTCACCTAATCCAGCTTAACAACCACTCTTGATTAAATCACATCTCCAGGGAGATGATCTGATTTCAGTTTCAAATGTACAGTATTGAATGGGGATTATTCTGCCTTTATGAAATGGGTTTTAGATTAAAACATGGCTTTTCTAGGGGACATACATCCTTTCAAACCAGCACACCATCTCTTGCCATTGATGCCATCTGTACAGAGGCAACACAGTGCTGGACACCATCCTTCTCTTGACAGCAGCCTAACCATTATCCATGAATCTTTCATCACAGAGATGCTCACTTAAGCCCCTTGACTTTGATGAAACAACCCCATCAAATTGCCCTTATGCATACCCATCTTGTAACAACACATGGCATTCCCAACTTCCCCCATCCCTGCCCCCAAAAGAGAGTGGAGATCGTGAATGATGAAGATGATATGAACAAACAACCTTAACAAGATATTTCTGTAGAGCTAGTAGGACACCACCCTCCCACATCCACTTGTTACACTTACTGTCCATGTTTTTTAGTTCTAGACAATTCTATACCAATCCATCAAAACACCTCCCTAACCCCTTTCCCAAAATTTCCTTGCCAGTAAAGAGAATTAACATTTACTGTCACTTGCTATGCACCAAACACTCTAGGTAACTTCTCACACAAGCTCTCTTACACAAACTCACTCAAAGCTCAGGTGGTATTATCAGATCATTGCTTACAATCACACCAATTCAGAATCACCTTGGTCTTTATGAATTTCTTTGTTAACTTTTCCACCCAAGAAAAGGAAAAAGAAAAAGAATGAATGGGTAAGCCAAAGATCTAAGAGAGCATTGCACATAGTATTTTATCTTAAATTTTTTTTGCAAATTTTCCCTTTACTTATTAATATGGGTATCTTTAATATCTTTCCCCAAAATCTTTTAATAAAATTGACACTCAGTGGAACTTAACAATGTTTACTCTATGGGCCTTATAATCCCTTGTTTTAGTTTGTTAGTTGCTGGAATGCAATATACTAGAAACAGAACGGCTTTTAAAAAGGGAATTTATGAAGTTGCAAGTTTACAGTTCTAAGGCTGTGAAAACGTACAAATTAAGGCCAGGCTATAAAAATGTCCAAATTAAGGCGTTCAGAGAAAGATACCTTGGCTCAAGAAGGCTGACAACATTCGGAGTTTCGCTCTGAGCTGGAAAGGTACATGGCAAAGTGTGCTAGCTTTCTCTCCAGGCTTCTTTAACTGCTTCCCTGGAGGAGTTTTCTTTCTTATCTCTAACAGTCTCTGGCTGTGTGGACTCTTTTGGCTCTTTCCAAAATGGTTCCCTTTTAAAGAGCTCCAGTAAGCAATCCCACCTTGAATAAGTGGAGACGCATCTCCTTGGAAACCATCTAATCGGTCACCATCCACAATTGGGTGGGCCACATCTCCATGGAAACAATAAAAAAGAATCCACCCAGCAGTTCTGAATGAGGATTAATGGCCATAGCTTTTCTGGGGTACACATCAGATTCAAACAGGCACATACATGTACCCCCAAATTCATTGTTGTATACCATCAGTGGTAAATCAAATTCTATAACCCATTTTGTACATATTCTTGGTCTTGGTCCACATTCTGATGAGTATGGACCCATTGTAAGTAAGATCTCTTCAAGATGTTACTTCAATTAAAGTGTGGCCCAACTGAACCAGATTGGGCTTAAATCCAGATTTCTGGAGTACTTTATAAGCAGAGTGAATGTCAGATGGAAAGAGAAGTCACAGGAAGCAGCCAGAAGCTAAAAGTCAACAGAGCCCAAAGGAGAAAGGAAAAGGCATTGCTATATGCATTGCCACGTGCCAGAAAAGGCAAGGAACCCCCAAAGATTGCTGGACAGCCAGAAGTTACTGACCCCAGGAGGAATAAAGCCTTCTAGCCTCTGATATCATAAGCCTATAAATTCCTGTTGTTATACTAAATCATTGTATGGCATTTGTTTTAGAAGCTAGGAAACTAAAATATCATCTAAGAACCTACTCTTTGCAAAACATTGTTAAATCCATAAGTATTTCTTTCAGTGCAAGGCACTTTAGCAAAACATTGTCTTTTTAGCATCCTTAACTATTTAGGTTTACTAAACTTCATCGGAACCAATAGAAGACTAGCCCATAATAACACACAAATTAGACTTCTACTGTTCAGTCATTCATTCATTCCTCAAATATTTATTGATCATCTGTCGTGAGCCAGGCACTGTGCTGCTTGGTGGAGGCAAGGTCAGATTAAGGCCCTCATGGAATTAAATCTAGAGAGACAATCAAAATACAGCCCAACTGTGTTATCCAGGGTTCGCAAGAGAAACAAAACCACAGGAGAGATCTGTAAATATGAGATTTATAAAGATATCTCACACAACCATGGGAATGGAAGAGTCCAAAATCCTCAAGGCAGGTTGTGAAGCTGTAGCTCCAGTGAAGGGTCTAGATGAACTCTACAGGAGAGGCTCGCTGGCTGAAGAAACAGTGAAAGAGTATCTTTCTTGTTTAAAAGATTGGATTATCTTGTCACAAGAGATCATCTTAGTTGATCACAGATGTAATCGGTCACAGATGCAATCTACTGACTGATGATTTAACATACCAGCCTTCTGGTTTCTCAACCAGCCACAAAATATCCTTGCAGCAATGATCATGCCAGTGTTTGCCTGACCAGACAACTAGGCATAATCACTTGGCCAAGTTGAAACCAGAACCTAGCCATCATACCAACTATATCATTATAAACTGTAAATAAGTGCCAAGGAAGCAAGGAAAAAAAAGGTCAGTATTACTCTGATTCCAAAGCCAGACAGAATTGTCACAAGAAAACTACAAAGCAATATACCTCATGAATATAAATATAAATATCCTTAACAAAATATTAGTAAACTGAAAGCAGCAATATATTAAAAGGATTGTACACTGATCACATGGAATTTATCTCATGATTGCAAAGTTGGTTTGACTCTGGAGAATCAGTTATTTTAATACACACCGGTAGAATAAAGGACAAAAACATGATCTTCTCAAAAGATTCAGGAAAGGTGTGTGACAAAATCCAACATCCATTCTAAGTAAAAACCCTCAACAAATTAGGAATAGAAGGAAAATTCCTCAACCGGATAAAAGACATATATGAACAAGGTGAAACATTGTATTTAGTGTTGAAAGATTGGATGCCTTCCTCGTAATCAGGAACAAGATAAAATGTCAGCTGTTACTACATCTATTCAACATCTTACTAGAGGTAATCACAGTGAGTAAAAAAAAAAGAAAAGAACCTAAAGCCATCCAAATTAAAAAGAAAAAAGTGAAACTGTCATTTTTTGCAGATAATATGGCCTATATGGAAAAAATCCTAAAGAATATAAATGTTTTAAGAAGCTACTAGATCCAATAAATAAAGCAAGGTTGCTGGATACAAGATCAACATATAAAAGTCAGTTGTATTTCTATATACTAGCAACAAACAATCCAAAAATTAATAAAGCTTGACTCACTATAGCATCAAAATGAATAAAACACTTAGAAATAAATTTAAGGCAAGTAGTGTAAAACTTGTATGCTGGTAACTACTAAACATTGCTGAGGGAAATTAAAGAAGTTCTAAATGAATGAAGAGAAATACCATGTTCATGGATCAAAGTTTCAATACTGTTAAGATGGCAGTTCTCCCAAGCTGATTTAGAGAATCAATGCAGTCCCTACCAAAATCACAGTAGATGGCTTTTTTTTTGTAGAACTTCCATGTTTGACTCTAAAATATCTATGTGTTCTAGTTTGCTAGCTGCCAGAATGCAATACACCAGAAACGGAATGGCTTTTAAAAGGGAGAATGTAATGAGTTCCTAGTTTACAGTTCTGAGGCCAAGAAAATGTCCCAGTTAAAACAAGTCTATAGAAATGTCCAATCAAAGGCATCCAGGGAAAGATACCTTGGTTCAAGAAGGCCAATGAAGTTCAGGGTTTCTCTCTCAAGTGAGAAGGCACATGGCGAACACAGTCAGTTTCTCTCTCAGCCGGAAGGGCACATGGCAATTAAGGCATCATCTGCTAGCTTTCTCTCCTGGCTTCCTGTTTCATGAAGCTCCCCGGGAGGCGTTTTCCTTCTTCATCTCCAAGGTCTCTGGCTTGTGGGCTCTCTGCTTCGTGGTGCTCCAGCATTCTCTGCTCTCTCCAAATCTCTTTCTCCAAAATATTTCCTCTTTTATAGGACTCCAGTAAACCAATCAAGACCCACCCAAATGGGCGGAGACATGTCATCACCTAATCCAATTTAACAAGCACTCTTGACTAAATCACATCATCCAGGGAGATGATCTGATTACAGTTTCAAACGTACAGTATTGAATAGGGATTATTCTACCTTTATGAAATGGGATTTTGATTAAAACATGGCGTTTCTAGGGGGCATACATCCTTTCAAATCAGCACAATATGTAAATGCGAATTAACTAGAATAGCTAAAACAATTTTGAATAAAAAGAAAAAAGATGGAGAACTTACACTACCAAATTTCGAAACGTATTATTTAGCTATAGTAATCAAGACAATATGACATTGGCATAAGAATAGACTTATAGATCAATGGAACAGAAAAGAGATCTCACAAATAAATCCTTACATTTTTAGTCAATTGATTTTCAACAAAGGTGAAAGGATGGCCTTTTCAACAAATGGTGCTGGGCAACTGAACACCCAAATGTAAAAAAAAAAAAATTTAGAAACCTTACACCACATCATACCCAAAAATTTACTTAAAATGGGTCATAGGTTTAAATATGAAGCCTAAAACTATAAAACCTCCGGAAGAAAATCTTTGTGATCTTGAATAGACAAATAGATATAGCACAAAAATCATAATCCATAAAAATATAAAAGTTTATATACTGGACTTCATAAAATATTAATAACTTACTCTTCAAAAGACACTATTAAGAGAATGAAAACATATGTACAAACCAGAACAAATACTTGCAAATCATATATCTGATAAGGGACTGGTATCAAAATATGCAACAAACTCTTACAACTCATAATAATAACAAAAAAAATTGCCCAATTTAACAAAGGCAAAAGATGTTCATAGATATTTCACTAAAGATGATACATGAATGCCTAATAAGCACAAGAAAATATGCTTGTGTAGAAGAGTTTACATAGCAGGCCTGAGATTGCTATCCTTAAAAAGCCCTGTTTACATTTTACCCTTGGCTGGTATCTGCCACTTGGATTTTGGAAAAGTACCCAAGAATCCTTGGTAAGAATACTTCACTGTGCCTACACTGTTTGTACAAACAATGTGGCTTATGCTGAACACTTGTTTTCCTTTTAAGAGTCTGGAATTTTTGTAAATACTAGGCAGAGAGTGCTTATTTGACCACAACAAAAAACATGGGCACTAAGTCTCTGATGAGCTTTCCTATTAGACAACATTTCATACAAGTTATCATAACTCATTGCTGAAGGCATTAACCATGTCCGGTGTGACACCACTGGGAGAAGACTCTTGGAAGCCTGTACCTGATTTCCTCCAAACTTCACTTCTTTTCCCTTTGCTGACTTTACTTTGCATCGTTTTGCTGTAATAAGTCATAGCCCTAAGTATGATTCCATGCTGAATTCTATGAGTACTCCTAGAAAATCATCAAATCTGGGGATGGTCTTGGGAATTCCCAACATAATGCTCAGCATTAATAGTCATTAGGGATATGTAGGGATACGCGAACTAAAACCACAGTGAGGATTAGCTACATACTTATCGTTGCCGAGGATGTGAAGAAAGGCAAGCACTCTGTTTTGGGTGATGAGATGCAAACACAGACAGCCAGACAGTAGAGAATGCATGAAATGACAGCTTTATTAGATCGAAGGGTCTGGAGGGTGAACGGAGAGAATGAGGGTGGCAGAGGATCAGGGCTTACCTAACCTAGGCTCTTGTGAAGCTCTGTGGAGGGGGTGGAGGATAATGATCATATGAGTCCCAGGCTCTTACCTTTATTGTATCTGGAAGAGAGGAGGGGGTTTCCTCATGGATACTGAGCATGAAGGCCAGAGGCAGCAAGGAGGACCGTTTAGGGAAGCTGAGGCTTCTTATCATTCAGATCACATGGAGGTACATGCCTTGCTAGTCGTTGTTCCACCTAGGGCAGGGCTGACTGGGGTGGCCACCCAAAGGAGGAACTTATGACTATGCCAAGCAAGATAATGAGATGCCACATATATTTTATGCCATTACACCCTCATGCATGGCTGGTGGAAGTATAAAATGGGACGGCCACTTCAGAAAACAGTTTAGAAAGAAGATAGTTCTTAAAAGTGAAATACACAATATGCCCCAGCAATTCTACTCTTAGGTATTTTCAAGAGAAATGAAAATATATGTCTATACAACGATGTTTTCATCAATGTTCATTCATAGCAGCATTATTCACAATCGCCTAAAAACTGCAGGCAATCCCAATTTCCATCAATTGGTGAATGAACAAACCAAATGTAGTAGTATATATTCATACAATGGAGCACTATTCGTTAATAAAAAACAATGATGACTAACACATCATAAAATATTAACAAGCTTCAAAACCCTTATGTAAGTAAGAGAAAGAAACCAGACATACGAAAAAGATTCTGATTGTACGATTCCATTTATATGAAATTTCTAGAAAAAGGAAATATAGACAGAAACACACCAGCAGTTATCCAGGTCCAGGAGTAGGAGCAGAGAATTTTTGGAAGAGGGTGGAAATATTCTAAAACTGAGCTGTGGTGATGGAACTGTCCGCTTACAATGGTGACTTTCACTATAAATTTTATCTCAATCAAGTTTTTTCTAAGTCCCTTGCAAAAAGTTCCTTTCCGTTAACATTATCAAATTATTATTAAGGAATCAGTTTTGAATATTTTGGGTAAAGAGTCCTCTCATTTCCAAATCAAATATCTCATGGAATGAATTGTGAAGAGGCCCAGCCAGATCATTCTTCAATGAGCCTCATGGCTACCAAGAGACTTTAAATAAGAGCAGACAGGCAAAGATCACTAGATAACTGTGGTGGTTTGAAGCTATTAATCCGTTCCTGTGCTGCAGGTCAATTATGAATGGGACCTTTTGGTTAGGTTATTTCAATTGAGATTTGACCCACCCAATGCAAAGTGGGTCTTAATCCTTTAACTGGAGTTCTTTATGAGAGGATAAAATGCATAACAGAAGCAAAGAGATGGAATTCTGAGAAGTTCACAGAGAAGTTTAGAGAAAAAGCCCCAGATGGAGAATCCAGAAGCTAAAGCAACGAAACTGGGAACAAATGGACCAGCAGATGCTGCCATGCTATCTGACAGAGGAATCACTGGTATCTGGTCTTCAGGGAAGGTATCATCTGTTGATGCCTTAATTTGAACATGTTCCTATCCTTAGAACTGTAAATTTGTAAGCTGATAAACCCCACTGTAATAGGCAACCCATTTCTGGCATATTGCATTTCAGCAGCTGTAGCAAACTGAAACAATATCTGAGGAAAGTTTCTAACAGGAAGAGGAAAGACCAAAACGAACAAACAAAATGAACTTGGAAGAAACAAAGACTAAAGAAGAAGTGAAAACTTTTTTTAGAGACACTAATATCTTCAGAGAGAGGTGATATTTAATCCAAGGAAAGAAATTTATATTTTTAAAAGGAACAATCAAAACAGGAAATATTCCATGGAAATTTAAAAATGCATATCAAAATTTAAAACTCCAAAGAAGAGTTGAAAAATTAAGATGAGAAAAATCTCCTGGAGAGTAGAAGGGAAAGAAAGAAATAGGAAAGAGGAAAGAGAATATAAGAATATTGGATGAGAGTCCATGAGATTCAACATCCAAATCATTGGCATATCCCTGAGAGAATAAAAAAAATAAAGGAAGAACATTATAAAAAAAAAAACAAAACATCTCCCAGAGTTAAAGAACATATGTTTCCAGATTAAAGGGCATATTGGAGGGCCCAGCACAATGAAAGGGTTCAACAATTCCAATAATCATGGTTTCAGAATACTAGAGATGAGAAAATCAAATAAAATTCTAGACATAAAAAAATAAGTCATACCAAAAGGGGGAAGAGCAAAATGAGACAAAATAAATTGTCAATGGCTGAGAGATTCCAAACAAAGTCGAGAGGTTATCCTGGAGGTTATTCTTATGCATTAAAAACATATCCCCTTTTAGTTAAGGTGTAACAGAGAGGCTGGAGGAAACTGCCTGAAAATGTAGAGCTGTGTTCCAGTAGCCATGTTTCTTGAAGATGATTGTATAACGACATAGCTTTCTCAATGTGACTGTGTGATTGTGGAAACCTGTGTCTGATGGTTTATCTTATGGACAGATGAGTAAAACATATGGATTAAAAATAAATAAATAATGGGGGAACAAATGTTAAAATAAATTTAGTACAGTGAAATGCTGGTGATCGGTGAGGGGGAGGGGGAGGGGTATGGTGTGTACGAATTTTTTTCTTCTTTCTTTTCATTTCTTTTTCTGGATTGGTACAAATATTCTGAGAGGTGATCGTGGTGATGAATATACAGCTATGTGATGATACTGCATTATTGTTTATATACCAAGAATGAAATGATCATATGGTAAAAATGTTCGTGTTTGTATGTTATGATTTTTAAAAATTTAAAATTTTTTTTAAAAAAAGGGAAATTGGACCAACAGTAGTGGAGGAGGTGGACTCTTATTCAGTCACAACCGCAGTGTAAGGTCCTGTCCCTGTGGGTTTTATTTCAAACTTTGCTGTTATAGAAAAGGAAATTTACAAACCATTACATTGCTGCTTTTACAACAGGACATTCTATTTATTTCTGCAGTGATTCTCGTGTCCTCTAAGTAGTGCTGTCACTGTGTGCGCTACCTTACATTGTTTTGTTGTTGTCAATTTTTTTTCTGGTTTGAGCTAACGTGTTTTCTGTGTGAATAGTCTCTTACATTTTTGTATGCTGAATATGGGCATCAAAGAACCTGTAAAAGTTATCTTTTTCAATTGAAGGTGCACAAATAAAAGTTTGGAAAAGAAAAAAAAATAGGTCATAGCTTCAGGCATCAAACTTACTAGAAGCTAAAAGACAATGGAGACTGTGAGGAAAAGTTATTTCTAGCCAGTCAGTATAAGGGTAAAAATTAAAGACATTAATCATTGCCCAACACCTAGTAGGCATTCAAATATTTATTTGAGTTAATGGAAGAATTAATTCATTACATTTGTACCGTACATCACTCTGAAAAGGACTTTATGGAAGATATGGAGTATCCTACCTTAGAAGGCTTCAGTATACTGATGACTCATTTATTCATCTACTTAAAGACCAACGGCAGAAATATGTTACACTTTTGGGGAGGCATTGTGGCCTATGTTAGGGAAGGAGACTCTGCAGTCGGACAGTATAAGTTCAAATCCCATTTCATCGCTTAATAACTGTGTGACCTGGTCAGGTAACTTAACCTCTCTGGGCTTTATTTTCCTCACTTGAAAAATAGGGTTATTTATTCAGAGGGTTATTGTCATAACTGAGTGGCTCCACACAGCAGTTTCCGGAAGCTTTGGAATTCTGACTGCAAATTCTCAAGTCTGAGATTAAAGGAAAAGCAGTTGTGAGAAAGAAACTTAATCCCCAGTGGGAAAGCACTAACTGGGAGTCAGGACGTCTTCCTGGTAAGGATTTGTTACCATCTCGCTGGTAACAAGTTAATCACTTAACTTCTCTAAGCCTCGCTTTCCTCGCCTTTAGTTTTAATATGTTCTGCCCTTGTACTCATAGGACAGGGAACTTGGGGAAGTCTAAGTGGGCTGAGAAGGTAGGACTTCCCTCCACTGCACTCGTTTGCTGCCCTCTCTGAAAACCACCCAAACACACCTCCTTTGTCAGGCGAGTTCATTTATTTCGCCACGAGATGGCAGCATTCTCTCGACCAACCATACATGAACCCCTTAAGTAAGACCAGTTTAAATAGAGGAACAAAACACCCGAGTCCCACGTTTGCCTTTCATTCTCTCTTGCCTCGACCTTGCTCTCTTTGATTAAAGGCGCTGTCTGTCAAAACTGGTCAGGCAGTGACAACGGAGCGCGGGGATTCTCGCGAGATTGCCGCCGGAAGTAGGTGGAGGTGGGGACACAGCGGTTCACCTCTCCGGAAGGCGAGAGATTCCCTTGAGCTGTCGGTAGCAGCCGTTTCCTCCCAGACGCTCGTCTCTGAGGAATAGTCAGGCCCATCGCGTCTTTCAAGCCCCAAGCTCGCGCTTTCGATTTCTCCGACTGCAAAGCTGCGCGGCTGTGCGGACGGAGGCTCAGCCAGGGGAGCTCCCCAGTCGCCCCCGTTCCGTGCTACAGATAGGCCGCACCCTCAAGCCCAGTTCGCGGCGGCCCCAGCGGGTGATGCCAAATACAGCCATGAAGAAAAAGGTGCTATTGATGGGGAAGAGCGGGTCGGGGAAAACCAGCATGAGGTCGATTATATTTGCAAATTACATTGCTCGCGACACCCGGCGCCTAGGTGCCACCATTGACGTGGAGCACTCCCACGTCCGATTCCTGGGGAACCTTGTTCTGAATCTTTGGGACTGTGGCGGTCAGGACACCTTTATGGAAAACTACTTCACCAGCCAGCGAGACAACATCTTCCGTAATGTCGAGGTTTTGATTTACGTGTTTGATGTGGAAAGCCGCGAACTGGAAAAGGACATGCATTATTACCAGTCATGTCTGGAGGCCATCCTCCAGAACTCTCCTGATGCCAAAATCTTCTGCCTGGTGCACAAAATGGATCTGGTTCAGGAGGATCAGCGTGACCTGATTTTTAAAGAGCGAGAAGAAGACCTGAGGCGTTTGTCTCGCCCCCTGGAGTGCGCTTGTTTTCGAACATCCATCTGGGATGAAACGCTCTACAAAGCCTGGTCCAGTATTGTCTATCAGCTGATTCCTAATGTTCAGCAGCTAGAGATGAACCTAAGGAATTTTGCCCAAATTATTGAGGCCGATGAAGTTCTCCTGTTCGAGAGAGCTACGTTCTTGGTGATTTCCCATTATCAGTGCAAAGAACAGCGTGACGTCCACCGATTTGAGAAGATCAGCAACATCATTAAGCAGTTCAAGCTGAGCTGCAGTAAATTGGCCGCTTCTTTCCAGAGCATGGAAGTTAGGAATTCTAATTTCGCCGCCTTCATCGACATCTTCACGTCAAACACGTACGTGATGGTTGTTATGTCGGATCCATCGATCCCTTCCGCAGCTACTCTGATCAACATTCGCAATGCCAGGAAACACTTTGAGAAGCTGGAGAGAGTCGATGGTCCCAAGCATAGCCTCCTTATGCGTTAAATTTTGCCAAATGCTGTTTCTGAAAATGCTGAATTGCCTTTCTTCCCTTTGCATCCTCTTTATAAAAAAAAAAATACTCATAATGTTGTGTGCTTAAAAGTGGGCTTTGAATGTTGCTGTTACTTCTTCCATCTTTTTCTTTCCTATTCCCCAGTCTTTCAACATTGGACACTATTTACTCAGCTATCCATTAGAGCTTCAAAGTGGCTTTTCTGAAAAGTTCCTATAGTGTAACACTAAAGTAGGTGGTTTGTGTGTGTTCCGATTACCTGGTTATAATAGATTTGTACATCAAAGCCCTTAATATCTTCCTGTATTCCGTATTACATTTCAAAGATGGAATGTCAGTATTTTGTCAGCAAGGTATAAAATGCATTTACAAATTCTTTGCTTTCAATCATGAATAAACATTTGCTATTAGCAATTTAAAATATGGTGTTCTTTGAAATAATTTGTAGTTGATAATGTAAATCTAAAGATTCTGACTGCCAATACTCTTTAATTAGCAAATTTGAGTTTGTGATCTTAGCCTCCATCTCCTTAGAGATGTCTCATAGCAACTGAAGCAGAGTGGTTTAGAGTCTGGTCTTGGAGCCATACCACCTGAGTTCAGTTAGTACTGGGATCCTTTCCCTGGTAGCTCTGTGAGCTTGGGCAAGATAATTCAACTGTGCTTGTTTCCTTTTGTAAAATGTGATTCAGAATAGCACTACTAAATGGGATTGTTAAAAGCATTCAATTGAAGCATGGAAAACATTTAGAATTGTGCCTGGCACATATTTAATAGGTACTGTTAAATGTTAGCTGTCTTTATCACCTCCTGGGCTATTCCTCTCCCCAAATTACTGGATTCCTGCTAAATATTTGAACCCTTACTAAATACCAGGTATTTTAAAATACTTGATGTGAATATGTAATTCTCACAACCTTTGAGGTTTATTTCATATAGAAAAAATACAGCCGAAGTTTAATATAGTTGTTAAGGTCATACAGCTGAACTCAAGTGTATCTGACTACAGTTCCTTTCCCTCCCCCAACCATTATATTCCGGTACCACTGTTAATCATAACAAACCTAGCATTTTAGACTTAGATTACTCCATGTAACTTCCCCTAACTTTACAGACAGAAGAAGCTGAAGCTCAAGGAAAGTAAATGGCTTCTCCCAAGGAAGTGTTTTATTTAGTTTGGGAAAGACCACTTTCCCATTTCTATTTATCTGGAAATCTGGATAACTGAATCAGAATCTTAAAATACCTACCTTGGGGAAGGATTCTCTAAGATTCCTAATTTGGATTGGCAATGTGGTATAGTGAAAAAATGGACCATAAATGCCCTGTTTCGATTCTAACATTAGCTACCCTACAGATTATTTTAAATGAAAACTATTTTAAGGCCAAAAGGGACCTCTGATCAACCCCTCAGCCTCTAATTTTATAGATAAGGCAACACCTTTGTGTACAGACATTATAAGTGATAAGACTTTAGAATTATCAAGGCTTTATAAAGTTATTTAACATTTATTAAACCCTTTCTAGCCTCAGATGTGCACTACAGCCTCCTACCTATGAAGAACAAGCTATTGAGCTGTAAATTATCAGACTCATCTAACTAGGGCCACTGACAATGATAAGTTAGTATAAAGAATCAAGATGAGAAAAATCCTAAGGTACAGGTGTACTTTTAAAAATCATTTTTAAGTACTATATGTAGTAAATCACATAACTAAATTGGCAGTATCTGGATCACTGAAATCTCTTCTGTTGGACAAGTTCTTGATATACCTTTGTGCTCACTGTTTTTATGGTTGTCTGCCATGGGTCTTATAATTCATATATAGGAAATTCCAGAGCCAGATTGTATAAATGAATACTTATTCAAGACAACAATATGTAAAATATATCAACTAATTTTTTGATCCCATAGAGAACTCGCAAATATTTTAAATTTAGGATGAGGACTTGGATTTCACGGTGCATAAGACGAAAAGTATCTAAAGCAACCATGTATCTGCAACTTAATGAAACACCTTTGCTTTATCAAATACTTTCTTCACACTGAGGAAAAAGTCCTTACACAGATTTATTTTAATTTTATAATACACCCAAAGTAGTAAACACACACACACACGCCACCAGGACTTTCTTTTTTATTATGGGTCTCAAGAATTTGTTTTTCCTTTAGAAAACAAATAGGTCATGGTTTAAAAACACATGGCCAAGAAAAGATTTCAAAATATTGTCTTTATCAGCTAAATACCCCCACATCTTTTTCTTTAACTTCAAATATATTTTTATTCCACTTACAGCATTTTTCATTCTAAGTAACATTATATCTTGTCCTCTTTAAACATTTAAAATAATTAGGGCATTTTGTCATTATCTAAGTTTCAGATTGAAGATGTGGGAATCTGTTTACATGCCATCATATCTTACAGTGAATAAACAAGGTACATTCTGTGTAATTTGTCCAATATGATTGTAAAAGAAAGAATAAAGAATAACCATCTTTACCATTACTTTTAATTCCATCACATAGTAGACAAAATATTTAAATATTTGCCCACGGCCTTTGTGTTGTACGTATGTGTACACACACACACACCTACATAAGCATGTATGAATGCACAGAAATATGTATGTAATTGGTATATACTAGAGAGATCACACACAACCATGAAAAACAATAAATTTAATAAATGAAATCCTAAATGAATAAAAGTTAAGATAAACAATACAAAAATCAAAGAAGTAACAGGCACATAGATATGGAAGACTTTAGGGCGGAAGTGAGATTCATTCTGAGCCATAAAGGAGAGAGAATTACGATAAACTGGAAGGGGAAGGGGAATACCAGCTTCAGGGGAATAGTGACGATTTCTAAAGACCCATGCTCACTGGAATGTCTTGGTAATAAATAGAAGATCGTAATAGAAGGAGAAATAGAGGAAAGCTATGTAAGGGACCTTATCGGCCTTTGAATTTAAACTCTATCCTGGAATTAGCAATGAATCGTTCACAGACTTTTAAGCAGGGAAGTTACATTATCAAAGCAACCTCTTAAGGCCAAAAGGTAACATGTGGGAAATATGGGTAGGGGTGAGGGAGACTGAAGGCAGGAAGCCATAATCACAGTTTAGAAGAAACTGATAGATTGGAGACATTTTTATTCACAGTACTGGTATATGAAAGACAAGAGAAAAATGTCAAAAATTCTCAGTCTATCACAGGTAAAACTCACTTAGAGTATTTTTTTATAAATCAAATAATGTCCAGAGGTATTTTGACCTTTTGTTTCTGTCTCTCGGTAAGGGCTTCCTACACTATTAGTAGACTTGACACTCATTAATGTAGCTTCTGCTTAAAGATACTCCAGGGCTAAATGTGAATCTAAATCTCCTGGCAATGGTTATCAGGCTTTTTATGGTGCCCAAAAACCACCAGGGAAGCCTACTTAAAATGCAGATTCCTAATCTCCACTTTAGACCTACAGAATCTACATTTTTATGACGAATCTCAGAAGATTCTAATACAGATGAACCTTGAGTCAATTGTAGACAAGTGATTTAAACTCCTTGAGCTTCAGTTTCCTAACTTGTGAAACAGGTTATAATAATCACTATCTTACAGAGTTACAAGAACTAAAGTTAAGTGTCTTCCAATAACCCTGGCACTTTGTAGATGCTAATATGATAGCCCTACCTCCTCCTTAACATGCTAATTTTGGATATACAGATAACTAGGTTTTCTTAAAGCAAACCAGGGAATGTTTTCCAGGTAGACCTGCAGAGTCTCAAATTTGTTGTATTAACTAATAAGAAACATAACTCCTTAGCTTTTTGTTCTTCCTTTTTCTTTCTCACTGCAGAAAAGTTATATATACTTTCTTCTCTCTGTTCTCACAAATGACTGACCTTCAAAGTGGGACAGAACAAATAACTTAAGGAAAAGTAGTCCACGATGGGTGGAGATTATTAATAAAGCATCTACTTTCAGAACAGTCCCCTTCAACTTTTCTCCTCTTCTTGTCAATATCTTAGGGGCTTGTCGACAAGGTTTTGATGGTTAGAAGTTGGGGCTCTACAAAGGATGCTGTAGAAGCTATCTCCCTTCAAGTACTTGTTCCATCCCTCCTGGCTCACAAAGGGCAACAGCATGTGTTCAATGGGTGCTTGCTAAAACGTAAGCCCTTTTCTAAATCTGGGAGCCTGATAGAATGAAGCAGGAAAGTGTACAAAAAGTTTCACCCCTGATTCCCAAAGAAGGTCACTAAGAGGCCCACTCCTGCAGCCATATCTTATGACCTTTAGTTCCTTCTAGGAGGGCTTGTGGTATATATCAAGGAAGGAAAAGTCACCAATGACTTAGCTCTATAACCTTGGATAAATTATTTAATCCTACTTGGGCTCAACTTTTTCATCACCATCAGTTTTCTCTTGATGGTCTTTGAACAGGAAAGTAACAATCAAAACTGGTCCCTGTGGATGCAGCTGACATGATCATGATTTAACAAAAAAAAACTGGTCCCTTTCTCCAAATTAGCAGCACCCCCATTAAAAACAAACACAAAAACAAAAAACACAGACTAATGAATTCTTTAATTTATACTTTTTTTGTTAAAATATAAACCTAGGAGTCAATAAAATTTTCAAAGTCTAAATTAGGCCAAAAAGTCTGTTACACAACCCACTGAATGAATTTAATTTGAGTGTTTCTCAAGTGTCTAGTCATCTTCTTCCATCTTTTTCCTTTTTTTCTAAATTCATCCTGCACCAGTCTTCACTTATTATCACATGCACTTTAATTTCATCAAAAATTGTTTCTCAGGACTTTAATAATCATTAGGCTTGCACAGAGCTTTCTCAATCTTAAGCTCTGTCACCTTAATGACACATTCCAAGGCACAATTTTTCTTTTTTTTTTTTCTAGTACCAGAATGTTCCATAAAGAAACAAAGATGTATACTGCTCCAAAAGGAACGATCAGTATACACAATAGTTATATTAACCAATTAATGAAAGGACATCAAAAACTACTCATCCTTAATGTTAATTAACTGAGATTATAACATAATAGATATAACTACTTCCTTTGCTATTTACTTAATGCCTACAATATTATTCAAGAAATCAAAATGTCTTTGCTCAACTCCATTTTGCTTTCCAAATACTTCACATTTCAGCCACATATTCCAACAAATAAAGAAAATCCAAACATATTTTCCTTACCTAAAAACATTAAAGGAGGTTACAAGGCATTTAAGACTTTTTAGATCTTGAAAAAGAAAGTGTTACATTTCCAACATATATATAAATTACAACTCAGTTTCTATTCTGTGGCACAGCTTCAATTTAAGTGCATCATAGTTAAGTTAACTGTGCTACTGCTTCATCTTTTCAAGTCAGGTGGAGATTCTTTTGCATCACGGCTCTTATTCAAGATTTCTTCTTCTGCAAAATGAATTTTTTAAAAAAAGATAAGCAAACACTATGAAGAAATTAAACATGACATTCTAAGCAGTAGCAAATTTTATAGTTTTCTTAGGAAAATTTCACTTATGCAATATTTAACATTATTCTCATTGAAGTACTTTTTCTCCAAAGATCATCCCTTTTAGAATATTTTTCAATATACCAGGTTTAATTACCCATTTATAGTGAACATTCTCCAACATATACAAAAGTAAAGAGAATAGTATAATTAACCCCATGTATCCATCACTCAGCTTCAATTATTCATGCTAACCAATACTATTTTGTTTCTACTCCTCACACACCCCCCAATTATTTCAAAGCAAATCACAGATATTAGTACATAAGTGATATTTAAAATAAGATTTCTCAACTTTTTAAAAACCACCTTCCAGAAGCCAAGAATATTTTGACAAGATTTACTTTTAGTAGTCTCAATTATAAAAGCAACAGATTTCAGGTTTTTGGTTTTGTTTCTACCCCATCCCATCCTAATTGTAAACTATACACACATCTCTAGATACTAAAAGTATCCATAAAAATCTCTTTTCTCATCCTAGATGAAAGAATAAGGAGCACAGTTTTCCACATTAACAAGGCTCACGCAACATTCATTGTGTACTATTTTTATGAAAAACTAAGAGAAAACTTCAACAGGTGAATATGCACAGTTCTAATCAAACCTTACCTTTTAAATTAGGTAGATATTCTCCAAGACTACATGGTATTGTAGCACTCAATCTTTGCTCCACTGGAGAAAATTTAATTAGTGGTGAAAGAGACTGTTTTCTTTCCCCAAGGGACATACGTAAAGATGGTTTTGTAGAGTCAATGTGCAAATCATGAGTTTCCAAAAATCTAAACATATCATTTGTTTGCATGTTATTGGGAGTAAGGCTCAATTCTGGTTCATGTTTTTCAAGTGTTTCAGGATAAGAAAGAGAAGATTCTTTCTTTTTCTTGGAAAGAGATTTTTTCAGAGCCTCATATCTATTGCAAATAGCCTGCAACCTGAAGTCTGAATTTGGAGTAGTTTGCCGTTCTTCCACATCTCCACTGTACACAGGACTATTTGGTTCCAATTCAAAATTGGCCTCTGTATTATCAGAGCTATTAAGACTTAGGTGACCAACTTCTTCTGGAAGTGTTTCATGTAATATGCCAAAATCAATATCCTGGAAACTTTTAGAACTAATTCCACTTGATACTTGAAAAGAGTTCCATAACACAGTTTTATGCAAGGAAGGTTCTTTATAAGAAGCTTGCAAGTAGTCTGATATTTCAACATGCTCCTCTTCACTGTCACCCATCACATTGATCTTATTGTCTACAGCAGGGGAGACTGTCTCTGTTTTGGTCTGTAAAGCTGTACATTCCAAATCTTGCTTGCAAATTATTTTATTTAACAAATCTGACTGATTCTGTGTTGGTGGTTCATCTATGTAACTGGTCATCACATATTTTTGAGGCACACACTTGAGATCATGTGAGACAAGTGTCTCTTCAGGCAAATGAGACTGTCTAGAATCTGATATAGGAGGTGTTGAGAGAAAACTGGTCATGCTAAATTCTGTTTGATTATGCAACACAGGTAAGGATTCTGGCAAAACTTCTCCATGTTCAGTATCCATCCGAATCAGTTCTGATCTTCTGTCATCTTCTATTTTAATAGCTTTTCTCCATGAGCTCCTAATTTCACTTACTAATTTAGGGTGAAAAAAAGCACACAATTTACTAATATTCCCAAATATAGAACATGTAAGTATTTTATTTCTAGAGCTGAAAGTAAGGCTACTAACTTGGCATGTATTCAATATAAATACAGCAGTGGATGACAAGGCTCCATAATATGACAAACCCCAACAACATCAAAAAGCTCTATCTCAGTACATTTGCATCGATTTAGAAAAAGAAATAGCAAAACAACAGAAAAAGAAATAAAATGATAATATAGAGAAAAAAATAAAAATAAAAAATACAAAAAATATAAAACAAAAAAAAAGCTCTATCTCCAACTGATCATACACAAGTATACACATCAAAAACTATTCCTGAAATGTGAATATACTTTCAAACAGTACATACAAATGGACATGTATTAAAAAGATATATTCTAGTCCATCCAGGCCAAATTCAGCAAACTTTTTCTGTAAAGGGCCAGATAATAAATATACTTTTGGCTTTGCAGACAATCCATTCTGTTTCAACTACTGGAACTCTGCCATCATAGGATGAAAGCAGCCATAGACAAAATGTCAACAAATGGTGAGGTTATGTTTCAATAAAATTTTATTTAGAAAAACATACAGAGCAGGCCAGATTTGATCCAGAGGCCATACATAGTCTGTGGCTATGGCTAGGTTCAAATTGAAATGAACCAATTTAACTTTGTCATTTCCAGCAGCAAATTAGAAATTATATTTAATTACCCAGCCAGGAGTGATTAAATATAATTATATTAAAACAAATCTAACTGTATTAGGACACCAACATGAGAACTTTTCCTACATAAATTGTAGGTTATAGGGGAAATAGCATTGGGAGAGGTTGGTGGGGGGTGGAAAAGATCTATGCACATATAGTTTTTGGCTGATGTTAGTTGTTGGCTGAGAGAAATAGCCTCTATATTCCAAAAATGTTATCACAGATCATATCTGGAGGGAGAAGATATTTTTAAGTGATCAAATAAAATATTTTCCAGAAAAGAGCCAAATAAAAAAACAAAATTGTACAGCATCAGGGCCAATTATACCTCAATATACTAAAGTGTACTAAAACCATAAAATAATATTGCTTTTGGGGTTCAGGTTGTAGGGCTGCCTTCTAAATCAGCATACTCACACTTAAAATACTTCAATAAAAGTCCCATACATCAGAACAAATAAAGCCACTGATAACCAAATCAAAAGATACAGAAGAGTTTCTTTTTTTTTCCCCTGAACATTTTATTTTGAAATAATTTCAAACTTACAAGAGTTGCAAAGACTATGCAAAATTCATAGAGAAAATGTCAACATACTAGAAAAAAGTTTTTAAATGGGTTTCCAGAAGAGTTATTAGACAGATAAATCTATCTCCAACTGATCATACAGTGGTCCTAACAGTGGTAATGTAATGTCTAAGAAAGAAAATAAAGGATAGAACGCATTATTAACTTACTCAAATTTTCTGGAGTTCGGGGAATTTGGTTCCTTGCTAAGAATGGGTTAGAAACCAAAGAGTCAATCAATTCCTCTAGTTTTACTTCTTTTCCTTTAGAACGCTGAGGTGAATCAGATAAAACTGCCTTGGCAACCTAAAACAGAAAAGAAAAAGTAAAACAAAAATTATCAAGCCAGTTGGCAGAATGAAACAAAAGCCCTGATAAAGAATAAGCACGGAGTTTTGGGAGACCTCCAGGTCAAGATGGCAGCTTAACAACGTGCATATTTTAGTTCGTCCTCCAGAACAACTACTAAATAACCAGAAACAATACAGAACAGCTCCTGGGGCCACGTCAGTGACCAGACACACAGCGTACGCCAGTCTGGACCAGCTGGACCGGCTACAAGCAACCCCCAGAACCGTGAGTTCCCAAAGCTGCAGCGGCCAGCGCCCCTCCCCAACAGGCCGCTTCCCAGAGGGGAAAGGAAAGGACTTTACCAGCTGCAGGGACTGGGCACAATCAAACGCCAATTGTGGAACTAATTAACAAATTCTGACTACTAAAAATAGGCCCCCAGCTTAGGTGAACCTGATCAAAGCAGAGGTTGCTCATTTTTGCCCCAGTGCCAAGGGGGCAGGACTGACAGAAAAAGGGGAAAAAAAAAAGAAGGAAACAGAGGTTTTTGTGGCTGTGTATCTACAAAGGCTTGACTGCCTCTGGATACAGCGGCAGGCCTTTTCAGGCTGCAAATGCCCCAGGCATAGGCAGAAGTGAGCTCTTTTGGGGGCTTCTCTGGAGCCTGTGCCTTCCCCAGGGGAGGGGTGAAGCCCAACTCAGGTGGAATCCCTCCATCAAGGAATTCAGACACCAGGGCTTGGTAATTTGAACCCATTAAAACCAGCCTACAACCTCTCCTCTGTCTCCACCATGCCCCCAGCAGGGAGAGTCTGCCAAAGTTAAAGGTACCCCATCATCTTATGCTGGTGGGACCTGCAGTCAGACAAGTGCCACACACAGGGCAGGATAAGAAAAACAGAGTCCAGAGACTTCACAGGAAAGTCTTTCAACCTGCTGGGTCTCACCCTCAGGGAAAACCAACGCAGGTGACTCTTTCCTCCTGATAGGAGGCCAGTTTGGTCTGGGAAAATCTGCTGGGGTATATAATATCTAAGTAGACCCTCCTAAGTGTGTGTGGGGGGAAGGCACCACCCAAGCAGGGCAAGAAACAAGAAAACAAGAACTGAAAAATTCTTCTCTGTTAAACAAAACTTAAGCTAAAGGTCCAGATAAAGCTGAACAGAATGCCAAAGAACAGATAGACAACAAATTCATCCAGCAAGAAAACCCTAGATAAAAGAAGTGAAAGCAATCTCCAGAATAAACTAATTAAGGTAATTAAATGCCTAGACACCAGCAAAAAATAACAAATTACACTAGGAAAATTGAAGATATGGCCCAGTCAAAGGAACAAACCAACAATTCAAATGACATACAGGAGCTGAAACAATTAATTCAGAATTTACTAATAGACATGGAAAACCTCATCAAAAACCAAATCAATGAATTGAGGGAGGATATAAAGAAGGCAAGGAAAGAACAAAAAGAAGAAACTGAAAGTCTGAAAAAACAAATCACAGAACTTATGGAAATGAAAGACACAGTAGAAGAGATGAAAAAAACAATGGAAACCTACAATGGTAGATTTCGAGAGACAGAACAACATAGGATTTCAAAACTGAAGGACGGAACATCTGAAATCTGACAAGAAACAGAAACTATGGGAAAATATAAGAATAAGCACTTCACTGCCAGCCACTCCCATAGCAGACGGCACAAAAAAGAGCTCAATAATGTACATACTCTACAGATTCTCTATGCATTATCAATGTGCAACCCTGATTTTAGGAACAGTACCCTGTAAGGTGAAATGGAACACAAAACTGTTCCTCCTTCTTGTCTTCATTGGCTACCATAACGGCGAGAACAGATTTAGGGGCAGTTCTAACTACACAGTGCCTTAAGCGGCTATCTACCACATCTCTGAACCTGACAACTCTATATCCACTAAAATGATTAGTTTTAAAGAAATCAGATTATTTTTAATTCGAATCCGTTTCCACAATAACACCTTTATTTACAAATAGAATACCTTCTGACAGCATACTTCTTTGCCAGAAATCTCATTAGCAGATATAAATTAGAGAATAAGGCATTCTAAAATGGAGAAAAGTGTACAGTATGAAAATACCACTCTATGTTAACTAAATGTTAATAAAACTAGAAAACAAAAACATGCAAATTGAAATCTCTGCCCTCTGAGAGCTCTAAAAAAGTAAGCTTCCTGAAACCATGATCAGATTAGCTCCCTCTTTACCCTCCCCTAAGAAAACAGGCTACGTGGAATTCAAACACTAAATAGTCCTTGTCACAAATAACATGAAAGAAAATTAATTTCACTTTACTTTTTTGAGCTTTATGAGATTTCAGAACTATGCTTTTCTATCTCCTCCATTCCAGTGCTAACTTAAATTCTTTTAACAAGGAAACATGTCTTTCCTTCCACAATTAAAGGAGAAAAAAGGACTGACTGACCACCTTGTCTTTAGTGAAGAGTTGATCCACCGATAACGAGAAACAATAGAACTTTAGAGGTAGAATTCTGAGAGACTGTGAAATTGGTCCAACCTCTGCATGTTACAAAGAAGAAAAAATGACTGATATCCAGTTCTCTTATTTGGACAATGTTTACTTAGTTTGATATGGACTGGGATAAAGGAGGGAACTCCAGTACCTGAATTAAAAATGTACTAAGCCAAATTTTTCTTTCATTGTATCAGAAATAGAAAGTAACTGTTTATCTCACTGCTTAACGAAATTCAAACAATGTTAAGGGGTGTTGTGGGAAGCATAATAAAAATAACATTAGAGAACGACTAGAGTATTAATCTCGTAAACTGCATTCTACAATACTTAGTAATATTATGTGATCACTTACCAGTCAAAAGTATAATAGTGGCAAGGGACAGGGCTGGTTAGGGAAATCAAGTTCCTGAACAATGATGCATTTAATCACTTTTGAAACATTTAGTGAGCAAAGAGGACAAACCTTTTACCGACTGATACAATGGTATTATATTGTCACTGAACAATACTAAAAATAAGAAAAGCTCAGCTAATAAACAGACCACAGTGATAGAGAATATTAATAGAATATAATTTTTGGGTACATTTATCCAACAAGTTTTGTAATAGCTTAATTGTAGAAAGAACACATATATATTATTTTATATTTTGGATATGTATAGAATGGGAAATAGATTCTAAGCTATGAATGTTATCTTAACTAAATAGGTTTATATTAAATAAGTACTACTACTCATAGAAACAGTTCTAATTTGGGGGAGAACCAATTTTACTTTACTATGATTTTTATTATTTCTGACCTCCTTCTCCCAAATTATCCCACTTAATCAATAATTAACCATACTTCATTTATGCCCAACACCAATGAGAAAATAATGAATTTAATACACATATTATACAGTCTTTTTCCTAACCTCTTCTACCAGATGATCTTGCTCTTTTTGGAATGGATCACTTGTGGTTGACAGAGACCCCCTAAAGGCACTACTTTCTGTATTCATTACAATATCTAATAATGGAGAGACTTCCATGTCAAATTCTGGTGTTTTCGTAGAAACTGTTTCATTTTTCTTCACATCTTCATTCTTCATGTCCTGAAGAAGACAAGACATATGATGCTAACAACACTTTATGCTGAAGACATTAATAATTATGGCTGATCTTAAAGATTCATTAGAGGTTCATGGGTTATTATGAACATATGAAAGTTTATTAATCTTACGAAATTATATGTTCACTGGCAAAATTAAATAATTGCAATATTTCCACTAAAACAATAGAGAATGTATAAATAGAAATGAATACATAATATGCAAATACTGGATAGTGTAAAAATAGAAATTAAATTTAATTAAACTATGATATCAAAAAATAAGTAATACTTTATCATAATTTAATATAATCAGATTTGAAAATTGTTTTAAAATGCACCTTTTCAAGTAGTGTAACACTGTTTCTATCGGATAATGAAGCTGACTGTAACAGGGAAGAAGCAGGGCTAAAAGGAAAAAAAAGATGAATCCAAATTAAAGTAGGAAAGAATTCCATTCACTTGATATATCTGCATAATTTAAAGAAACTGTCTGCCCCGTATCTGTCCGTTACGATTTCACTCAATTCGTCCCGGTCATCAAAAGGCAGTTTATTCTAGGGAGGTATGGTGACAATTAGAGCAGTACTTCAGCCCAATCTGTGTATCAACCTCCCAAATTATGAACATTTCACTGACCCATTACATTAAAAAAATTTTTTTAGTCAATTTAATTTTTGCTGATGAACATTCAAAATTTTGATTAAAGGATGTTGTAGGTTGAACGGTGTTTCCCCAAAAGATACGTTGAAGGCATAACCCTTGGTACCTGTGAATGTGATCTTATTTTGAAACAGGGTTTTGCAGATATAATTAGTTTAGATGAGGTTAATGATTTAGGGTAGTTCCTAATCCAACTAACTACTGTCCTTATAAGAAAGGAAAATTTGGACACAGAGACAAAGAGGGAAACCATATATGTGAAGACAGAGGCAGTGATTGGAGTTATGCTACCACAAGCCAAGAAACACAAAGAATTGCCAGTAGCTGCCAGAAACTAGGAAGAAGCAAAGAAGGATCCTCTCCTAGAGCCTACAGACTGTTTCTGAAACTGTCACGTAGTTGACTGACAATGTACTAAGTGAAACTTGCATGTCAACGGTGTTACCTAAGAAGTGACTGAAACATACATTGCACTGTTTCCAAAACTGAAACATACATTGCACTGTTTCCGAAACTAAGTCACACAGATGTAGCTGAAGTGCAGTGAAAGAAAATCGAGGACAACTGCATTATCACTACTAGAAATATCAGGGAACCCTTCCCCAAAACACTGCAAAGAAGGATAGTGTCCACAGTGTACTCCAAGGGTATCACCAATCACTGAATCCTGGTTGTAATATGATACAGCCTCCATGAGCTAAAACTTGTTCAAACCCAGCCATCAGATTTATGGAGCTGACTCCATAAATATTTTGGTAACTGTGAATGACAACTGCATGTGAAAGAGCTAATAACATTAAAAAGTACATTTTTTCATGTCTTTTAATTGAACCACTGTATTCATCATATCCCCATATGAATTTTCCAATGAACTACATCATTACCTATGTAAGATGATGTCATTGCAAGCAAAATACTTAAATGTTATTGCTGAACCACATGTAAAAAAAAAAGGTGTTACATTCTTTAATTAAAGTACAACCTATCTATATTACGCATTACTGATGAAACATTTTATTATAAAAACTTTTACAATGAAAAATTCTGGGCAACAAGATAATATCCACATCCCAGTAATTCAACTCTTCACAGATCTCCTGTTTTGGTGTTAAGAATAATCTTTTTAGGTTCCATTCAACCCTTGACATCAAAAGTTTTCCCCTACTTCCCCTCAATATCCCAAACATATAGTTAAAGTGTCAGAAAATAATAAAAGGATTCAGGAGCTTGGAAAGAGTAAAGATGTAGAAATCAAAGTATATTTAATACATCATTTTTTCCTATATTGAGAGAACTTCATTTGAACTAAATTCTTAGGGGCTGTCTGTCTCCTGTAAATTTCTGACAGCAAATCTAGTTCAAAATTCCATTTCAAGAAAAAATCTTGAGGCTCAATAGAGTTCATAAATAAAATCTGATTTATTATTAGTTTATTGCCCCCATTAACCTCTAGTCTAACAAGATACCTTAATCAAAACATTTAAATTGCTATGCATAGGCGGGCCATGGTGGCTCAGCAGACAGAGTTCTTGCCTGCCATGCCAGAAACCTGGGTTTGATTCCTAGTGCCTGCCATTGCAAAAAAAAAAAAAAAAAAAAAAAAAAAAAAAAAAATTGCTATGTCAAGGGAAGACAAACTAAAAATATAACTGACACTGGGAGGCAGTGACTATTCTCTAGCACACTGTTAAAAAAAAAAAAGGCCACAGTGATAAGGGTGTAAAATGAGCAAAACCAGTAACTCAAGTATTAGGTCTTCAACAAACATTTCACATTTTTCTTTAGGTGCTCAAAAACTGACATCATATTCAGATAGAAGAATAAAAACATAATTCTTCCACAATTAATTCTGATGTTCTGACAACCAGAAAATTACTGGAGAGGAAATTGCCAATAGTTCGTTTTTACATAAAAGTTGTAACTCTTGTTATGGCATTTAAACTTATTAACTTATTAAGAGTATATAGCATGAAGATATCTCAATAAAAATATTTTTCAAAAAAAGAGTATACAGATAGAAGAATATTTCAATTCACTTAAAATTTAGACTTTTCTTTTAGAACTTAACTAAGTATTTTATTTGCACATCTGTCCTTCATCTACTTGGGGCAGTCAAATTGAAAGAAACCTATTTAGACCCAACAGCAATCAGAAAAAAATAAAATAATAAAATAAAATAACAGGGGAATCTGTTCAAAATGTCTCTGATTGCTACTTAACAATGCTTAATCTCTATTAAACACACACACACACAAAAATATAATCCCGTGGTGGACTATATACATTTAGAGATTTTGCTTATACAAAAAGTCAAAATGGGATAACAGACAAAACAGGTAATAAAGATAATAAGAAAACTCTGGAAAGTGGTTACAACAAACTAAGCAGGTTTCATTATTTTTCACCTGTTACATTCTAAGATTAGGTTAAATCAGAAGTCACCTGATTTTTTTTTAAGCATGGAACTCTATCAATGGCATGAAAAATCCCAATATTTAGTACAGATAAAAAAATCAACCACTCAGGTTAAAGTGGGAAGGGGCTGAAGCTGCACAGGTTCAGACTCATTAACAGCACTAGAGGGCACTGCAGAATACAGTCTGAAAACTATCAGACTAGATTATCTCCAAAGAAACTCTTGAATTTAGTCAAAGTCAGAGAGCTTACAAAAAAATTTCACAGACACAAAAAAGTAAATAGGCCCAAACTTGCATTAGATACTTTCCATATGTTTTTCCTTCAAAAATTAGATAATCCCCCATGAAACTCAATATTTAGGTAAATAAAATTTTGCCCATAATCAGAAATGATGATTCTGAAAAAACAATGTCTGGTAAAGAGGGGAAACTTATGGAATATCCCATAGTAAAGACATTTGGGAAAAGGCTTAAAATGGGATTAAAATCAATAAAGAAGAAAATAAATGAACTTGAAAATCAAATTTGTTTTACCTGTTAGCTCCCAGTTTATCATTCTCTCTTCTGTAATCATTTACTTGGTTATCTTGCTTAGGTGTATCTAAAGGAATAGAAAAATTAATTTCTCTTTATATTTGTACAGTCTAATATTCAAGTGTCTCTTGAAATTCTAGAAAAACTTTTAAATATAAGAAAACAGAGAAAAATCAGAACGATTTTTATGCCTATATGCTAATAGGCATAGACAATTATTCAGCTATTTTGAAATGATGGGCAGGACATTAGTAGAGAATATCTAGTAGTAAGCTTTTATAAAATAATGGATTGACAAACCATACTAAGTTTGAAAAACAAGTGACAGTATATAATTCTGCAGCATTATAAAGCCATGCTTCGTGTTTAAGTACATAGGTCATGTAATTACCACATTAAGTTAGCAACAAAACCAAAAGGTTATAATATTTAGCATATTTCAGCCTAGCTTTAATATCACATTAATGACATTAGTCATATCTTCATATTTATTCATCAGTGTATCCCTGAATCACTCTGTGCCAACCACTGTACTAACAATGAGAGAAAGAAATAAAAGACAAGAGTTCCTATCTTCAATAAGTCAGTCTTGGACAGGATAAGTGAAGAATTATGCTTACTATTATAATTTATGACAGAAAGAAGTATTCAGAGTACAAAGAAGCTTAGGAGAGGACCTGGCCCAGAATAGGAAGAGAGAAGAAGGGATGAAGGCATTAAAAGAATAAACTAAGGCACTAAGAGAATAAGGTATGATTTTGGCATGCTGGAGCACAGGGTATACCTACTGGAAACATGGGGGAAAATGAGACGGATAAAGAAAGCCATGACTTGATTACAGAGGACTGGGTATTTCAGGGGTCATCCCCTTTCAAGATGTTCATTTCTGAATGATTTCCATTAAATGAATTTGAACATGTGTCCAAAATGGCACTGTACAAGAAAACAATGAGTATACTATGTAAAGTTTACTTGTTTGTCCCCTTAAGTATATGCCTCTTCTTCCAGAATTTTCAGTACTCTTTGCTTTTGCACCTATTGATTTTGATGGAATGATTGGTATTTATAAACCTCTCAAGAACAAGCATAAAAATAGCAGTAAATTAAAAGGATCATGTACAACAGCAAACATCATCTGTTAGTAGTAAACAGAGTTGATGCACATTTGTTCTGGTATGTAAAAAAGTTCATAAGGTAAAATTTCCTAAGTACAAAGTGGCTAGAGCCTTTTCTTTCTGTTTGTTTGTTTGTTTTTTCTCTGAAGGCAACAGGGAGCCAAGGATATGCTTTATACCAAGAAATGAAAATAATCATATTTA
The DNA here is from genome assembly GCF_023851605.1 of Tamandua tetradactyla. Taxonomy (NCBI): domain Eukaryota; kingdom Metazoa; phylum Chordata; class Mammalia; order Pilosa; family Myrmecophagidae; genus Tamandua; species Tamandua tetradactyla. The sequence continues at coordinate 78,051,253 of NC_135328.1, read as the reverse complement.
TATTACAGAAAGATCACTGATTACCTATTTGTAATATTAGAGGCAGAGTAACTAGTTAGATCACAATTACAGGTAAGAAAGGATAGAACTGCACCATGGCCCTTAAGATGTGGGGATAAAAAAGGAAGGCATTTAAGAGGTAAAAACCAACAAAATTTAACATCCTTTCTTGATGAAAACACTTACAAGAATAGGAACTGAAGGAAACTTCCTCAACATGATAAAGGGAATATTAATAGTTCCTTTCTAATTTGGCTGCCTTTTATTTCTTTTTCTTGTTTAATTGCTCTGGCTAGAACTTACAACACAGTATTGAATAACAATGGTGACAGTGGGCATCCTCGTTTTGTTTCTGATCTTCGACCAAAGCTTGTTTGGATGTTACATCATCCTCAATGGGGAAAGATCAAAAATATATAGAAATATATAGAGAAAATATAGAGATTCTACGACTCAACAACAAAAAAATCAAACTCAATTAATAAATGGGCAAAAGACATTAATGGACATGTGGTAGTCAGATTCAGTTTTCAACTTGGCCAGGTGAAGGCACCTAGTTCTGTGGCTGTGGACATGAGCCAATGGCATGTGAATCCCATCTGTTGTTTATTACATCTGCAGTCGGCTAGGAGGCATGCCTGCTGCAATGAATGATGTTTGACTTAGTTGACTGGTGCTGAAATGAGAGAGCGCAACGTAGTACAGCCCAAGCAGCTCAGCATACCTCATCTCAGCACTCGCAGCTCAGCCCAGGCCTTTGGAGGTGCAGAAAGAAATCACCCTGGGGAAAGTTGTTGGAACCCAGAGGACTGGAGAGAAGGCCAGCAGAGATCACCCTGTGCCTTCCATGTAAGAAAGAACCTCAGTTGAAAGTTAGCTGCTTTCCTCTGAAGAACTAACAAAATAAATCCCCTTTCATTAAAAGCCAATCCATCTCTGGTGCGTTGCATTTCGGCAGCTAGCAAACTAGAAAAAGACACTTCTCAGATGAGGAAATACAAATGGCTAAAAGGCACATGAAAAGCTGTTCAATGTCACTGGCTATTAGGGAAATCAAAATCAAAATCACAATGGGATATCATCTCATACCCACTAGAAGGACCATTATCAAAAAAAAAACAGAAAACAACAAGTGCTAAAAAGATGTGAAGAAAAAGGCACACTTATCCACTATTAGTGGGAATGAAAAATGGTGCAACTGCTCTGGAAGTCTGGCGGTTTCTCAGGAAGCTAAGTATAGAATTGCCATATGATCCAGCAATCCCATTACTAGGTATATATTCAGAGAAATTAAAGGACACAAATGGACATTTATATACTGATGTTTATAGCAGCATTATTTCAGAAATGAATAACACAATACTATATGATGGCAGAAGAATAATATAAGTACACTGAATGAAGCTAAATGTGAGTATGGTTGAGGGTGAAGGTCTGGGGGCACGTATGACATCAGTTGGAAAGAAAGAGGATAAAGACTGAGACAAAAAACTTAAGAATGCCTAGAGTTCACAATGTTGGTGATTAAATGTATAGATATAAAAACATTTTTGCATGAGAGAGAACAAATGAATGTCAACATTGCAAAGTGTTGAAAACAGGATGGTACACAGAAAAAAATTCAATCAAGGCAAGCTAAGGTCTATAGTCAACAGTAACACTGTAATATGCTTCCACTGAAAGGCATTATACCAAAACTAAATGTTAACAAGCAGGGGATATGGGGGAAGGGTATGGATTCTTTGTGAAAGAAAAGGAAATGTCTTCATACAGATTATGGTGGGAAAAGCATGTCTATTTACTTAGGTTGGACTGTATAAAGTGTGAATAGAAATTTTAAAAATGAACAGTGAGAAACAAGTGCTAGAGAAAATGTGGAGAAAGAGATGTACCTAATCACTGCCGGTAGGACGCTAAAAGGTACAGCCCCTCTGGAGGGCAGTGCGGTGGTTCCATAGGAGGCTAGGTGGGATTGCCATATAATCCTGCAATCCCATTACTAGGTATACACCTGGAGAAACTGACAGTGGGGACACAAATGGACATATGCACACTGTATTAATGGCAGCAGTGTTCATGATTTGCAATGGATGGAGGTGGCCTAAGGATATATCGACTGAGGAATGGGGAACTGTGGTGTATATATACAATGGACTAAGCAGCTGCAAGAAGGAATGAAGTGGTGAGGCTTGCAACTAAGTGAATGAACCATGAGGACAGTATGTTGAATCAAATGTAAGAAACAAAAAGACAAACATTATCATGCCTCACTAATGTGGACTAAGTATAATATACAAACTCGGAGAACTGAAGTTGAGACCATGGGTTATCAGACTGCGGCCTATTCTAAACGTTCCTACATTGTAAGATCTTACAGCAGTCACATCTATTCCAGAATTGTAACTATTATTCCTAAATTCTGCGATGCTGAGCTATCTGTATATAACCTGGTTGTTCCTTGAAACTTCAGGTATTTGTATGATACCTGAGACTCAGAGTTAGAACTCTGAAGCTACAAAAGTCAGCATTACCCCATACGGCAACTGTTAAAAAGTTGAAAAAGTGATCAGACTTCAATTAGACATACGAGTGAAGCTGATGTGGATAGGATTAAGGTAAATCAGAATTCAGGGAAGGATGATGTAATCAATATTTTAAAACCTCAGCATCTGTGTGAGACCAAAAAAAGAGATGTTTATCTTTTCTGGTACAAAAATTATATTTTGGGCAGCACATTAGTTAATTTAATTTGTATGGTCAGCTTATGGAATCTTGAATAGAGTGACATCATGTTGGTTTGTACTGGTTAGTGTGATATCCCAATACATCCCAGAATAATTTGGGCAGAGAATATTCTTGTTTGTTTTTGTCTTTTTTTTTTTACATGGGCAGGCACCAGGAATCGAACCCAGGTCCTCTGGCATCGCAGGTAAGCATTCCTGCCTGCTGAGCCACCGTGGCCCACCCAGAGAATATTCTTATGTATTACACAGATTCTCTTTTCAGTTTTTAGTATATTAGAATAGCTAGAAGGAAATACTTAAAACTGCTAAACTGTAATCTAATACCCTTTATTCTTGAAGATGACTGTGCAACTATACAGCTTTTACAATGTGATCATGTGATTGTGAAAATCTAGTGACCAATGTTCCCTTTATCAAGGTATAAACACATGAGTAAAAAAATAATGCAGGGGAGATAAGGGGTAAAAAAAAAAAAGTGGGTTGACTGCAATACTCGTGGTGAATGAGAGGAGGGTTAAAGGGTATGGTATATATGTTTTATTTTCTTATTTCTTCTTCTGGAGTGATGCAAATACTCAAAAAATCATCACAGTGATGAATACACAACTATGTGATGATATTCTGAGCCATTTATCGTATACTTTGGATTGTATGTATGTGAAGATAATCGAAAGAAAACATATTTTTTTAAAGCACATATAAAAATTTAAAAAAACAAACAAAAAAAATAGAATGTTAATGGATTAAACCCTTCAATCAAAAGACAGAGACTGGGAGAATGCATCTATATGTCACCTATAAAAGACTCACCTCCGACCCAAGGATACAAAGAAGTTGAAAGTGAAAGGCTGGAAAAGATATAACACTCAAACCAGTATACAAAAAAGCTGGAGTAGCTACACTATATCAGATAAAATAGACGTTAAATGCAAAGCTATCATAAGAAACAAAGATGAATACTATATATTCATAAAAAGGGCAATTCACAAAAAAATAAATAACAATCAGAGATTCTGAGAGGTTTTAAATACGAATGAAAAGTAAAGTGATATGGAGGACTGAATTAGAGGTCCCAACAGGAGTTTCAGAAGAGAATGATCAAGAGAATGAAAGCATCAATATTAGAAGATATATTAATGAGTTATTTTATAGAACTGAAGAAAGACATAAGGCTTCAGATTAAATAAGCACCCACAAATCCTGAACAGGCTAAATAAAAATAAATCTACATTTAAACACATATCAATGAACATACATAATAAAAAAAAAAACAAATCTTACAAGCAACCAGAAATCAAAACTTAATCACCTACAAATGAAAGACAATTAGACTGAAAGCAAATGTCTCAGAAACAACTAAAGGCAGAAGACAATAAAAAATATTATCTTTATATTGGGTAACTGGAAATGAAGGAATCCAGATTGTGCAATGGGACTGATCCTAAAAATTTAGAAATGTATAGCACAGTATACTTAACTGTAATACAATAATGTTAGAACACTGAAAGAGGCTGAATGTGAGAATGATAGAGGGAGGAGGCATGGGGGCACAAATGAAATCAGAAGGAAAGAAAGACAATAATGAGATGATATAATCTAGGAATGCTTAGAGTATATAATTATAGTGACTAAATGCACAAATTTAAAAATGTTTTGCATGAGGAAGAAAAAAGGAATGTCAATAATGCAGGATTTTGAAAATAGATGGTAATTAATATTTTAAAATTTCAACTTATGTGTGAGACTAAAGCAAAAAATATTTATTTGGTACAAAATTTATATTTTGATTAGCGCAGTTCCTAAAATAACTTATGTGGACAGCTTAATTGAACACCATAAGTACATGGAACCTTGAGTAGGGCATGAGATTTTGTAGGCTTGTCCAGAGTGATGTCTCAATAAATCCCAGAAGGATATGAAGAGTGAGTAAAAAAGTATATGCAAAGTTCCCTTGGGGAAATGGTGAGAAAGGGGGAAAATTCAATATCCCCAAATGGAGAATTCTTGAAATTCTCACAAGCAGTGGGGACAACCAAAGCAATAGGCTGAGCCCCCAATCTTGGGGTCCGATCATAAGAAATTTAACCCTGCAAAGGATAAGTCACGTCTATTTAAAATTAGGCCTAAGAGTCACCCCTAAAAGAACCTCTTTTGTTGCTCACATGTGGCCTCTCTCTCAGCCAACACAAAAAGCAAACTTACTGCCCAACCCCTCTGTACCTGGGACATGACTGCCAGGGGTGTGGAACTTCCTGGCAACGTGGGATAGAAATCCTACAATGATCTGGGACTCAGCACCAAGGGATTGAAAAAACTTTCTCAAACGAAAGGGGGAAGAGAGAAATGAGACAAAGTAAAGTGTCAATGGCTGAGAGAGTCCAAATAGAGTCAAGAGGTTATCCTGGAGGTTATTCTTATGCATTAAATAGATATAACCTTTTTAGTTAAAGCGTTAATGGAGAGGCTGGAGGGAACTGCCTGAAAATGGAGAGCTGTGTTCCAGTAGCCATGTTTCTTGAAGATGATTGTATAATGATACAGCTTTTGCAATGTGACTGTGATTGTGAAAACCTTGCATGTGATGCTTCTTTTATCTACCTTATGGGCAGATGAGTATAACATATGGATTAAAAATAAATAAATAATAGGGGAACAAATGTTTAAATAAATTCAGTAGAGTGAAATGCTAGTGATCAATGAAAGGGAGGGGAAAGGGATATGGTATGTATGACTTTTTTCTCTATTTTCTATCTCTTTTTATGAACTGATGCAAATGTTCTACGAAATGATCAAGATGATGAATATACAATATGTGATGAAAAAGAAGAATGTTCTTATTGTATATCAATTGGTTTTATTAATATAAACTTTCAAAAAATTATCTTCAAATTCATAAAGAAAAAATGGTCGATCTAGAATTCTATATTCAGCTACGTCTTCAAGAATGAGTGAAAATAAAGAAATTCTCAGAGAAAGATTAAGAGTTTTTATTACTACAGGATCATCACTAAAAGAACTAAAGGATATACTTCAGGACAAAGTTCTCATCAGAACGGAGTAGAACATAAGAAGCAAAATTGTCCAAAACAAATTAGTAACATGTTGGTAATCTAAATACATGATGATTGTTAAAAACTAATTCTATCAGTGTCATTAAAAAAAAAAAGGTAGGGGCATTATTTCTAGAATTAAAGACAATAAAAGGACAAAATAACCGAGCCAAGGTATGAAACCTCCTTGGAATCTGATTCAAGAAATATTTACAAAGCACATTTCTGAGGATAATTAGAGAAAATTTGCATGTAAACTTTAAAAACAAGCAGAGCAATACTATGTACTGTTTACAGATCCATACATATATTATTTTTATAAACATAAATTAGAATAAACAAAATCCAGAACAGTGGTTGCCTCTGCAAATGCAAGAGTGGTTAGTGATGTTTTATTACTCAAAAAAAATCTACAGCAAATACTACAAAGCCTTGATCAAAAAAGAGTGCTCAGTAAACAGGTATTTATAATATCATCCTCTGTACTTTTCTATATGTTGAAAATAATCTTAAAAAATACTTTAAAAGTAAGTTACTTTCAGTTGGGCCACAGTAGCTCAGCAGGCAGAGTTCTCGCCTGCCACGCTAGAGACGCGGGTTCGATTTTCAGGGCCTGCCCATGCCAAAAAAAGAAAAATAAATTACTTTAAATAAGATGTCATGTGCAAGGTGTCAGAGGAAACAAAAGTTGCTCTACCACAAAAAAGCAGAAAAGAATGATAAGGCCCCCTCCAGCTCAGTCCAAGGCTTTATCACAGCAGAAAAAGGGATGCCAAGAGTAAAAAATTATGCACTGCCTGAATGGCAGAGTTATACCAAAGAACCTATGGTGGACAGAATTGTGCCCTCCCGTTTGGACTTGTTTTTGATCTCATGGTTTTCATTCTGGTGTGTGTACACATCATAAAATACAATCTCTTCAAGATGTTATTACATTTAAGTTGTAGCCCAACTGAATCAGGTTTAGCTTTTTTCTTTTTTTTTATTTTTTATTTTATTTTTCTTAAATACCAAAAAACAGGAAACAAATGCAAACATTCTTATTCTGATCATTCCATTCTAGATATATAATCAGTAATTCACAATATCATCACATAGTTGCATATTCATCATCATGATCATTTCTTGGAACATTTGCATCTATTCAGAAAAAGAAATAAAAAGACAACAGAAAAAATGCATACATACCACACCCCTTACCCCTCCCTTTCACTGATCACTCGCATTTCAAACTAAATTTATTTTAACATTTTTTCTCCCTATTATTTATTTTTATTCCATATGCTCTACTCGTCTGTTGACAAGTTAAATAAAAGGAGCATCAGACACAAGGTTTTCACAATCACACAGTCACATTGTGAACGCTGTATCATTATTCAATCATCTTCAAGAAACATAGCTACTAGAACACACCTGTACATTTTCAGGCAGTTCCCTCCAGCCTCTCCATTACATATTGAATAACAAGGTGATATCTACTTAATATGTAAGAATAACCTCCAGGACAACCTCTCGACTCTGGAATCACTCAGCCATTGCTACTTTGTCTCATTTCACTCTTTCCCCTTTGGGTCGAGAAGGTTTTCTCAATCCCTTTATGCTGAATCTCAGCTCATTCTAGGGTTTTTCTCAATCCCTTGATGCTGAGTCACAGCTCATTCTAGGATTTCTGTCCCACGTTGCCAGGAAGGTCCACACCCCTGGAAGGCATGTCCCACATACACAAGGGAAGGGTGGTGAGTTTGCTTTCTGTGTTCGCTGGAGAGAGGCCACATCTGAGTAACAAAAGAGGTTCTCTTGGGGATGACTCTTAGGCCTAATTTTAAGTAGGCTTGACCTATCCTTTGGAGGTTTAAGTTTCATATGAACAAACCCTAAGACTGGGGGCTCAGCCTATAGCTTTGGTTGTCCACACTGCTAGTGAGAATATCAAAAATTCAACTTGGGGAAGTTGAATTTTCCCCCATTTTCAATATTCCCCAAAGGGGACTTTGCAAATAATTTTTTATTCACTGTTCAAATCCTTCTGGGATTTATTGGGGTATCACTCTGGACTAACCAATATAATCGCATGTCCTACTCAAGGTTCCATGTACATATGGTATTTAATGAAGCTGTCGACGTAAGTTATATTAGGAAATGCACTAGTCAAAATATAAATTTTGTACCAAATAAACATTTTTTGCTTTAGTCTCACACATAAGTTGAAATTTTAAAATATTAATTACCATCTATTTTCAGCACCCTGCAGTAATGACATTCCTTTGTTCTTCCTCATGCAAAAACATTTTTTAAATTTGTACATTTAGTCACTATCACGATACACTCTAGGCATTTGTACATTATACCATCTCAATCTTTATCCTCTATCTTTCTTTCTGATTTATTTGTGCCCCTAGCCGTCCTCCCTTTACCATTCTCACATTCAGCTTCATTCAGTGTTTTAACATAATTGTATTACAGTTAGGTAGTATTGTGCTATCCATTTCTGAGTTTTTACATTCAGTCTGTTGCACAATCTGTATCCCTTCAGCTCCAATTACCCAGTATCTTACCCTATTTCTATCTCCTGATGGTCTCTGTCACCAATGAAATTCACCAAGTTTATTCACTAATGTCAGTTCATATCAGTGAGACCATACAGTATTTGTCCTTTTCTTTCTGGCTAATCTCTCAGCATAATTTCCTTAAGGTCCATCCATGTTGCTACATACTTCATAACTGTATTCTGTCTTACAGCTGCATAATATTCCAGCATATGTATATACCACAGTTTGGTGAGCCACTTGTCTGCTGATGGACATTTTGGCTGTTTCCATCTCTTTGCAATTGTAAATAATGCTGTTATAAACATTGGTGTGTAAATGTCCATTTGTGTCTTTGCCCTCATGTCCTCTGAGTCGATACCTAGCAATAGTATTGCTGGGTCATATGGCAATTCCATATTTAGTTTCTTGAGGAAACGTCAAACTGCCTTCCACAGTGGTTGTACCATTTGACATTCACACCAACAGTGGATAAGTGTGCTTCTTTCTCCCCATCATCTCCAGCATCTGTCATTTTCTGTTTTGTTGATAATGGCCATTCTGGTGGGTGTGAGATGATATCTCATTGTGGTTTTGATTTGCATTTCTCTAATAGCCAGGGAAGTTGAGCATCTCTTCATGTGCCTTTTGGCCATCTGCATTTCCTCTTCTGAGAAGTGTCTGTTCAAGTCTTTTGCCCATTTTGCAACTGGATAGCTGTCTTTTTGTTGTTGAGTTGAACAATCTCTTTATAAATTCAGGGTACTAGACCTTTATCTGATATGTTGTTTCAAATACTGTCTTCCATTGTGTAGGCTGTCTTTTTACTTTCTTGATAAAAGTTCTTTGACACACAAAAGTGTTTAATTTTGAGGAGATCCCATTTATTTATTTATTTATTCAATGCTCTTGCTTTGGGTGTAAGGTCTATAAAATTGCTCCCAAGTATAAGATTTATAAGATATTTCCCTACATTTTCTACTAACACTTTTATGGTCTTAGACCTAATGTTTAGGTCTTTGATCCATTGAGTTAACTTTTGTATAGGGTGTGAAATATGGGTCCTCTTTCATTCTTTTGCATATGGATATCCAGTTCTCTAGGGGCTATTTATTGAAGAGACTGTTCTGTCCCAGCTGAGTTGGCTTGACTGCCTTATCAAAGATCAACTGTCCATAGATGAGAGGGTCTATATCTGAACATTCTATCCAATCCCATTAGTCAATATATCTATCTTTATGCCAGTACCATGCTGTTTTGATCACTGTAGCTTCATAATATGCCTTAAAGTTCAGGTAGCGTGAGACTTCTGACTTCATTTTTTTTTCTCAGGATACTTTTAGCATTAGGAGCATCCTGCCCTTCCAGATGAATTTGGTTATTGGCTTTTCTATTACTGAAAAGGAAGTTTTGGGGATTTTAATTGGTATTGCATAGAATCTGTAAATCAATTTAGGAAGAACTGACATCTTACCTATATTTAGTCTTCCAATCCATGAAAATGTGTGCCCTTCCATCTATTTAGGTCTTCTGTAATTTCTCTTAACAATTTCTTGTAGTTTCCTTTGTATAGGTCTTTTGTCTCTTTAGTTAAATTTATTCTTAAATATTTTATTCTTTTGGTTGCAATTGTAAATGGAATTCTTTTCTTGATTTCCCCCTCAGATTGTTCATTACTAGTGTATAGGAACACTAGATTTTTCAGTGTTGATCTTGTAACCTGCCACTTTGCTGTACTCATTTATTAGCTCTAGTACTTTTGCTGTGGATTTTTTGGGGTTTTCAACATACAGTATCACTCCTTTCCAATTTTGATACTTTGTATTTCTTTTTCTTGTCTAACTGTTCTGGCTATAACTTCCAACACAATGTTGACTAACAGTGGTGATAGTGGACATCCTTGTCTTGTTCCTGATCTTAGGGGGTAAGTTTTCAGTTTTTCCCCATTGAGGACGATATTAGCTGTGGGTTTTTCAAATATTCCCTTTATCACGTTGAGAAAGTTTCCTTCTATTCCTATCCTTTGAAGTGTTTTCAACAGGAAAGGACGTTGAATTTTGTTAAATGCCTTTTCTGCATCAATCGAGATGATCATGTGGATTTTCTCCTTTGATTTGTTGATATGGTATCTTACATTAATTCATTTTCTTATGTTGACCCATCCTTGCATTCCTGGGATGAATCCTACTTGGCCATGGTGTATAATTCTTTTAATGTGTTGCTGGATTCAATTTGGTAGAATTTTGTTGAGGATTTTTGCATCTATGTTCATTACAGAGATTGGTCAGTAGGTTCCTTTTTTTTTTGTAATATCTTTGTCTGGTTTTGGTATGAGGGTGATATTGGCTTTGTAGAATGAGTTAGGTAGCTTTCCCTCCTCTTCAATTTTTTTGAAGAGTTTGAGCAGGATTGGTACTAATTCTTTCTGGAATGTTTGGTAGAATTCACATGTGAAGCCCTCTGGTCCTGGACTTTTCTTTTCAGGGAGCTTCTTAATGACTGATTCTATTTCTTTACTTGTGATTGGTTTGTTGAGGTCATCTATTTCTTCTAGAGTGAAAGTTAGTTGTTCATGCCTTTCTAGAAAGGTGTCCATTTCATTTACATTGTTGTATTTATTAGCATAAAGTTGTTCATAGTATCCTCTCATTACTTCCTTTATTTCTGTAGGGTCAGTGGTTATGTCTCCTCTTCCATTTCTGATTTATTTATTTACATCCTCTCTCTTCTTTTTGTTAATCTTGCTAAGGGTCCATCAATCTTACTGATTTTTCTCATAAAACTAGCTTCGGGTTTTGGTGATTTTCTCAATTGTTTTCATGTTCTCAATTTCATTTATTTCTGCTCTGATCTTCATTATTTCTTTCCTTTTGCTTGCTTTGGGGTTAGTTTGCTGTTCTTTCTATACTTCTTCCAAGTGGACAGTTAATTCCTCGATTTTTGTCCTTTCTTCTTTTTTGATATAGGCATTTAGGGCAATAAATTTCCCTCTTAGCACTGCCTTTGCCATAAGTTTTTGATATGTTGTGTTTTCATTTTTCATTTGCCTCAAGATAGTTACTGATTTCTCTAGTAATTTCTTCCTTGACCTACTGGTTGTTTAAGAGTGTGTTGTTGAGCCTCCACATATTTGTGAATTTTCCGGCACTCTGCGTATTATTGATTTCCAACTTTATTCCTTTATGGTCTGAGAAAGTGTTTTGTATGATTTCAATCTTTTTAAATTTATTGAGATTGCTTTGTGACCCGCATATGGTCTATTCTTGAGAATGATCCATGAGCACTTGAGAAAAAGATCTATCCTGCTGTTGTGTGGTGTAATGCTCTATAAATGCCTGTTAAGTCTAACTCATTTATTGTATTATTCAAATTCTGTTTCTTTATTAATCCTCTGTCTAGACGTTCTGTCCATTGATGAGAGTGGTGAATTCGAGTCTACAACTATTATGGTAGATATGTCCATTTCTCTTTTCAGTTTTCAGTATTTGCCACATGTACTTTGGAGCATTCTGGCTCGGTGCACAAATATTTGATTGTTATGTCTTCTTGCTGAATTGTTCCTTTTATTAATACACAGTATCCCTCTTTGTCTCTTTTAACTGTTTTACATTTAAAGTCTAATTTGCTGGATATTAGTATAGTTGTTATTTGCATGAAATATCTTTTCTCAACCTTTCACTTTTAACCTATGTTTATCCTTGGGTCTAAGATGTGCTTCCTGTAGACAGCATAGAGATGGGTCCTGTTTTTTAATCCATTCTGCCAGTCTATGTCTTTTGATTGGGGAGTTTAATCCATCAACATTTCGTGTTATTACTGTACGGGTAGTACTTTCTTCTACCACTTTGCCTTTTGCATTTTATATGTCATATCTAGTTTTCCTTCTTTTTACCTTTACTCATAGTCTTCATTTCTACACTCTTCTCCACACTTCTTTCTTCTGTCTTTTCATATCTGTCTCTAGTGCTCCCTTTAGTATTTTTTGCAGAGCTGGTCTCTTGGACACAAATTCTCTCAGTGATTTTTTGTCTGAAAATGTTTTAATTTCTCCCTCATTTTTGAAGGACAATTTTGCTGAATATAAAATTCTTGGTCGGCAGTTTTTCTCTTTTAATAACTTAAATATATCATCCCACAGTCTTCTCGCCTCCATGGTTTCTGCTGAGAAATCTACACATAGTCTTATTGGGTTTCCCTTGTATGTGATGGATTGCTTTTCTCTTGCTGCTTTCAAAATTCTCTCTCTCTTTGACCTCTGACATTCTGATTAGTAAGTGTCTTGGAGTACATTTATTTGGATCTATTCTCTTTCGGGTACGCTGCAGTTCTTGGATCTGTAATTTTAAGCCTTTCATAAGAGTTGAGAAATTTTCACTTATAATTTCCTCCATTAGTTTTTCTCCTCCTTTTTCCTTCTCTTCTTCGACACCCACAACACGTATATTCATGCGCTTCATATTGTCTTTCAATTCCCTGAGTCCCTGTTCATATTTTTCCATTTTTTCCCTATATTTTCTTTTGCTTGTTGGATTTCAGATGTTTCGTCCTCCAGTTCACTAATCCTATGTTCTGTCTCTCGAAATCTAACATTATAGGTTTCCATTGTTTTTTTCTTCTCTTCTACTGTGCCTTTCATTCCCATAAGTTCTGTGATTTGTTTTTTCAGACTTTCAGTTTCTTCTTTCTGTTCATTCCTTGCCTTCTTTATATCCTCCTTCAATTCGCTGATTTTTTTTAATTTATTAAAAATTTTTATTTATTAAAAAAGTTAACAAAAATATTAACATAACATTCCATTCTACATATATAATCAGTAATTCTTAATATCATCACATAGTTGCATATTCATCATTTCTTAAAACATTTGCATTGATTTAGAAAAAGAAATAGACAACAGAAAAGGAAATAAAACGATAACAGAAAAAAAAAGATTATACATACCACCCCTCACTTTCATTTATCACTAGCATTTCAAACTAAATTATTTTAACATTTATTCCCCCTATTATTTATTTTTATTCCATATGTTCTACTCGTCTGTTGACAAAGTAAATAAAAGGAGCATCAGACACAAGGTTTTCACAATCACACAGTCACACTGTGAAAGCTATATCATTGTTCAGTCATCATCAAGAAACATGGTTACTGGAACACAGCTCTACATTTTCAGGCAGTTTCCTCCAGCCTTATTGATTTGATTTTTGATGAGGCATTCCATGTCTGTTTGTATATTCTGAATTAATTGTTTCAACTCCTGTATCTCATTTGAATTGCTGGCTTGTTCCTCTAACTGGGCCATAGCTTCAATTTTCCTAGTGTGATTTGTTATATGTTGCTGGCATCTAGGCATTAAATTACCTTAATTAGTTTACTCTGGAGACTGCTTTCACTTCTTTTACCTAGGGTTTTCTTGCTGGATGAATTTGTTGTCTGTCTGCTCTTTGACATTCAGTTCGGCTTTTTCTGGACCTCTATATTAGGTTTTGTTTAACAGAGGAGAAATTTTCAGTTCTTGTTTTCTTCTTTCTTGCTCTGTCTATATGATGCCTTTTTTTCCCCCACCCTTAGGAGGGTCTACTTGGGTATTATAGACCCCAGCCAGATTTTCCCAGACCAAACTGGCCTCCTGTCAGGAAGAAAAAGTCACCTGAGTCCGTTTTTCCAGAGGGTGAGACCCAGCAGGTTGAAAGACTTTCCTGTGAAGTCTCTGGACGCTGTTTTTCTTATTCTGCCCGGTATGTGGCACTTGTCTACCTGCAGGTCCCACCAGCATAAGATGATGCAGTACCTTTAACTTTGGCAGACTCTCCCTGCTGGGGGCATGGTGGAGGCAGAAGAGAGGTTGTAGGCTGGTTTTAATGGCTTCAAATTACCAAGTCCTGTTGTCTGAATTCCTTAAGGGAGCAATTCCACCTGAGTTGGACTTCACCCCTCCCCTGGAGAAGGCACAGGCTTCAGACAAACCCTCAAACGAGCTTGTTTCTGCCTATGTCTGGGGCAGTTGCAGCCTGAGAAGTCCTCCCGTTGTATCCAAAGGCCATCAAGTCTTTGTAGAAACACAGCCACAAAAACCTCTGTTTTTTTTTCTTTTTCCATTAGCCCTGCCCCCTTGGCGCTGGGGCAAAAATGAGCGACCGCCACTTTGACCAAGTTCACCTGAGCTGAGGGCCTATTTTTAGTAGTGAGAATTTGTGAATTAATTCCAGCATTGGCGTTTGGTTGCGCTCAGCCCCTGCTACTGGTAAAGTCTCTTTCCTTTCCCCTCTGGGAAGCAGCCTGTGGGGGAAGTGCACCAGCCACCACTTCTTGGGAAACTCACAGTTCTGGGGGGCTCGCAGCTGGTCCAGACTGGGGTTCGCTGTGTATCTGGTCACTGACGTGGCCCAGGAGCTGTTCTGTACTGTTCCTGGTTATTTAGTACCTGTTCTGGAGGACGAACTAAATCGCACACCCTCCTAAGCCACCATCTTGGCATCTCCCCAGCTCTTGGTATTTTAAGAGCAGAAAAGAATTTTGGAAAAACTGGGAAAGGAGCCAGCTCCGGGGTGGATGGAGTAAAATCTGGTCAAGGAGAGCCCAAGAGAGGAAGGCCCAAGCTCTGTGGACTGTGGCAGAGTAAGCAATTCCTTCTGCCAGGGTACTGCGGACTCCCTAAAACTGCATCAGAGGCTGTGGCTTTCGGCCACCCAGGTTAAGCTTTAATTCAAATGACTGGAGTCCTTTATAAGAATGGTGAAATTCAGATGGAGAAAGACACTGGAAAATCAAGAAAACCCACAAGAAAAAGAAGACATCGCCAAGTGACACAAAAAACAAGGAATCTCAGAAACTGTCAGTCAGAATAACTGATCCTGAAAGGAAGAAAGTCTTCTAGCCTCTAAAACCATGAGCCAATGTTGTTAAGCCAACCCATCATATGGTATTTGTTTTAGCAAATGGGAAACTAAAACAGAACCCATCATATATTTCTAAAATTTGGAGTTCCCATTGGACTTTCTAAACAGACACAACTTTCAAAGCAGATATAGAACTCTCCAAATAGACGTGAGGAAAATTCCATGGTTTCACAGAGCCTAAATTAAGCCTAACAAGTGTGCAAAAGGCCTTTCCCAACTAAAGTGAGAACACAATTCCAACCAAATATGCCAAGGGCTATTAATGTAATTCTATCATCATAGGTAAGGTACTCCCCAAAGCTACCATCAACAACAGAATGCTCTTTCCAAAAACTCTCTTTCTCTGTGTGTTCTCTGTGCCTACTCTTTGGCCAGTATCTATCCTGAGCCTTATTTCTCTATATGAACTTTTCTAACCAGTGACATCCCTGAATACACCAGATTCACAAATCAATTATCTTTCCCAGCTGTGTTTCTCCTTTCTTTCCAAAGTCCCATTCTAAATGCTGCCATGACTTCTGGCCTGCCTAACCTCAACTATGGCCTACATCTATTACCTGCTCCAGTTTAGCTATATACAATTCATTTGATTTTTATTCATTTATTCCTCCAATTATTTATCTAATATTTATAATTTAACATCTAGCCAACATTCACTGAATTCAACATCTCATACATGAGAAATAAACAAATGGGGAAGTGAATATAAAATGGATATTGGGTGACATTAGGGAGATATTAATTTTTTAATGTGATAATGGTATAACAATTGAGGAAACTGAATGTGAAATGGACAGGAGATATTATAGAATTATTGTTTATTTTTTAGGTGCAATAATAGTATGGCAATTACATGGGAGAATGCTCTTATTTTTACGGAAATACATGCTGGAATATTCAGAGTAAAGTGTCAATAATGTCTAGAACTTACTTGGCTTTGCAAAAATACACAAAAAAAGCAAATATGGAAAAAATATTATTTGTTTAAGTAGGTGATGAGTATTCAGGTAATTATTGTACTATTCTTTCATGTTAAAAACTGGGAACTGAAACATGCTTCAATATGGATGAACCTTGAAAACACCGTGCTAAATGAAAGTAGCCAGACACAAAAGGTCATATATTGTATGGTTCCATTTATATGAAATATCCAGAGAAAGCAAGTTCACAGAGAAAGAAAGCAGATTACGGATTTCCAGGGACTGGAGAGATGGGATAGTGGGGAGTGACTGCTTACAGTGTTTCATATTAGAATAATGAACTGTTATGGAACTAGATAGATGCAATGATTGCACAATATTGTGAATTTACTAAATGTCACTGACTTGTTCACTTTGCAATGGCTGACATGGTGAATTTTATGTTACATGTATTTTACTACACTAAAAAAATACGGGGAAAAAAACAAGAGAGAATGTAAAGGAAGTACTATTACAGTGATAAATATTGAAGGGAGGGAGGTTTAAAAGAGAAAAAGATAAATAACCCACCTGGAAGTGAAGCAGGATACTGAAAAATAATACTCCTTGCATAGACTTCTTCTGAGGCAGGATCAAACGAAAGGGGAGACATAGGTGGTAAAAGATCCACAGCCTTAAAATACAGAATTTACAGTTATGAAGGATATGCATTTTTTTTAATTTAAGAAAATAAACAATACACTTAGAACCACAAAAAATGGATATCTTATTTAGTTTAACCATAGGGATATTTAAATAAAGTAGGATATACATTTTAACCATTATCAAATAGCACTGCTAAATTAATTCACAAGTGAATGAATTTTTTCCCCTACTAAAGTCAGAATAAGCAAGCATATAAATTGTCACAGAATTATTATTATTATTATTTATTTATTTATTTTGGCATGGGAAGGCTCCGGGAATTGAACCCAGGTCTTTGGCATGGCAGGTGAGAATTCTGCCTACTGAGCCACCGTTGCACCGCTCCATACAATTATTTTTTTAAGTCAAGGAACTAAGGGACTACTTTGTCCTGCAACTGCACCTCAAATATAGTAACTCACCAGAAGGTATGTCTCATTCTCTTGTTAAAATAATTCTCTGAATCTAAAATATTAACTGTAAATCGTAACAGCAGTTCAAAGAATATTCCAGTATGTATTTAGAAATGTTACAGAAACCAAAGGATTGGAACTTTAGTCTCAGAGGCAAAGATGACAAATGTACATACACACAGCATTTCTTGGTCACTGGTGACATGATAAATCAAGAAAGTACCTCACATTAAACTACTCTTCAAAAATAAAGTCAACATTACTTACTGGAGTCCAACATTTAATTAGAGTGAAAGGAGATAGACCAAGAAATTCTTTCCACTTCATATCCCATTCTCCTTGTTTTTCAACAATAGAATGCCTTATAGTTGCGAGGTCTTCTTTTATTTTATTCCTGTGATAGCATAAAAAATCTTATTTAAAATATGAATCCACAAAAAAGTACTGAGCAATATTTAACAATGATAGTTGTAGGGAAGGGAAAATAAATTTAAATGAAAGTTTAAACAACAAAACACACATAAATGAATAAACTCTTGCAAATTAATATTTATGACCTAAAGTACCATTTCTTCCTTTTAAGACAAGAAAGCAATTAGATGTCTATTACTCCATTTGTTATAACACAATCATTTTTCCTGGTTCTAAACTTCAGTCAGAATTCTATTCCCACTTTTTGTCTATTCCTGACAACATTCCATACTGCCCAGTCTTTTTGCTAAGATTAAAAAAAATACTTCTGAAGCTCAGAAGTATTAGTGGACCCCACAAAAGAAAAGCTAGAGAAAGGTTAAAATTATTTCATAAAGGATTATCACACAGGGCAAATAATTCATTACAGAGAGAAAGTTTCAATAATTTTTCTATTTCTTATATCTCTCCTGAGAGTTGATAAGAAGATAAGGTTCTTGAGTAAATAGTAAAATTTTCAGACTTCTTTGCCAAAGAATTATAACTATAAGAGTTTTACAGAGAAATTAACAAACCCACAATAAACAACAGATTTTTCTAGTGTACCTCATATGCTTCAGATCTGACAATCTTTCTCTCTGAAATTTGGTCTCTTTTTCAAGGTAGTGAAGGTCTATTGTTAGCTTTGCTTGGTCAGCCTGACAACGTTCATATTTCATTATTTCCAAGACTTCATTTAGTAACTGAATAACTGTTAAGAGGTTCAATTTTCCAGCCTCATAAACATTTCCTATGTGCAACTAAGGATTGAGAGAAAAAAAAGTGAACTATAGGTTCTTAAAATAACAGAATGCTACATATTTATGTTTTATTATTAATAAAAAGTTTACTTTAATGAAGAGTGAAAAAAAAAATCGAATATCATTCCCCAAAACAACACATAAGCAGTTTTAGTACAATGAAAACAAATATTATGGAAGAATTAATAAGTCAGGCTAAATTTTTATATTATGCAAAAAAGTCAAAAATTGGAATTAAAAAAATACAAATAGATTGAAGATAAGATAAATACTGAAGCAACAGGTTTTGGAAAGATCATGAATGCATATTTTAATAAGAGTTGCAAACTGATAGCCCCTAAATGCTGCATTCAAACTTGGACATGTTTATTTGGCCTACACAGTGCTAGTATTTCAAAAACTTTTGAATTAGTCCCCTGTATTTTATAAAAACTCATAGATTTCACACGAAAATTACTCCCTAGTTATCCAAAGACCTCATCCCTTCTTACTTCTCTCTATTGTTAAACCATAATTAGTATACTTCATTTATATATATTACCTGTCTACTCCCTGTAGGAAACCGAGTTTGCAGGACCTGATTTTCATATATTCTGAATTTGTTGTGCTTATGATGTTACCTATTAAACTGAAAGCCTTCAGGGTCAGAAACAGTATTTTAATCTTTGTATTCCTTATACTACAATCTATACCTGGCATATAGCAGATGCTTAATAAATTGTTTGCTTATTGAGAAAAAAAAGGTATGCTATCCAGTAGAAATGTCCTATAAGCAAGTGGAAATAAACAGATGGAATTTGGGTTGAAGGGGAAAGAAAGGAAATACCAATTTGGGAATATTATGGTATGGGAGGTCACTGAATCTATGGACTTGGGTAAGAAAATATAAGTGAATTTGTAAAATGGAAAAGGACAAGGGTATTTATTAAAGAAACCATGGAAAACACCTACATCTAAAAGTTAGAGGAAAAAGGAACCAGTGAAAAAACTGAGGACAACTGTCTGAAAAAACAGAAGAGCAGAGACACTGAAGTCACAATGCTAAAGAAAAGACTTTAAAAGGAATACTTAACAGCATCAAGATGAGAGAGAAACCAAGAGGATGGAGCCTTTAAAATAAGCACACTTCGTAATTTAGGAAATCATTGGTGCCCTCTTTGAGAATTTATTTCTAAAGAACTAGTACAGCATCACCTTCCTAAAAAGTAACCTCCTATTCTCCAGACTATATGATATAGCACTTTGTAAATGGTAAAATTAATAAACATTGATGGATATAAATGTATATACCTTTAATAGTACACCCCCTTTATGAAGGCTTTACTAGATACACTTACAACAATAAATTGTGAAAGCAGGAAAAAATATTAAAATAAAACAAAATTTAGGGATTTCATTTTAACTTGAAAAAATACCAGTATTTAATTTATAAATTTCAGACTGATAAACAGAGTTTTGGAAGACTATACAAAATTATTTATTAATGTAAGTACATGGCTTCTCCTGTATATATTTTTTTAATTAAATGCACATTTAAAAAGTAAAAAAAAAAAATAAAAATAAATTAAAACAATATATAATATATAAAATAATAATGTGAAGGGAGTTTTCTCAGAAACTTTCTTAACATCAAACACTTACCTGACACATCTGTTTTTCAATTCTGTCAGGTAAGAGCCTTGGAATATTAATAGCAACATTAGTTCCATCTAAAGTGTATTGGTTAACAAGACTAAGGACTGAGCTAACAATGTCTCTCTCCTTTTCCAAAAACATAAGTGTTTCATTCACTGAAGTCCACAATGACCGAACCTTTAAAAACAGAAACAAAGAGAAAATATTAAAGTCTATACATAATCTGTACGCATTCTAGAGAAACGTAAAACATAAATGAATGCGCACTCCTAAGAACAAGTAAAGTATTCCCGGAATGGTTTCTGATAAGAACATTAAACAACTGTGTTGTAATAATCTAGAAGTACTGATAGTACTTCCAAAAGAGCTTTAAAACCAAAGAATTTCTTAGTAGAATCTAGCTCACTATAATATTCAAAACAAATCTAAGGAAACTATCCCACCAAGATGCAATGAACGGAAACTTCTGGGGAAGATAGAGAAGTAGGGCACTCCAGGACTCAATTATTCTATCAAAACACCAATTAAACAGGCAGGGACTGCCTGAAACAACATTCTGGGGCTCTGGGGGCCAGCAGAACACTGTACAGCATCCAGGTAAGAGCAGGAGGAAGATGTTCTTTACTATGGTAAAGAAAAATGAGTAGCTCTTTCATGCAGGAGCTGCCAGTGCCCATCCTCCACTCAAGTAGCAGGCCATCTTTGGGTCCAGTCCCTGGCTAGCTCACCAGGGACAGAAAGAGATGTAAAAATCCTTTTCCCCAAGAACAGGTGATCATCGATCACAGCTTTTCATTAGCAAATTTGGATTACTAGTTTCCACTTTGAGCTAGTGTTTCAACCCACCCTAGACAAAGGCTGAGGCAGCCGTTGTTTCGATGCTGCCCCAGAAAGGGACGGAGCCACCAGTACTTCCTCAGGGTTCCAGGGAATAGTTTTATATTCTTTTCTTTTTCCTTCAGACCCTCGAAGGACTCCATCAACACCCAATTATCAGCTGACCACAGTCTGAGATATGTCCCAGCATTACATTAAGCTACAGAGAACTACAAGGCCTCATTTCCACTCTGGACCCCAGGAGTCTGTGTCATTCAAATGAGCTATCCAGACAGGTTGATTTAGATTATGTGTTAACAGAAAATTTAGATTCTAGACATAATAAACCTTTCTGCTTTTGGTCCTACACAGCAGAGAAGGTTTAGAGTACATACACTATCATTTTTTACCCTGTATTCTGATTTATCTTAGACCCAGCCAGATTGGTTTCATTTTTAACTCTAATTGAGGCCTTATCTCCCCTTCAGTTACTTCAACTGTTATTATACATAGCTATGCTAACCTTCAGGGCTGCAACACGCCATCTTTGGGTCCCAGGTGTCAGAGGGTTACTCAAAGCCTATAGGAAATACCAGCTGATACAAATATAGCTCAGCAGCCCACCTTCCAGAAATACATTTTCAACTTCAGACTAACTGTGGATGCTATAAGGGCTTACAATCTAGGCTCCAATTTTCTTATAAATATTTTCTGAAAGAGACCTTAGCATGTTTGTTCTATTGTTTCTGGGTTACTTTGCACAATACATTGTTCCCAAGGTTTATTCAATTTATTGCATGCCTTTCAGCATCCTTCATTTTTGTAGCCACACCATATTCCATTATATAAATGTATCACAGTTCACCATTCTGTTTGTAGGTATTCTGTTTTAAAGGTATAGAAAAAGGTGGGCTAAGTGTCAAAGATGAACCTACCAAAAGCCAATAAAAAATAAACCCTCATCAATAAAACAGAAAACGACAAGTGCCAGAGTGGAAGTGGAGAAAGAGGCACACTTATCCACTGTTGGTGGGAATGTCAAATGGTACAACCGCTGTGGAAGGCAGTGTGGCAGTTCCCCAGGACATTGTTAAGGTATCTACTACATGACGGCAAGGACAAATGGACACGAGCACACCAATGTTTATAGAAGCATTATTTACAATTGTGAAGAGATGGAAACAGTCAAAATATCTATCAACAGATGAGTGGATAACCAAACTGAGGTATATACAAACAATGGAATATCATGCAGCTGTAAGACAGAATATGAAGTATGTAACAACACGGATGAACCTTAAGGACATTATACTGAGTGAGATTAGCCAGAAAGAAAAAAGACAAATACTGTATGGTCTCACTGATTGAACTGACATTAGTGAATAAACTTGGTGAATTTCATTGGTGACAGAGACCATCAGGAGATAGAAATAGGGTAAGATACTGGGTAATTGGAGCTGAAGGGATACAGATTGTGCAACAGACTGAATGTAAAAACTCAGAAATGGATAGCACAATACTACCTAACTGTAATACAATTATGTTAAAACACTGAATGAAGCTGAATGTGAGAATGGTAAAGGGAGGACGGCTGGGGGCACAAATAAATCAGAAAGAAAGATAGAGGATAAAGATTGAGATGGTATAATGTACAAATGCCTAGAGTGTATCGTGATAGTGACTAAATGTACAAATTTAAAAAATGTTTTTGCATGAGGAAGAACAAAGGAATGTCATTACTGCAGGGTGCTGAAAATAGATGGTAATTAATATTTTAAAATTTCAACTTATGTGTGAGACTAAAGCAAAAAATGTTTATTTGGTACAAAATTTATATTTTGACTAGTGCATTTCCTAATATAACTTACGTCGACAGCTTCATTAAATACCATATGTACATGGAACCTTGAGTAGGACATGCGATTATATTGGTTAGTCCAGAGTGATACCCCAATAAATCCCAGAAGGATTTGAACAGTGAATAAAAAATTATTTGCAAAGTCCCCTTTGGGGAATATTGAAAATGGGGGAAAATTCAACTTCCCCAAGTTGAATTTTTGATATTCTCACTAGCAGTGTGGACAACCAAAGCTATAGGCTGAGCCCCCAGTCTTAGGGTTTGTTCATATGAAACTTAAACCTCCAAAGGATAGGTCAAGCCTACTTAAAATTAGGCCTAAGAGTCATCCCCAAGAGAACCTCTTTTGTTGCTCAGATGTGGCCTCTCTCCAGTGAACACAGAAAGCAAACTCACCACCCTTCCCTTGTGTATGTGGGACATGCCTTCCAGGGGTGTGGACCTTCCTGGCAACGTGGGACAGAAATCCTAGAACGAGCTGAGACTCAGCACGAAGGGATTGAGAAAACCTTTTTGACCAAAAGGGGGTAAGAGTGAAATGAGACAAAATAAAGTGTCAATGGCTGAGAGATTACAAACAGAGTCAAGAGGTTATCCTGGAGCTTATTCTTACGCATTAAGTAGATATCACCTTGTTAGTCAAGCTATAATGGAGAGGCTGGAGGGAACTGCCTGAAAATGGAGAGCTGTGTTCCAGTAACCATGTTTCTTGAAGATGACTGTATACAGATATAGCTTTCACAATGTGACTGTGTGATTGTGAAAACCTTGTGTCTGATGCTCCTTTTATCTACCTTATCAACAGATGAGTAAAACAAATGGAATAAAAATAAATAATAGGGGGAACAAACGTTAAAATAAACTTAGATTGAAATGCTAGTGATCAATGAAAGGGAGGGGTAAGGGGTATGGTATGTATGTATTTTTTTCTGTTGTCTTTTTAGTTCTTTTTCTGAATTGGTGCAAATGTTCTAAGAAATGATCATGATGATGAATATGCAACTATGTGATGATATTATGAATTACTGATTATATATGTAGAACGAAATGATCACAATAAAAAAGCCCACAGCTAAAAAAGAAAAAAGACAATGTGTGAGCATAAAGAAGAAATTGAAAGTATAAAAAGAAACATAGCAAAACATGGGAATGAACGGCATAATAAACGAGATTAAAAATGCACTACACTTGCGTGCCATGCCAGAGACCCAGGTTCAATTCCCAGAACCTGCCTATGCAAAAAACAAACAAACAAACAAACAAAACACGCTATGGACATACAAACATACAACAGCACAAATGAACAGGCAGAAGAATGAGTGAACTTAGAAGACAGGATAATCAAAATCTTATAGTTCAAAGGCTCATCTTTTGTGGTCTGGACTGTAGGATTATATAGTTTTAAATATGTTGATAGAATCCAATTGTATAAAACTGGTGTCAGACTAAGTCTAAAGTGATATGTTATAATTAAAAAAAAAATAAAAATAAAAATAGAAGAACAGATAGAGAAAAAGAATACAGAAAATGGAGCAGTGTTTCCAAGAATTGAATAACAGCATAAAGCACACAAGCATACATGTCACAGGTGTCCCAGAAGAGAAGGGAAAACTGGTAGAAAGACTATTTGACAATACACATGTACAAGAAGTACAACATATGCCAAAGAGAATAACAGACTTACCCAGAGAAACATACTAATTAGAAAGTCAATGCCAAAGATAAAGACAAAATGCTGCTAGTTATAGCAAGAGAAAACTGATTTGTCACATATAAGGGATCCACAATAAAACAAAGTGCAGATTTCTCATGAGAAACCATGCAGGCAAAAAGGCAATGGTATGATATATTAAGGATACCAGTATCCAAAAATAAATAAATAAATAAATAAATAAAAACCCTGCTACCCAAAAAGTTCTTTATGCAGCAAAACTGTCCTTCAAAAATAAGGGAGAGGGTGAGCCACAGTGGCTCAGTGGCAGAGTTCTCACTTGCCATACCAGAGACGGGTTCAATTCCCGGTGCCTGCCCATTCAAAAATAAATAAATGAAATAAGGGAGAGTTTAAAATATTCACAATAAACAGAAACTGAAGGGTTCAAGCACTAGAACCCTAGGAGTTCTGCAAGCTGAAGAAAAAGGAGAAGACAGGACACAGCGGTCTGGAATAGAGTGTAGAAATGAAGATTATCACTAAGGGTTAACTAAAAGAGAAAAAGAAAGAAAACCAAGAGATAATATGGCTGAAGTACTGTCTTTATAGTAAAAAACAGTAACATTACAGATTAAACTCCCCAATCAAAAGACATCGATTAGAAGAATGGATTAAAAAGCATGATCCAACTGTATAAGATCCAACTACAAGAGACTCCCCTTAGACTCAAAGACACAAATATGTTGAACGATCCTCCATGCAAACAGTAACCAAAAAAGAGTTGGGCTAGCTCTATTAATACAAGACAAAATAAATTTTAAATTCAAAACTGTTATAAGAGACAAAAAAGGATACTACATATTAATAAAACGGACCATCCACCAAGAAGAAATAACAATCATAGTATTATATCAGGTATATCATAAATATACCTAACCAATACATGAGGCAAACACAGACAAAACTGAAAGAAGAAATAGATGCCTCAACAATAACAGTTAAGAGACTTCAATACATCACTCTCATCAATAGATAGAACATCAAGACAGAGGATCAATAAGGAAACAGAGAATTTGAAAATTATGATAAATAAACTATATCTAATAGACCTATACACCTGCACACCCATCAGGATAAACATTCTCCTCAAATGCACATGGATGATTCTTCAAAGTAGACCACATCTTGGGCACAAAACAACTCTCAATAAACTTTAAAACACCGGAATCATACCAAAAAATCTCTACCATATGGGATGAAACTAGAAATCAACAATAGACAGAGAAGTAGAAAATTCACAAATAAATGGAAATTACACAACACACTATTAAACAATCAGTGGGCCAAAGAAGAAACTGCAAGGGAAATCAGTAAATATCTCCAAACAAACGAAAACAAGAACATAATACATCAAAACTGCTGGGATGCAGCATAAGCAGTGCTGAGAGGTAAATGTATACCCCTAAATGCTTACCCAAAAAAGAAGAGCTAAAATCAAATATCTAATTGCACACCTAGAGGAACTAGAAAAAGAACAGCAAATTGATCCCAAAGCAAGCACAAAAAACAAAGATTAGAGCAGAAATAAATGAAACTGAGAACGAAAAGCTTAAGAGTATATCAAAAACCAAAAGTTGGTTCACTGAGAAAATCAATAAAATTGACAAGTCCTTAGCTAGACAGACAATAAAAAAAAGAGAGAAGATACAAATAAATAAAATGAGAAGTTGAGAGGGGGTCATTACCACTGACCCCACAGATAAAAAAAGATTATAAGAGGATGCTATGAACAACTGTATGCCAATGAGCCAGACAACTCAGACGAAATGGCCAATTTCCTACATAAACATGAACAACCTACAATAACCCTAGAAGAAACAGAAGACCTCAACAAACCAATCACACGTAAAAAGAATGAAATGGTCATCAAAAATCTCCCAACAAAGAAAAGTCCAGGACCAAATGGCATCACAGGTATACTCTACCAGTCATTAATACCAATTCTGCTCAAACTTGTCAAAAAAACTGAAGAGCAGGGAAAGCTACCTAACTCATTTCATGACACCACCATCACCCTAATACCAAAGTCAGTAAAGATACTACAAGAAAATAAAATTACAGACCAATCGTTCTAATTAATATGGATGCAAAAATCCACAAAAAAATACTTGCCAATTAAATCCAATGGTACATCAATAGAATTATACACCATGATCAAGTGAGTTTTATTCCAGGTATGCAAGGATTGAGCAATACAAGAAAATTAATCAATGTAATACACCACTTTAAAAAAATGAGAGGGAAAAAAATGATCATCTCAATGCAGAAGGATTTGAAAAAATTCCAACATCATTTCTTGATGATACTATGAGGGTGCACAAGTGGGTCAGTGGTAAAATGCTCACCTTTCATGTGGGAATCCCAGGTTCAATTCCCAGACCATGCACTCCCACCCAAAAAAAAAAACTACTTTGAAAACCAGGAATCCGGGAAACTTTCTCAACTTGATAAAGAGCATATATGAAAAACCCACAGCCAACATCATACTCAGTGGTGAAAGACTGAGAGTGTTCCTTCTAAGATCCGTAACACAACAAGGATGCCCACTGTTACTTCTGTCATTCAACACTGTGCTGGAAGTTCTGGCCAGAGCAGTTAGCAAGAAAAGAAATAAAAGCATCCAATTCAGAAAGGAAGAAGTAAAACTTTCACTGTTTGCAGATGACATGATCCTATATATAGAAAGTCCTGAAAAATCTACAATGAAAATGCTAGAGATAATAAACAAGTTCAGCAAAGTGGTAGGAACAAGATTAACATGCAAAAATCAGTAATGTTCTTTACACTAGTAATGAGCAATCTGAAGATGAAATCAAGAAAAAAAATTTCCATTTACAATAACAACTAAAAGAATCAAACACCCAGAAATAAATTTAACCAAGATGCAAAGGATTTGTACAGAGAAAACTTGAAAACATTGCTAAAAGAAATTAAAGACATAAACAAACGGAAGGACATTCTGTGTTCACGGATTAGAAGACTAAATATCATTAAGATGTTAATTCTGTCAAAACTGATTCCCAGATTGAATGCAATCCCATTCAAAATTCCAACATTCTATTTTGCAGAAACAGAAAAGAATTATCAAATCTATTTGAAAGGGTAAGGGCCCCAAATACTAAAACCATCTTGGAAAAAGAACAGAGTTTGAGGACTCACACTTCCTGTTGTTAAAGCATATTACAAAGCTACATGGCCAAAACAGCATGGTACTGAGAAAAGCATAGATATACTGATCAACAGAATCTGAGAGTTCAAAAACAGACCCCCACATTTATTGCCAACTGATTTTTGACGAGGCTGCAAAGCTCACTCAACTGAATAAAAATAGTCTCTTCAACAAATGGTGTTGGGAGAACCAGATACCCATATGCAAAAAAAGGAAAGAAAACCCCAATCTCATACCTTACATAAAGATGAACTCAGAATGGATCAAAGACCTAAATACAAGAACCAGTAACATAAAACTCCTTATAGGGAATATAGGGTAGTATCATTTTCTGGTAGGCAATGGTTTCTTAGACATATACCCAAAGCACAAGCAGTGAAACAGAAAATAGATAAATAGAAACTACCCCAAATTAAAAACATTTGTGCATCAAAGGAATTTAAAAAGACAACCTATTTAATGGGAGAAAAAATTTGAAAACCACAAATGCAATAAAGGTTTAACATCTAGAATATACAAGGATATCCTACAGCTCAACAATAAAAAGACAAACAACCCAACTAAAACACGGGCAAAAGACTTGAATAGGTTTCAAGATGGTGGCTTAGTGAGGAACCTGGGATTACCACATGAAAGGTAAGCATTCTAAAACTGACCCACTTGTGCACCCTCATAGTATTTTTATCAAGAAATGATGTTGGAATTTTTTCAAAGATGGTGGCTGAGACAAATTGGTGGAATTTGTCCACCAGAGTAGCTAGTAAATAGCCAGGAACAGTACAGAACAACTGCTAGGGGCACATCAGTGACCAGACACACAGCATACAACAGTCTGGACCAGCTGGACCAGCTGTGATCCTACCCAGACTGTGAGTCCCCCAAGCCACAGAGGTTGGCACCCCTTCCCCACAGGCTGGTTCCCAGAGGTGAAAAGAAAGAGACTTTACTAACAGCAAGGGCCTAAGCTCAACCAAGCTTCTATTGTGGAATTTATGAACAAATTCTGACTGCAAAAAATAGGACCTCAGCTCAGCTAAACTTCGAATAAAAGAAAGCTACTAGTTTTTGCCCCGGTGCAGAGAGGGAAGGGCTGATGAAAAAAAAACAGAGGTTTTTTGGATCTGACAGCACAAAATAACTGAAAAGGTCTGAACCCTAAAAAAAAAAAAAAAAAAGGAGGAGGCACATACGACCTGGAGATAGAGCAACATAATAACTTAAGCTCTTGATTACAAACCTGAGGAATGAGGGTCCTGATCTGAAAAGGATTTTTTTTTCTGTGTTTCTACTGCTTAACTGCTCTTTAGATACAACTGCAAGGCTTCTCAGACTCCAAGGTGGAATTAAGCTTGTCTGAGAGACAAAGAGGCTGGTCAGGTAAAAGGAGGTTATTTCCTGGAGGCTGTGCCTTTCCCAGGAAAGGGGTGGGTGCCAGCTCAGCTGGAATCCCTCCCTCAAGGAATTCAGACCCAGGGATTGGAAAACTAAGCAATTAAAGCCAGCCTACAACCTCTCCTCTTCTCAACCATGCCCCCAGCAGGAAGAATCTGCTGAAGTTAAAGGTACCATATCACTTTATGCTGGCGCAGACAAGCACCACATACTGGGCAGGATAGGAAAAACACAGACTCTCAAGACTTCGTAGGGACAGTCTGTCAACCTCCTGGGTCTCACCCTCAGGGAAAACTGATGCAGGTGATTCCTCCTGAGAGGAGGCCATTCTGGTCTGGGAAAATCTGACTGAGGTCTATAATAACTAAGCAGACACTCCTAAGACAAAAAAAAAGGCACCATACAGGCAGGGCAAGAAACAAGAAAACAAGAACTGAAAAATTCTGATCTATTAAACAAAACCTATACTAGAGGACTGGAATAAGCTGAACTAAATGTCAAAGAACAGATAGACAACAAAGCAACCAGCAAGAAAATCCTAGGTAAAAGAGTGAAACAAATCTCCAGAATAAACTAATTAAAGAAATTAAAATGCCTAAATGCCAGCAAAAACTAATGAATCATACTAGGAATATTGAAGCTATGGCCCAGCCAAGGGAACAAACCAACAATTCAAATGACATACAGGAGTTGGAACAATTAATTCAGGATGTTTGAATAGACAAGGAAAATCTCATCAAAAATCAAATCAATGAATGAAAAAGGCAATGGGCAAACAAAAGGAAGAAATAAAAAATCTGGAAAAACAAATCACAGAACTTATGGGAATGAAAGGCAGAGTGGAAGAGATGAAAAAAACAATGGAAACCTACAATGGTAGATTTCAAGAGACAGAATATAGGATTTCTGAACTGCAGGATGGGACATCTGAAATCCAACAAGCAAAAGAAAATATAGAGAAAAGAATGGAAAAATAGGAGCAGGGATGCAGGGAATTGAATGACAACATGAAGCACATGAGTATACGCATTGTGGGTGTCCCAGAAGGAGGAGAAAAGGGGAAAGGAGGAGAAAGACTAATGGAGGAAATTATAACTGAAAATTTCCCAACTCTTATGAAAGACTTAAAATTACAGATCCAATAACTACAGCCTACCACAAACAGAATAGATCCAAACAGACATACTCCAAGACACTCACTAAACAGAATGTCAGATGTCAAAGAGAAAGAGAGAATTTTGAAAGCAGCAAGAGAAAGCAATCCATCATATAAAAGGGAAGCCCAATAAGACTATGCATAGATTTCTCAGCAGAAACATGGAGGCAAGAAGACAGTGGTATGACATGTATTTAAGATTCTAAAAGAGAAAAACTGCCAACCAAGAATTCTATATCCAGCAAAATTGTCCTTCAAAAATGAGGAGAATTTTGTATTTTTTATTTTTATTTTTTCTCTATATTATCATTTTATTTCTTTTTCTGTTGTCTTGCTATTTCTTTTTCTAAATCGATGAAAATGTACTAAGAAATGATGATCATACATCTATGTGATGATATTAAGAATCACTGATTGCATATGTAGAATGGAATGATTTCTAAATGTTGTGTTAGTTAATTTTTTTAATTAAAAAAAAATGAGGAGAAAATTAAAACATTTTTGGACAAAAAATCACTGAGAGAATTTGTGACCAAGACACCAGCTCTGCAAAAGGAGCACTAGAGACAGATAGGAAAAGACAGGAAAATGAGGGGTGGAGAAGAATACAGAAATGAAGACTATCAGTAAACATAAAAAGAGTAAAAATTAGATATGACATATAAAATCCAAAAGGCAAAATGGTAGTAGAAAGTACTGCCCTACAGTAATAATACTAAATGTTAATGGATTAAATTCCCCAACCAAAAGACACAGACTGGCAGAATGGGTTAAAAAACAAGACCCATCTATTTGCCGTCTACAGGAGATGCATTTTAGACCCAAGGACAAACATACATTGAAAGTGAAAGGTTGGGAAAAAATATTTTATGCAAAAGACTTGAATAAACATTTCTCCAAAGAGGATATAATATAGCTAAAAAGCACATGAAAAGGCGTTCAACATCACTGGTGATTACGGAAATGCAAATCAAACTTACAAGATGTCGCTGCACACCACTAGAATGGCCATTATTGAAAAAACAGAAAAATTTAAAAACTTGCAATTTTCAAGTGTTGGAGAGGATGTGGAGAAATAAGAACACTTATTCATTGCTAGTGGTGTAAATGGTGCAGCCATCTATGTAAGACAGTTGGCAGTTCCTCTTGAAATTAAATACAGAATTACAATATGATCCAGCAATCTCACTACTATGAATATAACCAAAAGAACTGAAACCAGAGACTCAAACAGATATTTGCTCACCGATGTTCCTAACAGTATTATTCACAATTGCCAAAAGATGGAAGCAACCCAAATGCTCATCAATCGATGAACAGATAAACAAAACGTAGTGTATACATACAACGGAATATTATTCAGCCTTAAAAAGGAATGAAGTCTTAATACATACAATATGGATGAATCTTGAGAACATTAGTTTTGAGTGACAAAAATACTGAAGATCTCAATATTATGAACTAATTGCAACAAGGAAACTAATTATAACAAGGAAACTCAAAGTTAGATCTAGAATATAGTTACCAAGAGATAGACTGGGGTTAGAGAATGGTATCTTGATGATTAATTTGTACAGAATTTCTGTTTAGGTTGATGGCAAAAGTGTGGAAATGGATGGTGGTGATGGCAAATATTATTGTGAGTATAATCAACAGCAATAAACTGCAGAGGGGAATGTGGATAAAAGGGGAAACTTCAGGATGTGTATTTTACTAGAATAAAAATTAAAAGATGAAACATAGAACTGTACAACACAGTGAACCATATTGTAGACAGACTACAGTTAATACAAGTATAAAAATGATTTTTCATGAATTATAACAAATGTACCACACTAATACAAGGTGTTAATAATACAGTAGTGTATGGGGAAAAAATACACCTCATGTAAATTATGGATGATATATAATAGTATGATTTTAATAATCTTTCATCAATTGTAAAAAAGGACAGTACTGTTAAAAAAAAAGTACAATCATTTTTAAAATGCTTTCATCAATTGGGCAGTGTGTTGGTGGCTCAGAGGCAGAATTCTCGCCTGCCATGCCAGAGACCCAGGTTTGATTCCCCAAGCCTGCCCATGTAAAGAAAAAATGCTATCATCAATTGTAACAAATGTTTCACACTAATGCAAGGTGTTGAGGGTGGGGAAAGTATACAGGAAGCCAGTATTTTATGCATGATTGTTGTGTGAACCCACAACTTGTCTAGTAAAAAAAAAAGATGTGACTAGTATTTCCACTATTTTAACATGTCATCAAACTAAAGGTGAGTTTTCAGGAAGAAATAATAAAAGAATTTCAGGGTGACAAAGAAAACACTACACATCAATATTAAAAGTCATTCAAATTCCAGAAAATTTAAAATGTAAAAAAGAATGCTTTTTAAAAAGCAAAGAATTTTAGGCACATACGAACACGTTCACTAAAATCAGTTACAAGAATATTCATAGCACTTCTATTTGTATTAGTCAAAAGCTAGAAACAACCCAAAGGTTCATCTAAAGTAAAAAGGGCAGACTGCTATGTTCATACCACAGAACACTATAGAGCACTGAAAATGAACCCATTACAACTACACACAACAGCATGGATAGTTTTCACAGACATAATGATGAGTGAAAGAATCTGGACACAACACAAAAACTCGGTGAACTAAAGTCAAGAGCATGAGTTATCAGGTTGGGGCTTACTGTAAAGGACCCTAGATTGTAAGCTCTTTCAGTAGTCACATATATTTAGGATGTGTAACTGTTAGTTCAAATTTCTGAGATACTGAGCTGTTTGTATATAACCTGGTGTTTGCAAGAAACTGGTTATTTATGTGATACCTGAGACTCTCAGTCAGAGCTCTGAAGCTATGAAAGTCAGCAGTACCCCACATAGAACAGTTTAAAAAGTTGAATAAGTGGTCAAACATTGAGTAGAGATATAAATGAAGCTGATCTGGATAGGGCTAAGGGATATCAGAAGACTGGGTAAAGGATGGTATCACCCATATCCTAAAACTTCAACTTCTGTGTGAGACCAAAGGGAGAGATGTTTACTTGGTGCAAAATTTATATTTTGGGTAGTGCATTTCCTAATTTAACTTGTATAGTCAGTATAGTTGAACACCATAAGCACAGGGAATCTTGAGTAGAGCATGAGATTTCGTTGGTTTGTCCAGGTTAGTGTCCCAATAAATTCCAGAGTGATCTGGAAAGTGAATAAAGAAGTATTTGCAGGGTCCCTGTGCTTGCTTGGAAGGATGTATGTTCCCTAGAAAAGCCATGTTTTAAGCTAAATCCCATTTCATCAAGGCAGAATAATCCCTATTCAATACTGTATGTTTGAAACTGTAATCAGATCATTTCCCTGAAGATGTGATTTAATCAAGAGTGGCTGTCAAGCTGGATTAGGTGATGACATGTCTCCACCCATTTGGGTGGGTCCTGATAAGTTTATGGAGTCCTATAAAAGAGGAAACATTTTGGAGAATGGAAGAGATTCGGAGAGAGCAGAGAATACTGCAGCACCACGAAGAAGAGTCCACAAGCCAGTGACCTTTGGAGATGAAGAAGGAAAATGCCTCCCGGGGAGTTTTATGAAACCGGAAGCCAGGAGAGAAAGCTAGCAGATGATGCCATGTTCACCATGTGCCCTTCCAGCTGAGAGACAAGGCCTGACTGTGTTCATCACTTGCCTTCTCACTTGAGGTTTTCTGAGACGGTTTTGAGAGAAACCCCGAATTTCATCGGTCTTCTTGAACCAAGGTTCAAGATTCAATCTTTCCCTGGATAGATACCTTGGATTGGACATTTCTATAGACTTGCTTTTACTGGGACATTTTCTCGGCCTTAGAACTATAAACAAGCAACTTATTAAATTCCCCTTTTTAAAAGCCATTCCATTTCTGGTATATTGCATTCTGGCAGCTAGCAAACTAGAACAGATTTTGGTACCAGAGAGTGGGGTGCTGCTGTGGTTTGCAGATACCAAACATGTTGGAATGGCTTTTTAAATGGATAAAGGGAAGATTCTCAACGAGCTGTGAAAAGCTTGATAGAGAAGTTCTAGAATGCTTTGAAGAGACTGTTGGTAGAAATGTGGACTCTAAAGACACTTCTGATAAGGTCTTAGACAGAAATGAGGCATATGTTATTGTAAACTGGAAGGAAGGCGATCCTTGTTTTAAAATGGCAGATAATCTGGCAAAATTGACTACTGGCTTTGGCTGGAAGGCAGATTTTAAAAGCCATGAACTTGGATATTTAGCAGAAGAGATCTCCAAATTAAATGTCAAAAGTGCAGCCTGGTTTCTCCTCACAGCCTATAGTGAAACTGTGACAGGAGAGAGATAAGCTGAAAACTGAACTCCTGAGTACAAAGAAACCAGAAATTGATGTCCTGGAAAATTCCGGGCCTCCAGAAACGAAGACCCCAGAGAATAGTGCTCCAGGTGAGGATTTGACCAGATGTGGAACAAGTCAGCCATCTCAGAGAAAGCCAGGATTGGACATGGAGTTCTCCAGGAAGGATTTGTGGAAACTCCTTATGTCTGATGGGCATGATCCGAGGCTACTGCATAGAAAGCCAACGAGGGTGCTGTGGGACCTGTATAAACAGAGCTGCTGCCTGTCTGGACTGGGGGATTCTGAGAAGGGACACATTGGAGGAAAAATAAGTTCAGAGGCAAAACCATGGAGACTGAGGTCTGAAGTCAAGAAGCCTCAGGCCAGGAGAGCAGACCCACCCAAGCCAGTGGAGAAGGTGAGTTTGCCCCAAAGGCAGAGAATGGGCCTTCCACCTCATTGCTGTGGAAGAGTCATGCCGCCTCAGGCCTTCGAGAGGGTGAAACACATTCCTTGGGGTTTGGGGAGAGCCTGGTTGCCACCACATGGAGGGGTTGAGCGTGTGCCCCAGAGATGGCAGAGAGCCCAGGTGCAGGCCTGATGCTTGGAGAGGGTGAAGCCTAGAAAAAGGTGGTCTCCCCAACATCCCCCAAGGTTGCATTCAGAGAGAGGTAGGCCTCTGCATAGGCCCTTGGAAAGGGTGGGACTGCTGCTTTCAGAAGCCCCCACAATAAATGATTCTCAGATTCTGAGATCTAATGGACTTTGCCCTGCGGGTTTTCGAAACTGTATGAGTCTGGCTGCTCCTGTGTTCTTTCCCTACGGAAATGCATATATGTATCCCATGACTGTTCCTCCTTTGTATGTTGGCAGTAAATAGCTTGTTATGAGTTTTCAAATGTCCAGAGACAGAGGAGAATTTTCCTAAGCACAGCCCACATTTGTATCTAACTTTGATAAGACTTTGTACTGAAGTTAATCTTGTATTAATTTTGCATTGCAGCAAATAATCTGTTATGAGTTTTCAAAGTTCCAAAGCCAGAGGATAATTTTGCCTTAGAACAGACCATGCTTGTAACTAACTTAGATAGGAGTTTGTACGTTTCTAACTTTGTATTTCATGCATATTGCTACAGAAATGATTTAAGGTTATCTGATATTGTTACGGAATGAATATATTTTGTATATACGGAAAACGTGTCTTTTGTAGGGTCCAGAGGGTGGAATACACTGGTTTGAAAGGATGTATGTCCCCTACAAAAGCCATGCTTTAATCAAAATCCCATTTCATAAAGGCAGAATAATCCCTGTTCAATACTGTATGCTTGAAACTATAATCAGACCATTTCCCTGGAGATATGATTTAATCAAGTGTGGTTGTTAAGCTCGATTAGATAATGACATGGCTCTACCCATTTGGGTAGGTCTTGAGAAATTTCTGGAGTCCTATAAAAGAGGAAACATTTTGGAGAATAGGAGATTCAGAGAGAGCCAGAGAAGAATGATAAAGCCACGACAGCCCACAAGCCAGCGACCTTTGGAGATGAACAAGTAAAACGCCTCCCTGGGAGCTTCATGAAACAGGAAGCCAGGAGAGAAAGCTAGCAGATGATGCCATGCTCACCACATGC
Organism: Tamandua tetradactyla; assembly: GCF_023851605.1. NCBI lineage: Eukaryota > Metazoa > Chordata > Mammalia > Pilosa > Myrmecophagidae > Tamandua > Tamandua tetradactyla. The sequence continues at coordinate 78,015,105 of NC_135328.1, read as the reverse complement.
CCTTCCAGCCGACAGAGAAACCATGACTGTTTACCACGTGCCTTCTCAGATGAGAGAGAGACCCTGAACTTCATCGGCATTCTTGAACCAAGGTGTCTTTCCCTGGATACCTTTGATTGGCTATTTCTATAGAATTGTTTTAATTGGGACATTATCTCGGCCTTAGAAACATAAACTAGCAACTTATTAAATTCCCCTTTTTAAAAGCCATTCCATTTCTGGTATATTGCATTCCAGCAGCTAGCAAACTAGAACAATCCCCTTAGGGGAATGGGGAAAAAGGAGGAAAGATTCACCTTTCCCATTTGGAGAATTTCTCATACTCTCACAAGCAGTGGGGTCAACCAGAGCAATAGGCCGAGCCCTCAACCTTGGGGTTTGCCCCTATGAAACTTAATCCTGCAAAGGATAGGCTAAGCCTACTTAAAATTAGGCCTAAGAGCCACTCCCAGAGAACCTCTTTTATTGCTCAAACACTGCCTTTCTCTCTAAGCCGACAAGGCAAGAGAACCCATTGCCCTCTCCTCTTATGTGCAACATGACTCCCAGGGTGTGACTCTCCTTGGCAACATGGTACAGAAATCCCAGGAGGAACTGGGACTCAGCATCAAGGGATTGAGAAAACCTTCTTGACCAAAAGGGGAAGAAAGAAAAGAGAAAAAAATGTCAGTGGCTCAGTAATTTCAAACAGAGTTGAGAGGTAATCCTGGAGGTTATTTTTATATATTACATAGATATCCATTTTCAGCTTATTGTGTATTTCAGTGAAGTACCTGAAACTGCAGAGCTGTACTCCAGTAGCCTTGTTTCTTGAAGATGACAGTATGAAGATATAACATTTACAATGTGACTGTGATTGTGAAAACCTTGTGTCTGATGTTCCCTTTATCTAGGGTATGGACAGATGAGTAAAAAACATTCATAAGAAAATAAACAAATAGGGGGAACAAAGGTTAAAATATATTGGGTAGATGGAAATATTAGCGGTCAATGAGGGGAGGTAAGGAATATGGTATGCATGAGTTTTTTTCTTTATTCTTGCTATTTCTTTTCCTGCAGTGATACCTATGTTCTAAAAAATAATCATGGCGATGAATATACAACTATGTGATGACACTGTGAGCCACTGATTGTACACCATGTATGGAAAGTTTGTATGTTAAGAATGTATATGCTCGTACGTTGTTCTATCAATAAAAATTAAAAAAAAAGAAAAGAAAAGTATGTTTGCATTCGTATGTTGTTTTGTCAATAAAGATATTTAAAAAAAAAAAGAATCTGGACACAGACTATATTCTGTATACTTCCATTTATATAAAGTTCAAACATAGGCAGCATTAATCTTTGGTGTAAGAAGTAGGAATAATGTTTTACTCTTGTGCAGAAATGGTTATGAATGAATGGGACCTCAGGGGTCTCTGAAGTGCTGGTAATATTGGTTTTTAAACTAGATGTTGGTTTATATGGATGTAATCATTTTGCGAAAATTCATCAATCTATGCATTTATGATTTGTCCATTTTTTTCTATGTTATGGTTAAAAAGAATTTACAAAAGTAGGAGGGAAATGGGGTAATATAATAATTATACCCAAGTTAGTGTCTGTCGTTCCCAATGGTATCCACAAGGTACTAAATATCTAATTAAAGTGCTGCATGGCAAGGTGAAGTTGTCCCCAAGAAAGACTCAGTGGCTGAAAGTCTGGAGGTCTCACAGGATGGCACTTCCCTGGTGAACTTACTATGATCCAGGATTTGGTTTTCAGATTTTCCAAGTCTAAAAATTTGATTTTGCCAATGCCTCAAAGTTGACTAGACTCAGGGAAACTGGACATTAACCAAAGTCAGGAGACTGATGTTAAAACTTTAATAGTACTGACTGGATATGTAGAATGGAATGATATCTTAATGTTTTGTTTGTTAAATTTTTTTAATTAATAAAAAAAAGTTAAAAAAATTTAAAAAAACTTTAATAGGTTTAATATCAACCTATTAAATTTAAAATAAGAGATATAAATTGAACAGACAGTTGACTAAACAAACTGTGACATTTACATAAGATGGAATATTATGCAGCTGTGAGACAGAATAAAGTTATGAAGTATGTAACAACATGAATGGACCTTAAGGACATTATGCTGAGTGTGATTAGCCAGAAACAAAAGTACAAATACTGTATGGTCTCACTGACATGAACTGACGTCAGTGAATAAACTTAGAATATTTCCTTGGTAACAGAGACCATCAGGAGATAGAAATAGGGTGAGATATTGGGTGATTGGAGCTGTAGGGATACAGATTGTGCAACAAGACTGAATATAAAATCTCAGATATGGACAGCACAATAGTACCTAACAGTAATGTAATTATGTTAAAACACTGAATGAACCTGCATGTGAGAATGATAGAGGGAGGAGGACTGGGGACATAAATGAAATCAGAAAGAAAGATAGATGGTAAAGATCGAGATGGTATAATCTAGGAATGCCTAGAGTGTATAATAATAGTGAAATGTACAATGTACAAATTTTAAAAATGTTTTTGCATGAGGAAGAACAAAGGAATGTCATTATTGCAGGGTACTGAAAATAGATGATAATTAATACTTTAAAATGTCAGCTTATGTGTGAGACTAAAGCAAAAAATGTTTTTTGTTACAAAATTTATATTTTGACTAGAGCATTTCCTAATATAACTCATGTAGATAGTTTGATTGAATGTCATAAGTACTTGGAATCTCAGGTAGGACATGAGATTTTGTTGGTTTGTCCAGAGTGATGCCCCAATGAATCCCAGAGTGATTTGATCAGTGACTGGAAAAGTATTTGCAAGCCCCCTTCGGGGAATGGTGAGAGTGGGGAGAAATTCAACTTCCCCAAGTTGAATTCTTGATATTCTCACAAGCAGTGTGGACAACCAAAGCTATAGGCTGAGCCCCCAGGCTTGGGGTTTGTTCACATGAAACTTAACCCAACAAAGGATAGGTCAAGTCTACTTAAAATTTAGGCCTAAGAGTCACCCCCAAGAGAGCCTCTTTTGTTGCTCAGATGTGGCCTCTCTCTCCAGCCAACACAATGAACAGTCTCACCACCCTTCCCCTCTCTGCGTGGGACATGACTCCCAGGGGTGTGGACCTTCCTGGAAACGTGGGACAGAAATCCTGGAGTGAGCTGAGACTCAGCATCAAGGGACTGAGAAAAACCCTAGAATGAGCTGAGAATTAACATCAAGGGATTGAGAGAACCTTCTCGACCAAAGGGGGAAGAGTGAAATGAGACTAAGTGTCAATGACTGAGAGATTCCAAACAGAGTTGAGAGGTTATCCTGGAGGTTATTCTTATGCATTAAGTAGATATCACCTTGTTGTTCAAGATGTAGTGGAGAGGCTGGAGGGAACTGCCTGAAAATGTAGAGCTGTGTTCCAGTAGCCATGTTTCTTGATGATGATTGAACAATGATATAGCTTTCACAATGAGACTCTGTGAATGTGAAAACCTTGTGTCTGATGCTCCTTTTAGCTACTATATCAGCAGAAGAGTAGAACATATGGAATAAAAATAAATAATAGGGGGAACAAATGTTAAAATAAATTTAGTTTGAAATGCTAGTGGTAAATGAAAGCGAGGGGTAAGGGGTATGGTATGTATAATCTTTTTTTTCTCTGTTATCGTTTTATTTTTTTTTCTGTTGTCTTTTTATTTCTTTTTCTAAATTGATCCAAATGTTCTAAGAAATGATGAATATGCAACTATGTGATGATATTAAGAATTACTGATTGTATATGTAGAATGGAATGATCTCTTATTGTTTTGTTTGTTAATTTTTTTAATTAATAAAAAATGTTAAAAAAAAAAGATATAAATTGAAAGCTCCATGAAGGGAGTGACATTGCCTATTTTTTTCACAGCTGTAAGCCCTAATATCTGGAAGAATGCCTATTATGTGGCAGTGATCAATAAATATTCACTGAATCAATATCTCAAGGAGGTCACTCATCTTTTCCAATGACAAGGTACCTCTGAGGCCAATTAATATCTAAAGCAACTTGGTGATGACAGAATTAATACAAAGAGCTTCAGGGAAATTTCAGACAAAAGAAAGGCCCCCAAAACATTCCAATTCCATATGAAAACCAACCCCTAGAGGCCTCAGATCGTTTATGTCCCTCATATTCCTCTCTATGACAAACCAGCTTCAATGTGACTCCTCATTTCTTTTCCATGCTTACTCTCCCTTTAGTTAATACATATTATTGAGATAAATTAATACTACTGATTAAAAGTTACAATAAAGATAAACTTTTCTTATTGGCTTGAAAGATTTTTATCAACCATATTTAAAAATGCTTTTGTACAGTTAACAAATGTACCACACCAATACTGTGGATCAATGTGTGGGTTGGGGTGGAAGGATAAGAGATATGGGAGGATCTGAGTCTTATTTTTTATTTTTATTTCCTTTCTGAAGTAATGAATATGTTCCAAAACCGATCATGGGGATGTATGCACAACTACGTGAGGACAGCATGAGCCAGTGATTGTATACTTCAGATGGTTTGTATGGTGTGTGAGTGTATTTCAATAAAACTGCATTAAAAAATGCTTTTGTACACATTTAATCTTATAAGCTAATTGTTTCCATTATATTCAAGTGTTTTAGAGTATATATCAACTATATAAGTAGGGCAAAAAAAAAAAAAAAAGCAACTGCCCTACAAAAGAAATGGCAAATGAGAAACAACAAAAAGAGATAAAATGGGAGTCCAAGTGAATGAGCAAACACCACAAATCACAATTTAAATTTCTCCCTTCAAAAATTCTCTTACCTTTTGAATTTTCTCTTGTATATTACTTTGGTCATCACAGGGTTCCATTCTAGTCAAAAATTAAATAATTTAATTAGCCATAAGAAAACAACATGGCAATTTAAAAACCAAGGGGCTAATTGATCTGCAAGCCTACCCACTAACAAGCAGTCCAATTAAAAATAGAAATAAATTCTACCTTAAAGCAATATTAGAAAGAGAAATGTACTAAAAGTCAGAATATGTTTTAGTCATATCATTACCAGGCTAAAATTTATATATTATTTTAATTAATGTTTCTGAAACTGTCAGGTTCCTCACCTATAAATTAGCTGAACTAATTTTGACGCAACATTTAGCTCTAAAAGTCACTTACTTTTTAATTTCATCTTGCAGTCCAGCACATTCTAATCTCAAATCTCGTACTTGCTTAACTGACATTCTGAAAGATAAATAAAATTACATATATAATTTCATTACAACTAAATAGTATGGCCGATTTTGATCTTCTCCCTTTTCGCACCTTTGTTCACGAACTCTGAAACTACTCTTCTAAACACACCCAGTGGCAACTAAAGGACTCTAGTTTCCCTCCTAAGAACCCTGCTTTAATAGTCACAGCTGTGATCCAACATTCAGGTTGCTACTGTATGGACCAAGATTTCGTGGCTAGCATGTTCTGACTTCTTTGAGCAAAAACTTACAAGTCAGTAATACAACCCTACTCTCTTATCCTTGTCTCAGACACCTAGGGGAGCAAATTTAAATGTTATCTATAGGAGTGAGGTCACATTACAGTTTTAGGCCCATTTCAAAGGATCTTATAGGTTTAGTAACAAATAATACAATATTTTAACTCATCTTATTGTAGTTACTTATAATTAGGTTAGATCCAACCTAAACATCTGTCACATAGTAGACACATACAAAAAAGCTTGTTGAATACATGAACCTAAATATAAAATAGAATGAAATGGATTTTAAATACATAATAGAATATCTACTTCACAGAATATCTATTTAATGGAATAACAACTCAACAGACCATTCAATTCACATTAAAAATAATACATGATGTAGGGGACCTAACAGCTAGACAATATGGGTTTTCTTTGATAAGTGATGAAAATGTTCTAACCTGGTAATGGTTGCACATACTAAAAACCAGTGTAATGTACACTTTATATGGGTGAACTGCATGGTATATGAACCGTATCTCAATAAAGCTGTTAAAAAAAAAGGTAATATACTATGGCAATATGAAAAAATGTACAAAATGAAACAGCCAGAGGAAAAAGGATAAAATTACAGCTAAAAAATGTAGCACCACATTATAAAGAGGAAAAGGACATATTACTATTGAGCTTTTTAACAAAGCAGTATTTTCCTCTTCTCTAAACTTTCATTTACAATATAAAGTTTAAAAATATATTATTCAGAACTTATCTGGCTTTAGATGAATAGATAACAAAATGTGGTGTATGTGTATATATATATACACACACACATAAAATGGAATCTTATTCAGTCCTAAAAAGGAATAAAGTTCTGTGACATGCTACCACATGGCTGAATCATGAGGACATCATGCTAAGTAAATTAATCAGACAAAAAAGGACAGATATAATTCCACTTAGAAAAAATAACTAGAATATGCAAATGCATAGAGACAGAAAATAGACTACAGGTTACAGGATGGGGGTGGGGAGAACAGGCATTTAATGCATAATGGGTATAGGGTTTCTGTTTTGGGTGTTTAGAAAGTTCTGGTAATAGATAGAGGTGAAGGTAGCACAACATTGTGATTGTAATTAATCCCAATGAGTTTTATGCTGGGGAGTGGTTGAAACGATAAAGCTTATGTTGTAAATGTTTCCACAATTTAAAAAGAGAAAAAGACTAAAGAGATAATAACAACTAAATGCAATATATGATCCTAGACTGGATCTAAAAATGGAGGGAAAATGTTCAAAAGGACATTACTGGAGCATGTGAAAAAATTGCAATATAGACTGTATGTTTCATATCCATGTTAAATTTCCTGAACTTGATCATTGTGCTTAAGTTTGTTATATAATCTAATATCTTTGTTCTTAGAAAACATATATGGAAATACTGCATGTTCAAGGAGCATAAGGTATACAACCCACTTTTGAATGTTCAAAAAATGGATGGATGGATGGAAAAGAAGGAAGGGAAGGGAAGACGATGGGTGGAAGGAAAGAAAGGAAAGAAGGAAGGAAATGGCAAATGTGAAATGTTAAAAGTTAGTGGGTCTAGCTGTGAATGGAAGGGGCTCTGCTGGAGATCTCTGTATGGGTTTTGTATTATTTATGTAATTTTCTTGTAAGTTTGAAATTATTTCAAATTATAAAGTTTATTAAAAAATAAATAAGTAGAAGTTATCGGGCTTTAGGATAAAAAGATAAAAGCCAGGGTTTTGAGGTATGCATACATTTTCTTTCTCACTGAAAATATACTAATTATATTTGTTTACAAATAAAGGAATTTTAATTTTCTCACTATTACAGTATTACTTACAGTGCATTTTCCTGATATTTCTGGATAACACAGTCTTCCCTTTGCAAAATTTGTAAAAATCTGTTTCGTGCTACATGGAATCTTGCAATGCATTTATGCAAATCATGTGGCTTTACATTAGATGCCTCTGTAAAACGTGTAGACGAATCTACATGGAACACAAGATTATAGAAAATTTGAACTTAAAAACTAATATAAAAAATGTTGAATTTCTGTAAATTTTAAGCAATCAAATGAACAATCTTATACAACCAACATGGCCCTAAATGCAAGTAAGCCACACAAATGCATGAAGATACAACTAATGTTAAAAGCAAAGACTATTTTTTTAAGTAGAACACTAATAAAGGGTATTTGAAGTTTTTTTTACATTATTAAAAACTTTTAGAATCTATTTGCCTAAAATGAGCAGTCCATTCATAATCTGATATATCCATGAGCAAATACATGGCTATATGAACAACTACTCTTCTTAACAAGATCTTTTAACAACAAAGGAAAAGGGCAATTAAAAGAAATGAGGTGAGAGCAAATCACTTCCATTTCTGCCAATGGCTGACTTTTCCTTCTAGTAAGACCAACGAGACAAGATAGCCAAATAAAAACATTCTCCATTTCTCATGAAATTCTTGACTATGCCACTCATGATGAAAGTAGATCCTAAAAACAAGCCAACCAAACATTTCAGAGTCCAGTTTTCGGAGTCCATGTTTTTTCTGTAAAAAATATAATAAATCCTAGTTTAACATGGATTAGTACAATGAAGAGATAAATATACTGGAAATCAGGGATCCCACAATGCACCTAACATTAAAATTCAGGTGAAAGCATTACTCCAATGAAACCATCATAATTTCTAAATATTTCAGAAGGAATGAGTTCATCGAATCTCAAAGTCATGTAGAGACTCTGTACGTTAACAGGAATTACTCTAAATCAAAAATAAGACAATCCAGAACTTTCAGGAAGAGAGCCAAATAGAGTAGCTCGAGATTAGCCCTGCTCCACAGAAAAGTTAGAGTAGGTACAGGAGGGCGACTGAGGCAGCAATTCAGGAGTACAGTTGACCTTCTGCACCACAGCCCTTATTCCAGAGGCCAAGGAACTGTGAGGCAGAAAGCTGGAGACTGGCACGGAGGTGCGGAGCCCACGGGAGTGCACGGACAGAAGCCAAGGACTCAGAAGTAAGCCCGGATGCATTCCTTGGGTACGTTACCCTCACCAGCACAGGCCTGTGACTCCCCCACACCCCATGCACCCGAATCCCGTCACTTGCTCCCATTCCCCACACTCCAGGTGCTCCCACCCCACCAGTCCCCAGTACACGTACCTGCCCTACATCCCCACACCAAGGGTGGCCCAACCCACCTCTCATGCATCCCTCCTGAGCACAATCTCTCCCTACCTGTTCCCTGCAGGCTGTTGACAGTGCATAAAGGCTGCAGGCACTAACCTTCATACTCAGGTTACCCCCACTCCCCTGCCCAGTGTGTCGCTCAGACTCATCCCATCCCCTCTGAGCTCTGCACATCAGTTTACGGGACTCCTAGACCCACGCATGTACACAGGCCCCCAGTCACATCACTCAGCTCTGGAAACCTCAGTCCACAGCAGTCCTAGAACCATGCACACACACAGCCCTCAGTCACACTTTCCACCTCTGAGAAAGTGCTGACCTGCACAGCCGGGTCACATCTGCCCCCAATTCACAAAGACATAATGCCGACCTGTTACCACAGCTCCACTTGTGCACAAAGGGCCCCATGCCTTAGACCAGCATATATCAGGGTTACACCCCCAGACCGGTGCACCTGCACAGCTACTTCATCCCTGGCCGCTGGGCACCCACATTCACAAGCAACAGCGTAACATCCCTAACCTGCGCCTATACCTGCCCTGAAACATATCACTGCACTGCAAGTCCCACCCCGTACCCTGATCCCTGCTGTACAATCACCCCACAAACACAAGGCCTTAGATGCTGAAAGAAATCAACTCCAAAAATAAATCAATCAAGATATTTACAAGCCACAAAGACAGCAGAAGATCACTAAGCATATCGAAATGCAGACATATATGCCCCTGCCTGATGACCAAATTAAAACACCAGAGGAGACACAGACGTCGGAACAATGAATCAAAGATGTTCATACAACTCTGCTTAATAAAATAAGTGGGATGGTAAATGACATGAAGGAAATAAAGAACACAGTATAAAAGAATAACGAGGAACTGGAAAGAATAAATAGGAAAATAGCAAATATCACAAAGATTAAAGACTCTGTTGAGCAAATAAAAAACATACTAGAGGACTTCCGGGTCAAGATGGCGGGTTAACAATGTGCGCATTTTAGTTTGTCCTCCAGAAGAACTAGTAAATAACCAGAAACAGTACAGAACAGCTCATGGGGCCACGTCAGTGGCTGGACACACAACTGGACCAGCTAGACCGGCTGCGAGCCCCCACAGAACCGTGAGTTCCCTAAAATGCGGCGTCCGGCGCCCCTCCCCCACAGACTGCTTCCCAGAGGGGAAAGGAAAGGAACTTTACTAGCAGCAGGGATTGAACACAATTAAACGCCAATGGTGGAATTAATTAACAAATTCTGACTACTAAAAATAAGCTGCCAGCTTAGGTGAACCTGCTCAAAGCAGAGGTTGCTCATTTTTGCCCCGGCACCAAGGGGGCAGGGCTGACGGAAAAAGGGGGGAGAAAAAGAAGGAAACAGAGGTTTTTGTGGCTGTGTTTCTACAAAGACCTGACTGCCTTTGGATATAGTGGCAGGACTTCTCAGGCTGCAACTGCCCCAGGCATAGGCAGAAGTGAGCTCTTTTGGGGACTTGTCTGGAGCCTGTGCCTTCCCCAGGGGAGGGGTGAAGCTCAACTCAGGTGGAATCCCTCCCTCAAGGAATTCAGACACCAGGGCTTGGTAATTTGAAGCCATTAAAACCAGCCTACAACCTCTCCTCTGTCTCCACCATGCCCCCAACAGGGAGAGTCTGCCAAAGTTAAAAGTACCGCATCATTTTATGCTGGTGGGACCTGCAGGTAGACAAGTGCCACATACCGGGCAGGATAAGAAAAACAGAGTCCAGAGACTTCACAGGAAAGTCTTTCAACCTGCTGGGTCTCACCCTCAGGGAAAACTGATGCAGGTGACTCTTTCCTCCTGATAGGAGGCCAGTTTGGTCTAGGCAAATCTGGCTGGGGTATATAATATCTAAGTAGACCCTCCTGAGGGTGGCAGGGGAAAGGTACCATACAATCAGGGCAAGAAACAAGTAAACAAGAACTGAAAAATTCATCTCTGTTAAACAAAACTTAAGCTAGAGGTTGAGATAAAGCTGAACTGAATGTCAAAGAACAGATAAACAACAAATTCATCCAGCAAGAAAACCTTAGGTAAAAGAAATGAAAGCAATCTCCAGAATAAACTAATTAAGGTAATCAAATGCCTAGACGCTAGCAAAAAGTAATAAATCACACTAGGAAAATCGAAGATATGGCCCACTCAAAGGGAAAACCAACAATTCAAATGAAATACAGGAGCTGAAACAATTAATTCAGAATATACGAACAGACATGGAAAACCTCATCAAAAACCAAATCAATGACTTGAGGGAGGATATAAAGAAGGCAAGGAATGAACAAAAAGAAGAAACTTTTAAGTCTGAAAAAACAAATCACAGAACTTATGGGAATGAAAGGCACAGTAGAAGAGAAGAAAAAAACAATGGAACTCTACAATGGTAGATTTTGAGAGACAGAACATAGGATTAGTGAACTGGAGGATGGAACATCTGAAATTCGGCAAAAAAAAGAAAATTTAGGGAAAAAATGGAAAAACATGAGCACGGATTCAGGGAATTGAAAGGCAATATGAAGGGCACAAATATATGTGTTGTGGGTGTCCCAGAATAAGAAGAGAAGGGAAAAAGAGGAGAAAAACTAATGGAAGAAATGATCAGTGAAAATTTCCCAACTCTTACGAAAAACTTAAAATTATAGATCCAAGAAGTGCACCACACCACAAAGAGAATAGATCCAAATAGACATACTCCAAGACATTTACTAATCAGAAAGTCAGAGGTCAAAGAGAAAGAGAGAATCTTGAAAGCAGCAAGAGAAAAGCAATCCATCACATACAAGGGAAGCCCAATAAGACTATGCACAGATCTCTCAGCAGAAACCATGGAGGCGAGAAGACAGTGGGATGATATATTTAAATTATTAAAAGAGAAAAACTGCCAACCAAGAATTCTATATCCAGCAAAATTGTCCTTCAAAAATGAGGGAGAAATTAAAACATTTTCAGACAAAAAAATCACTGAGAGAATTTGTGACCAAGAGACCAGCTCTGCAAGAAATGCTAAAGGGAGCACTAGAGACAGATATGAAGGCAGAAGAGAGAGGTGTGGAGAAGAGTGTAGAAAGGAAGACCATGAGTAAAGGTAAAAAGAAGGAAAATTAGAAGGACATGTAAAAGCCAAATGGCAAAAACCCCGGGCAGTAAGAACACTGATGTTGATGGATTAAACTTCCCAACTGGAGGACATGGACTGGCAGAATGGATTAGGGAACGGGACCCATCTATATGCTGTCTCTACTCAAAGGACATAAGGGCAAGGACACAAACGGAAATTTGCACACCAATGTTTATAGCAGCATTATCTGAAATTACCAAGAGATGGAAACAGCCAAAATCAACAGAGACGGGTGGCTAAACAAACTGTGACATATACATACAATGGAATATTATGCAGATGTAAAACAATAAAGTTATGAAGCATGTAACAACATGAATTGACCTTAAGGACATTATGCTGAGTGTGATTACCGAGAAACAAAAGGACAAATATTGTATGGTCTCACTGATGTGAACCGACATTCGAGAATAAACTTGGAATATGTCATTGGTAACAGAGACCAGCAGGAGTTAGAAACAGGTTAAGATAATGGGTAATTGGAGCTGAAGGGATACAGACTGTGCAACAGGACTCGATACAAAAACTCAAAAATGGACAGCACAATAATACCTAATTGTAATGTAATTATGTTAAAACACTGAATGAAGCTGCATCTGAGCTATAGTTTTTTTGTTTTTTTGTTTGTGTCTTTTGTTTTTTTTTCTTTTTCCTTTTCTTTTTTCTTTTTTTATTATTATTATTTTTATTTTTTTCTCTATATTAACATTCTATATCTTTTTCTGTTGTTTTGCTAGTTCTTTTCCTAAATCGATGCAAATGTACTAAGAAATGATGATCATGCATCTATGTGATGATGTTAAGAATTACTGATTGCATATGTAGAATGGAATGACTTCTAAATGTTGTGTTAATTTCTTTTTCTTTAATTAATAAAAAAAAAGAAGAATGCTATTCTATCTTCCTTAAATGTTTGATTGAATTTACTGTCAATAAATTGGATTGGAGTTTTCTTTGTAAAAAAAAAACAAACAAACAAACAAAAAACTCAGAAATGGACAGCACAATACTACCTAACTGTAATACAAATACAATTATGCTGAAACACTAAATGAAGCCAAATGTGAGAAACATAGAGGGAGGAGGGTTGAGGCATAAATGAAATCACAAAGAAAGATAGACGATAAAGATTGAGATGGTATAATCTAGGAATGCCTAAAGTATATAATGATAGTGACTAAAGGTACAAATTTAAAAAATGTTTTTGCATGAGGAAGAACAAAAGAATGTCATTACTGCAGGGTACTGAAAATAGATGGTAATTAATATTTTAAAATTTCAACTTATATGTGAGACTAAAGCAAAAAATGTTTATTTGGTACAAATTTATACTTTGACTAGTGTATCTCCATATATAACTTATGTTGATAGTTGGCTGAACACTTAAGTACATGGAACTTTGTATAGGACATGAGATTTTGTTGGTTTGTCCAGGGGATGCCCTGATGAATCCCAGACTGATTTGATCAGTGAATGGAAAAGTATTTGCAAAGTCGCCTTCGGGGAATGGTGAGAACAGGGGAAAATTCAACTTCCCCAAGTTGAATTCTTGATATTCTCACAAGCAGTGTGGGCAACCAAAGCTATAGGCTGAGCCCCCGTCTTGGGGTTTGTTCATATGAAACTTAACCCCACAGGGGATTAGTCAAGCCTACTTAAAATTAGGCCTAAGAGTCACCCCCAAGAGAACCTCTTTTGTTGCTCACATGTGGCCTCTCTCTCCAGCCAACACAGCAAGCAAACTCACCACCCTCCCCCATCTATGTGGGACATGACTCCCAGGATGAGCTGAGATTCAGCATCAAGGAACTGAGAAAAACTCTAGAATGAGCTGAGACCCAGCATCAAGGGATTGAGAAAACCTTCTCGACCAAAAGGGGGAAAAGTAAAATGAGACACCTTCTCGACCAAAAGGGGGAAAAGTAAAATGAGACAAAGTTTCAATAGCTGAGAGGTTCCAAACAGAGTCGAGAGGTTATCCTGGAGGTTATTCTTATGCATTAAGTAGATATCACCTTGTTAACCAAGATGTAATGGAGAGGCTGGGGGAAACTGCCTGAAAATGTAGAGCTGTGTTCCAATAGCCATGTTTCTGGATGATGATTGTATAATGATATAGCTTTCACAATGTAACTGTGTGATTATGAAAACCTTGTGTCTGATGCTCCTTTTATCTACCTTGTCAACAGATGAGTAGAACATATGGAATAAAAATAAATAATAGGGGGAACAAATGTTAAAATAAATTTAGTTTGAAATGCAAGTCATCAATGAAAGGGAGTTGTAAGGGTTTGGTATGTAAAATTTTGTTTTTGTTTTATTTTTCTGTTGTCTTTTTATTTCTTTTTCTGAATTAATGCAAATGTTCTGGGAAATGATCATGATGATGAATATGCAACTATATGATGATATTGTGAATGCTGAGTGTATGTGTTGGGAATGTTTGTGCTTCTTTCTTGTAATTTTTTTTTAATAAATAAAAAATTAAAAAAAAAAACATCCTAGAGGCACACAACACCATATCTGAAGAGACAGAAGAAAGAACAAATAATATAAAGGACACAATAACTGCCCCTGAAGACTCAAAACAGAAAATGGCAAAAAAGATGGAAACATTTGAATTGAAACTCAGAGAAATGATAGACAAAACAAAGCACACAAACAGAAGAATCACTGGTGTCCCAAAAGAAGAAAAGAGGAGTAAAGGGCTAGGACGTGTAGTTGAGGATGTAATGGGGAAACGTCCCAACCCTCATAAAAGACATAAATGTACAAGTCAAAAAAAAGAATTCCAAACAAAATAAATCCAACCCAGCCCTTTCCAAGACGCATACAAATCACTCTATCAAATGTTGAAGAGAAGCAGAAAATCCTGAATGTAGTAAGAGAAAAACAATCTACTAAATACAAAGGAAACCAAGTAAGTCTGAGTTCAGACTATTTAACTAGCACCCAGGAGGCAAGAAGGCAGTGGTATGATATATTCAAGATTCTGAATTCTTTCCCCAGCAAAATTCTCCTTCAAATCTGAGGGAGAGATTAAAGTTTTCACAGACAAAGAAGTCCTGAAAGAATCTGTCAACAGGAGACCAGCTCTACAAGAAATACTAAAAGGAGCTCTGCTGGCTGAAAAAAAAAGACGAGAAGGAGGTCTGGAGGAGGGCACAGAACTGAAGAGTACCACTAAGGGTAATCTAAAGAATACAAAGTCAAAGAGGGAAAAGAATACATAAATCTGACAAATAAAATTTAAAAGTTAGGATGCTGGATTCAAGAAATGCCTTTTTCAGTTTGGTAGTTCCTCAGGAAGCTAAATATAGAATTGCCATATGACCCGGCAATACCATTCTCAGGCATCTACTCGGAGGACATGAGGGCAAGAACACAAGCAGACATTTTCACACCAATGTTTATAGCAGCATTATTTACAATTGCAAAGAGATGAAAACATCCAAAATGTCTATCAACAGACAAGTGGCTAAACAAACTGTGGTATATACATACGATGGAATATTATGCAGCTGTAAGACAGAATAAACTTATGAAGTATGTAACAACATGGATAGACCTTAAGGACGTTATGCTGAGTGAGATTAGCCAGACACAAAAGGACAAATACTATATGGTCTCACTGATATGAACTGACATTAGTGAATAAATTTGGAGAATTTCATTGGTAAAAGAGGCCATCAGGATAGAAATAGGGTAAGATATTGGGTAATCAGAGCTGATGGGATACAGATTGTGCAACAGGACTGAATATAAAAACTCAGAACTGGACAGCACAATACTACCTAACTGTAATACAATTATGCTGAAACACTGAATGAAGCCAAAGGTGAGAATGATAGAGGTAGAAGGGCTGGGGGCATAAATGAAATCAGAAAGAAAGATGTTAAAGTTTGAGATGGTATAATCTAGGAATGCCTAGAGTGTATCATGATAGTGACTAAATGTACAAATTTTAAAAATGTTTTTGCATGAGGAAGAACAAAGGAATGTCATTACTGCAGGGTGCTGAAAATAGATGGTAATTAATATTTTAAAATTTCAACTTATGTGTGAGACTAAAGCAAAAAATGTTTATTTGGTACAAAATTTACTTATGTAGATAGCTTGATTGAACACCATAAGTACTTGGAATCTTGGTTAGGACATGAGATTTTGTTGGTTTGTCCAGAGTGATGCCCTGATGAATCCCACAGTGATTCGATCAATGAGTGGAAAAGTATTTGCAAAGTCCCCTTCGGGGAATGGTGAGAACGGGGAGAAATTCAACTTCCCCAATTTGAATTCTTCGTATTCTCACAAGCAGTGTGGACAGCCAAGGCTACAGGCTGAGCCCCCAGTCTTGGGTTTTGTTCATATGAAACTTAACCCCACAAAGGATAGGTCAAGTCTACTTAAAATTTAGGCCTAATAGTCACTCCCAAGAGAGCCTCTTTTGTTGCTCAGATGTGGCCTCTCTCTACAGCCAACACAACAAGCAGATCACCACCCTCCCCCTGTTTACATGGGACATGACTCCCAGGGGTGTGGACCTTCCTGGCAATGTGGGACAGAAATCCTAGAATGAGCTGAGACTCAGTATCAAGGGATTAAGAAAAACTCTAGAATGAGCTGAGACCCTGCATCAAGGGATTGAGAAAACCTTCTGGACCAAAAGGTGGAAGAGTGAAATGAGACAAAGTGTCAATGGCTGAGAGATTCCAAACAGAGTCCAGAGGTTATTCTGGAGGTTATTCTTGCACATAAGTAGATATCACTGTGTTATTCAAGATGTAATGGAGAGGCTGGAGAGAAGTGCCTGAAAATGTAGAGCTGTGTTCCAGTAGCCATGTTTCTTGATGATGACTGAATAATGATACAGCGTTCACAATGTGACTGTGTGATTGTGAAAACCTTGTGTCTGATGCTCCTTTTATCTACTTTGTCAACAGACAAGTAGAACATATGGAATAAAAATAAATAATGGGGGAACAAATGTTAAAATAAATTTAGTTTGAAATGCTAGTGATCAATGAAAGCGAGGGATAAGGGTATGGTATGTATAATTTTTTTTTTCTGTTTTCGTTTTATTTCTTTTTCTGTTGTCTTTTTATTTCTTTTTCTGAATTGATGCAAATGTTCTAAGAAATGATGAATATGCAACTATGTGATGATATTGAGAATTACTGATTATATATGTAGAACGGAATGATATGTTAATGTTTTTGTTTGTTAATTTTTTAATTAATAAATTAATTAATTAAGAAAAAAAGGAATGGTTACTAATAAACAAACAGGAAACTATAAATGTTGGAGAGGATGTGGAGAAACTGGGACACTTAGGTATCGCTCATGGGAATGTATAATGATGCAGCCACTATGGAAGACGGCTTGGTAGTTCCTTAGGAAACTAAATATCGAGTTGCCCTATGACCCAGCAAACTTAGTATACACCCAGAAAAGCTGTAAGCAACAACACAAACAGACATTTACACACCGATGTTCATAGCAGAATTATTCCCAATCGCCAAAAGATGGAAACAAACCAAATGCCCTTCATACAGACAAGTGGATCAACAAAATGTGGTATGTACATACAAAGGAATATTATGTAGCAGTAAAACAAAATGGCAAGATAGATGAGCCTTGAGGACATAATGCTGAGCCAAATTAGTCAAATACAAAAGAATAAATACTGTATGATTCCACTTTTATGACCAGCATAAAGATATAATCAGAGGCTTATAACACAGAATATAGGGGACTTAGAGATACATAGAAGCTAGAGACAGGTGAACGGTTAGCTAACGAAGTTGAACTCCAATGTAAGAGAATAAGTAGGAGCAAAGATGATTCTCTAGTGGGTCAATAAGTAATATTACCATATTGAAGATGAACAAGATTGAAAGGGGTTGTATAAACCTACATATCCCACTGACTGACACTAGAAATATGAATGAGTTCTCGTAAGAATTACTTCAAAGATGTATTCTTGTATAAAGACTGTTTAAGTTCAGCGTATGGGGGAAAACTGCTATTGCATGCTATGAGCTATGTTCAAAAGGAAACCATCAGTACAACCACAGCAACAGCAGAGGTAAATAATGGGGTGAGGGACAAGAGTTAAGAGGAGGTTTAGATTTCCTAGTTGGTGAAGGCGTGTTTATTGGTCTTCTGTGTCTTGGGAACAATGAAATTATCTAAAATTGAAAATGTTGATGGACTGTGGACTTTGGGCCCTCTACATGATGCCCAATGAATGCAGGGGGCTGACGGATACATTGACAGAGAAGTAGATTGGCAAACGATAGTTGTATACTTATGAATGAAGGTTGCGCTGCTACAAAAAGGAACAATATTGTGAGGTATGCAATGATGTGAATGAACATGTGGGACATTTGGGGGAACAAAATAAGCCAGAAACAAAAAAACAACAATGGTATGGTCACCTTTAGAAAATGCTTTTAAGAATACAGGGGCCTAGATTGTAAGCTTTTAGAGGAAACACACCTAAGTCTGGAGTGGTGATTATTACTTCTGGATTTTGAGAGGCTGTTTTACATATATAACCTTATATTAGAGATAAGAATGAAGCTGAACAGCTAGGAGTTAAAGTCATTCAGAACACAGGGGTAAGGAAGACAGTGTCTAAATTTTAGAACCACACATACTCTTTGAGATCAATGGAAGAAAGGTTTATTTGATCTGTAACTGAAATTTTCTGTAGTGCATAATCTAATTCAACCTATCTGTACAGCTCATTTGAACAACTGAAACACAGGAAGCCCAGAATAAGAAGGTGGTCCTTTAATCCTGTATAGATTATTATACTGTCTGGAAACATCCAAGAGTATATTAAGCAAATAATCAAAAAGTATTGGTAAAGTCATCAACAGATAAGTAGCTAAACAAGCTGGGGTATATACATATGATGGAATATTATGTAGCTGTAAGACAATAAAATTATGAAGTACGAAACAACATGAATGAACCTTGAGGACATTATGCCAAGTGCCCCTGAGGACAAATACTGTATGGTCTCACTGATATGAACCGAAATGAACTTGGAGAATTTCAGTTGAGAAAAGAGACCATCAGGAGATAGAAACAGCATATATTGGGTAACTGGAGCTGAAGGGATACAGATTGTGCAATAGGACTGATTGTAAAAATTCAGAAATGGATAGCACAATACTACCTAACTGTAATACAATGTTAAACACTTAATGAAGCTGAATGTGAGAATGATGGAGGAGGACTGGGGGCACAAATGAAATCAGAAGGAAAGATAGATGATAAAGACTGAGATGGTATAATCTAAGAATGCCTACAGTGTATAATGACAGTGACTAAATGCACATATTAAAAAATGTTTTTGCATGAGAAAGAACAAAGTAATGTTGATATTGCAGGGTGTTGAAAACAGATGGTAATTCATATTTTAAAACTTTAACTTATGTGTGAGACTAAAGCAAAAAATGTTTATTTGGTACAAAATTTACATTTTGAGTAGTGCATTTCCTAATATAACTTATGTGGACAGCTTAATTAAACACCGTAAGTGCATGGAACCTTGAGTAGGACATGAGATTTTTGTAGGTTTGTCCAGAGTGATGCCCTGATAAATCCTAGAGTGATTTGAACAGTGAATAAAAAATTATTTGCAAAGTCCCCTTGGGGAATCGTGAGAAAAGGGGAAAATTCAACTTTCCCAAGTGGAGAATTCTTGATATTCTCACAAGCAGTGGGGACAACCAAAGCAATAGGCTGAGACCCCTATCTTGGGGTTTATTCATATGAAACTTACCCCACAAAGGATAGGCTAAGCCTTCTTAAAATTAGGCCTAAGAGTCACCCCACAGAACCTCTTTTGTTGTTCCGATGTGGCCTCTCTCTGTCAGCCAACACGACAAGCAAACTCACTGTCCTTCCCCTCTCTACATGGGACATGACTCCCAGGGGTGTGGACTTTCCTGGCAACATGGGACAGAAATCCTAGAATGACCTGAAACTCAGCATCAAGGGATTGAGAAAACCTTCTCAAACAAAAGGCGGAAGAGCAAAATGAGACAAAAAAAAAGTACTAATGGCTGAGAGATTCCAAACAGAGTCGAGAGGTTATCCTGGAGATTATTCTTATACATTTATATAGATATCACCTTTTTAGTTAACATATTATAGAGAGACTGGACGGAATTGCCTGAAAATGTACAGCTGTGTTCCAGTAGTCCTGTTTCTTAAAGATGATTGTATAATAATATAGTTTTTACAATGTGACTGTGTGATTGTGAAAACCTGTGTCTGATGCTCCTTTTATCTACCTTATCAACAGATGAGTAAAATATGTGGATTAAAACAAATAATAGGGGGAACAAATGTTAAAATAAATTTAGTCAGCTGAAGTGCTGGTGATTGGGGAGGGGGAGGAGGAGGGGGCATAATATGTACGAATTTTTTTGTTTTCTTTTTATTTCTTTTCCTGAATTGATGCAAATGTTCTAAGAAATGATCATGGTGATGAATATACAACTATGTGATGATATTGTGAGTTATTGTTTATATACCAAGAATGGAATGATCATATGGTAAGAATGTTCATGTTTGTATGTTGTCATGTTTAAAAAAAATTTTTTAATTAAAAAAAAAAAAGTATTGGCAAAGTCCAGAGAGAGGGGAAAGACTATCGAACTATTAAACCTTACCAACAGGGAATCCCCTGATACTGTGTCACACCTTAGGGATACTCAAATCAAGAGGCCATGATGAGGCTTAGTCATGTGAAGCTTACACAGGTAGCGGAGAAGCTTAGGCTACCTATAGACATGCCTAACAGTTACTTATGGAGGACCTCTGTTGTTGCTCAGATGTGGCCCCAGTCTCTCTAAGCCCAACCTTGCATGTGAAATCATTGCCCTCCCTGCTAGGTGGGACATGACATCCAGGGGTGAAAGTCTCCCTGACGACATGGCAGATGATGCCCAGGGAGGAATCCAGACCCGGCACCATGGGATCAACAATTACATCCTGACCAAAAGGGGGAAAAGAAGTGTAATTAATAAAGTATCAGTGGCAGAGAGAGTTCAAATAAAGTCAAGAGACTATTCTGGAGATTGCTCTTAATGCAAGCTTCAGGTAGACCTGATACCTATCATAACCTGCCAGTCCCCAATCAGGACCATTCCAGCCAATCCTAAAGAACACCTAGGGCAATATATAAGATTCCACAAGGGTTCCATGCACTACAGTAACTTTCCAGAAACCTACAACCTCCAGATGAGTCCCTGTTCCAGATAAGTACTGAAACCTAGCCCAGCCTCTCCAGAACATCAGATAGTTCCATTTCTCTACCCCATGTTAGTGACAGACCCTTCCAATATCATAAATTTAGAATTGCCATAGCCCAAACAACCCTAAGGAGAGGTATGGAAAGATCAAAGGTGATGGTGGAATTATACATAGAAGATAGGACGTAACAAATTAATATGAATGCTGAATCATTAAACTGATAACTCTTCTAGCCTCCAGTTAGAGCAGCTAGAAGTAAAAACCTAAAATTTGAAACTGTAACCTATGTCAAAGTCTGAAATATGTTCTACAACTAATTGTGGTGCTGTGCTTTGAAATTTGTAGCTTTTTTTGTATGTATGTTACTGTTCACAAAAAAAGAAGGAAAAAAAAGTCGATTGTGATGATAAAAAAGTATTTAAGCCCTCTGGCCTCCCATACTCTGGAGCAGCATGAGATGATGGTATGGTGGCCCATGACAAACTCTGGGATCTATCCTGTAACCACTTTTTGAAGAGTGCTTTGGAAATTATCGCTTTTTTATTTCTTTGCTTTGTATATATGTTGTATTATATAATTTTAAAAGTTAAAAAAAAAGTCATTGGAAAAAAAAAGCACATGAAGAGATGCTCATTTTCACTGGCTATAAGGGAAATGCAGATCAAGACTACGAGATACACCACCTGATACCTAGAAGAATGGCTGTGATTAAACAAACAGGAAACTGTAAATATTGGAAAGGATGTGGAAGAACCGGGACACTAATGCACTGCTGGTGGGAATGTATAATGGCGCAGCCACTGTGGAAGACTGTTTGGCGGTTCCTTATGAAACTAAATATTGAGTTGCCCTATGACCCAGCAATAGCACTACTTGGTATATAAACAGAAGAGCTGAAAGCAATGACACAAACAGACATTTGCACAACAACGTTCACATCAGCATTACTGACAATCACCAAAAGATGGAAACAAACCAAATGCCCATCAACAAACGAGTGACAACAAAATGTGGTATATACATACAATGGAATATTATGCAGCAGTAAGACAAAATGACGTCCTGAAGCACATGACAAGATAGATGAGGCTTGAGGACATAATTCTGAGTAAAATGAGCCAGAAATAAAAGGATAGATACTGTATGATTCCACTTTTATGACCAGCATAAAGGTATTATCAGAGGCTTATAATACAGAATATAGGGGACTCAGAGATACATAGAAGCTACAGATGGGTGAACCATTAGCTAATGAGGTTAAACTCCAATATAAGTGAAGGCGGTTCTCTAATGAGTCTGTAAGTAATATTACCATATAGAAGATGAACAAAATTAAAGGGGTGTCACAGATCTACATATCCCAGTGATTAACACTAGAAATATGAATTAGTTCTTGCAAGAATTGCTTCAAAGATATGATTCTTGTACAAAGAGTGTTTAAGTCCAGGGTACAGGGGGAAAACTGCTATTGCATGCTATGAGCTATGTTCAAAAGGAAACCATCAGCACTACCACAGCAATAGCCAAGGTAAATAATGGGGGGAGGGAGAAGAGTTAAGAGAAGGTTTAGATTTACTATTTGGCAAGGATGTGTTTCTTCGGTGGTCTTATCTATGTAAGAGCTCTCTCTATATATATTCTTTAACAATTAAAGGGATTTTTCCTAAAGAAAAAGAATAAAACAACTTTAAAATCTCAAAAAAAAAAAAAGAACTAGGACAATCCATGCTTAGAAGTCTTGTTTCTAACACGTGATACACAATAAACCCTTGTTAAATCAAATGTATACATTTCATATAAAACTAATTTGGGTTATGCATAATAGGGGCAGATTACTATAGAAATACTGGTAAAAATGCTTATGTTATATTAAACTTAAAAATATATAAATGCTTATAAAGCAGGATCATACACAAGTTAAAAAGAAAAAAATATGTATAAAAGATAAAGTAGGAAAAAAGTTTACATGTCACATCACAGAGAAGGGATAATAAATAAGAACTCTTACAAATGAAAAAGACCAATAACATAAAAGAAAAAAGGAAAAAGGATACGAACACTAAGTACCAAAAAAATACAAATTGCTCTTAAACATATGGATCAATTTTCAACCTCTCTCATAAGACAAATACAAATTAAAATCACACTGAGATTTCAGTTTTAACTCATTAGACTGAAAAGATAAAAGTGCCTGATCATACTCTATATTGGTGACCCTTTGGGAAAACAGACACTCCATATACTGGTGGTAGAAGTATAAACAAAAGTATAGAAAGAAGTATAACATCCGTCCTCTATGGAAAATAATCTGGTAATAACTACAAATTATAAATGCACAATTCATTTGACCAAGCAATTCAATACACACACACACACACGCACACACATCTGACCATACACAAACTGAAAAGTTTGGGGAAAAAAAGCCAAACATCCATCAGCAGAAGATAGAATAAATAAATTATGGTATATCCATTCAATGTAATATTGTACAGCTCTAAAGAGAGAGACAATAAGGAAACACTCCATGAACTGATAAAGGATGATCTCTAAGACTTACAGTTAAGATGCAAAACTGTACATTTGTTACCATTTACATTTTTTTAAAAAGAATATATACATATTTGCTTATATTATTTATTACAATGATTGCCTCTAGGAAGGGAAACTAGGAAGTTAGAGAACAGAGGTGGAAGACTTTTCACCTTTTGATTTTTGAACCATGAGAATGTACTATCTAAAATAAATAAAATGGATAGTTAAAATAAATGCACTAAAAAACAAAATGTCAGCAATGGCTATCTCTGGAAGCTGGAAAATGGATGGAGTTTATTGCTTCAAAATTTCTGTATTTTCCACATTTTTAAACATAGACCAATTAGAGAGCAGCATATTTAATGAGCTACAGATAACATCTTTTCTTAAATATTAGTTTGAGAAATCCAATTTTTTTCTATGAATTAGCAAAATGATCAAATACTTTTAAAACAGCAATTTCCAACATAAAAAATTTCAACACACTGCCAGTAACCAAAATAAATTTCACACTGAACACAACACTAAAGACTGTATAGAGCAGGAGTCAGCAAACTATTATCTACAGGCCATTTGAGGACCAATGCCTGATTTTGTGAATTCAGCAAGCTAGGATAGGTTTTTATATTTTTAAAGGGTTGCTTAAAAAAAAAAAAACAAGGAGAAATGTGCACCAGAGACCCTGTGTGGCCTGCAAAGCCCAAAATATTTAGGATCTGCCTTTGTACAGAAAAAGTTTCTTATCCTCTGATTTAGAGCATAATTAAATAATCTGACTAGTTCTTCTTACGTTCTTTCTGAGAGGATTTTAAGTTATAGTCCCAGTAGGATATGAAGTATTTGCTTTTTGAAGTAATTAATATTTTTAACTTACCATGCTTTATTAAAATCTCTTGATGGTTTACAAATTGTAAATAAAAATTTAAGAATCAAAACAAAAAAAAATTACTCTATAAGCTGAACTTACTTTTAGAGTTGGCCTTAATATATTTTATTGCAACAAATTTTGCAAAATGGTACATCAGATGAATGAATTTAGGACCACCAGGATAAAGAAATAGTGAACCAACAACTTGAGGAAAGCTACTTCCACATTCAGCCTATGGAAAAAAGAAATAAGATGATTTGAAGACCTTTCCAACAATAACCCTTATATTTACATCATACTGTTTTGAAGCAATTAAACAAATGTATATAAGGCTTAAACTGATTTCGAAATAATTTTTAAACAATATACTAGACTAGAAGTCCACTGCAATACAAACTGTAGGTGCCTACCCTAATCTCCTTGCACACCAATCCAAAAGCTTTCAAGTCTACCCACCTATGACTATGCCTAAAGGCTTGTCTGGCCCACAGAAACTCCTCTCAGCCTTTATACACAAGGCAGACACAATTGCTTTTTGAGGTAATTAAAGGATTAGCAGCCCACAGATCAATGGCTGATAGGACAGGTGGGTAAATACCCCAGGTCTCTCTTCTCTAGAGTGAAATAACTAACTCTAAGGAATGTTTAATTGTCCCCTAGAGTTCTCTAGTAGGATTGATCCCAAATTGCTGAGAACAGTATTCTACTCAAAAACAAACACTGTATTGGCTTTCTTTCTGCCTGATTTCCTCTATCACTGGTTCCTAAGATCATCTCCCAAATAAACTAAAACTCACATCCTTATCTCAGAGTATGCTCCTGGGAAAAACCTAGCCAAGATAATCCCCTATCCACATTCTATTTTCCTACCAGAAGCAGGAGACAAATCTAGTTAAGACTAGATTTTAAGACTCCTCTAAGTTATGGCTGTCCTACAGACACAGGAGCATGCAGCAAAAGTGATAAGATAAATCCCCTCTTTCTCAATTTTTATAGAAATTAGTAAGCCTGAGCTCTATTTTAATCTTTATTTTCCTGGAATGTAACTGAGAATAATGTTCTGCATCATACAATTCTAAATGTTTTAACATATAAAAAAGATTTAACCCATTGCTTAGCACACAATTTATGATCAAGACATGTCAGCTGCCTTTACTGGAGATGAGTAAAAAGCAAGAGTAAGAATCTGAGCCAAATATCTAGAAGTGAAACATGTAACTAGGGCAGCAAATTGCAACCGTGAAGGAACACACCCTGCAGACAAGAGCTATAAGGCTGACGATGGCAGAAAGGAAAGAAGAGAAGAATCTGGGTCCTCAGTGCCATAGTTCAGCCCAGGGTTAACTAATCCTTTAGCATCTTACCTTTGCATGTGTTATTAGGTACAATAATAAAGGTCCTTAATAATTAAAAAAAAAAAAAAAAAAGATTTTGAACCCAGCATTTTCCTTGCTGTGTTTGAAACAGCTACAAAGAAAAGACCCAGCATAGCAAATTACCACTGAGGCTTTGAGAACATAGTGTAATGCTTACACATATGTTCTGAGTCTAATTCATCTTTCTATACCCAGCATCTAGCACAATGCCTGACACGCTGTTTAACATGTTTAATGGTTTCAATAACTTAGTATCAATGAAAACAAAACTTTGCCCCAGTGAAATTCTAATTTACTATATTTTCAAACCTACATAAAGAAGTGTTCATGTGGTTTCATAACATATACAGATCTATAGTACAGTACATCCAAAATTATTAAAACTATAGGCTTTCAAAATGCTTATCAATTTTGTGGAAATAAAGAAAAAGGTAGCAGGTTCAGGAGCCCCAATATACTCTCTAGAAGTACAAGGATAAAAAAAGAAATACACTTAATGAAGACTATAAAGGTTTCTAAAAGTGTTAAAGTGATAAAGTAGATCAACCTAAAGCTCTAAAACAGAGGGGTCAGAATTTAGCTTAACACTCCCAGGTATTCCATAACTCTAACATAAAAGGACTGATCAGGATTATTCCACCACAAGTGTGAACTATCAAAATTTTGATAGGCCTTGGTCACAAAAATTAATCAAATGTCACAATCATTGACATTATCGGGGGAAGCAAGCTAAAAGTCTACGGTCCAAAGTGTTCTTTAAACAAAAACATAATAAACT
Source organism: Tamandua tetradactyla (assembly GCF_023851605.1). Lineage (NCBI taxonomy): Eukaryota > Metazoa > Chordata > Mammalia > Pilosa > Myrmecophagidae > Tamandua > Tamandua tetradactyla. The sequence continues at coordinate 77,988,447 of NC_135328.1, read as the reverse complement.
CCCAGGATCTCTAAAACCTATTTCCAGTACACCTAGTCAGCAAAGCTAGTTTCTCAAAAATTTATAGAATATTAACCAAAACCTATTCAAAAGTACTATTCCAATTAGTATTTCCTTGCTTATACCATTAGCATCCAAAAAAACTTCACCTCTAAAAAATTAATATAACTTCTTTGTTTGCATCTTTCAGAAAGAAAATACTTACAGAAATCTTTTTTAACCATTCACAGCAGTGTTTCCGGAACTCAGCATCACTTTTTTGGTCATATGGAGGCCAACAAAATCTTAAAAAACAAAAGCAGGAATGTTAGAATTATAAGCAAAATTAAAAAGACCAAATTTATCTCCTAAACTAGTAATATTACTTCCAAATGGATGAAGGCTAACATTCTTAGATTTCTGCTAAAAAGAAACACCAACCTCTGAGAAACTGGTTTTTTTCTTCATAAACACCTATAGGGCTGAGTTCAATTTAGTGCAAATAATCAATGAATATTAATATTAAATGAAGGAATGAATAGCTATTAAAATAACTGAAAATCAGCCAAAAAGGACAACATTCACAAATGGATCCAAAGAACTAATGTGTAAAGACGGGATTAATAAATTAGTATATTAAGCCTAAAAAAAAATCTTGCAGGAGAGGAACCTAAATGGTTATACATGAGGATCACTGGAGAAGGAACAATATGATAATATCTCTCCTAGAGATAAACCATATCATGGTCAGTGGATGACACTGTTTTGTGGCTATGTAACAAGAAGTAAAAACATGAAAAAGATAAGTTTTGCCTCAATTTTACTCAAACCACTTGACATTACAATATACCTATTATTTTCAGCTGATAATCAAGTTTTGTCTAAATTTTTATTCTAAGGCATAATTATTTAAGGCTCTTATACTTATGTAAAATCTATTATATATGCACAGAAAAAATTAAATACACATAGGAAAAAGACTGAAAGGTCAGTATACTCTGGTGGGTGATACTCTGGTGGGTTTAGGAATGATTTTCACTTCCTTCTTTACACTTTCCTATATTTTTTGAGTTGCTTAAAAGGAGCAGTATTGTCTTTACAATTAGGAGAAAAATTTTAAAAAATTACTTTAATATGAGCAAAGGACACCCTTTACCTCACTGATAGAAATTTTTTTTAAATGTTTCAAATATACCTGTTCTCCTAGGCACTTTGCCCTAAAAGATGGATTTGCTTGTTGCTTTTCCATATAAGCTGATGACACAACATAAATATCAAAACAAATCTGAATACTTTCTCAAAGAAGAAACCAAATCTTCTTGGTTATTTTGCAAGCAAAATAACTTGCATCAAAGATTAGTAGGTATTCATATTTTTATTTCCTTCTTAAAGTATTTAATACTCACCAGTATATAACAGTAAGTTAAACTTAATAGGAATGATTTTTGCCCCCAGCAATAGATACCTTGATTTTATATATATATATATAACTAGCAAATATAATAAGGATTTACAGAAAACTGGAAAATGAAAAAGCACAAAACAACCAGTTTTACAAAAAAGGAGTAAGAACAAAAAGTAGGGCAAAATTGAGTGCACCAGTTAATTGTTTTGCCTTATAATTAAGACCATAAAGAACATTAGGAATTAATTCTGTAAAACAAAACATTGCTTATCTAAGAAATACAATGATTTTAAGCTAAATAACAAAGAAAAATTACTCAGATTTATAAAGGTTAAGGACTAAATTTATCAGACTCAAGCCTGAGTTTCTGACATTTACTCAAAAGAATAGTCAAAGGCCAAATTTGAATTTCTGGCTTATAGTGAAGCATAAACCATTTTCAAATCTGAAAAGGATTATTTAAGAAAAGAAAATGAAGTAACTTTTCCTCACTTGAAAACTTCTTTGGTGAGAGACTGGTCCAGCGTTTGAAATAAAAAATAAGAAACTATGTGAAAGGCATCACGGTTCAGCTTGTCAAACATATTCCTAGTAATTTAAAGAAAATAGAAGCAGAGAAAAAGAAAAGGAACATGGTTAATAAAACTAAGCATCATCAAAAGTTGTGTGAGTTTGACACAAATTAGTATTTCGCATTCTCTTCAAGAGATCAATGTAAATTCATTTTTCTCATTCATGTAAAAATCTTATAATCAATAAGAAAAACATAAACAAGCTTTTATTTTCTGATTCCTAGGAAATACAGATTAAATGGAAGAAAAATGGCAGAACTTGCTTTATTACAGTGAAAACATTCTACAGAAAGGGAATGAAAGTCTAATTAGATGGAAAGAGAACCATGGCCTATGATATGATGAAAATAATATCAATCAACATATATTGAATAAACACAATAAAAATAGCTAGTATTTATTGAGAGTATACTATTTGTCAGGCATCATTTTAAGGCTTTAAAGGTAGTAACACATCTATACATCAATCAAATGAGGCTAAGTGCTGTGTTAAATGATTTAGCATAGCTTACTTCAATCCTAATGGCATTAGAAAGTAGCTCTATGATCCTTTTACAGATGAGAAAAGTAAAATTTAGAAAGGTTAATTTGCCCAAAAAATTCACATCATCAGGAAATAGAAAGCAGTGACTTGAAACAGATCATCTGACCCCAGAGCCCAGAGTCTTAACCATTAAATTTTATGCCCAGATCATCCTTACAATGTAATTCTAGCAAATCCCTTAGAGTTTTATTGTCCCAATTTCCCTAACTAGCCAAAATAAAACCTAAAGCAACATTGAAGAAAAAAGAAAACCTAAACTCTATAAAAATTGTTACACAGCTATAAGGAAATAAGAGTTAACATGAAAACCAAAGCATCAAATTTGATTCCAAGCAATCAGGAATCAAACCAAGAAGCAGTTTTTATTTTTAGTTTTATTTAAGTCAAATATTTATTTTATTTCTATTTAAGTCAAATCAAGAACAGACTTTGACTATTCTTGCCTTGCTTATGTTTCTATGCCTCTGCAACATCAAAAAACTTTATTGTCCTTGTAATGTCTCTGGTTCCCCAAAGAACACAAATGAAATCCCATTTATTTTACCACCTCTCAAACCTGTTCTTTTCTCTTTGGCATTTATTATAATTTGTAGAAAGATATTTATTGAAAGTTTCTTCACCCACTAAAATTAAAAACCTGTAAGGGAAAAATTTACATTTATTCTGTTCACCACTGTATATCCAGGTCCAGTACTGTCCTCAATAAATATTTATTAAATGAACAAACGAATAAAATTACCTCTTTCCATTACCACTACCTCTTTAGTTCAGGCCTAGCTAATTGCAAAGCTCTACCTTTCCCTTTAATTCATTCACTGCAGTGCAACCAGGAGTTTTCAAAAGCGCAAATCTTCTGGATAAATACCTTGGGTCAAATGTTTAATTTTATATAAAGTAGTTACCCGACAACATGCATTCATCCAAACTCATAGAACTACACATGAAAATAATGAATTTTATCAAACAGAAATAAAAGTGAACAAAAAATAAAAACAAATTTTTAAGAAAGAAATCTGATGCCACTTTCACGTGTAAAACACTTTAAAGTGGACAGCTGTTTCAACATGTTGGATCGTCTCCCAATAGCCCAATGAAACTTTGAAAAACTACCATCACTGACCCAGAATTTGACACATTTTGATAAATTATCAAAGGTAGAAAACAGACTATAATTGTTTTGATGGATAAACCAGAGCAAAGAAAACTAAGATTCCCAAAATATTGGAGGGCAGGATGCTGTGGCAACGGGAACCTCTCTAAGGAGAGCCTCAAAGAAGCTTCAACCTTGAAATCTGCCAGCTCAGAGAAAATGAGTCTGTGCTGAGGAGCTTCAAATCTTATAATTATACATAATTAACTTGATAAATGCTACCCCTCTAGTTAAGTTTTAGAACAGACTTCTAGACAAGGTACTTCTATATGTAAAGAGTATTAACTTTTTTTAACAAATAGTTACAAAACAAAACTTAATTACAGTTCTAAACCTTAAGAATAAAAAAGTTATAATACAACTGCAAAATGTCAAGAAGAGAGGTAAGGAAGTGTACATGAGCTAATTTAATTATCCTACAAATAACTATCTTCACTGTGAAGTTTCGCAGTGGGGAACCAAAAGAGACTTTTGAGACTGTCAGATCAAGAAATAAAGGTCTAATGCACAGCTGTGTTCAGTAGCTATGTTTCTTGAAGATGACTGTATAATGACATAGCTTTCACAGCGTGAATGTGTGATTGTGAAAATCTTGTGTCTGATGCTCCTTTTATCTACCTTTTCAACAGATGAGTAAAACATGCAGATTTAAAATAAATAATAGGGGAAACAATGTTAAAATAAATTTAGTAGATTGAAATACTAGTGGTGAATGAAAGGGAGGGTTAAGGGGTATGCCATGTATGAATTTTTTTCTGTTTCCTTTTTAATTCTTTTTCTGAATCGATACAAATGTTCTAAGAAATGATCATGATGATAAATATACAACTATGTGATGATATTGTGAATTACTGAGTATATATGTAGAATGGAATGATTATATGGTAAGAATGTTATGTTTAAAAAATTTTTAATAAAAAAGTAAAATGAAGAAATAAAGATCTAACACATTATTAAAACACAGCCACCAGAACTAAAAATACAATTTACAAAAATAAAAAGAGAGAATAGGAAATGGCCTATACATCCCAAATCCCTTAGCCTATAACGGGGAAGATAATGCTGTCTAAAATTGATGTTATGACACAAAAGTAAACAAAGCCTTTAGATTTATGGCCATATCCATAACAGAAGTGGTACTTTAATACCCTTCTCTGTTGTTGTTGTTTTAACTGTGGCGTGTCTTAAGTTCATCGATTCAAAAAGTAAAAATGTTAAACTAAGGAACAATCACCTTCAAAGGCTCCCTTGAGTCTTAAAAACATTTGCACATATTCTTCCCACGCCTTCCACTGGCAATTTGCCACCTCTTCTACTTCACAGACCACCCTCCTCGCCACCAAGGCGGGTTGATTCCAGTTTTGCCCCCACTGCAGACTCTCCTCCCTACAAAGCACTCTCGCACTGTTCTGTAATCGGCACTCCTGTCCCTGCCACCAGGCTGGCAGCTCCCCAAAGCAGGGGCTTTGGAGTCAATGCCTGTGGCACACGGTAAACGCCCAACCACTTGTGATAATGGACGGACACGGCTGGCGAAAGGACGGGTCGACCCAGGTCTTCCCGCTCAAGCCCCCGCCCCGCGGGCCCCGGTCTCCTTACACTCCGAGGTGCGCGTGCGACACGATCTTTCCACAGGCAACGGTCGCCGGGCGTGGCTCAAAGCCCAGCGCCTGCAGATACATACAGAGATGCTCCTTCTCGAAAGAGGGAACCCCGGCCAAGCTCATCCTCGCGGTCGGCAGTAATGGGAAAGAAAGAAAGGAGAGGTGCAGGCGACTCTAAGGACCCTCAGCCGCCTCCTTACGGGCAAGGCGAGGTCGCGGCGGCCCCTCCATTGCCACTGCCTCCTCCCCATCGGCCAGTAGCCATTTTGCCTCAAACTGACTGAAAGTCTCCGGGGAAATGGGGCCGCTAACAGCAGCGAGACCACAGCTACCCAAAACAAGTCAGCACAAAACAAGACTCCCGCGCTTCCGCCAGAGCAGCGTGCATCCGGGCCACGGGCTTCCGGGGGAGGAGGGACTTCTCAGCCCACTATATCTCCCGCTATGCAATGCGCCCTTCTCTCCGTCCCTCGCTCTCCGCCTGGCGGGGAACTACAAGACCCAGAGTGCATTGCCCAGCCAGAGAGCTTTTGGGCGCTTGCGCACCTTCAAGCAGTATCTTGCTGGTGCCGTTCAATAAACAAAGGATGGGGTAAAAGTAGAACGGAGTAATATCCAGCCATAAAAAGGAGTAAGTTCTGTTACATGATACTACTGGGATGAATCTTGAGAACATAATTGACCGAAATAAGCCAGACAGGAAATAACAAATATTGTATGATTCCATTTATATGAAATAGATGGAATATGCAAGTTCATAGAAACGAAGTAGATTAGAAGTTATCAGGGGTTAGGGGAGAGGGGATGGGAAGTTAGTTCTTAATGGGTAGAGTTTCTGCTTACGGTGATGGACAAGTTTTGGTCATGGGTGGTGATAATGCTAACACAACGTGGTACATGTAATTAATGTCACTAAATTGTACGTGTAAAATGCTTTAAATGATAAATTTTGTAATATATACATATCTGTGTTACCACAGTAAAAAAAATTTTTAACTGAAAAATTTAAGAAGTTAAATTCAATGTGGGATACTGGATTAGATAATGCAACAGAAAAAAAGTGGAAAAATTGGTGAAATCCAAATTAAGACTGTAGTTTGGTTTTTAAAAAAAAGATAATCAGTTAAAAAGTGGCTGGAAGGGGAAGGAGTGTTTGCTTTTGGTAGGGCTGTCTGGGAAAGCATTATTGACAAGGTGACTTTTGGATTGAGATCTCGGTGATAAGAAGGACCCAGCTACGTGATGGTGCTCTGTGGAAAGACTGGTGCAGAAAATGGTGCAGAAAAAGATGAGAATGAACTCGATGTACTTGGGAAAAGGCCATATGGCTGGAGAATATTGAACAAAGAAGAGTATATTCTGAATGAAGTCACAAGCATCCTAAGACCCGAAGTCATTTAGAAAAGGGCAAGGATCTTTGATTTTATTCTAAATCCAATGAGTAAACATCAGTAGGAATCTTAAGTGAGGAAGTGATGTGATATTTATTTTTTAAAGCATTCATGGCTCTTATGTAAAGAATACACTGTATGGGAAAGGGGAAGGAGAATACAGAGGGGAAGCAGAAAAGCCAGGTAAAGGCTATTATAGTAGTCAGTAGGAGAGAAACTGGTGACTTGGACTGGATGTTAGCAGTGGAGGGAGTGAGAAATGGTTGAATTCAGGATATATTTTTGAAGGAAACTTGGACAAGACAAATGTTGATTGAGAGCCAATCACAGAATCTTAAGCATTGTGCTAAGCACTAGGGAAAGAGGCCTTAGAGGGACAAGTTATTGGTATAAAAGTATAACCATATAGCAGATTTTAAAGCGCTTATTAAATGACTAAAGGCGGAACTTTGATATGTCCATTCAGTTTATATTTCTAGCTTTTCTTATCATAATTAAAGGTATTGCAGCATGAAAAATACCATGAAAGAACTACGTACAAATATTAGGACTTGATTCAGTTCTACATTGTGCGCAGGACAAGAGAGGCCCAATAGGAACCCCGCCTTGAGGGTAGAAGGGGAAAACATTTATAGGGCCAGGAGGAAATGATTAAGGGCAAACAAGCCCAGAGCTCTCATGCACAGGAAATGGTTGTCTATTCTCAGGAACCACTAGGGGGCATATGGTTCCACTTGTTTACTGGGTAGTTGCTAAGGGAAGGAACAAGGTCTAGCTCCAATGCCTTTCGGTTTGAAAAATCCACCTCCCCTTCCCCCATCTAAAAATAATCATCTACCTAGTATGCTTTAAGGTTAACTAAAGTAATCCAAAAGAGTTCATGGTCTGCAACTCCAAAATTTTTACTTCTAAATTAGCAAATTACAAATAGTGATCCCATATATTATTTGGAATAAAGCTAAGGGCTTAGTGAATACAATCCGTTTTTTTTTTCACAACTCCAAATTTGATGATGATTATCAGTAAGTTATTAGTATGTGTTGAGGGAAAACTTATTAATCTGTTGGTGGCCTGTTTCAGTAAGTCACTACAAGAAAACCAAGATTTTCATATCATCCCTGAACTCATTCTCTCATCCCTTTAGGGCTCTTTGTACATCCTAATGTGACCCAATATCAGACTCCTCATCCATACCTTAATCTATTCCTTGCTCCCTCTGAAAATCAGCCTATCAGTGGCAAAATCCTCTGTCTTCAAAATGTTCAATGTTCCTTTCATCTTCTTGTTCTAACTGAAATCTGGTTTTGCTCTATGCATACAGCTTCCCTTGCAGCCCTCTCCATTGATGACTGTTTTCGCTCCCAAACCAGGTCCAATAGGGCCTGAAAGTGGGGTTAGGTATTGTACTCATTCCTCATCGCCACCTCTGATGTGTATTACCTCCTGCCTCATTAAACTACCAGCACCATTGAAGTATACGCTATCAGACTACACCACCCACAGAATTTCCTAGTGGAGGTCATCTAGAAGATTTCTGATTAAAGGACCTCATTTTTAGAAGAATTAGCTCTTAACTCACTGTCTCTCCAACCTTACTCCTCTGATTATTTTTGGTGATTTTCTTATCCATGTAGGTGACCTTTCTAATACCCTAGCCTGTCAGTTCTGTTCAAGGACCTTGTGGTCCATTCCACTTAGCCGACCATTCTCAAGTGTCGTAACCCCAGACCTTGTCATTATCAATTACTGCAACTCCTCCCTAATATCTGCACTCACGAACCACCACCTCCTCACTTTCCAGCTCAATCTTTCTTTTTAATGAAAGCTATCACAGCATGTTTTTTTGTCTGTTTTTTTTTTATATGGGCAGGTTTTTTACATGTTAGAATAAGTCTCCTTATTCTAACACTCCTTGGACTGCCAGAACTTCAATCCTTTTGTCTTTCATTGTCTCTTACTCCCAATCATTTTATTTTTTAAAAATATTTTTTATTGAGATAGCTTCACATACCATATAGTCCATCCGAAGTATACAATCAATGGCTTACAATATCCTCACAGAGTTCTGTATCCATCACCATGATCATTTTTAGAATATTTATATCACTCCAGAAAAAAGAAATAAAAAGAAAAAAAAAACATACATTCCATACCCCTTACCCCTCCCTCTCATTAACCACTAGTATTGTAATCTACCAATATTTTTTTTACCCCTTATCCCCCCCATTTATTTTTTGTCCTTATTTTTTTTACTCATTTGTCCATACCCTGGATAAAGGGAGTATCAGCTACAAAGTTTTCCCAATCACGTGGTCACATTGTAAAAACTATATAGTTATATAATCTTCAACAATCAAGGTGACTGACTGCATTACAGATCAGCAGTTTCAAGTACTTCCCTTTAGCCATAAACTTAAAAACGATATCTATATAACGCATAAGAATAACCTCCAGGAATTCCCAATCGTTTTAATGGTTAACTTTCACATGAGTTCAATTCTCTGTTGCCTTTCTCTGTTTTGTCAGATTTGTCTGGCAAAATCCCAATCCCTATTAAATCCAATTCTCTGCTTATACCATACCTGTACCTTAACAGCTAAACACAATTATGATTTCTTCTCTTGAAATTCATGGCCATTCAAGTGAGCTCTAAGGCCTACCCCCTCCACCCTACTATTTTTCCCAAATCTCACTCTACTCAATTATTTTTTTCTCCACCCCCTTAGACTTCCAATACCTCCTTTCCCTTCCTCAGTCTCAGATCATATTTTTGCTTCACAATTAGATGCTTTCAGAAAAGAATTTCCATCAAGTTTACCAATTACCTATAAATTTACCTATATATTTTATCTTGTCTCTTATTAATTTGGATTAACAAAGTTGTGGTTCCTAAAACCAGTCCTTCCATTTATCCCATAGATCACATTCCTTTGCTTGTTCCTTGTTCCTTTGCTCTAGCATTTGTCCTCTGCTCTCTCCTGCATCAACCATTCCTCTCTACTGGATCATTTCCATCATTCAAAACATGTTGCGAGGGTGGGCCACAGTGGCTCAGTGGCAGATTCTCACCTGCCATGCTGGAGACCTGTGTCAGATTCCCGGTGCCTGCCCATGTTAAAAACAAAAACAAACAAACAAAAAACATGCTGTGATAGCTTTCATTAAAAAGCAAGTAAACAAACAAAAAAACTCCTTCGACTGCAGTGCCCTTCCAGCTACCACCCATTTCACTTTATAGCAAAACTCCTCCAAAAAGTTGTCTATACTCCCTTCACCACTGATGATAATTTTCCAGGCCCACTTGTGTCAATTTACGTTGTTTGATTCTGTGCAGCAAAACTGACTCGGATGAACCCATGCAGAAAAGGAGTTTTTTTTCGGTGGACATTGGATAGAATACAGAAAGGAAGAGAAAGCCAGAGAAATAAGGCTCAGGAAAGGACAGGCCCATACGTCACTCCACTCAGGATTTATATCCCAGGTGATTCAATTTACTTTTTTTTAATAGTTTAATGAATTATTATAGGGTGAACATCTTTGTAACCACTACAAGGAACAAGAAATAAAATTTTGCCAGCCATCCCAGATGCCCCGCCTTCCTCTAAAAACAACTACTCTTTTTATAGTAATCACTTCCTTGCCTTGCCTTATAGTTTGTACACCCAAGAGTTCCTTCCTAGACACTGTAGTTTAGTCTTGCCCTTTTAAAAAAAAATTGTATTGCCTATTTTTTAGTCCTGCCCTTGTTGTTTTTTAAGTGCTATCATTTAATACATAGGTTCTCCTCCATATTCCCCTTTTTCCCTTTGTAATTTATCTGTTGAAGAACTAGGGCTATGTGACCTGAATAGTTGCCCAATAGTCTGGGATTTACTGGTTATATTCTTATGGTGCAGTTTACCATGTTCCACTGTTGCTGTTGTCTGAATTTCCTTCAGACTGGTACCTGGTTTAAGAGAATTGTTCAGAATCAGGTCTGACTCCTCTGACAAAATTGGAAATGGTAATGTGTGCCTGTAATGTCTCTCTCTACTTATGCTATTGGCAGTCAGTGATGCCCAATGCCAAGATCCATTATTTCATTGGGGGCTGATGTTCTAATTCTATCTTTTTCATTTAGTAATTGGAATATTTACATGAAGAAGAGTTTTCCCTCATTTACTATTTGGTTACCCAGTGGTAAAGATATAGGAAAAGACAAGATAAATTATTGATTCAGTTCCTTTAGTTACCAAATTTCAAGCTAATGAAATGATTTGCTCTCATACCCTGAAGGTGACCACTTAGATTTTATATTTGTAATAGTATTTATAAATTCATTATAAATGCATGGATTTAAATATATTTAATAGGGTTCAATCAATTGCAATTATTATTCTTATTGACACTAATATTTGTCTCATCTTTGACCATTGGAAGCCTCTTCAAACTGGTTTCCTTTTTGTCTGGAACGGCAAGAAGTTCAAGGCTCATTTTGTACATTTCCTGCCTGAGACCTGGAATAAGCCATTTCTCCAAGAAACCCTGATCTCTTGAAATGACATTTCAAGACCACAGTCTGGGCACTAGGGACGCTTATAGCTCTGGGTTGGTCATTGTTTCTACAATTTAATTATTTAACTAATCCTTATGCAATGCTACATTGTGTTAGGTCCTGCTCTAAACAGTTTGCAAATTTTAATTTATTTAATCGTCATAACAAACCTATTATATCCCCATTTTACAGATGAAAAGACTGAGGCACAGAGAAATTAAGTAACTTACTCAAAGCCACACAGCTAGTAAGTGGCAGATTCAAAATTAGAACCTAGAGTTTGAACCTTACCCACTATGATAGTTAGGTTCAGGTGTCAACTTGGCCAGGTGATGGTACCCCAATGTTCCGTTGCTATGCACTTAAATCATTAGCATGTGAGATTCATATATGGCTGCTTACATTTGCATCAGGCTAAAGGGAGTGCCTTCTGCAGTGAGTGAGGCTTAAAAGGAGAGGTCAGAAAAGACAGAAAGGGCTTAGCACAGCCCAGCATAACACAGCTCAGACGTTTGGAGATGCAAAAAGGACACCCTAGGGAAAGCCATTTGAACCCAGAAGTGGGGAGAGAAGCCTAGCAAATGTTGCTGTGTGCCTTCCCGAATTAGTAAATTTCTAACTAAATATATCTCCTTTATAAAATCTAATCCAGCCTACTATGTTGGAGACCCGGTTTGATTCCCAGAACCTGCCTAGGCAGAAAAAAAAAAAAAAAAAGCCTATCCATCTCTGGATCTCTGGTGTATTGCATTCCAGCAGCCTTAGCAAAGTAAAACACCCACCATGTTATGCTTCCTCCCAGTTGACCCAATTGGGTCGCATGCCCACCCTTTGGCTAAGAGAAAACAGAAAATATTGACTGGTAGATCCACTGAGCACCCCCACCTCCAACAAAACAAAAGAAAAAAACACAAAGAAGAAACCATTAACAAAAGAAACAGGAAGGAATCCTGGGAGGCCACAAAACAAACATCTGCTATTTCAGTAAAACAAACAAAAAAACCGCTCTGATTCAAGATTATACAGCCCAATCTTTATTATAGACATTTCAGCGATTAAACTTTGAAGAATGAAATAAAATGATGTGATATAGAAGGAGGATCTCCTACAAAAGTTTAGATCAATTAGTTTCATTATAATTATAAGTCCACGTGGCCAAAAGATAGATTAATACTCCCTAAAGCCAGAAATACACACATGAGCAAACCCGATGTTGAATGTGACACAACTGCATAGTCGAGCAAAAGGAGTATTTTTTTGTTATTCAGCATTTCGCCCTGTGAGGACAGGGCCATTAGACCGTGAATGATCTGGTCCATCCTCCTCTTCCAAAGCAATAATATCTGGAATTTCATCAGTCTCAGAAGACAAGTCTATGGCAGTGAAATCAAATACCTGTAAAAGAATTTTCGATATTAAAACAAACACTAACAGAGTAAGATTTCCTCGTCTTATTCCCACACTCATACTGTATAAGCACCGCACTAACTTCTCTTTAAAAGATACCTGGTGATAGAGACTATTAAAGATTTTTTTAAAAAATACAAGATATAAAACATTTCTGGTTATTAATCTATCTATTAATCTCTTTAAAACAAGAATACTCTACTTATCTATAACTGATTTTGAATATTATAAACCCTTTGGAAATATCCAAGAGGCAAAAGATCTTTAACAGTTGAAATAGCCAAAGCTATGGAGACTTTTAGGGTAAAAAGTTCAATTGATTCTTACTTTACATACAATTTTTACAAACTAAGTGATATTTCTTAGTCAATAGCAGATTTAAAACAAATAAAAAAGCATAGTTAAGTACAATATATTACTAGTGGCTGAAATTTAGATGGTAGAGGAAAAAGTGGCCGTGTAACAGAGGCAAAAAAAGAAAATCTAACAAAAAAAATCCCTCAAAAAGCAGTTGAGAATTGAATCTTACCTTGCTCATTTGGCCCCTCATCTGGCTGTTTTATAGTTCTTTGGGATTTTTTTCCCCTAAGGACCCACGTACTCAGAGAACTGTGTGGTGTGAGATACAAACCTGAACCATTTCTTTCCGAGGCTTTCAGTCTGGAGAGATTAGACTGCATTCTAGCTCTTCCAGATCATTCCCTTTATAAACAACATATCCAACCTGACATCCACAAAAGCCAGCAATGCTCATCCACACTGGTTCAGAGCACCAGGCAGATAAGCCAACTATTGCAATGTTACCCTTTTCATGTAAAGAGATTTGCCTAACTGCCTCTCTCTGAACTATTTCTATTAAATGTATATTTTAAAATTCTATTTCACCCTATTTGGGTTTTTTTAACATTTTTATTGAGAAATCTTAACACAAAAACATTCCATACCTGGTGTACAATCGGTGGCTCATAATATCATCACATAGTTATGTATTCATCACCATGATCATTTTTTTAGAACATTTTCATCACTCAAAAAAAAGAAATAAATCGAGAAAACTCATACATCCCATACCACTTACCCCTCCCTCTCATTGACCACTAGGTATTTCCATCTACCCATTTTTTTAACCTTTGTTCCCCCTATTATTTGTTTATTTTTTATCCATATTTTTTACTCATCTGTCCATACCCTAGATAAAAGGAGCATCAGACACAAGGTTTTCACAATCACACAGTCACACTGTTATACAATCGTTATACAATCTTGCTATATCGTTATACAATCATCTTCAAGAATCAAGGCTACTGGAACACAGCTTAACAGTTTCAGGTTCTTCCCTCTAGCCACTTCAATACACAATAAACTAAAAAGGGGTAACTATATAATGCTTAAGAATAACCTCCAGGATAACCTCTCTACTGTTTGAACTCTCTCAACCACTGAAACTTTTTGTCTCATTTTTCTCTGCCCTCTTTTGTCAGAAGGCTTTCTCAATCCCTTGATGCCAAGTCCCAGCTCATCCTGGGATTTCTGTCCCACGTTGCCAGGAAGATTTTACCTCTGGGAGTCATGTCCCATGTAGTGGGTGAGGGCAGTGAGTTCACATTCTTCATTGGCTTAGAAAGAGAGGCCACATCTGAGCAATAAACGAGGTTCTCTGGGGGTGACTCTTAGGCCTGATTTTAAGTAGGCTTAGCCTATCCTTTGCAGGAGTAAGTTTCATAGTGTCAAACTCCAAGATCGAGGGTTTGGCCTATTGATTTGGTTGTCTCCACTGCTAGCAAGAATATCAGAAATTCTCCAAATGGGGAAGTTGAGTATTTCCTCCTTTCTCCCCAGAACCCCAAGGGGGCCTTGCAAATACTTCTTTATTCACTGCCCAAATTACTCTGGAATATATCAAGGCATCATACTAACCTGCACAAACCAATAAAGTCTCACTCCCTATTCAAGATTCAATGTACTTATGGTGTTCAACTAAACTGACCATACCACCCTATTTGTTGTTCTATTTGCTTCTGTTTTTCTTTTTTCTTTTTTTTTTTTTTTTGCATGGGCAGGCACCTGTAATTGAAGCTGGGTCTCCAGCATAGAAGGCAAGAACTCTGCCTGCTGAGCCACCTTGGCCTGCCCCCTATTTATTTTTAACAAATGTAAAATAGAACAAGAAGCTGCAACAAAGGAAGATAACAGGCAGAGGGATTTTCGGGGTCTGGAACAAGGAAGCAAGCTGCAGTTTTCTATCAGAGGGCTAGAGTGCTAGAATGGGGAAAATATGAGCTTTGGCATCAAGAAGGCAATGGGTTGAATCCCTTTTCAACCTCAGTTTTCTCAACTTCTGAGTGAGGAAAACACCTAATTGATTGGGTTGTGGGTAAGAAATTACAGTACTATGGGCCTGGCTTTTAAAAAGGTGCTCAGTAAACAGTAGCTTTATTCCTTAAATACCATCCCCTATAGACACACACACAACTTCCAAAGTCACCTATAGACTAGGTAGCTGTTGGTATAAAGTATCGTTCTTTGGAGGAAGTTAGAGATCCTATACTTCTCGGAGAAAAAAAGTGCCCCTACCACAACCGAAAAAAATACTCGTTCCGAGATGGTTTAGGAGAGCCATATCAATAATTTGCCTTCTGTGTATTCAGAATAATTTCATTTCTTTCATTCCTGGCAATCACAATAGCCTACTTGGGGGGCTGTGAAACATCTAGGACATGGGGGAGCAGCTAAGAGGTAGTCACAGTCTAACAAGTTACCATGGTGATTTTAAAATCTGGTAATTTTGCCTAGACAAGATCATGAAGTTTGTTTAAAATATGGCACAAGAAGAGTCATTCTACAGATTTCTAAAATAAATCCCTTTTTTATTGACATGAGCAAGTATAGTTATGGACCATTGAAGCAGGAATGTAAGGAATCTCTTGCTGAGACCGTGAAAATGCCCCTCAAGGATGGAGGCCACGCTCATTAGTTTGGACCTAATTAGGTAACCATATCCCTCTTTACAAGGACAGGAAACCAGCAATATATTCTTTTCAAGAAGCTAAATGATCATGCTAGGATTCCTGGGACACTGCATACATTTTTTGCAACCTGTGCACTGTAAAACCATAGCAGGCACTCTTCATACAATAGACTTAATAGATTCACATATTTATTAAGACAGTTTTCTAGAGGGTGGCACTAGCGTGCTAAGGATAGGGTGACTTTTTTCTAATTTGCATAAAAGCGGGCCAGTGGTGGCTCAGAGCACAGGGTGGGTGGGGCTACTACTCAAATTGAACAGCAGGTGTGGGAGTTTAATTTACTGGTAAAGCAGTGTTACATGCTGTGCTGATATATATGATGTAAGAAAAGAGAAATTTTATTTTGAAAGAGTTTAGGTATCAAAGAGCTAGTGGAGTGAAAATAGAAAAACTGAAATTTTATCTGTTTGTATAAAAATAATTCCAATGTATAGGATTCTAAAAGAACCATGCAAGAAGGTAATGGTTAGCTAAAATGCCAAATATATAAGATTACCCCTGTTGGGGGTTGGATTTTAACCGAAACCCCTCACCATCCATAATAAGTTGCTTCTGCAGCATGTGTGTCTGCAAATTAGAGAGGCCATGAGGAGCATACTTGTTGTGCTTTGCTCTCCCTTCACCCTTTACTGGAACAATTTGGTATAGCTGCGTGTGCTGGATGCACGTTGCCCTGCCTCACTGATAAGGTAGAAACATCCTCTAATACACCAAGGCTTAGTCCTTGGCTAACAAGATTAGGCTTCCCTGTGAGATTCAAAGTGTTTCATTAAATTTTATCATATGCCAATAATCGCTTATCTGCAGACCCAGTTTAAGCAAGTTAAACATGAAGGAAGGATACCAGGCAACTCTGCCAGCCCCCCAAATATTTTCCTTTCACACTGCTTTCCTGGTGTTTCACAATCTCACTGACAATCTTAACAACTAAAGAAAGATATGTTGTGTTAGTCAGCAGTCTCACCTGTCAAACTCAACAGAGCAATAGGCTGCCTACCTCTAACCACCACTTGAGGGTGTGCTTTTCCCAACTCAGCATTTTCCTCCTTAGCGCTCCACCCAGCCCTCAGCTCAGGCCCAGCTGGGTGGTAAGGTAAAAGGCCTCACCCTATGCCAGCCCTGAGAATACAACTGGGCCTGACCCACTGAGGTCCTGTTGACAACATTTCTTCCAAGAGACAGTAACTTCTAAAACATAGTGTGGGGGGGGTTGGGGGAAAGAGGTGGTAATGAAGGGAGAGTGGCATCAGAAACAAAAAATAGCAAGGGGAGCAGGAAAGATAAGTATAAACATCCATCTTCAACCTCGGCTACCCTCAAACCCTGAAGAGAGATTTCTTACCCTGCTCTTTTCCTCTGAACACTTCAGTGTTATCACCTTTCCAGTTATATATTTCAGACGAAGTAGGTTACTACAGGTTAGTCTAGGAACTTAAATGTTCAACAGCGGAATTTTCCAGCACTTTCTCCTTATCAAATAGCTATTACATTGATATTAGAGCATAGCCTATATTATAGGATACTTAATGGCAAGATGGATACCTAGAATATAAAGGTGCTGCTTTTCAAGATATGAACAATAAATACCTTGGTTTAAGGGGCTGGGTCATCAAGACCATCCCCTAAGGTCACAGCACTAGGTCACCAAGGCCCAGCTGACCCAGACCTGGGCCCACCAGTCCAGGGAAGGTCAGGCTGGCAGGAGGGGTATTGATAACAAGCCCTCTTTTCTGTTCCCTCCCCACCCCCACACCTGGCATCCCAGGCAACTTTTGTACTCAATTTGTTAGATTTGTGCCCAAATATGTATCCTGCTCCTCCTCCCTCCACCCCTTACAACTCTTTCCAGATACACTAAGTGAAACTCCAAGAGAGGTATCTCAGGTAAGCCAAATTTTAGTTTTTCCTTTTTCATTTCATTAGTTCTTCAATATCTGCAAGGCCTTACCATAATGGATATATTTTCCTGATCATGACCTAGTATTAGGCACTCACACTTGAACTGGCAAGTTAAAGATACTTGTCACTGTCTCACAGTGCTTCCATGCATCTAGTAACTCACCCCTTTTTTGGCCCCGGAAGGCTCCCAGGACAAAGGCTGAATTCTAAAGAACCACCACTGGTCCATAGTGTGCCTTTCCGCAAATTCTAAAAAGATACCCCATCCTCAAATACTTCACTTGCATCTGTTGAAGCATAGTTTATTTATACATGAGAAAATAAGGCTCAATGTTTAATGGCTAGTGTACTGTTTCTTTGATTTTTCACCCAGAACTAACTCAAAGTCCATAACATTATTATGTGCAAAAGAAAAAAATATTCTTGAACTCCCAGAAGCACCATGCTATGCTTCATTCAGCCAAATGTTTAACAACCTATGGTTAGATACCATGTTAGGCATAGTCAGCTTTCCCCATCGCAAAATACTGTTCTACGTGGGAGAAAGTCTGTTAAACTAAAACTGACAATTTTCAGCACCAAAACTGCCAATTTCAACCCCACATAAAGCTGCAAGATGCAAGGACATCACAGAATTTGAGATATGTTGACTTAATTGAATGACATACATGTAGGCACAGACTCGAGACACAGACAGACAGACAAAACCAGGACCAGTGTGCACAGGTCATGGCAAAAGCAAGTGATGGCGGTGCCCTTCGAGAAGCTAAGAGAGGTCTGCGTTGTATGCTGTCCTTGCTCATGAAGAATATCTTTGAAACCTTTTCACAATCAATTCAGTTGGCCATAAAATTCTTTTAATGGGGAAACACTGAGTAGTGTGTCTAGTATAAGGAAGTATGTATATAACTGTAGCATATAATTTTTCCAACCAGCTAGAATAAGCCCAAAGTATCAGCCTTGGAGTTTGAAGCAAAGAGGGGAAGGGGCATGTCAGATTTGGACCAAGAAAACTTTTTTTTTTTTTTAATGCCATTTACTGGGGTCAGGCAGCCAAGTGAATAGATACACTCTATTCTGGAAGCCCATAAATTGTAAACACCCATTCTCCCCAGGAACAGGAAGCTGCGAAACAAAGAGCAGTCTTCAAGTCTTGCAGTGATTTCCCCCTTCCAACTCAACTCACGATTTACTGATTCCTGGAATTATCTTGAGGGGAAAAAGTTTAGTTCAATAACTTGATTAAAAGTTTTGATAGACTCATTCACACCAAAGATGCTTGTAAACTTATATATTACTTCCTTGTTTTCATGGGAGGAAAGAAGTGAGTCAGGTTGGAAAGAGACAAATTTGGCACAGACTCCAGGTCTCCTGAAGGGCAGTCCTGCTTACCTTATAGCAGGTAAAGGCAGATGCATGTAGCTGTATTTCACCAGTTCTAAGATTTGTTTTTCTGAAACAGTTTGACATTTTGCAGCCTTGTTAGAAGGAGATGGAGCAGCTTTCCGAAATAGCTGACCAATACTGAGGGTATTAGAAGTCTGGATACAATAGGCAGGAAGTAAGGACTCTTGTCTGCAGAGGCCAAAGACCTTTTACTTCTAATTATTCTCACCTGGTCTTCTAAAGGTGCCTCACCAAAAAATCAGTTTGGTGACTTTCTCCCAAAGTGAGAACACAGTAAGTAAAGTCCAGCTGAGACTGTACACTGACCGATCTCACTCCAGAGCTGAAGCTTTACTCTCGCCTCAGTGAGAATGTCTACTGCCTTTACATGAACCTGATGCAGAGTCACGAGTCACTCATGGGCTCCCTTTCACCTTTGATTCCTTTTCAGCAAGGCAGGAGATCCTTCTACTGGCTTAAAAACTCGTCCTCAAGGGTGCAGTAAATTGGAAAATGAGGAGCATAACGTCACCTAGTAAAATTCTAATCTGCACATTAGTTTCTTTTTTTTTTTTTTGGCATGGGCAGGCTCCGGGAAACGAACCCTGGTCTCCGGCATGGCAGGCGTGAATTCTGCCATTGAGCCACTGTTGCACTGCCCCACATGTTAGCTTTTAACTTAACTTGTTATCAAATATTCTATTTTTAACACTAGTCTTACTATTATCCTGCCAAGTTCACCAACTGGCCAGCTGGAATTCAAGTAAATATATTAATAACCTTGTCATATAGGTCAAGCAGCTCCACGAAAGCAGCGAACAAAGCACATGGAACAAACAATGTAAAACGGGTCCTTCTGCAGTGAATTTTATTGAATTCAAAGGCAGCATTCCTTTAATGAAAAATTTAAAAACTAAAATTAAGTGGTACAAGCACACTGAGAAAAACCAGTGATGAGGCCTGCTCCGATGAAACCAGCAGTGGAAACCAGCTCATACCACAGCCCACATGAATGTGTTTTTATTTAATACAAACATACAGTGGCAGTGGCAACACGATGGCCACAAAATGAGACCAGAAGTGCACTTGAACTTTTAGTGAGTGCTAGCTATGTTCTGACAAGTCTATATCATTCTTTTCTTACCAGCCAGCCAGACAACAAAAATTATCTGTTAAAGCCAGAAACTGTAAAGCTCTTGATTCAGCTGGAAATGACTACAGTTGAGGACTCTGTCTAGCCACCTGCCTCTCCAATTCCGATTTGTCTGGCAGGTTAATTCAGCATAACAGAAGGCATCATCTGTCTGGCTGCACCATGCACTGGTGACAGGGACAAATTTAATGTGTTTTGTGCTCAGGTCACTGGGCCTCCAGGCTGGCCTTACCCTTCCCTACACCTTGGTCCTGAGCATTCGGAGACTCAGCCAGCTGAGGATAAAAGGGACCTACCAGCCAGTTGAGGGGCGTGTTGTTAACAAGATAATCCATCACATCATCTAAAGACTCCTTCATTTTCTGCAGCTTCCCCTTGTTAGAAGTGAGGAGGCTGCTGGACACTTCCTTAAAGGAGGCAGCGTTGTGGAACACTGATGAGATGTCACCTGCCATGACTCCCAACTGGCTGGCCTGATCTTGGATGTTCTGAGGCAATCCTTGGAGGTTGGACAGGAGGGTGTGGCAGGTGGTCTGCAGCTGCTGAGTCAGACCGCGGGCAATAGCAAGAGTCCGTGACTCTATGTGCTAAAAATAAGACAGGTTAAAGAATTAGCAGAAGATCCAACAGTGCTATGTATGAACTACAAGTGCAGTGAGCTGGTTAAGTGCTCACTGTGTATGTGGATTTTCTGTGCGTTATAGAAATCCTCATAAACAATCCTGAGTGCAGCAGTGCTAGTCACATTTCATAGATATGAACGTAAGCTCAGAGTTTAAGGCACTAGTCCCCGTAAGAGATGGTAAGTAGCTGAGTGGGGATTCAGATTGGTGCCTAAGTCTCCAAGGTTTATCATCTTAAGCTGAAGAAATATAACAAGCAGAGAGAGACTGGAAAGAATGGAAATATACTCTGTGTAAGTAGGACAATTTAGATATTCCCTCCTCAAACAAGATGACATAATATGAACAAATAGATAATAATGATTTCAAAGGTAAATGCTTATCAGCACTGGGGACCTAAAGAAATGTTCTAGGACAACAGCATGCTATTTCCTCTGTCTGGTCTTTCCCATAGTTTATTCACCCATTAGATATCTGCTTAGCACTCATTTCTTCCTGAAAGCCATTGGACTCACTCACCCCCACTCCGAGGCTGAGCCCTTCTTATATATTCTCCTAGCATCTGTATTTCTCCTGTCATAGATACACTTTGACACTGTAACTGTCTGCATGTCTTGCTAGTCTGTACCCATTATGAGGGCAGGGCCCAGGTTTCTGATTTACTTGTATCCCATTTACGACAATATGCATATCTGTAGTTGTTAAGATAAAGTTACTCCCTAGTTTTCCTCTTCTACCATACATCAAGGCATCTTATTTAGTATTATTCAGTGTTATACATGCTTTTGACAGAGAGGATTATTCCAAGACGAATTATGGAAAAACTGAAATGTAAGTCTGATAAGAACTTCTCCAGAAACTGTAGAGATTGGCTTTGTCCCAGTTTTCTTACCTCAGCACAGTGGGATTCATCTCTATCATCCTGGCCGATGCTTCTCTTCCACCCTATCCACGAGAGAGAGACCTTATCCTGAGCAGCCTGAATTTTCTGGTTGGCAGCATGCACGTTCTTCCTGGCAAATTCAATCTAGAACACATTGAAATAATACAAAGGAAAAAACCTAGTTAGACAATCATGTTAGCCTATGCTCAGATTTATGATGAAAATCAGACTGCATAAAAACTAGGAGTTTCCATAAGAGTTTAAGGAGCACTGTCACTGCTACCCTTGTGATTTATTATCCATATGGGTAAGTCAACCTAGTAATAGTAGCTCTTTACTACTTCTAAGAAACTATTAAATCACTGTCCCCTAATTTACCTCCAGTTTAGCAAAGGTAAGGCAAATGAAATTTGTACAATGTATATGCAGTGCATAAGCTAGAAGTACTAGAGTAAGGAGTTGGAGTTCAATCTTCTCTTTCCTGTTGCCAGTCATGTACTTCCTCTTCCAAGAAGGAACCTTTTCCTTATGGCAGTACACTACAAAACGTTCTGTAACTTAGCAAACTTTAGTAGCTACACAGTAGTGATACACAGTAGTCTATGGTGATGTACTGATTTAATTAGTTCCCTATTAGTTAACATGCATTGTTTATAGTCTTTTGCAACTCTAAGTAAATATATATAGCTATAGGATAAATTCCTGAAAGCAAAATTGCTCAAAGTATAGGTGAATTTGTAACTTTCCTAGATACTGCCAAACAGCTCCTTGAATCCTCCAGAAGTGCACAAAATGTGTCTCTTTATATCATCACCAACAGGATCAAACCTTGCCAATGTGATAAAACAAGAGAGGTATCCATCCTCATCTTACTTCAGAGTCAGATTAGCATAGTTCCATATGTTTGAGCTATTTATACTTCTTTTTCTTTGAGTTGCATTCCTACTCCCTGCCCATTTTCTACTGGGTTGTTCATGAAGTAAGATTTTAAACATTTGGATTTCATGATTACATTTCCTCCCATATCTTGGGATAAATGACCTCATTTCAGATTATTTTAAGAAGAAATTTTACTTACCAGCTTAACAGTAGAATAGAGCTGAGAAATGGTCTCTTGGCTTTTCTGCTTAGCTTCTTTAACCCTGCCAAGAGCCTGCTGGTAGGCTCGTGAGCGAAACTTGGTAGATAGAGATCCCAGTCTAACATAATAACTTGGCTTCTGAACCATATCAAATCCCTCAACTTTTTTTGCTTCTTTCGCTGAAGAGAAAGGAGAGATTAAAAATTTAAGGGATCGCAGCTACAAGTGTCAAAGGCCTGGACCCTAATCCAGATTTTGACTTGTCTATTCTACCCCACCCACTTAGCAATTATGCTCTCATTTTCCTAAGACTTCTCATGTCTCCTGCTGGTCATGACCATGCTGAATATATCACTATACATATATTTTGATTTACACATGTTTCTTCCCATTAGAGTGAGCCTCTTTAGGCAACATAGTAACCGGGACATAGTAGGCATTCAATGTTTAGTGATTTGGTAAACCAGTCCATTAAAGACAGTCCATTTATGGAAGATAGTTTTTTCTAGGCCTTTTTCTCCTAAAGTTTCAAAATTTATTATGTACAATTCAATATGAAACTTAAGATTGCTTTAAGAAGGCAAATCTACAGAGACAGAGAGTAGACTAGTGGTTGGCTGGTAGTAGGAAAGAGGATTAACTAAAAACAGACACAAGAAATCTTTTGGAATGAAAGAAATATTCTAAAACTGGATAGTGATGGTTGCACAACTTGGTAAACTTAGGCTAAAAACATTAATTTTATGGTATATAAAATACATCTCAATAAAGCAGTTTTTAAAAAGATTGCTTCAAGATATAAAACATTGTTTCAAGAGAAAAATCCAATTACCTAATTCTTCCTCAGTAAGGGGGAGATACTGGTCCACCAGCAGCTCTGACCTGGTGAGTGCGTTTTCTACTCCACTGCTCACCAGCTGCACCATCCGACTTTCCAAGACTGTGTTAATGCTGCCATTGACCACAGACTTGGTCCTGTCCACACTGCCAGTCACTGCTCCTTTGGTCTTGTCCACAACCCCAGTGATTGTGCTGGCCACAGAATGCTTGGCCCCAGTCACAGTAGTTGTCATAATATCTCTTGCCCCAGTCATAGCATCTTTGGCACTGGCAACAACCTACAAGTAGAAGAAAATCACTTGGCTGGTGAGAAACAAGGACATAGGGTACACAGGTGGTTCAGTGGTAAAATGTTTGCCAGCCATGTAGGGAAGAGAAATGAAATAAAATAAAGTTTCACTTAATCCCACAAAGGATAGGTAAGCCTACTTAAAATTAGGCCTAAGAATCACCCCTAAGAAAACCTCTTCTGTTGCTCAGATGTGGCCTCTCTCTCTCGGCCGGCACAACAAGCAAACTCACCGCCGTCCCCCTGTCTATGTGGGACATGACTCCCAGGGGTGTGGACCTTCCTGGCAACGAACAAAAATCCTACAATGAGCTGGGACTCAGCATCAAAGGATTGAGAAAACCTTCTCTACCAAAAGGGGAAAGAACGAAATGAGACAAAATAAAGTGTCAATGGCTGAGAGATTCCAAACAGAGTCAAGAGGTTATCTGGAAGTTATTCTTATGCATTAAATAGATATGACCTTGTTAGTCAAGACGTAATGGAGAGGCTGGAGGGAACTGTCTGAAAATGTGGAGTCGTGCTCCAGTGGCCATGTTTCTTGAAGATAATTGTATGATGATATGGTTGTCACGTGTGACTGTGTGGTTGTGAGAGCCTTGTGTCTGATGCTCCTTTTGTCTACCTTATCGACGGACAAGTAAAACATATGGATTAAAAATAAATAATAGGGGGAACAAATGTTAAAATAAATTTAATAGATTGAAATGCTGGTGATCGGTGAAGGGGAGGGCTAAAGGGGTATGGTATGTATGAATTTTTTTGTTTTCTTTTTATTTCTTTTTCTGAATCGATGCAAATGTTCTAAGAAATGATCATGATGATGAATATGCAACTATGTGATGATATTGTGAATTACTGATTATATATGTACAACGGAATGATCATATGTTAAGAATGTTTCTTTGTTGTCATATATTTTTTTTAAATCTAAAAATAAATTTAAAAAATAAATAAATAAAATAAAGTTTCAATGGCTAAAAGAGTCCAAATAGAGTCGAGAAGTCATTCTGCAGGTTATTCTTATGCAGTATATAGATGTCCATTTTCAGTTTTTTGGTGTACTGGAGTAGCTAGAAGGAAATACCTGAAATTGATGAGCTGTAATCCAATAGCCTTGATTCTTCAAGACAACTGAGTAACTATAGAGTTTTAAGGTATGGCCATGTGATTATGAAAACCTTGTGACTGACACCTCCCTTTATCCAGTATATGGAGAGAGGAGGAAGGAAAAAAAAAAAGACAAATAATATATAAATAATAGGAGGAGAGTGGGTTGGGGATGTTTTGGGTGTTCTTTCTTACTTTATTCTTTTTTGGTTTTGGAGTAATGAAAATGTTCAAAAAAATCTATGGTGATGCCAAATGCACAGCTATACGATGATACTGTGAACTACTGACTGTACAATTCAGATGATTATATGGTATGTGAATATATATCTCAATTATAGTGCATTAAAAAAAAAAAGCCAGTCTATTTCTAATATATTGCAGCTCAGCAGCTTTAGCAAACTGAAACAATAGCCACAGGGAATTCTAGCAAAAAAAAAAAAAAAAACCTCTTTCAATTACCTGTTAATACCTCACGGGAGGGTCTTCTCTAGACTATCATTTACTAGAGCTTTCAATAACCCAAACCAATTTTTTGTTAATTTTAACTAAGGTAACTTGGCTTATAATGTTTCATAGAAGTCATCAAAATTTAAAGAAAATACTCTCACCATTAGAGTAGTCTCAAGTAACATAAATGAAGTTTTTTATGAGATGCACATGGGCATTCTAAAGACTATCCTCTAAATTTGTCTATTTAGATTATGAGAGACGGAAATCCAGCTTTGTCCCTATTTTGTATCACTTTGTGCTATGCTGTAGGCTTAATTTTAAAGAAAATTCCAGAATGTTTCTGTACCAAAGGATCACCAGAATAGATGAGCCCATAACTTTGTCAATATTAGCTAGCTATCCAATACTGGATGGTAGTTCAGGAGAAAAGGTCCTAGTATATCATTTCTGCATTTATCAGACACTGCGTGAAAATCAGTTATTTGAGAAAAAACTTTATTTGCAGAGGCAGAGCCACAAATCAATAAAGATCAGACTAAAAGTACTCTAGTTCTAAGGTGGCTAGTTCTTTTCTACTTCTTGGACATAACCTGACAACAGTTTAGGAAACAAGGAAGGAGCCATTATTATTTCAAAAACTATATCCAAGTTGCAGGAGCAAGTATTTGCCCACTTATGGTATGCACAGCCTATCCTAAACGTGAAAACACAAGAGGTCACAAACCTCAGCACTTTATGCCAAGCTCACCTGGTTTGTTGGCTGATTCAGAATAGGCAGTTTCTCCTCAATCTTATCAAGGCCCTTGCAGGCATAGGTATTGGCAACTGCAACTAGAAGAGTCACAAATGGGGAAAATGGTAATGTAACTGTATTGGTATAGGATAAACACACATTACTAGGCCCTAACCCTTTAGCCTTAAGAAAAGTGAGAATGTTGATCACTGTTTACCACAATATGTGCTTCCTGGTTCTTCTAGTTTACACAGTAAGAGGAAGCTAGACAGGTTGCTGGCAACTTTCTTCTATTACCAGGAACATGAGGGGTGCAGGAGCAGGAGGCCAGGTAGGAAGCTGGCTAAGAAACTTCTTCCTTGTTAACAGGCCCCCAAGGTTAAGGCCAAGAATAGTCAGGCTTCACCTGAACCCTGATTCAGGGAATAAGACATCTGAAAACACCTTCAAAATGAGCACTTCCATGCTAGTGTAACCCATACACTTAATTTAGCATGCAGCCCTGTATTTTGGGGTCAGGGGGCTCCACAGACATCAGTAGGAAAGAATATGCTAACAGCACCCTGGATCTCCCTAACAAGGCCTATAATTCAGTTCAAGCTTCCCCCAATGACCAAGCCAAGAACTAGTCCTCTGCATATCAAATTCATCTTGGAGGTAACAGAGTTGGAGTAACTAGTCTCAAAGTCCCTTACATAAGCATTTGGGTGAACAATTTATATCTTTATTCCAAAATAGTTCATGCTATGTGATGATATTGTGAGCCTGTATACTTTGGATGGATTGTACGCTGTGTGAACATATCTCAATAAAATTGCATTAGGAAAAAAAAAAGTAGTTCATGATGTGGAGAAACTGCAACCCTCATATGCTGCTGGTGGGAATATAAAATGGAAGACGCACTTTAAAAAGTTTTAAAGTTTCCCAAAAACTTAAACATAGAATTATCATATGACCCAGCAATTCCACTCCTAGGCATATACATAAGAGAACTGGAAACATGTTCACCCAAACACTTGTACATGAATATTCATAGTAGCATTACTCAAAGGAGTCAAAAAGTAGAAACCATCCAAATGGTTACCGACTGATAGATGAATAAATAGAATGTGGTCTATCCATCCAATACAATGTTACTCAATAACAAAAAATAATGAAGTAATGATATGATGCTACAACATGGAAGAACCTTGAAAACATTACGCTAAGTGAAAGAGGCCAGTCACAAAAGATCACATGTTGTATGACTCTAATTTTATGAAATGTCCAGGATAGGTAAATCTATAAAGACAGAAAGATTAGCAATCGCCTAGGGCTAAGGATAGTAGAGTTTGGGAGGCTATGAGGAATGCCTGCTAATAGGTATGAGATTTCTATTTGGGGTGATGAAAGTGTCCTCAATTGATTGTAGTAATGGCTGCACAGCTATTTGACAATACAAAAAACTACTGCTATGTCTACTCTAAAAGGGTGAATTGTGTGATATGGGAATTATATCTCAGTAAATGTTATTTTTTTTAAAGGCAGTTTGTGTACGCAGTATGGTTCCAGGGAGGTCGGTTATTTCAGTTTGCACACTGCATGCTCCCCTTATGCTCTCAGTTGCCATCACAGAAGCATGTCTAGGAGATTTTTTTTTTTTCTTTTTAAAGTATCCTGAATATCCGCCATGGCTATCAAGTAGACAAGGAGCGTTACCAGGCAGTTGTTAAGTAAAGGCAGTTAAGTGCCTCCGGGAAGGCTGAGGATCCCCTGGTGTTGCCACCTTGTGCGGGGCCCTTAGGCTGGTATTCACAAAATTCAAGTCAGCCCCAGGCTCGCCCTGGACCAGTCTCTTGGACTAAATCTTGAGGTGAAAATCAGAACTCACTTTGAGGCTCTAGCTTCTGGATGATGGGCAGAGCACTCGTCACAGCCACAGAGGTGATGGTCCTCACGCCCTTCTCTGCAATATCACACACAGACTTCAAGTAGGGATACTGATCCTTCGTGCTGACGTAAGCTGAGGACACCAGGTCATAAGTGGAGCTCACCAAGGGTAGGTTGGCCACCCTCATCACCACACTCTGCAGCCAAAGGAGGTGAGTGTTAATATATGAAAACACAGGTGGAGGGAAAGGAATCAAGAAACAGCTATTTAAAACTCATACCGGAGGTACACCAACTGCAACAGATGCCATTTTTCTTCCTGGTGAATGAAGGAATCTGCAGAAGAGAAATTTATTTTAGTTCAGGGGAACGAGACCCTCCCAGATTCATTCTCCAACTCAAGCAAATGCTAATATCAAGTACAGCAAAATTCAAAATGAGATCCACGAAGCCTTCTGCATTTCTTCTTCTGACCCTCTAACTCGCAGAGTTCCTCCCTGGGAAAGACCCTCCGCAGCAAGGTACCAGACTTCATATTTAAACTTTGAGTAGAAAAGAGGCTCAGCAGAGAAATGCAAAGTTGATATACTTGCCCTGTTTCTCTGCCAGGAATCCGGAAATGACCTTTAAAGGGCAATATCTGTTCACAAACCTGCTAACCAAGTTAAAGTCTATGTTAAGTCTAAAGAAAGATTTCAAACAGAAGATTTGTTAGTCAGCATTCCTCTGGGATTGCAGGGTCACCATTATCCCGTTGGAGTGCTTTAGAGGAATCTTAAACAGGCTTAGGGGAGCCAAAGCACAAGAGGAAGGAGGTGCTCTGAGGAACTGATAAAGCATCTGGCATGCTCTTAAATGTACATGAACTATCCCCAATCACCCACACCCGCTTACACACAAAACTGCCTCACTGCTAAGCAGCAGAACTGGGAAAGGAAAGAATCCGTACAGCCCAGGACACTATTTCCAGTCGATACAGTTCATCTTCCCTCGACCGAGGGTCCCAGTTCTACAAGAAATGCTTCTGAGCAAGAACGCATTTTTCTCCACAAAATGGCGTTAAGTCAGCCGCCAGCACCGAGAGCCCCGTTGTCACAGTGTATGCCGTGCAATTCTGCTCTAAGACGATTTTCTAACGAATTTCCCTTTAAATAATGTCTGTTCAGGACAAATGGAAACAGTTACGCAGCAACCATCCAGGCCAGCCCAAAGACACTGAACTACAGAAACGAAAAACTCAAAGAACAGAAAGCAAAGATCCAGGAAACCGTCCCTTCCTAGGCGGTGTCCGCGAGGGCGCATGTCCCGGGGTTAGAGACCAGTACTGAGACCTTACCCACGGAGCACAGAGCAACGCACTAGCCCCCAGCCCCCAGGCCCCAGGCCCCAGGCCCCAGCCTCCCGGAGCGCCGAAAGTCTGCCCTCTCTCTCCGCGCTGCTGGGGGATCCCGGACCAGTTCGCTGGCGCGAGGAAGGGGCGTGCACCCACCGACCCACAGGAGCGCAAAGGCGAGGGGCAGGCGAGTCCCGCACAGTTGGCTAAGGCAAGTCCGACAGCATTCAAACAGTGAGGGCGCCCGGGACCACCCGGCTATATACTGGGTCCCGCCCGCCCCTCCTCCGCGCCTCCGCAACACGTGACAGGCAGCCCAGACGCCTCCCCCCACCCCCCACGCGGGTTCTGGGTCAAAGCCTGAGTAGCGTCCGGGCACCTTCCACCCGCCCTGGGCCCGCCTTCCGTGGTGGGGTTCCCTGGCTCAGGGGTGGCTTCTTGTCTGGGTAAAGGGACACTGCTTGGGGTTGAGGGGTCCTCCCTGGCAGAAGGGGGTCCTGGCTCGGTGGGGGATCCGTGAGAGGCCGATGGCAAGTGTGGATGGCGTCCAGACTGGCTTTGGGATTTTGCAAAAGGGCAAGGGGGCGTGCGTACAAATTAACAC
Source organism: Tamandua tetradactyla (assembly GCF_023851605.1). NCBI lineage: Eukaryota > Metazoa > Chordata > Mammalia > Pilosa > Myrmecophagidae > Tamandua > Tamandua tetradactyla. The sequence continues at coordinate 77,958,576 of NC_135328.1, read as the reverse complement.
TAACCTGTTGATCAACATCAGTCCTCAGACTAGAACTGCCTTTCGGAAGTGGAAACAATGACCTGTAGGTTGTTTTTTTTTAGCTAACCATTAGCTTTTAAAGTTCTGTGAAATTCTAACCTCTATTTTGCGATAGCTGAGCTGTAAAGATATCTGTTATGCTGCTCTTTTGACTTTAAAGTCAATTTCTTAAACATAATTCTCATTTAAAGTTGGGTTGGAATTCCCAAGAAGAGCCTTAAAATACTGTTGGTCGGTCTCCTTTTTATTCTTAATAAGAATTCAGATCAAATCACTGCGGGTTCATGGCTGTCTACGCTTATTATGCAAGAAGACAAACATTTTTTTCGAATTGTGTGGGCTGTGCATTATTTTTAAAGAAATTTAAATCAGTCAACATCGGAGTCCCGGTTTTTTCTTGTGTAGAAAACACAGAACTTGGTTCGCAGGGGCTCGAACCAAGGTATCGGAGCAAATAAGTTGCGCCAGCACCTGGGGCCAGGTAAGCTTCCAGTGGGCTCATTTCCACGTGCTCGGCAGGAGATCTCGGCGAGAAGCGTAGTGCCTCACCACGTGAAGCTCTCGGCTGAGTGGGGGTATGAGGGGACTTGGGCGGGTAAATGAGAGAGCACTGTGCAAAGGGGGCAAGGGGAGCTGGCCCCTGGGGCTGCCGCGGGGTCCAGCACATTCAGAACCAGGAGCGACTACCCTGGAGCTTTGGAAGCCCTCAAAGGCATTCACCTCAATTATTAGTCAGTGTTGCATACACATACTGTTTAGCATATTTAAGTTCCAAACTGACCCATTAAAAATATATCTGTTATACGGGACTGAACTGATACATCTAGAGTTTGGAAAAAAACAAAACACATCTTTCACCCCTGGCAGCCATGTAATTCAAAAAAAAAATACAACACTAAAAACCATAAAGTAAGTGTTAAGAAGTCCTATAAAATTCTGTTTTTTTCCCATGTTGGTATCTTCAGTGCTTTTAAACATCAGATTCTTATTTTTCCTTTCTTTTTAGTGTTCCAGCTTTGTAAAGCAAATGTATGGTCTGCCTGTTGGTAAGTCCCCTCCCTGATGCAGGAAGGTACTGTATTTCGAGTCACTTGTTTTTTTAGCACTTATCTGATCTTTTATCTTGCATCAGAAGAATCTTGCCCTTTCACCTACAAAATGTCTCCTACTTTCCCCTTTTGTCTCTTAAACCTGTGAGTCACTTCCCCTCTGTAAGGTTGAGCAAGCTTTCTTTTGCTTTTTTTTGCACACTCACTGTGGCCTATGAAGTAGAGGGCCCAGGGACTAATCCTAAAAGTGAGATTCTCCCCATCCACAAAATATCAAGGATAAGTTCTGCTCTCCCACCTCTCCTTAGTCTTCATAGGACTGTGAGAACTTGGAGCTGATGGCAAGAATAACACCCAAGGTGGGATGTGTGCAATGAAGTAGTTGTGGGGAGTGCCAGGCCATTACTATCATGTGGGTCTACGTGAGGTTCTGGGAAGGTTTCACTTTTTGGTGGGTTTCCTCCAGGATTAGATTGACCCGGGTAGGTCGTGGCCTCCTGGGCTCTTAATGATCTGGCTCCTGCCTCTCCCACCAGTCTTCTCTCTGATGTCTACCTGCCTTGAACTTAAAGCTCCAGCCATGCAGACCAGTTTATAATCCCTCACACTCATCTTTGTGTAGGATTTCTATGTCATTCATTGCTTGATCTGTGTGTTCTCTGTCTTGTTCACCAAGTTTCTTCCTTCAAGACCTAAGACTGACGTCACCACTTCGAAGAGGCCCTTCCGACTCCCTCAGATAGAATTCATCACTCCAAGCGTCTCTGTTTTACCTTTTTATTTTATGCACACTTTTATTCTTGCTTTTATCATACAATATTAGTTTGCACATTCTTGCTTTTTGAGGTCAAGGAAGGTATTTTTTTCTTTTTATAACCCCTAGTACACATAATAAAGGTGGCACTTAATAGTCACTCAATAAATAGTTGTTGAAATGAATTTAATTTCAGTTTGTGAGTGACTTTTTTAAACTTTTTTATTAATTAAAAAAATAAACAAAACATTAAGATATCATTCCATTCTACATATACAATCAGTAATTCTTAATATCATCACATAGTTGCATATTCATCATTTCTTAGAACATTTGCATTGATTTAGAAAAAGAAATAAAAAGACAACAGAAAAAGAAATAAAACGATAACAGAGAAAAAAAAAGATTATACATACCATGCCCCTTACCCCTCGCTTTCATTTACCACTAGCATTTCAAACTAAATTTATTTTAACATTTGTTCCCCCTATTATTTATTTTTATTCCATATGTTCTACTCTTCTGTTGACATAGTAGCTAAAAGGTGCATCAGACACAAGGTTTTCACATTCACAGAGTCTCATTGTGAAAGTTATATCATTGTTCAATCATCATCAAGAAACATGGCTAGTGGAACACAGCTCTACATTTTCAGGCAGTTCCCTCCAGCCTCTCCGCTACATCTTGAACAACAAGGTGATATCTACTTAATGCATAAGAATAACCTCCAGGATAACCTCTCAACTCTGTTTGGAATCTCTCAGTCATTGACACTTAGTCTCATTTCACTCTTCCCCCTTTGGTCGAGAAGGTTCTCTCAATCCCTTGATGTTAATTCTCAGCTCATTCTAGGGTTTTTCTCAGTCCCTTGATGCTGAGTCTCAGCTCATTCCAGGGTCTCTGTCCCACATTGCCAGGAAGGTCCACATCCCTGGGAGTCATGTCCCATGCAGAGAGGGGGAGGGTGGTGAGACTGCTCGTCATGTTGGCTGGAGAGAGAGGCCACATCTGAGCAACAAAAGAGGCTCTCTTGGGGGTGACTCTTAGGCCTAAATTTTAAGTAGACTTAACCTATCCTTTGTGGGGTTAAGTTTCATATGAACAAACCCCAAGCCTGGGGGCTCAGCCTATAGCTTTGGTTGACCACACTGCTTGTGAGAATATCAAGAATTCAACTTGGGGAAGTTGAATTTCTCCCCACTCTCAACCATTCCCCGAAGGGGCTTGCAAATACTTTTCCAGTCACTGATCAAATCACTCTGGGATTCATTGCGGCATCACTCTGGACAAACCAAGAAAATCTCATGTCCTACCTGAGATTCCAAGTACTTATGACATTTAATCAAACTATCTACATGAGTTATATTAGGAAATGCTCTAATCAAAATATAAATTTTGTAACAAATAAACGTTTTTTGCTTTAGTCTCACACATAAGGTGACATTTTAAAGTATTAATTATCTTCTATTTTCAGTACCCTGCAATAATGACATTCCTTTGTTCTTCCTCATGCAAAAACATTTTAAAAATTTGTACATTGTACATTTCACTATTATTATACACTCTAGGCATTCCTAGATTATACCATCTCAATCTTTACCGTCTGTCTTTCTTTCTGATTTCATTTATGTTCCCAGCCCTCCTCCCTCTATCATTCTCACATGCAGCTTCATTCAGTGTTTTAACATAATTACATTATAGTTAGGTAGTATTGTGCTGTCCATTTCTGAGTTTTTATATTCAGTCCTGTTGCACAATCTGTATCCCTTTAGCTCCAATTACCCAATATCTCACCCTATGTCTATCTCCTGATGGTCTCTGTTACCAAGGAAATATTCCAAGTTTATTCACTAATGTCAGTTCATATCAGTGAGACCATACAGTATTTGTACTTTTGTTTCTGGCTAATCACACTCAGCATAATGTCCTTAAGGTCCATTCTTGTTGCTACATACTTCATAACTTTATTCTGTCTTACAGCTGCATAATATTCCATCTTATGTAAATGTCACAGTTTGTTTAGGCAACTGTTGATGGCCATTTTGGCTGTTTCCATCTCTTGGTAATTGTTAATAATGCTGCTATAAATATTGGTGTGTAAATGTCCATTTGTGTCCTTGGCCTCGTGTCCTTTGAGTAGAGACAGCATATACATGGGTCCTGTTTTTTAATCCATTCTGCCAGACTCTTTGATTGGAGAGTTTAATCCATTAACATTCAGTGTTATTACTGCATGGGTAGTACTTTCTTCTACTATTTTGCCTTCCAGATTTTACATGTCATATCTAATTTTCCTTCTTTTTACCTTTACTCATAGTCTTCCTTTCTACATTCTTCTCCACACCTCTCTCTTCTGTCTTCGTATCTGTCTCTAGTGTTCCCTTTAGTATTTCTTGCAGAACTGGTCTCTTGGTCACAAATTCTCTCAGTGATTTTTTTGTCTGAAAATGTTTTAATTTCTCCCTCATTTTTGAAGGACAGTTTTGCTGGATATAGAATTCTTGGTTGGCAGTTTTTCTCTTTTAATAATTTAAATATATTATCCCACTGTCTTCTCGCCTCCATGATTTCTGCTGAGAGATCTGCGCATAGTCTTATTGGGCCTCCCTTGTATGTGATGGATTGCTTTTCTCTTGCTGCTTTCAAGATCCTCTCTTTCTCTTTGACCTCTGACATTCTGATTATTAAATGTCTTGGAGTATGTCTATTTGAATCTATTCTCTTTGGGGTACGCTGCACTTCTTGGATCTGTAATTTTAAGTCTTTCATAAGAGTTAGGAAATTTTCAGTGATAATTTCCTCCATTAGTTTTTCTCCTCCTTTTCCCTTCTCTTCTCCTTCTGGGACACCCACAACACGTATATTTGTGCACTTCATATTGTCTTTCAATTCCCTGAGTCCCTGCTCATATTTTTCCATTTTTTTTCCCTATAGTTTCTGTTTCTTGTCGAATTTCAGATGTTCCGTCCTCCAGTTTTGAAATCCTATGTTCTGTCTCTCGAAATCTACCATTGTAGGTTTCCATTGTTTTTTTCATCTCTTCTACTGTGTCTTTCATTCCCATAAGTTCTGTGATTTGTTTTTTCAGACTTTCAGTTTCTTTTTTTTGTTCTTTCCTTGCCTTCTTTATATCCTCTGTCAATTCATTGATTCGGTTTTTGATGAGGTTTTCCATGTCTATTCTTACATTCTGAATTAATTTTTTCAGCTCCTGTATGTCATTTGAATTGTTGGTTTGTTCCTTTGACTGGGCCATATCTTCAATTTTCCTAGTGTGATTTGTTATTTTTTGCTGGTGTCTAGGCATTTAATTACCTTAATTAGTTTATTCTGGAGATTGCTTTCACTTCTTTTATCTAGGGTTTTCTTGCTGGATGGATTTGTTGTCTATCTGTTCTTTGACATTCCCTTCAGCTTTATCTGGACCTTTAGCTTAGTTCTGTTTAACAGAGGAGAATTTTTCAGTTCTTGTTTTCTTGTTTCTTACCCTGCTTGTGTGGTGCCTTCACCCACACATACCCTTAGGAGGGTCTACTTAGATATTATATACCCCAGCCAGATTTTCCCAGACCAAACTGGCCTCCTATCAGGAGGAAAGAGTCACCTGCGTCGGTTTTCCCTGAGGATGAGACCCTCAGGAAAGTTGAAAGACTTTCCTGTGAAGTCTCTGGACTCTGTTTTTCTTATCCTGCCCTGTGTGTGGCGCTTGTCTGACTGCAGGTCCCACCAGCATAAGATGATGGGGTACCTTTAACTTTGGCAGACTCTCCCTGCTGGGGGCATGGTGGAGACAGAGGAGAGGTTGTAGGCTGGTTTTAATGGGTTCAAATTACCAAGCCCTGGTGTCTGAATTCCTTGATGGAGGGATTCCACCTGAGTTGGGCTTCACCCCTCCCCTGGGGAAGGCACAGGCTCCAGACAAGCCCCCAAAAGAGCTCACTTCTGCCTATGCCTGGGGCAGTTGCAGCCTGAAAAGGCCTGCCACTGTATCCAGAGGCAGTCAAGCCTTTGTAGATACACAGCCACAAAAACCTCTGTTTCCTTCTTTTTCTTTTCCCCTTTTTCTGTCAGTCCTGCCCCCTTGGCGCCGGGGCAAAAATGAGCAACCTCTGCTTTGATCAGGTTCAGCTAAGCTGGGGGCCTATTTTTAGTAGTCAGAATTTGTTAATTAGTTCCACAATTGGCGTTTGATTGTGCCCAGTCTCTGCTGCTAGTAAAGTCCTTTCCTTTCCCCTCTGGGAAGCAGCCTGTGGGGGAGGGGCGCTGGCTACCGCAGCTTTGGGAACTCATGGTTCTGGGCGGTGCTTGCAGCCAGTCCAGCTGGTCCAGACTGGGGTATGCTGTGTGTCTGGTCACTGACGTGGCCCCAGGAGCTGTTCTGTATTGTTTCTGGTTATTTAGTAGTTGTTCTGGAGGATGAACTGAAACGCGCACGTTGTTAAGCCGCCATCTTGACCTGGTGTGAGTGACTTTTTTATAAATATCATTTTATTATTTCTTAAAATTCACTCGTGATAAAAAAAAATTCTCTTAGGTCATCAAGATAGCCAGTCGTATCTAACACCTGACCTATGTAAATGCTTTGCAACAGTATTTCTCAAACATCAACAAACCAGTATATTAGAAATGCAAGTTCTTAGGCTCTTTCCCAATCTAGTAAAACAGAAACTTGGGCCCAGCAATCTGTGTCTTTCAGGTGATTCTAGTTGTCTCTAAAGTTTGAGAACAACTGTTTCTTACAGAACTGTTTTTTCATTGTGTGGCCTGGGCACTAGTGCATCAAAATTACCTCGGGTTCTTTGAAACATCCTGCCCCTACCCTAGACCTTCCTAATCAGGATCCACAGGGGGTGGGGCTGAGGAAACCTGCATTTTTAACAATACCCCTTTTGAGGACCACTCTGCCCTTGACAAAGTTCTTTTGTTTGTTGCTCATATCTGAACCTCACCACTGTCTGGAAATTTGGTGGGAGCGGGGATTGTTATTTCCACTTTAAGAGGAACGATCTTAGAGAAGTTCAGTGATTTTCCCACACTCTGCAACTAAGCAGCAGACTAGGCTGGACAAATTCCAGGGCCTTGATCCTGGACTAGTTATCTAATTTCTCTTTGCTTTAGTTTCGTAAAGGGGAGATAATAATATTTCATCATGATGTAGGTGAAGGGTATATGGGTGATCATTGTCATTGTACTATTCTTTGAACTTTTCTTGGTGGGTTTAAAATGTTTCAAAATGAAAACTTGAGAATATTTTATAGTGATGAGAGTAAACAGGCACAATGCATGCAATGTAATTTACATTACGTGTAATATAAATGAAAGAAACTAGATCTAAGTACATCATACAAAACCTAAGCAAACTAAGTTCTGGTGTTAGAAGTCAGGATGGTAGTTGCTTATGGGGGGCTGGTGACTGAAAGGGACTACAATGGACCTTTGGGGTACTGGCAATTTTGTTTCTTGTTGTGAGTGCTAATAATATGCATGCTCTTTTTTGTGAAAATTCATTAAGCTATATATATTTATTATACACACAGTTTTCTGTATGCATGTTATACGTCCATGAAAAGTTGAGGAAAAATAAAATTATCCTTATTTCTTAAGGGTTTTGTGAGGATTGAATGACTAGTACCAGGTATGTAGTAGTGTATTGTTAATATTTTCCAACCACACTCCAGGGCCTTGTTACCCAAGAAAGCGTTGTTAACTATTCAGCTGAAGAGAGCTCAAGATTACAAGGAAAACTTAGAAGGGACTAGAAGGGACCAGCAATATCTGAGACCCTACTCAGTCTTCTTCCCAGGACTACAAAGTATAGGAGACCATGTTGACATAGCCACATTTCCTAGGGATCTCAGCAAGTCAACTTTGTTTGGGTTTGGTGTCAATATTATTGAATTCTGTAATACTAAAATAGCAAGAAAAAGAGCTGGCAGTGGAGTTTTCTCTTCCAGAAGCAGAGCAACTGCCTCCCTTTTCCCCCCATCATTTCTCTTTCCTCACTCATAAACACTATGTGCTCCAGACCCATGAACCCACATCCTTCCTCCATACATGCTCACTCTGGATACACTGTTTTCTCTTTCTGAAACCATGACCCATCTAGCAAAGTCTACTTATTCTTTATGACTCAGCTCTTTGCCTCTGTGAGGCCCTCTCCAGCCTCACGTTCACAAAATAGTAAGTGGTAGACCTGTGCTTTATAGCAGGTAGGTCTGACTCAAGAATCTACAGTTTACCACTACTTGGTGTGTACTCTTGGGCAATACCCTTGACCTTCTTAGGCCTCATATATTGCCTGTAAGATGAAGGAACTGGACTAGGTGACATTTAGGGTTCCTTTCAGTTGTATGAAAGTCATCCAAAAAAAAACAATACCTTACATTGTATTTGGCTTTACAATGTCCTTTCCGCATACATTATCTCAAGCCAGACAAGAGACTTTTGCTATTTCCTTGTCACAAGACCAGTCCATCCAAATATAGCAGAGATAAGATTGCTCTGCTCACTTCTTTTTTTCACGGGAATTAAAATGAGATAGAACTACCTTTCTCATGTACCAGAGACCAAGATAATGGGTCACAGATAATAGGTCATGAGGTCAGATGATTTCTGTGTTGACCAGTTCAAACTCCAATCTGGTCACTGTAAAAGTATATACAAATTAAAAAAGAAAAAAGAAAAAATTTCCCTGGTACATAAAGGAAAAGAAACACTCCACTTTTAAGAACATTTTCTTTAGAAAACTTATTATAAATTCTTCTTCTGCCCCTTTGAGATGTATGTAAATCTTTTTAGAAGCTAAAAAAGCCTCTTGACATAACCCAGGTATGTTTTCTTCAAGGATCTGGGAGCCATCTCTTTGAAATACAATCATCAAAGAAATAGCACCCCTGTCTCCCAGTTTCTGTGGAGGTAGGAGCCTAACTTCAGTGGGTACCTGGTTCCAAGTAGCAAACTAACTCCTATCATTAAAGATATGAGAAGTGTAGTTTTCCTTTGGATAAAGGTAATTAGCTAACACAAATCATCACCCAACTGCCAGGTGAATTTAGGATGAACTATATGTGACAAAGAGTGCTGTCCAGTTCTCTTACTTGTGTAAGGACGTGTATGTTGTGTTGAATCTGTTGGCAATATAAAGGAGTGAGTGTCCCGTCTTTGCACTCTCTTTAGCAGATTGCCTGTGATCTGCGTCACATTCTGACTTAATTCAATAATGAAGCTGTTTTCCTTCCCTTCTACTTTTGTGGATACATTTTCTGGGTTGGCGGATTTTGTTCCTGGATAGGAACTTATGATTTACAAGAGGCTCTAACAACATTGGCAATAATAATTTCTTGGATGACCCAACTATTCCACATTACTACTCACCCCATCTCACTCCTCTGCCTGCCTCTCTTCCTTTGTTCCCCCTCCAGATACCATGGAGAGGAAAAGGCAAGACCTCTTTCACGTGAACTTCATCTTGACTTTGTTTCCAAACAGAACAACCTCCTTCCTCCCATCTGACCTGCATGTCCTTTAGTTGCCATGTTCCCCTTCCCTTCTTCATCTGAAATAGGTAACTCAAGTACCTATGTGTGGTTCTTGGATCACCTGCATCAGTAAAACATTTAAGAGAATAGATTTCATAAAAATTTAAATCTATTTCTCATTTCTAGTCTGTCTCCTCCATCTTGTACCTATAGTGAGCGTAGTATTGGACTCTCATAATATGAAATTATCCTCGGCTATCACAATTTTATACTCTTCAAATGAATGCAATCATTAAATAAATACATAATTGTAGCTTACTTTCTGTTATTTATTTATATTCAACTTATACCCTGCCACACACAAAGGATTTAAAATTGTCTAAAAAATCCATAGCCTATAGAAAGAATAAATTTTAAATACGTAAGAAAAAGAAAGCAAAGAGAAAATGAAAGTAAGCTTATTGTTCTTATATTATAATTATCACATCACGAAATTAATATTCACAATAGGAGAAACTCAGTGATTCAACAACAATAAAGAAAGAACCCCGGAAATAGTAATCTACTGTATGAAAATAAGGGTGCTGGGTAGGAACTTATGATTTACAAGAGGCTCTTTTGTAGCTTTTTTACTGAAGTATGATGTAGTAGAAAAAAAAAACATTGACTTTGATATCAGAGGCCCAGGTTTGAATCTATGGTGATAATAATACCTAACTCAAAGGATTATTGTGCAGAAAAATAAGATTATGTGTGTGAGACCCCAAACACAGTGCCAGGCAAATAGCAGGTTTATAGACAATGTTATTTCCTTTCTATTTTTAATTTTGCTTTTTCACAGAAAAATAGAACTAAGATTTAGGTTATGTGAATTGTAGAATTTTAGAGTAGAAAGAGACTTTATTGATGATCCTATCTAATGAGTCTCCTTAGGCTTCTGTGTACATGAGAATGGAGGGGGCACCTAATAAAAATGCAGATTGTAGGGCCTCATCCCTAGAGATTCTGATCTATCACATCTAAATCACAGCCCAGAAATGTTTAAAAAGTAACCCAGGTCATTCTGATGCAGGTGATCCAAGAACCACACACTAAGAAACAATGAATTGGAGCCACACTCTTTTCTTTTTTTACAGAAAAATCATGCGTAAAATACAGAGTCCCCCATATACTACCCTATTAATACCTTGCATTAGGGTGTACCTTTATTACAATTCATGAAAGAACATTTTAATAATTTTACTATTAATTATAGTCCAGGGTTCACTGTGTTAAGTCCTATGTTTTTATTTCATTTTTGTCCTATTAACATATACAACCTAAAAGTTCCCCCTTTTAACCATATACAAATATGTAATTCAGTGCTGTCGATTACGTTTACAATGATGTGCCACCATCACCACCATCCACTACCAGGACTTTACCATCACCCCAAACAGAAACTCTACAGTTTAAGTATTAACTCCCCAGTCCCATTCCCTAGCTCCACCCCGGCCCCTGGTGACCTGTATTCTAGTGTCTGCCTCTATGAATTTGTTTATGTTGATTATTTCATGTCAGTGAGATCAAACAATATCTGTCCTTTTGTGTCTAACCCATATCACTCAACATTATGTCTTTAATGTTCACCTATGTTGTTGCATGTTTCAGAATTTTATTTCCTTTCATGATTGAATAACATTCCATTGTCTGCGTATAACACATTTTATTTCTCCATTCATCTGTTGACTGACACTTTTCTATCTTTTAGCAATTGTGAAAGATGCTGCTATGAATATCAGAGTACAAATACCTGTACAAAAGTTTTTTATTTAAACAGGGGTGCAAAGCAGCTGAAACATTTGTCTAAGTGACCACAGCTGTCAGAGGTGAACCGGGAGCCCGAGGTACCTGATTCCATGGCCTTCCCACCATGCTGCGTTGCTTCAGCAACATATACAGAAAACACAACTCCATGATAAATCTAGTCCATCAAATCATTTCTTACAAAAAGAATTGCCCTTTATGATAATACACATTTATTAACTTAAACTCTAACTCATGCTTCTTGGGCAACTCGAGCTTACAAATCCTAATGACTCTAAGAAACATGGACTTTTGGGTTACTGCCTTCGAAAAAGACGTTGCACGATGAGTGGTCTTTTTCTTGAGTGACCTAAGCAGCCCAGTCAGGAGGCCACAGTCCACTGGGCATTCAGGACGCTGACAATCAGAACCTGACCACTGGAAAACCAGAGGGGGCAAAGTGTTTTCTGACACCCCCTTCCCCCACGCCTATTTTTTTAGCCCCCTTCCTCCTCCTTAAATAATCCTTTCTTTTGGTGCACTCATCTTGTCCTTGTCTGCTCTGAGTCTCCCTCTCTGCAATTTCCTTGCCTGGACACCCCAATCTTAAGAAGCCTGTGCTCCCAACTTCAACTGAAAAAGCCAAAAGGCTTTTTTAGAAGAATTCAAACCAAAATGATAAAGACGATTTTATTAAGACCCCTCTACTAGGGGAATTTGCGAGTTAATAAAAATATTTATTTAATTTACAAAATACACCCAGAGTAGGAAGGGTACGTTGTTTCTATTCTACATTCTTACTCAGAGAGATTAAAGTCACTTGTCCAAGGCTACGTAGACTATAAGTGGTAGATCTTGATCAAAGGTTCTGTTCCACAGTCGTTTAGGCTAAAGTCTTTCAGCTTAGATCACATTGTCTATGTAGGATAAGTGTCTAAAGGTCCCTAGTGAGTGAGTGTTGAGTGAATGTTGAAATAAAGAACAAGTGGGAGTGACATAGTGTGAAAGAAGGGAGGGAGGGAGGAAGGTGAGGAGTATTTCCTTAGGGAACCAGAAAGAAATTGTTCTTTGTAAATGTAGAAGTGGAGAAGATAGCTATACAAAGCTAAGAAAGCTCCCCTTCCCCAAGCACACACACTCATCTCTAGTACACTACTTGTGCTTCAGCTGCCAAAAACATCAGGCCTGTAGATAATTTACTTCCTCTTTTTTTTGCTTTTACCTAAGAATTAAGAATCACAGTCAGGTCATTTTAATTTTGGGCCACGAAACCCAGAGGAGAACCCTAGAATTTTGGAGTAGGAAGAGACCCTATTGATTATCTTACCCAGTAGGTCCCTAAGTGTTTCTCTGTGCCTAGGAATGGCCTGGGCCCTGGATCTTTAGCCAAGAGAACAGCCTTCTCTGGGATGGCAGCTTTAGCAGGGCTATGGCCACCTTTGGAAAGTCTTCTTTTAGCCTGGCTTCATTTTATGAAGATGCCCCATCCTTCCATTTCTCCGAGTCCTCTTGTTGGTTGAGAGCCAGGTGGGAAGTGGGGAGGAGGGTTGTTTTCTTAATGGGTTTTTTTTTTGCTGTTTTTTTTATGGGAGGAGGGGTTTTGTTTGTTTGTTTGTTTATTTATACTAAGTTTGAAAAGATGACTGCACCAAAGTTTTAGGCATGACTTAACCATTTTATTCAATGTCTCCTTCAACTTTCCAGCTCTGGAATTGCATTTGACAAAGATTCTTCTCCAAAGTTGAATCTGACAAGGCTAGTATTAGCAGTCCTCATTACTCAAGAAACAAATGAGGAAGGTAGGGGAAACATGGCTTTACCAACCAATATTAGTGCCATTTCCAGAATTATCCACTCTCTGAACTGGTGGAGTGAAACTCTCAAGGACAAGATCAACTGTTATCATTCCAGGATAAGTCATTCTTTTTATCTGAACCAATTAATCAAAGTATAATATTTGATTCAATATTATAGTAAAGAAAAATCCCCAAACCATCACTGAGTAAAGAGAGAGGGCTACAAAATGATCTCCAAAGTTTAGCAGACACCCAGAACCATACTACTGTAAATGTTAAAAAAAAAGTTAAAAAAAACACAAATTCAGAGTTTATTTAAATTTTAAGGCTATACTGGTATTGAGCAAGCTTGATGTCATTTTAAAAATATATATTTTTGTTGATAAAACTTAACATACAAACATACAAACATTCCATACATGGTGTACATCAATGGCTCACAATATCATCACATAGTTGTGTATTCATCACCATGATCTTTTTTGAACATTTGCATTGCTCCAGAAAAAGAAAGAAAAAAGAAAAAACTCATACATACCATACTCCTTACACTTCCCTCTCATTGACCACTTATATTTCCATCTACTCAATTTATTTTAACCTTTGTTCTCTCTATTTATTTTTTATCCATATTTTTTACTCATCTGTGCATACCCTAGATAAAAGGACCATCAGACATAAGGTTTCACAAACACACAGTCACACTGTAAAAGTTCTATCATTATGCAGTCATCTTCAAGAAACAAGGCTACTGGAACACAGTGCTACAGTTTCAGGTATTTCCCTCTAGCCACTCCAGTACACCATAAACTAAAAAGGGGCTATCTATAAAATGCATAAGAATAACCTCCAGGATAACCTCTTAACTCTGAAATCTCTCAGCCACTGAAACTTTATTTTGTCTCATTTCTCTTTCCCCTTTTGATCAAAAAGGCTTTCTCAATCCCTTGATGCCCAGTCCCAGCTCATCCCAAGATTTCAGTCCCACTTTGCCAGGGAGATTTACACCCCTGGGAGTCATGTCCTATGTAGGAGGGGAAGGTAGTGAGTTCACTTGCCTTATCAATTTAAAGAGAGAGGCCACATCTGAGCAACAAAAGAATTTCTCTGGGGGTGACTCTTGGGCCTAATTTTAAGTAGGCTTAACCTGTCCTTTGCAGGAATAAATTTCAAAGGGGCAAACCTCAAGACCGAGGGTTGATGTCATTTTGCATGTGTATATTCAGCAAAAAGGGAAATTATAAAGAAAAGTCACTTGTGAGTTACTCTACATTTTAAATTAACATGTTTGACATTAACACTTGGAATCAGAACATGCCTTCAATAACATGGACTCTAAAAAGCAAACCAAAGGGTCAATTCAAGTCACAGGTCAAGAATCACAAGAGAAGTGCCTCTTGGAAGAGAAGTGATCATTATTCAATTTTCCAAGTGAAACTTCTCTGTAAACATCTGTCAGATGCTAAAAATACAAACTTACAAACTATCATCATAGAAGTTATTTTAAGCAATAAGTTTAAAAACTGGGAGCAGAAATTGTGCCTCAAAAAGCATAGGGCTTAGTCTCTGCAGGTGGGTTTCCCAGGCCAGGTCCCCACCTGCCCAGCCCCTTCTCCCATCTCCATCCATAGTGAAACCAAAGGGTCTCCAAGGCTCTTCTGCTACGACCACGACCACATGGGGCTGAGAAGAGGAGGAGAGCCCCTGCTCTCACCCAAACTACCACCTTCTGCCTCCCTAGGGGAGGCAGGCAGCAGTGGCACAGTGGGCGTCCTCCCCTACCTGCAGCTCAGCGTCTGAAGATCCTGAAGATGTGCAACATGACCAGCCCTGCTACTGTGTCGTTTATCCATTGCGGGCTGTTCAGTGGGTTTTCAAGCATGTCTTCAAGCATTCAAGCATCCTGGGGTTGGTCAGATCCAGTGGGAAGATAGGGTTAACCTGGATGGCTTGGAAGAGGGGACTGTGGGAGCCAATGCTTTGCTAGGCTCCTCCTAGGGAGAAGCTTCTGGTTCCCAAGAGCCAGTTGCAGGTAGTGTTCACTCTGAGGGCATCAATCGCTCCTTTTCTTGACATCGTTTTTTTTTGAAATTTTTATTAATAAAACCAATCAACATACAATATGAACATTTTCTTTTTTTCATCACATAGTTGTATATTCATCATCATGATCATTTCTTAGAACATTTGCATCAATTCAGAAAAAGAAATCAAAAGAAGACAGAAAAAAAAATTCATGCATACCGTACCGCTTACTCCTCCCTTTCATTGATCACTAGCATTTCAATCTACTAAATTTATTTTAACATTTGTTCCCCCTATTATTTATTTATTTTTAATCCATATGTTTTATTCATCTGTCCATAAGTTAGATAAAAGAAGCATCAGACACAAGGTTTTCACAATCACACAGACACACTGCAAAAGCTGTATCGATATACAATCATCTTCAAGAAACATGACTACTGGAACACAGCTCTACATTTTCAGTCAGTTCCTTCCAGCCTCCCCATTACACCTCAACTAAAAACCTGATATCTAATATCATAGATAGTATTGTGATATTTACTAACACAGATAGTATAGTATTGACTTAAATTTCATACATATAATACAGACAGATTATTTAATCCCTCTTCCTGCTCTACAACCTCTGGCATAATTTCTGCTTCTCAAAGGTGATCAGTAAGGATTCTCAAAACCGTCTTCGCAGAGATGAGAAGAAACCACATGACACTTAGTTTGATGCATGTTTTAGATAAGGAGGAGAGATATGGGGAGAGAGAAGATGTTGGAAACAAATATAATTTTTATTGAAGTATCATTTTGTTTTTGATCAATGAAGACAGTGACCTTACCATAAAACCTTTTTTATTATAAAAGTAATACATGAAAAAGTAATACATTTATTGAAGAAAACATTTTAAATATGGATGTGAAGAAAAACTAATCATTGATAACTCTACTGTTGATATTTTGGATGATTTATTATCATAAAAATGGATTCCATTATGGATATAATTCTGTAGCTTGCCTTTTTTCACTAAACATGCCATGGTCATTAAATATTTGGCAGCTGCATGACTACGTTGACTGTTTAGCCAGACACCCAGGTGACTTCAATTTCAGCAGCATGACTCTTAAATTGAATATATCTGTCTGAAGACAAAAGGCTTACAAACTCCCCAAGGGGGTGAAGAAACAATCTTGGGCTACAATTTAAAAGATAGAAATGTTATAGTTTATTTAAGGATCAAGCTAAATCAGTATTAATCAAGGTCCATGGATTTTGTTCTGTGGATCAATTTCTAGCTCTTTTTAAAAACCCAACCTTAAAAAAATACAATCAATGCAAGCTAGGGTCTATAGTTAACACTAACTTTGTAATATGCTTCCAGTGAAGGTAACAAAGGCAATATACCAAAACTAAATGTCAAGAAGCAGGGGATACAGGGGAGGGATATGGGATTATTTGTGAAGAAATGGAAATATCCTCGAATAGATTGTGGTGGCAAAAGCAGGACTGTGATTATACTGGGAAACACTGATTTTTTTTTTATTTAAGGGTTGGATTGTATGATGTGTGAATAAAACTGTTTAAAAATGAATAGAGACTGGCCCCTCTAGATTTAAGGACTTATTTGGTCCAGGGACCCATCTAGAAGTTGTAGGTTTCTGGATGATGGTTTGGTAGCCCATGACAAACTCTGTCCGGTAACTACTTGTTGAAGAGTGCTTTGAAAGCTACTGCTTTTTTCTTTCTTTGCTTTGTATATTTGTTATATTATACAATAAAAAAAACTTTAGAAAGAAAATGAACAGACAGATACAAGTGCTGGAGAAACTGTGGAGAAAGAGATGTACCCAGTCACAGTGGGTAGGGAAGCAGAGTGGTGCAGCTCCTCTGCAGAGCAGTGTGGTGGCTCCACAGGAAGGTAGGGGTGAGGTTGCTATGTGATCCTGCAACCACATTGCTAGGCATATACTTGGAGGACCTGAGAATGGGGACATGAATGGGCATTTGCACACTAGTGTTTATGGTGGCAGTGTTTGAGTTTGCAATGGACAGAGGTGGCCTAAGGGTACATCTACTGAGGAATGGAAGTAGGGACTATGATGTATACATACTACTAAGCACCTGCAAGAAGGAATGAAGTTGTGAGACATGCAACTAGGTGAATGAACCTTGAGGACAGTATGTTGAATGAAATGTCAGAAGCAAAAAGACAATTATTATCATGCCTCATTCATATGGACTATTCTAGTTTGCCAGCTGCCAGAAAGCAATATACCAGAAACGGAATGGCTTTTAAAAGGGGAATTTAATAAGTTGCTAGTTTACAGTTCTAAGGCCGAGAAAATGTCCCAATTAAACAAGCCTACAGAAAATTCCAATCTAAGGCATCCAGGGAAAGATACCTTGGTTCAAGAAGGCTGATGAAGTTCAGGGTTTCTCTCTCAAGTGAGAAGGCATGTGGCAAACACAGTCAGGGCTTCTCCCTCAGCTGGAAGGGCACATGGCGAACACGGTGTCATCTGCTAGCTTTCTCTCCTGGTTTCCAGTTTCATGAAGCTACCCGGGAGGCATTTTCCTTCATCTTCAAAAGTCACTGGCTCATGGACTCTCTGCTTCCTGGTGCCGCAGCATTCTCTGCTCTCTCCGAATCTCTTTCATTCTCCAAAATGTTTCCTCTTTTATAGGACTCCAGAAACTTATCAGGACCCACCCAAATGGGTGGAGACATGTCATCACCTAATCCAGCTTAACAACCACTCTTGATTAAATCACATCTCCAGGGAGATGATCTGATTACAGTTTCAAACATACAGTATTGAATAGGGATTATTCTGACTTTATGAAATGGGATTGAGATTAAAACATGGCTTTTCTAGGGGACATACGTCCTTTCAAACCAGCACATGGACTAACTATAATGTACAAATTCAGAGAATTGAAATCAACAGCATAGGTTATCAGGTTAAGGCCTATTACAAAGTTTTCTACATTGTAAGCTTTTACAACAGTCACATCTATTCCAGAGTGTAACTGTTATTTCTAAATTCTGAGATGCTGACTATTTGTGTATAACCTGATCATGCCCTGGAATTTCGGATGACATCTGAGACTCAGAGTTAGAGCTCTGAAGCTATGAAAGTCAGCATTATCCCATGCAGTAACTGCTAAAAAAGTTGAAAAGTGATCGGATTTCAACTAGAGATATGAATGAAGCTGATCTGGATAGGACAAAGGTAAATCACAGACAAAGGAAGATATGGTCTATATTTTAAAACTTCAACTCCTGTGTACAACCAAAGGAAGAGATGTTTATTTGATGCAAAATTTATAGTTTGGTAGCATATTATCTAAATTTAACTTGTATAGTCAATATATTCAAACATCACAATTACATGGAATCTTGAATAAGGAGATCTTGTTGTTTGTACAGGTTAGTATTTTGACCCTGATATATCCCAAAGTAATTTCGGCAGAAAATAAAAAAGTATTTGCAATGTCCTCTTGGGGAACTGGGAAGAAATATTAAACTTCCCTATCTGGGGAATTACTGATATTTTTGCAATCAGTGGGGACAACCATTTCAATAGATTGAGCCCTTGATCTTGGGGTTTGCCCCCATGAAACTAATTTCTGCAAAGGAGCAGCTAAACCTTCTTATAATTATGCCTAAGAGTCACCCCCAGAAAACTTCTTTTGTTGCTCAGATATGTCCTTTCTCTCTAAGCCAACTTGCCAGTTAACTCACTGCCCTCTCTCCTATGTGGGACATGACTCCCAGGGGTATAAATCTCCCTGATGACATGGGAAACGACTCCAGGGATGTGCCAGGACCTGGAATCATAGAACTGAGAAAGCCTTCTTGATCAAAAGAGAAATGAAACAAAACAATGTTTCAGTGGCTGACAGATTTCAAACAGAGTTGAGAGGTTATCCTGGAGGTTATTCTTATGATTATATACAAATTCCTTTTTAGTTTATGGTGTATTGGAGTGGCTAGAGGGAAATACCTGAAACTGTTGAGCTGTATTCCAGTAGCCTTGACTGTTGAAGACAATTGTATAACTATATAGCTTTTACAGTGTAACCATGTGATTGCGAAAACCTTGTGGCTGATGCTCCCTTTATCCAGGATATACAGATGAGTAAAAAAAATAAGGACAAAAAATAAAAATAATGAGGTGGGATAAGGGGTAAAAAAGTTGGGTAGATTGCAATACTAGTGGTCAATGAGGGGGGTAAGTTGTATGGGATGTATGGGTTTTTTCTTTTTATTTCTTTTTCTGGAGTGATGCAAATGTTCTAAAAATGATCATGGTGATGAATACACCACTATGTGTATTCATTCAACTATGTGTGAGCCACTGAATTGTATACTTTGGACAGACTATATGGTACTTGAAGATATCTCAATTGAAAAAAAAAACAAACCTAACCCCAAAAGGCTAAGTTTAAAAAAGCCACTTGATTGTGTGTGGTTTAAATAACCAAAGTAAACTAGCTTTATCTGCTTCCCAACTTGTTATGAATAGAACTCATTTTCATACTTTCGTAAAGAAATGAATAGTTATTTCTAAATTGAAATGAAAGGAGAAAGGAAAACCTTCTTGTATACATATGTTACCAGACAAAGACCATGAATTCTTTTGCCCAGCACACTCAATAACCAATTCCTGGGACACTGGGGTTTCAAAGAGAGAAAGAGTTTATTACTAGGCATGTTGTAGGAGAGCAGATAATCTATTGGACCAAAATCTTTCTCTCTGAACTGCAGTAAGCCTGATAGTTTTATTAGAGTAAAAGATGGTCAGGGTTTAGGATAATAAGCACAACAGTCCCAGATGATATAATTAGAGGTGATCTAATTATTGGGCACATGCAGATTTATTACATGCTTAGTCACAGGATGTATATAAGAAGATGGCAGCCTTGATAAGATGATCAGCATGATTTTCTGTATTATAATGAGGTATAGGTGACTTCTAGGTTGAAGTCTAAGCTACTGTGTATGTCAGGTAGGCCTATTTTGGTTAGATCTAGTCTTGGTTATCAAGATAACTTCGGACTTGGAGTGGGTTATTTCTGGGCTTGACACAAGACCCTTCATTAATAAACATTAGGGACTGTCTTTAGTGATTATAAGACTGTAAAGTTGAGAAACTGGATAATGACACAAAGGAAGGTTAGTCACAGGTGTTTACAATCACAGTGGCAGAAGATAAAAACCATACAATCATTATCAGAGATCAAGGCAGCTGGATTACAATGTAGAGACTTCAGGTATTTCCCTTTGTCTCCTCCAATATACCAGAAAGCAAAAAGAAATATTTATATAATGATTTAAATCCTGATTCCTTGGTTACACATATATAATATATCTATTTATTGAAGTTTATTAAAGTATGGGAATTTTGGAAGAAAATAGACCAAAATTTTAATTGTAGTTATTGTTAGGAGGATTGAAGCTCATTTTTAACTGTTTATCTGTATTCTCTAAAATATACGTGTTACCTGTGATAGGAAAAAAAGTGTTTTTTAAAGAAAATTTTATTAGCTCCTACTTGCCAGACATGCCAAAAATAAATAAATAAACCACCAGAGGATTTACTAGTGATTGCTAAATTTACATAGCAACTTGTTTACATAGCAACTTGATTACAAAAAGCCAATAGCTGGGTGCAGCTCACCTGGCCTAGAAATCCAACTGTGAAATTTGCACATGACCTGAATCAGGGACTGACTCCCACAGCTGCTTGGAGACTGTCAGTTAGGGAGGCTCAAAATCTGAAGTACAATTCATGAGCCCAAACATATTGTCTCAGATATTCTGAGTGAAGGTTTGGGAACATTCATGAGCAGGGCAGCAACAGGGCCACAGGACTCATTCCCAGTCCCTTTCTAGGTCCCTACACCTCCCTCCTCCAAGCAGCACACATCCCCAATTAGCCAGCACCAGCCCCTGGAACTGCTTGATGGGTGGCACATCCCCCAAAGCAGCCGGTTTCACTTCCGTGATGGGGCTCCCAGATAACCATTTGCAAAAGAAATCCTCCTCGAACCACCCCTCCAGCAAATCCTTGCTAGTCATCCAAGAAATCACCCCCTGCCTTCACATGCCTGCCAGAACTTCAGGGATGTTTAGGCAGAAGCACACCTAGGCCGTCATATTCTTTATAGATCCCCTACAGATAACTATATGTAGCTTACAGTATTTCTTCTTCTTTTTTATAATTCTGATTAGTGCATCCTGCGACTGGGCTAAATTTTAGCATCTTCATATCAAATAAATGACCTGGCTAACTAATTCATAACACATTTTCCAATGAAAGATAAATATCAAGAACTGAAACGCATTTCCCAGAAAAGGAGTAGAAGTGATTTTATCACATTTTCTCTGTCTTTCTTACATATAACACATACAAACACACACACCTGCCAAGGAATCTCAGTTTATGGTGCAACTTTTTTGGTCAGAGATATTATGCATTGACACAATTTGCTTCAAACTTACAAGGAGTGTCATCTTGAGAATCATACCAAATAATTAACACTGGTCATCTGTGGTGGGTAGGGAGCAGGGACTACAAAAATCTTCCATTTTTCATATTACATGCTTCTTATAATGTTTGAAAATACTTAATAAACCTAGATTTTTACTTTTGTTAACAGAGAGCATGAGAATTCTTAAGAAGGATGAAGCAGCATGCCATATCTCTTAGCAGTGGATCACATATTTCCATCATTAGTTCATGCCAGACTTCCTGGAGGTCAGTTCTGCCGGCCTCTAAGAATTCCTAAACCACTGTCTCCAAGCAACTGAGAAGAATTAGCAGCTTGTTACTAATTCTCTGAGAGGGTAGGGAATCCTGCAGATATCAATCTAGGAAAAAGTCAAAGCCCTCTGGGGATCCTTTTATTTTCTTTTAACTTCTTCCCCTGGGTCTGCAAACACAGTCTACACCACCAGAATAAGCAGTTTTCCTGAAGGCCCCAGCCCACCCCTCATCCCACTGAATCTTAGTTTATGGTTGATTCTCAGCTGATGGATAATTGGCATAGGGGTTTAATATAGTATTGACCATTGTCAACAACAAACCTCATGCTTAGTCAAAGACCTGCATTTTTTTTTTTCCATGTTTGGGACCATTTTTATTTTTCAGTGTGATATACTCTACTATATCCCATCGCATTTTGTCATTTCTTTAAATTGATAGTTGCCACTTGCTAAATTGATTTTTTTAATTGATTTTTAAATTTGTTTTTAAAATACCAAAAAACACCAAACGCAAATATTCGTAAATTTTGATCATTCTGTTCTACATATATAATCAGTAATTCACAATATCATCACATAGTTGCATATTCATCATCATGATCATTTGTTGGAACATTTGCATCTATTCAGAAAAAGAAATAAAAAGAAAACAGAAAAAAAATCATACATACCATATCCCCCACCCCTCCCCCTCACTGATCACCAGCATTTCACTCTAAATTTATTTTAACATTTGTTCCCCCTATTATTCATCTTTATTCCATATGTTTTACTCATCTGTTGATAAGGTAGATAAAAGGAGCATCAGACACAAGGTTTTCACAATCACATAGACACTGTGAAAGCTATATCATTATTCAGTCATCATCAAGAAACATGGCTACTGGAACACACACAGCTCCACATTTTTAGGCAGTTCCTTCCCGCCTCTCCACTACATCTTCACTAACAAGGTGATATCTATTTAATGCATAAGAATAACCTCCAGGATAACCTCTCGACTCTGGAATCTCTCAGCCATTGACACTTTATTTTGTCTCATTTCACTCTTCCCCCTTTCGGTCGAGAAGGTTTTCTCAATCCCTCGATGCTGAGTCTCAGCTCATTCCAGGATTTCTGTCCCATGTTGCCAGGAAGGTCCACACCCCTGGGAGTCATGTCCCAGTAGACAGGGGGAGGGTGATGAGTTTGCTTGTTGTGTTGGCTGGAGAGAGAGGCCACATCTGAGCAACAAAAGAGATTCAAAGACCTGCCTTTTAACTGGACTGTTAGGTAGAGGCCATGAAATGCCTGGAGGAGGAAGAATGCTGGAGGTGAGATGGGGGGGGTGGAGGCAACTTTTGTGCTCTTCAGCATGCAAATCATTTAGCACGAGTGCTGCCAAGAACCCTTTTCCATGACCTGTTCCACTTCCAAAGTCACAAAGCACTATAATTCGAGGAGGCCCTGTCATGCATGCAGCTTTGTGCTGGGTGCTATCTGGTGGACAAAGAAGTAAAACTCATAATCCCTGCTCTTCAAGAGTGCACAATGTAGTTAGTGTCTGATAATTTTGACTGCCCTAAAGGGGCAAGATAATATTGTCCCCTGTGTGAATGTGTGTGTGAATGTTTGTGTGGGGTCTGCTTCCTTAATACACATACTGAATGATCAATACAAGTTAATCACAAGTCCGTTTATATGCACAGTTCCATTTCTTCACCAGGTCAAGTACTGCAGCTCAAGTTTTCACTTTCCTCTGGCCTTCTGGCTTTTGTACTCTTCTATTTTCCAGCCACACTTTCTGGCTATCTGAGGATCGATGAACATAAGGTAAGCATTATAATGCTCTTGTCTGCTGCTGCCTGTTGCTCTTCTCTGCCTCCTGTTAGGACAGCTTTCACACAACTCAGTTTATCTGTATTGCCTCAAATCCTCTTCACCACCCTTACTCTGTAGCCAGTTTTCCATGTATCACTTCAGGGTCAACCATTCCTAGAATACCATTAGCCCTTCAAGGGTTCTTGTTTTCTTTCCCAGCCAAGCACACTGCAGGAAAGAAGCCCTAATCATTCTGACAAAACATTCTGTTCAGTCAGGGTAACTCCCAGGGTGGAGTTGTGGGAACTTGTGCAAACAGCAAGCCAGATTGCTGCCAGGCAATTCTAGGAAGACCCCAGAAGTAAGAGCTTGCTGGTTCCTTGATTTCTTCTCTACTCTACATTATATGGCATCCTATTCACAGCTTAAAATATTTCCATTCTCCTGCTGACACCTTTTCTACTGACTTAGAATAGTCTGTTCCTTAGACCAGCTTTTATGGGTTTATGGTATTCCCTGCCAAACCACATGGCCTGCCTGCAAGCGATAGTTCTCCTGACCTGCATAAATTCCTACAACCCCTGAGGTTGGCCAGCACCATTTCAAACCCCAGAGAGCATTAATAAGAACAAGGAAAGTGGAAATGGAGAATAGGAGAGGACAAATGATTAAACAAATAAACAATATCAAACTCAAAGTTTCCCTATAAATGATCGATTGAGAAAGGGAATCTTATATATAAATTTATTTAATTTAACATAAAGCACAATTACATATTTTAACAAGATAAAATATTTTCATTTTTATACTTACATAATATGCTAGACAGAGTTGAATATGTATACAAATTTTTAGTAATAAATTATTAAAAATGACAGTGATTTGATAGAAAAAAGGATGCGCCTGTGCTGGATAGAAGCTGTCACATACCCCAGAAAAGCCACGCTCTTTTAATCCATTCTTGTGGGTGCAAACCTATTGTGCGGGTGGGAATTTTTAGTTGGTTATTTCAGTTGGGATGTGACCCACCCAATTCAAGATGGTTCTTAATCCTTTCCTGGAACTCTTTATGGGAGGATAAAGAGCAGAGACACACACGGAAAGAGAGCTTAGAGAGAAACACCCCAGAAATGCCAAGAGAGGGCCTACAGATGCTCAGAGAGTAGCCCACTGGAACCAGAAGCTGAAAGCAAGAGAACCTGGGAGAAAAGGACCAGCAGATGCCAACCATGTGCCTTCCCATGTGACAGAGGAACCCCAGATGCCAGTAGCCTTTCCTCAGAGAAGGTATTTTCCTCTTGATGCCTTAATTTAGACATTTTCATGGCCTTAGAACTGTAAATTTGTAAACTAATAACCCCCCAGTGTAAAAGCCAATCCATTTCCGGTATATTGTATTCTGGCAGATTTAGCAGACTGAAATGGTGCTACGTAATGATTCAAGTTGAAATTAATTTCATGGGAAAAAAAAGACAACATATACAGTGTATAATTAAAAGCACAGCCTGGAATCACTCAGATCTATATATAATGCCAAGGTGGTATTAAACTTGCAGGACATTTATTAGGGGGAATGCCTGAAAGAGAAAATGGGAGGGAGCTAGAAGCTGGAAGGCCATTAGACTTCATGAGTTGCAGGCCTGACCCTTAGGGAAGGAGACAGAGAAGGAAGGAAAGTTGTGTAGTAGCATCTTAGATTGGGGTATTCTTATGAGGAAAGTTAATCAAGGCCATCAGGAGTACTCAAGCCATTAGAGGAGCCATAAATGAACCTGTCTTGATGTCCCTGCTGTGCTCAGTCGTTGTCTGTGAAGCAGCTCATTAGCAGCATGCCTCAGCTCAAATGTAGTAATGGATTTTAGCAGCAGGGGCCCTCAGTCAATTGCTCCCTGCAGTTGGATGGATAACTGAGGCATATCCTCGTGACTACCACACTTAGTTTACTCTTCACTATAACAATACAAAAATCCTTGCTTCATTTTTCTCCCAGGACAGCTCTGTAGCTCAGAGGAGACAATGTTTATGAAAACTTTATAAGCTGTGGAGTAAGGAACGTGTAGACTATCATTTACAGAGGGCTGTGACAAAGTGATGAGGTGTAGCTCTTTACTCCCTATCTCTGCCTCTACCTCCTCTCTTGCAAACCTGCAGCAGTGGAACCCACCAGACCTCTGTCTGCCTGTGAATCCCTCTTTTTTCTGAGCTGCTCAATCTAGTTACTTACTGAGACCAGCACCTTCTGGAAAGCAAGAACGGAAAAATGCAGTACTTTGACCCACAGCTAAAAATGTTCTCAAATAGATGGAGCCAGTTGGATGCTGAGGAGTAGGTCCAGCCTCACGAAGCTAGACAGTGACATTTTGGTAACTAAAGGCCATACACAGCAAAGTTATACAACTTAATAAATTGGATGCTACCTGGAGATGTAGGTGATAAGACTTTAAGAGCTATTTTTAAACACTTAGTTTTGTATAAGAAACACACACACGAGATCATATATTCAAAAGTTACAGAAGGAAATACAGTGAAAAGTCTCACTTCCATTCTAGTCTTCTAGCCACAAAGTTCCCCTTCCTTGGAGGCACCAATGCTATTTTTTTCTTCATATATATATATATATATATATATATATATATATATATATATCAGAATATATTATGGATTTTTCTGAAATAGACTTTTTCAAAGATGAAAATATAAATAAGTTTCATATAAATAAATTTTTGTAACCTCAATTAATATACAGTAGAATATGTCTATTCTATGTAGATGTATTTATTATTATTTCTCAGTTTAAGCACCATTCAATTCTTCTGGATCCATTCTGGCTGGAAAATATCCCTAAATCCACAGGATGTTATATTTTTCCCTTTTGATTGCCGAGGAAACTGAATTAGATGGTTTAGGTAATTAGAGCAAAGTTACACAGATAACACTGAGTTAGTGCTCTTTCCAACTCATTACATTACCTCTGCTAGGGGACAAAGGTTTTAATGATCTGCTGCAAAGCCTCCCATGCTATCTTGTCTCTCTATTCTAACATTTCAAGCAAGGCTCATAGAGATTAAAGTTCCCTGAGAATAATTTAAGTCCAGTTTCTTGTGGCTGCATATGGTCTGCAGATGAGCCTCAGAGAACACAGGTTCTCCTTCTCATGTGTAATTTCTCTGCCCTTTACCCTTATTATCCCATTTGGCTCTGCTCTCCCAGATGAACCTTAAATTCACTTAGCTGACCTCATTCTTTTTGAAAGCTTGGCAGTTTGAGAGAAGCAAACCAGACAGCCCAGCAGACCCAATCACCTTTCTTGGCTTTTGAGTAGGTGGAAACTAGCTTGCTACTCACAGTGTGATTCACAAGCAGCAGCAGCCACCACCATGCCTCAAGGACCAACAGCCTTTAAGTCACTATAAATGTACCCTCTCAAACCCCACCCAGACCCACTGCACTAGAATCTGCTTTTTCACCATCCCCAGGTGATTGCTATGTCCATTTGAGACGTGCCAGACTACCACACTCACACTTCAGCCATGGTTAAAAATGAGGCCAATGTTATTTATTCACCCCAGGTAGAAAAAAAGAGAGAGAGACCAATGAATGACATTTATCTTAAGAACTACCCCTTCCTCTTTAGAAAAAAATTTTTTTTAGCTCTCCTTTGCCTCTTCACTTCCTTTCTTCACAACTTATTATACCACTTGCTGGGACCCTACTCTGTGCCACAGATATTATTTCTAACCCTCCAAGCATTTCAAAAAGCATTTTTATTCCTAATGTACAGAGATGAGTTAGAGGGTTAGAAATCTGCCTAAGGATAATCAGCTGTAAGATTTAAACACAGGTGTGTTCCTTTCCAAGGCCTGCTGCTCTCTTCTCACTGCACCATACTGTCTCTCAAAACCCTGGAAATTGCCCACCTGGGCCAAGCCTTATGGATGCCTATTTCCTGGAACTCCTGGACTGGACCCTCCCAACCCCTTTCTCCTGTTCCTTTCACTGCTAGTTTACCTGGATCTTGTTTCCTCAGCTCCCAAGCATCAGCCAGGTACTCTTATAGCCTAAGATCAATGGGAAACACCCATTGTAACTAGTCTTCTATAGGCAAGAGAAAGAAGGACAAGTGAGAAGATGGCAGGTAGGATGCCCTCTGCTGGGACATGCCACATTTCAATTGAAAGAGGCATTTCTCAAATGGCTACTGTGGATGAGGTATTGAGCCTCACCTGTGCTGGCAGAGAGATCTGCCAGAGACATATAATTCCTATACTCAAGGAGTATTAATCCAGCAGGGGAGCCGAGACACAGACTCACAAATGCCCCATGAACAAAGGACAACAGAAACAAGGAGGAGAGACTTTAAGGGGTGAAATCATAGATGATGCCACAGAGCAGTTATCATTTGAGCTTACTGTCAAGTGGAAGGATGTGGTGGAAGGAAGAGTACATCCCAGGAAAGAGAGAAGAACATGCAGAAAGACAGGAAGTAGGAAAAGCATCTTTGGGGAATGTCACATAGAGAGCCCTGTCTGGCTGTTGTGTAAGATGTATTAGAGACAAGGAGGGACAGATTAAGGAGGTAGGTTGTAAATGGCTCATACAGAGTGACTGAAGGTTGAGAAGTGGTATGATCAGAAGTGGACAATCAGGAGACAACTTTGACAGAGAAGGTGGATCAAAGCAGAAACACAACTATATTGAGGGAGATGGGAAGGTCATAACAAGAAGGAACTTCAGAGAACATTTAGAGAAGTGGCTTTCAAACTTTTTCGCCATGAAACGTTTTGTAAAAATGGAATTTTACTCAGCTATGCAAACAAAATGGATTAAAGCAGAATTCCTCTAACTGGAGTAAGTGGGAGGAATCTATTTAGTTCTTCCCTCTCCTCATTCCCTTCTAGCTTAGTGGGTTTTGAATGGCTCCATGTGTGGAAATCAGTGATCTGGAGCAGGATGCATTGGAAAGCTATAACCCATGGGCCAAATTCTGCCTGCTACCTACTTTAATAAATAAATTCTTTAGGAACACAGCCATGCTTATCTAAGTACATATTGTCTTTGGCTGCTTTCACTCTACAATGACAGAGATGAGTAGCAGGGACAGAGACCGGATGGCCTGCAAAATCTAATATTTACTATCTGGCCCTTCACAGAAAATGTTTGTCCAATCCTTGATCTAGAGCCTTGTTACTCAAAGAATGGTCCTCAGACCAACAGCATTGGTACCCCTTGTGAATGTGTGAGCAACGCAGAATCTCACATCCCCATCCGTGGTCTATAAAGTCAGACGTTACAGTTTAGTAAGGTCACCAGGCGATTCTTAGGCACAAATTTAAGAATCACAGGGATAGATTAACCTTCATATTTAACAGATGAGACATTAGGCAACTTGTTTAAAGATATTAGGCCCAGATCAAATCTGTTCCTACTACAAACATCCAAATTAAATACATGATGGTTTAGATCTTGCCTGTGTGGGATCCCAGATGCAAATGGTCTTGCAACTGGAGTCTCTGGAAGAACAGATGGTTACACTTCAGGCCTGCATACATTGTTTGAGTCCCTGCTTTCAATTCTTTTGGGTATACCTAGTACAGGGATTGCCAGGTCATATGATAATTGTATACATAGGGAGCTCTGGGTGGAGAAGTCTTGATTTTTGGAGTCCTTACCTTGGAGGTGATAATGGAAATTAGTTGTGTCATATGGCTAAGGGTCAAGGGAGAGAGTCCAGAAAAAAGAAGAAAGGATGGTCCAAGCAAACCTTGAGGAATACCTAAATTTTAGAGAACAGGCCAAAAATGAGTCATAGGAAAAATCACTGGGAAAAGTGCTCACTCTCACTGGGACCAGTAAATTATGATACACTGAAAGACATCCTTAAAAGACTTTTTAAAACTTTGTATTTTGAAATAATTTCAAACTTACAAGACAGTTGCAAAAAATAATCAAAACCAGTGCAAGAACTCCAATATATCCACCCCCCATGTTGTCACATGAACCAGAAAATCATTCCTTTTTAATGCCAAATAATATTCCATTGTATATATGTGCCATATTTTGTTTATCCATTCAACAGTTTATGGACACTTAGGCTGCCTCCATCTTTTGGCAATTGTAAATAATGCTGCTATGAACATTGGTGTGCAAATATCTGTTTGAGTCCCTGCTTTCAATTCTTTTGGGTATACCTAGTACAGGGATTGCCAGGTCATATGATAATTGTATACTTAGCTTTCTGAGGAATTGCCAAACTATCTTCCACAGAAGCTGCATCCTTCTACATTCCCACCAGCAATGAATGAGTGTACCTATTTCTCCACATCCTCTCCGAGACTTGTAATTTTATGTTCTTTTAATAGTAGCCACTCCAGTGGATGTGAAACCATATGTCATTGTGGTTTTTATTTGCGTTTTCCTAATAGCTAATGATGTTGTGCATCTTTCCATGTGTTTTTTATTCATTTGCATATCCTCTTGGAAGAACTGTCTATTCAAGTCTTTTGTCTATTTTCAAACTGGGTTGTTCGTCTTTTTGTTGTTGAGTGGTAGGATTTCTTTATATATTCTGGATATTAAATCCTTATCAGATACCTGGTTTCTAAATATTTTCTCCTATAGGTTGTCTTTTTACTTTTGTGATAAAGTCCTTTGGTGTACAAGTTTTCAATTTTGATGAGGTCTACTAATCTATTTTTTCTTTTGCTGCTTATGCTTTGGTATAAAGTCTATGAAATCATTGCATGACATAAGATCCTGAAGATGTTTCCCTAGATTCTCTTCTAGGAATTTTACAGTCCTGGTTCTTCTCTTTAGGTCTTTCATCCATTTTGACTTAATTTTTGTAAATGGTGTGAGAAAGGGTTCCTGCTTCATTCTTTTGTATATGGATATCCAGTTCTCCCAGCACCATTTGTTGAAGAGATCATTCTTTCCCAATTGAGTGGACTTGGCAACCTTGTCAAAAATCAATTGTCCATAGATATGAGAATCTATTTCTGAACACTTACTTCTATTTCATTGGTCTATATATCTATCCTTGTGCCAGACCCATGCTGTTTTATTTTTTATGATCACAAGGAAGCCACATTTTTTTATTGACAATTTAATCTCTACACACATATAGTATTGCACAAATCACAAGTGGATTAACAATTATAGCAATGATATAAACTCATGAGCATTTACAGAAAGCTGCTGTTCTAGGTTTGGTGCATTTTGTGCCAGGCACTTCAGTGAGTATGACAAATAAAGGAACTTGGTGCTACTTCAGTTCATGAGAATTGGCTTCCAAAAATACATATTTGCCACTTCACTGACCATATCAAACCCAGGAAAATCAATAGCTAAATTACAAAATGAACACTGTTAAATAAATTTTGGTGACAAAAACTTTAGGTTAAAACGTTGCATTTAAAATTTTAGCAATTTAGAAAGTAACGCACATTGAGGATTTTAAGAAAAGAATCCCAAGTTCTGCTTCACAATTACTACTATATTTTAAAAGAATAATTCTGAACTGCCATAATATCTTCCCTACTTTAAACCTTTGTTTCACAGAAGAAACAAGATAGTAATTCACATTAGTGGGTTTTAAAATAAGATTCTCATTATTCAAAATAAAATAAAAACTTACATTATCTCCATCAAATTACTAAAACATTTTATTGAAACGTTGATCAGACAGAGAAGGCAGATCACCACTTAACTTTGCTGACTGCCTAAGAGGACAGGGAATGTGTCACTTACAGTGGCAGGAGACCTGAGTTTGAGTCCTGACACTGCCCTAACTTGCAGTGTGAGGTTGGACAAGACTTTAGCTTCTCTGGGGTTCTGCTTACTCAGCTATGGAATTGAGGAGAGAGTGGGCTAGGTGGATTTTAAGAGATGTTTCAACTAAAAGAATCTAAGTGAGCTCCAGACCCCATTTTAAGCACACACTTAGGGTGGTAAAAAAAAAAAATGGATTAAGAAACGGGTGGTGGAGTATTTTCTGTCATTCAGTTCCAGGAAATTATTGCCCCAAACTTTCATCTAATGGCTGGTATTGTTAAAGGTCAGGCATTTGAAAATGACATTTTAAATTAAAATGTAAAAAGGACTTGACAAATTTGGGCAGAAAAAGCAATGCACCACTTACCACATTATTACAAGCAGTCAGGATTTCTTGCCTCTGAATTTCAAGAGCCATCCATCTGGTTGGGAAAAATGCCGAAGGAGTTGGATAATTCAAGCCATTAGACAGAGATCTACCTGAACTCCTAACACTAAGCCAACTTCAATGAAATAGGTACTAACAGAAAGGATGCAAAAGAGTTAGTGTAGGGTAGGATTTTTCTCTTTCTTCACAGAACAGAAAAATGATCCAAAGAGAGTAATGGCTTCTCATTTTTCATCTTCTAAAAAGAATACAAATGTCACTTCTTAAATTCAACACCCTAGCCTCATTTTCAAAATGCATTTATTTCTTCATAAGGCAGCCATATATTAGAAACCTTGAGAATGTGACAGTCACATATTTCTTTAGTAAGCCCCAAGTCTTCCAGGAGCTTCCCTGAAGCCTACAGTTGACGGAGGAGTCCTGGGGTGTCAAATATTAAAACTTTCTCCACAGCCATAAGCTCCTTTGACATTTGAATTATTGAACACAAACTCACTGGATAATTTGTCTTCTGCGTAGTCCATTTCTATTCCTAATGATGTTAGCTGTACTTTCTTTTCAATGAACACTCCATCCTGAACCACTTCTTCATCAGAATCTCCTTTTGTCTTTGTATAATCTAGAGTATACGAAAGGCCATTCCAACCCCTGGTTTGGAAGCCAACTGTCACACCTACACATTCAGGCCTGTCTTTAAGAAGCTGTTTTATCTTGTTTACTGCTGACATGTCAGTGTGAGGGCAGCCTGGGTGGGCTGCAGCTTCCTTTTGCTCACAGCTCGAACAGTGGCCTGGACTAATGAAGCCAATATCTTGGCCGCCCCAGAGCCCCAGTGCCTCCAGCCAGAACTCTGTCACCGCAGCCTCTCTCCATGGACACAGCAGACCCCCATGCTGTTTTGACAATTGTAGCTCTGTGGTAAGCTTTAAAGTCAGGAAGTATGAGTCCTCCAACTTTTCTTTTTCAAGATGGTTTTGGTTATTCAGACCCTTTATCCTTCCAAACAAATTTGATCATTGGCTTTTCTAATTCTGCAAAGTAGGCTGTTGAATTCTGATTGAGATTGTATTGATTCTATAAGTCAATTTGGGTAGAATTGACATTTTAATATTTGGTCTTCCAATCCATGAACAGGGAATGTCCTTCTGTTTATTTAGGTTTTCTTTGATTTCCTATAGTTTTCTGAATATAGGTCTTTTATATCCTTGGTTAATTTATTCCTAGATATTTGATTCTTTTAGATCTTATTATAAATGAATTTTTTCTTGATTACCATCTCAGATTTCTGATTACTAATGTTTAGAAACAATTGGGTTTTTTAATTAAAAAAAATTTAACAACAAACGAACAAAAACATTCTTAACATATGATCATTCCATTCTACATATATAGTCAGTAATTCACAATATCATCACATAGTTGCATATTCATCATTATGATCATTTCTTAGAACATTTTAGAAACTACTGATTTTTGAGTGTTGGTCTTGTATCCAGCCACTTTGCTGAACTCATTTTAGCTCTAGTAGTTTTGTTGTAGATTTTTGGGGGGACCTTACTGATATAGGACCATGTCATCTGCAAATAGTGAAAGTTTCATTCCTTGCTTTCCAATTTAGAGGCTTTTTTTTTCTTTTTCTTGCTTAACTGCTCTAACTAGAACTTCTAGCACAATGTTGAATAACAGTGGTGATAGTGGGCATGCTTGTCTTGTCCCAGATTTTAGAGGGAAAGCTTTTGGTCTTTCACCATTGAGTACAATGTTAGCTGTGGGTTTTTCATATATGCGCTTTATCATCTTGAGGAATTTTCTTCTATTCCCATCTTTCAAAATGTTTTTATCAAGAAGGGATGGTGAATTTTTATCAAGAAGGGATGCTGGATGCCTTTTCTGCATCAATTGGGATAATGATATGTTTTTTCCCCTTTGTTTTGCTAAGTGGTCCTAATGCATTGATTGTATTATGTTGAACCACCCTTGCCTATCTGGGATAAAACCTACTTGAGCATGGTGTACAATTATTTTAATGTGCTGATGAATTCAATTTGCTAGTATTTTGTAGAGGATTTTTGCATCTATATTTATTATAGAAAGTGGCCTGTAATTTTCTTTTCTTGTAATATACTTATCTGACTTTGGTATTAGGGTAACGTTGGCCTCATTGAACGAGTTTGGTAGTGTTCCCAAGAATAATCTACCTTTTTTTAAATGTTTTTTATTGTAGAATATACCTTATATAAAAAGCAAAAAGGAAAAATGCCATAATTTTCAAAGGACATTTCAACAAACAGCCACAGAACAGATCCCAGAGTTTGTCATGGGCTAACATTCCATCATCTCAGATTTTTCCTTTTAACTGCTCCAAAAACACTGGAGGCTAGGAGAAATCGTAATATAGTGATTCAGCAGCCATACTCATTTGTTAAATCCCATCTTCTCTGTTATACCTCCTTCCTCTCCTTTAATGCCTCTCCTACTATATAGCGATTCATGGGGAATGCCCGTTCTGACTCTTTCATGCTGAGAAGGGGTGTCCACACTGAAGGGCAAAGGGATGTAATGAATTGATAAACCTGGAGAGGCTGGTTTCTGGATTAATCTGACCTAGGAACTCTTTGAGAATTATATGTTCCTCAGGAAGGCAAACCTATCCATGAAACCTTTAGAGAGTCCCAGTTCAAGCCCCAGGTGCCCTTAAGAGACAACCGGAGTGATGTTGATTGGGATTTAATAAACTATGACCATCAGCAATATCTAACTGCCTGTTAACTATTGGCCAAATCCTACATTTTTAGTTTCCCTCCTATATCCCTCTACAATTGACTCCTTGTCCACTGTCAAATCATTGAAATACTTCATGTGAGAACTTATTTACAATCATAAATTTAATCATTGAGATACGTGTCACTATACATTCCCGTTCAGTCATATTCACTTTCAATATGGCAATGTTATTTATAAGCCCGCTAATTAGTTATCATCACTTCTATCCATTACCTTGCATTTAGATTCAACCTCTTTGGGTAGCCTTTCCTTCATCTCTAGCCAAGTGTCTTTGGCTACCATATTGGGCAGGGACATTCTAGATTCTTTCTATAC
Organism: Tamandua tetradactyla; assembly: GCF_023851605.1. Taxonomy (NCBI): domain Eukaryota; kingdom Metazoa; phylum Chordata; class Mammalia; order Pilosa; family Myrmecophagidae; genus Tamandua; species Tamandua tetradactyla. The sequence goes on along the minus strand of NC_135328.1, from coordinate 77,923,847 downwards.
ATCTTTTAGTATAACTTCATTTATTATAATGTAAGACAGCAGCATCACCTGTTTCTTTGACTTATCTCATAAATAAATGATTTAACAAATGTTGCCTGATATTTCTTTTACTAGACTACACATATATGGCATTTCCAGAGAACACTATCTATGCTTGGAACCTTAGCAGAACCTGCAAAGGGATACAGAAGTGAGATAGATACAGTATCAGTCCTCAATCTCAAGGAACCCATAATCTATTGAATGAGAAAATATTATAAACTATAATAGTATTACACTGAAGAAAGCAGTGTGGTTTCTTCACACAGTGTGGTTTCTTCTCTAAACAGAGAATTAGATGTGGCATGCTTTGAGGGCATAGTTGAAAAAGCAGCTCATCCAGATGGAGTAGGGAACAATGAATGCTTTACAAAGGAGGTGGCTTTGGAGCTGGGTCTTTAAGGAAGGGAAGAAAACCATATGAACAAAGTTCTTGGCATATGTGGGGAAAATGGAGTATTCTAATGAGGTTATGTAGACGGGGGCTTCACCATTAAATATTTCTGAGAAGATAGAGCCATCACATCCCTCATGTATAGGTGCTATGCACAGAGATTGCAGGAAAATTTTAAGGACCTTGTACTCTGTACCAGTAGTTATGGATCAGGCCAGGCTATAGTCCCATCACTTATTATCCACATTATAAGTGCTTTCAATCTTGGTGGATGATGCAGTTGGCACAAAGAATATCCAAGCCTCTCAGAAACTAGTATGTCAGATCCTTAGCTGTCTCCAATGGGAGGCTGGTAGAGAAGAGTGTCCTGACATAACCTTAATCACCATAACAGACATCTATCACTTGAATAACATTCAGAGGTTCAGAATTCTCTGGCTACTGTGGTGCTGATGGGAAGCTCACCCCTCACACCCATCCACCTCCTCATGACACACACACATTTATTTGATGGCTATTGCATGGCTTCTGTGAGAGCCATAGGATTTGCACACAAGATTTTCAGAGTGCCAGTGACCCGCACATCATCCCAGGTGACTGGACACAATCAACCTGACCATAGACGATGGGCTAAAATGTAGACTAAAGGCTATAGGCTAAAGTCATCTCCCTTAATCCTTACCATTCTTTCAACAAATATTGTCTTTATCTTCTCAGTGCTAGAGAATGTGCTAGAGAATGTGCTAGATATCATGGATATTCAGATGAACAAGTCCCTGCTTTCAAAGAGTACACAATCTCATAGGCAGAGGGGAACACAGAAACAGGTATTTATAGTGAGTGACCAAGTAGATACTGGAATGAAATCAGGAATTCCACCAGACTTCATAAAGATGTTCTCCAGGACATGTGTCTGAGTAGCTTTGTCTAGCTCACATTGTAAACAGGATTAAGGCCATGTGAAGAAAAGGAATCTGAACTAACCCATGCATCTTTGTGCCAGATTTCAATTACATTAAGAAAATAAATTTATCAGCAGAAAATAAAAAAAGGATCATTAGTCCTGCCTGCAATACCATTAATCATTTCAGGGAATCAGATATCTAGGTGAAAGTTTACTGGCGAGTAGATGTCATTGCAACACAAACTGGACCAAAGGTCAGAGCTAGATGAAGTTGCTGAGTTATTCATCGGTCTTATAAGATCAGTAGACCTTTCAACAGTGTAAATCTTTCAGTGAGTGTTAAATTTTAACAGGAAATGACTCAAATATAGAACAAAGGTAGTCTCAGGCACAATCAAAGGTTGTGCAAAGGGCAAATGATTTATCACACAAAATAGGGTGATGTATTGCTCAAGGTACTGGCGTGCAACCAGTCTTTGTAGACCGCAGACCATCTTATCATCACAGAAAAGCTTCTCCATTTTGCCCTAGGCAGAAAGTTTTACCCTTACGGTTACTTAGCAAAATATATTGGCCTTAGCCCTATAAATATAAACAAAGAAAGGCTTTCTCATATGCTCTGAATTCATTAATCCTGTTTTCTAGTATGAACTTGGTATCCAGAGAAGATCCCTGAGGATAGTCCTCATGAATGTAATAGGTGTTCGGAGCAGAGGGGCCACAGGGGTTAAGGCATAAAGTATCCCCATAAAATTAAGAAGACTTAAGAAGAATCATCTCCTCAAATCAGTCAACAACATATTGGGAGGCAGTAGGATATGGAAGTTAGTAACTTTAGGGTCAGAATTTGGGATATAATTCACAAAATGGAGTATACAGGTAATTCATTACAGCACAGTTTATAATAACAAATGACTGGAGATACATTCAGTGTCCTTCAATAATGGACTACTTAAATAAATTACAGGATAACTCTACCATGTGTTATGCAACTAGAAAGTTTGTCAGGAACAAAAAGACAAATATTATCATATAGACTAAGTATAATATAGAAACTTGGTGAACTAAAGTCGAGAGCATGGATTATCACGTTGGGACCTAGTGAAAAGAGTCGTAGATTGCAAGCTCTTACAGCAGTCACATATATTCAGGAGGTGTAACTGTTAATTCTAAATTCTGAGATACTGTTTGTATATAACATGGTCATTTCCAGAAACTTTGGGTATTTATGTGACACCTGACACGCAGAGTTAGAGCTTTGAAGCTATGAAAGTCAGCACTATCCCATACAGGTACTGTTTAAATAAAGTTGAAAAGGTAATCAAACTTTGACGAGAGATATGAATGAAGCTGATCTGGATAGGACTAGGGTAGATCGGAATACAGGCTAATGGATGATATCATCATATTTAAAATTTTTAATTTCTGAGTGAGACCAAAGGGAGAGACGTGTATTTGTTGCAAAATTTATATTTTTGTTAGTGCATTTCCTAATTTAACTTGCATGGTCAGTTTAGTTGAACACCGTAAGTACATGGAATCTTGAATAGGGCATGCGACTTTGTTGTTTTTCCCATGTTAGTAGGATGCCCTTAGATATCCCAGAGTAATTTGGGCAGTGAATAAAGAAGTATTTGCAAAGTCCCCTTGGAGGACTAGGGAGAAAGAAGGAAATATTCAACTTCCCCATTTGGAGAATTTCTGATATTCTCACAAGTAGTGGGGACAACCAAATAAATAGTCTGAGCCCTTGATCTTGGGGTTTGCCTCTATGAAACTTATTGCTGCATAGGATAGGCTCACTTAGAAGTCACCCCTAGAGAAACTCTTTTGTTGCTTCAGGTCGTTCGTTGCTCAGGTGTGGTCTCTCTCTCTAAGCCAACCTGGCAGGTGAGCTCACTGCCCTCCCAACCTAAGTGGGACATGACTCCCCAGGGTATAAATTTCCCCAGCAACATGGAACAGTAATCCCAGGGTGAGCTGGGACATGCCATCAAGGGATTGAGAAAGCCTTCTTAACCAAAAGGGGGAAGAGATAAATGAGATGAAATAAAGTTTCAGTGGCTGAGAGATTTCAAACAGAGTCAAGAGGTTATCCTGGAGATTATTCTTATGCATTATATAGATATCCCTTTTTGGTTTATGGTGTATCGGAATAGCTAGAAGGAAGTACCTGAAACTGTTGAGCTATGTTCCAGTAGCCTTGATTCTTGAAGACGATTATACAATGATATAAATTTACCAATTTGACTCTGTGATTGTGAAAACCTTGTGTCTGATGTTCCTTTTATCTGGGGTATGGACAGATGAGTAAAAAAAAAATATGGATAAAAATAAACAAATAATAGGGGAGGCAAAGGGTAAAATAAATTGGGTAGATGGAAATACTAGTGGTCAATGAGAAGGAGGGGTAAGGGGTATGTTATGTATGAGTTTTTCTTTTTTTTTTTCTGAATTGATGTGAATGTTTTAAAAATGATCATGGTGATGAATACACAACTATGTAATGATATTGTGAGCCATTGATTGTAGACCATGTATGGAATGTTTGTTAAGATTTATCAATAAAATATTTTTTTAAAAGACTACAATGAGATACCACCTCACACCTAGGAGAATGGCTGCTATTAAACAAACAGGAAACTATAAATGTTGGAGAAGATGTAGATAAATTGGGATACTTACACACTGTTGGTGGGAATGTACAATGATAAAGACACTGCGGAAGACAGTCTGGCAGTCCCTCAGAAAACTAAATATCAAGTTGCCCTATGACCTGGTAACATCACTACATGATTGTTCTAGTTTGCTAGCTCCTGGAATGCAATATACCAGAAACGGAATGGCTTTTAACAAGGGGAATTTAATAAGTTGCAAGTTTACAGTTCTAAGGCCGAGAAAATGTCCCAATTAAAACAAGTCTATAGAAATGTCCAATCAAAGGCATCCAGGGAAAGATACCTTGGTTCAAGAAGGCCGATGAAGTTCAGGGTTTCTTTCTCAAGTGAGATGGCACATGGCGAACACAGTCAGGGCTTCTCTCTCAGCTGGAAGGGCACATGGTGAATACGGTATCATCTGCTAGCTTTCTCTCCTGGCTTCCTATTTCATGAAGCTCCCCGGGAGGCGTTTTCCTTCTTCATCTCCAAAGGCTGCTGGCTTGTAGACTCTCTGCATCTCATGGCTTCATCGTTCTGCTCTCTCTGAATCTCTCTGAATCTATTTCTCCAAAATGTTTCCTCTTTTATAGGACTCCATTAAACCAATCAATACCCACTCAAATGGGTGGAGACATGTCATCCCCTAATCCAGTTTAACAACCATTCTTGACTAAATCACATCAACCAGGGAGATGATCTCATTACAGTGTCAAACATACAGTATTGAATAGAGACTATTCTACCTTTACGAAATGGGATTTATATTAAAACATGGCTTTTCTTAGGGGGCATACTTCCTTTCAAACCAGCACAATGATATATATCCAGAAGAGCTGAAAGCAGTGACACAAACAGACCTTTGTACACCAATGTTCATAGCAGTATTATTCACAATCACCAAAAGATGGAAACAATCCAGGTGCCCATCAACACACAAGTGGGTTAACAAAATGTGGTAAAAACCATATAAACAAATATTATGCAGCAGTAAGATGGAATGATGTCCTGAAGCACATGACAAGATGGATGAGTCTTGAGGACATAATGCTGAGTGAGATAAGCCAGACATAAAAGAATAGATACTGTATGATTCCACTTTTATGATGGTAAAATAAAGGTAAAATCAGAGGCTTATAATACAGAATATAGGGGACCTAGAGATGCATGGAAGCTAGAGTTGGATGAAGAATTAGCTAATGAGGTTGACCTTAAATGTAAGGGAATGGATAGAAGTGAAGGCAGTTCATTAGTGGGTCTATAAGTAATGTTGTCATATTGAAGGTGAATATGAATAAAAGGTTTCTTTTATCCATACCCTTGTGTCCCATTGATTAACTCTACAAATATAAATAATTTCTTGTATGAACTACTTCAAAGGTATGAATCATGTTCAAAGAGTATATAATTTCAGGGCATGCAGGGAAACTGCTATTGCATGTTACAGGTTATGTTTAACAAGAAACATCAACAGGACCACAGCAGTACCAGGGGTAAATAATGGGAGGAGGGACAAGAGTTAAGAAGGGGTTTTGATTTTATGATTGGTAAAGGTGTGATTATTGGTTATCTTTCTCTTGGGAACAATGAAATTATCTAAAATTGAGAGTGGTGATGAATGGTTGACTTTGTATATATTCTAGTTTGCTAGCTGCCAGAATGCAATATACCAGAAACAGAACGGCTTTTAAAAGAGAGAATATATTAAGTTGCAAGTCCACAGTTTTAAGGGCATGAAAATGTCCCAACTAAAGCAAGGCTATAGAATGTCCAATCTAAGGCATCCAGGGAAAGATCCCTAGGTTCAAGAAGGTTGATAACATTCAGGGTTTCTCTTTCAACTGAAAAGGCACATGGCAAACATGGTGGCATCTGCTAGCTTTCTCTCCTTGCTTCTTATTTCATGACGCTCCCCCAGGGGCAATTTCCTTTCCTCTCCAAAGGTCTCTGGTGGCATGGGCTCTATAGATCTTTCCAAAATGGTTCCCTTTTAAAGGGCTCCAGTAAGCCATCTCAACTTGAATGGGTGGAGACACACCTCCATGGAAATCATCTAATCAAAAGTTACCACCCACAACTGGGTGAGTCACATGGATAATTAAAAAACTCCGACCCAGCAATAATGAATTAGGGTTAAAGGACATGGCTTTTCTGGGGTCCACAAATTCAAACCTGCACAGTACCTGATGCCCAATAGATGGGGGTGGCTGAAGGATGCACTGACTGAAAAGGAGATTGGTGAATGATGGTGTATACAAATGATTGAATATTGTGCTGCTACAAAAAGGAACAAAGTTGTGAGGTATGGAATGTTGTGAATGAACCTGTGGGATTAGGTAAGGCAAAATAAGCCAGAAACAAAAGAGCAAATATTGTATGGTCTCATTCAGAAAATACTTATAAACCTAGATTAGAAGTTCTTATAGCAGTCACATTTAGTGTGGAGCAGTAATTGTTATTTCTAGATTTGGAGAGGCTGTTTTATGTACGTATAACCAGGTATTTAGAGATAAGAATGAAGCTGATCAGGTTAAGATTAAGGTAATTCAGAATACCTTTTAGAACTTCATCTACTCTTAGAAACCAAAGGAAGAAAGGTTTATTTTGCCCAGAATCTAAAACTTCTGTAGCACATAATTTGACTCAACCTGTCTGGATAGATCATTTGAACAATCCAAACACAAGGAGGCCAGAATAAGAATGAGTGCCTTTAATCCTGTATAGCCAAATTCAATTCCTGGATACATCCTAGAGTGTATCAAGCAGATAAAGTATTGGCAAAGTCCCTTAAGGGATGGGAGAAAAAGTCCGGAACTATTAAACTTTACCACTGGGGAAACTCCTGATACTGTGTCAAACATTAGGGACACGTAAATCAATAGGCCATGTCCTTGATCTTGAGGCTTACTCTTGTGAAGCTTATGTATGTGGCAGAGAAACTTAGCCTATCTATAGCTATGCCTAAGAGTTACTTCTGCAGGGCCTCTTTTGTTGGTCAGATGTGACCTCTCTCTCTCTAAGCCCAAGTCTACAAGTGAAATCATTGCCCTCTCCCCTTGTGGGACATGACATCCAGGGGTGAAGGTCTCCTTGGTGGTGTGGGAGATGACACTCAAGGATGAGTCCAGCCCTGGCACCATGGGATCAACAATGCCATCCTGACCAAAAGGGGTAAAAGAAGTGTAACAAATAGGGTATCAGTGACTAAGAGAGTTCAAACAGTGTCAAGAGGCTACTCTGGAGGTCACTCTTATGCAAGCTTCAGTTAGACATTGCTACCTATCATAGCTTGCCAAACCCCAACCAAAACCATTCCTGCCAATCCTAAAGAACACCTAGGGCATTATATAAGATTCTACAAAGGTTCCATGCACTAGGGTAACTTTCCAGAAACCTACAACCTCCAGATGGGTCCCTGGATAAGATCAGTCTTGAAATGCAGAGGGGCTAGCCTCTCCAGAACATCAACTAGCTCCATCCCCCTCTCCCATATTATTGACAGCCCCTTCCAACATGAAAAAATTAGAATGGGCATAGCCCAAATACCCCCAAAAAGTAGGAGAAAGATCAAATGAAATGGTGAAATTATACAGAGAAAGTAGGGTTTAACGAATGAGTATGATTGCTGAGTCATATTTCCTTTAGTCTCCAGAATTTTAGAGCTGCCAGAAGTAAAAACCTAAAATTGTGGAAGTAACCCATACCAAACATGTTCTACATCTAACTGTTGTGATGGGCTTTGAAATTTATTCCTTTTTGTATATATGTTATTCGTCACAAAAAGAAAACAAAAGTCAATTGTGATGATGAATGAACAGCTATACGATGATACTATGAACATTCATTATGCATTTTGGATGATTACATGGTATGTGACTATATAATACATAGGAATAAAAAGTTTTTTTTAAGTGGTAGGAGGAGGATGATGTAATAGATAGTTTCAGGGCTCACTCCTCTCCCCAAAACAGCTAATGGATAGGCAGAAACTGTCTGAAACAACTGTTTTGGCCTCCAGACACCAGGGGAGTACTGCACAACATCAAGGGAAAAGTGGGACTAAGAGACTGAGTAACTGTGGTAAAAAATCTGTGAGTATTTCACATGGTTGAGGCTCTGGTATACAGTCCTTATCCTCAAGACAAGCAGTTTCAGGTCAGTGAAGTTTCTACATCTTAGGCTGCTGCAGACTGGGAGGTCAGCAGAAGCTGTCCTCCGTAAGAACAAAGGGGGGCTTGGCCCAGTACTGAGCCAGCTCTTTGTCAGTGAATTTAGACCACTGGCTGCCTTTTCCACAGGTGCTGCACATGTCAGTGTTTTGACCAGTGTCAGAGACAGGACTGTCAGAGGGCTAAAAAATATCCAGACTCCTAGGATTGTAGGGACTAGGGTGCCAGAGACTGCTAAGTGCTGGTAAGGCCAGGAATGTACGTTTCTGGGGAGCCGTCAAAAAAGCACTATCTGCTGGGCAAGGCAGGAAAACACACACTTAGGGAGCTGAAATAAAGGCTTTGTGGCATTTTTCCTAACCCTCTATGCAGGGCCCTTTGGAACTGCTCTGTGACCCTGACTTTGTTTTGGCTGGGAAATATTGATGAACCAAGGGTCAAAGAAGAGCCTTAACAAAAACCCAATCAACAAATAAATTCTATAGAAGAGAGAGAAACCAATCTTCAAAATAATCTCATTGTTTTGGTTTGCTAAAGCTGCAGGAATACAATATATCAGAAATGAAATGGTTTTTGTAAAGGAAATTTATTAAGTTACAAGTTACAGTTCTAGGGCTATGAAAATATCCAAATTAAGGTACCAACTAGAGGTTACCTTCACCCAAGAAAGACTGATGCCATCTGGAACATCTCTGTCAGTTGGGAAGACATGTGGCTGGCATCTGATCCCTACCTCCTGGGCTCTGTTGCTTTTTCAGCCTCTATTTCCTGTGGGGTTCATAACTTGGTTTATTCAGGGCTGCATTTCATCTCTTGACTTCCCTCATGCAGGGTTTCTCTGTCAGCTGGGAAGGCACATAGTAACGTCAGCTAGCTTTTTCTCCTGGCTTCTTGTTTCAAAATGGCTTCCTGGGAGTGTTTTCTTCTGCATCTCCAAAGGTTTCTGGCTGTATAGGCTCTAAAGCTTTTTCCAAAAATTGATTCCCTCTTAAAGGACTTCATGAAGAGACCCCCACCTTGAATAGGTGGAGACACATCTCCATGGACACCATCTAATTAAAAGATCCCATTCACAATTGCGTGGGTCACATCTCCATGGAAACAACTTAATAAAAAAGATTCTACCCAACAATATTGAATGAGGGTTAAAGAAAATGGCTTTTCTGGGGGTACACAACAGTTTCAAATTGGCACATTCATCAACAAAATCAGATGCCCAGATATCAGCAAAAATTTACAAGCCATACTAAGAAACAGGGAGATATGGCACAAAGGAACAAATAAAAAAGTTGAAGTAGATACAGAATTTGCAAAAGCTAATCAAAGATGTTCAAACAAATCTCCTAAACCAATTCAAGAAAATTATGGCTAAAAGATAAAGAATATTAAGAAGATACTGGTTGTCCCTCTCCCCTCCCTGACCCTCCCACCCCAGGTTCCAGCCTCTACTTACCCCGCCAGCCTCGGGAGGCTCACAGAGCGAGCGGCGCCGGCGTCATGTGACTGCCCAGAGTTGGTGCCAGGAGCCAGAGGGGAGCCAGGAACGGAGCCACGCGGAGCCGGGCCGGAGCCGGAGCGCAAAGCAAGCGCCCGCCGAGCCGATCCGAACCGAACCGCGTCTGTCGCACGCGCGCGCGTCCGGGTCCCCTGCAGCCGCTGCCGCTGCCCGGACTGGAGCGCTGACATTACTGCATTCGTGGGGTTTAAGGAAGCCCGGAGCCGGGCCTTTATTTATCGTCTGCTGCGCTCAGCACCGCGGTTCTCAAAGCCAAACACCAGAACACCCTAGAAGGTTTAACTAAAAGAATGCTCATGTTTGACCCAGTACCTGTTAAGCAAGAGGCCATGGACCCTATCTCGGTGTCGTACCCATCAAATTACATGGAGCCCATGAAGCCCAATAAGTACGGAGTCATTTACTCCACACCATTACCAGACAAGTTCTTCCAGACTTCGGAAGGCCTTTTTCACGGAATACAGATGGAGCCGGTGGACCTTACCGTGAACAAGTGGAGCTCGCCCCATTCGGCTGGGAGCTCCCCTTCCTCGCTGAAATTCCAGTCGTTGCACAGGAGAGCTTCGCCCGGACTGAGCATGCCCTCGTCTAGTCCGCGGGTGAAGAAGTACTCGCCCCCTCCACCTGGAGTGCAGCCCTTCGGCGTGCCACTGTCCATGCCACCTGTGATGGCTGCAGCGCTCTCCCGGCATGGAATCCGAAGCCCAGGAATACTGCCGGTCATACAGCCTGTCGTGGTGCAACCTGCCCCGTTTATGTACACCAGTCACCTCCAGCAGCCACTCATGGTCTCCTTGTCAGAGGAGATGGAGAATTCAAATAGTAGTATGCAAGTACCTGTAATTGAATCATATGAGAAGCCTATATTGCAGAAAAAAATTAAAATAGAACCTGGGATTGACCCACAGAGGACAGATTATTATCCTGAAGAAATGTCACCCCCTTTAATGAACTCAGTGTCCCCCCCACAAGCGTTGTTGCAAGAGAATCACCCTTCAGTTATTGTACAGCCCGGAAAGAGACCTTTACCTGTGGAATCTCCAGACACCCAAAGGAAACGGAGGATACACAGATGGGATTATGACGGATGCAACAAAGTCTACACTAAAAGCTCTCACTTGAAAGCACACAGAAGAACACATACAGGAGAAAAAACCTACAAATGTACATGGGAAGGATGCACATGGAAGTTTGCTCCGTCTGATGAACTAACAAGACATTTTCAAAAACATACTGGAATCAAACCTTTCCAGTGTCCAGACTGTGACCGCAGCTTCTCCCAATCTGACCATCTTGCCCTCCATAGGAAACACCACATGCTAGTTTGAATACCACCTTCTCCCACCTCAGCACAACTCCCCACTCTCCTGGCTCTCTCTGTCCTCCCTCCCATTATCTAACTCATTTTTTACATGTACATTTTAATTTTGATTCAGCTGGTCTGAGTCTCTGAATTTATATCATTCAAAACTTCCATATGGTCAGTAGTAGATTTTCTCTAATCTTTCCTCCTTACCACGGGTCAGACCTAAAGAATGTGAACACTTTTTTTTTTCTGGGGATGCTAAGCAAACCCTTCTTACAAACACGTTTAATGTACTGAGAACAAGGGAACTTGTAAACTAACATACCAATTGTCGATTTCTCCATGTATTCCTCAAAAGAAGTCAAAGTAAATGTATTAGAAATAAAAAAAAAAAAAAAAGAAGATACTGGTTGAGCATAAAGAAGAACTTGAAAGCATAAAAAGGAAAATGACAGAACTAATGGGAATGAAAGGCATAGCAGATGGATTAAAAATATGCTAGAAGCATAGAGCAAATTAGAACAGGCAGAATATCCAGAATCAAACAGACAAAAGAACACATGGAGAAAAGAATGGAAAAATTTGAACAGCATCTCACAGAATTGAATGACAGCATGAAGCACACAAATATATGTTTCATGCATGTTCCAGAAGGAGAAGAGAAGATAAAATGGAGAGAAAAGAGTATTTGAGGAAATAATGGCCAAAAATTTCCCAACTCTTAGGAAAGATATACATATATCCAAGAAGCAAAATATACACCAAACAGAATAAATCAAAATGGGATTACCATAAGACACATACTAATCAGACTGTCAACTGCCAAAGTTATAACAGAATTCTTTTTTTTTCTATTAATTAACGGAAAAAAAAAAGAAATTAACCCAACATTTAGAAATCATACCATTCTACATATGCAATCAGTAATTCTTTTTTTTTTTTATTAACGGAAAAAAAAAGAAATTAACACAACATTTAGAAATCATACCATTCTACATATGCAATCAGTAATTCTTAACATCATCACATAGATGCATGATCATCGTTTCTTAGTACATTTGCATTGGTTTAGAGGAACTAGCAACACAACAGAAAAAGATATAGAATGTTAATATAGAGAAAAGAAATAAAAGTAATAATAATAGCAAAAAAAAAAAACAAAAACAAAAAAACCCTATAGCTCAGATGCAGCTTCATTCAGTGTTTTAACATGATTACTTTACAATTAGGTATTATTGTGCTGTCCATTTTTGAGTTTTTGTATCTAGTCCTGTTGCACAGTCTGTATCCCTTCAGCTCCAATTACCCATTATCTTACCCTGTTTCTAACTCCTGCTGGACTCTGTTACCAATGACATATTTCAAGTTTATTCTCGAATGTCCGTTCACATCAGTGGGACCATACAGTATTTGTCCTTTAGTTTTTGGCTAGACTCACTCAGCATAATGTTCTCTAGGTCCATCCATGTTATTACATGCTTCATAAGTTTATCTTGTCTTAAAGCTGCATAATATTCCATCGTATGTATATACCACAGTTTGTTTAGCCATTCTTCTGTTGATGGACATTTTGGCTGTTTCCATCTCTTTGCAATTGTAAATAATGCTACTATAAACATTGGTGTGCAAATGTCCGTTTGTGTCTTTGCCCTTAAGTCCTTTGAGTAGATACCTAGCAATGGTATTGTTGGATCGTATGGCAATTCTATATTCAGCTTTTTGAGGAACCGCCAAACTGCCTTCCACAGTGGTTGCACCATTTGACATTCCCACCAACAGTGGATAAGTGTGCCTCTTTCTCCGCATCCTCTCCAGCACTTGTCATTTTCTGTTTTGTTGATAATGGCCATTCTGGTGGGTGTGAGATAATATCTCATTGTGGTTTTGATTTGCATTTCTCTAATGGCCAGGGACATTGAGCATCTCTTCATGTGCCTCTTGGCCATCCGTATTTCCTCTTCTGGTAGGTGTCTGTTCAAGTCTTTTTCCCAGTTTGTAATTGGGTTGGCTGTCTTTTTGTTGTTGAATTGAACAATCTCTTTATAAATTCTGGATACTAGACCTTTATCTGATATATCATTTCCAAATATTATCTCCCATTGTGTAGGCTGTCTTTCTACTTTCTTGATGAAGTTCTTTGATGCACAAAAGTGTTTAATTTTGAGGAGCTCCTATTTATTTATTTCTTTCTTCAGTGCTCTTGCTTTAGGTTTAAGGTCCATAAAATCGCCTCTAGTTGTAAGATTCATAAGATATCTCCCTACATTTTCCTCTAACTGTTTTATGGTCTTAGACCTAATGCTTAGATCTTTGATCCATTTTGAGTTAACTTTTGTACAAGGTGTGAGATACGGGTCTTCTTTCATTCTTTTACATATGGATATCCAGTTCTCTAGGCACCATTTATTGAAGAGACTGTTCTGTCCCAGGTGAGTTGGCTTGACTGCCTTATCAAAGATCAAATGTCCATAGATGAGAGGGTCTATATCTGAGCACTCTATTCGATTCCATTGGTCTATATATCTATCTTTATGCCAATACCATGCTCTTTTGACCACTGTGGCTTTATAATATGCCTTAAAGTCTGGCAGCGCGAGACCTCCAGCTTCGTTTTTTTTCCTCAAGATGTTTTTAGCAATTCTGGGCACCCTGCCCTTCCAGATAAATTTGCTTATTGGTTTTTCTATTTCTGAAAAATAAGTTGTTGGGATTTTGATTGGTGTTGCATTGAATCTGTAGATCAGTTTAGGTAGGATTGACATCTTAACTATATTTAGTCTTCCAATCCATGAACACGGTATGCCCTTCCATCTATTTAGGTCTTCTGTGTATAACAGAATTCTGAAAGCAGCCTGAGAAAAGTGATCCATCACATACAAGAGACATTAATAAAACCAAGTTCCAATTTCTCATTAGAAACCATGGAAGTGAGAAGGCAGTGGTATAATATATTTAAGATATGAAAGAGAAAAACTGCAAGCCAAGAATTCCTTTTCAGGCAAAACCATCCTTCAAAAACACAGCGGAGTTTAAAATATCACAAATAAATAGAAACTGAAAGAGACCTGCCCTACAAGAAATACTAAAGAGAGTTGTGCAGGTTGAAAAGAAAAGACAGGAGAGAGAGGCTTAGAGGAGAGTTTAGAAATAAAGATGATCAGTAAGGATAGCTAAAGGGGTAACAAGAGAGAGAAACAAAATCTGACATATAAAAGCCAAAGGATAAAATGATTGAAGTACTGCCTTTACAGTAATAACATTGAATGTTAATGGATTAAACTACCCAATCAAGAGATACATATTGACAGAACAGATTAAAAAGTATGATCCAACTATATGCTGTTTACAAGAGACTTTTCTTAGACTTAAAGACAAATATGCATTAAAAGTGAAAGGTTGGAAAACAATACTCCAAGCAAATAGTAACCAAAAATGAGCTGGGGTAGGTATACTAATGTTGGACAAAATAGATTTTAAATGAAAAACTGTTATGAGACAATGAGGGAACTTATATATTACTAAAAGGTCAATCCACCAAGAAAATATAGCAATCATAAATTTTATGCACCTAATAAGGTGTTCCAAAATATATGAGGCAACCACTGACAAAACTGATAGGAGTAATAGATGCCTCTACAGTTATAGTTGGACACCTCAATATACCACTCTCATAAATAGAACATCTAGAAAGAGGATCAATAAGGAAACAGAAAACATTAATAATGTGATAGATGAACTAGAACTAACATTTAGAGAGGACTGCATCTCAAAACAGTAAGATATACATTCTTTTCAAGAATCATTCTCAAGGAAAGACAACATGCTAGGTCACAAAACAGGTCTCAATAAATTTTAAAAGATTGAAACTATACAAAGCATTTTCTCTGATCATAATGGAATGGAGCTGGAAATCAATAACCAGTGGAGAACAGGAAAATTCACAAATATATGGGGGTTAAAGGACACACTCTTTAACAATCAGTGGGTGAAAATGCAAGAGAAATTAGTAAATATCTTGATATATGTGAAAAGGAGAACACAACATATCAAAACTTATAGGATGCAATGAAGGCAGTCCTAAGAGGGAAACTTATAGCCCTACACTACTACATTAAAAAAGAAGAAAGAGTAATTTGAAGAACTAACTGAGCATTGGAGGAACTACAAAACGAACAGCAAATTAACCTCAAAGCAAGCAGAAGGAAAGAAATAATAAGGATTAGGGGAGAAATAAATGCAATTGAGAATAAAAAACAATAGAGAGAATCAACAAAAGTAGAAGTTGGTTCTTTGAAAAGTTTAATAAAATTGGCAAACTCTTAGCTAGGTTAATTATGAAAAAGAGAAAGAGGATATAAATAAATAAAATCAGAAATAAGATTGCAGACATTACTACTGACAGCACAGAAATAAAAAGAATCATAGGAGGATATTATGAACAACTGTATGGCAATGAATTAGACAACTAAGATGAAATAGACAATTTGCTAGAAAAACTGGAAAAGCCAACATTAACTTTAGAAGAAATAGAGGACTTCAACAAACAAGTCACAAATAAAGAGATTAAATCAATCATCAAAAAACTACCCAAAAGACAAAAATCCAAGACCAGATGGCTTCTACCAATCATTCCAAAAAGGATCAATACCAATCTTGCTCAAAATTTTCCAAGAAATTGAAGAGGAGGAAACACTACCTAAATCATTCTATGACACCAACATCTCCCTAATATTAAATCCAGATAAACATACTACAAATAAAGAAAATAACAGATCAGTCACTCTCATGAATATAGCTTCAAAAATCCCCAAGAAAATACTTGCAAATTGAATTCAATGAAACATTAAAAGAATTATATTAGATCAAGTGAATTTTATTCCTGATATTCGTGAGTGCCTCAATGTAAGAAAGTCAATCAATGTAATACATCACATTAATAAATGGAAGGAGAAGAATCACATGATCAAATTGATTGATGCAGAAAAGACATTTAACAAAATCCAGCATCCTTTTTTGTAAAAAAAAGAAAAGAAAAGAAAAGAAACAAACAACACTTCAAAATAAAAGAATAGAAGTAAACTTTCTCAAAATGATAAAGGGCATATAAGAAAACCTAGAAGAATCCAAGATGTAATGGAGAGGCTGGAGGGAACTGCCTGAAAATGTAGAGCTGTGTTCCAGTAGCCATGTTTCTTGATGATGATTGTATAATGATATAGCTTTCACAATGTGACTGTGTGATTGTGAAAACCTTGTGACTGATGTTCCTTTTATCTACCTTGTCAACAGATGAGAGGAACATATGGAATAAAAATAAATAATAGGGGGAACAAATGTTAAAATAGATTTAGTTTGAAATGCTAGTGATCAATGAAAGGGATCAGTAAGGGGTATGGCCTGTAAAATTTTTTTTCTTTGTTTGTTATATTTTTCTGTTGTCTTTTTATTTCTTTTTCTGAATTGATGCTAATGTTCTGGGAAATGATCATGATGATGAATATGCAACCATGTGATGATATTGTGAATTGCTGAGTGTATGTGTTGGGAATGTTTGTGTTTCTTGTAATTTTTTTAATTAATAAAAAATTTAAAAATAAATAAATAAATAAAAATAAAAAAACCTGAAGCAAAAGTAAAATTTCTATCAGTCCCCAAACAAACATTTGGATAGGCTCACTCTTCCTTCTCCAAGAAATAAGCTTAAATGGACTACCGAATTTCAAGGTATAAAGTGCATGGCCTCCATCTTTCAATAGAGAAACTACAAATATCAATAGATTCCTGCCCTACCCTCAGCTGTTCTGGAAACCTCCTTCCAAATAAATCATACTGCCCTGTGCGGGCTATCTGGATCAGTGGACATATCTAACTGAAGGAAACTCTATCCATACTATAACTGCTGACCCAGCTTGAAGAGAAAAGCTAAACTAATTGTACCCCTCACGAAACTAGAATTGGTTTAGTGAAAGACTGAAACATTTAGGTGGGAGAACTCAAGCCATATGGTCTTGAATTTCAAGTTGTAAGGTCATGAAATAGAATCAAGGGAAGAAAACCCTTGAAAGGTAAGCTGAAATTCTCAGGAGCAGAAACAATGAGTGTGAGTAGAACTGAAAGGGGCCAGTCTACTAATGAGAGTAGAATGGAGTGAAATTTGCTGAGAAAAGCAGATATCACCAGGAAAAGATTACCCAGCCTCTGAGAAGAAGATAGCAAATGCTGCCTCAGTTCCTGTTTCAGTTTCTGTCAAGCCTGCTGGATCACTGTCCCTCTCCCTAGGATCTTGTGGGATCTCTATCTTCTATTTATTTACTATGTATCCCTACAATGACCCCTGTTTTCTTGAGCTACTACTAGTGAATTTCTTTATCTTCCAAATTAAAAAAAAAAAAAAGAAAACCTAGAAGTAGCACTGTATTCAACAGAAAATGGCTGAAAGTGTTCCCCCTAAGATCAGGAGTAAGCATGTCTAATGTCACCATTGATATTCAACATTGTACTGAAACTTAGCCAGATCATTTAGGCAAGAAATAAAAAGCATTCAAACTGGAAAGGAAGAAGTAAAACTTTCACTATGTGCAGATGACCTGACCCTATATTTAGAAAGTCCTGAAAAATCTACAACAAAGCTACTAGAGCTAACAAATGAGTTCAGCAAAGAGAAAGGATACAAGATCAACATGCAAAAATCAGTAATGTTTCTTAGACACTAGTAACAAGCACTCTGAGGAAGAAATCTAGAAAAAAATTCTGTTTACAATAGGATCTAAAATAATTAAATATCAAGGAATAAATTTTACCAAGGGTATATGGACCTCTATTCAGAAAGTGACAAAACATTGCTAAAAGAAATGAAAGACCTAAATAGATGGAAGTCCATTCCATGTTAGTGGATTGGAAAACTGAACATCATTATAATTTCAATTCTACTCAAGTTGATTTACAAAATCAATGTAATCCCAATCAAAATTCCAACAGCCTACCTTGCAGAAATGGAAAACCCAATTATCATATTATCTGAGAGGATATGGGCCACAAATAGCCAAAACTATCTTGAAAAAGAAAAACAAAGTTGGAGGACTCACACTTCCTGACTTTAAAGCATATTGCAAAGCTACAGTGGTAAAAACAGCATGGTCCTGGCCTAAAGATAGGCATACTGATCAATGGAACTGAACTGAGAATTCACAAATAGACCCATACATTTGTGGTCAATTGATCTTTGACAAGGATGCAAAGTCCACTCAACTGGATCAGACAGTCTCTTCAGTAAATGGTGCTGGGAGAACTGGATATCCACCTCCAAAGAATGAAATATGACCCCCATCTAACACTTTATACAAAAACTAACTCAAAATGGATCAAAGACCTAAATATAAGGCCCAGCACCATAAAACTCCTAGAAGAAAATGTAGGGAAGCATCTTTAAGATCTTGTGATAGGCAGTGGTTTCTTAGAACTTACACCCAAAGCAGAAGCAGTGGAAGAAAAAATAGATAAATGGAACCTCCTCAAAATTGAAGACTTTTCCAATTCAAAGGACTTTGTCAAAAAGGTGAAATGGCAGCCTATTTAGTGGGATATTTGGAATATAATATTTGAATTGTATTTGGAAACCACATATCCAACAAGCGTTTATTATCTAGAATATATAAAGAAATCCTACAACTCAAGTATAAATAGACAAACAGCCCAATTAAAAAATGGGCAAAAGGCATGAACAGATGCTTTTCAGAATGGGAAATGCAAATGGCTAAAAAGCACATGAAAAGATGCTTAACATCACTACCTTTTAGGAAAATGCAAATCAAAAATAGATATATCAATTTACACACCCTATTAAACAAGCAGAAAGCTATAAATGTTGGAGGGAATGCCGAGAAATAGGAACACTTTTTCACTGCTGGTAGGAATGTAAAATGGTACAACCACTGTGGAAGACGGTGTGGTGGTTCCTCAGAAAGCTATGTATAGAAATGCCATATGATCTGGCCATCCTACTACTAGGTGTGTACTCAGGAGAACTGAAAGCAGTACACGAATAGACATACACACCAATGTTCACAGCCACTAACATTATTCACAACTGCTAAAAGATGGAAACAACACAGATGTCCATCAACTGAAGAATGGATAAACAAAATGTGATATATACATGATGGAATATTATTTAGCTGTACTTGGAAATGAACTCCTGATGCATGTGACAACATGGATAAAATTAGATGACATTATGTGGAGTAAAATAAGCCAGACACAAAAGGACAAATATTTTTTGGTCTCACTAATATGAACTAATTAAAATGCGCAAACTCATGGAGTTAGTATCTAGAATATAGGTCACCAGAAGATAGAATGAGGATAGAGAGACGTAATGCTTAGTTTGTGCTTAATTTGGACATTATGCTTAGTTTGTGCTTAATTTGGACATGTGATTGTGGTTGAAAGGGGAAGTTTAGAGCTATGTAAGTCACTAGAAGGAAAGCTACAAGATGAAATATGGGACTATATAACATAGTGAACCTTGCTATGGATTCAAAGGTGGTTAATAGTACAAATATAAAATTGTTCTTCCAGGAAAGATATACAAAAAAGACTGAGATGGTATAATCTTTTGAATGCCTAGAATGTATAATGATAGTGACTAAATGTACAAATTTAAAAATGTTTTGCATGAGGAGGAAAAAGGAATGTCAATAATGCAAGGTGCTGAAAATAGATGGTAATCAATATTTTAAAACTTTAATTTATGTGTGAAACTAATGCAAAAAATATTTATTTGGTACAAAATTTATATTTTGACTCATGCATTTCCTAATACTACTTATGTGGACAGCTTAAATGAACACTATAAGTACATGAAACCTTGAGTAGGGCATGAGATTTTGTAGGTTTATCCAGAGTGATGCCTCGATAAATTCCAGAAGGATTTGAACAGTGAATTAAAACAGTATTTACTGAGCTGAGAATTAACATCAAGGGATTGAGAGAACTTTCTCAAACAAAAGGGGGAAGAGTGAAATGAGACTAAGTGTCAATGGCTGAGAGATTCCAAACAGAGTCGAAAGGTTATCCTGGAGGTTATTCTTATGCATTAAGTAGATATCACCTTGTTGTTCAAGATGCAGTGGAGAGGCTGGAGGGAACTGCCTGAAAATGTAGAGCTGTGTTCCAATAGCCATGTTTCTTGATGATGATTGTATAATGATATAGCTTTCACAATGTGACTCTGTGAATGTGAAAACCTTGTGTCTGATGCTCCTTTTATCTACCATATCAACAGACGAGTAGAACATATGGAATAAAAATAAATAATAGGGGGAACAAATGTTAAAATAAATTTAGTTTGAAATGCTAGTGGTAAATGAAAGCGAGGGGTAAGGGGTATGGTATGTATAACTTTTTTTTTTTCTCCATTATCGTTTTATTTCTTTTTCTGTTGTCTTTTTATTTCTTTTTCTAAATCAATGCAAATGTTCTAAGAAATGAATATGCAACTAATGTGATGATATTAAGAATTATTGATTATATATGTAGAATGGAATTATATCTTATTGTTTTGTTTGTTTGTTGTTAATTTTTTTTAATTAATTAAAAAAAATCCACACACACAAAAAAGTGGGCGGGCCATGGTGGCTCAGCAGGCAGAGTTCTTACCTGCCATGCCAGAGGTCCTGGGTTCGATTCCCGGTGCCTGCCCATGTTAAAAAAAAAAAAAAAAATCCGGAGATGGAGGGAGAGAGATCCCGGGATGGAGGGAGATGGAGAAGAGGAGTGAGGAGGCCGGGAGGCAGGCCCTGCTGCCTTCCCGGAGGCTGGCAGCCGGCTAGCAGTGGAGAAGCAGGCTGCCCAAGACAGGGGGAGCGGTCAGGAGTTCGGGCCGGGCTGTAGCAGGCCCAGACACAGCTCAAGAAGGGGGCGCCAGGTGCCCTGGAGTTTATAGCCTAGGCCTGGCTCTGATTGCCTTAGGAGGCCTAGGCCAGGCACCTGGTGGGGAAACTGAGTCAAGGTCAGGCCTTAGGGCACGGCCTAGATGCTCGAGAGCCACTTTAGGGGTAGACGGCAGAGATCCTTGAGGGTCTCAAGGACTAAGGAGGGTAGGGGGCTTCAGGGCCTCCCAGTCCAGAGCCGGATTGGCGAGTTAGACGCTTGTAGATCCAAGGTTGGATTGGGGTGGGGGTTCTGGGACGTTGGTTCGCAACGCAAGGATTGGGGGGATTTAAGTGCTTGGAGATCGAAGTTAGGTCTTGGGTAGGGGGAGTCAGACAATTGGAAAGCCTAGGTGGTTATTTGGGGGAGGGGTCTTTGCGCCAGGGCGAAGTGCAAAGCTGCTCCTCTTTGGCTCCAGGCCTGAGAGGCCTTGTCAAGAGAGGCTTCCGTGCTGGGTGGGCCGGGCTAGGCCAGTCCAAGAGAAAGAAAGTGAATAAATCAGGATTCTAAGTGGGCGGGGGGCCCCTGAGAGGGGGGTCACAAAGGGTGAGACGTGGCCACCAGGCGTTTAACCGACGTTTTCTTGTTATTGCGGAATAATTCCATCCCAAACCGGCAGCTGTTAGCGAGCAAGGGCTGGACGAGCCAGATCAAGTCAAATCCATGTTCACAAGTATGTCCAAGGAAGTTAAGGGCTGGTGCATGAAAAGATAGGAAAACAATTCCAAATGATAGCAGTCCCAAAAGCAAGTTTATAATACAGCTTGCTGATGACCGTATGGCTCTGGTGTCAGGCATTAGCTTAGATCCCGAAGCTGCAATTGGTGTGACAAAACGGTTACCTCCTAAGTGGGTGGATGGAGTGGATGAAATACAGTATGATGTTAGCCGGATTAAACAGAAGATGAAAGAATTAGCCAGCCTTCATGACAAGCATTTAAACAGACCCACCCTGGATGACAGCAGCGAAGAACATGCCATTGAAATTACCACGCAAGAGATCACGCAGCTCTTCCACAGGGGCCAGTGTGCAGTACGGGCCCTGCCCAGCCGAGCTCGTGGGGCCTGCTCCGAGCAGGAGGAGCGACTCCTTCGCAATGTCCTCACCTTCCTGGCTCAGGCTCTGCAGGAGCTGTCCACAAGCTTCCGGCATGCACAGTCGGTCTACCTCAAATGCATGAAGATTCGAGAGGAAAGATCTCAGCATTTTTTTTGATACATCAGTACCACTAATGGATGATGGAGAGGATAATACTCTTTCTGATCAGGGTTTTACAGCCAACCAGTTAGTGCTGGTGGAGCAGAACACGCTGATGGTGGAGGAGTGGGAGCGGGAACTCCGCCAGATTGTCCAGTCCATCTCTGAACTGAATGAGATCTTTAGGGACCTGGGAGCAATGATTGTGGAACAAGGTACAGTCCTTGATAGAACTGACTATAATGTTGAACAGTCCTGTGTCAAAACCGAAGATGGCTTGAAACAGCTTCACCAGGCAGAACAGTATCAAAAGACGTATCAGAAGATGCTTGTGATTTTAATATTATTTGTCATCATCATTGTCCTCGTTGTGGTCCCGGTCGGTGTGAAGTCACGCTAAGTGGTGTTTTATGGGTGCTGCACATGTGAACTTCTGGTGTGAGTGCTCAGCCTGCACCCCCTGGCAGCCTGCGGAGGCCCAGCCTGGAGGGCCTGCATCTGGGCAGGAACGGCTCCATCAACTTCCTGCCGCAGGTCACCCTCAAGGAAAGGGGCTGGGCTTTGACTTTTCCTTCATTGTGAAAAATTTAAGAACCTTGATACTGCTGCAGAATGGAGATTGGGTTCTGTGATCAGTTATAGTATATATATATATATATATATATATATATATATACTATATATATATATATACTATATATTATATATATATTTAAAAGAAAAGAGAAAATGAGTTGCAAGTTTACAGGCTCATGCAAAAGCTGTTAAATATTATATGTGTATATGCTATTTTTTTAGTAGTCATGTCTGAGCAGCATGTTAAAATAATTTTTGGAAAATATATTTTTTTAACTGTCTGGTTTTTAAGAAATTTGGTACCAAAAATTCATGAGCAGAGGCAAGAATGCCTCTTTATCTTCTCTACATATTTTCCAGTTGAAAACAAACTGAGGAGTCCTTTAAGAATTTATAATCTGTTCCCCATTAACTTAATTTAGCTTTTCCATCACTGTTAATGATCGAGAGTAACAAACTGTGAAAAATAAGAAACCATCATTGATGTTAATTAACACATTTAGATGGGTCAGTTAAAACAGCTTCATAAGTTAAAATTAATTGTAAATGATGTATTTTTCATTTAAAATTTTTGCACTGCATTTTCTACTGTAAACCAAAAGGGGTTTCTAAGCAATACCACCTAAATTTTTTAAGTTGGTGATTTGAACTAAGCTCACATTAAAAGGAAGCTTGGTAGTGTCATGATAGTCACCAGACTCAGGCAGTGTGTGTGTCCCCATGGCTATTCCCCAGCAATCCTGGTGCAATCCATTATTTATTCACTAACTACAAAATGACTGTTCAAATCAGACTCCATTTAATGAGCTGTGAATTTACACAGAGGCCATTTTAAATGGGTCACCCCATTTAGGATTCGTGGATCTCAAATTATTAACCAAACATCACTCCATTTCAAAGTAAAATATTCCACCAGTGGTTTGATTTATCATCTCTTCCATGGCCACTTAGCAATGCCTAGAGATTAAACATGCTTCTGAGGATTGTGAAAGCCTTGACTAAGGAATCTCTTGTATATGTGAGCATGGATCAGATCACCAGGGTAGGACTTTGTCGTTTACTTACCTGTTATCAATACGGTGCTTGGCTATATTCCTGGAACTAAAGAATAATGTGAAAGTGATGATAAATTTGAAAAATGAAGAACGAAGTTCTTGTGTTAATTGGTTCTGAGACAATGGTATACTTGTAATGGTCTTTGTGTAATTATTGATGGCCTTCTATTGTTTGTGCCTTTCTTAAAAGGTTTAAGAAGAGCATAGCCACATTAAATATGGTATGTTTTATTTGGAAAAAAAAAAAGTATTTGCAAAGTCCCCTTGGGGAAATGGTGAAAAGGGGGAAAAATTCAACTTCCCCAAGTGGAGAATTCTTGATATTCTCACAAGCAGTGAGGACAATCAAAGCAATAGACTGAGCCCCCAATCTTGGGGTTTGTTTATATGAAACAAACTCACAAATGATAGGCTAAGCCTGCTTAAAATTAGGCCTAAGAGACCTAAGAGTCACCCCCAAGAGAGCCAACACAACAACAAGCAATCTCACCACCCTCCCCCGTCTATGTAGGACATGACTCCCAGGGGTACGGACCTTCCTGGCAATGTGGGACAGAAATCCTAGAATGAGCTGAGACTCAGCATCAAGGGATTGAGAAAACCTTCTCGACCAAAAGGGGGAAAAGTGAAATCATCATCACGTTTCTTGATGATGATTGAATAATGATATAGCTTTCACAGTGTGACTGTGTGATTGTGAAAACCTTGTGTCTGATACTCCTTTTATCTACCTTGTCAACAAACGAGTAGAACATATGGAATAAAAATAAATAATAGGGGGAACAAATGTTAAAATAAATTTAGTTTGAAATGCCAGTGGTAAATGAAAGTGAGGGGTAAGGGGGATGGTATGTATAATCATTTCTTTTTCTGTTGTCTTTTTATTTCTTTTTCTGAATTGATACAAATGTTCTAAGAAATGATGAATATGCAACTAAGTGATGATATTGTGAATTACTGATTATGTATGTTAATGTTTTAGTTCATTTGTTAATTTTAAAATAAATAAATAAATAAATAAATAAAAATTAGGCCTAAGAGTCACCCCCAAGAGAACCTCTTTTGTTGCGCAGATGTGCACTCTCTCTCTCAGCCAACACAACAAGCAAACTCACTGCCCTCCCCTTCTCTATGTGGGACGTGACTCCCAGTAGTGTGGACCTTCCTGGCAACATGGGATGGAAATCCTAGAATAAGCTGGGACTCAGCACCAAGGAATTGAGAAAACCTTCTCTACCGGAAGGAGGAAGAGAGAAATGAGACAAAATAAAGTGTCAATGGCTGAGAGATTCCAAACAGAGTTGAGAGGTTCTCCTGGAGGTTATTCTTAAATAGATAGCACCTTTTTAGTTAAGGTATAATGGAGAGGCTGGAGGGAACTGCCTGAAAATGTAGAGCTGTGTTCCAGTAGCCGTGTTTCTTGAAGATGATTGTATAATGATATAGCTTTTGCAATGTGACTGTGTGATTATGAAAACCTTGTGTCTCATGCTTCTTTTATCTACCTTATGGACAGATGAGTAAAACATATGGATTAAAAATAAATAAATAATAGGGGGAACAAATGTTAAAATGAATTTGGTAGATTGAAATGCTAGCGATCAATGAAAGTGAGGGGTAAGGGATATGGTATGTATAAATTTTTTTTCTGTTTTCTCTTGATTTCTTTTTCTGAATCAATGCAAATCTTCTAAGAAATGATCATGATGATGAATATACAACTATGTGATAAAAAAGAATGTTCATATTGTATGTTGATTGATTTTATTATAAAAAAATTTTTTTAATGTTCTTCCAAGAAGTAGAACAAGTGTATATTACTATTACAAGGTGTTACTAATAGGCTGGTATATAGAAAAAATACACCTAATGCTAGCTATGGATTATAATTAACAGTAACATTACAATACCTTCCATCAGTTGTAACAAAGTCACCAGATCAACACTAGGTAACGATAATAGGGGGGTATTAAGGGTATGGTTTTTCTTTTTGGAGCAATGAAAATGTTCTAAAATTGATTGTGGTGATGAAAGCACAATTTCGTGATCACACTGAGAGCCACTAATTGTATATTTTGGATGGATCAGATGGTGTGTGTATACAACTGCTATTAAAAAAAGCAATCGTTTTTGCACAGGGAAAACAAATGAATGTCAACATTGCAAGGTGTGGAAAATGGGATGGTATGAGGGGAATACAATCAATGCAAACTAATGTCTATAGTCAACAGTAACATTGCAATATGCTTCCATTGAATGTAACAAAGGCAATATGCCAAAGTTAAATACCAATAAGTAGGGGATTTGGGGAAGGGTATTGGATTTTTTGTTTTATTAATTAAAAAAAAAGAAAAGAAATTAACACAACATTTAGAAATCATTCCATTCTACATATGCACTCAGTAATTCTTAGTATCATCACATAGATGTATGATCATCATTTCTTAGTACATTTGCATCGATTTAGGAAAAGAACTAGCAAAACAGCAGAAAAAGATATAGAATGTTAATATAGAGAAGAAAATTAAAATAATAATATATATATATATATATATATAAAGGAAAAAGAAAAAAACAAAAACAAAAGATACAAACAAACAAACAAAAAAACTATAGTTAAGGTGCAGCTTCATTCAGTGTTTTAACATAGTTACATTACAATTAGGTATTATTGTGCTGTCCATTTTTGAGTTTTTGTATCTAGTCCTGTTGCACAGTCTGTATCCCTTCAGCTCCAGTTACCCATTATCTTACCCTGTTTCTAACTCCTGCTGGTCTCTGTTACCAATGATATATTCCAAGTTTATTCTCAAATGTCAGTTCACATCAGTGGGACCATACAGTATTTGTCCTTTAGTTTTTGGCTAGACTTACTCAGCATAATGTTCTCTAGGTCAATCCATGTTATTACATGCTTCATAAGTTTAGTCTGTCTTAAAGCTGCATAATATTCTATCGTAGGTATACACCACAGTTTGTTTAGCCACTTGTCTGTTGATGGACATTTTGGCTGTTTCCATCTCTTTGCAATTGTAAATAACGCTGCTATAAACATTGGTGTGCAAATGTCCATTTGTGTCTTTGCCCTTAAGTTTTTTGAGTAGATACCTAGCAGTGGTATTGCTGGGTCGTAATCCATTCTGCCAATCTATGTCTTTTGATTGGGGAATTCAGTCCATTAACATTTAGTGTTATTACTGTTTGGATAATATTTTCCTCTACCATTTTGCCTTTTGTATTATATATATCATATCTGATTTTCCTTCTTTCTACACTTTACTCCATACCTCTCTCTTCTGTCTTTTCGTATCTGACTCTACTGCTCCCTTTAGTATTTCTTGCAGAGCTGGTCTCTGGGTCACAAATTCTCTCCCTTTAGTATTTCTTGCAGAGCTGGTCTCTGGGTCACAAATTCTCTCAGTGACTTTTTGTCTATAAATGTTTTAATTTCTCCTTCATTTTTGAAGGACAATTTTGCTGGATATAGGAGTCTTGGTTGGCAGTTTTTCTCTTTTAGTAATTTAAATATATCATCCACTGTCTTCTAGCTTCCATGGTTTCTGCTGAGAAATCTACACATAGTCTTATTGGATTTCCCTTGTATGTGACAGATTGTTTTTCTCTTGCTGCTTTCAAGATCCTCTCTTTCTCTTTGACCTCTGACATTCTAACTAGTAAGTGTCTTGGAGAACTCCTATTTGGGTCTAATCTCTTTGGGGTGCGCTGCACTTCTTGGATCTGTAATTTTAGGTCTTTCATAAGAGTTGGGAAATTTTCAGTGATAATTTCTTCCATTAGTTTTTCTCCTCCTTTTCCCTTCTCTTCTCCTTCTGGGACACCCACAACACGTATATTTGTGCGCTTCATGTTGTCCTTCAGTTCCCTGATCCCCTGCTCAAGTTTTTCCATTCTTTTCCCGATAGTTTCTGCTTCTTTTTGGAATTCAGATGTTCCATCCTCCAGTTCATTAATTGTAGCTTCTGTCTCTTTAAATCTACCATTGTAGGTATCCATTGTTTTTTCCATCTTTTCTACTTTGTCCTTCACTCCCATAAGTTCTGTGATTTGTTTTTTCAGTTTTTCTATTTCTTCTTTTTGTTCAGCCCATGTCTTCTTCATGTCTTCCCTCAATTTATTGATTTGGTTTTTGAAGAGTTTTTCCATTTCTGTTCATATATTCAGCATTAGTTGTCTCAGCTCCTGTATCTCATTTGAACTATTGGTTTGTTCCTTTGACTGGGCCATATCTTCAATTTTCTGAGCGTGATCCGTTATTTTCTGCTGGTGTCTGGGCATTTGATCAGATTTCCCTGGGTGTGGGACCTGGCTGGTTGAAAGGTTTTTCTGTGAAATCTCTGGGCTCTGTTTTTCTTTTCCTGCCCAGTAAGTGGCGCTCGTGGCACTCGTCTGTCTGTGGGTCCCACCAGTAAAAGATGCTGTGGCTCCTTTAACTTGCCAATCTGAATCTCGCAGTCGGCCCGGGAAACCGCGCATGGAGGGGGGGTCACCGGCCACTGCGGCTTGGGGGAGTGCCGGTCCAAATTGCCCAGCTGGCCCGAGATGCCAAGCGTGGCGGGAGAGCCCCGCTATCCAACATTCCCAGTCGGACCGGGAAGCCACGTATGTGGAAGGGACCCCGGTCGCCAGCCGCCCTGGCCTGGGAAAGCGTGCGCCCCTCGGGTATCTCACTGCAGCGGATTCTCCCTGCCCGTTCAGCCGTTCCAGAATGGGGTACGCTGTCTTTTTGGTCTCTGTCGTGGCTCCGGGAGCTGTTTCGTATTGTTTCTGTTTCTTTAGTTGCTGTTCTGGAGGAGGAACTAAGACCCGCGCATCTTACTAAGCCGCCATCTTCTCCGGAAGTCCAGGGTATTGGATTTTGGGGGGAAGAAATGGAAATATCCTCAAATAAATTGTGGTGGTGAAGGCATGGCTATGTGATTACTGGGAACCACTGATTTTTTAGTTAGGTTGGATTGTATGATGTGTGAATAAAACTGTTTAAAAATAGAGGAGGAGAGAGATACAAGTCATGGAGAAAATGTGTAGAGACAGATGTACTCAGTTACTGTTGGTAGAGAAGTAGAGTGGTGTAGCCCTTCTGAAGATAGGAGTGGGGTTACTCTATGATCCTGTAAGCCCACAGTTAGATGAATACTCAAAGGAACTGAAAGCATAGACAGGAACGGACATTTGTACACTAGTGCTATGGCAGCATTGTTTTGCAATGGATGGAGGTGGCCAAGGGTACATAGACTGAGGAATGGAAGGGTAACAGTGGTGCTTAAATCTGTATTAGTTTGCTAAAACTTCCAGAATGCCCATATACCAAGAAATGGAATAGCTTTTAAAAAGGAAATTCAGTAAGTTACAAGTTTACAGTTCTAAGGTCATCAATTTGTCCAAACTAACGCATGCAGATAAAGAGTACCTTGGCTCAAGGAAGGTTGATCTGCGAAGGCATAGTGGGTGGTGCATGCTGGTCCTTGTTCCTGGTTTGTTGTTTGTAGCTTCTAATCACAGTGGCTTCCTCTCTAAGCATCTGTGGGCCATCACTTAGTTCCTCTGGAATACAACACTAGGTTCTGGCTTGCTTATATCTCATGGGAAGGCACATGGTGATGTTTGTTGAGCTCTACCAGTGTCTAGGCATATGCTCTGTTGATACTCCAAGTATCTCCAAACATCCACATCTCTGTCAGCTCTGAAGCATCTGTTCTCCAAGTGTCTGCATCTGAGGTTTCTTCAAAATGTTTCTCCTTTTAAAGGACTCCAGTAAATGAAAAGATCAAAGGTAATGGTAAAGTTATATAGAGAAGGTAAGGTTTAACAAATGAGTATGTTGCCGAATCATTATATTGATACTACTTTTAGTCTCCAGTATCTTAGAGCAGCTAGAAGTAAAAACCTAAAATTGGGAGCCAAGATTGTGGCTTAGTGAGGAGTGAGGTTTAGTTCATCCTCCAGAGCAACTAGTAAATAGCCAGAAACAGTACAGAACACCTGCTGGGGCCACGTCAGTGACCAGACACACAGCGTACACCCGTCTGGACCACCTATGATCCCACCCAGAACCATGAGTTCCCCAAGCCATGGCAGTTTCACCCCTCCCCCCAGGCTGCTTCCCAGAGTGGAAAGGAAAGAGACTTTACGAGCAGCAAGGGCTGAGTGCAACTAAACTCCAATTGTGGAGTTAATTAACAAATTCTGATTATTAAAAATAGGCACACAGCTCAGCTGAATCTCAAGTAAAAGCCGAGGTTGCTGGTTTTTGCCCTTGGAGCAGAGAGGCCAGGGCTGAGGGAAAAAGAAAAAAAAAAACCTACAGGTTTTTTGGATTGGACAGCACAAAATAATTGAAAGGGTCCAGCCCCTGAAGGAAAGGAGGTGGCCCATAGGACCTGGAGATACACAAAGCAATGTACCAACTTAAGCTCTTGACTGGCGAACTCAAGGAATGGGAGTCCTGCTCTGAAAAGGATTTTTTTTTTCTTTTCTTTTTTGGGGGTGTGTTTCTACAGCTTCATTGCTCTTTGGATACAGCTGCAGGCTTCTCAGGCTCCAACTGCCCCAGGCATGGGCAGAATTAAGCTTGTTTGAGAGTTTGTCTGGAGACTGTGCCTTCCCCAGGAGAGGGGTGGGGCCCAGCTTAGGTAGAATCCCTCCCTCAAGAAATTCATACCCCAGCATCTGGAAAACTGAAGTGATTAAAGCCAGCCTACATCCTTTCCTCTGTCTCAAGCAAAACCCCAGCAGGAAGAGTCTGCTGAAGTTAAAGGTACCACAACACTTTATCCAGGTGGGACCCACTGGCAGACAAGCACCACATACCAGGCAGAATAGCAAAAACACAGAATCCAGAGGCTTCATATGAAAGTTTTTCAGCCTGCTGGGTCTCACCCTCAGGGAAACCTGATACAGGTAACACTTTCCTCCCAAGAGGAGGCCAGTTTTGTCTGGGAAACTCTGATTGGGGTCTATAATAGATATATAAGTAGACCCTCCTGAGGGGGATAAAAAGGCACCATACAGTCAGGGCAAGAAACAAGAAAACAAGAATAGAAAAACTCTGATCTGTTAAACAAAACCTTAGCTAGAGGTCTAAATAAACTGAACTGAATGTCAAAGAACAGATATACAACAAAGTCATTCAGCAAGCAAATGCTAGGTAAAAAAAAAAAGTGAAAACAATCTCCAGAATAAACTAATTAAGAAAAGTAAATGCCTAGACACCAGCAAAAAATAACAACTCATACTAGGGATTGAAGGTATGGCCCAATCAAAGGAACAAAGCAACAATGCAAATGAATACAGGAGTTGAAACAATTAATTCAGAATGTTCAAACAGACATGTAAAACCTCATCAAAAATCAACCCAATGAACTTAGGGAGGATATAAAGAAGGCAAGGAATGAACAAAAAGAAGAAATTGAAAGTCCAAAAAAACAACTCACAGAACTTATGGGAATGAAAGGCACAGTAGAAGAGATAAAAAGAACAATGGAAACCTACAATGTTAGAATTCAAGAGGCAGAAGATAGGATTAATGAACTGGAGGATGGAACATCTGAAATCCAACAAGCAAAAGAAAATATAGGGAAAAGAATGGAAAAATATGAGCAGAGACTCAGGGAATTGAATGACAACATGAGGCACATGAATGTATGTGTTGCAGGTATCCCAGAAGGAGAAGAGAAGGGAAAAGGAAGAGAAAGACTAATGGAGGAAACTATCACTGAAAATTTCCCAACTCTTATGAAAGACTTAAAATTACAGATCCAAGAAGTGCAGCCTACCCCAAACAGAATAGATCCAAATAGACATACTCCAAGACACTTACTAATCAGAATGTCAGATGTCAAAGAGAAAAAGATTATCTTTTTTTTTTGGTGTTTAAACAGGGGAATTTAACAAATTGCTAGTTTACAGTTCTAAGGCCAAGAAAATATCCCAATTACAACAAGTCTATAGAAATGTCCAATCAAAGGCATCCAGGGAAATATACCTTGGTTCAGGAAGGCTGATGAAGTTCAGGGCTTCTATCTCATTTGAGAAGGCACATGGTGAACACTGTCAGAGTTTGAAAGAGAGAATCTTGAAAGTAGCAAGAGAAAAACAATCCATCACATACAAGGGAAGCCCAATAAGACTATGCATAGATTTCTCAGCAGAAACCATGGAGGTGAGAAGACAATGGTATGATATGTTTAAGATACTAAAAGAGAAAAACTGCCAACCAAGAATTCTGTATCCAACAAAACTGTCCTTCAAAAATAAAGCGAGAAATTAAAACATTTTCAGGGGAAAAAATCACTGAGAGAATTTGTGACCAAGAGACTGGCTCTGCAAGAAATACTAAAGGGAGCACCAGAGACAGATAGGAAAAGAGAGGAGAGAGAGGTGTGGAGAAGAGTGTAGAACTGAAGACTATTATTAAAGGTTAAAAAAAAAATTAGATATGACATATAAAATCCAAAAGGCAAAATGGTAGAAGTACTACCCATACAGTAATAATACTAAATGTTGATGGATTAAACTCCCCAATCAAAAGACATAGACTGGCAGAATGGATTTAAAAACAGGACCCACCTATATACTGTCTACAGGAGATGAATCTTAGAACCAAGGATAAACATAGGTTGAAAGTGAAAGGTTGGAAAAAAGATATTTCATGCAAACAACAATCAGAAAAGAGCAGGAGTAGCTATACTAATATCTGACAAAATTAGACTTCAAATGTAAAACAATTAAAAGAGACAAAGAAGGACACTATGTAGTAATAAGAGGCACAATTCGACAAGAAGACATAATAATCACAAATATTTATGTACAAAGCCAGAGTGCTCCAAAATACATGAGTCAAACACCGAAAACAATGAAAAGAGAAATAAACACATCTACCATAATAGTTGGAGACTTCGATTCCCCTCTCTCATCAATGGACAGAACATCTAGACAGAGGATCAATAAAGAAACAGAATTTGAATAATGCAATAAATGAGTTAGACTTAACAAACATCCATAGAACATTGCACTGCACAACACCAGGATACACATTTTTCTCAAGTGCTCATGAATCATTATCAAGGATAGACCATGTGTTGGGGCACAAAGCAAGCCTCAATAAATTTTAAAGGATTGAAATCACACAAAACCCTTTCTTAGATCATAAAGGAATGAAGTTGGAAATCAATAATAGACAGGAGGCCAGAAAATTAACAAATATATGGAGGCTCAACAACACACTCTTAAACAACCAATGAGTCAAGTAAGAAATTACAGAGAAATCATAAAATATCTTGAGGCAAATGAAAATGAAAACACAACATATCAAAACTCATGGGATGCAGCAAAGGCAGTGCTAAGAGGGAAATTTATTGCCCTAAATGCCTGTATCAAAAAAGAAGAAAGAGCAAAAATCGAGGAATTAACTGTCCACTTGGAAGAATTAGAGAAAGAACAGCAAACTAACCCCAAAGCAAGAAAAAAAAAAAAGAAAGAATGAAGATTAGAGCAGAAATAAATGAAATTGAGAACACGAAAACAATCAAGAAAATCAACAACACCAGAAGTTAATTCTATGAGAAAATCAATAAGATTGATGGACCCTTAGCAAGGTTGACAAAAAGAAGAAGAGAGAGGATACAAATAAGTAAAATCAGAAATGGAGAGGAGACATAACCAGTGACCCCACAGAAATAAAGGAGATATTGAGAGGATACTATAAGCAACTTTATGCTAATAAACTGGACAATGTAGATGAAATGGACAACTTCCTAGAAAGGCATAAACAACCAACGTTGACTCAAGAAGAAATAGACAACCTCAGCATATAAATCACTAATAAGAAATTGAATTAATCATTAAGAAGCTCCCAAAAAAGAAAAATCTAGGACCAGATGCTTCCAATGTGAATTCTACCAAACATTCAAGAAAGAATTAGTACCAGTCATGCTCAAACTCTTCAAAAGACTTGAAGAGGAGGGAAGGCTAACTCATTCTATGAAGCCAATATCACCCTCATATCAAAGCCAGACAAAGATATTACAAGAAAAGAAAATTACAGACCAATCTCTCTAATGAATATAGATACAAAAATCCTCAACAAAATTCTTGCAAATCATGGGCCATGGTGGCTCAGCAGGCAAGAATGCTTGCCTGCCATGCCAGAGGACCCGGGTTCAATTCCCGGTGCCTGCCCATGTTTAAAAAAAATTCTTGCAAATCTGAGAGTGAAAGAATTGTGTAAGAGATTGCTCTTACACAATCTTCAGGTAGACCTTGCTACAAACCATAACATGCCAACCCTCAAACAGGACATTCCAGTCACTCCTAAAGAACACCTAGGACAATTTATAAGATTCTACAAGGGTTCCAGGCACTAGAGTAACTTTCCAGAAACTTACAACTTCCAGATGGGTCCCTGGTCCAGATAAAACCTGAAACCTAGCCCAGCCTCTCCAGAACATCAGGTAGTTCCATCTCCCTACCCCACATTAGTGGCAGACCCTTCCAATATAAAAAATTTAGACTTGCCATTGCCCAAACAACCCCAATGAGAGGTATGGAAAGATCAAAGTTGATGGTGGAATTATACATAGAAGATAGGACTTAACAAATGAATATGAATGCTGAATCATTAAAGGGATATCACTTTTAGTTTCCAGTATTTTAGAGCAGCTAGAAGTAAAAAACTAAAATTGTGAAATTGTAACCCCTGTCAAAGTCTGAAATATGTTCTACAACTAATTGTGGTGCTGTGCTTGGAAATTTATAGCTTTTTTTGTACAAATTCATTGTTCACAAAAAAAAAAGAAGGAAAAAAGTTGATTGTGATGATAAAAAAGTATTTAAGCCCTCTGCCTCCTATATTCTGGAGTGACTAGAAGGAAAAATATGTGAGGATTATTATGGTAGCCCACTGACAACCTCTGGGATCTATCCTGCAACCACTTTTTGAAGAGTGCTTTGGAAACCATTGCTTTATTATTTCTTTGCTTTGTATATATGTTATACTATAGAATAACAAAGTTTAAAATAAATAAAATAAAATAAAGCAAAAAACAATGAAAAAAAAAATTCTTACAAATCGAATCCAGCACCACATTAAAAGAAATATGCACCATGACCAAGTAGGATTCATCCCAGGTATGCAAGGATGATGCAACATAAGAAAGTCAATTAATGTAATACACCCTATCAAAAAATCAAAGCAGAAAAACCACATGATCATCTCAATTGATGCAGAAAAGGCATCTGACAAAATTCAACATCCTTTCCTGTTGAAAACACTTCAGAGGATAGGAATAGAAGGGAACTTCGTCAACATGATAAAGGAAATATATGAAAAACCCACAGTTAACATCATCCTCAATGGGGAAAAACTGAAAACTTTCCCCCTAAGATCAGGAACAAGACAAGGATATCCACTATCACCATTGTTATTCAGCATTGTGTTGGAAGTTTTAGCCAGAGCAATTAGACAAGAAAAAGAAATAAAAGGCATCCAAACTTGAAAGGAAGAAGTAAACCTCTCACTGTTTGCAGATGATACGATACTATAAGACAAAAATCCTGAAAAATCCACAGCAAAGCTACTAGAGCTAATAAATGAGTACAACAAAGTGTCAGGGTACAAGATCAACACCTCAAAATCAGTACTGTTTCTATACACTATTAAAGAGAAATCTGAGGAGGAAATCACAAAAAAAAATTCCATTTATAATAGCAATCAAATGAGCCAAACATTTAGGAGTAAATTTAACTAAGGATACAAAAGACCTACACAAATAAAAGTACAAGAAATTGCTAAAAGAAATCACAGAAAACCTAAATAAATGGAAGGGCATACCACGTTCATGGTTTGGAAGACTAAATATAGTTAAGATGTCAATTCTACCTAAATTGATTTACAGATTCAATGCAATACCAATTAAAATCCCAAAAACTTACTTTTCAGAAATAGAAAAAAAAAAATCAAATTTATCTCAAAGGGCAGGGTGCCCCAAATAGCTAAAAATATCCTGAGAAAGAAAAATGAAGTGGAAGGTCTCACACTACCTGACTTTAAGGCATATTACAAAGCTACAATGCTCAAAACAGCATGGTACTGGCATAAAGACAGATATACTGACCAATGGAATCAGATAGAGTGTTCAGATATAGACCCTCTCATCTATGGACAATTGATCTTTGATAAGGCAGTCAAGCCAAATCACCAGGGACACAACTGTCTTTTCAATAAATAGTGCCTAGAGAACTAGATATCCTTGTGCAAAAGAATGAAAGAGGATCCTATCTCACACCCTAAACAAAAATTAACTCAAAATGGATCAAAGACGTAAATATTAGAGTTAAGACCATAAAGTGTTTAGAAGAAAATATAGGGAAATATCTTATAAATCTTATAATAGGAGGTGGTTTCCTAGACCTTACACCCAAAGCACAAGCATTGAAGAAAGAAAGAAAGAAAGAAATGGGAACTCCTCAGAATTAAACAGTTTAGTGCATGAAAGAACTTTGTCAAAAAAGTAAAAAGACAGCCTACACAATAGGAGACAATATTTGGAAATGATATATCAGATAAAGGTCTAGTATCCAGAATAAATAAAGAGATTGTTCAACTCAACAACAAAAAGACAAACAACCCAATTACTAAATGGACAAACGACATGAACAGACACTTCTCAGAAGAGGAACTATAAATGTCCAAAAGGCACATGAAAAGATGCTCAACTTCCCTGGCTATTAGGGAAATGCAAATCAAAACCACAATGAGATATCATCTCACACCCACCAAAATGGCCATTATCAACAAAACAGAAAATGACAAGTGCTGGAGAGGATGTGGAGAAAGAGGCACACTTATCCACTGTTGGTGGTAACGTCAAATGGGACAACTGCTGTGGAAGGCAGTTTGGCGGTTCCTCAGGAAGCTAAGTATAGAATTGCCATATGACTCAGCAATACCATTGCTAGGTATCTACTCAGAGAACATGAGGGCAAAGATAAAAATGGACATTTGCACACCAATGTTTATAACAACATTATTTACAATTGCCGAGAGATGGAAACAACCCAAATGTCCCTCAACAGACAAGTGGCTAAACAAGCTGTGATATATACATACATTGGAATATTATGCAGCTGTAAGACAGAATAAAATAATGAAGTATGTAACAACATGGGTGGACCTTAAGGACGTCATGCTGAGTGAGATTAGCTAGAAACAAAAGGACAAATACTGTATGGTCTCACTGATATGAACTAACATTAATGAATGAACTTGGATAATTTCAGTTCAGAACAGAGGCCATCAGGAGATAGAAATAGGGTAGATATTGGGTAATTGGAATTGAAGGGATACAGATTGTGCAATGGGACTGAGTGTAAAAATTCAGAAATGGATAGCACAATGCCAACTGTTAGAACATTGAATGAAGCTGAATGTGAGAATGATAAGAGGGAGGAAATCTGGGGGCACAAATGAAATCAGAAGGAAAGATATATGATAAAGACTGAGATGGTATAATCTAGGAATGCCTAGAATGTATGATGATAGTGACTAAATGTACAAATTTAAAAATGTTTTGCATGAAGAAGAAAAAGGAATGTCAATAATGCAAGGTGTTGAAAATAGATGGTAATTAATATTTTAAAACTTTAACTTAAGTGTGAAACTAATGCAAAAAAACTTATTTGGTACAAAATTTATATTTTGACTAGTGCATTTCCTAATATACCTTATGTGGACAGCTTAATTGAACACCATAAGTACATGGAACCTTGAGTAGGGCATAAGATTTTGTAGGTTTGTCCGAGTGATGCCCCGATAAACCCCAGAGTGATTTGAACAGTGAATAAAAAAGTATTTGCAAAGTCCCATTGGGGGAATGGTGAGAAAGGGGGAAAATTCAACTTCCCCAAGTGGAGAATTCTTGATATTCTCACAAGCAGTAGGGACAATCGAAGCAATAGTCTGAACCCCCAATCTTGGTTTGTTCATAAGAAACTTAACCCTGCAAAGGATACATTGAGCCTACTTAAAATTAGGCCTAAGAGTCACCCCCAGAGAACCTCTTTTGTTGCTCAGATGTGGCCTGTCTCTCTCAGTCAACACAACAAGCAAACTCACCACCCTCCCCCTCTCTACGTGGGACAAGACTCCCAGGGGTGTGGACCTTCCTGACAACGTGGGACAGAAATCCTAGAATGAGCTGGGACTCAGCATCAAGGGATTGAGAAAACCTTCTCGACCAAAAGGGGGAAGAGCGAAATGAGAAAAAATCAAGTGTCAATGGCCAAGAGATTCCAAACAGAGTCGAGAGGTTATCCTGGAGGTCATTCTTAGCCATTAAATAGATATCACTTTGTTAGTTAAGATGTAATGGAGGGGCTGGAGGGAAGTGCCTGAAAATGTAGAGCTGTGTTCCAATAACCATGTTTCTTGAAGATGATTGTATAATGATATAGCTTTTGCAATGTGACTATTTGATTGTGAAAAACCTTGTGTCTGATGCTCCTTTTATCTACACTATTGACAGATGAGTAAAGCATACAGAATAAAAATAAATAATAGGGGGAACAAATGTTAAAATAAATTTAATAGATTGAAATTCTAGTGATCAATGAAAGGGAGGGCTAAGGGGCATGGTATGTATGAATTTTTTCTGTTTTCTTTTGATTTCTTTTTCTGAATTGATGCAAATGTTCTACGAAATGATCATGATGATGAATATACAACTATGTATGTATATTCATCAACAACTATGTGATGATATTGTGAATTACTTATTATATATGTAGAAAGGAATGATCATATATTAAGAATGTTTATGTTTGTTGTTACATTTTAAAATTAAAGAATTTTTAAAAATTCGTAATGTTTCTATATACAAGCAATGACCTAAATAAGGAGTCAATTAAGGAAAAAAATTCCATTCAAAATAGCAACTAAAAGAAGCAAGTATATAACATTAAACTTAACTCACAATATAAAGGGCCTGTACATAGAAAACTATATAACGTTGCTAAAAGAAATCAAAGAAGATCTAAATAGGTGGAAAGACATTGCCTGCACATGGATAGGAAGGTTAAATGTAGTCAAGATATCAATTCTACCCAAACTGATCTACAGATTCAATGCAATACTAATCAAAATTCCAGAAATGACCGAGCCAACAGAAACTTCACAGCAGGCTGACAAAGATGCTGACATTTTGTTCTCAAAGATGAGAACAAAGACACGTATGTCTGGAGAAGCTTGGAGCCTAGCAGATGTTACCATGAAATGTTAAGCAAGCCAGAACCTGTACAGAGCCAAGGGAAGCCAAGAGATGAAAGTCAGCCCTGGAGAAGTAAAGTGAGGAACTTCCACAGGAACAGAGGCTGAAAGCAATGGAGCCCAGAGCAAGGGACCAGTGTGGCTTCCCAGATGACAGAGGTGTTGCAGATGCATCGGCCGTCTTAAAATTAAGAGATTATGAGAAGGCAAGAGAGAAAGAGGAGGAGAGAAGGGAAGAGAGAATAAAGTGGTTAAGATAATATGGGCCAGGAGGAGACCTGACCTTAATTGATTGCAGATGAAATCAGCCACAGCTGCAATCAACTGACTAATTATTTAATAAGCCAGCCATGAAATAACCTTTCAGCAATGGTCAGGCCAGTGCTTACCTGACCAGACAACTGGGCATCATCACCGGTCAAGTTGACACCAGAACCTAAATATCACACTAGGACTGGGTTCACTGAGATGGAAATGACCCTGAGAGATCTCTAGTGTCCCCTCACTCTTGGGTGAACCTTTACTTATGCATCTGAGACTCATGATTGCTAATCTTATTTTAGAAATGTCCTCAGCCACTGCCCTGCTGCTGCTTGTCTTCTCCCCTGAGCTGGAGAGAGCCTATTGCTTTCTGGTCTCTATCCCTGGGCTCCGGGATTCCCGCCTCTGGGTCTCCCACTATCTGTGTCTTACCCCAAAGAGACAAAGACTCCTAACTCACTAGGTAGCAGCCCTTGCTTAAGCTTCCACACTGCCCTTAGCAGGGTACAAGTAGGGATGAAGGTTGAGAGTTCTGCGCAGCAGATTACTGCTGACCCTGCTGCTGCTTGGCAGCAACCATGCCACTTTGATTAATGCCAGCTGCAGGGCCTGCAGGCTGAATACAAGCCAGAAAAAGTTGTTTTGGGGCAGACTAGGTTTTTATTAGAAAATGAACAAAGCCTGCTTCCTTCATAGGAGCAAGAGTAGTCATGCACACTTCCGTGGAACAACTTGGCTTTGCTTTAGGCAATGCACTCAGCTGGAAACTTGTTGGCATCTATTTCCTTTCTCATTTTTAAAAAGTCTGCCCTGGGCCACGGTGGCTCAGCAGGCAAGAATGCTCGCCTGCCATGCCAGAGGACCCGGGTTCGATTCCCGGTTCCTGCCCATGTAAAAAAAAAAAAAAGAAGTCTGCCCTAGTAGATAGAACAAGTAATTGCCATGAAGTAGACTTGGGAAGCCACATTTAGATAAAGGGTAGAATTTCAGTGGCAGGCATTCACATTATCTTGCTACCCTCAAGTTTTAATGGTCCTGTTTTGGCTAACTAGGAAGGAAATTTTAGAGGTTTGCGGGGTAGGGGAAGAATTTTGGGAGGGAGTCAGAGTAATTGGACTGTTTCTAACCAGATGGAAGACCTCAGACAAGTCATTTTGCCTCTCTGGCTTCAGTTTCTCAATTTGTAACATGAGAATGATGAACTAGATGATATCCTTAGAGTTTCCCAGCTCACATAATGAAATTTTACAC
The DNA here is from genome assembly GCF_023851605.1 of Tamandua tetradactyla. Taxonomy (NCBI): domain Eukaryota; kingdom Metazoa; phylum Chordata; class Mammalia; order Pilosa; family Myrmecophagidae; genus Tamandua; species Tamandua tetradactyla. The sequence continues at coordinate 77,883,311 of NC_135328.1, read as the reverse complement.
AGTATTTCTAGATATAGTAATTGAAAACAATACTTTACAGTCTGCTCTTTTTTGTCCTTAATAAAAAAGAGAAAGCAAGGTCAAGAAAGGGAAGTACGAGGTTAGCTCCTTGCTGGTAAGATGTCAGGCATGTGATACTAGACTGGGAGTTCATATAGACTGTAAATCAAACTCTTGGTTGGCCATTGATGTGTAGTTTCTCTTGACCTGAAAGGCCACCAATGAGACCAACTTCTGGTCTCTACCTCACTGGAGGTCCCAGCAAATGATTCAGTTGTTCCTCCAATCACCAGCAAGCAGGGAGGAGGCAAAGAAATCCTGCATTCACCTGTCAGGTGACAGGGCACATCTGCAGTTGTTAAGGACCATCTCGATGCACTGGGCACCTGGGCTGTCTGTTCTCTGTCCATCCTGCAGTGCTCCCTCTTGTCCACTCCCTGCCATTGTTGCCCTGCTCCGTGTTCAATCCTGGGCAGCTGACTACTGAGGCAGAAAAGAGAGACCAGGTAGCCCATTGTCTGGATCTAATTGAAGCCAGATGGCAAGGGAATGCACCTATGCATTCCACACTGGCAACCTCCTGGACCAAAGAACAGGGTAAAAATGGGTGGAGAATGGATTTGAAAGAGCAAATGGAAAATAACCAGCGCATTGCTTCTTCCCACTGCTCGTATGGAGGAAGAGAACCAGCACCTATACCAAAGTCTGTGCCAGACACTTCACTCATACCATTCCTGCAACACAAGATTCTTTATTCCTATGCCATGAAAGAAAAAATACTCAATGACTTACCTACCTGAGGCCAGAAGTGGAATTCAAAATCTGTGCTGGCTCATTCAAAGTCTTTGCTCTGGCATTGCACCATGGTGACTCTAGTAATGCATGTTCTATCTGGTGCCCAGAAAGGCTCCTAGGTTAGGAGACAAAAAGAAAAGTAGAACTTCTGAGCTGACTTAGAAGAACAATTATTTCCTGCAACAGAGAATTAAAAATCAGGAAATAGATGGCTAGCTCAAGAAAGTTGTCTTGACAAAAGAAGTCATGAACATGATCATGACACGCTTGTAAAAATGGGGAGCTGAGGACACAAAGGGCAACTCGGTGGGTCAGTACTTGAATCCCAATCTGTGTTCTTAGTAAATGCATCCTTTGTTGGTTCCCATCCTATGGTTTTAACTGGGGCCCATGGGCTCATTGAGGATCTGTGGTTGGAACTGTATTTCAATAAATTGGTTTCCTTTGGAAAAAAAAATTCCAACAACTTATTTAAAGGCTTGGAAAATCTAGTTATCAAATTCATTTGGAAGAGAAAGAGACCTTGAATAGCTAGAAATATCCTAAAAAAAGGAGAATGAAGTGGGAAGATCAACATGTCCTGATTTTAAAGCTTATTATAAAGTCACAATGGACAAAACAGCATGGTACTGGCACAAAGTTAGAAGTATTGAGCAATGGAATTGAATCAACAGCACAAAAAAAGACCACCAAATCTATGGTCAGCTGATCTTCGATCAGGCCCCCAAATCCTCTAAACTCTGAAAAAATATTCTTTTCAATAAATGGGCTTGGGAGAACTGGATATCAATAGCCAAAAGAATGAAAGAGAACTCTGCCACTGAGCCACCTTGGCGTACCAAGAACCGCTACCATAAAGCTCCTACAAGAAAATATAGGGAAACATTTTCAAGACCTAGTAATAGAAGGTAGCTTCACAAACTTTACATGCAAAGAACAAGCAATAAAAGAAAAAAAATAGATAAATGGAAACTCCTCAAAATCAAATGCTCTTGTGCCTCAAAAGCTTGTTCAAAAAGGTGATGAGGCAGCCAACTCAATGGGAGAAAAATATTTGGAAATCATATATTGGATAAAGGTTTGATATCCTGTATACATAAAGAAATCATACAACAACAAAAGAACAAACAACCCAATTATAAAATGGGCTAAACAAATGAATGGGTATTTTTTTTAGAGTGAATACAAATGGCTAAAAAGCACATGAAGAGATGCTCAATTTCATTAGCTGTAAGGGAGAGACAGATCAAGACTAAAATGAGATACTACTTTACACGTATAAGAATGGCTGCTATTAAACAAACAGGAAAGTACGAATATTGGAGAGGATGTGAAGACACTGGGACACATGCACTGCTGGTGGGAGTGTATAATGATACAACTGCTATGAAAGACAGTCTGGTGGTTCCTCAGAAAATTAAATGTCAAGTTGCATTATGACCCAGCAATACCACTACTTGGTATATACCCAGAAGAGCTGAAAGTAATATCATAAACAGCCATTTACACACCGATGTTCATAGCAGGATTATTTATAATTGCAAAAAGATGGAAACAACTAAGAGCCCATTAACAGATGAGTGGATTAAAAAAATGTGATATACATGTATGATGGAATATTATGCAGCAGTAAGATGAAATAACATCCTCAAGCACATGACAAAATGGATGAACCTTGAGGACATAATGCTGAGTGAAATAAGCCAGACACAAATGGACAGATACTGTATGTATGTATGCGCTTCTTATTTTATTTTTATTGATATATATTATATATTCACATGTCATGTAGCCACCCAAAGTGTACAATCAATGATTCACAATATCATCATATGGCTGTGCATTTATCATCACAACTGCCTTTTTTTCTCTTTTTTTGTGAAAAATAACAAAAATACAAAAAAGCCATAAATTTCAAAGCATAGTGCAACAATTAGCTGTAGAACAGATTTCAGAGTTTGGCATAGATTACATTTCCACAATTTTAGGTTTTTATTTCTAGCTATTCAAAAAGTCTGTAGACTAGAAGATATATCAATATAATGATTCAGCAATCATACTCATTTGTTAAACCCTACCTTCTCTGTATAATTCCATCACCACCTCTGATCTTTCTCCCAGTCTTTAGGGATATTGGGCTAGGCCCATTTCAACTTTTCATGTGGGAACTGGCTGTCAGTAATATGGGATAGGATGATGGAACTAGTTGATATTCTGGAGAGGCTGGCCCCTCTGCATTTCAGGACTGATTTTGTCCAGGGACCCATCTGGAGGTCGTAGGTTTCTGGGAAGTTTCCCTAGTGCATAGAACCTTTGTAGAATCTTATATAATGCCCTAAGTGTTTTTTAGGATTGGCAGGAATGGTTTTGGTTGGGGGTTGGCAAGCTATGATAGGTAACAATGTCTAAGTGAAGCTTGTGTAAGAGTGACCTCCAGAGTAGCCTGTCAACTCTATTTGAATGCTCATGGCCACTGATACATTATTTGTTACAATTCTTTTCCCCATTTTGGTCAGGATGGCATTGTTGATTCCATGCTGCCAGGGCCAGGCTCATCCCTGGAAGTCATCTCCCTAGTCGCCAGGTTGTCATGTCCCACATAGTGGGGGAGAGCAAAGATTTCACTTGCAGAGTTAGGCTTAGAGAGAGAGAGAGAGAGGCCACATCCAAGCAACAAAAGAGGTCCTCCAGAAGTAACTCTTACCTATAGGTAGGCTAAGCTTCGCTGCTACATACTGTATGATTGTGATTTTATGACCATGGTAAAGGTAAAGCCAGAGGCTTTTAATACAGAATACAGGGGATCTAGAGATACATGGAAGCTAGAGATGGGTAAATGGCTAGCTAATGAGGTTGAACTTAAATGCAAGGAAATAGATAGAAGTGAAGGCAGTTTGTTACTGGGTCTATAAGTAATATTGCCATATTGAAGTTTAACGTGATTGAAAGGGATTGCAGAGACCCATGTGTCCCACCAATTAACACTACAAATATAAATACATTTTTGTATGAATTATTACAAAGGTATGAATCTTGTATAAAGAGTATACAATATTGGGATATAGGGAGAAACTGCTATTGCAAGGTATGTGCTATGTTTAACAGGAAAACATCAACAGAACCACAGCAATACCAGGGGTAAATAATGCGGGAAGGGATTGGGTTGGGACTAAAGTAAATCAGAATACAGGGGTAAGGAAGACATTGTTTCTATTTCAGAACTTCACCTCTATGAGACCAAAGGAAGAGAGGTTTATTTTATTTTATTAAAAAATATAGGGTGGTGTTGAGTAGTAGACGTACTAGAGAGCATCCCTATCTTGTTGCCAATTTTAATAAAATCACTTAAACATTTTAGCATTTAATATAAAGTTTTCTGGCAATTTTTTTTAAATGGTCAATTCTAAGTAGCTCCAACCTATTACTATTTTTTTTATTAATATAAGTGGCTACTTAATTGTATCAGATATTTAAATATTAATTGATAGCATTTTGTGGCCTTTCTCCTGATGTATTGCTGTAACGAGTTATGCTGATTGGTTTACAAATGTTTAACTATTCTAGCTGTTTCAGTTTTCCATGATTGTTGTAACAAATTACCACAAGCTAGGTGACTTAAAACAGAAATTTATTCTCTCAAAGTTCTGGTGGCTAGAAGTCCAAAATGTCAGCAAGGTCATGCCCCCTCTGAAGACATATTCTAGGGGAATATCTTTCTTTGCCTCTTCCATTTTCTGGTGGCCTCAGGCCTTCCTTAACTTGTAGTTGCATTGCTTCCATCTCTACCCCCATTATCCCACGCCTTCTTCCCTGCATGTCTCTGTGTCTTTGCCCTCTGCTTTTCTTATAAGGACACCAGTCATAAAGGATTCAGAGTCTACCCGAATTCAGTATGAGCTCGTCTTACCTATTTATATCTGCAAAGACTCTGTTTACAAATAAGGTCACATTCTGAGGTTCCAGGTGGGTATGAAATTTGCAGGGACAGTTTTCAACCCAAATACACTAGCTTTCCTTGAATCATCTTTAATAGTTAAGGTGTATTTTTCTTTTGAGGTGCATCTGGATTTGATTTGTTGATATTTAATAGAAATTTTCACCCATTTTCATGAAAGATTGTCTCTAGTTTTCTTCTTTTGTTGACCAACATATATCAGTTTTGGTTTTAAGTAATTATCCTTTCATAAAATAAATAGGAAATTTCCATCTTTCCTTATGGACCAGGAGAGTTTATATAGCATGAACCCATTTACTCCTGCTTTAAGAAAGTCTTTCTTAATTTCCAATTGGTTAAGATACATTGCTCATCTTTTATTTCTAGTTTTATTGCATCTGATCAAGGAATGTGATCTTTCAAAGTCCTGTGTTTTAAAATGTATCAATCATTTCTTTGAGACAGAGTTAGTTGAATTTTTAAAAATGGTTCAGGGACATAGGAGTAGAAATTATGGAGTCTATATGTTAAAAGTTCTTTTTATGACTATTAAATCTAGCTTATTGATTATAATTTTCATGACTTTTTTTACCTTTAACTGTTTTTGTTAACTTGATCCATCATATTCTGAAGGAGGTATAATTTCCCACTATAAATTATGTTTTAAAGGTTTTCTTACATTTCTATGCATTTTTTGTTGAAGTTATTTGTATGTTTGTGTAAAGATCTGTGCATATCATATCTTCATCTATAATATACTTTTATTATTACAAATAATATATATATATATATAGGGTGGTACGATGGTGGCTCAGTGGCAGAATTCTCGCCTGCCATGCTGGAGACCCAGGTTTGATTCTTGTGCCTGCTCATGAAAAAACAAAATATATATATATGTGTGTGTGTGTGTGTGTGTGTGTATATATATAGAGAGAGAGAGAAATATCCACACACATACAGTTAAACATTATTGTACAATCAGTGGCTCACAATATCATCACATAGTTTTGTATTCTTAACCATTATCATTTCTAGAACATTTGAATTACTCCAAAAAAAGAACTCATACATCTCGTGCCACTTACTCTCTCTCTCTCATTGACCCACAGTATTTAAATCTATCCAATTTTTATCTCCCTCTATTATTCATTTAGTTTTTTATCCTTACTTTTTTTTTTTTAACTTATCTGTCCATACCCTAGATAAAAGGAGCATCAGACACAAGGTTTTCACAATCACACAGTCACACTGTAAAAACTATATAGTTATACAGTCTTCTTCAAGAATCAAGGTTACTGGAACACAGCTCAACAGTTTGAGGTGCTTCCCTTTAGCCACTCCAATACACCATAAACTAGAAAGGGATATCTGTTTCATGTGTAAGAATAACCTACAGGGTAACTTCGTGACTCTGAAATCTCTCAGCCACTGAAATTTTGTTTTGTCTCATTTCTCTCATCCCCCTTTTGGTAAAGAAGGATTTCTCAATCTCTTGATGCTGGCTCCCAGCTCATTCTCGGGAGTCAGGTCCCACATTGCCAGGGAGATTTACACCCCTGGATGTCATGTCCCATGGGGCGGGGGTGCAGTCAGTTCACTTGCCAAGTTGGCTTAGAGAGAGAGGCCACATCTGAGCAACAAAAGATGTTCTCTGCAGGTGACTCTTAGGTATGATTATCAGCAGGCTTAGCTTCCCCTTTACAGAAATAAGCTTCATAGGGGTGAGCCCCAAGATTGAGGGTTCAGCCTACTGAGTCACTTGTCCCCACTGCTTTTGAGTATATCAGGAGTTCCCCTGATGGGGAAGTTGACTATCTCCTCCTTTTTCTTCCATACTCCAAGGGGACTTTGCAAATACTTTATTTTCTGCCCAAATTACCCTGCAATATATCAGGGCATCACACTAACCTGTATAGACCAACAAGAGAAGAGAGGTTTATTTTGCCCAAGACCTAAATTTTCTGTAGCACATAATCTAACTCAACCTGTCCGGAAAGATCATTTTAATGAACCCAAACACAGGTTGCCCGGAATGAGAATAGGGCTTCTAATTTTGCATAGCTTACTGTAATGCCTGCATATATCCTAGAGTGTATTGAGCAGGTAATTAAAAAAAAAAGTATAGGCAAAGTCCCTTGAGGGATTGAACTTTACCACCTGTGACACCCCTGATACTGTCTCAAACATTAGGGATTCCCAAGTCAACAGGACAAGCCCTTGATCTTGAGGCTTGCTTTTGTGAAGCTTATTTATGTAGTGGAGAACCTAAGTCTACCTATAGTTATGCATATAGGTAGGACCTCTTTTGTTGCTCAGATGTGGCTACTCTCTCTCTAAGCGCAACTCTGCAAGTGAAATCAATACCCTCCTTCCTACATGGGACATGACATCCAGGGGTGGAAGACATCCATGACTTCCAGGAATGAGCCTGGCCCTGGCATTGTGAGATGGACAATGCCCTCCTCATCAAAAGGGGGAAAATAATTGTAACAAACAAGATATCAGTTGCTAAGAGAATTTAAATAGAGTCAAGAGGCTACTCTGGAGGTTATTCTTTTGCAAGATTTAGCTAAATATTGCTATTTATCCTGGTTTGACAAACTCCAACCAAAACCATGCCTTACGGCGCGGAGACCTACGGGAAGAGAGCGGATGCCTCAGTTCCCTTCCCCTCCCCTGGCCGTGCTCTCCCGGAAGCCGGACAGGAACTATGTGATCCCGGAACTTCCGGTGCCATTGCTGTGTGGCATAAACAGTAATGGCGGAGGCTGCAGCTCCCAGAAAAACAACCACAACATCAGGAGCAGGGGCGGCAGTGGCGGCGGTGGCAGCGGCCTCCCCCATCCCTATCCCCACGGTCACCTCCCCGTCCCTGGGGGCAGGAGGAGGGGGAGGCAGCAGTGAAGGCAGTAACTGCAGCTGGACTAAACAGGTCACCTGCCCCTATTATATGCATGGGGTTTGTAAGGAAGGAGATAACGGTCGCAACTCACATGACCTCTCTGACAGTCCATATGGTATAGTTTGCATGTATTTTCAGCGAGGGTACTGTATTTACAGAGACCACTGCAGATATGAGCATAGCAAGCCATTGAAACAGAAAGAAGCAACTGCTGCAGATCTAAGTGCAAAATCATCCCTTGCTGCTTCCTCAAGTCTCTCACCAGTAGTCAGATCACTTGTTGAAATGAGTGGGGGTGAACCTGAGTCAAGAAATTCAGACTTTGCAAGCATAGGAGCAGGAACAGAAGATTGGGTGAATGCCATTGAGTTTGTTCCCGGGCAACCCTACTGTGGCCATACTGCCCCTTCCTGCACTGAAGCACCTCCGCAGGGCTCAGTGACCAAGGAAGAAACAGAGAAAGAGCAAACCGCTGTGGAAACAAAGAAGCAGCTTTGCCCCTATGCTGCAGTGGGAGAGTGCAGATATGGGGAGAACTGTGTGTATCTCCATGGAGATTCATGTGATATGTGTGGGCTGCAGGTCCTACATCAAATGGATGCTGCCTAGAGATCCCAACATATAAAATTTTGCATTGAGGGCCATGAGAAGGACATGGATCTCTCATTTGCTGTCCAGCACAGTAAAGACATGGTTTGTGGGATCTGCATGGAGGTTGTCTATGAGAAAGCCAACCCCAGTGAGCGCCGCTTTGGAATTCTCTCACTGCAGCCACGTCTACTGTCTCAAGTGTATTCACAAGTGGAGGAGCGCTAAGCAATTTGAGAGCAAGATCATAAAGTCCTGCCCAGAACGCCGGATCGCATCTAACTTTGTCATTCCAAGTGAGTATTGAGTGGAGGAGAAAGAAGAGAAGCAGAAACTCATTCAGAAATACAAGGAGGCAATGAGCAACAAGGCGTGCAGGTATTTTGATGAAGGACATGGAAGCTGTCCATTTGGAGGTAACTGTTTTTACAAGCATGCGTACCCTGATGGCCGTAGAGAGGAGCAACAGAGACAGAAAGTGAGAACATCAAACAGATACTGGGCCTAACGAAGGAACCACTTCTGGGAGCTCACTGAGGAAAGAGACAGCAGCAATCCCTTTAACAATGATGAAGAAGAGGTTGTCACCTTTGAGCTGGGTGAGATGTTGCTTATGCTTTTGGCTGCAGGTGGGGACGACGATATGACAGACTCTGAAGATGAATGGGACTTGTTTCATGATGAGCTGGAAGATTTATATAACTTGAATCTGTAGCAACTTTCAGTGAATTATGAATTGGTCTGCTGAGCCTCAGACAGTAGTTATTACCTGTGGTGGTGTGGCACTGCCTGTGTTTCTCTCTTAGGCAGGCCTATCAATTCCTGGTGCTGTTGTAATAATTTTTACCTAGGGTCTGTCTTCTCAATCCCTCACCTTTCCCCAAGGAGTGTGTTGTTTTCTCTGTTTAAAAGGTTACAAAAAATAAATCTTAAAGTTAGTTTTTTTTGTAATATGAATTTAATTGTCAGACAGTTAGTGTAGGTTTGTTGCGCCATCTGCTTTCAACTGGATTCACACAGTTCTAGGATAGTATTAATGGATTTTCCACACTCATTTTGAGGACCCCAGGTTCAAAAAAAGCATTGGTGGTGCTTTGGGGTCTGAAAATAGGGGTGATGAGTGAAGGGAACTGAACTGGCGAGTAGACTTCGGCTACAGACTTCAGAGGTGGATATTTAAGGTTCCTGGTGAAATCTGCATATTTGTGTTTTTATATCTGTTGCATACCCTGTAATTCCCACCACATGCACTTGTTCTGTGGTTTTGGTCTCTTGTTTAATTGCACATGTGTAATACTACTGGGTAACCAGAACCAGGTGCGAATGTGTTGAGATTTTTACTGTGTTTAGCATGATAGGAAAATTGTGAAAGAACAGATTAAAAGATATAGTGGCATAAAATAAATGCTAAATTGAAAGTTAACTTCCAAGAGCTGATAGACTTGGCATGTGTGAGCCTGAGTGTATGATGATAAGCTTTTCATCCCTACATAGATGCCATATTCTTAGCCTTAGTAGGAAACTTGGTTTAGTGATTTCAGCGTAGTGTGGAAGATAGATCTTAAAGGACAAAACAGTATACTGATATTGGTGGTAGTTAATATAGCAGTGCTAGCTTGTTCTGTCTTTATACATTTAGAAATGGGGTTAGCCTTAGCGGTTTAAACTTCCTGGTTATTCCATATATTAACACAAGTTGGGTCTCAGATACACAGCTGTATTTAATGTTTTCTAATCTCCTAGCCTTTCTAGTCCAGGCACTTTTTGAAAAATCTTTGTCCTCGTTTGAGGGGTTCGGTCGGGTTTTTGTGTTTGTTTTTGTGGGTATTTTCCACTTTCCGTCTCTGAGCTTTGCAGGAGACAGATGTGATTCAAAACTATGTTTCTAAGGTGTTCATTGTAGTGGAGTCATTGGTTTGTAATAATCAGTCATACTTTTCCACTAATGGGAGAGAGGGTGGTCATCTACTAGACAAGCTGAAGTTAAGTCTTTAGAAGAATTCTTTAATTGGAAATTTTAGCTTTGCATTCTGTTGCTCTATTTCCTGAAAATAGCTTGGAGATACTCCTGATTTATCCATCTACTGTTTTGATTCCTTGGATCCCACTCATTCTTTCACTCTAAGAGAAAACAAGTAACTGTTGCAGAGGTCTTTGTATTTTGCAGCTGCCCTTTTGTAAGGAGCACTTTTCCCAAATAAAACAATTAAAACCAACAAAAAGACATGCCTGACAACCCTAAAGAATACCTCAGGCATTATATAAGATTCTACAAAGGTTCCATGCACTGTGATTACTTTCTGGAAACCTACAATCTCCAGATGAGTTCCTGAGTCAGATAAGTTCTGAAATGCAGAGGGGCCAGCCTCTCTGGAATATGAACTAGTACCATCCCCCCATCCCATATTACTGACAGCCCTTTCCAACATGAAAAAGTTAGAATGGGCACAGCCCAAATATCCCTAAAGATTGGGAGAAAGATCAAAGGAGAAGGTGGAGTTAAAACAGAGAAGATAGGATTTAACAAATGACTATAACTACTGAGTCTTTATATTGATATTTCTTTTAGTCTCCAGTGTCTTCAAGCTGCTAGAAGTAAAAACCTAAAATTATGGAACAGTAACCCATACCAAACTATGTAATCTGTTCTATGATTAATTGTTCAGTGTGCTTTGAAATTTATTGATTTTTTGTATATTGTTTTTCACAATAAAAAAATAAATAAATAACAAAAACAAAGAAATAAACAAACAACTGGGATCATTGAGTCTGTAGAACTGAAAGAAGAATGAAGAAGAAACATGAACAGACCCTGAGGAACCTGTGGAACACGACAGTATATGCATTCTGGGAATCCCAGAAGAAAAAGAGAAAAGGGCAGACAGAATATTCAAAGAACTAATGGTTGAAACTTCTCCATTTTATGAAAGACATGAATACACGCATCCAAGACACTCAACAAACCGCAACCTTAATAAACCCAAACAGACCCACCCAGATGTAACTCAGACTCTTGAAAGATAAAGAGAGAATTCTGAAAGCTAAAAGAGAGAAGGGTGCTCGCTTTGGCAGCACATATACTAAAATTGGAACGATACAGAGAAGATTAGCATGGCCCCTGCGCAAGGATGATACGCAAATTCGTGAAGCGTTACATATTTAAAAATAAATAAATAAAAATAAAAGAGAGAAAGAACATGTCACATATAAGGGGCCTTAATAAGATTAATTGCCAATTTTTCATCAGAAATCATGGAGATAAGAAGGTAGTGGGATGACATATTTAAAATGCTTAAGGCAAGAAACTGAAAACTAAGAATTCTATATCTGGCAAAAATGTCTTGCAAAAATGAGGGAGAGGGGGTCAAGGTTATTTCAGTGGTAAAATTCTCGCCTGCCTTGCAGGACACCTGGGTTCAATTCCTGGACCGTGCACTCCCACCCATCCCCCCCCAAAAAATTCTCAAATGGAAAAAGAATGATATGTGACCCCCACCATACAGCATAAAAAGCAAATCAACAAAAATGAGGGAGAAATTAAGACATGTCCAGATTAAACAAAAGCTGAAGGAGTTTATCACCACTAGACTGGCCTTATAAGAGATGCTAAAGAGTTATGCCAATTGAAAGGAAAAGAAACTAGAAAAATGATCAAAGCCCCATGAAGAAATAGATATCGCCATTGAGGATAATGGCATGGCTAAATATTAGTGCCAGTATTTTTGGGTTGTAACTCCATAAAATGAAATATAGTGTATAAACATGTAATTTGTGGCAAGAAATACATAAAGGTGGAGGGACAGAGGGGTTGAAGTTAATGAGATTCTTATAGATTTAGGATGTTACATTTAAACCCCATGATAACCAGAAAGAAAAAATCAGAGAATATGCAAGCTCACAGAGAAAGAATTTAGAATACAGGTTGCCAAGGACAGGGTGAATGTGGAGATAATGCATTATGGGTGCAGGGTTTCTGTTTGGGGAGATGGGAAAGTTTTAGTAATAGAAAGTGGTAAGCCTATCACAGTATTGTCAATGTAATAAATCCCATTGAATGGTATGCTTGGGGATGATTGAGATGGGAAAGTTCATGATATATATGTTTACTTATATATATATTCCCACAATTTAAAAAAAAAGAAAGATTGATAAATAGACAGATGGGTGGATAAATGAATTATATGACAAAGGTGGCAAAACGTTGAAATTGGAGGATCTGAGTATGGAGGGTGTGGGTAAGGGTACTTTGGAGTTCTGCATATGAGATTTTTATTATTTTTATAACTGTCCTATCAGTTTAAAACTATTTCAAAATAAAAGTTAAAAAATAAAACAAATTTAAATAGTTTTGTTGGCTTCCATTTTTAATGAGAAAGGGCTACAGCCAAAAAATATAAATCAAGGATATGGTTTAAACCAGAAACCTTTTTACATTGTTATAGGGAAATAGAATAAACTTTCTTAAGGACTATATCAAGTCATAGGTAATTTGTCAATTAAAGTATATACATTAAGGATTTTGGGTCAAAGTCTAAATGTCTTTTTTTTTCAAAATTAACCAGTCTAATATGTTAACTTTTAAAGAGAGATCATTTTTAGTACAGTAAAGAAGTGTGTTAACCAGGAAACTCTGTTCTTCAGAAATCTGTATCATCAGACACAGTGCTCTATTGTGAGATTATTTTTTAAAGTTCCCCAGGTGATTCTAAAATACAACCAGTATAGACTGGGAAGAAATTCTCCCTTCCACCCTTGATCCATCAACTCCCAATTCTCTCAGATCTAGCTACTGTTACTGGGCTCTTATAAATCCAGATTTATATGGTACATACATATCCCTGCCTTATGTATATATATTATACATTTATATGTATATAATCATGCATATGTATATATATAAATATATATATTTATGTATGTATATATGACACTCTGCACTACTACATACAATGCACACAAATGTAGTGATCAAGAAAAAGTTTACCTGAGTTTAAACAACAATTCCTCCAATCATTGGCTGTAGAATTTGGACAGACAATTTAACATGGGCAGGCACCAGGAATTGAACCCAGGTCCTCAGGCATGGCAGGCAAGCACACTTACCTGCTGAGCCACCATGGCCTGCCCCTGGACAGACAATTTAACTTCTACTTCCTCAGTTTCTTCATTTCCCTGTAATGTGGTTATAATGTAAGTGCCTATTTCCAAGGGCAGTTATGAAGATTAAATGAAAAACCCCATATTAAAGTGTTCAATAGATGTTGACTATTATTATTTCCCTCACTTTTCTGCACCTATCAGCTTTTTCAAAATGCATTTTGCAGCTAATTTAATATCAGTTCCAATAAATCTGCTTTCTTTTAACAGCTGTGTAATAATGCACTGTAAGATGTACAGTTGAACTAGTTCGCTGCTGATGGACACTTAGGTCACTTCCAGGCTTTTGCTACCACAAACAATTCTGCAAATATCTCCTCCCACAGATATTGGGCTTTGTCTGCAACAGCTATATACCTTTATGACAAATAGCTAAAAGAAGCATTGCTACATTTAAACTTTTGCTGGGTATTGCAAATCATCTTTTAAAACTCATAAGCCAGTATACGCCCCCACTAACAATGTATGAGAATGCCTTTTACCCTAAATTGAATCAGTTTATCAAAATTATGGGTATTTGCCTACTGAATAATTGAAAAATGGCATCTCTTTTTATAATTGTAATGTTGATTTTGTCATGAAGACAGTTAGGAATCTTTTCCAGAATTTGGGAAGGAAGACTTGTGAAAAAGAGAATTCAAGAAGAATAACAAAGATTTATCCAAGAATGTGCTAGTATTTGAGCTGAAGGATTAATGGGGATTTTGCCATGGAGTACGTTGATCCTGGTACATAACAAGCCAAGTGCTTTAACAATTAAATGCTGAGTTAAATGATGAAATTAAGACATTTTGAGAATGTGTTTTCTCGATAAGTGAGGAGATTATTAGCCACATACTGCAAGACACTGACTCATAATTACGTGCTACGCAGCAGATCTGACCATGGATTCAGTGGAGGACCAAGCAGACACTTTATAATGCAGTCCCAATTTCTTACACTTCCTGGATGTTGAGTGACATCTAATGGCCATATTTGAAAAAAAAAAAGTCTATATTTTCTTTATTTCATTTTCAAGGAAAAGTTCCATGTAAAATATGCACAATAAAAAAGTTTACCTCCAGATTCATGGAAAGACTCAGTTGGATTTTCAACCTGCAAACAGAGGAGGACACTGAATAGAATAAATGTAATTAATTTGTTTGGTCTGGTGCATTGCATGAAATAGGAACAGAAAAAAGAAAAAGAAACATGTGAGGATTAGAAAGGATGTTAGACCAGAATCCATGTTGTTTATTTTAACAATGAGGAATTTTATATCAGGAGTGGCTTGCTCAAAGCTACACAGTTACTATGTTATTAATTCCTGGTATAGTTAAGATTTTGCTCCAACTAAGAGAGGAATCATGAATATTTATTCTTCCATTTGCAAAGCACATCATCCAATCAACCTACCCTACATATTTACTGCCCTTTACATATGTGCACCATCACAGGCAACAAGTTGTGGCAAACTTGCCTCTTCAATCTGTTGATTTGTGTTAAGTCAAGAGCAGTTTGGAAGCGAAAAGGAAGTTACAACAATAGAAGAGCTACCCTGGGAGATAAATTCATTAATTCATTGAATAAGTATTTTTGAGCATCTTTTATGTATTAGTGCTAAGTACTAGTGCAGGGATCCAGACCCAAACCTTCATGGAGTTAATAACCTGCAAATGATGTGTTCACAGTTGTGACATCTGCTACAAAGAGAAAGCATAGATACCATAGTAATAATTTTTAATATTTACTGAGTACTTGGTATGTGCCATGTAGCATTCTTTGCGCTTAATGTATATTACCTCATTTAATCCTCACAACAATACTACAAAATAGGTTCTTTATCCTCATCTTACAGAAGAGAAAATTGAGAAACGGGGTGCTTTTGTTCGTTTGTATTTTTTTTTTAACTTGCCCAATGTCACACGGATGAGTGTCTGTATATCCTTGGGCAAAAGCGAATATCAGGGAGAGTCATCCTAGCCAGGAGAATTATGATCTATGTATAGAAGAAACATAATTACTACACATCTTGCAGAAGTGAGGTTGCTTGTGGATATGAACAGTTCGGTATTCTCTGCAGAGCTCCAGGTCCACATATGCCTATACACCAACTCCTCCTGGATGTCCCACAGGCACCTCAAAATAAAATTCTTCCCTATTCCCCTTAGATTATTCTTCTTTCTGGATTTTCTATTTCAGTAAATGGTACCACCACCCACTCAATTACCAAAGCCAGAAAACTGGGAATCAGTTTTACTCAACATTGATTTTGGACAATCAGTGCAAAAGTCAACACAGTGAAAAAGGCAAATGAAGTTTTTGTATTGCTTTGAAAATAGTTTTGACCTGGCTGACCTCCCTGAACCTGTCTCTGTGACCCCCACGGATCCACAGACCACACTCCAAAAACTGCAGTACTGACAGTTAAATCCCCTGTTAATTTTAGATATTGTGAATACTTCTCCTAGTCTATCATTTGTTAATTTCGTTTAAAGTGTTCTTCGTTAAACAGAAATTCTTAAATTTGGCAGATCAGATCCTTTAGGGCCTAGAGATCTACTTCACTATTTTAAATAACTGCATATCATTTCACAAAATGTACTATAATATATTTAACCCTTATCCTGTTTGATGGACATTTAGACTGTTTCCAACTTTTTGGTATAATGTTTAAACAAACACTTTTGTTATATTTCTTGTGCATAGTGTGAGGATTTATATAGGAGAAGTATTGCCTTTTAATTTAAATTTAAACTCAGACCTACTGTATATTAAGAGTCTATTTTCAAGCATTTACATCAACACTAAATGTTATAAGTTATTTTCACTATTATTTTCATTTTGTATCCGATCATTGAAAAGCAGTGCAAGACCATCTCTACTTTGAGTGATCAAGGAAGACTTCATCAAAAGATAACACTGAATATTTTAAATACAGGGGCCTTAAATATAGGTAATACAGACAAGGAAATTAAATGAAGTGACATTTTTTAGGCATATGTGAGGAAAGATGAGAGACCAGTGAGCTAAAAAGAGGTAGGTAGAGTGGGGTTTTATAAGTTAAGGCTAGGAAGGTGGATTGAGCTCAGTTGTTGTAAGGCATAGTAGAGTAGATAAAGGAACCCAACACATAGTCATGAGGCGCCATTGAAGTTTTGGAGCATAGAATGACAGAGCAACACACTAAATGCAATACTTTAGGAAAAAACCCATTAAGGAGAAATTCCCACCACTTGACAAGCTAACATGATTTTATTCTGGCTTCTTTTCTGTACTGTCCTTGGGATGAGGTACCTATGGCAAAATGTTGCCAATGCCTTAAATAATGAATTACCACTTGTGTCAAGGGTAAGGCTCAGAATACATCAGTGGCAAAATTAAAGATTCATGATAATATTTAAAGCAAATTTTAATTTCTAATGATTTTATTTTATGCAATTTTGGGGAAGAGGTCAAAGAATTTGACTTCTGTACTCATAGCTTGGTAAATTATAAAATATCTATTTCACCTCTCCCCCTTTCATTTGCTATTCTCACCTCCTTATAATTCCCATTTCTGGCACATGAATACCAGATGCAAGCTAGTAGAAGCCCTGTGGAAAAACAAGAAAAACAAACAAACAAATCCTGTTTAGTTTCCTGTCTGCTAAAACAAATACCATGCAGTGGGTTGGCTTAAACAGTGGGAATTTATGTCTTAAGGTTAGAAGTTCAAAATCAAGGTGTCATCAAGGAAATGCTTTCTCTGAGAAGACTGGATTTCTGGGGTTGGCAGCCTGAAATTCTTTATACTTGGCTTTTCTGTCTCATGGCAATGCACATGGAAGCCTCTTCTGGCCTCTTCTTTCTCTTACAGATTCTGTTGACATCCAGCTTCTGGCTGCTCCCAGTGGCTTTCTTCTCTGAAGCCTTCTCTGTAAGGCCTCCAGTAATAGGATTAAGGCCCATTTCCAGTCAGTTGGGCCACACCTTAACTGAAGCAACCTCATTAAAAGGACCTATTTACAATGGGTTCACACCCACAGGAATGGATTAAGTTTAAGAACATGTTTTGCTGGGGTACATAGCTCCAAGTCACCACACTGTAATGCTCGTGGAGATGCTAGCCTGTATTGCTTTGAAAGTGAAAGTTTACACTCCCATAAGAAATCCACAAAATATACTAAAAATAAATCCTGGCTAGTTAGAGCACCTACATATGTCTTTATAGTATATAATTATCTTAGGTCTTTGTGCTGACAGTTTTTCTTCCTTTGCTGTTTGAGGCATAGCTCTTAAAAGGGACTCATAGCTGAGACTCAGCATCAAGGGATTGAGAAAACCCCTAGAATGAGCTGAGACTCAGCATCAAGGGATTGAGAAAACCTTTTCGACTAAAAGGGGGAAGAGTGAAATGAGACAAAATAAAGTGTTAATGGCTGAGAGATTCCAAACAGAGTCGAGAGGTTATCCTGGAGGTTATTCTTATGCATTAAGTAGATATCACCTTGTTATCCAAGATGTAATGGAGAGGGTGGAGGGGACTGCCTGAAAATGTAGAGCTGTGTTCCAGTAGCCATGTTTCTTGAAGATGATTGTATAATGATATAGCTTTCACAATGTGACGGTGTGATTGTGAAAACCTTGTGTCTGATGCTCCTTTTATCTACCTTATCAACAGACGAGTAAAACATATGGAATAAAAATAAAGGGGGAAGAAATGTTAAAATAAACTTGGATTGAAATGCTAGTGATCAATGAAAGGGAGGGGTAAGGGGTATGGTATGTATGAATTTTTTTCTGTGTCTTTTTATTTCTTTTTCAGAATTGATGCAAATATTCTAAGAAATGATCATGATGATGAATATGCAACTATGAGATGATATTGTGAATTACTGATTATATATGTAGAACGGAATGATCATAAGTTAAGAATGTTTTTGTTTCTTTCTTGTCATATTTTTTTAAAAATTTAAAAATTAATAAAAAAAAATTTTTTTAAAAAGGGACTCATAGCTCCAGTACATTAAAGGGCTGATAATCTACTGCGCCCCCAGATCAACTTGCATCAAAATGACTATAAGTGCTTTCACAAATGTAGGTTTCCAGCCACACCCCACCCTCCACCCCTAGCACCATGCCTACTTCACTAGAATGGAGAGAAGAGGGGTTTGCATCTCTAATAAGCTTTGTGAATGATTCTTAGGCATTCTGCTCCATTGCTTTCTAATAGCAGTTCTACACCAATATAATCCAGAGAGGACATTGTTGTTTCCTTAGCTCTTACCTATCCTCTCCCTCATTTACTTCTGCAATGGTCATGCAGTAACATTGGTGTTTTAGGGGGTTGACTGGGGATAGTGGGATGGAAAAGTGGGGACAGGGGAGGCATAAACACCCACCTCTGCCCAGGGACTCTTCTCCTTTGGATTGTATGAAGATTTGTAAACTCTGAATTAATTTACCCAAACTTTACAGCAGTAATTCTTAAATTTTGTGCACAGAAATAAATAAATGCCTTTTTAAAAGCACAGATTACCAGGCTCTTCCCCAGGATTCTTCCTTATTCTAAGTGACTCTTATGTAGGTGATCCACAGATCAAGCTTTGGGACAGAATGACTTCAACCTGGAGAAGAATAACTCAAAGAAATAGTGAGGATGTGTGGTCTCTTTTGAAATCTAGATGCTGGCTACTCAATATTGATGATTTCATTGTCCCAACAAATACAAATTGTTTCTGCTGGAAGGAATAGATTCACTTTGGAAAGATTGTGTTCAGTAGTCTCTGAAGCACTGAAACATTTTTTCCATTCTCAGTGTGCAACAGATTGTTGGCCTTCTTCAGTGAGGCAGGCCCAGACAAAATCTCAGCAGGACCTTCTGGACAGTGTTTCTCCACAGATGAAATTAGGTCAAAGAGAAAATCCAGAGTGTCTTGAGGGGAAGAAAAATCTAGGAGAGGCAACATAAAGCACAAGGGGGAAGGAGACTGTCCCACTTGCTCTGCTTTGGTGAAGGCTGCTGTTTGTCACATGAATCTCAGGCCTTCCTATTCTCTGCAGCTGCTTCTGAGTCACTGTGGGCTGTAAGGGAGGGCCCTCTAACTTCAGGCCACATCATGACCACGTGACGCTTAGGTGAAGTTTTTGTGCCAGGCTAATTTAAAAATTAAAGAGCAACCACATCATTGCAGATTTTCATTTATTTTAAGAAGTTCTTTAATCTGCCTTTGTTTATAACTGCACATTAGCAACAGAAGGTACACACACACACACACAAAACAAGCTGGTAAGCGGAATTCACATCTCCTAAGTATAAACTGGTGCCAGTCCTATTAGTCACTAAGGGTGGAGTGCACTAGCAGGATAAATATACAACCAAAAGCAACACTTCCTTGTAATAGTTGGGGTTCCCTAAGAAATCTTTAAAATGAAAACCTAAATGCCTAGGCAGGCAAATACTATACATAGAAAAGCTAACCTTTTCTCTTTCTATTGTCCTTAGCTGTTGTGCAAAGTTGTTGGGTACACTATACCCTGTGAATTAAGATGTCTTTAGTAAACAAGTTTAAATTCTACAAAGACTCCTGCAATTTAAAAACTTTCAGCCTTCTAAACTGTGGCATTCGAGAATCACTCCAAGTAACAGAAACACTACTGAGGTGTAATGTGTTAGGACTCGGAATCCTAGCTCCCCCCTCAGCCCAATGCCTGGATACAAGACGTACTCAGTCAAGACTTACTGATCGCATAATCAACTTATTTGTTGTGGAAGAGAGTTATAATAATGATTAACCAACCTCTTCAAATTTCTATTTTTGCTTCTGTAAACAGGGAAGAAACCTGTTCTGCCTACCTTACAGGATTTTATAAGGATCGAATGAAATATATGTACAAGTGTTGCTTTCTTACCTCAGAAAAAATGCACTGACCATCTCTGGAAGGATCTATAATAAACGGAGACTAGTAGTCATGTCTGGGTAAGAAAACTAAGAGATATGGGTTATGGTAGGCAAAAGGTTTCTTGACATTGTATATAATTTTCACCATATGGGGAAAATACAGGTATAAGAGTGATGAATATGAAATTTACACTTTAATGTAATTTTCAAGAAAACACAGAAGCATGTATTTCATACATTCAGGTATGTTATTCAGACTTGGAACAGAGTGATTTGGGTGTGCTCTAAATGAGAATTAAAATTATACAGCAGAAAGCAGTATATACCTCTTAGGTTCATATTTCCTATCTGATGAAAGTCAATGCCCTTAAATTATTTTGTATAATGGAAATGTCAGTTCAAAGACACTTGAAAAGGCAAGATAGAAAAACTAGTAGGAAACTAAGAAGCAAAAATTCAGGATTTGTTTCCCATAAACAAGATACAAAACTGTTCATAACCATTATTGAGCATTAATTGTTTGAGGATGTCCTTCCATTTAAATTCAAGAGATTATCATGTTTCTTCCTTACCATCAGGAGGCCTAGAGTTCTGTCCTGGCCCTGTGTCAATAGTCATGAGTTGATCTTATCCATAAAACTTAAAAAAACAAAAAACTTCTCTGTATATCGAAACCAGAATAACAGAGAATAACAGACACAGTGTGATCTATGCAAAATCATAGAATCTTGTGCTGAAAGAACCTTAAAGATTACCTCATTAACCAGGTATTTTTTTCTTTTAAGTGGAACTTTCTAATCAAACAAAAATATAAAGTTACACAAAAGTTAAACAGCTCTGGTTGAAGGAGGGTGGGTGTTGTGGGATCCAGACTGCTGGTTGTCCGTTTCTTCACTATGATTTTAACTGCCCAGCACAAATTAAAGCACTGACTAAATCTAAGAGATTGTGAAACAGACTTAGGGAGGTTAGAGATTTTTCTAAGTTTTTCTGTACATTCATAGCAGATTCATGGCTCCATGCTTCATGGTTGTATTCATAATCATAACAATGAACACTGAATGATTCCTATGGGCTAAACCCTGGTCTAAGTGCTTCACTTGCATTGTTTCCTTTATTCCTTACAATCACCCTCTGAAGTATAGGATACACATGAACATAAATTTCACAGATAAGAAAAGTGAGGCAGAGAGAAGATAAATACATGGTCCAAGATCACACTGTCTAATTATGCGGGAATGGAGTTTCATGTTGTCCCTCTAGGCTTTAGATGCTTCTGTAAGAAGGAGCTGGACAAGATAATTTCCCTCTCTCTCATTCTTTCTTTTTTTCTTTCTTTCTCTCTTTTTAACTTTTATTGTGGTAACATATATAAATAACATGAAACTTCTCATTTTTAACCAAATTTGAATATACAGTTCAGTGGTATCAATTACATTCACAATGTTATGTTATTGTCACCACCATCCGTTACCAAAACTTTTTGATCACCACAAACAGAAACCCTGTACTCATGGAATATTAACTTCGATTGCCCCTCCCCCTACCACTGGTAACCTGTAATCTAATTTCTCTATGAATTTTCACATTCTAGGTATTTCATGTAAGTGAAATCATGCAATATCTATCTTTTTGTGTCTGGGCTTATTTCACTCAATGTAATGTCTTCATGGTTCATCTGTGTAATAGCATGTACCAGAACTTCATTTCTTTTTACAGCCAAATACTCCGTTGTGTCATATACCATATTTTGTTTATTCATCTGTTGATGGACACTTGGGTTGTTTCTATCTTTTGACTATTGCGATTAATGCTATTCACAAATATGATATTTAGTGTACAAATATCTGTCCAACTTCCTGCTTTCAATTTTTTTGGATATATTCCTAGAAGTGGGATTGCCAGATCATGTGGTATTTTCTATGTTTAGCATCATTTTGTATTCCCATGAACAACGTTATGAGGGCTCCTATTGTAACTGAAAAATCAGGATTTACTGGATGATTCTGATTAGTAAAACATTACATAAAAATTCCTTTTTGCTTTCTGGAATGTTGGAGTAGACAGGGAAATACCTGAGATCTCTGAATTGTGGCCCAGCTGCCTTGATATCTGAAATGAGTGTAAAAAGCCCTTATCCAGTGCCTTTCTGATTGCAAGAGCTGGTCATTCTCTTGTAGAGCGAAGGCTCTAATGCTAATGAAGTCACCATTAGCTACTTCTTCCTTTTGGTTTATACTTTTAGTACTGAAGTGATAGCTCTGCCTCCCCTCCTTTCAACTTGTGTTCTCCTATTGAAGTTATGATAACACTCCTTTTCTACTTTGAACTTAGCTATCTGAAGTGACCCCATCTCCCCTTGCTAAAATCCTTCAAAAACTTGAACCCCCTAAAGTCAGGGAGACAGATTTTGGGCCGTTATGCTGTCGGTTCTCCTGCTACACATGTAGTAATAAACTCTTTCTCTCTTTGAAACTCTGGTGTCTCGGGAATTGGTTATTGAGTGCCTCAGGCAGAAGAATCCACAGCCTTTGTCTAGTAACACTATTTCTCTGCATCCTCACCAACAGGACAAGAAAATTTCTAAAGTGCATGCTAGGTATACCTCTAAAATTCTGTAATTTTATGATTCCAAGTTGTGAGACTGGCTCTTTCACCATGAGTTGTTTTCAGAATCAATTAAATTCTTCAGAAACTCTTCACTATTTAAGGCCTACAGAGGTACATTTTAAGATGTAATTATTTCAATTCACCAATTAGTTGAGTCAAATACTACCACTGACTCAGTTTTTGTTGATGCAATAAGAGGTATGATGGTGCTGCACTGTCTTGGTCTTGGTGGATGTGGTGAGACCACCAGGAGGCAGATGGTGGGAAAAGGTGGAACAAAAGGCTTGTTCTGAGAGGATTACTTAGCAGAAGTAGCAAAAAGAGCCAATTATGGTGGGTGAACAGGGAACTGTAAGAGGAATTTTTTTTTCTTTTTTTTTATTAATTAAAAAAAGAATTAACAAAACAATTAGAAATCATTCCATTCTACATGTACAATCAGTAATTCTTAATAACATCACATAGTTGCATATTCATCATTTCTTAGTACATTTGCATCGATTTAGAAAAAGAAATAAAAAGAGAACAGAATAAGAATTAAAACAATAACAGAAAGAAAGAAAAAAAAAAACCTATACCTCACATGCAGCTTCATTCAATGTTTTAACATAATTGCATTACAATTGGGTAGTATTGTGCTGTCCATTTCTGAGTTTTTATATCCAGTCCCGTTGTACAGTCTGTATCCCTTCAGCTCCAATTACCCCTTCTCTTTTTTTTTTTTTTTAATTAACAGAAAAAAGAAATTAACCCAACATTTAGAAATCATACCATTCTACATATGCAATCAGTAATTCTTAACATCATCACATAGATGCATGATCATCATTTCTTAGTACATTTGCATCGGTTTAGAAGAACTAGCAACATAACCGAAAAAGATATAGAATGTTAATATAGAGACAAAAATAAAAGTAATAATAGTAAAATCAAAACAAAACAAAACAAAACAAAACAAAAACCTATAGCTCAGATGCAGCTTCATTAGTGTTTTAACAAGATTACTTTACAATTAGGTATTATTGTGCTGTCCATTTTTGAGTTTTTGTATCTAGTCCTGTTACACCATCTGTTTCCCTTCAACTCCAATTGCCCATTATCTTACCCTGTTTCTACCTACTGCTGGACTCTGTTACCAATGACATATTCCAAATTTATTCTCGAATGTCTGTTCACATCAGTGGGACCATACAGTATTTGTCCTTTAGTTTTTGGCTAGACTCACTCAGCATAATGTTCTCTAGGTCCATCCATGTTATTACATGCTTCATAAGTTTATCCTGTCTTAAAGCTGCATAGTATTCCATCGTATGTATATACCACAGTTTGTTTAGCCACTCTTCTGTTGATGGAGATTTCGGCTGTTTCCATCTCTTTGCAATTGTAAATAACGCTGCTATAAACATTGGTGTGCAAATGTCCGTTTGTGTCTTTGCCCTTAAGTCCTTTGAGTAGATACCCAGCAATGGTATTGCTGGGTCGTATGGCAATTCTATATTCAGCTTTTTGAGGAACCGCCAAACTGCCTTCCACAGTGGTTGCACCATTTGACATTCCCACCAACAGTGGATAAGTGTGCCTCTTTCTCCGCATCCTCTCCAGCACTTGTCATTTTCTGTTTTGTTGATAATGGCCATTCTGGTGGGTGTGAGATGATATCTCATTGTGGTTTTGATTTGCATTTCTCTAATGGCCAGGGACATTGAGCATCTCTTCATGTGCCTCTTGGCCATCCGTATTTCCTCTTCTGATAGGTGTCTGTTCAAGTCTTTTTCCCATTTTGTAATTGGGTTGGCTGTCTTTTTGTTGTTGAGATGAACAATCTCTTTATAAATTCTGGATACTAGACCTTTATCTGATATATCATTTCCAAATATTGTCTCCCATTGTGTAGGCTGTCTTTCTACTTTCTTGATGAAGTTCTTTGATGCACAAAAGTGTTTAATTTTGAGGAGCTCCCATTTATTTATTTCCTTCTTCAGTGTTCTTGCTTTAGGTTTAAGGTCCATAAAACCGCCTCCAGTTGTAAGATCCATAAGATATCTCCCAACATTTTCCTCTAACTGTTTTATGGTCTTAGACCTAATGTTTAGATCTTTGATCCATTTTGAGTTCACTTTTGTATAGGGTGTGAGAGATGGGTCTTCTTTCATTCTTTTGCATATGGATATCCAGTTCTCTAGGCACCATTTATTGAAGAGACTGTTCTGTCCCAGGTGAGTTGGCTTGACTGCCTTATCAAAGATCAAATGTCCATAGATGCGAGGGTCTATATCTGAGCACTGTATTCGATTCCATCGGTCGATATATCTATCTTTATGCCAATACCATGCTGTTTTGACCACTGTGGCTTCATAATATGCCTTAAAGTCCGGCTGCGTGAGACCTCCAGCTTCGTTTTTTTTCCTCAAGATGTGTTTAGCAATTCGGGGCACCCTGCCCTTCCAGATAAATTTGCTTATTGGTTTTTCTAATTCTGAAAAATAAGTTGTTGGGATTTTGATTGGTATTGCATTGAATCTGTAAATCAATTTAGGAAGGATTGACATCTTAACTATATTTAGTCTTCCAATCCATGAACACAGTATGCCCTTCCATCTATTTAGGTCTTCTGTGATTTCTTTTAACAGTTTTTTGTAGTTTTCTTTATATAGGTTTTTTGTCTCTTTAGTTAAATTTATTCCTAAGTATTTTATTCTTTTAGTTGCAATTGTAAATGGGATTCGTTTCTTGATTTCCCCCTCAGCTTGTTCATTACTAGTGTATAGAAATGCTACAGATTTTTGAATGTTGATCTTGTAACCTGCTACTTTGCTGTACTCATTTATTAGCACTAGTAGTTTTGTTGTGGATTTTTCCGGGTTTTCGACATATAGTATCATATCGTCTGCAAACAGTGATAGTTTTACTTCTTCTTTTCCTATTTTGATGCCTTGTATTTCTTTTTCTTGTCTAATTGCTCTGGCTAGAACCTCCAACACAATGTTGAATAATAGTGGTGATAGTGGACATCCTTGTCTTGTTTCTGATCTTAGGGGGAAAGTTTTCAATTTTTCCCCATTAAGGATGATATTAGCTGTGGGTTTTTCATATATTCCCTCTATCATTTTAAGGAAGTTCCCTTGTATTCCTATCTTTTGAAGTGTTTTCAACAGGAAAGGATGTTGAATCTTATCAAATGCCTTCTCTGCATCAATTGAGATGATCATGTGATTTTTCTGCTTTGATTTGTTGATATGGTGTATTACATTAATTGATTTTCTTATGTTGAACCATCCTTGTGTACCTGGGATGAATCCTACTTGGTCGTGATGTATAATTCTTTTAATGTGTTGTTGGATACGATTTGCTAGAATTTTATTGAGGATTTTTGCATCTATAGTCATTAGAGAGATTGGTCGGAAGTTTTCTTTTTTTGTAGTATCTTTGCCTGGTTTTGGTATGAGGGTGATGTTGGCTTCATAGAATGAATTAGGTAGTTTTCCCTCCACTTCGATTTTTTTGAAGAGTTTGAGGAGAATTGGTACTAATTCTTTCTGGAACGTTTGGTAGAATTCACATGTGAAGCCATCTGGTCCTGGACTTTTCTTTTTAGGAAGCTTTTGAATGACTAATTCAATTTCTTTACTTGTGATTGGTTTGTTGAGGTCATCTATTTCTTCTTGAGTCAAAGTTGGTTGTTCATGTCTTTCCAGGAACCCGTCCATTTCATCTAAATTGTTGTATTTATTAGCGTAAAGTTGTTCATAGTATCCTGTTATTACCTCCTTTATTTCTGTGAGGTCAGTAGTTATGTCTCCTCTTCCATTTCTGATCTTATTTATTTGCATCCTCTCTCTTCTTCTTTTTGTCAATCTTGCTAAGGGCCCATCAATCTTATTGATTTTCTCATAGAACCAACTTCTGGTCTTATTGATTTTCTCTATTGTTTTCATGTTTTCAATTTCATTTATTTCTGCTCTGATCTTTGTTATTTCTTTCCTTTTGCTTGCTTTGGGATTAGTTTGCTGTTCTTTCTCCAGTTCTTCCAAGTGAACAGTTAATTCCTGCATTTTTGCCTTTTCTTCTTTTCTGATATAGGCATTTAGGGCAATAAATTTCCCTCTTAGCACTGCCTTTGCTGCATCCCATAAGTTTTGATATGTTGTGTTTTCATTTTCATTTGCCTCGAGGTATTTACTAATTTCTCAGCAATTTCTTCTTTGACCCACTCGTTGTTTAAGAGTGTGTTGTTGAGCCTCCACGTATTTGTGAATTTTCTGGCATTCCGCCTATTATTGATTTCCAACTTCATTCCTTTATGATCCGAGGAAGTGTTGTGTATGATTTCAATCTTTTTAAATTTGTTAAGACTTGCTTTGTGACCCAGCATATGGTCTATCTTTGAGAATGATCCATGAGCACTTGAGAAAAAGGTGTATCCTGCTGTTGTGGGATTTAATGTCCTACAAATGTCTGTTAAGTCTAGCTCCTTTATAGTAATATTCAGATTCTCTATTTCTTTATTGATCCTCTGTCTGGATGTTCTGTCCATTGATGAGAGTGGTGAATTGAAGTCTCCAACTATTATGGTATTTGTGTCTATTTCCCTTTTCAGTGTTTGCAGTGTATTCCTCACGTATTTTGGGGCATTCTGGTTCGGTGCGTAAATATTTATGGTTGTTATTTCTTCTTGTTTAATTGTTCCTTTTATTAGTATATAGTGTCCTTCTTTGTCTCTTTTAACTGTTTTACATTTGAAGTCTAACTTGTTGGATATTAGTATGGCCACTCCTGCTATTTTCTGGTTGTTATTTGCATGAAATATCTTTTCCCAACCTTTCACTTTCAACCTATGTTTATCTTTGGGTCTAAGATGTGTTTCCTGTAGACAGCATATAGAAGGATCCTGTTTTTTAATCCATTCTGCCATTCTTTGTCTTTTGATTGGGGAATTCAGTCCATTAACATTTAGTGTTATTACTGTTTGGATAATATTTTCCTCTACCATTTTGCCTTTTGTATTATATATATCATATCTGACTTTCCTTCTTTCTACACTCTTCTCCATACCTCTCTCTTCTGTCTTTTCAGTTCTGACTCTAGTGCTCCCTTTAGTATTTCTTGCAGAGCTGGTCTCTTGGTCACAAATTCTCTCAGTGACTTTTTGTCTGAGAATGTTTTAATTTCTCCCTCATTTTTGAAGGATAATTTTGCTGGATATAGGAGTCTTGGTTGGCAGTTTTTCTCTTTTAGTAATTTAAATATATCATCCCACTGTCTTCTAGCCTCCATGGTTTCTGCTGAGAAATCTACACATAGTCTTATTGGGTTTCCCTTGTATGTGATGGATTGCTTCTCTCTCGCTGCTTTCAAGATCCTCTCTTTCTCTTTGACCTCTGACATTCTAACTAGTAAGTGTCTTGGAGAACGCCTATTTGGGTCTAATCTCTTTGGGGTGCGCTGCACTTCTTGGATCTGTAATTTTAGGTCTTTCATAAGAGTTGGGAAATTTTCAGTGAAAATTTCTTCCATTAGTTTTTCTCCTCCTTTTCCCTTCTCTTCTCCTTCTGGGACACCCACAACACGTATATTTGTGCGGTTCATATTGTCCTTGAGTTCCCTGATACCCTGTTCAAATTTTTCCATTCTTTTCCCGATAGTTTCTGTTTGTTTTTGGAATTTAGATGTTCCATCCTCCAAATCACTAATTCTATCTTCTGTCTCTTTGAATCTATCATTGTAGGTATCCATTGTTTTTTCCATCTTTTCTACTTTATCCTTCACTTCCATAAGTTCTGTGATTTGTTTTTTCAGTTTTTCTATTTCTTCTTTATGTTCAGCCCATGTCTTCTTCATGTCCTCCCTCAATTTATCGATTTCGTTTTTGAAGAGGTTTTCCATTTCTGTTCGTATATTCAGCATTAGTTGTCTTAGCTCCTGTATCTCATTTAAACTATTGGTTTGTTCCTTTGACTGGGCCATATTTTCAATTATTTGAGCATGATCCGTTATCTTCTGTTGGCATCTGCGCATTTAGACAGATTTCCCTGGGTATTGGATCCAAAAGTTTGGAAGGTTTTTCTGTGAAATCTCTGGGTTCTGTTTTTCTTATCCTGCCCAGTAGGTGGCGCTCATGGCACACGTTTGTCTGCGGGTCCCACCAGTAAAAGGTGCTGTGGGACCTTTAACTTTGGAAAACTCTCGCCATCTGGGAGGTTCGCTAGCCGAAGCAGCTTGGAAGAGTGCGAGCCGGCCCGGGGTCCGAACGCGGGAAGGGTCGCTAGCCGCCGCAGCCCGGGAAAGTGCCCGTCCGAATTTCCCAGTCGGCCCGGGGCGACAAGCGTGGCGGGAGGGCGCCAGCGGCAGCGGCCCGCCCGGGACAGTGCACCTTCCCGGGGAGTCACGGGTTTGGAAGGGGCCTCCCCCACCCGTCACCATTCTCCGCAGCCTGGGGATTTCCGATCCAATTCTCTCAGTTGGTCCGGGGGGCCGCGCATGGTGTGGGCGCCAGCTGCTGTGGTTTCAGGGAACTGCCTCTCCAATTCTCACAGCCGGCCCGGGAAGGGGGAAGGGAGTGACTCCGGCAGCTTGCCGCCCCTCCCGGTGAAGCCCGCGCGCCTCGGCGATCTCACCCGAGCGGCCTCTCAGCCAGCCAGCCGTTCCAGGATGGGGTACGCTGTCTTTTTTATCTCTGTTGTGGCTTTGGGTGCTGTTCTGTATAGTTTCTACTCCCCTAGTAGCTGTCCTGGAGAAGAAACTAAGATCCGCGCGTCTTACTAAGCCGCCATCTTCTCCGGAAGTGTAAGAGGAATTTAAGAACATGTAAGTAAGTAGTAGCAACAGCAAGTAATGACTAAGACACTATGGTAATGATAAATTTGGAGCAATTTTTAAATTATGTAAATCCAGTAGCAAAGTGTACAACTTTGCTTTACAATGAACTTGGCTAAAACCTAAACTTTTTGCATGGAAAACAAAACTTATTACCCAAATAATTCTGGAAATTTTGTGATGACCTTGCAAAAAAGGAGAGCAGTATTTTTATAAAGATAACCAGTTCTTGAACTTTGACCAATGTATTATACATACAGACAATTTATCTGACATCAAAGTAGCATGACTTGTTAATCTTCCTTATTTTATTGTTTCAAGTAACATTTAAACTCAAGGGTAGTTCACTACTTCCCTTGGTTTGAATTTCCTGCATACAGAGCTAGAGTTCTTATCTCTCCCTATATACATATTGAACTAAAGTACTTTTTACTCAAAGAGTAAAGTTACTATGATTTTAAAAATAGGCATTATAATTTTGATCGGCCTCTGACCCTTTTCTTTCCAGCCTCATCCTTACCCCATTCACAGTGTATTCTTTACTACAGTAATTTCCAATTTCTTATACTTCTCTAATACACTAGCCTCTCTCACATCTCTTAGCTTTGCACATGCTGTTCCCTCTAATTGAGACAACTTCCCTTCTTCCCATTCCCCACTCTACAGACCTGGCTAATTCCTAATCATGCTCTACAGCTCAGTACAAGTATCACTTACTATTGAAGTTCTTTACTATTATAAAATTGCAATCAGTATCTTGCATATATCTTTGCACACATTTATTATCAGTGGGAATTAGAAGCAGGATTACTGTGACAAAGGTTGTTCATATTTATATGGTTCTTTTTTTTTAATTTCTAAATATTCTACAAATTTTAATAGCTTTAATTGTATATACAGTGAAATAAAAACTTACATTAACAATTGATGGGGCTGGTATCATAAGGTCAGTGTGTCAGGCTCCTTTTCCTTGTCAAGGCAGTAGACTAGAGAGAGGTCTGGAGCTTCCAGCAGGGAGGGTTTTACCCATAGGCCAGCCAGCACTGTCCTTGGTCAGGTTGAATTAGTGAACTAGTAGGAAGACAGGCCCATTTTACACATGGAGACACTGAGCTTTGGAGAGGTCAAGTACCCTGCCTTAGAGAAGAGATGCAGTGGAGTCAGGATCTAAACCTTGCCTTAGCCAGTTGGTGGTGGGGTCAAGTCTGATAAGGTAGAAGACAGGACTTAGTGTTTGGCCTCTGAGACTCCAAAGAAGGGGACCTGGCATGGGATGGGATGGAATAGGATGGCATGACAAAAGCTAGCATCTTCCTGCCAGCAAACTTCTTGTTCAGCCTTGAAACCATGTAACCAGGCTGAGGTGGGTGGCTTTGTATTGGACACTCACAGGCACTCCCTTGTGGTCAGACTAACCAAAGCAAATCATTTAATTTCTTGAAACTTCCATTTTCAGAATTGTGGAAAGCCAGTCAAGCCCAATTCTGGTTTGGAAAGAAACAAGAACTCTAGCTAGGCCTTCTATCTCTTACTCAGGTACAAAGAGCCCAGGATTGAGAGGGGCACTCAGTGTCCCTACACCCAGCCCTGTTAAGACCTGCAGGATGTAGGCCTGAGTAATCTGTTTCCAACTAAGCCAGCTCTGACTTGAATGTGGGTAGCAGTGAGCTCAGGAAGGCCAGAAGGCCAAGGAAAAAGTGTTCCTGATGGGTCTGCCCTGTGCTGCCCTCCCCTAAACTGGGTTGGGCTATTACTTCCACTAGAAGAGTAGTTACCACCTCGAGAATTTGAATAGCTGAGGCCAAGGAGCCCCAACGAAGGGAAAGTGAAAATGGGGTATAGCAGCTAATGCCCCCAACTAGCTCAGCTGTTCCTGGTGGGTCTCTAATGTAGATATCCCTCCCCCAGTGCTGACACCTGTACAGAGTCCCCTTTCTCCCTTTATGCAGACAAGACCTAGTTTAGGCCCTTTATCCCTCAACTCACCCTACCCTGTCCAAGAAAATCTGGTCTCTAAATACCCCTTGTTCCTTGGTTCCAACACCCATCTCCTTCCGCGAAGGTCTCCAGTTTGTGGGGATGCTGTGATAATACAGGCTGCTCAGTGGGGCCTCAGAAGCCCTTCTTCAGGAGTCAGGCTTTGAGCTGCTGGTCAACATAGCCCTTGATGTTTGGGTACCTGTCACCTCGTTGACCTGGGTGACAGGTGTCTTCCCCAGCAGTGGGCTCAGAAAATCCTCCACATCCTTCTGCAGGGCCCACCTGCACCTCCACCTTCCTGATCACTGTCATCTGATGGTTGCCATGTTTGATGTCCCTGTAGACAGGAATGTTGCACATCTAAGAGTACTGCACAAAATAGGGCAAGTTGTGTAGAGAGCCTTGAGGGCGCTGCCAGCCACTGGAAGTGGGATACTGTTCATGTTTGGGGGGGGGGGGGGCTCTGGAATACTGGTAGGAGGTATAAGGTGTTCCACAAACTGGTATTCAAGCACAGACTCCACAAAGCTGGGGTATTCAGGTGGCCCCCAGCTCTGACTCAGAGGTCGTAGCAAGTGGTCCAGCTGGATGCCCGTTCTCAAGCCCCACAGTGCAGCCTGGAACATGGTCACTGCCATTTTGACCTGCCATTTATAAGGTTCTTAATACACATAAGAACACTTCCCTCTAAAAATAGTTGGGAAAGATAAAATGTTTATAAAGTCAAACATTTCCTCACTTGCAAATGACAGCACAAACAAGTGGCTCTGCTACTTCACTCCTCTTACCCTGAGCCCTACTGCTGCTGGTAGGTTCTCCTTTTCACAAATGCCCCTGTTCCTGAGGGAGCCCATCTTCTCTTCTCCTGCTAGAAATCTTTCTCTGTTGTCTCTGAAGTTGTCCACCTCCCTTACCCACCTCCTACCAACCATGCCACAGAGGAGCAAGGCTCAGGGTAGAGGCAAATACAGGCTCCAGGCTCCAGAATATAAGATGAAGAGGCACCAAATGGTCAAACTTCAGGGGCTTCAAAGGGAGCTGGTGCTACAATTTACTACATCCGTGGTTTTCAAAGAGAAGCCATAAGGTTTTTTAGAGGTGCTTCATAGTTTCAGTAGGGGAAGAGGGGAAAAAAGTCAAAGCCTACTGGAAAAAAAAGTCAAAGCCTGCACTTCAGCACAGTCCAGGTCTACTTTATGTATACTGTGCTCCAGAGTAAGGTTTCATTTAAAACAATAATAAATGAAAAATCCTAAGACTTAAAAAACAAACAAATTTGAACATGATGTATGAGTTTAATAAGCTTTGGTGGACTGGCCTATGAACTTTACCATTATGTTTCAACTTAGGTCTTTTTGGGAAAATGCATTCATTCATTTATTCCTAATTGATCAACTTATCCCAGTCTCGAACTTTCCCAGTTTTAGCAGTGAGAGTTCTGCATCTCCTTAGTCCCATGGAACTCAAGATGGTTAGTCATCCTATTTCATTCATCCTGTCCATTCATTGATTTTAAAAATAATAAATGGGAAGTTACCTTGTGCCACGTACCTACCAGGTACTACAGAATAAATAAAACTTGACAAAGTCCCTGATCTTGAGGAATTCAAAGAGTAGCGAGTGAAGGATAATAACACCTAGCAATAAAACTTGGCAAATGACATTACAGAGTGGTATCTTCAAAATGTTTCATGAACTCCATCATAAAAAAAAAAGAGCATATATCGGAATATGTATCTATTTATCAATTACATCCATGTACATAATAACAAGAATTAAAAATTTTCCTTTTTGTCCCTACTAAGTGCCAAACATTGTTCTAAGCAATGCTATTAACTCAATTAATTCCCACAACAGCCTTGAGGTTGGTACTATTATTATAATATCTTGGAAGATTAAAAATTTTTGCAAATTGTCTGACATGTCTCCTATCCTTACGCTTGAATCTTGCCTGGCCTTATGATTTGTTTGGTCAATAGAATGCAACAGAAGTGACATTCTGGGACTTCCAAAGTATGTCATTAAAAGTGTTACTCTGGAGAAAGCCAGATACAACGTGAGGAAGCCCAAGTGAGACACACTGAGGTCATATGGAGAGAGAAATATCCGGCCAGAGTCAGATGTTATAGCCCTCCGAGTCCAGGTTTAAGATCTGTGAGTAAAGAAGACTTCAGATAATTCCTGCCACAGTCACTCATGACTTAGTCATGAGTGTTTGCAACATGACTGCAAACAGATAACGGAGAACTACCCAGCTGAGATCAGTCAAACCCCAGAACTCTGAAAGATAATAATAAATTGTTTTTAGCCAAGACATGTCAGGGTGGTTTTTTATGCAGCAATAGATAACGGGAACAATACCCATTTACTAACGGGGAACATGAGGCACTGAATTGATAAG
This sequence comes from Tamandua tetradactyla, assembly GCF_023851605.1. Taxonomy (NCBI): domain Eukaryota; kingdom Metazoa; phylum Chordata; class Mammalia; order Pilosa; family Myrmecophagidae; genus Tamandua; species Tamandua tetradactyla. The sequence goes on along the minus strand of NC_135328.1, from coordinate 77,849,268 downwards.
TAACTTGTCCAAATTAAACAGCCAGTAAGTGTTTGATTTAAGCCCAGGCAGTCTAGCTCCAGAATCTATACTTATAACCACTACACTGTTCTGCCTTTGTATTAAAAACTCACACACATTGGGTAGAGAGCAATACCAGTGGTCAATGAGAGAGGGAAGGGTAAGGTGTATGGGATGTATGGGGTTTTTCTTTTTATTTCTTTTTCTGGAGTGATGCAAATGTTCTAAAAATGATCATGGTGATGAATACACCACAATGTGATGATATATGTGAGCCTCTGATTGTATATTTTAGATGGACTATATGGTATGTGACGACATCTCAATAAAAATACTAAAAGAACACATACACAGATCACAGGTAAATTTTAAAGGGTGATAAAAGATACAAATAGAATTTCTAATATTTTCTTTCTGAATCTCTCAGGAATCATACTGGCCATTTCCTAGGCACTGCTACAGACACAGAGGATGTGAAAACATAGAACAGAACATCTAAGCAGGATCTTGAAGGATATCAGAGATTACTATCCAAGGAAAGGAGAAGAAGGTAAATTGTAATACAGTTAGACTGTGGTGTGCAAGGAAAAAGGTGGCAGGAGCTGGGGGGGGGGCTGGAAAAGTGTGCTGGAGGCAGGTTGTGAAGAGCCTCATCAACCAAAGGAGGGTGGGTTTTATCCTATCATCAGTGGGTGCAATCAGAGGTTTTTCAACAAAGATATGAAGAGATAGGTAAAAAAAAAAAAAAGACAATTTTGGTGGCAATGTAGAGACTAGCTGGAGAAAGATAAAGGCCCTTTAAGCAAGTGTTATAGACCAGACACAAGGGAAAGGATACCTAACCAAGAACTGGGAGAAAAAGACAGGCAGGTTTAAAAGACATGTGTGTTTCATACTATGACTGAGAGGACTTGGCAACAAATTGGCTGAATGAGAATGCCCTTCAAGATGACTCCAGTATTCCTGGCTTGATAGACTGGTTGAAGATTCACCTGATAACTCCAAGGAATTCTTCATGTGTCAGCCTAAGTATCACCTTTCTGAAGACAAAAATGTGTTCAAAGCAAAGTGAGTATTGTGAACAGAGGTACAGATCAAATGGGTCAGAGAATCCAATTACCTGTGGAGCTTCTAAAAAATACAGCTCCTAAGGGCTCTCTTTAAACAGAATCACCTGGGATAGCAATTGGGAATCTGTATTTTTATGATGTAACTCTGCATGGTCTGTGGGTTCCTCTTAGGAGGAATTGCTCTGAGGGCTCCTTTTAGTCTTTGTGTCTTAAAGGTCAATGTTTCCCAAAATGTCTATTCCCAATCCTCTTCTCATCCTATTCAGCCAGTCTGGGTCAACTCACTGGTTCTCACAACTTCAACTATCAAATGAATGCTAAGAATTCCCCAGTGTAGCCCAGCTTTCTTCTCTGACCTCTGTTCTGTATTTCCACCCTTGGTCCAAACATCTCTACTGGACTATGCAGTGGCATTATAAAAATGGCTAAAAACTCCCAGCTAACATCAAACTCAATGGTGAAGGACTAAAAGCTTTTCCCATAAGATCAAGAACAAAAATAAAGATGTCATTCTTGCCACTGCTATTCAACATTGTACTGGAAGTTCTAGTCAGGGCAATTAGGGAAGAAAAAGAGAAAAAAAAGGTATTCATATCAGAGGAAGAAGTACTGCAATCTCTATTTGCAGATGTCATGACCTTATAAATAGCAAATCTTAAGGAATCTACCAAAACTATTAGAACTAATAGTTCAGCAAGGTTGCAGAGTACAAGATCAATAAAAAACAATTAATTGCATTTTTATACATTAGTAATGAATAATCCTAAAATTATATTAGGAAAACTATTCCACTTATAAAAGCATCAAAATAAAATTCTTAAAAATATATTCAATAAAAGAAGTTTAAAGCTTGTACTCTGAAAAGTACAGAATTAAAGAAGACCTATATAAATGCAAAGACATCCCCATGGTTATAAAATGGAAGACTTAATAACTTAATATTATAAATTTGGCAATATATATGTCATTTTGACGGGTCTGCTATAACATATACCACAGATTAGTTGGCTTAAACAAAAATTTATTGTCTCACAATTTTGGAGGCTACAAGTTCAAAATCAAATTGTTGGCAGGATCATGCTTTCTCCAAACTTTGTGGCATCCTGGTAGTGGCTTACTTAACTCAGTCTCTACATCTGTCACATGGTCATTTTTCTCCCCAACTGTCTCCTCCTGTCTTCCACTACTATGGTTAAATTTCCTCTGCTTATAAGGACTCCAGTCATATTGGATTGAGGCTCAACATTGTTCAGTTTGGCCTCATCTTAGCTAACAGGATCCTTCAAGATCCTATTTACAAATGAGTTTACATCTACAGGGCTGGAGGTTGGGACTTGAACATGTCTTTGTGGGTGACATGATTCAATCCATAACAGCTCCTTAAATTGATCTGTAGATTCAACACAGTTCCTATCAAAATCCTAGTTGGCTTCTTTGTAGAAATTGATAAGCAGATTCTAAAAATAAAATGGGAATGCAAGGGACACAGAAGAACCAAAATAATCTTGGAAAAATGTTGGAGGACTCCACTTCCTTTTTCAAAACTTATTACAAAGCTACAGTAATCAAGATAGTGTGGTACTGGCATAGGAATAGACATATAGATCAATGAGGTAAAATTGAGAGTTTCAGAAACACTCATATTTATAGCAAATTGATTTTCAACAAGGATGCCACACAATTCAATGAAGAAAATAGAGTGTTTTCAACAAATGGTGCTGGGACAAAAGAATGAAGTTGGACTCCTATCTCATAACCAAACACAAAAATCAACTCAAAATGGATCAAATATTTAAATGGAAGAGCTAAAATTATTAAACTCTTAGAAGAAAACACGGATGTTAATCTTTAGGACCTTGGATTAGGAAATAGTTTCTTAAAAATCCAAAACACAAGTAATAAAAGAAAAAGCAGATAAATTGGATATCACCAAAGCGAAAAATTATTGTACTTCAAAGGTCACCATCAAGAAAGCAAGCAGACTATCCACAGAATGGTAGAAAATTTTTGTAAATCATATATCTGAGAAAGGGCTTGTATCCATAATATATAAATAACTTCTAAAACACAATAAAAAAGACAAATATTCAATTAAAATTGGGCAAAAGATCTGAATAGACATTTTCCTAAAGATACACAAATGACCAATAAGCACATGAAAAGATGGTCAACGTCATCAGCCATTAGAGAAATGAAAACCAAAATCATGAGATACCACTTCATACCTACTAGGATGGCTATGATCAAAAAGACATAAAAACAACTGTTGGCAAGGATGTGGAAAAACTGTAACCCTCATACCTGCTAGTGGGAATGTTAAATGGTGCAGTCACTTTAGAAAATAACCTGGCAGTTTCTCAAAAACTTAAACATAGAATTACAATAGGATTTAACAATTTGAACCCTACATATATATACACCCAACAGAATTGAAAACCTGTCCACACAAACCCTTGTACACAAAAGTTCATAGTAGCACTATACATAATAGCCAAAAAGTAGAAACAACCCAAACGTCCATCAACTAATGAGTGGATAAACAGAATGTGATATAGTCATATAATAGAATATTATTCAGGCATAAAAAGGCACGATACCTGGCCCTGGCACGGTGGGATGGACAATGCCATCCTGACCAAAACAGGGAAAAGAAGTGTAACAAATAAGGTATCAGTGGCTGAGACAGTTCAAATCGAGTTGAGAGGCTACTCTGGAGGTCGCTCTTATATAAGCTTCAGTTAGACACTGCTGCCTATCATAGCTTGCCAAACCCCAACCAAAACCATTCCTGCCAATCCTAAAGAACACCTAGGGCATTATATAAAATTCTGCACAATGATGTGAATGATCATGTGCGACATTTGGTGAGGTAAAATAAGCCAAGAACAAAAGAACAACAATGGTATGGTCACCTTTAGAAAATGCTTATAAGAAAACAGGGGTCTAGATTGTAAGCATATATATATACATATATATATATATATATATAACCTGATATTACAGATAAGAACGAAGCCAGTCAGGTTGGGGTTAAAGTAATTCAGAACACAGTGGTAAGAAAGGCAGTGTCTACATTTTTAAATCACACATACTCTTTGAGACCATTGGAAGAAAGGTTTATTTGATCTGGAACTGAAATTTTCTGTAGCGCATAATCTAACTCAATTTATCTATATAGCTCATTTGAAAAATTGAAACACAGGGAGCCCAGAATAAGAAAGAGGTCCTTTAATCCTGCATAGATTATTGTAATGCCTGGCTACATCATAGAGTATATTAAGCAGATAATAAAAAGGTATTGACAAAGTCCCCTGAGGGAGGGAAGAAAGAATATGGAACTATTAAACCTTACATTCAGAGAATCCCCTGATACTGTGTCAAACTTTAAGGGTATCCAAATCAATAGGCCATGCCCTCAGTCAAGAGCCTTACTCTTCTGAAGCTTATGTAGGTAGCGGAGAAGCTTAGACTACCTATAGGCATGCCTAAGAGTTACTTTTGGAGGACCTCTGTTGTTGCTCAGATGTGGCCTCAGTCTCTCTAAGCCCAACTCTGCAAGTGTAATCACTGCCCTACCCCCTATATGGGAAATGACATCCAGGGGTAAAAGTCTTCTTGGTGATGTGGGAAATGACTCCCAGGGATGAATTCAGACCTGGCACTATGGGATCAACGATTACATGCTGACCAAAGTGAGGAAAAGAAGTGTAACTAATAAAGTATCAGTGGCAGAGCAAGTTCAAATACAGTCGAGAGGCTACTCTGGAGATTGCTCTTACGCAAGCTTCAGGTAGACCTTGATACCCTCAATCAGGACCATTCCAGCCAATCCTAAAGAATACCTAGGGCAATATATAAGATTCCACAAGGGTTCCCTGCACTAGAGTAACTTCCCAGAAACCTACAACCTCCAGATGGGTCCCTGATCCAGATAAGTCCTGAAACCTAGCCCAGCTTCTCCAGAACATCAGATAGTTCAATCTCCCTATTCTATATTAATGAAAGACCCTTTCAATATGAAAAATTTAGACTTGCCATAGCCCAAACAACCCTAAAGAGAGGTATGGAAATATCAAAGGTGATGGTGGAATTATACACAGAAGACAGGACTTAAGAAATGAATATGAATGCTGAATCATTAAATTGATATCTCTTTTAGTCTCCAGTATTTTAGAGCAGCTAGAAGTAAAAACCTAAAATTGTGAAATTGTAACCTATGTCAAAGTCTGAAATTGTTCTACAACTAATCGTGGTGCTGTGCTTTGAAATTTATAGCTTTTTTGTATATAAGTTATTTTTCACAAAAAAAAAAGGAAAAGAAGTTGATTGTGATAATAACAAAGTACTTAAGCCCTCTAGCCTCATATATTCTGGAGCAGCTAGAAGGAAAAATATGAAAGGATTGTATGGTACCCCATGACAAACTCTGGGATCTGTCCTGTAACCACTTGTTGAAGAGTGCTTTGAAAACTATTGCTTTTTATTTCTTTGATTTGTATATGTTGTACTATACAATAAAAAAAGTTTTAAAAATATTAAATTATGTAATTTAACATAACTGAAATTTTAAAACATACAATCATTTCAATTAATTAAGAAAATAGTGATTTGTAATTAAATACTTATGTGATAGAAATTTTTAATAAACTTGTGATTAAAAGCTTAAAAAAAGGAATGATATACTGATACATGGTACAATGTGGGTAAACCTTGAAAAACATTATACTACAACAATTCGGTTACAAAAGTCCACATGTTGTATAATTTCATTTATATGAAATGTCCAGAATAGAAAAATCAAGAGAGACAGCACGTAGATTGGTAGTTGCCAAGGACTGGGGGAAATGGGAAGATTGGGAGTTGATGACTAGGTTTGCAGGGGTTTCTTTTGGGGGTGATGAAGATGTTCTAAAATTAATTGTGATGATGGATGCACACCACATCAATATACTAAAAGTTAATGAACTGTATACTTTAAATTGGTATGGTAAGTAAATTATAACTCAATAAAGCTGTGAAAAAATTTTACCGAGTTTCAGATGAAAATTAGTTAATGACTCTGTATCATTTCTAATGTAAGGGTTGAAAAACTATTGTGAATATATAACAGACAGGACGAACTAATGCAGGCTCTTTCTAAGAATAAAGCTTATTTTCATTTTGATAGCATGAATTCATGACAAAATTCCAGCACTAAGGAATATTTAAAAATTATATTTAGATATTCTAAGTGTCAGGTTTCATTTCCTTAGCATTCAGACGTAGAGTTTTAGCTCTGTACAAACTGCAATCGCATCGAGGAAAGAAAAACGTGACTTAAACTGCAAATGTGCAATAATGATTAAGGCAGGATAGTGAAATGCAATGGTTAAAAAAATCAGATATAAAATTTCATTCTTCAAATAAAATATAATTTGGAAGTCTAGCATGTGAAATAGATGAGAGTGTTATAAATGGAAGTGCTTTGGTTGAGGTATGGAGGGAAGCCTTTGCTTCTACTCATCTCCAGACAAAAGAACTCAGTGTAACCATGTCTAAGCAGCTTCTTAGTGTTCTGTGGGCCACAGTTTAAACAGGTATAGAAGACTCAAAGTCCCAGTCTGCCCTTATTGTGCAGCCTTTGGCAAGGTAGAAATCTATGGGCCTCTGTTCCTTACCTGTCAGGTGAAGGCGCTGAACTAAAATTCCTTCAAAGGCCCCTTCCTGTTCTCAAAATCTACAGTTCTAAGGTCCTAAAACGGCTAAAATAAAAGCCAGCAGCTATTGGTTTCTAAAATGTTTACCAGTCACTCCAGAGCTTAAGGAATTTAGCTTAAGGAACAAAGATCAAAACAGGCCCTAAACTTTCCCAATTCTATAAAATAAACAGCAAACTTGGATAAAGATAAAGAGTAGGGGAAAGGCTTACATCAAAGTGCATGAAACAACTCGAACAAAGGGCAGCTGGCTTTCATTGATCTTCTCTTATCTGTTAGATAAAGGTAGTTAATGGGCCATAAATACAAATTAAGGATCTGGTTACCATGTATCCCAGAAAGACAGGTCTCCTTGACGGGGAGGGAGATAGGGAGGCGAAGCAATACAGTATTGGCAGCACCTCAAGAACAGCCCATAGGATCCTTACTGAGAGGGAGAGCTGGGCCACTGGCCAGGAACACACAGTTGTGAGCGAGAACACATTCAGTCTTCAGAACAAGAAATTCAGTTGAAGAGCTGAGGGATGGGATAGAGAAGAGATCATGCTTATCAAAATGATGTCAAGCTGGGGAGAGGCTGTACTCAGTGAGGGAGAGCAGCCCTCACACAGAAACAACAGAGATGGGGAAGCCCCGTTCTATCTCCTCCAGGAGATGAGGTCTAACTCCTCAGTATTCAAAGTAGGGTCTGTTGACCAGCAGCACGAGCATCACATGTGAGCTTATTATGCAGAATCGCAGCCCCAACCTACACCTACTAAATCGGAATCTGCATCTTAACAAGATCCTTGAGATTGTCTATGTATTAAAGCTTGAGAAGTGAGGTACAGCTGGAACACTAGCTTCACAAAAATATGGACCAAGATTGGCCAGACCTAGGATAGAGAAGATCTCTGAGCTCTCAAGTCATTGTATATCCCAGTTATTTAAGTTTAGCTTAAAAAAAAAGTTGCTAAAAGTGATGAAAACTGCCCTTCAATCCTGGGAAAAGCCAGTATAAGCATAGATTAATTATAATTAATCCTGATACATGATAGGTAAAGATGATAGAAAAATAAACCAATGGAAATAAGGAAGCTGAATTCAACATTCTTACTTTCTAGTAACTTTTACCTGTAAGGCCCCTGAGGATGGGATCTATATCTATTTTCTTATCTAACACAATTCCTTACACATAACTGACACTCAACTAGTGTCAAATAAATGAGTGAAGATAAATTGGTACTCTAAAGGTTGAATTTTATTTTTTAAAAAAGATACAGTTTGTATGGATGATCGGCTAAGAACATACCAGACTGTAAATTCCATGAGGGCTGGGACTGTATCTGGTTCGTTAACTGTACTATCCCCAGCATCAATTTAGCATACTGCCTTGCACTTTGGGCAGGAAATACGTGAGTAAATGAATAAATGAATAAGTAAATGGAAAACAAGTCAATTCTCCAAGAATATACCTGGAAAAAAAAAGGAACCAACCTTACTTTAATCTCAAATTCCCATAATATCAAGGATGAATTTACCTGATATCAAAAAGAATCATCAATCTTATGTTAGTAGATATTCATATGATGTGTAAAATTGTAACATAGTTATTTTAACTTGAATTTCAGTAGTTTAAACTTCACCATAGCATGGAGTAAACTTTAGCATAAATGGGTCAGTCTTACATATTCTAGTTTCTGAATTGTTTTTAGAAAAGCTACTTACATAACAGCATTAGTTATAAAGAATTCTTCGTATGGATCTTGTCATAGTAGGCCTAGGCAAAATTAAGAAAATAAGGAATTCAGCTCTCAGGATTCTTTTATTTAATTATAAAAAGTATTCTAATATAGTATTTGATACATACAAAAGAATATGTGTGATTACGTATAATAAAATAAACATTATTTAAGGACAAGAAATTAACAATATCAAGATTTTCTTTCTTTGAGGATCTTATACCTATTTCTCAGAGCTTCTGGCTTCTAGCTACTTGGCATTAATGTAAAGGGTTTGAGAAATATATATTCAATAAGGTGATGTCTGATAACAGATTTAGATTTTTACCATCCTTGGGTGTAAAAATATTTTAATAGCATTTTTTTTCTGATACTAAAACCGTATGTACTCACTGCAGAAAATTTATAAGATGGGGAAACGTGAAGAAGAAAATAAAAATCACCAATAATAATCCTACTATCTCCAGATAATTACCAACATTTAAAAATACAAACACACAAAAGCACATGCACATTTTAATAGGGGCCTCATGTTCAAGACATAAAGATATGAATATCTAATAGAGAAATTTCAGGCATAGTGGCAGGCTAATGAGAAACTTACTTGTGATTAAGGTCTTTTCATATTGAACAAAACAAAGGATTTGCATTTCCAAACAGACAGCGCTATAATGATGCCTCAGGAATTCATTTTTTAAGAAACCCAAATAACTCATACAATATGGATGGTAGTAATTTAATGCTATAATTCAAATTGGCATCAAACTTATATACTCACAGTAAAATTTTACACAAGTGTTCTGCTTCATGCCAAATTCATGCTGAGTAAGCATATTCTTGATACCTCATGTGCATTCACATGCTCACAGATACATGTAATACCTGGACTGATCAGTGGTAACAGAATCAGAGGGTGAACGGTGAACCTGGACACCAGAACAGAACTAAGGTCTAGGGAAACCTTAGTTCCTCCTACTAAACTATCCATGAACTAGGCAAAACAGTGCAGGCAAGTGTGTCTGTATCTGGGAAGTAAATGAGGAGGTGACCATTAAAGTAAAGACAGATGGTTTCAAAAGAGAAATGAAACAGATGTCAGTGGCTGAGAGAGTTCAAATAGAGTCTAGAGGTCATTCTGGAGGTTATTCTTATATAGTATATAGTGTGTCCCTTTTCAGTTTTTGGTGTATTGGAGTAGCTAGAGGGAAATACTTGAAATTGTTGAACTGTAGTCCAATAGCCTTGATTCTTTTTTTTTTTTTTTGGCATGGGCAGGAACCAGAATCGAACCCGGGTCTCCAGCGCAGCAGGTGAGAATTCTGCCACTGAGCCACCGTTGCCCACCCTAGCCTTGATTCTTGAAGATGACTGAACAATTATAGAGCTTATAAGATGTGATTGTGTGATTGTGAAAACCTTGTGACTGACACTCCCTTTTTCCGGTGTATGGACAGAGGGCTAAGAAAAAAAAAAGGACAAAAAATAAATAAGGGAAGGGGGAGCATATGGGATGTTTTGGGTGTTCTTCACTTTTATTCTTTTTTTTGGCATTCTGAAAATGTTCAAAACTCTATTGTGATGATGAATGCACAGTTATATGATGATACTGTGAACCACTGATTATAAAATTTGGATGATTATCTGGTATGTGAATATATAATATATTTCAATAAAATTGCAATTTTTTTTAATGACAGGTTCAAATGTGTATCACATGTCTTTTCTTAATTCAAGGATGGCAACTAGTTTAGCAGGTTCTTCTTGCCCCCTTGGGGGAAAAGCCTGTATAAACAGATACTCTTGCATAATGTCTTTTGGATTAACAAGTTTAGTTTTTTTTTTGGGGGGGGGGGGTTCATCGTCCAGGAACTGAACCTGGGTCTCCCAGATGGAAGGCAAGCATTCTACCACTGAACCACCCATGTATCCCAAGTTTAGGTTTTTATGTGAAGACCCTCCACCTAAGAAGAGATTCTATTTAGAGACTAAGAAAGCTGCTTTTCTACCTGAGCTAATATATCCCTGGGGGGTTTTAGTCTCTAGGGTTTAGGTAATATCTCAGTTTAAGAGCTGTGTGGGTAGGGTTTGGAGAGGGAGAGTGTCAAGTTCAGGAATTTGAATTGAGTTACAAGCCTAGGATGGAAAAAGAAAAACTATGCCAAAGATAGGATCCAAAATATGAGGAACCAAATAAACCAAAATTAGAATCCAAAGCTAAGTTTACAAATCACTGTGTCAATCAAGGCAGAAAAGGCCAAGAGTAAGATCTAGAACACAAAGAGAATATAGGAAGGTTGATGTCAAATAGTAAGCTTCTGTATGGGGCTAAAAACAGTCACCTACAGGAGTGGAGCCTAGCAGGGAGATGAGGTCACTTTATCCCTCATTTGGCCAAAGATTCATGCCTAGCAGCCAACCCTATAACTAATTACATAGCATGTTATGGATTGAATCAGCCACTAGCAAACAAGTTTAAGCAAATAAATTTGTTTAGATTTCACACCTTACCATCATTTAAATTGTTAAATTGAAGAGGAGTTCCTGAGAAATAATTTTCATTTTTGATGTTTGTAGGAAGAAAGGAATACGTGATTCAGTTGGAAGAAGTAATCACTTCTAGGTTTATCAAAGAAACAAGCTATTGCCCCAAATCTAAAAATAATAGTCAACCTTGCAAAAGCCATTTGTCCATTAATCATGGGTATAAGAGTTTTGCTGGGTTTGATGTTTCTATTATAGTTTAAGGTTTCAAACTCAACATTCTGGTATTGTTTATTCCTTTGGATTTCAGAGCTAGAAATTATGTTTGGTATTATCTTTATTAGGGCCACAAGATTCAAACAACTGGACTTCAGCAGTAGGAATCCTTAGTCAAGAGGCAGAGTCACACATTTTTAGCTTCTTCTCTATATGAAAATACATGCAAGGGTATTGCTAAACACCAATTTAGATACCCATATCAGACAAGATTTTAATGAAAACAAACAAAAACATAAATTAAATATAATACTTTTGCCACATATCAAGGTATATTACATTTTGGTTTTATATGAAATCAACTGACTCTGAATATAATTCTCATAAAAGGTCTCTTGCCAAGATAGTCCCATACCATCCTGTAGTCTCAAAAATTCCACCCGTGATGTAGAGTTCAATGATTGTTTTTCCTTTATCTTAATCAAGGCCAGAGTATTCTCTTGCTAGACAAAAAAGTACTTCAAGAGTTAACTTAGTTCCTCTCCCACTCCCTACTCTCTTACCCCAAGATCAGCTTAAGCTCCTTATCATTTCTTCTGACTGCTTTGTTCTCTTTCCACTTGGCAGAAGAATAAAGAGATGATAGCCACAAAGATGAATCTTTATATGACAGAGTGAGCTCTAAACCTGCAGGGAGTCATTTATTATTCTCTTAAAAAGAGAGCAAATCTCTCATACCATAGAAATCCAGCTGTTCTCTGTTTGCTTTTGTTTCCTTTTCAATCTATTTCTGACCGACTTTTTTTTTTTAACTTTTACCAAAACATAGTCTTCATGTAAACATTTTAATGTTTTTATTAGATGCTTGTAATATGTGTTCATTGGAAATAAATTAAGGAAAATGAAGACAATCAACTATAAATGACCTCACCAAAAATGTTAGTGGTGGAATTTTTTAATGCATGTTGTATGCTGTGTCAGTTTGAAAGGATGTATGTACCCTAGAAAAGCCATGTTTTAAAACTAATCCCATTTTGTAAAGGCAGCTGTTTCTTATAATCCCCATTCAGGACTGTATGCTTGAAAATGTAATTAGATCATCTCCCTGGAGATGTGACTCAATCAAGAGTGGTTGCTAAACTGGATTAAGTGGAGATATGTCTCTACCCACTCTAGATGGGTCGTCATTACTTCATTGGAATCCATAAAAGAGAACAACAAGAGAGAAAGCCAGGAGATTCTGAGAGAGCAGAACGACATAGCCATGGGAAGCAGAGAGTCTACCAGCCAGTGACCTTTGGAGATGAAGAAGGAAATGCCTCCTGGGGAGTTTCATGAAACAGGAAGCCAGGAGAGAAGGCTAGCAGATGATGCCATGTTTGCCATGTGCCCCTCCAGCTGAGAGAGAAACCCTGATTGTGTTCGCCATGTGCCTTCTCACTTGAGAGAGAAACCCTGAACTTCATCAGCCTTCTTGAATGAAGGTATCTTTCCTGGGATGCCTTTGATTGGGCATTTCCATAGACTTGTTTTAATTGGGACATTTTCTTGGCCTTTGAACTATAAACTAGCAACTTATTAAATTCCCCTTTAAAAAAGCCATTCTGTTCCTGGCATATTGCATTCTGGCAGCTAGCAACCTAGAACATATATGGATATTCACACAAAAATTTTAAATGGTGTATACTGTTTTTTAGTCTGTGATTTTCTATATAAATATATGTATATATATTTCAACAATATCATTTAAAAAAATTTATTTATTAATTAAAAAATTAACAAATGAAACAAAAATTAACTTAGATAATCACTAATTCACAATATCATCATTTAGTTGCATATTCATCATTTCTTAGAACATTTGCATCCATTCAGAAAAAGAAATAAAAAGAGTAGAAAAAGAAATAAAACGAAAACAGAGAAAAAAAACCAAAAAGAAAAACTTATACCTACCATACCCCTTACCCCTCGCTTTCACTGATCACTAGCATTTCAAACTAAATTTATTTTAACATTTGTTCCCCCATTATTCATCTTTATTCCATATATTCTACTCTATCTGTTGACAAGGTAGATAAAAGGAGCATCAGACACAAGGTTTTCACAATCACACAGTCACATTGTGAAAGCTGTATCATTATTCAATTATTTTCAAGAAACATGGCTACTGGAGCACAGCTCCATTTTCAGGCAGTTCCCTCCAGCCTCTCCCTTACATCTTGAATAACAAGGTGATATCTACTCAATGCATAAGAATAACCTCCAGGATAACCTCTTGACTCTATTTGGAATCTCTCAGCCATTGACACTTGGTCTCATTTCACTCTTCCCCCTTTTGGTCGAGAAGGTTTTCTCAATCCCTTGATGCTGAGTTTCAGCTCATTCTAGGGTTTTTCTCAATCCCTTGATGGTGAATCTCAGCTCATTCTGGGATTTCTGTCCCACATTGCCAGGAAGGTCCACACCCCTGGCAGTCATGTCCCACGTAGACAGGGGGAGGGTGGTGAGATTGCTTGTTGTGTTGGCTGGACAGAGAAGCCACGTCTGAGCAAAAAAAGAGGCTCTCTTGGGGGTGACTCTTAGGCCTAAATTTTAAGTAGACTTGACTTATCCTCTGTGGGGTTAAGTTTCATATGAACAAACCCCAAGACTGGGGGCTCAACCTATAGCTTTGGTTGTCCACACTGCTTGTGAGAATATCAAGAATTCAACTTGGGGAAGTTGAATTTCTCCCAGCTCTCACCACTCCTCCAGGGGGCTTTGCAAATACTTTTCCACTCACTGATCAAATCACTCTGGGATTCATTGGGGCATCAATCTGGGAAAACCAACAAGCTCTCATGTGCTACCTGAGATTCCAAGTACTTATGGTGTAACCATATCACTTTTAATAGCTGCATAGCAGTACATCTTATGAATGTCCTACAACCGAGTTGTTTGATATGTGTTATTTTTACTAGTATAAACAATCCTATAGTGACCTTATAAGTAAAAAATAACTAAGTTATAGCTATATATATATAACCTGGGATTTAGAGATAAGAGTGACGCCGATCAGGTCGGGATAAAGGTAATTCAGAATACAGGGGTAAGGATGACATTACCGATTGTTCTCGTTTGTTAGCTGCTGGAATGCAACACACCAGAGACAGATTGGCTTTCAATAAAAGGGGATTTAATTAGTTAACATATAGTTCTTCAGAGGAAAGGCAGCTAACTTTCGACTGAGGTTCTTTCTTACGTGGGAAGGCACAGGATGGTCTCCTGGCCTTCTCTCCAGGCCTCTGGGTTCCAACGTCTTTCTCCAGGGTGATTCCTTTCTGTATCTCCAAAGGCCTGGGCTGAGCTGCAAGTGCCAAGATGAGGTATGCTGAGTTGCTTGGGCTGTGCTACGTTGAGCTCTCTCATTTAAGCACCAGCCAATTCAATCAAACATCATTCATTGCAGCAGGCATGTCTCCTAGCTGACTGCAGATGTAATCAGGAACAGATGAGGGTCACATGCCATCGGCTCATGTCTACAGCAATATAACTAGGCATCTTCACCTGGCCAAGTTGACAACTGAATCTAACTACCACACCTATATATTTTTTTTAAACTTTTTTTATTAATTAAAAAAATTAACAAACACAACATTAAGATATCATTCCATTCTACATATACAATCAGTAATTCTTAATATCATCACATAGTTGCATATTCATCATTTCTTAGAACATTTGCATCAATTTAGAAAAAGAAATAAAAAGACAACAGAAAAAGAAATAAATGATAATAGAGAAAAAAAAGATTTCACCTACTTTTTGAGACCAAAGGAAGATAGTTTTATTATGTCTAGAACCTAAGTTTTCTGTTGCACATAATCTAACTCAACCTGTCTGGATAAATCATTTAAATAATCCAAACACAGGGAGCCTAGAATAAGAATGAGAGCCTGTATAGTTTAATGTAATGCCTGGATACATCCCAGAGTATATATATATATTAAAAAAAAATTTTTTTTTCTTTAAACATAACAACATACAAAAATGAACATTCTGACCATATGATCATTCCATTCTTGGTATATAATCAATAGCTCACAATATCATCACATAGTTATATATTCATCACCATAATCATTTGTTAGAAAATTTGCATCAATTCAGAAAAAGAAATAAAAAGAAAAAAGAAAAAACCTCATACTGCCATACCCCTTACCCCTTCCTCTCATTGATTGCTAGTATTTCCATCTACCCAATATATTTTAGCCTTTGTTTCCCCTATTTTTTTCTATATCGTTTATCACTCCCTTTGGTTGATCAGTAGCATTTATTTTTTTAAATTTTATTTATTTATTTACTTACTTTTAAAATAACAACATACAAACACTAACATTCTTACCATATGCTTATTTCATTCTTCGTATATAATCAATAATTCACAATATCATCATGTATATTCATCACCATGATCATTTCTTAGAACATTTGCATCAATTCAGAAAAAGAAATAAAAAGAAAAAAGAAAAAAACTCATACATATCATATCCTTTACCCCTCCCTCTCATTGATTGCTAGTGTTTCCATCAACCCAATATATTTTAGCTTTTGCTTCCCCTGTTTTTTTCTATACCCTTATCACTCCTTCACTGATCACTAGCATTTCAATCTACTCAATTTATTTTAACATTTGTTTCCTCTATTATTTATTTATTTTTTTCCCTATGTTTTACTCATCTGTCCATACCATAGATAAAAGGAACATCAGAAACAAGATTTTCACAATCACACGGTCACATTGTGAAAGCTTTATCATTATACAATCACCTTCAAAAAACATGGCTACTGGAACACAGCTGTACATTTTCAGGCAGTTCCCTCCAGCCTCTCTGTCACACCTTAACTAAAAAGGTGATATCTATTTAATGCATAAGAATAACCTCCAGGATAACCTCTCAACTCTGTTTGAAATCTCTCAGCCTTGACACTTTGTTTTGTCTCATTTCTCTCTTCCCCCTTTTGGTTTAGAAGGTTTTCTCAATCTCTTGATGCTGAGTCCAGCTCATTGTAGGATTTTTGTCCCATGTTGCCAGGAAGGTTTACACCCCTGGGAGTCATGTCCCACCTAGAGAGGGGGAGGGCAGTGAGTTTGCTTGTTGTGTTGGCTGAGAGAGAGGCCACATTTGAGGAACAAAAGAGGTTCTCTGGGGGTGACTCTTAGGCCTAGTTTTAAGTAGGCTTAGCCTAACCTTTGTGGGGATAAGTTTCATATGAATAAACCCCAAGATTGAGGGGTCAGCCTATTGCTTTGGTTGTCCCCACTGCTTGTGAGAATATCAAGAATTCTCCACTTGGGGAAGTCGAATTTTCCCCCTTTCTCACCTTCCCCCAAGGGGACTTGGCAAATACTTTTTTATTCACTGTTCAAATTACTCATCCCAGAGTACATTAAACAGATAATTAAAAAGTATTGGCAAAGTCCCTTGAGGGATGGGAGAAAAATTATGGAACTATCAAACTTTACCACTGGGGAAAACCCAGATACTATGCCAAACATTAGGGAAATTTAGGTCAATAAGCAAAGCCCTTGATCTTGAGTTTTGCTCTTGTGAAGCTTAAGTATGTAGCGGAGAAGCTTAGCCTACCCATAGGTATGCCCAGTCACCTTCGAGTATCTCTTTCGTTGCTCAGATGTGGCCTCTCTCTCTAAGACCAACTCTGCAAGTGAAACCATTGCTCTTCCCTTTATGTGGGACATGACATCCAGGGATGAAAGTCTCCCTGACACCATGGGAGATGACTCCCAGGGATGAATCTGGCCCTGGCACCGTGGGATCAACAATGCCATCCTGACCAAAAGGGGGAAAAGAAGTGTAACAAATAAGGTATCAGTGGCTGAGAGAGTTCAAAGAGAGTCAAGAAGCTACAGTGGAGGTCACTCATACATATTCAGTTAGACATTGCTACCTTGTCAAACCCCAACCAAAACCAATCCTGTCAATCCTAAAGAATACTTAGGGCAGTATATAAGATTCTGTAAAGATTCCATACACTAGGGAAATTTCCAGAAACCTACAACCTCCAAATGGGTTCCTGGACCAGGTAAGTCCTGAAACCTGGAGGGACCAGCCACTCCAGAACATTAACTAGTTCCATTCCCCTATCCCATATTATGGACAGCCCCTCCCAAAATGAAAAATTAGAATGGGTATAGCCCAAATACCCTTAAAGAGTGGGAGAAAGAGCAAAGATGATAGTGGGGTTAATACAGAGAAGGTTGGGTTTAACAAATGAGTATGAGTGCTGAATCATTATAGTGATATTTCTTTTAGCCTCTAGTACCTTAGAGTAGCTAGAAATAAAAAACCCAAAATTGTGGAGTTGTAACCCATACCAAACTCTGAAACCTGTTCTACAACTAATTCTTGCGATGTACTTTGAAATTTATTGCCTTTATGTAAATATATGTTATTTAAAGAGAAGTAGGATTATAACAGAGAACATAGGATTTAACAAATGATTATGATTACTGAATCATTATATTGGAAGGGCTTATGATACTGATATTTCTGTTGGTCTCCAATGTCTTGAAGCAGCTAGAAGAAAAAATGAAAAGTTATAAAATTGTAACTCATACCAAACTTTAAAATCTGTTTTATAACTACTTGTTAAAATGTACTTGGAAAGGTATTGCTTTCCTGTATCTATATTTCACAATAAAAGAAATGTTTATAAAAAAAGAATTAATGGAGATAAAAAATATATAACACACAAAAAATAACTAAGGTATAGCCTTGGTTAAAATTAAAGGCATAGACTTATTTAAAATGGACTTACTGGACACAAAGGTATGAATAGTTTTAAGGCATTATAGTAATCACTGACAAACTGCCCTGCTGAAAGTATATATGAATAAACACATTTACCTGTATTTTATAGAAGTGCCTTTTCTCCAACACCGGTATTTATTTTTTTTCATTCTTTTAACTCCCCCCTTGCTTATCTGCTTGGTAAAAGATGATATCACATTAATTTGGATTTTTCTCTTATTACTAGTAAATGCAAAAATGTTCACATATTTATTTAACATTTCTGATTCTTCTGAATTGCTGGTTTCATGTTTCTGTCCACTGTTCTTATGTACATATAATATTTTATGATTTTCTTAGGTGAACATGCTGTTTGTATTTTTATTTCTGATTTTGAGAGGCCACATCCATATATTAATAATAATAAACCATTGTCTATTTATTGTAACTTTTTCTGTAATAAAGTTTTCCAAATTGGGAAATCCAGAACATCCATTAAGAAGTGACTGATTAAATACTTTATGATTTATTCATATGACAGAGTATCAAGGCAGCTAGCTGTGAGGAAGGCATGAAAGATGTCTGTGAGATGCTGTTGAGTGTGAAAGACTAGAAACAAAATATCACTTAGATTATGAGTCTTGTTTTTAAAAGTTACATGTTGAGGTACACACACTGCATATATATGTATTAAGAAAGGTCTGGAAATACATAATACATAGGAGGGTGGGCTCAGAGTTCACCTGCTGAGTTGGCTTGCAGAGAGAGGTCATATCTGAGCAACAAAGGAGGTTCTCTGAGGTGACTCTTAGCCATAATTATAAGTAGGCTTAGCTTCTCTTTTGCAGAAATAAGTTTCATAGGGGCGAACCCCAAGATTGAGGGCTCAGCCTATTGAATTGGTTGACCTACTGCTTGTGGGAATATCAGGAATTCCCCAGATAGAGAAGTTCAATATTTCCTCCTTGCTCTCCAGTCCTGCAAGGGGACTTTGCAAATACTTTTTTTCTCTGCCCAAATTACTCTGGGATATACATACACACATAAAAACCAACAGGATCTTACACCCTATTCAAGAATTCATGTAATTATGATGTTCAAATAAACTGATCCTACAAGTTAAATTAGATAATGTGCTACCCAAAATATAAATTTTACACCAAATAAATATCCCTTTCCTTGGTCTTTCACAGAAGGTACAAAACATTAAAACACAGTCAATATTATCCTTTACCCTTTAGACTGATTTACCTTAGTCCTATCCAAATCAGCTTCATTCATATCTCTAATTGAGGTCTGATCACTTTTTCAACTTTTTTAAAGGCTGCTGTATGGAGTAATGCTGACTTTCAAAGCTTCAGTGTTTTAACTCAGAATCTCAGGTGTCACATGCAAACCTGAAGTTTCAGGGAATGACCTGGTTATATATAAATAGCTCAGTATTCAGAATTTAGAAATAACAGTTACAATTCCTGAATATATGTGACTGGTGTAAGAGCTTACAATCTAGCACCCTTTACATAGGCTCCAACCTGATAACCCATGCTCTCAACTTCAATTCTCTGAGTTTGTACATAATAGTTAGTCCATATGAGTGAGGCATGATAATATTTGTCTTTTTGTTTCTGCCATCTCATTTAATATACTGTCTTTAAGGTTTATTCACCTAGTTGCATGCCTCACAAATTTTAATCTTTTATATACTTAAAAATCTACTTTGATGTAAAGTATAAATATATGTGAAGAATTTTATACATATTCCTAATGGAAAGCATTCTTGGAAATCAAAGAGTCATATAAACCATTATAAGATCCATATTCTACTTAATTAGTACACAAAAATCCAGTCTAATAATCTTAGGCACATATTTTTTTCTGAAAAAAAAAAGCCACCTTTGTTTTACCTAGGTCTATGTAACGCCTTGAACTGATCAAAAAGAAGAATTACAGCATTCTAGCGTTTCTCAGATGAGGACCTGTGGCCTAGAGAGATAAGTGACCTGTCCAGGTTGCTCAGGCTGCATAGTACTGGGTCCCAAACACAAAACTCTGGGCTCTTACTTCTTTTAAGGACACTATTACTATATGTCAAACGGAAAGAGCAACTCTAAAGCAGATTCAATGATCGGTATATCTGCAATAGCAAACACTATAGGAACTTGCTTTTATATGATATCCACTTCCAGAAGTAATTGCAATATATATATGTTTTAAGTGCATCAAGCTCAAAATACAAGCAAAAGTGGTTCTACCACTTTTTTTCTTTTCTTCACTAATTGGTTAAAAAAAAGCAACTGGCAGGAGAGAAGTGGTAGCGGAGGTGGAGAAGACAGGAAAGGCTTAGTATGAAATAGTCCTCTCGCTATGCAAAAGGTCTGGACAAGCTACCACCAGGCCCAATCTTGTTTCTTGAAACCCTCATCAAGCTTTTAGCTGTCTTGTAGGGGCCAAAGCATTTTGAAGAAATTAGAATGTTCAAAGACAGCTGGGATCCCTATCTAGAATTGCAGACAACCTATCAACAAGCTCCCTATCCCCTTCTCTGTAAAATTTTTCTCCTTAGCATTTAGCACCTTCTACAAACTATATATTCCTCTTTGTCTTAGTGTCTGCTTCCGCTGACTAGAATACAATCTCCTCAAAGGCAGGAACTTTTGTCTGTTTTGTCCTTCCTGTATCTGGAGAGTCTAGAATAGTGTAGGCCCATAGTAAATGCTCAAAAAATACTCATTGAATGAGTGAAAAATTAATGACCCTTTGCTTTTCCCTTAATATGAATAATAATCCAGGCAAGATTTCTAGCTGAATTATATTAAGCAGTTGTGGGACTTTCTGTAAAGACAAAATCCTTTTTTGTAATTTTTTTTTTTATCATTTTGGCTCAAAAAACTTTTACTTCTATCCTACCAGGACAACAATACTAATAGTACTTTGATTTTAGATGTCTTCTATGCAAACTAGTCTATAAATCCAGTTCTAAAATGACTTTCAATGTTTACAAAATGAAAAGCTGAAGAATATTATGATCAAAGTTTAAAAACAAACAAGCTATTATTGAATTGAATTTGAACAGATAAACTTTAAAACGTTTCTGAGCTTTTGTCCATAAATTGGAGGAAGTCTTCAGAAAAGTTACCCTAAGATACTCATTGTATGAAAAATAAACAAGTTGGCACTCTGCTAAGAAATAAAAAAATAAAAAATCTGGAGATCCCATGACTTGCAAAGTAAACATTTGAAAATGGCTTGTAAAACACTGAAAGATTAAAAAATCCACTAGCGATGAAAGGACAGTGTGCTGGTTTGAAATGATGTACATACCCTAGAAAAGCCATGTTTTAATCCTAATCCCATTTTGTAAAGACAGGCATTTCTAATCCCTATTCAGCATTGTATGTTTGAAACTGTAATTAGATCATCCCCCCCCCGAGATGTGATTTAATCAAGAGGGGTTGTTAAGCTGGATTAGGTGGAGGCGTGTCTCCACCCATTTGGGTGGGTCTTGATTAGTTTATTGGAACCCTATAAAAGAGGAAACATTTTGGAGAGAGATTCAGAGAGAGCAGAGAAGAACGACATAGTCACAATTATGACCCACCAGGCAGCAACCTTTGGAGATGAAGAAGGAGAACGCCTCCTGGGGAGCTTCATGAAACAGGAAGCCAAGAGAAAAAGCTAGCAGATGATGCCTTGCTCACCACATGTCTTTCCAGATGAGAGAGAAACTGTGACTGTGTTCATCATGTGCCTTCTCACTTGAGAGAGAAGCCCTGAACTTCATCAGCCTTCTTGAACCAGGGTATCTTCCCGTGGATGCCTTTGATTGGACATTTCTATAGACTTGTAATTGGGACATTTTCTTGGCCTTAGAACTGTAAACTAGCAACTTATTAAATTCCCCTTCTTAAAAGTCATTTTGTTTCTGGTATATTGCATTCCGGCAGCTAGCAAACTAGAACAAAGAGGATGTATCAATTAAGTCAGGACTCCCCTGAAACAAGACTGGTGGTCGTTTTTTTTTAACAAAAAACTTCTCAGAAATCACAACCTTTTTTTTTTTCACATGGCCAGGGACCAGGAATCGAGCCTGGGTCCTCTGGCATGGCAGGCAAGCATCCTTACCTGCTGAGCCACCATGGCCCACCCTGAAATCACAATCTTTTTACATGACTTTTCTACAGTTACAAAAGTATTGTAAAAGATAGGGCTGTCTTAAAAGAAAAAAACAACAAAAAAAATACAAGATTAAGAACTTCTGCCAATTCCATTTTCTTTCCCCTCTTTTGAGGCATTATTTTTTATTTTTTGAACTTTAAACAATTTTTATTATAAAATATAACAAATACAAAAAAAGCAATAAATTTTAGTGTATATTGTAACTAGTACTAAAACAGATTTCAGAGTTTATGGTATGGGTTACTGTTCTATAATTTTAGGTTTTTCTTCCTAACTGCTCCAAGAGACTAAAAGAAATAGCCTATAATGATTCAGCAGTCATACTCATTTATTAAATCCTGTCGTCTCTGTAATAATTCCTCCTTCTCCCAATCTTTAGAGGTATTTGAGCTTTGCCCTTTCTAACTTTTGCATGTTGGAAAGGCGGTTGATAATATGGGATAGGGGAATGGGACTAGTCGATGTTCTTGGAGAGGCTGGCCCCTTTGGATTTCAGGATTTATCTGGCCTAACAACCCATCTGGAGGTTGTAGTTTTTTGGAAAGTAATCTTAATGCTTGAAACTTTTGTAGAATCTCAGATAGAACCCTAGCTATTCTTTAGGGTTAACAGGAATGATTTTGGTTGGGAGTTGGCAATGTGTGGTAATTAGCAATATCTAGCTGAAACTAGCCTAAGAATAGCCTCCAGATTAGCCTCTCGACTCTATTTGAACTCTCTTGGTCACTGATACCTTATTTTGTTGTGTTTCTTTCCCCCCTTTGTGGTCAGGAAGACGTTGTCAATCCCTTGGTTCCATGGTCCCAGGGCCAGGCTTGTCCCTAGGAGTCATGTTTCACATCACCAGGGAGACTTTTACCCCTGGATGCCATGTCCCATGTAGGGGGGAGGGTAAGGACTTTCCTTGTAGAGTTCGGCTTAAAGAGAGAAAGGCCACATCTGAGCAATAAAAGAGGTTTTCTGGAAGTAACTCTTATGCATAACTATAGGTAGGCTTTGGTTCTCTGCTACAGAAATAAGCTTCACAAAAGCAAGACTCAAGTGCAAGGGCTTGGCCTATTGACTTAGGAGTCCCTAATGTTTGAGACAGTATCAAGGGTTTCCCTAGTAGTGAAGCTTAAAAGTTCCAGAATTTTTCTCCCATCCCTCAAGGGACTTTGCCAGTACTTTTTTTTCACATGGGCAGGCACTGGGAATCAAATCCAGGTCTCTGGCATGGCAGGCGAGAACTCTGCCATTGAGCCACCATTGCCTGTCCTGCCAGTACTTTTTAATTAACTAACCAACATAGTCTGGGATGTATCTGGGTATGACCCTAAATTATACAGAATTACAAGCCCTCATTTCCATTCTGGGCTCTATGTGTTTGGGTTGTTTAAATGAGGGTGCATTTTTTTACAATTTTTAAAAATTAGTATTGTGGTAATATATATATATATACCATATATACCAATATGTACTATAACATTTCCCATTTTAACCACTTACAAGCATACAGTTTGGTGGTCCTTTTGTCTTTAACCACTGAAATAACTCAAATTCCCTTTCTGCAGTCTGGCATATTTCCATAATCCCAATAGGTTAAGATAATGAATGAAAACAACTTGATTGATACACACTGCTGAATGCTACAGGTAGCACTGGTGTACTGAGAACTGTTCAGTTTTGGCCTACAAAGCTTAAAGAGCAGACCACCAATATCACCAAGACCACTGATTCTATTGAAAGCTGAGTTTCTACTTAGGCAAAAGCAAGTACAGCCAATTTTCATTATTTGAAGTAGTTATGCTCTATAAATTTACAAACACTGAATTAAATACTGAACCATTGCCTCTAGGAAAAATACAGTGTTAGGTTCCTGTGAGCCTCTGGTCACAATTTTGTCAACTGATCAATACATAACCTTATTTCTGATTAAAGACACCATATATCTTTCTTCCTCCTTAAACTTAGACATCATGATTCCCTAGGAAGTTCTTTGTTTCACGGAGCATTTTTTTTTTAACAATAGAAAAATATTGTTCACTGTTTATTTTGTAAATGTACAACAGGCTATTTACAAATAAGCAGAGTTCCAATAATGTATAGTATAATGGTAATCCTATCATTGTTTGAAATCTAAATGAAAAAAAAGCATTAAGGTATGTTTAATCTGTGAGTTTAAAACAAACTTGCTGATGCCGTGACAGATTCATTTTACTTTTGTCTCCCCCAAACACATAACCACCAAAGTTGTCAAAGAACGTTTAATATTTAGTAAAAGGTAAGGAATGCAAAAATTAAGGAAGGAAATTATTTCAAAAGGAAATCTTTGAAGATCAGTTTACTGTAAGTAAAACATATTAAACAGTGAGTGCACACTCCTGATAGACATAAATTCTAATAAGTAACAGGTACTCCAGAAATAGCAGCGCTCAAAACAACGGATATTAAATAAATTAAAGGTACTTCAGATACAAAGGAGAAAACAAAACAGTAATTAAAGAATGAAATAACCATCTCCATTAATATAACACAGACAGGAAGGATGAAGCGAACAAAACCAGGAACAAGTTTTTTCCCAATGTTTTCATCAGGGTGTTTTTTTGTTGTTTCTCTAAGCTTGCATATATTAGATTTATTACAATAATTCTCCTTGCCATTCTAAATATTAATATTTCACCCTTTAAAGAGAAGGGTTGGGAAGAGAGATAATGACAAATTCTTTTTGAAATTTACTGCCAGGTTCATTTAGGCCAAACCAGTGACGGCTCTTCTGTACAACTACAGAAGAGGCACACACATTCAATTTTAAGACTGCCCTCATTTAACCTCATCTAGAAACAGTATCATTGCCTTCAGAATATTTTAAAGCAACATTTAAACAAAGCCTCCTAGCACAAATTTAAGCATATTTAAATAGAAAATTGCATTGGGAAGCAAGTGATTGCACCTCTTTAGATAAGGTTTTGATTTATAACACTGAACTCATGGTTAACACACTATAACTCAGGCTTATCTAACACATGTATTTTTTTCTGTTAGGCACATCACAGCCTTCTTATGCTTAGGAACACTAGCCAGCAGTTCAGCACTATGCTTGGGGGCTATTTTAAACAGTGAAATCACCAGGAAAAAGCACAAAATGTGGAAAACGTGGCAGTAAATATACCGTGTAAAGGACACTTGTTTACAGCATGAGAGATGAAACAAGAGCATCACCTTGTTTGACCTCAGCTGGAAACATGCGTGTCAGGTGACTCAAATTTTTCACAGCTCTGTACATATCCATGAATGGCCATGAAAACACTGTGAATATTGATTTGGGGGTTACAAATAAATTTTAGTAAGTAGGTGAATTCCCACATAATAATTTGTGAATAATGAGGATTGGCTGTATATACTGAGAATTCTTCTGATATCACAAAGCCAGATTTTTGTACTAAATAAGTTGGCCAAATTAATTCAAAAATTGTTTTCAAAGTCTGCTTTTGCCTTAGTAATGATAGTGTTGATATTTTTCTTTTGCTTTTTTTATAGATACTTTAATAATTCTTACACAATAAGCTTAGGAAGGAAGGAACACATGGCTTAGTTTTTAATGATATGACTAATATAATGAATGCAGAGTGTGTGGAAGCATTTTCCAATTGATGACCTTGTTATATTTGTATTTTAACACTATATTTTAAGATATTCTTCCTATAGTACAAAACTGCTAAACTCAAACTTCTGTTGGTGTATTAAATATTGTTTGGCTCTAAAACATGGCCAACACGAGCACAGGAACTATAGTAGGAAATAAAGGATCAAATTTTGGCTCAAGTTCTTGCTCTCTGGGTGAAAGAAGGCCATGTCTATATTTGAGAAATGCAGGTATTATTCATAATGCCTACGTAAGGTGGACAAAGGAAGGTCTGAGAAATGAGTATATAAATAAACAATTTATACCTCTGCCTAACATGTGAGAGATATACAATGAAATTTAAAATTAGTTTAATACCATATACTTACAAGGACCTATCTTGTAAGTATATCTTACAAGATAGGTCTATCCCAAACTAACTTCCTCAGTATCCCTTACATAGACAGAGAGTTTTTATTCTGTAACAAGTTCAATTCTTAGGATTATAATACATCTTTCCCTGGACCAATACATAGAAAAAATATTCAGGATCATTTTGGAATTTGAATGTTTAGAGACCATTAATGAAATGTGTACAATTAAATATACAGACAAATAGTAATGATGATACCCATTTCAAATGAAAAGACCGAGGGACTATATTAATCTATATAATGCATCTACATGTATATTTCTTGTTTTTTTTAAGTTTTATTAATAAAAGCAATCAACATAAATATCAACATTCCTTTTTATCACATAGTTGTATATTCATCATCATGATCATTTCTTAGAACATTTGCATCAATTCAGAAGAAGAAATCAAAAGAAAACAGAAAAAAAAATTCATACATACCATACCCCTTTCCCCTCCCTTTCATTGATCACTAGAATTTCAATCTACTAAATTTATTTTAACAATTGTTCCGTCTATTATTTATTTATTTTTAATCCATATGTTTTACTCATCTGTCCATAGGTAGATAAAAGAAGCATCAGACACAAGGTTTTCACAATCACACAGTCACATTGTGAAAGCTATATCAATATATAATCACCTTCAAGAAACGTGGCTACTGGAACACAGCTCTACATTTTTAGGCAGTTCCCTCCAGACTTTCCATTACACCTTAACTAAAAAGGTGATATCTATTTAACACACAAGAATAACCTCCAGGATAACCTCTCGACTCTGTTTGGAATCTCTCAGCCATTGACACTTCATTTTGTCTCATTTTGCTCTTCCCGTTTTTGGTCAAGAAGGTTTTCTCAATTCCTTGGTATGAGTCCCAGCTCATTCTAGGATTTCTGAATCAGGTTGCCAGGAAGGTCCACACCCCTGGGAGTCATGTCCCACACAGAGATGGGGAGGGCAGTGAGTTTGCTTGTTGTGTTGGCTGAGAGAGAGAGGCCACATCTGAGCAACAAAAAAGGTTCTATTGGGGGTGACTCTTAGGCCTAATTTTAAGTAGGCTTAGCCTTTCCTTAGTGGGGTTAAGTTTCATATGAACAAACCCCAAGATTGGGGGCTCAGTCTATTGCTTTTGCTTGTGAGAATATCAAGAATTCTCCACTTAGGGGAGCTGAATTTCCCCACTTTCTCACCATTTCCCCCAAAGGGACTTTGCAAATACTTTTTTATTCACTGTTCAAATCCTTCTGGGATTTATCGAGGCATCACTCTGGACAAACCTACAAAATCTCTTGTCCTACTCCAGGTTCCATGTACTTATGGTGTTCAATTAAGCTGTCCACATAAGTTATATTAGGAAATGCACTAGTCAAAATATAAATTTTGTACCAAATAAATATTTTTTGCTTTAGTTTCACACATAAGTTAAAGTTTTAAAATATTAATTACCATCTATTTTCAACACCCTGCATTGCTGACATTCCTTAGTTCTTCCTCATGCAAAACACCCATTCCTCATGCAAAACACACCCATTCTTTGTTATGGGTAGCTGACATTTTCTCAATCAGTGACACCCCTTAGCCCCTTCTATTACAGACATTCTGGGGCCACCACTGCTCCCACTGTTCCTTTACATATCTTTCCACTCTGCCTATTGAGATGTTCCATGATAAACAAACTCCTTTCCATCCTTAACCTCTATTCTTTAAATACTATTCACTGGACTCTCCCCCTGAGGGCTCTGTAACTGAATTCTAATTCTTCCACAGGACATGGCTTAACACTCTCTGTAGTGGAGGCTGCTCACTCTATAGTATGCAATGGAATCTGGAAGTCACAAAGTAGGGTCTCTATTGGCCACCTATTTTTCCTTATTCTTTTATTAATTTATTTAGTAAAATTCTTTGCTCACTTAGGACTGTATAGTCACTTGGGACTGACTTTCTACTTTTCCTTGTCTGCTTTGCCTCTTGTCTTCTGTTTGAAGGGAAATTAACTCAGTTTTTTGGACTTGAGATACTAAATGAGCAATTCCTGGCCTCATCTGAACCTTGCGGATATATTTTGCACCTAAGAAATTTCAGAGTTCAACGAGAAACCCATTCTCCTAAATAACTAAATGGCTGTAGAGATGAGCATATAGACCTCATCTTGTAAGGGAAGCCCAATCTAACACCCTTGATCATGATCTATATATGACTGTTACAGACAGTGCAACTCTAGCCAGTTCCTACTTCCCAAAGCCTCTTCTTTTTCTTCCCAAGGAGACTGTGTTCTGCACTGACGTGAGTGAAGTTGTTCTGCATGGTTCCTCTGGAGCCTTTTACAATAACTGTGCAACCCTTCAGCATGATGACATTTTCTGGGATGTTGACAATATGGTTGCTGAGAATAGTCTTCATTCTTGCAGTTGACGAGGCAAAGAAAAGTTAACTCTTACTGTTTACTTTCAGGCATTAGTCACTTAATGGTTATTGCTAGCACAGAAGTGTTCACAACTATATTTAATGCCCTGGACCCAACTGAAAGAAATTTCTTATATAGATTGCAAAAGGACAAGATATGAATAATAAGAGTCCCAGATATTTCAGACATATTCACTCATATCTGCAGGATTAGAGTGGTGAGGTCAGTGGGGGATGAAACAATGACCAGAAACATGAAGGCAGAAGATGGGTGGAGAGAGCAGACCCCTAAAAGTGCTTCTTTATTTCACTGGTTCACCAACAAATATTTATGGATTTTTACTACTTGTTCTAGTTTGCCAGCTATTGGAATGTGATATACCAGAAACAGAATGGCTTTTAAAAGGGGGAATTCATTAAGTAGCAAGTTTACAGTTCTAAAGTGATGTCTAAATTAAAGCAAGTCTAAAAATTGTCCAAATTAAGGCACCAATAAGAGATTACCTTCACTCAAGAAAAGCCGATGAAGTTCAGGGTTTAGCTCTCAACTGGAAAGTCACATGGTGAACATGGCCACATCTGCCAGCTATCTCTCCAGGCTTCTTGTTTCATAAGCTCCCCCAGGGGCATATTCCTTTTTCAACTCCAAAGGTCTCTGGCTGTGTGGGCTCTTGTGGTTCTCGTGGCTCTAGGTCTCTCTCCAAAATGTTTCCTCTTTTAAAGGATTCCAGTAAACTAATCAAGACCCACCTGTAATAGGTGGAGTCACATCTCCCTCTAATCAAAGGTTAATACCCACAGTTGGAAGTGTCACATCTCCATGGAGATAATCTAATCAA
Organism: Tamandua tetradactyla; assembly: GCF_023851605.1. Lineage (NCBI taxonomy): Eukaryota > Metazoa > Chordata > Mammalia > Pilosa > Myrmecophagidae > Tamandua > Tamandua tetradactyla. Next base: position 77,819,856 of record NC_135328.1, on the reverse strand, counting down.
GTTTCCAACCTACAGTGCTGGATAGGAATTAAAAGAACAGCTGCTTCCACGAGATGGATCAGGATTAAAACATGGCTTTTCTAGGGTACATAATCCTTTCAAACCAGCACACTAGTGTTCTAGGTACCAGGGATACAGTAGTAAATAAAGTGAAATAAAGTTCCTGCCCTTACAGAGCTTACATGCTAGTAGGGGAGATAGACAATAAGCATGTAAGTAAATAAACAGATAATAAATGTCAGCAGAGTATGGGGAAAATGTAAAACAGGGCAAGAAGACATAGAGTGATATGAATGTTCTTTTAGGAAGGGAAGGGAAGGGAGGCCTGCGAAAGTGACATCTGTGACCTAAATGAAGTGACGGTGGCTATGTGACCTACCCAGAGGAGAGCATTCTGGATAAAGGGATGGGAATGGCAAAGTGATTGTGTGGCTGAATGGACTGAGCAATAAAGAAAAGAGGTAGGAAATGATGCCCAGGAAGTGTACTACATGGGAAAGCACTCACCTGGAGGGGAGAGTGCTCCTTATACTTTTTGCATAGCATCCACACTAGTCTAGGCCTTAATTCAGAGAACCTGTCCCAAGTAAAAGGACTTAAGTAAGAAACTGTAATAAATTGTAGAATTATATCAGTAAACAAACAATTGGAAATGGAGAGAATAAGGCATCTGTGCATTCTAATCTAGATTTATACAGGTCAACACAAATGGGGGGAGGGTGCCTCCCCCATTTTAGTGTGGTGGCAGCTGGAGTGAGACAGCAGAATAATGATCACTTTATGGTGGCAGGGGACATCAGCAAACTGATATGGAGCTGAGATAGGGCAGAAACTACAGCAGAAGAAATCAAAAGTTCCAAGTTGGAAGACACTGATTCCTATTTTTTAAAAAAAGTTTCATTTTGAAATAATTTAAAATTTACAGGACCATTGCAAAAATAAGCCAAACTTAGATCAAGTTGGTGAGGTGAGAAGCTTCAGGGCTCCATCCCCCAACAGAAGCTTTGAAGACCCAACAGGAAATGGTGGAAACATCTTTCTCAAAGTTCTAGAAGACAATTAAGGTACTGTAATAACAGAATGCTGATTCAAGAAAAAGGCTACTTAAAAGTGGTAGGATCTTGGGGTGCCTTGGCTGCTCCCTCTCCCACCACTCATTTGCTTGGTGGGGAGCTGGCCTAAACTCCCATGGTGGGGCACTGGCCTGTGACAGGAGAGAGCAGAATAACTCTCGTTACTGGGAGCATGTATGTTTGGCCCAATCTATCTGGTGGTATCCTGAAGGATTTGCTCTCCCAGAATTTTCCTTGTGTTAGAAAGCAGCTCATAGATTTGTCCTACAGAAGCTATGGGAGAGCACTCAAGGCTAGGGATTGCTGACTAGAGGCCATAGAGTACAGTATCTGGAATCTATCCAGTGCATTACCTGAGACCACAAGAAAACTGTTTCCTAGGGAAGAGGGGACATTTGTAACTGTGTAAACAGGGGAATTCCTAGGGTCACACAAATACCAGGAAAAGATATATGCACAAAAAGCACCAGGAAGGCCCTATGCTTTGGCCTGGAGCTATTTTCTAAACTGATTATTTGAGTAAGCCCTGAAAAAAATCAATACTGCATGAACTTTCTCTACTTAACCACTCCCATGCATACAATTGAATTAATTATACTGGCATTGTTTTATGACCCTCACCATCATTCGTTATCTGAACTTTCTTATAACCCCAAACAGAAGCGCTCCAACCATTATGCATTAATCCTTTTCTCCCATTGCCCCACCCTGTAAACTGTATTCTACTTCCTGTCTGTTAATTTGCCTATTCTAGCTATTTAAATGAAATCACACAATATCTGTACCTTTGTATCTGACTTTTTTCATTCAACATGGTATCTTCAAGATTCATCCATGTAGTGGCATAATTTCATTTCTTTTGAGGGCTGTATAATATCCCATTGCATGCACGCACGTGTGTGTGTGTGTGTGTGTGTGTGTGTGTGTGTGTATAAATGACATTTTGTTTAGCCATTCATCTCTGATAGACTTTAGTGTTGCTTCCACCATTTGGCTATGAACCTTGATGTACAAGTGTCTATTTGAGTCCATGTTTTCAATTTTGGGGGATAAATACTAAGAAGTTGTTGCCTCCCGGCCAGAGGGACATCTATGCCTGGGAATAAAGTAATTCCCCTATTTCCCCTGTCTTGAGAAGTTGCAGACATTCATGAGGTTAAGCCTTTCTATAAGCTCTTTTACAAGCAAGCTCGGGCTGGAAGGAGTAAAACTTCCTGGAATATCGCATGCAGAAGTTTCCGAGAAGATTGCCCCCTGTCAAGGGGGTAGGGAGGAAGCGGGTGTGACCTGGGGGTGGTGACCCGCTAGATAAGGGAAGCTCTGAGGATACAAAAGGGAGGCAAGAAAACAGAATAAAGGTCTGACTCCCAAGAAGCAGGGAGCCCTGAGTGATGGAACCATACTTGTCTCCAGAGTGCTGATTTCTTAAGTCAACCTCGACGCCCCTCTCCTGACTCGGCTTCCCGGACGCGGCAAGAAGTGAAATTGCAGTTTATGATAACTCTACTTTTAACCTGCTTTTCTCAGATGCTGTACTATTTTACAATCCCACCAATTTTGTCATCATTTGCTGTTTTTGTCTGTTTTAATAATAGCTATTCTCGTCTGTATGAAGTGGTGTCTCATTGTGGTTTTGATTTGCATTTCCCTAAAGGTTAATGGTATTTACTTTGGTATGCTTATTGGTGTGTCACAGGTCTCTTGAGCTCTATTTACTTCTCTCCATTCTTTTTCTTTCTGCCTCTCAGGCTAAATCATTTCAATTGTTTTACGTTCAAGTTCAGATTATTTTTTCTGTCAGCATCACTCTGCTGTTAAACCCCTCTAGGGAATTTCCAATTTACTACTGTGGTCTTCAGCTCTGATTGGTTCATCTTCATGATTTCTATCTCTTTATTGATATTCTCTTTGTGTTCATCTGTTGTTTTTCTTATTTTGTTTAGTTCCTTGTCCATGTTCTCCTTTAGCTCTTTGGGCACATTTAGGACCCCTGAAAAAAAAAAACAAAAAAACTTTGTCTGGATTGTCCAAGCTCTATATTCCTTGTTGATGACTTCTAATTCTTTGTCTTTTCCTTACTTAAGCCATTACTTTTTGTTTCTTTATATGCTTTATAATCTTCTGTTGCAACCTGGACATTTTGATATTTTAATGTGTTATGTCTTAAACTTAGACACTGAGGAATCTGTTTCTTAATCTCACATCCATCTAGTGTTATGACAGAAATTTCCTTGAATGCCAGGAACTAACAACAACAACAAAAGAAAAAAATAGGAAGAAAAAGAAAACTCCATTCTCAGTATTTGCAGAATGGCCTGTGTGAGTGCTTTCCTTCAGAGCTTATTTGTCCTATAGTAACTTTAGTAAATAGCCCAAGGGCAAAGCATAGGGTACATGCTTTGGCATTTCTGAACATGCATCTTGTTCTGAGCATGCATGTGCAGCCTTAGGAATTCCCCGTTTATGTAGATTTATCCCTCACAGTCCTGGGGAACTGCACTGTATATCCCACAGACAGCAAACCCTTTCTCCCAGGCAGTTGCAATTTGAGTCTTCTATAGTCTTCCATACAAGAGCTCTGTGAGCTGCTTTTGACACCTGAGGCAAGTTTTGGTGTGGTAGGCTTGTGATAGCGTCTGGTTCAGTCCTTTAAAACTGCCATCAATTAGCACAGACATGCTCCTAATACGTTTACTAGGGTTACTGTGCTACCTCCAGAACATGGACCAGGGACCCACCAAGGGAGTGTGGGCCAGTTCTGTGCTGAGCCAATGGGTAGATGGAAGAGGGGTCAGCCAGGGTGCTACTTGGTCCTACCATTAAGTTGCCTTCTTCTTCATTAGGAACTTGTCCTGTTACTGCAACCCTTAACTGTTTTTCTGGAGCTTTAGAAAGAAAGATGGTTCTGCCAGCTCTTGTTTGTTTAAAGCTTCTGTGAGTGGGCACAGTTCTGGAGCAGCTTGCTCCAGTAACTTGATGACAAGAAACCGCTTGTCATTCTTATTTAAAAATGTATGATACAATTTTGTAAGCCACATTAAATAGGAGGACAGTTTCTGTGGCTGAGATGTCAACTGATTTCAATTGTTCGGTTGAGATGGAGAGTTCATATAATCACCCCATCCAGTAACTACTTATGGAGCACATTGGCCAGATACTATGCTTGGTGTTAGAATAAAATCAACATTGTGTTAGGCACTCTACAGAGATGGCACGTAGATTACCTCATTTAATCTTCACAATAATGATATAGTAAGTACTATAATTATTTCTATTTAACTGATGCAGAGGCTAAAGTTTAGAGGGGTTACATAGCAAATAGTGGAGCTAGGATTCAAATCCAAGCAGACTTATTCCTAATCCATTACATTGAATGTTATAAAGTGATATCCTGTTCTTACTTTTGTAGTTTTGTTGCACTCCAAGGTTAGTATTATCTGATGAGGCATGGACTATACATGTTTTGTTTCACTAATCTTGTATTTATGATTACCAGTTTAAAAGAACCCATTTATCAGTGTCCTCTTTGATTCTGCTTTGCAAGCAGTATAGAAACAATCCCCTTTGGCCACATCACTGAACCAATCATTCATTTGAGGTTCATCATGTAATTTTTATATATATCAACTATATTCTTGCCCCACCCATCACCCAACTTTACCCCAACAACTCAATTGTAGGCAAGTCTGAAGAAAAGAAATGGGCAGGTTGTTGAAGGAAGTTGTATTTTCCTCCTCTTTCTGGCTCCTGGCTACCACTAATCTATTTTTATTATTCGTTTCCATGGATTTGTCTCTCCTGGACAGTTAACATAATAGAATCATACCATGTATATGGCCTTTTGTGATTGGCTTCTTTTAACATGATGTTTAAGGTTCATCCATGTAGTAGCATGTACTTCATTTCTTTTAATTGCTAAATTTGCTGGTTTGAAACTGTTATGTACCCTAGAAAAGCCATATTCTTTTACTCCTAATCCAATCTTGTGGGGGCAACTGTGTTCCTTAATCCTGATCTGATATTGTAGGGTGGGAACTCTTGATTAGACTTTCCATGCAGATTTGACACACTCAATTGTGGGTGTGACTTTTTAATTAGATGGAGATGTGACCCTGCCCATTCAAGGTGGATCTTAGTTTACGGGAGTTATTTAAGAGGAGAAACATTTTGGACAAAGCTCAGAGGTAAACATTCGGAGACGCTTGGAGTGCTGATGGAGATGCTTAGAGAAGCCTTATGAAACCAGGACACCAACTGTTGAAAAGAAGAAATCTCTGGTCGTGGAATACTAAGCTAAGAGATAAAACCCAGAATTTTGCCCCAGAGTAGCTAAGTGAGGACCCACAGCCACTTAGAAAGGATGCCACAGGAATCAGAAGCTGGAAGCAATGGAATCAAGAACAAGGACCAGCAGACATGAGCCACGAGCCTTCCCATGTGACAGACATTGCCTTTCTTTGGAGTAAAGGCATCTTTCTCTACATGCCTTACTTTGGACATTTTTAAGTCCTTAGAAGTGTAAACTTGTAACTTAATAAATCTCCTTTATAAAAGTTGATCCATTTCTGGTATACTGCATCCCAGCAGCTTTAGCAAACTAAAATACCAAGTCATATTCCATTGTATGAATATCCATTCATCGGATGATAGACATTTGGGTTTGTTTCCAGTTTTTGGCTATTATGAATCATGCTGCTATGAATATTTGTATGCAAACAGACATGTTTTCAATTCACTTCAGTATATGTATCTAGGAGTGGAATTGCTGGGCCATATGGTAATTCAATGCTTAACATTTTGAGGAACTTCTAAATTCCAAAGTAGATGCATCGTTTTACATTTCCACCAGCAATGCATGAAAATTCCAGTTTCTTTACATCCTTGTAAACACTTTCTGTTAACTGTCCTTATTTTAACCATCCTAGTGGCTGTGAAGTGGTATCTCGTTGTGGTTTTGATTTGGGTTTCCATAATGACTAATGACATTGAGCATCTTTTCATGTGCTCATCGGTCATTTGCTTATCTTCTTTGGAGAAAGATGTATTCAGATTCTTATCCCATTTTTAAGTTGGGTGATCTGTTTTTGTATGATTGAATTATAAGAGTTCTTTATATATTCTGGACACAAATCTGTAAGGTCTACTATTGTAATAAAATCTGAATAAACGGTATTCATTACTCTCTTCAAAAAATATGTTGGTGGCATAGATTAGGGTGGCAGCAGTGGAAATGAAGATAAATCAAAGGGTATAGAATATGCTTAGGAAGTAGGACATAAAGGATTTCCTGATAAAGTAAAGAGAGGTGCGGGTAGAGGTGAGGTGAAAAAAAGGGAGTAATCAAGAATAACATTTAGATTTTTTTTTTTCTTGAGCAGATAGTGGTGCCATATCCTAGAAAGAGTTTTTCAGAAGTGCATGGCAGGTAAGAAGAATAGGAATTACAAATTGTGTTTTGAATATGTAAAGTATAAGGTACCATTTAGACATGGGAGGCAGCTGAGTAATAGAATCTATAATCTGTAGCTCAGGGAAATCTGGGGCTAGAGAACTAAATTTCAAAGTAAACACATGGGTTGTATTAAAGTCATTAGGCTGAATGAGATCACTTAAGGGTAGTAGATGAACTTCGAATAACAAAAAAAGAGTTGAAATAGTTGTTTCCTAGTGATTTTAGAGACAACTTCTAATATTAATCAGGTAATTTCCTTCTTTTCTTTCTGAAAGGAACCATAAAAATGGCAGAAAATTTAAATAGTCATTAAAGAGTATTAGCATCAGATCCCAAATCTATTTTTGTCAGGGCCTGTAAAACAATACTTAGCCTAGTGAACTCAGATTGAATATAAGCTAGGAATTGATATTATTTTTGAGATTTTTTTTTGGCAGTTTCTGATTCTTACGTATTACGGAGTTTTTGATCTTAATAAAGAACTATCTTTAGAGGGGAAAATCTCAAAGGAAAATAGTACCTATCCTATATTCTCTGAAGGCTGGAGGAAGCTAGTAAGGTATTAGGATTTGGAAAGCAACATTCAGCTTTATATTGAATATAAAATCAATAAAAGAGTTAAACGGCAAACCTAAACCCTCTAGGCAAGGATTGTATCCAAGTGAATCGATCCATGTAGACTGAGTAGGTGGGGAGGTAAAAGAAGATGCAATTTTAGCATTTGTGGATTCTCTGTCATTAAGAAATTAATATTAATTTTCAATGGTGATAATTCCTTGTGGTTTTGTTTTTAAAGTTCTTATCTTCTTGAGATACACATTGAAATGTTTACAGATGAAACATATCAAGTATTTGCTTCAAAACACTTAGGGAGAAGTGGAGAGTGGGTAGGGGTATAAATCAATCAAGACTGACGATAAATTGGTCATCTTGTTGATGTTGGATGATGAATACAAAGAGTTCATCGTATTAACTCTCTTTCAGTTTCTATCGTATTGTCTTCCAGACTAAAATATTTTTTAAAATTAATCTTTGACATAAAAAGTACACATATTCTTTAGTCAGGAGGATTTGAGATGATATGAGGAATATCAGAAGAACTAAGGCCAGGAAAAGGGGTCTGGAGGAAGCAGGTGAAAGTTGAACTCTAGTCAGGATAGGCAACAGTCCTCTAAGGTGGGAAACCAGGAACATATCTGTGATGGGTGGATGTGGACAAGTGTCAGTTAGGGAAACTGGTCATATTTGTAGCTGTTAGGTGAAGATGTGATATTTGGGTTATTACAGGGACTAATAACCTGTGGGGAAAGACTGAGGTTGGTAGAACAACATAGAATACTGAAGAATACTCATAAAAGCCAGTCCTGCGCAGAAGGCCTTGTATCTCTGTTATTTATATAGTCTGACTTCCTCTTTAAACTCTGTACCCACTACTCCTCTCTCTGCTAATCCCTACTCTTCTTTATGATCTCTTAGACACTGTTCTCAGGATTACTTACCCTCTGACTCAACTCAGAACCAAGAACCTTGCGCCAATCCTTCTGACTCCTAATCCAGCCATATTTGGTCTGTTGGACTAGAAAAGAAAGCTGGATAAAGAATGTGCTGAGAAACTGCAAAAGAATAGATGTCCCTATTCTGGTAATGCTGAGGAAGAGTCCTAGGCCAGTGAAGATCTGGGAGTAGAGCACAAAGAGTGTGCAAATATTCCCTGTGGGGACTGGGATACTGGGTCTATAGATAGCATATGAATAAAGCAGATTCAATGTTTGTTGATGCTACTCGTACTTAAACCTTTTTTCTGAAACAGTGGCTAAGAGTGCCTGCGGTATGAAGCACTAGGCCTTCAAAAACTATGCATGCTGGTTTGAATCTTTTACGAACCCCAGAAAAGACCATGTTCTCTTAATCCGTTCTTGTGGGGACAGACATATTGTGGGTGGGTCCTTTTGGTTAGGCTATTTTAACTGAGATGTGACCCTCCTCATTCAAGGCGGGTCTTAGCCTTCATTGGAGTCCTTTGTGAAGAGGCTAAAAAAACATAAAAGCCCAGAGAGCTTAGAGAGAAGCTAAGATAAGCTTCTTGTTTCCGGGGAGAAACAAGAAGGGCCAACAGAACCTGAAAGAGTGATTTTGAAATCAGAACCAGGAAAGAAGGACCAGCAGACGTCTGCCAGCAGCCTTTCCTCAGAGAAGGTATCTTCCTCCTGATGCCTTAATTTGGACATTTTCATGGCCTTAGAACTGTAAATTTAATACAGTTAAATCTCCATTGAAAAAGCCAACCCATTTCTGGTATATTATATTCTGGCAGCTTTAGCAAACTGAAACACTGTTTTACAAAAATTGGTGAGGTGGGCTGGATCCAAATAACCTTCTCATCTCAAACATACATCAAAAAGTGGAGACCAGGCTCAAATATTCATGTGATACTCCAATAAATGCCAGAGTGATTTGAACAGTGAATAAAGAGGTATTAGCAGGGCCCCCTTGGGGGTAGGGGAGAAAGGGGGAAAAATTCAACTTTCCTATTTGGAGAATTCCTGATATTCTCACAGGCAGTAGGGAAAACCAAATCAATAGGCCAAGCCCTCAATCTTGGGGATTGCCCCTGTGAGAGTTATGCCAGCAAAGGATAGGCTAAACCTTCTTAAAATTAAGCCTTAGAGATCGCATTAGCCATCTCTCCCCACATCTCCATGGAAAAGCCAACACCAAGGATGGCAGAATTGTGATGGGAAGAAGCCAAGCCCTTTAATATATAATTAAGCTAATAAATCCACTAATCCTGAGGCTGCCCTACCACTGGAGTACCTTCAAGATGGCCAAATACAGTAGCTTGAGATTACCTTTGTTCCACAGAAAGCTGGAGAAGGGACAGGAGGGCGAATGAGGTAGCGATCAGGAATGCGGCTGACGTGGGGGAGCCTTCTGCCCTGCATGGGGCAGCCCTGGTTGCAGAGGCCAAGGAACTGGGAGGCGGAAAGTGGAAGCCTGGTGCGGAGGCATGGAGCCCACAGGAGTGCAAGGACAGGAGTCGGGGACTAGGAGCAGTCCTAGAACTGTAAATATGCCTGGCCCTCAGCCACATGTCCCAGCTCTGAGAAACTGCTGACTTGCACAGCCCAGTCACATGTGCCCCCAATCCACAAAGGCATAACACCAACCTGCTGCCACAGCTCTACACATGCGCACAAAGGGCTCTATACCCAGACTGGTGCACACCAGGGTTATACCCCCTAGAACAGTGCAACCACACTGCTATATCCCTGGCTGCTGGGTGCCCACATTCACAACATCAGTGTAACATCCCCAACCTGCACCTATACCTGACTGAAACAAATCACAGCACCGAGTGCCCCCCACCGTGCCCTACTCCATGATGTACAACCATCCTGCAAACACAAGGCCTTAGACTACTGAAAGAAATCAACTTCCAAAGTAAATCAATCAAGATATTTACATGCAAAGAAGACAGCTGAAGCTCACTAAGCATACCACAATGCAGATAGATATAGCCCTGCCTAATGACCAAATTAAAACACTAGAAGAGATACAGACATTGGAAAAACTAATCAAAGATGTTCATACAACTCTACTTAATAAAATAAGTGGGATGGCAAATGACATAAAGGAGATCAAAAAGACAGTAGAAAAGCATAAAGAGGAATTTGAAAGAATAAATAGAAAAATAGCAGATATCACAGAGATTAAAGACTCTGGTGACCAAAGAAAAAACATACTACAGGCACATAACACCAGATTTGAAGAGACAGAAGAAAGAATAAGTGATATAAAGGACAGGATAACTGTCCTTTGAAGACTGACTTTGATAACTGACTTTGAAGACTCAAAACAGCAAATGGCAAAAAAGATGGAAAAAAAACAAATTGGATCTCAGGGAAATGATAGGACAAAACAAAGTGCACAAATATAAGAATCATTGGTGTCCCAGAAGGAGAAGAGAGGAGTAAAGGGCAAGGAAGAGTAGTTGAGGATATAATGGGGGATATAATATATGTCCCAACCCTCATAAAGGATGTAAATATACAAGTCAAAGAAACCCAAAGAATTCAAAACAGAATAAATCCAAACAGGCCATCCCAAAGATACATACTAATCAGTCTGTCAAATGTTGACAAGAAGCAGAAAATCCTGAAAGCAGCAAGAGAAAAACAACCTACTACATACAAGAGAAATCAAATAAGAACGAGGTCAGACTACTCAACTAGCACCCTGGAGGCAAGAGGGCAGTGGTATGATATATTCAAGATCTGGAAGGGAAAGACACACAGCTAAGAATTCTGTACCCAGCCAAATTGTCCTTCAAAACTGAGGGAGAGATCAAAGTTTCTGCAGACAAAGAAGTCCTGAAAGAATTTGTCAACCAGAGACGAGCCCTACAAGAAATACTAAAAGGAGTTCTGCTGGCTGAAAAAAAAAAAAAAAGACAGGAGAGGGAGATTTGGAGAAGGGCATAGAATTGAAGAGTACCACTGAGGGTAATTTAAAGACTACAAGGAGAAAGAAGGAAAAGAATATATAGATTTGACAAATAAAATTAAAAAGATAAGGTGGTAGATTCAAGAAATGCATTTTCAGTAATAACTTTGAATGTTAATGGACTATACTTATCAATTAAAGATACGGATTGGCAGAATGGATTAAGAAACATAATCCAGCTATATGCTGCTTACAAGAGACTCATCTTAGACACAAGGATACAAATAGATTGAAAGTGAAAGGATGGAAAAAGATTTTCCATGCAAGTTGTAACGAAAAGAAAGCATTGAGTAACTATACTAATATTGAACAAAATAGAATTTAAATGTAAAGACATCATAAGAGACAAAGAAGGGCACTATATACTAATTAAAGGATCAACTCACCAAGAAGATATAACAATCATAAATGTTTATGCTTCCAATCAAGGAGCTCCAAAGCACATGACACAGACATGAGCAAAACTGAAGGGAGTGATAGATGTTTAAAAAATAATAGGAGACATCAATACTCCATTCTCCCCTATAGATAGAACAACCAGACGGAGGATCAACAAGGAAATAGACAAATTAAATAACTTGATAAATGAATTAGACTGAACAGACATATAAAGGTCCTTGCACCCCATAGCACAATGTTATACATTCTTCTCGAGTGCTCAGGGAACATTCTCTAGGATAAATCATATACTGGGGCACAAAACAGGTCTTTATAAATTTAAAAACATTGAAATTATTCAAAGCACTTTCTCTAATCACAATGGGATGAAGCTGGATCTCAATAATCACCAAAGAACAAGAACATTCACAAATACATGGAGGTTAAATAACACACTCTTAAACAACCAGTGGGTCAAAGAATAAATTGCTAGAGAAATCAGCAGCTATCTGGAGATGAATGAAAATGAAAATACAATGTATCAGAACCTATGGATGCGGCAAAATATGTGTTGAGAGAGAAATTTATTGCCCTGAATGCTTATATTGAAAAACAAGAAAGCAAAAATTGAGGACTTCACAGCATACCTGGAGGAACTTGAAAAAGAACAGTAAACAAACCCCAAAGCAAAGGGAAGAAGAGGAATAACAAAGATTAAAGCAGAGATAAATGAATGGGAGAACAAAAGAACAAGAGAAAGACTCAATAAAACCAAAAGTTGGTTGTTGAGAAACTCAATAAAACTGATGGGCCGCTAACAAGATTGACAAAGGAAAAAAGAGAGAGGATGGAAATGAACAAAACCAGAAATGAGAAGGGGTGCGTTACCACAGACCCTGTAGAAATAAAGAAATCATAAGAGGATACTATGAGCAACTAAACGCCAACAAACTAGACAACTTAGATGAAATGGAAAAATTCCTGGAGACCCACAAACAAGCTACATTGACTCAGGAAGAAATAGAAGATCTCAACAAACCAATCACAAGTAAAGAGATTCAATCAGTCATCAAAAATCTTCCTACAAAGAAAAGCCCAGGGTCAGATAGCTTCACAGGGGAATTTTATCAAACATTCCAAAAAGAACTAACGCCCATCCTGCTCAAACTTTTCCAAAAAATTGAGGAAAAAGGAACTCTACCTAACTCATTTTATGAAGTTAATATCATTTTAATACCAAAACTGGGTAAAGATGCTATAAGAAAGGAAAACTACAGGCCAATCTCCTTAATGAACACAGATACAAAAATTCTCAATAAAATATTAGCAAATTGAATCCAATGACACATTAAAGAATTATACACCATGATCAAGAGCGGTTTATACCAGGAATGCAAAGATGGTGCAATGCAAGAAAATCATTAATGTAATACAGCACAATAACAAATCAAAAGGGAAAAATCATATGATCATCTCGATTGATGCTGAAAAATCATTCAACAAAGTTCAGCATACTTTTCTGATAAAAACACTCTAAAGGATAGGAATCAAAGGTAACTATCTCAATATGACAAAGGGAATACCTGAAAAACCAATAGCCAGCATCATACTCAATGGAGAGACTGAAAGCCTTTCCTCTAAGATCAGGATCAAGACAAGGATGCTCATTGTCACCACTGTTATTCAACATTGTGCTAGAAGTTCTAGGTACAGCAATCAGGCAGGACAAAGAAATAAAAGGCATCCACATTGGAAAGGAGGAAGTAAAATTCTCATCATTTCCCGATGATATGATACTATACTTGGAAGATCCTGAGAAATCTACAGCAAAGTTACTTGAGCTAACAAACAAATTCAAAAAGGTGCTAGGATATAACATTAATGTGCAAAAATCAGTGACCTAGCTGAGGAGTCAGTTAAGGAAAAAATTCCATTCAAAATACCAACTAAAAGAATCAAGTTCTTGGGAATGAACTTAACTAGGGACATAAAGGACTTGTACACAGAAAACTACAAAACATTACTAAAAGAAATCAAAGGAGCTCTAAATAGGTGGAAAGACATTCCCTGCTCATGGATAGGAAGGCTAAATATAGTTAAAATGTCAATTCTCCCCAAATTGATCTACAGATTCAACACAGTACCAATGAAAATTCCAACAACCTACTTTGAAGATTTGGAAAAGCAAAGTACCAAATTCAGCTGGAAGGGAAAGAGTCCCTGAATAGCTAAAAGCATCCTAAAAAAGAAGAACAAAGTGGGAGGATTAACACTCCCTGACTTTAAAACCTATTATAAAGCCACAGTGGTCAAAACAGCATGGTACTGGCTCAAAGACAGAAGCACTGACTAATGGAATCGAATTGAGAGTGCAGAAATAGGCCACCAAATCTATGGTCAACTGATTTTTTTTTTTTTTTTTACTTTTTTAAAGTTTTTTTATTGTGAAAATAACATATATACAAAAAAGCAATAAATTTCTAAGTACATTTTAGTAAGTAGTTATACAACAGATTTTAAAGTTTGGTATGGGTTATAGTTCCATAATTTTTCATTTTTTCTTCTAGCTGCTCTTTTTTTTTGGAAACCAAAAAAAAAAAAAAATCAGTATATTGATTTGGCAGTCATATTCATTTGTTAAATCCTATCTTCTGTATTATACCCTTCCTTCTCTTTTTGTCTTTTTTTTGTGAAAAATAACATATATACAAAAAAGCACTAAATTTCAAAGTACATTGCAACAATTAGCTGTAGAACAGATTTCAGAGTTGGTATAGGTTACAATTCCAGAATTTTAGATTTTTATTTCTAGCTGCTCTAAGGTACTGGAGACTAAAAGAGATATCAACTTAATGATTCAGTACTCATATTCATTTGCTAAACCTGGCCTTTTCTGTATAACCCCATCATCACCTTTGATCTTTTTCTCATTCCTCAGGGGTATTTGGGCTATGGCCATTCTAAATTTTTCATGTTGGAAAGAGCTGTAGATAATATGGGATGGGGGGATGGAAGTAGCTGATATTCTGAAAAGGCAGGCTCCTCAGCATTTCAGGACTTCTATGGTCCAGGGATCCATCAGGAGGTTGTAGGTTTCTGGAAAGTTACCCTAGTGCATGGAACCTTTGTAGAATCATACATAATGTTCTAGGTATTCTTTAGGATCTGCAGGAACGGTTTTGGTTGGGGTTTGTCAAGTTATCATAGTAGCAATGTCTAACTAAAGCTTGCATAAGGGTCAATGGTTTTTTGACAAGGCCCCTCAATCCTCTGAATTGGGACAAATAGTCTCTTCAATAATTGGGCATATAAGAACTGGATATCAATAACCAGAAGAATGAAAGAGGATCTGTATCTTACACCCTATACAAAAATTAACTCAAAGTGGATGAAACACCTAAATATAAGAACTAGCACCATAAAGTTTCTAGAAGAAAATATAGGGAAACATCTTCAAGACCTAGTGTTCTAGTTTGCTAGCTGCTGGAATGCAACACACCAGAGATGGGTTGGCTTTTAATAAAAGGGAATTTATTTTGTTAGTTCTTCAGAGGAAAGGCAGCTAACTTTCAACTGAGGTTCTTTCTTACATGGGAAGGCACAAGGTGATCTCTACTGGACTTCTCTCCAGGTCTCTAGGTTCCAACAACTTTCCCTAGGGTGATTTCTTTCTGCATCTCCAAAGGCCTGGGCTGAGCTGCGAGTGCTGAGATGAGGTATGCTGAGCTGCTTGGGCTGTGCTACATTGAGCTCTCTCATTTAAGCACCAGCCAATTAAATCAAACCTCATTCATTGCAGAAGGCACACCTCCTAGCCAACTGCAGAGGTAATCAGCAACAGTTGAAGTTCACATGCCATTGGCTCATGTCCACAGCAATATAACTAGGCACCTTCACCTGGCCAACTTGACATCTGAATCTAACTACCACACCTAGTAATAGGAGGTAGCTTCCTGAACTTTACACCCAAAGCGCAAGCAACAAAAAACAAAATAGATAAATGGGAACTCCTCAAAATCAAATGCTTCTGCACCTCAAAAGACTTTGTCAAAAAGGTGAAGAGGCAGCCAACTCAATGGGAGAAAATATTTGGAAATCGTATATCGAACAAAGGTTTGATTTCCTGTTTATACAAAGAAATCATACAACTCAACAGCAAAAGAACAAATAACCCAGTTATAAAATGGGCTAAAGATATGAACAGGCATTTCTCTGAAGAGCAAACACAGATGGCTCAAAAGCACATGAAGGGATGCACATTTTCTTTGGCCACCGGGGAAATGCAGATGAAGACTACAATGAGATACCACCTCACACCTGTAAGAATGGCCGCTATTAAACAAACAGAAAAGTATAAATGTTGGAGAGGATGTGGAGAAACTGGGACACTTATGCACTGCTGGTGGGAATGTATAATGGTGCAGCCACTATGGAAGACTGTTCGGCAGTTCCTTAGGAAACTTAATATCATGTTGCCCTATGATCCAGCAATAGAAGTACTTGGTAGATACCCAGAAGAGCTGAAAGCAACGACACAAACAGACATTTGTACACTGATGTTCTTAACAGCACTATTCACAATTGCCATAAAATGGAAACAAGCCAAATACCCATCAACAGACAAGTGGATCAACAAAATATAGTATATACATATGATGGAATATTATGCAGCTGTAAGACAAAATGACATTCTGAAGCACATGACAAAATGGATGTGCCTTGAAGACATAATGCTGAGTGAAATTAGACAGACACAAAAGGATAGATATTGTATGATTCCACTTTTATGACCAGCATAAAGGTATAATCAGAGGTTTTTAATACAGAATATAGGGACTTAAAGATACATAGAAGCTAGAGGTGGGTGAACCGTTAGCTAATGAGGTTGAACTCCAGTGTAAGGGAATAGATAGGAGTGAAGGTGGTTCTCGAATGGGTCTATAAGTAATATTACCATATTGAAGATGAACAGGATTGAAAGGGGTTGTATAGACCTACGTGTCCCAGTGAATAACACTAGAAATATAAATTAGTTCTCACAAGAATCACTTCAAAGATATGATTCATTAACAAAGAGTGCTTAAATCAAGGGGAACGGGGAAAACTGCTATTGCATGCTATGAGCTATGTTCAAAAGGAAACCAAATGCCAGAGACCTGGGTTCGATTCCTGGTGCCTACCCATGCCAAAACAAAACAAAACAAACAAAAAAAGGAAACCATCAGCACTACCACAGCAACAGAAGAGGTAAATAATGAGGGGAGGACAAAAGTTAAGAGGAGGTTTAGATTTCCTATTTGGTGAAGGTGTGTTTATTGGTTTTCTTTCTCTTGGGAACAATGAAATTATCTAAAATTGAGAATGTTGATGGACTGTGGACTTTGGGCCCTATACATGATGCCTAATGTATGAAGGTAGCTGAAGGATGCACTGATGGAGAAGTAGATTGGCGAATGATGGTGTATACTTAAGAACGAAGGCTGTGCTGCTACAAAAAGGAACAATGTCGTATGGCATGCAATGATGTAAATGAACATGTTGGACATCTGGTAAGACAAAATAAGCCAGAAACAAAAGAACAACAGTGGTATGGTCAGCTTTAGAAAATGCTTCTAAGAAAACAGGGGCCTAGATTGTAAGCTTTTAGAGCAGACACATTCAGTCCGGAGTGGTGATTATTATTTCTGGATTACGAAAGGCTGTTTTATATATATACCTTGATATTTAGAGATAAGAACAGAGCCAAAGAGGGTGGGATTAAAGTAACTCAGAATTTAGAAGTAAGGAAGACAGTGTCTATATTTTAGAACACACTTACTCTCTGATGCCAATGGAAGAAAGGTTTATTTGGTCTGGAAATGAAATTTTTGGTAATGCATAATCTAACTCAACCTATCTTGTATAGTTCATTTGAACAACTGAAACACAGGGAGCCCAGAATAAGAAACGGGTCTTTTAATCCTGTATAGATTATTGTAATGCCTGGAAACATCCTAGAGTATATTAAGCAGATAATCAAAAAGTATTCGCAAAGTCCACTGGGGGATGGGAGAAAGAATATGGACCTATTAAACCTTACCATCAGGGAATCCCCTGATACTGTGTCAAAGTTTAGGGACACCCAAATCAATAGGTCATGCCCTTGGATCCTGAAGTTTACTCTTGTGAAGCTTATGTAGGTAGCGGAGAAGCTTAGGCTACCTATGGGTGTGCCTAAGAATTACTTCTGGAGGACCTCTTTTGCTGCTCATATGCGGCCCCAGTCTCTCTAAGCCCAACTCTGCAAGTGAAATCATTGCCCTCCCCCTACACGGGACGTGACAACCAGGAATGAAAGTCTCCCTGGAGACGTGAGAGATGACTCCCAGGGTTGAATTCAGACCTGGCACTGTGGGATCAACAATTTCATCCTGACAAAAGGGGGAAAAGAAGCGTAATTAATTAAGTATCAGTGGCAGAGATAATTCAAATAGAGTCGAGAGGCTACTCTGGAGGTTGCTCTTAGGCAAACTTCAGTTAGGTCTTGCTACCTGTTATAACCTGTCAACCCTCAACCAGGACCATTACAGCCAATCCTAAAGAGCACCTAGGGCAATATATAAGATTCCACAAAGGTTCCAGGCACTAGAGTAACTTTCCAGAAATCTACAACCTCCAGATGGGTCCCTGGTCCAGACAAGTCTTGAAAGAGGCTCAGCCTCTTCAGAACATCAGATAGTTCCATCTCCCTACCCCATATTAGTGACAGACCCTTCCAATATGAAAAACTTAGAATGGCCATAGGCCAAACAGCCCTAAATAGAGGGATGGAAAGATCAAAGTGATGGTGGATTTATACAGTGAAAATAGGATTTAACAAGTGAATACGTATGCTGAATCACTAAACTGATACCTTTTTTAGACTCAAGTATTTTAGAGCAGCTAGAAGCAAAAAACCTAAAATTGTGGAATTGTAACCCATGTTAAACTCTGAAATATGTTATACAACTAAGTGTGGTGCTGCGCTTTAAAATTCATAGCTTTTTTTTGTATATATGTTATTTTTCATAAAAAAAGTAAAAAAAGTCAATTGTGATGATAAAAAAATATTTAAGCCCTCTGGCCTCCTATATCCTGGAGCAGCTGGAAAGAAAAATATGAAAGGATCATATGGTGCTTGACAAACTCTGGGATCTGTCCTGTAACTGCTTGGTGAAGAGTGCTTTGAAAACGATTGCTTTTTTATTTCTTTGCTTTGTATATATGTTAAATTATACAAGAAACGGAATGATACGTTAATGTTTTTGTTTGTTCTTAATTTTTTAAAAACTAACTAAATAAAAATTATACCAGAAAAAAAGTTTTAAAAAATTAAGTCTAAGAGTCAAGCCCAGAGAGCCCCTTTTATTGCTTAAATGTAGCCTCTCTCTCTCTCAGCCAACATGGAGGGCGAACTCACTGCCTCACTCTCTACGTGGTACATGTCCCCAGGGTTGGAAACCTCCGTGGCAACGTGGAACAGAAATCCTAGAATGAGCTGGGACTCAGCATCAGGGGATTGAGAAAACCTTCTTGACCAAAATGGGGAGGAAATGAGACAAAGTAAAGTGTCAGTGGCTGAAAAATTTCAAACAGTTGAGATTTTCCTGGAGGTTGTTCTTACGCATTATATAGGTATCCCCTTTTTAGTTTACAGTGTATCAGAGTGGCTAGAGGGAAGTACCTTAAACTATAGAAGTGGTTTCCAGTAGCCATGTTTCTTGAAGATGATTGTATAATGATATAGCTTTTGCAATGTGACTGTATGATTATGAAAACCTTTTGTCTGACGCTCCTTTTATCTACGGTATAGACAGATGTGTAAAAAATATGGATAAGAAATAAACAAATAATAAGGGGAACAAAGGTTAAATGAAGTAGATTGAAATACCAGTGGTTAATGAGAGGGAGGGTTAAGGGGTATGGCATACATGAGTTTTTTCTTTTTTATTTCTTTGGCTGGAGAGATGCAAATGTTCAAAAAGATAATAATGATCGTGGTGATGAATACACAACTATGTGATGATATTGTGAACCATTGATTATAACCATGTCAAGAATGTTGTATGTCAAGGATGTTTGTTTATTGTTTATAATATATATATACAAATACAGACATATATAAAAAAACAAAAAATCCTTGCTGGAATGCCACCCACATGCCTTCCAAGCTGACAGAGGTATTCCAGACCCAGTGGCCTTCCTTGGCTCAAAGTATCTTCCCTGGATGCCTTAGTTTGGATGTTTATATAGCCTTAGCATTGCAACCTTGCAACTTAATAAATACCCTTTTTAATAGACAAAAAAAGAAAACAAGCAAAAAAAAACTCCAACCCTTGTTGGGTCTTAATTTCCCATCTATGAAATAAGTTAATTAGAGTAGATGGATCTCTAACAATACCCCTCAGCTTCAAACTTATGATTCCATGAAAGCTTTAAAACAAAAGCAACCTTCTACTATGGAAAACTTCAGAAAGGCACAAAAAGTAGGGATCATAAAGAACATTCAATTATCTATCATCCCACTTCAGTGTGTGTCAAATTTTGTTTTACCTTACCCTCCACCTACTCCTGCCCCTTGACCCACTGCATTACTATTATTTTTTTTTTCTGAGCCTCTTGGGGCATTTTATTTTTATATATGTATTATATTCTTAGGAGAAGAATCTCAGGATTTTCCCTCCTGCATATTTTCATCAGCCAGCACCATGTCAGCTGAGGTTGTCAGTTCAATGAAACCAAACTGACATGATGGGAACAGGCTATTCAGCCTATTTTCTAGGTCTCTGAGTTGCCCATTAAATCTGGCACTAATCACTTCACACCTGTTTAATCTACTTGTGAGGTTTACAACAACTTTTCCCAGTTCTGTGATCATCAATGAGTTCAACATAACTAGAATTCATCATCAGTTAGAAACTGGAAGATGACCTTGGAGCATAGCCTGATAAGAACCTTTTCTCAGTATTGTTGATGTTCTTGAGAGCATTGGTCAGGATGTTCATGTACACCATTAAGGTGGCACAGAAAGATGGCCAAAAGTCTAGTGCATTTTTAAAAATTTATTAATGAAAAAAAATTAACAAACAAACTAAAACATTAACATGTGATCATTCTGTTCTACATATATAATCAGTAATTCACAATATTATCACTTAGTTGCATATTCATCATTTCTTAGAACATCTGCATCAAGTCAGAAAAAGAAATGAAGACAACAGAAAAAGAAATAAAACGAAAACAGAAAAAAAAAATTATACATACCATACCCCTAACCCCTCGCTTTCACTGATCACTAGCATTTCAAAGTAAATATATTTTAACATTTGTTCCCCCTATTATTTATTTATGTTCTACTCATCTGTTGACAAGATAGATAAAAGGAGCATCAGACACAAGGTTTTCACAATCACACAGTCACATTGTGAAAGTTGTATCATTATTCAATCATCATCAAGAAACATGGCTACTGGAACACAGCTCATTTTCAAGTAGTTCCCTCCAGCCTCTCCATTACATCTTGAATAACAAGGTGATATCTACTTAATGCGTAAGAATAACCTCCAGGATAACCTCTTGACTCTGTTTGGAATCTCTCAGCCATTGACCCTTTGTCTCATTTCACTCTTCCACCTTTTGGTCCAGAAGGTTTTCTCAACCCATTGATGCTAAGTCTCAGCTCATTCTAGGATTTCTGTCCCATGTTGCCAGGAAGCTCCACACCCCTGGGAGTCATGCCCCACGTAGACAGGGGGACGGTGGTAAGATTGCTTGCTGTGTTGGCTGGAGAGAGAGGCCACATCTGAGCAACAAAAGAGGCTCTTTTGGGGGTGACTCTTAGGCCTAAATTTTAAGTGGACTTAACCTATCCTTTGTGGGGTTAAGTTTCATATGAACAAGGATAAGATGATGGATGCAAGAAATGTCTTTTCAGTAATTAACTTTGAATGCTAACTGACTAAACTTACCAATTAAAAGCACATATTGGCGGAATGGATTCAGATATATAACCCAGACATATGCTGCTTACAAGAGACTCATCTTAGACACAAGGATATAAATAGATTGAAAATGAAAGGATGGAAAAAGATGTTCTACCCAAATTGTAACCAAAAGAAAGCAGGAGTAGCTATACTAATATCAGACAAAATAGACTTTAAATGTAAAGACATCATAAGAGACAAAGAAGGACACTATATACTAATTAAAGGGACAAGTCACCAAGAAGAAATAACATAAATGTTTATTATCCCAATCAAGGAGCTCCAAAGTACATGAGACAGACATTGACAGAACTGAAAGGAGCGATAGATGTCTCAACAATAATAGTAGGACACTTCAATGCACCACTCTCCTCTACAGACAGAGGATCAACAAAGAAATAGAGAAGTTAAACAACCTGATAAATGAATTAGACCTAACCGGCATATAAAGACCATTATACCCCAAAATACCAGGATATACATTCTTCTTTAGTGCTCATGGAACATTTTCCAGCATAGATCATATGCTGGGGCACAAAATACGTCTTTATAAATCTAAAAACATCCACAGTATTCAAAGCACCACGTTTGAGGTTACTTTGAACTCTCCTCAGTCTCTTTTATGATTTGTACCACAATCAACATGCTTTAGTGTTTTATACTAAAAACACAGTGGGGTAAAAATGGAATTTTCTTCTCTGATCACAACGGAATGAAGCTGGACATCAATAACCACCAAAGAATGAGAATTTTCACAAATATACGGATATTAAGTAACACTCTTTTTTGAATATTTTTTATTGTAAGCAACAAACATAAACATTCTTGACATACAAACATTCTGGACATGGTTACAATCAATGGTTCACAATATCATCACATAGTTGTGTATTCATCACCATGATCATTTTCTTTGAACATCTGCATCTCTCCAGCCAAAGAAAGACAAAAAGAAAAAACTCACACATGCCATACCCCTTACCCTTCCCTCTCATTGACCACTAGTATTTCAATCTACTCAATGTATTTTAACCTTTGTTCCCCCCATTATTTATTTCATATCCATATTTTTTACGCATCTGTCTATATCACAGATATAAGGAACACCAGACACAAGGTTTTCACAATCAGTCACATTGCAAAAGCTATATCATTATTCAATTACCTTTAAGAAACATGGCTACTGGAACACAGCTTTACAGTTTCAGGTACTTTCCTCTAGCCACTCTAATACACCATAAACTAAGAAGGGGATATCTATACAATGCATAAGAATTACCTCCAGGAAAACCTCTCAACTCTGTTTCAAATCTCTCAGCCACTGACACTTTATTTTACCTCATTTCTCTCTTCCCTGTTTTGGTCAAGGTTTTCTCAAACTCTTAATGCCGAGTCCCAGCTCATCCTAGGATCTCTGTCCCATGTGTGTGGGGGGTAGAGGGGGAGGTAGTGAGTTCACTTGCCATGTTGTCTGAGAGAGGCTATATCTGAGCAACACTAGAGGTTCTCTGGAGGTGACTTGTAGGCCTCATTTTAGTCAGGCTTAGTCTATCCTTTGTAGGAATAATTTTCATAGGGGGCAACTCCCAAGATTGGGGGCTCAGCCTATTGATTTGGTTGTCCCCACTGCTTTTAAGAATATCTAGAATTCTCCAACTGGGGAAATTGAATTTTTCCCCCTTTCTCCCCATTCCCCCAAAGGGACTTTGCAAATAAAATAACACACTCTTGAACAACGAGCGGGTAAAAGAAGAAACAGCTAGAGAGATCAGTAGCTATCTACAGACAAATGAAAATGAGAATACAACATATCAGAACTTACGGGATGTGGCAAAGGCTGTGCTGAGAGGAAAATTTATTGCCCTAATTGCCTATATTAAAAAACAAGAAAGAACAAAAATCAAGGACTTAACAGCTCACTTGGAGGAACCTGAGGAAGAAAAGAAAAGAACATTAGAATTTTGATAGAGATGGCACTGAATCTGTAGATCACTTTTGGTAGTAGCCATGAACACAGAACAGCTTTCCATTCATTTAAATTTTATTTAATTTCTTCCAGGAATGTTTTGTAGTTTTCAGTGTATGAGTCTTACATCTTCATTGTTAAATTTATGCCTAGTATTCTTTGTTTTTGTATACCATGGTAAGTGAAATTTTTAAAATTTCCTTTTCAGATAGGCCATTGATGTTATATAGAAAAACAACCAATTTTTGTATGTTGATGTTGTACCCTTCAACTTTGCTGAATTCATTTACTGGCTTCAACAGTCTTTTTATGGATTCCTGAGGACTTTCTATATATATATACATATATATATATATATATAGGCTCACATCATCTGTGAATATAATTTTGCTCGTCCCTTCCAATTTGGATTCATTTTGTTTATTTTTCTTGCCTAACTGTTCTGGCTCGAACTTCTATAACAATGCTGAATAGCGTTACCGAGAGTGGGAATCCTTGTCTCGTTTGTGAACTTAAGAGGGAACATTTTCAGTCTTTCACCATTATAAGGCTATGTATTTTTCATAAATGCTCTCACCATGCCAAGGAGTTATTTATATTCCTAGTTTACTTACTGCTTTTATCATAAAAATGTGTTGATTTTTTGTTAAATGTTTTTTTCCGTACCACTTGTGTTTTTTTTCTTCATTCTAGTAATGTGTTGTATTTAACTGAATTTTATATATTGAGATACTCCTGCAATCCTGGAATCAATCTTTTAAATATGCTGTTAGAAAAAAAAGAATCTGGGAATGGTTTAGTTGGATGATTCTGGTCCAGGGATTTTCAGAATGCAATCAAGGTGTTGGCTAGGGCTGCAGTCATCTCAAGTTCAGTTTGGAGAGGACCCACTTCTGAACTCACTCACATGGACTGCTCCACTGGTTTGACATGGTAACGGGCTTCCTCCAGATCAAGCAATCTAAGAAAATGAGACAGAGAACCCAGTCGTTTTTATAATCTAATATTCAAAGTGACCTCACATAGTTTCTGATGTATTTTATGTATTAGATACCAGTTGTTTTCATTTGCTAATATTGCCAGAATACAATATACCAGAAATAGATTAGGTATACAAAGAGGATTTATTAGGTTACAAACTTACAGTTCTAAGGCCATGAAAATGTCCAAATTAAGGCTTCAACAAGAGGATACCATCACTGAAGAAAGGCAGATTGTGTCTGGGGTTTCTCTGTCACATGGGAAGGCATAGGGTGATGTCTGTGGAAACTTCTCTCCTGGGTTGCTTTCCAAAATGGCTCCCTCAGCTTCTGCAGGTCTTTCTGGCTTCTACTGGGGCATTTTCTTTCTCTAAGTATCTGTGGGTTCTCTCTTTGCTTCTCCGGGGGCATTTTCTTAGTTTCTCTAAACTTTCTTGGCTTTCTCAAAGTACTCCAGTAAAAGGATCAAGATTCATCTTGAATGCATGGGGCCACACCTCCATGGGGGCCCCATCCAACAATATGTCTGTCTTCACAAGACTGAATTAAAGAACAAATACCAGATTCAAACCAGTATGCTAGTCAGTAAGTCCACCCCATACTCCAGGAGAGAGGATAACTGAAAGACTAGGAAGTAGGGATCATTGAAAGCCACTTGAGAGGCTGTATATCACAAGTGCTAAGTAAGTACTGATTACTGAACTGGTCTGTTTGATAACCATAGCTCACAGTAAAATATGGATAGTCTTAATTCTTAACAAATATCATTCTACCCATTTTACAGATGAAGAAAGGTTAAATAACTGCCCAAGGTTAGGTGGAAAGAAGTGAGGGAAGTGCAGACTTTTTCATTTCAACTATTCATTATATATTTTTGAGATACTCTTGTCAGGTACTGGAGTCCTGGAAGAGAACATAATAGATATGATCACTGCCTCAAAGAATTTACAATCTAGCATGAAATTCAGATATTAAGATGCTACAAAAGTAATTAATTACAATAATCAGATTAAACTATTAGTGTCTTAGTATGCCCTGCTGCTACCAAAAAAAAAAAAAAAAAACGACAGACCGGCTGGCTTAAACAATAGGAATTTATTGTCTCACAATTTTGGAGGCTAGAAGCCCAAAATCAAGGTATCAGCTGGGCATGCTTTTCCTGAAGTCTACAGAGTCAATCTCTGCCTCTATCACATGATGATCTACCTTTTTTGGTCTCCTCCTATACCTTCTACTCCTCCTCCTCAGTACCATGTGTCTCTGCCTGGATTTCCTTTGCTTTTAAATTCTTTAGTCATATTGGATTAAGGCCCACCGTTATTCAGCTAAATAGAATCTTCAAAAATCTTCATAGATCCTATTTACAAATGAGTTCATAGGACCAGAGATTAGAACTTGAACATGTCTTTGTGGGAGACATTATTCAATTTACTACAATTACATTAATAACACTTCCATTAAATACAAAGTTCGGCAAAACAGAGAAAAATACAGAAACATAAAGTTTGAATATTCCTGTGAAAAGCAATGTCTAGAATTTTTCAAAAAACAAACAGGAAGATGAAAATGATGTGGCATGCTGCAGTGAAGATGGCTGCCAAAAATATCTTGCTTATTTTAAGAAAATTTTCAACCTCTCCATTCAACCTCTTTGCATTGTGCATCCATCAAGAACTGTAGAAAGTTAACACAAAGTCTAGTCAGAAAGTAGCAAGGACAAACTTTCTGCTAGTGCCTACAGTATATTTCCCTCTTCAAAGGGTGATACTGTAACAATTAAAATGATTATACTGTTATTGGGCTCTTAAATTCCCTTCTGACTTTCTAGACAAATATTTTACCTTTTAAAAATGAAAATGAACTTATTTCAGTTCTAAACATGTAAAAGTGAAGTGAGAAGGTTGCTGAATCAAGAACTTCCAGACCTAAGAACAACTACCTCAGAGAAAAACTAGTCCCCAAGGTCTATTCAATGACACTTTGGGTAGAAAAAGACAATAAAAACTATGGCAAAACTACAGAACAATTATAATAGTGAAAAAAATTAAAGAAATCCTCGAATTCTATATCTCAAATTGAGAAAAATCTGTTAAACAATAGATTTACACTGACTTTCATTTTTCATTTCTGTGGTTGCAAAAAACTGGGAAAAGAGGAAAAAAACTCTCAATTCCTGAGTATTAACGACGTGCACCCGTTAAGAAATCTTGTCTGTATGAAATATTTTTAAACTAAAAATTAATTTGCATTCAAGGAAGGTAGGACAAGAAATACACAAACTAAATTTCAAAGTATTACTTTTTAAATTTCAGCCGTCCAAACCATCAATGACAAGGATTGGTTTCCATTAGGAACTTTTACCCAAACTACTATTAAATAAGATATATTTCTATTGTTATGCATTATTTCTGAATTAATTCTGACTGCTGATGTGGTTAGGAAACTAGTTTCTGCGAGTAGGTACATACAACCTCAGATTATCAGAAGTAAACTGACAACATAACACCTGTGAATTGAGCTCTAACCCCACACTTCTTAGCAACAGTATATACTGAATAAAAAGAGAATGACTTTCAGAAAAATGATCATTAAACGTATCATTTCAGCAGAAATGCACAAATCTTACTAATTCTCATTTTCACCTGCCATGGAATCTATGCAGTCACTCGCTTTTACTTTTTTGCTAGTAAGAAAAAAACGTTGTCCCAGTTTGTTTAAAACCATTTCCTTCTTGAATAACTAGTCATTCTTTCTCATTCACTACGACTTCGAAATGTCAAAAACATCCCGCAAGATTTGCATTACTCGAAACGGCGAAATGACTTCGCACGCGTCTCTGTAGATAAGGAGGCTATCCTTCGGCAGCAAAAAGGTCCAGATTATTTAATCAAGAGATTTCCACATTCGGAGCTCCCAACCCGAAATCTCCGCCAAGGGAGCACACGGAGTGCGGTCAGACTCACCTGGGGCGCTGCTAAGGGGAACCGGGCTCCGGGAAGCTGCAGCCGGACGGCCTCGCCCCGGCCCAGCAGACCCCGGGCCACGCGTGGGAATTCCAACTCCCACCCTGCTGAGAAAACTTCACATCTAGAGACCTGCCTCCATTCCGGAACTCTCGTCGGTCACCCTGGCCCTCTCGGCGCCACTTTCCCCGTTTTCGAAAAACCCTGAGAGGAGCAGTCGCCACCTGCCCGAGGTAATAAATCCACACGACACCGCGCGAGACCCGGCCCCGCAAGAAGGAACGCAAAGCAGCGCGGCGGGCTCCTTTTCCGCTGGTCAGTCTCTGTTCCGCGCCTAGGCATGGACGCGGAGGAGGGGCGCTCAGACTAGCTGACTGTGGACCCCGAGTCCCGCGGGGGTCTCTGAGGCCGCCCCGCCCCTTACACTCCCAGGGGCGGGGTTCCGGCGCTGCTCCGCCCCCGAACCCTCCCTTCCTCACCCTTCCCCCCGCCCTTCACCGCCCACCCCCGCAGTAGGAAAGGGAGCGGGAGGGGGCAAGGAAAGTGCTGTTCTCTGGGAAAGGGGCGGAAGGAGGGGGAGAAAAAAAGAAAAAGGGAACAGAAACATGGCCGTCAGCTGTCGGGGCGGCCGTGCCACAGGCAGCTCCTAGACGACCTGCCGCCCGCACGGCCCGAGGCCTCCAGTAATCCGAAGCGCTGGAGCCGACTGGCGCTCCCAGCCGTTACCCCTCGTTGCATGCGGCGCCCCTCGAGACCGAGCCTGTGAGACGGCGCAGGCGCAGATCAGGCTTTGCCGGCGGCGGCGGCTGCCGCTGGAGCTAGTCACCCGCCCGGTCCGGCCGAGGGCGCGCAGGCCGCGAAGCCGGCGGCTTCATGCCTTAGGAAGGGGCTGTGTCGGGGTGGCGCTGAAGGAGGAGCGGCAGCAGGTGAGTGCGACGAGGGCCTTTCGCCGAGGAGTCCTCAGCGCCTCCGCCGGGCCGGGGAGGGCGCTGGGCAGGTAGCAATTCGGAGGGCTGAACTCCAAGTGGAGGGTCGCCGAGGAGGCATAGAGTGGCGGAAGCTTGCATTCCAGACCTTTTTTCTCCGCGGTTTCCGGGGCTGAGGAATCCCCGGAGCCTGAGAGGTGAGACTACTTCAGGAAAGGCCTCCCCGCGCCGCCACCAGCGCTCCTACGAGCCTCTGCGTGCCTCTGCGTAGGAGCGCAAGGGGTCTGGGCCCGAGGGGCCCGCCCGGGTGGGTGGGGGCAGGGTGGGAGAGGGCGTGGGCGGGAGGTGCGGCAGCGGAGAAGCAGGCTGAGTGCTGGGCGGAGAGCCCCGGCGGGTAGTGGGTAGTGGTCCCAGGAGAGGTCTGGGGCCCGAGGGGCGTGGGAGACGCAAGCGGAGAGTAGGGGGGCCCGGGCAGGTGCCGCAGGTGAATTGAGGGTGTTTCCTCTTTGCCTTACGGTGGTGGATTCTCTGGGCTTTATTGTCCGGGATGATTTAGAAAAGCAGTGTCCATTCAACTCTTGAGTGACTAAACACAAATAAAACCAACTAACGAGCTTCTTGTGCTGACTCCTGGTAAAGAGCTGTAACTTTTTTCTGCATTGAGAAGGCTGTCAGTTCTTTTTTTCCTTCTCTTTTTCTGCTTCTTAAGCCTTTTTCCTCCTGAAAGCCGTGCCTCATCAGAACAAATAAGGAATGACCCAATTTTTAAATACCTCCCCCCAACTCCAATTATGTGTTTGTTTCACACGGGAAAATGGAGGGCAGTTACCGCAGTTACTTGTGCAAACGTGAGGGCAAGTGTCATCTATAGAAGTGAACCCTCAGCTGTTGGTATGGTTTTGCCTCAGAAAGATTGTCAAACATTTTTAGCCAGAGGAACTGATCTACTGTGCCTACTTAATTGTGTGCAAACACAATTAAGACATTATCCCCAGACCCCAATTTACGGTAGTAGTAGGATTTCCCTTCCCGTCCACTGCACTGTTTAGAGAGTGAAGAATATAGTAAGATGGGGAGGACATAAGTGCTGAGGCCCTAAGTTCTTAATAAATATTTACTGTGAGGTAACTGTATATTAAGCTATCTGAAATGCCGCGTGTTGTATGATTTTCTGTGCATGCATGGTAAAAGCAAAATTAGTTGTAAAAGAAAAACCTCATCTCTGAGCATTAAGGATACTGTTCTTAGTCTGTGTAATTATTTAAAAAGCTTGTATTTATATCCTGCCCTAGTCTTTTTATTACTGTGAAGGAGTTGGTAAACTGCCTTCTTGGGGTGAGACTGAGTACTCTAAAATGAACATACATTCTTGTAGAACATCTGCCTCTCTTATAGGCTTGCTTTGGTTTGTTTTTCTAGTACCGACGAAGGGTTTTCTACGACTCGATCCACACTTTCTCCCTTTTGCTATCTCCTGTGGCCATTTTGTAAAAGTGTCGCTTGAAATTAGGGATCTCATCTTTTGTATTACTGATTTTAGTGAACTGATTTTATAGCAGTTAACTTTGGCCATAATACCTCAATATATTTATTGTTTACACTTGTTGTTTTGGGTCATAGAAAAACTGTGATATTAGAAATGTTGAAGATGTGCATTGAAGTAATTTTACTTTTGTTTAAATTTGTAAATAATTGCATTTTCTTGTTGATTGTAAATACACTGTTTTATAGTATACATTTGAGCTGTTTTTTTTTTTTAGCTGAAGAAATTGCAGAGGAGTTCGTGTGGGGAGACTTCTTAAAATTCAGATGTTTTAAATGACAAGGAACTTCGTGGTGCCATGACTTTGAAAGATATTTGAGTGAGGTGCTTTCTAAAAAGAACATGTGAAGTATCTGCAATAAGAGCTAATTTGTAGATACTCAGGTATATTGCATGATAATCCAAAAGTCACCTTTGCTCTTTGTATATCTGCCATTAAGACTAAAATATTTCATATTTTCATTACAGTTTCCTACCAAGACAAATACTGGTTTTGCATTGGCTTTGCTGCTCAGTTTGAAAGTTAGATTTCAGTCTTATCCTTGCATCTTAAGTACAGGTTGTAAAGTAAAAAGAAAGTTGCTGAGTCAGAGGCAGATTGTCTTATATCATCTCTCTGATTTGCAAAATGGAATTAGTCTTACAATTTGACTTTCTAATATATGCTTGCTGAAATGTAAATTGTAAGGGGAAATAAGTTTTCATAATACATAAATTAAATTTTTATCGTCCCTGTTGTACCTCATTTCAGATTGTCAGCTTGACAGACTTGTAGTAATGGGATGCGGTATTATAATGAGAGGTTCCGTTATAAGAGTTTTAACTTGGGTACAGAGTTTTACGTACAACAGTTGGTGTAATACATTAAGTCTTTAACATCACATTTTAGGAAATTCCAAAATCAGATAACTTTATTGTTTGAACTTTAAAATTTAGTATTTTGTGGGAAGAAGTCAGGTGGTTTATAAACTTTAAAAATTTTTCTACTTATGGAAGTGCATGGGTGTAGAAGAACTAAATGTGGTATTTGAGATTTTTTTTAATCGGAAAAAAATATAACGTGATTAAAAGAATTTGAAAGAAAAAATTCAATTATTACCACCCATCTTACATTTATATTCTGCATTTTAATCCCATTATACTTTCATAATATATTAATTAGTATAATATACTAATCCTATATATACTTGTATATAATTTTGTGCTTAATGTTTATACAATTGTCTTTTTAAATTTAACATGCTTTCCCTGGTGCTGCATGTTATTATTTTTATGGATATGTAGTAGCCCAAATTTTTACTGCCAGTTTATTTAACCATTTCCCTGTCTTTGAATATTTTAGTAATTCCAACTTTTACTCTTAAAATAATGCAACAATGAAACCATTTTACTAATAGGATAGTTCAAATTAGTTTTAAACTTTTTGTTTTTGAAATTTTCAAGCATAAAATAAGTGTAGAGACAATATTATAATGAACCCCCAAGTGCCCATTTTCCAGCTTCAGTAATTTTCAACGTTTTATCAATCCCTAAACCAAGTATGATGCTCATTTGTAGTGTTAATGTTAGGCTTTAGTTAACATGCTTGTTTCTTCTTCCTTTTCATTACTTTTTTTTCCATATTAATTTAATTAACTTTATTAATACACTAGATTTTAAGCTAACACGTATTTATTTTTTTAGAAGTAAACTTTCTTTGAACTGTTGGTCTAGTTAAAACTAAAGTAAATCAGTATACAAGGTAAAAAATACTGCCTTTATTTCAAAGCTTTAACTTTTGTGTGAGATGAAAAAAATGTTTATTTTGCCCAAAATTTAAATTTTCTGTAGCACTCTATCTAAATTAATCTGTCTAGTCAGTTAAACAAGCTAATTCAGCTTTATTTGATGTATAACTTGGAATAGGAATAAAATCTTAATATTCTGTACAAGTTAATGTTATATCATAATGCATTTCAGCGTATTTTGGACAGAAAATGGAGTAATGTTTGCAAATCCCTTGAGGAACTGGGAAATAGAACTATTAAACTTCCTTACCTGGGAAATTCCTGGCATTTTCTTAAGCAAGAGGAGCTACCAATCTAATAAACCAAGGCCTCAATCTTGAGGCTTGCCTTTATGAAATTTATTTCTATATTAGCAAATTGATCCTACTTAAAATTAGTGCCAAAGAGTCATCTCCAGAAAACCTCTGCTGTTGGCTCAAATGTTGTCTCTCTCTGAGCCAAACTCTGACCTTTCCCCTTATGTGGGACGTAATTTTAGGGGTATAAGTCTGGCATCGTGAGACAATAAGTCCTAAGGATGAGCCTGGTCCTGGCATCATGGATTAGCAGACCGAAACAGGGGAAAATAATATATTTGAATTTTAATGGCTAAGAGATTTCAAATCGAATTGAGAGGTCGTGACTTGACTTTCAAATCAAGTCGAGAGTTTACTCTTATGGCAAGTTTCAGCTAGATGTCACAAACTGCCACAATATGGCAAATCTCAACCAACAGTGTTGTGGGAAACCTTGAAAGATATCCTGGGCTCTATAAAATTTTACTTATGAAGTTTGTTTTCAGAAACTTAAAACCTCCAGATTGAAGGATGCATAGGTGGTTCAGTGGTAGAATGCTTCCCTTTCATGCAGGAGACCTGGGTTCGGGTCCCAGGACCATGCAGCCAAAATCAAACAAGAACAAAAACAAACCGCCTTCCAGATTGTTCCAATGTCAGAGGAGCTCTGAAACCCAGAAGTACTGGACTCTCCAAGCACAATTGGTTTCATCCATTAATTCCTCTGCCCCTTAATGACAAAGCCCCTTTTCAGCCTTGAATTGGGTAGAAGAGTCATTGTCCAGATATCCATCAAGATCGAGAGATAATTATTAAATGATAGGGAGGACTTGTAACTGAAAAATAGGGTTTAAGGGATGATTTTTATTACTTGCTTTCTGTTATATTAGAGGGAAATATCTGAAATCCTTAAGCTGTAATTCAGCTGTCCTGATATCTGAGATGACTGATATGTGAAATGATTGTGCCTTCCTTTGTGATTGTGAGAGCTGTTACTCCTTTTATCTGGTCTTTTTTCTTTTTTGGTAGGGAAAAAGCTCTAAGACTAAGAAAGAATTTGAAGTCAGCTATTAACTAGTTTCAGCCCCTTACATTTGTAAATCCCCTAGACTTTGCTATTGAAAGGTAACTTTTCTGTCTTAGTTTACAGCTTTAATATTGAAACGATAGCTGTGCCTCCCCTCATTTCTGATTATGTTTTCCCATTGAAATGATAATAACACTGTCTCCTTTTCTGCTTGGAATTTGCTATTTGATATTGTAATGATTTCATCTCTCCTTTCTAAAATCCTTAAAAACCTTGAACCCTCTAAACTCAAAGAGATAGATTTTGGGTCAATAGGCCATCTGCTCTCCTACTACGCACCTATTGATACACTCTCCATTTGAAGCCCCAGTGTTTCAGAAATTGATTATTGACTGCCAAAGAATCCACAGCCTTTGTCTGATAACACTGTTTCCTTTGAAATGGTTTATTAGGACTACTACAATATAGTTTTGAACAGAGAACTAAATTAAAGCGAGATGAAAACCTGTACTTGTGCAAGTGCAACTTGACTTCATTAAGTAGAATTAAGATATAAAAATTCTGTTATTGACTTGCTACATATTTCTCTGTCCATTAATTTTAACTTTAGAATGTTGGAAGCAATATAATTCTTGTATTATAATGTCATGGGACTTAAATGTCTCTGTGTCCCTTGTTTCAACTAAACCTAATATATACAAATCAAATTTATAATATTTTGACTTATAGAGGAGTCATATTATAGGTTTTTAAAACATCTTCGACTATTTTAATTCTTTGCATCTAGTTCTTTAAACATTTATATAGAGTTCATTTGCCTTTTAATTTAGGGATGGTTAAATCCTAAAAGTGTAAGTGTTAGAAGACTTTTTTTTATCATGCATAGAATACAGAGTTCCCATATATCACTCTTATTGTTAACACCTTGCATTGATTGTTGTTAGTAATATACAACCGAAAAATCCCCTTTTAACTACATTCAAGTACATAATTCAGTGCTGTTCATTACATTCCCAAGTTATGCTGGCCTCACCACATCCATTATCAAAATATTTCAGTTGTCCCAAATAGAAGCTCTACACTTTAAGCCTTAGCTCCTTATTCCCTACCCCCACCCAGTCCCTTGGTAACTGTATTCTAGATTCTCACCCATTTCATATCAGTGAGATCATACATTGTGTCT
Source organism: Tamandua tetradactyla (assembly GCF_023851605.1). Classification (NCBI taxonomy): domain Eukaryota; kingdom Metazoa; phylum Chordata; class Mammalia; order Pilosa; family Myrmecophagidae; genus Tamandua; species Tamandua tetradactyla. Next base: position 77,785,799 of record NC_135328.1, on the reverse strand, counting down.
GGATAAATTGATGCACACTTGTGTTGCTTCTTCCATCTCTTTGCAATTTTGAATAATGCTTCTATGACACTGGTGTGCAAACCTCTGTTCCAGTCCCTGCTTTCAGTTCTTTTGGATATGTACCTAGAAGAGGGGTTGCTGGGTCACATGGTAATTCTTTACTTAGCTTTCAGAGGACTTGCCAAATTTTCTTCCACAGTGACTGTACCACTTTACATTCCCATCAGCATTGAATGAGTTTTCCTGTTTCTCCACACCTTTTCAACATTTGTTAATTTTTTACCTTTTTAGTAGTTGCTATTCTAGTGGGTGTGAAATGGTACCTTGTGGTTTTGGTTTGTATTTCTCTAATGGGTAATAACATTGCACATGTTTTCATGTGCTTTTTGGACATTTGTGTATTATCTTTAGAAGAATGTCTTCTGAAGTCTTTTACCCATTTTTTAAACAAGTTTATCTTTTTATTGTTGAGTTGCAGAATTTCACTATATATTCTGGATATTAAACCCTTCTCAGGTGGTGGTTTCAAAATATTTTCTCCTATTTTGTAGGTTATCTTTTCATTTTCGTGATAATGTCCTTTGCACAAAATTTTAAATTTTAATGATTTTCCATTCATCTGTTGTTTCCTTTTGTCATTTGTGTGTTAGGTGTAAAGTCTAAGAAACCATTGCCTAACACAAGGTCCTAAAGATGCTTCCCTGTGCTTTCTTGTAGGAGTTTTAAGTTTCTGGCTCTTATATGTAGATTATTAATTTGTTGCTCAAATTGTTTTATATTTGGCCATTGGCACTTTCAGTTATTACCTATGCTTCTTTAACATATCAATTAACATATCAATGCAGGTTTATTTTTCTTCTTGTTATTGTACTCCCTCACTTTTTGGAATTACAAAATGCTCTAAGCTCATTTTGTATATTTTCTGCCTCCGTCTTAGAATCAGCCATTTTTATTGGAGGATGGTGTTAGAAACCAAGATGTGAGTGGTAGGTGTGCTTATTGCAGCTGGTTTCACAGAGTAGAGATTTTTGATTTCAGTGAAGTCCAACGTACCAGTTTGTCTTTTATGGATCGTGCTTTTGATGTGTCTGAAAAGTCGTTGCCAAACCGAAGGTCACCTAGATGTTACTCTGTGTCATCACCAGAAATTTTATTATATTGTGTTTTATCTTTAGGTATGGTCCGTTTTTTTTTAGTATTTATATTGGCAAATCTTAACACACATACAGCCCACACACGATGTCTTCAGGAATCAAGGCTATAGGAACACAGCGCAACAGTTTCAGGTACTTGCCTCCAGCTGCTCCGATATACCAGAAACTTAAAAAAGGATATCTAAATAAATAATAGGGGGAACAAATGTTGAAATGAATTTGGTAGATTGAAATGCTAGTGATCAATGAAAGGGAGGGGTAAGGGGCATGGTATGTATGAATTTTTTTTGTTTTCTTTTTATTTTTCTGAAAAGATGCAAATGTTCTAAGAAATGATCATGATGATAAATATACAACTATGTGATAAAAACAGAATGTTCATATTGTATGTTGACTGGTTTTATTAATAAAATTAAAAATGAATAAGTTAATTAAAAAAGGGATATCTATATAATGCATAACAATAACCTCCATGCTAACCTCTAAAGTGTTTGAAATCTCTCAGCCACTGAAACTTTATTTTGTCTCATTTGTCTCTTCCCCCTTTTGGTCAAGTAAGCTTTCTGAATCCCTTAATGCTTAGTCCTGGCTCGTCCCAGAGTTCTGTCTCACATTGCCACAGAGATTTATACCCCTGGGAGTCATGTCCCATGTAGGAGGGAGGTGCAGTGAGTTCACCTGCCAAGCTGGCTTAGAGAGAGAGGCCACATCTTACCAACAAAAGAGGTTCTCTGGAGGCCATGCTTAAGCCTAATTTTAAGTAGGCTTAGCCTATCCCTGCAGGAATAAGTTTCGTAGAGGCGAACCTCAAGATTAAGGGCTTGGCCCATTGATTTGGTTTTTTGTATGGTCCATTTTGAATTGATTCTTGGAAAAGGTGTAAATTCTGTCTAGATAATTTTTTTTTTTTGGCTCATGGTTATGTTTATTTCAGCACTGTTTATTGAAAAGACTGTTCTTTACCTATTGAATTGTGTTTATTTCTTTGTCCAAAATCAGTTACCCTTTTACCTCTTTTCTTTCCCTTAAATTTTTTATTTGTAAACATTTTCAAACTAGTTGCATAAATAACTAAAACCCATACAGAGAAATGCAACATAAGCTCACCCCCTCCCTGTTACATAGATACACCAATTTCAACATTTTACCAATTTTGCCATTTAATTATATTTCCTTTTATTTGTAAGCTATTTGAATCTCAATATTTAAAAATGCTTCTTATAGGTAGTTTATAGTTACTTTATTTAGCCAATTAATTGGTTTATTAAGTTGCAAGTTTATAGTTCTAAGGCGGTTAAAATGTCTAAACTAAGGCATCCATATAAAGATACCTTGATGCTGGGAAGTACGTAGTGATATCTGCTAGCTTTCTCTCCAGGGTTCTGGTTTTGAGGGACTTCCCCAGGGTCATTTTCCTTCCGCATTTTGTGTCCGCCTTTGTCCAGATTGACAGTGGTTCTGTCTACACCAACAGTCTCTGGCTATGAGAGCTCTGAAGCTTTTTTCCAAAATGGTTTGCTTTCTTTTAATTTTTTTATTATTTTTTTAAAATACCAAAAAAATGCAAACATTCATAACTTTTGGCCATTCCATTCTACATATATAATCAGTATTTCACGATATCATCACATAGTTGCGTATTCATTATCATGATCATTTCTTATAACATTTGCATCTATTCAGAAAAAGAAATAAAAAGACAACAGAAAAAAATTCATACATACCATACCCCCCACCCGTCCACCTCACCAGTCACCAGCATTTCACTCTAAATTTATTTTAACATTTGTTCCCCCTATTATTCATCTTTATTCCATATGTTTTACTCGTCTGTTGATAAGGTAGATAAAAGGAGCATCAGACACAAGGTTTTCACAATCACACAGTCACATCGTGAAAGCTATATCATTATCATCTTCAAGAAACATGGCTACTGGAACACAGCTCCACATTTTCAGGCAGCATCTTCACTACATCTTGACTAACAAGGTGTTATTCTTAATATTCTTAATGCATAAGAATAACCTCCAGGATAACCTCTTTTTTTTTTTTTTTTTTTTTACATGGGCAGGCACCGGGGATTGAACCCGGGTCCTCGGGCATGGCAGGCAAGCATTCTTACCTGCTGAGCCACCGTGGCCCGCCCCAGGATAAACTTTTGACTCTGTTTGGAATCTCTGTTTGGGTCCACTCTCCTGGCTGAGGTTTCTTGGCTTCAGACCCGATCTTCATGGTTCTCACTCTGCAAACTCCCAATTTTTCCCTTTTGTGTCCACCTTTTTCCAGTTTGACAGTGGTTCTGTCTACACCAACAATCTCTGCAAGCACTCCAGGACTTCTCCATCATTCGCTTCACAGTTCCTCCAAAATCTTCCCCTTATCCACTTAAAAAGCTGTTCCAATATGTTTGGTATTTGCAAACTGCAGCAGCACCCCACTTCTGGTACCAAAATCTGTTCTAGTTTGCTAGCTGCCAGAAGGCGACACACCAGAGATGGATTGGCTTTTGATAAAAAGGAGATTTATTTCATTAGTTCTTCAGAGGAAAGGCAGCTAACTTTCAACTGACATTCTTTCTTGCATGGGAAGGCACAGGGTGTTCTCTGCTGGCCTTCTCTCCAGGCCTCTGGGTTCCACCAACTTTCCCCGGGGTGATTCCTTTCTGCATCTCCAAAGGCCTGGGCTGAGCTGAGAGTGCTTAGATGAGGTATGCTGAGCTGCTTGGTTGTGCTACGTTGAGCTGTCTTATTTAAGCACCAGCCAATTAAATCAAACATCATTCATTGCAGCAGGCATGCCTCCTAGCTGACTGCAGATGTAATCAGCAGCAGATGAGGTTCACATGCCATAGGCTCATGTCCATAGCAGTATAACTAGGCACCTTCACCTGGCCAAGTTGACAACTGAATCTAGCTACCACACCCCTGTATTCTGAATTAACTTGATTCCAACCTTATTGGCTTCATTCTTTAAATACTAGGTTTTACACATTTAAAACAGCCCCTCAAAATCCTGAAATAACAATTACCACTCGGAACTAAATGTGACTTCTATAAAAGCTTACAATCTAGGCCCTAGTTTTCTTATAAGTATTTTCTAAATGAGATCATACAATATTTGCTCTTTTGTTTCTGGCTTATTTTGCCTCACCAAATGTCCCACAGTTCATTCACGTTGTTGAATTCCTTTCAACTTTGTTCCTTTTTGTAGCAGCACTGTGCTCCATTATATGTTTGCACCATTGTTCACCAATCTATTTCTCAGTCAGTGCATCTTAAGCCTCCACCATCTACTGGGCCTCATGTATAATGTCCAAAGTCAACAGTCTGTCAGCACTTTAAGTTTTACATAATTTCATTCTTCCCAAGAGAAAGATAGCCAATAAACATACCCTCACCAAATAGAAATCCAAACCTTCCCCTCACTGTTGTCTCTCCCTGCGTTGTGTACCCCTGTTATTGCTGTGGTACTGTTGATGTTTTCCTGTTAAACATAGCCCATAGCATGCAATAGCAGTTTTCCCCCTATACCCCCAAATTATACACTCTTTGTACAAGATTCATACCTTTGCAGTAGTTCATGGAAGAACTTATTTATATTTATAATGTTAATTGGTGGGACATATGAGTCTCTACAACCCTTTTCAATCATGTTCACCTTCAATATGGTAATATTACTTATAGACCCACTAGTGAACTGCTTCAGTTCTTTCTGTTCCCTTACAGTAAGTTCATCCTCATTAGCAAACTGTTCATCCATCTCAAGCTTCTATGTATCTCTAGGTCCCCTGGATTCTGTATTATAAGCCTCTTATTTTACCTTTACCATGGTCATAAAAGTGGAATCATACAGTATGTATCCTTTTGTGTCTGACTTATTTCCCCAGCATTATGTCCTCAAGGTTCATCCTTTTTTTTCTGCTTTGATATTTTTATTGTAAAACCTTAACAAACAAACATACATTCTTGACATACAAACATTCTATACATGGTGTACAATCAGTGACTGACAATATCATTGCATAGTTGTGTAGTCATCACCATGATTGCTTTTTTTAACATTAACCTCACTCCAGCAAAAGAAATAAAAAAGAAAACGGAAAAATATTCATACATACTATACCCCTTACCCCTCCCTTTCATTGATCACTAGCATTTCAATCTACTAAATTTATTTTAACATTTGTTCCCTCTATTATTGATTTATTTTTAATCTGTATGTTTTACTTGTCTGGCAATAAGGTAGATAAAAGGAGCATCAGACACAAGGTTTTCACAATCACACAATCACATTGCGAAAGCTATACCATTATGCAGTCATCTTCAAGAAACCTGGTACTGGAACACAGCTCTACATTTTCAGGCACTGCCCTCTAGCCTCTCCTTTACACCTTAACTAAAAAGGTGATATCTATATAATGCATCAAAGCAACCTCCAAGATAACCTCTCGACTCTGTTTGGAATCTCTCAGCCATTGACACTTTATTTTGTCTCGTTTTGCTCTTCCCCTTTTGGTCGAGAAGGTTTTCTCAATCCCTTGGTGCTGAGATCCAGCTCATTCTAGGATTTCTGTCCCATGTTGCCAGGAAGGTCCACACTGAGACCTATGTTCCACGTAGAGGGTGGAGGGCAGTGAGTTTTCTTGTTGTCTTGGCTGAGGAGAGAGAGGCCACATCTGAGCAACAAAAGAGGTTCTCTGAGGGTGACTCTCAGGCCTAATTTTAAGGAAGCTTAGCCTATCCTTTAATAGCAGCCATTTTTATAGATGTGAGATGGTATTTCATTGTAGTCTTTATCTATATTTCCCTTAGGCTAATGAGAGTGAACATCTCTTAATGTGCTTTTTAGCCATTTGTATTTGTTCTTCAGAATAATGTCTACTCGTATCTTTAGTCCACTTTATAATTGGGTACTTGTTCTTTTGTTGTTGAGTTTTATGATTTCTTTATGTATACACAATATCAAACCCTTATTCTGTGTGTGATTTCCAAATATTTTCTGCCATTGCGTTGGCTTCCTTTTACCCTTTGGAGAGTCTTTTGAGAAGCAAAGACATTTGATTTTGAGGAGTTCCTGTTTATCGATTTTTAATTTTGTTGCTTGTGCTTTGGATATAAAGTTTAGGAAGCTACTTCCTATTACTAGGTCTTGAAGATGCTTCCCGACATTTTTTTCTAGGCGCTTTGTGTTACTGGGTTCTTAAATTTAGGTGTTTGATCCTATTTGAGTTAATTTTTGTATAGGGTGTAAGGTAAGGATCCCCTTTCATTTTTCTGGCTATTGATATCCAGTTCTCCCATGCCCATATATTGAAAAGGCTACTTCATGCCAGTTCTGTGGATTCAGGGGACTTGTCAAAAATCAGTTTACCATAGATTTGGTGGTCTATTTTTTTTTAAATAAATTTATTTATTTATTAATAAAAAAATTAACAACAAACTAAAATATTAATGTGATTGTATCATTCTACATATATAATCAGTAATTCACAATATCATCATTTAGTTGCATATTCATCATTTCTTAGAACATTTGCATCAAGTCAGAAAAAGAAAAAGACAACAGAAAAAGAAATAAAATGAAAACAGAAAAAAAAAGATTATACATACCATACCCCTTACCCCTTGCTTTCATTGATCACTAGCATTTCAAACTAAATTTATTTTAACATTTATTCCCCCTATTATTTATTTTTGTTCCATATGTTGTACTTGTCTGTTGACAAGGTAGATAAAAGGAGCATCATACACAAGGTTTTCATAATTACACAGTCACATTGTGAAAGCTGTATCATTATTCAATCATCATCAAGAACATGGCTACTGGAACACAGCTCCACATTTTCAGGCAGTTCCTTCCAGCCTCTCCATTACATCTTTTTTTTTTTTTTTCCCAATGACATATTCCAAGTTTATTCTCGAATGTCTGTTCACATCTCCATTACATCTTGAATAACAAGGTGATATCTACTTAATGTGTAAGAATAACCTCCAGGATAACCTCTCGACTCTGTTTGGAATCTCTGAGCCATTGACACGTAGTCTTATGTCACTCTTTCCCCTTTTAGTCGAGAAGGTTTTCTCAATCCCTTGATGCTGAGTCTCAGCCCATTCTAGGGTTTTTCTCAGTCCCTTGATGCTGAGTCTCAGCTCATTCCAGGATTTCTGTCCCACGTTGCCAGGAAGGCCCATATCCCTGGGAGTCACATCCCACGTAGACAGGGGTAGGGTGGTGAGTTTGTTGTGTTGACTGGAGAGAGAGGCCACATCTGAGCAACAAAAGAGGTTCTCTTGGGGGTGACTCTTAGACCTAAATTTTAAGTAGACTTGACCTATCCTTTGTGGGGTTAAGTTTCATATGAACAAACCCCAAGACTGGGGACTCAGCGTAAAGCTTTGGTTGTCCACACTGCTTGTGAGAATTGGTGGTCTACTTCTGTGCTCTCAGTTCAATTCCATTGTCAGTACTTCTGTCTTTGTGCCAATACCAGGCTGTTTTGACTACTGTGGCTATATAATAAGTTTTATAATTGGGGAGTGTAAATCTGCCCACTTGATTCTTCTTTTTTAGGATGTTGTTAGCTATTCAGGGTCTCTTTCCCTTCCAGATTAATTTGGTAACTAAGCTTTCCCAAGTATTCAAAGTAGGTTATTGGAGTTTTGATTGGTACTGGTTGAATCTGTAGATTTGGGTAGAATTGACATCTTAACTGCATTTAACCTTCCTATCCATGAACATGGAATGGCATTCCACCTATTTTTTTTTTCACTTCTTTTAACAATATTATGTAGTTCTCAATGTACAAGTCCTTTATATCCCTTGTTAAGTTCATTCCTAGATACTTGATTCTTTTAGTTGCTATTTTGAATGGAATTTTTTCCGTCATTGCCTCCTTGGTTAGGTCAGTGCTTCTGTATAGAAAGATTACTGATTTTTGCACATTAATTTTATAACCTGCCACCTTGCTGAATTTATTAACTCAAGATCTTTGTTGAAGATTTCTCAGGATTTTCCAAGTAATAGTATCATATCATCTGCAAATAGTGAAAGGTTTTTACTTTTTCCTTTACAATTTGGATGTCTTTCATTTCTTTTTCCTGCCTGATTGCTGTAGCTAGAACTTCTAGTACAATATTGAGTAATAGTGGTGACAGAGGGCGTCGTTGTCTCATTTCCAGTCTGAGGGGGAAGGCTTTCATCCTCTTGTCATTGAGTAAGATGCTGTCTATGGGTTTTTTTTCCCTACTTTTTTCTTTTTTTGTTACAGGTTTTTTATATATGCCTTTTATCATGTTGAGGAATTTACCTTTGATTTCTACCTTTAGAATTGTTTTTATTAGAAAAGGATTTGAATTTTGTTGAATGCTTTTTCAGCATCAGTTGAGATGATTCTTGTTTTCGTTTGTTTCCAGATAGCTACTGATTTCTCTAGCAATTTCTTCTTTGATCCACTCATTGTTAAAAGATATGTTATTTAATATCACTATATTTGTGGAGGTTTTTATTCTTTGGTGGTTATTGATATCGTACTTAATTCCTTGTGATCAGAGAGGGTACTCTGAATAATTTGGATGTTTTTAAATTTATGAAGTCCTGTTTTGTGCCTCAGAATATGATCTATTCTGGAGAATGTTCTATGAACACTAGAGAAGAATGTATATCCTTGTGCTTTGGGGTATAATGACCTATACAGGTCTATTAAGTCTAATTCATTTATCAAGTTGTTTAACTTCTTGATTTCTTTCTTGATCCTCTGTCTGGTTGTTCTCTCTATAGAGGACAGTGGTGTACTGAAGTCTCCAGTGAAATGTCTGTTGCTGCCTTCACTTTTGCCAATGTTTGTCTCGTGTACTTTGGAGCTCCTTGATTGGGAGCATAAACATTTATGATTGTTATTTCTTCTTGGTGACTTGTGCCTTTTATTAATATATAGTGTCCTTCTTTGTCCCTTATGATGTCTTTACATTTAAAGTCTATTTTGTTCGATATTAGTATATCTACTCCTGCTTCTTTTGATTACAACTTGTGTGGAGCATCTTTTTCCATCCTTTCACATGAAACAGTCTGTTTGTAGCCTGTGTCTGCAGTGATTCTCTTGAAAGCAGCATATGTCTGGATTATATTTCTTAATCTAAACTGCCAATCTGTATCTTGTAATTGGCAAATTTTGTCTGTTAACATTTGAAGTTATTACTGAAAAGGTGTTTCTTCAATCTGCCATATTATTTTTTGTACTTTGTTTGTCAGATCTATATATTCTTTTCCCTCTATCTCTTTTTATCCTTTGAGTTACCCTTACCGGTACTCTTCATTCTGTGCCCTTCTCCAGACCTCCCTCTGCCCCTCTGTTGTCCTTTTTTTTTTCTTCACCTGGCAGAACTCCCTTTAGTATTTCTTGTAGAGCCAGTCTCTTGTTAACAAATTCTTTCAGAATTTGTTTGTCTGTGAAAATTTTAATCTCTCCCTCAGTTGAAGGACATTTTGGCTGGGTACAGAATTCTTGGCTGGAAGTCTTTCTTTTTCAGAATCTTAAATATATCATACCACTGCTTTCTCGCCCCCATAGTGCTAGTTGAGTAGTCTGAACTCAGTCTTATGTGGTTTCTCTTGTACGTAGTAGATAGTTTTTCTCTTGCTGCTTTCAGGATTTCCTACTTTTCTTCAACATTTGAAAGACTGATTAGCATGTGTCTTGAGGAAGGCTTGTTTGGATTATTTGGAGTTCTTTAGGCTTCTTTGACTTATGTATTTATGTCCTCTATAAGGGTTGGGAAGTTTCCCCCCATTATATCCTCAACTAGTCTTCCTAGCTTTTACTCTTCTACTTCTAGTACACACCCCCCACACACACACCACAGATGATGTCATCTTATAGCTACAACTCCTAACCAAATACATACACACACACCATTAAGAACTAATAAAGACAAATTCTGGGATCTGTCCTGTAACTTCTTGTTCAAGAGTGCTTTTTTATTCTTTGCTTTGTTTATATGTTATATTATACAATGAAAAAATTAAAAAAAACTAATAAAGTAAATCAAAAGCTGCAGAATACAAAATCAACACACACACACATATTATATATATATGTTATATATGTATATATGTGTGTGTATATAGTGTTACCATCCCCATTAGTTATTTCCAAAATTTTTCAGTATTGTAATAGAAAGTCTACACCCATTAAGTTACAATCCCTGATTCTCTTTCTCCTCCAGGCCTATGTAGTTTCTAATCTATTTTGTCTGTGTTAACTTGCTTATTCTAGTTATTTTATATAACTGGAATCATACAAAGTTTTTTCTTTTATATCTGACTTATTTCAGATAACATGTTTCAGAGTTTATCCACATTTTAATAAGAATCAGTATCATTCGTATTTGTAGCTGGATAATATTCCACTGTAGTTGTAGTTAGAAATAAAAAGAACACAGAAAAAAAATAATATATACTGTAACCCCTTACCCTCCCTTTCATTGATCACTAGCATTTCAATCTACTAAATTTATTTTAACATTTGTTCCCCCATTATTTATTTATTTTTAATGCATATGTTTTACTCATCTGTCCATAAGGTGGATAAAAGAAACATCAGACACAAGGTTTTCACAATCACAAAGTCATGTTGTGAAAGCTATATCATTATACAATCATCTTCAAAGAACACGGCTACAGGAACACAGCTCCACATTTTCAGGCAGTTCCCTCCAGCCTCTCTGTTGCGCCTTAACTAAAAAGGTAATATCTATATAATGCATAAGAATAACCTCTAGGATAAGCTCTCAACTCTGTTTGGAATCTCTCAGCCATTGACACTTTATTTTGTCTGATTTCTCTCTTCCCCTTTTGGTTGAGAAGGTTTTCTCAATTCCTTGGTGCTGAGTCTCAGCTCATTCTAGGATTTCTGTTTGTGTCCCGGCCATGCTTTTTCTTAATAAAATAAAATATAAAATAAAAATCTAACCATTTCATATTATTTTGATTAGTCTGCTTTATATTAAGTTTGATTATCAGGTTGTCTTAATCCTACAACTCTGTTTCTCTTTTTAAAGATAAGTTGAATAATTTCAAATCCTTGAAATTCCCTATGAATTGTTGGGTAAGTGTGCTGGTCTGCATCTGTGGTGGACCCTAGAAAAGCCATGCCCTTCGGTCTTCATTCAATATTGCTGGGTGGGAGCATTTTGATTGTTTCCATGAAGATGTGACCCGCCCAATTGGGGATGGTAACTTTTGATTAGATGATTTCCATGGAGGTGTGTCTCCGCCCACTGAAGGTGAAGTTGCTTGCTTGGAATCCTTTAAGAGAGGAAACATTTTTAAGAGAGTCTGTCCGGCGCTGTTCCGTCTGGCTTCCGATTATCCCCGCCGCCGAGGGAGGGAAGGAAAAAGAAACAGACACGGACACAATACTCACGGCCGATTCGAGTGCTAATCTTTACTGGGGTTAAGCTTTCATCACACGAATACAGTTTCCACACAGGGAAAAACCCCGTGGGGGACAACCTCCCTGCGGCCGTCAGGCACGGCTCTCTGCGGGTTGTCTCCTCTCCCCGTCCGGGTAACGCCTTTATATACAAAATCCAAACCCAATGGGCTAACGCCACGTATACAAGGGTGATTGGTAGACAGGGTTGGCGGGCGCGTACGTCATACGCGGAGGCAGGATGCGGGCGCCATCTTGGCTCACTCGATGGGCGGGGGGAACTCTAGGGCAGGCTGCGGCGTGTCCACTAGGCCAAACCCGGAAAGCGGCTCTCTACATCTCCCCCTTTTTGTTTTTATAAGAGGCATGGTCCGTAGACCGTATTCTTGTACCCAGTGTCTCTATTGATGATGGTGCTCCCGTGGGCCTGAGTGGCTCACAACATAGTTTGGTGCTTTGGGGAGTCTGGACTAGGCTCGCGTCATCACACGACGGAGCCTCTGGCACCGACCAGAATGCTCACCTCATATAGAGACCGGAGAGTCCGTGAACTGGATACCACGTGACTCCTCCCTGCAGTGCTCTGCCTTGCAACTGGGTCAAGCGGGGATCCTGAGAGCGACAGCCAGGGCAACGAAAGCGCTGCGGAGGCCTCGGTGCAATGGCTAGAGCCAAGTCCAGTCTGGCCAGGACTGTGACCGCGGCTCCACCGTCGAGGCGGCTAGGCGCGCAAAATTAACAGCCTCTGGCGTCTGCTATATACGGGTAGTGGCCAGGGAGTCCGCAACAAACCTTGCCGACAAGAGCTTTGCCCCAGGTGATTCAGATGAGCCATCCATCTGGGAGGGATGCACACAGGTATTCGAATGGGATGACATAGCTAACATAAATCTGGACCTTGGAGGTGAAGGGGTTAGTAAAGGCGTGACGACATTGGACGAGGTCAGCTCACTGAGCTCCCTCTGAGTAGTTCAGCAAGGGCTTGATGGAGTAGGCGTGAGGGTCGGTGGACCAAACCCACCAGTCATCACCTAGGCGGCGCGGGCGAGGCGAGGACATGCACCGGTGCCACTGAAACTCCTGCATCGTGGTTACCTGAAAAAGGTCATGCTCACATGGGGGGAAGAGGGGGTCGGGAGCGTCCCAGTCTTCAGCACACGAACACACGACGGGTCGGAACCCTGTAAGATTGAGGCATCGCTTCGTCTCGTTTTTTTCCAGTAAGCCCCTTCACGGTGATCAGGCGCGAAGGCCGGCCGGAGTCCGTGCACGGTGCTGGAAAAGGTTCCCCGTACGGGCCACCACTTGTCCGGCGCTGTTCCGTCTGGCTTCCGATTATCCCCGCCGCCGAGGGAGGGAAGGAAAAAGAAACAGACACGGACACAATACTCACGGCCGATTCGAGTGCTAATCTTTACTGGGGTTAAGCTTTCATCACACGAATACAGTTTCCACACAGGGAAAAACCCCGTGGGGGACAACCTCCCTGCGGCCGTCAGGCACGGCTCTCTGCGGGTTGTCTCCTCTCCCCGTCCGGGTAACGCCTTTATATACAAAATCCAAACCCAATGGGCTAACGCCACGTATACAAGGGTGATTGGTAGACAGGGTTGGCGGGCGCGTACGTCATACGCGGAGGCAGGATGCGGGCGCCATCTTGGCTCACTCGATGGGCGGGGGGAACTCTAGGGCAGGCTGCGGCGTGTCCACTAGGCCAAACCCGGAAAGCGGCTCTCTACAAGAGTCCCTTTTTGGTAGAGCCACATGAAAGCCAGCAGACGCTGCCATGTTCGGCATGTGCCCTTCCAGCTGAGAAACATACCAAGGTATCTTTCCCTGGATGCCTTTGATTGGACATTTCTATAGACTTGTTATAATTGGGGCATTTTCTCGGCCTTAGAATTGTAAACTAGCAACTTATTAAATTTCCCTTTTTAAAAGCCATTCCGTTTCTGGTATGTTGCATTCTGGCTACTAGCAAACTAGAAAAGTAGGTTTTCACATTCCTGCAAAAGGAATGTTGGCATTTTAATAGGTATTGCATTGAATTTATGTTTTGCCTTGGTAGTATTGCCATCAAAACAATATTATGTCTTTCAGTTGGCAAATACAGGATGTCTTTACATTTATTTAAGTCTTTAATTTCTTTTAGCAGTGTTTTACAGTTTTCATTTTATATGTCTCGTGCCTCCTTGGTTAAATTTATTTCTAAATTTAACAAAAAATTTCTTTTTTGATGCTGTCATATGTCGAATCGTATTCTTAATTTCCTCCTTGGTTAAATTTATTTCCAAATTTGACAAAAATCTTCTTTTTTGATACTGTCATACATGGAATTGTTATCTTAATTTCCTTATTGGATTTGTCATTGCTAGTATATAGAATACAACTGATTTCTTTGTGTTGATTTTGTATCTTGCAGCTTTTGATTTACTTTATTAGTTTTTTTTTTTTTTAACTTTTTCACTGATCAGTATACCATACAAAGAAAACAGAGATTAACAAAGCAATAGTTTTCAAAGCACACCTCACAGGAAGTTACAAGACAGATCCCAGAGTTTGTCGTTATTTGTTCTTAATTGTGTGTGTGTGTGTGTGTGTGTGTACATATGTGTGTGTATTTGGTTAGGGGGTTCTAGCTATAAGATGGTGTCATCTGTGGATAGAGATAGTTTTACTTCTTCCATTCCATTTTGGATGCCATTTATTTCTATTCCTTACCTAATTGCTGTGGCTAGAATTTCCATTGCTATACCACTTTTTCATCTTCCATTACCCCACTCGTATCTTCATTTATTAGCTACCCTATTAAATTGGTTCATTTTATAAAACATTTTAGTGTGTACTAGTGCTAAGTGCTGTAGTCTCAACTTACAAACTTTTTGTTCCTTTCTTTCTTCATTGTAATGAGGTCAAAACTCTAGTTCTGATTAAACCCAGTTCTTTTCTAATTCTGTGTTTCCTTGAATCTGAGCAGCTGAGTGTGGCTAAAGATTACAAATAACAGTGCTGGCTGGTTTCTCTTTAAATATGGCAACAGATTTCAGTTGTGTCTTCAACATTGCGTAGTCAGTTTGTTCTTTCACTTTCTTTAATGATAAGACTATTTCCTCCTTCCTTATTCTTGGCTGTTATTATGTTTATATGGCTAACTCTTCTTTATGTGCTGTGGCTTCCCTACCATCTTGCCAGTTTAAGAATTTTGGTTCTGGAATTATCCTTTTTCTACCCTACATTATGTTTTCTTTTTTTTTCCTCCTGAAACTTTCTGGTTAAATTTTTTTTTTCTTTCAATAATTGTGTGTTTACCCAACAGGCATGCACAAAATACAGGTTTTCCATAGTCACCCCACCACCAATGCATTGCATTGATGTGTAACATTTGTTACAATTGATATCACATTTTTTTCTTGCCCGTTGACTTTTTTATTTTTATTTTTAAAAATTTATTTATTAATTTAAAAAATTAACAAACCAAATAAAACATTAACATATGTAATCAGTAATTCACAATATCATCACTTAGTTGCATATCATCATTTCTTAGAACATTTGCATTAATTCAGAAAAAGAAATAAAGACAATAGAAAAAGAAATAAAACGAAAACAGAAAAGAAAAAAATGATTATACCTACCATACCCTTTACCCCTCATGATATCACATTTTAATAATTGTACCATTAACTAAACTGTATGGTTTAGCTCAGGGTTCACTGTTTGTGTAGTCTATTTACATGGATTTTTTTTAACTTTACTTTGTTACTATATATACAAACGTTTCCTGTTTAAGTCATATTCAGAGACATATTTCAGTGCTGTTAATTGCTATGCTGCCATTGCCACCATCCATTACCAAAACATTTCCATCATTCCAAATAAGGACACTGTACATTTTAAACCTTAACTTCCCATTCATTATCTCTCCCAGCCATCCCTGGTAACCTATATTCTACCTCCTGATTCTGAGTTTGCTTATTCTGATTGTTTCAAATCAGTGAGATCATAGAGTATTTGTCCTTTTGTTTCTGACGTATTTCACTCAATATAGTATCTTCAGGGTTCATCTGTGTTGCAGGTATCAAGGCTTCATTCCCTTTTTTTTTTAAAACATATTTATTGTGACATATATATACAAAAAGTGGTAAATTTCATAATACATTGTAACAAGTAGTTATTGAACAAATTTCACTATATGGTCTTGGTTACAGTTTCACAATTTCAGATATTTCCTTCTAGGTGCTCTAAAATACTGGAGACTAAAAAGAAAATCAATATGATGATTTAGTAGTCATACTTATTTGTTAAATCTAATCTTTGCTGTGAAAACTCCTTGTTCTCCTTTGATCCTTCTCCTGTTTTTTTTTGTGGCTTATTCTTTGGGTGTAAAGTTCAAGAAGCTACCTCTATTACTAGATCTTAAAGATCTTTCCCTGTATTTTCTTCTAGGTGTTTTATGGTACTGGCTTTTATATTTAGGTGTTTGATCCACTTTGAATTAATTTTTGTGTGGGGTGTGTGGTAGGGGTCCTCTTGCATTCCTCTGGCTAAGGATATCCAGTTTTCCCAGGCCCATTTCTTCAAAAGACTATTCTGTCCTGATTCAGTGGATTTGGGGGCCTTGTTGAAGATCAGTTGACCGTAGATCTGGTTGTCTATTTTCAAACTCTCAGTTAGATTCCCTTGATCAATATGTCTGTCCTTGTGCCAAATACCATGCTTATTTGACCACTGTGGCTTTATAAAAAGCTTCAAAATCAGAAAGTGTTAGCCTCCTTCTTCAATTTTCTTTTTTAGGATATTTTTGGCTATTTGAGGCCCCTTTTCTTTCCAAATAAATATGATGACTTGATTTTCCAAGTCTTCAAAGTAGGTGATTGGAATTTTGAATGGTATTGCTTTGAATCTGTAACTCAAATTTCTGTTGAATTGATATTGTAACAACATTTAACCTTCCTATCTATAATCACAGAATGTTTTTCTACCTGTTTCAGTCTTCCGTGACTTCTTTTTAGCAATGTTTTGTAGTTTTCTGCGTACAGGTTCTACACATCACTTGGTTAAGTGTTTTCCTAGATACCAGGTTCTTTTAGTAGCTATTGGGAATGGAATGCTTTTCTTAATTGTCCTCTAAATTAGGTCATTACTTGTGTATAGAAACATTAGTGATTTTTTTTAAATTTCTTTCTTGTATTCCTCCATTTCACTGAATTTGTTTATAAGCTCAGATAGCTTTGTCATAGATTTCTCAGGATTTTCCTAGTGTCATGACCTCTGCAAATAATGGAAGTTTTACTTCTCCCTTTTTTTGGATGCCTTTTATTTATTTGCGTTGCCTGATTGCTCTAGTTCAAACTTCTAGCACATTGCTGAATAATAGTGGTGACAGTGGCAATCCTTGTATCAGCCATTCCCCAATATCAGGGGAAAGGCTTTCAGTCTGTCACCATTGTGTGTGATGCTACGTGTGGTTTTTCATATATGCTGTTTATCATATTGAGGAAGTTTCTTCAATTGCTACCTTTTTAAGTATTTTTTATCAGAAAAGAAAGCTGAATTTTTAAAATTTATTTATTTTAAAATTAACAAATGAACTAAAACATTAACATACATAATCAGTAATTCACAGTATCATCACTTAGTTGCATATTCATCATTTCTTAGAACATTTGCATCAATTCAGAAAAAGAAATAAAAAGACAACAGAAAAAGAAATGATTATACATACCATCCCCCTTACCCCTCGCTTTCATTTATCACTAGCATTTCAAACTAAATTTATTTTAACATTAGTTCCCCCTATTATTTATTTTTATTCCATATGTTCTACTCGTCTGTTGACATGGTAGATAAAAGGAGCATCAGACACAAGGTTTTCACAGTCACACAGTCAGTCACATTGTGAAAGCTGTATCATTATTCAGTCATTATCAAGAAACATGGCTACTGGAACACAGCTCTGCATTTTCAGGCAGTTCCCTCCAGCCTCTCCACTACATCTTGAATAACAAGGTGGTATCCACTAAATGCCTAAGAATAACCTCCAGGATAACCTCTCGACTCTGTTTGAAATCTCTCAGCCATTGACAGTTTGTCTCATTTCACTCTTCCCCCTTTTGGTCAAGAAGGTTTTCTTAATCCCTTGATGCTGAGTCTCAGCTCATTCTAGGGTTTTTCTCAGTCCCTTGATGCCAAGTCTCAGCTCATTCCAGGATTTCTGTCCCACGTTGCCAGGAAGGTCCACACCCCTGGGAGTCATGTCCCACGTAGACGGGGGAGGGTGGTGCGATTGTTTGTTGTGTTGGCTGGAGAGAGAGGCTACATCTGAGCAACAAAAGAGGCTCTCTTGGGGGTGACTCTTAGGCCTAAATTTTACTTGACCTATCCTTTGTGGGGTTAAGTTTCATATGAACAAACCCCAAGACTGGGGGCTCAGCTTATAGCTTTGGTTGTCCACACTGCTTTTGAGCATATCAAGAATTCAACTTGGAAGTTGAATTTCTCCCCGTTCTTACCATTCCCTGAAGGGGACTTTGCAAATACTTTTCCACTCCCTGATCAGATCACTCTGGGATTCATTGGGACATCACTCTGGACAAACCAGCAAAATCTCATGTCCTACCCAAGATTCGATGTACTTATGTTGTTCAGCCAACTATCTACATAAGTTATATTAGGAGATGCACTAGTCAAAATATAAATTTTGTACCAAATAAACATTTTTTGCTTTAGTCTCACACATAAGTTGAAATTTTAAAATTCTAATTACCGTCTATTTTCAGCACCCTGTTGTAATGACATTCCTTTGTTCTTCCTCATGCAAAAAAATTTTTTAAATTTGTACATTTAGTCGCTATCATTATATACTCTAGGCATTCCTAGATTATACCATCTCAGTCTTTATTGTCAGTCTTTCTTTGTGATTTCATTTATGTCCCCAGCCCTCTTTCCTCTATCATTCTCACATTCAGCTTCATTCTGTGTTTTAACATAATTGCATTACAGTTAGGTAGTATTGTGCTGTCCGTTTCTGAGTTTTTATATTCAGTCCTGTTGCATGATCTGTATCCCTTCAGCTCCAATTACCCAATGTCTTACCCTATTTCTATCTCCTGATGGTCTCTGTTACCAATGAAATATTCCAAGTTTATTCACTAATGTCAGTTCATATCAGTGAGTCTGTACAGTATTTGTCCTTTTGTTTTTTGCTTATCTCACTCAGAATAATGTCCTTAAGGTCCATCCATGTTGTTACATACTTCATAAGTTTATTCTGTCTTACAGCTGCATAATATTCCATCATATGTATATGTCACAGTTTGTTTACCCACCCATCTCTGTTGATTTTGGCTGTTTCCTTCTCTTGGTAATTGTAAATAATGCTGCTATAAACGTTGGTGTGCCAATGTCTGTTTGTGTCCTTGCCCTCATGTCCTTTGAGCACAGACAGCACATAGATGGGTCCTGTTTTTTAATCCTTTCTGCCAGTGTATGTCTTTTGATTGGGGAGTTTAATGCATTAACATGGTGTTACTACTGCATGGGTAGTACTTTCTTCTACTATTTTGCCTTCTGGATTTTATATATCATATCTAATTTTCCTTCTTTTTACCTTTACTCATAGTCTTCCTTTCTACACTCTTCTCCACACCTCTCTCTTCTGTCTTTTCGTATCCGTCTCTAGTGCTCCCTTTAGTATTTCTTGCAGAGCTGGTCTCTTGGTCACAAATTCTCTCAGTGATTTTTTTTGTCTGAAAATGTTTTAATTTCTCCCTCATTTTTTAAGGACAATTTTGTTGCGTATAGAATTCTTGGTTGGCAGTTTTTCTCTTTTAGTAATTTAAATATATTATCCCACTGTCTTCTTGACTCCATAGTTTTTGCCGAGAGTTTTATGCATAGTCTTATTGGGCTTCCATTGTATGTAATGGATTGCTTTTCTCTTGCTGCTTTCAAGATTCTCTCTTTCTCTTTGACCTCTGACGTTCTGATTAGTAAATATCTTGGAGTATGTCTGTTTAGATCTGTGCTTTTTGGGGTATGCTGCACTTCTTGGATCTGTAATTTTAAGTCTTTCATAAGAGTTGGGAAATTTTCAGTGATAATTTCCTCCATTAGTTTTTCTCCTCCTTTTCCCTTCTCTTCTCCTGGGACACCCACAACATGTATATTCGTGTGCTTCATATTGTCTTTCAATTCCCTGAGTCCCCGCTCATATTTTTCTATTTTTTCCCTGTATTTTCTTTTTCTTGCCTGATTTCAGATGTTCCGTATTCCAGATCAGAAATCCTGTGTTCTGTCTCTTGAAATCTACCATTGTAGGTTTCCATTGTTTTTTTCATCTCTTCTACTGTGTCTTTCATTCCCATAAGTTCTGTGGTTTGTTTTTTCAGACTTTCAATTTCTTCCTTTTGTTCTTTCCTTGCCTTCTTTATATCCTCCCTCAATTCATTGATTTGGTTTTTGATGAGGTTTTCCATGTCTTTTCATATATTCTGAATTGTTTGAGCTCCTGTAAGTCATTTGAATTGCTGGTTTGTTCCTTTGACTGGGCCATATCTCCAATTTTCCTAGTGTAATTTGTTATTTTTTGCTGGCGCCTAGGCACTTAATGACCTTAATTAGTTTATTCTGGACATTGCTTTCACTTTTATCTAGGGTTTTCTTGCTGGATGAATTTGTTGTCTGTTCTTTGATATTCAGTTCAGCTTTATTGGAATTCTAGCTTAAGTTTTGTTTAACAGAGGAGAATTTTACAGTTCTTGTTTTCTTGTTTCTTGCCCTGCTTGTATGGTGCCTTTCCCCCACACTCACACTTAGGAGGATCTACTTAGGTATTATAGACCTCAGCCAGATTTTCCCAGACCAAACTGGCCTCCTATCAAAAGGAAAGAGTCACCTGCGTCGGTTTTCCCTGAGGGTGAGACCCAGCAGGTTAAAAGGCTTTCCTGTGAAGTCTCTGGACTCTGTTTTTCTTATCCTGCCCAGTATGTGGCGCTTGTCTGTTTGCAGGTCCCACCAACATAAGATGATGTGGTACCTTTAACTTTGGCAGACTCTCTCTGCTGGGAGCATGTTGGAGACAGAGGAGAGCTTGTAGGCTGGTAATGGCTTCAAATTACCAAGCCCTGATGTCTGAATTCCTTGAGGGAGGGATTCCACCTGAGTTGAACTTCACCCCTCCCGTGGGGAAGGTATGGGCTCCGACAAGCCCTCAAACGAGCTTGTTTCTGCCTATGCCTGGGGCATTTGCAGCCTGAGAAGCCCTCCCGCTGTATCCAAAGACAGTCAAGCCTTTGTAGAAACACAGCCACAGAAACCTGTTTCCTTTTTCCTTTTTTCTTTTTCCGTCAGCCCTGCCCCCTTGGGTCGGGGCAAAAATGAGCGACCTCCACTTCAGGTTCACCTGAGTTTGGGCCTATTTTTAGTAGTCAGAATGTGTTAATTAATTCCACAATTGGCATTTGGTTGGACTCAGCCCCTGCTGCTGGTAAAGTCTCTCCTTTCTCCTCTGGGAAGCAGCCTGTGAGGGAGGGGCGTCAGCCGCGGCAGCTTGGAGAACTCATGGTTCTGGCGGGGGGCTCGCAGCCGGTTCAGCTGGTCTGAACTGGTGTATGCTGTGTGTCCGGTTACTGATGTGGCCCCAGGAGCTGTTCTGTACTGTTTCTGGTTATTTAGTTGTTGTTCTGGAGGACAAACTAAAATGTGCATATTGTTAAACTGCCATCTTCCGGTGCTTGTGCTTTGGGTGTAAGATCTAGGAAACTGCATCCTATTAGAAGCTTTATATGGTATTTCCCTACATTTTCTTCTTAAAGTTTTATGGTCTTTGCTCTAATGTTTAGGTCTTTGATCCATTTTAGTTAATTTTTGTATAGGGTGTAAGATATGGATCCAGTTTCAGTCTTTTGCATATGGATATTCAATTCTCCAAGTACCATTTGTTTGAAGAGACTGCTCTGTCCCAGGTGGATTGTCTTGACCGCCTTATCAATGATCACTTGTCCATGGATGGAAGGGTCTATTTCTGAACATTTTTTGATTCCATTGGTCAGTACATCTATCTTTATGCCAATACCATGCTGTTTTGACCACTGTGCCTTCATAATATGCTTTAAAGTCAGGTGATGTAAGACCTCCCACTTCATTTTTCTTTCTCAAGACATTTTTAGTTATTTGGGGCACCCTTCCCTTCCAGATAAATTTAGTTGTTGGTTTTTCTATTTCTGCAAAGTTGGTTTTTGGGATTTTAACTGGTATTGCATTGAATCCAGAAATCATTTTGGGTAGAATTGACATCTTAACTATATTTAGTCTTTCAATCCATGAATGTAGTATATCCTTCCATTTATTTAGGTCTTCCATGATTTCTTTTAGCAATTTCTTATAGATTTCTATGCATAGGTCTTTTGTATCCTTAGTTAAATCTATTCCTAAATGTTTGATTCTTTTGGTTGCTATTGTAAATGGAACTTTGTTTCTTGATTTCCTCCTCTGATTGCTCATTACTAGTATATAGAAACACTACCCGTTTTGGGGTGTTGATCTTGTATCCTGCCACTTTGCTGTACTTAGTAATTAGCTCTAGTAGCTTTGCTGTACATGTTTCAGAATTTTTGACATATGCCATCTGCACACAGTGAGAGGTTTACTTCTTCATTTCCAATTTGGATACCTTTTATTTATTTTTCTTATCTAATTTCTCTGGCTAGAATTTCCAGGATAATTTTGAATAACAGTGGGCATCCTTTTCTTGTTCCTGATGTAAGAGTGGAAGCTTTGAGTCTTTCTCCATTGAGGATGATATTACCTGTGATTTTTTAATATATTTCCTTTATCGTGTTGAGGAAGTTCCCTTTTATTCCTATCCTTTGAACTGTTTCCATCAAGAAAGGTTGTTGAATTTTGTCACATGCCTTTTCTGCATCAATTGGAATGATCTTGTGGTTTTTTGCTTTGGTTTGTTGATATGTTGTATTACCTTAATTGCTTTTCTTATGTTGAACCATCCTTGCATACCTGGAATAAATCCCACCTGGTTTTGGTGTATAATTCTTTTAATATGCTGCTGGATTTGATTTGCAAGTATATATATATTTTTTTTTGTAAATTTAAATTTATTTCAAAATTAAAAATTTATTAAAAAACAATTTCTGAATGCATTGAAAATGTAAAACACTTATTTGCCACATAAATTCAATTGGTCAAATTAATTAAGTCCATGTGGTATTACAAACTCAATACATTATAAACTGTTCCCATGGCTCTCTTACATGGAAAGGAGAAAACTAATTGTTAAATTAAGAATACAATGTTTGTGTATTATTAAAATATACTCCCTCCTCCCCACACACAAAAAAATGATCATTTGCTTAATGAAGGTGTCTGCATTCCTAATTTTGAAAGAACTAATATAGGATAGTTCCTGGTAAGAAATGTGACATTTTAAAATTGTGATCATGGATAAAAAGATTGATTTCCGAAGTCTGAAAAATTTTTTAAAAATCTTTACTATATATAATTTGCAAGTATTTTGTTGAGGATTTTTATATTTGTATTCATTAGAGAGATTGTTCTGTAATTTTCTTTTCTTGAAGTATCTTTGTCTGACTTTGGTGTTAGGGTGATGCTGGCTTCAAAGAAATGAATTAGGTAGCCTTCCCTCCTCTTCCTTGTTTTTGAAGAGTTTGAGTAAGATTTGTTCTAATTACTTCTTGAATGCTTGGTAGAATTTACGTGTGAAGCCATCTGGTCCTGGACTTTTCTTTTTGGTAGCTTTTTGATGACTTATTCTATCTCTTTACTTGTGATTGGTTTGTTGAGGTCGTCTATTTCTTCTCCACTGAATTTTGGTTATTCATGCCTTCCTAGGAAGTTGTCCATTTCATCTATATTGTCTAGTTTATTAGCATATAGTTACTCATAGTATCTTCTCGTTACCTGCTTTATTTCTGCAGGGTCAGTGGTTATGTTTCCTCTTCCATCAGATTTTATTTATTTGCATCCTCTCTTTTTCTTGTTGTTAATCTAGCTAAGGGCCCAATGATTTTATTGATTTTTCTCAAAGAACAAACTTAAGGTTTGTTGATTTTCTTGGTTGTTTTTATGTTCTTTATTTATTTCTGCTCTAATCTTCATTATTTCTTTCCTTTTGTTTGCTTTGGAGTTAGTTTGCTGTTCTTTCTCTAATTCTTCTAGGTGAGCACTTAATTTCTCGATTTTTACTCTTCTTTCTTTTTTAATATAGGCATTTAAGGTAAATTTCTATTATCAATGCCCTTGCTGCATCCCATAGATTTTGATATGTTGTGTTTTCATTTTCATTTGCCTCTAGATATTTACTGATTTCTCTTCTAATTTCTTCCCACTGCTTGTTTGAGTGCATTGTTTACCCTCCATATATTTGTGAATTTTCTGGCCTTGTACCTTTTACTGATTTCCAACTTCATTCCATTATGATCTGAGAAAGTGTTTTATATTATTTCAGTCTCTTTAAATTTATTGAAACTTGCTTTTTGACCCAGCATGTGCTCTGTCCTTGAGAATGATCCACGAGCACCTGACAAAAGTGTGTATCCTGCTTTTGTGGGGTACAGTGTTCTGTAAATGTCAATTAAGTCTAGTTCATTCATTTTATTATTCATATTCTCTGGATCTTTCTTGATCCTCTGTCTAGATGTTCTGTCTATTGATGAAAGCACGTAATTGAAGTCTCCAACTATTATGGTAGCGCTGTCTATATTTCTCCCCTTCAGTGTTTGTGTTATGTACTTTGGAGCACTCTGGCTCGGTGCATAAATATTTATGATTGTTATGTCTTCCTTTTGAATTTTCCTTTTCTTAATACATGGTGCCTTTTGTTTCCTTTTCTTGTTTTACATTTGAAGGATATTTTTTTGCATATTAGTATAGGTGCTCCTGCTCTTTTTTGTTGTTTTCATGAAATATCTTTTCACAGCCTTTCACTTTCAACCTGTTTTTGCTCTTGGGTCTAAAATGAGTGTTCTGTAGACAGCAGATAGATGGATCCTGTTTTTTAATCCTTTGAACTAGTCTGTGTCTTTTGTTTGAGGAGTTTATTCCATTAACATGTAGTGTTATTACTGTAAAGGCAATAGTTTCTTCTACCATTTTGTCTTTGGATTTTATGTCATATCTAATTTTTTTTTCTTTTTACCTTTACTGATAGTATTCATTTCTACACTCTTCTCCAGACCTCTCTCTCTCCTGCCTTTTCCTATCTGCCTGTAGTGCTCCTTTTAGTATTTGTTGCCGAGCCAGTCTCTTGATCACAAATCATTTCCGTGTTTGTTTGTCTGAAAATGTTTTAAGCTCCTGCCCATTTATTTGTTTGTATATGCTGGGAATCAAACCTGGGTCTTCTGCATGCAAGGCAAACATTCTACCACTGAACCACCATGCGCCCACTAGTCCATTTTTGAAGGACTTTTTTTTTTTTTTTTTGGCATGGACCATCACTGGGAATTGAACCTGGGTCTCCAGCATGGCAGGCGAGAATTCTGCCACTGAGCCACCCTCACACCCCCCTTGATGGACAGTTTTGCAGGATTTAGAATTCTATGTTGGCAATTTTTCTTTTTTAGAATCTTAAATATATTGTACCACTGCTTTGTCGCCTACATGATTTCTGCTACGATATCTACACATAGTCTTATTGGGCTTCCCTTGTATGTGATGGATTGCTTTTCTTTTGCTGCCTTCAAAATTCTCTCTTTATCTTTGACATCTGACAATTTGACTAGTGTCTTAGAGAATGTCTCTTTGGATCTATTCTGTTTGTGATACACTGCAGTTCTTGGATGTGTAATTTTATGTATTTTATAAGAAATGGGAAATTTTCAGTGATTATTTCCTACCTTAGTCTTTCTCTTCTTTTTCCCTTCTCTTCTTCTGGGACATCCACAACATGTATATTTGTGTACTTCATGTTGTCATTCAGTTCCCTTAGATCCTGCTTATATATTTTTTTCCTTTACAATATATATATATTTTAATTTTTTATTAATTAAAAAAAATTACAAGAAACAAACATTCCTAGCACATACACTCAGCAATTCACAATATCATCACATAGTTGCATATTCATCATCATGATCATTTCTCAGAACATTAACATCAATTCAGAAAAAGAAATAAAAAGACAACAGAAAAATATAACAAACAGGAAAAAAAAATTTTTACAGGCCATACCCCTTACTGATCCCTTTCATTGATCACTAGCATTTCAAACTAAATCTGTTTTAACATTTGTTCCACCTATTATTTATTTTTATTCCGTATGTTCTACTCATCTGTTGACACGGTAGATAAAAGGAGCATCAGACACAAGGTTTTCACAATCACACAGTCACATTGTGAAAGCTATATCATTATACAATCATCATCAGGAAACATGGCTACTGGAACACAGCTCTGTATTTTCAGGCAGTTCCCTCCAGCCTCTCCATTACATCTTGGATAACAAGGTGATATCTACTTAATGCATAAGAATAACCTCCAGGATAACCTCTCGACTCTGTTTGGAATCTCTCAGCCATTGACACTTTGTCTCATTTCACTCTTTCCCCTTTTGGTCGAGAAGGTTTTCTCAATCCCTTGATGCTGGGTCTCAGCTCATTCTGGGATTTCTGTCCCACGTTGCCAGGAAGGTCCACACCCCTGGGAGTCATGTCCCACATAGACAGGGGGAGGGTGGTGAGTCTGCTTGCTGTGTTGGCTGGAGAGAGAGGCCACATCTGAGCAAGAAAAGAGGTTCTCCTGGGGGTGACTCTTAGGCTTAATTTTAAGTAGGCTTGACCTATCCTTTGTGGGGTTAAGTTTCATATGAACAAACCCCAAGACTGAGGGCTCAGCCTATAGCTTTGGTTGTCCACACTGCTTGTGAGAATATCAAGACTTCAACTTGGGGAAGTTGAGTTTTCCCCCGTTCTCACCATTCCCCGAAGGGGACTTTGCAAATACTTTTCCATTCAGTGATGAAATCACTCTGGGATTCATCAGGGCATCACCTGGACAAACCAACAAAATCTCATGTCCTGTACAAAGTTCCATGTACTTAAGGTGTTCAATCAACTATCTACGTAAGTTATATTAGGAGATGCACTGGTCAAAGTATAGATTTGTACCAAATAAACATTTTTTGCTTTAGTCTTACACATTAATTGAAATTTTAAAATATTAAGTACCATCCATTTTCAGCACACTGCAGTAAAGACATTCTTTTGTTCTTCCTCATGCAAACACATTTTTAAAATTTGTACATTTAGTCACTATCATTATACACTCTAGGCATTCCTAGATTACACCATCTCAATCTTTATCATCTGTCTTTCTTTGTGATTTCATTTATGCCCCAGCCCTCCTCCCTCTATCACTCTCATATGCAGCTTCACTCAGTGTTTTAACATAATTATATTACAGTTGGGTAATATTGTACTGTCCATTTCTGAGTTTTTATATTCAGTCCTGTTGCACAATCTGTATCCCTTCAGCTCCAATACCCACTATCTTCCCCTATTTCTATCTCCTGATGGTCTCTGTTACCAAGGAAATATTCCAAGTTTATTCACTAATGTCAGTTCATATCAGTGAGACCATACAGTATTTGTCCTTTTGTTTCTGGCTAATCACACTCAGCATAATGTCCTTAAGGTCCATCCATGTTGTTACATACTTCGTAACTTTATTCTATCTTAAACAGCTGCATACTATTCCATCTTATGTAAATGTCACAGTTTGTTTAGCCAACTGTCTGTTGATGGACATTTTGGCTGTTTCCATCTCTTGGTAATTGTTAATAATGCTGCTATAAACATTGGTATGTAAATGTCCATTTGTGTCCTTGGCCTCGTGTCCTTTGAGTAGAGACAGCATATAGATGGGCCCTGTTTTTTATTCCGTTCTGCCAGACTATGTCTTTTGATTGGAGAGTTTAATCCATTAACATTCAATGTTATTACTGCATGGGTAGTACTTTCTTCTACTATTTTGCCTTCTGGATATTGTATACATATCTAATTTGCCTTCTTTTACCTTTACTCATAGTCTTCCTTTCTACACTCTTCTCCACACCTCTCTCTTCTGTCTTCGTATCTGTCTCTAGTGTTCCCTTTAGTATTTCTTGCAGAGCTGGTTTCTTGGTCACAAATTCTGTCAGTGATTTTTTGTCTGAAAATGTTTTAATTTCTCCCTCATTTTTGAAGGGCAATTTTGCTGGATATAGAATTCTTGGTTGGCAGTTTTTCTCTTTTAGTAATTTAAATATATTATCCCACTGTCTTCTCTCCTCCATGGTTTCTGTTGAGAGATCTGCGCATAGTCTTATTGGGCTTCCCTTTTATGTGATGGATTGCTTTTCTCTTGCTGCTTTCAAGATCCTCTCTTTCTCTTTGACCTCTGATGTTCTGATTATTAAATGTCTTGGAGTATGTCTATTTGGTTCTATTCTCTTTGGGGTGCGCTGCACTTCTTGGATCTGTAATTTTAAGTCTTTCATAAGAGTTGGGAAATTTTCAGTGATAATTTCCTCCATTAGTTTTTCTCCTCCTTTTCCCTTCTCTTCTCCTTCTGGGACACCCACAACACGTATATTCGTGCGCTTCATATTGTCTTTCAATTCCCTGAGACCCTGCTCATATTTTTCCATTTTTTTCCCTGTATTTTCTTTTTCTTGCCTGATTTCAGATGTTCCATCCTCCAGTTTTGAAATCCTGTGTTCTGTCTCTTGAAATCTACCATTGTAGGTTTCCATTGTTTTTTTCATCTCTTCTACTGTGTCTTTCATTCCCATAAGTTCTGTGATTTGTTTTTTCAGGCTTTCAGTTTCTTCTTTTTGTTCTTTCCTTGCCTTCTTTATATCCTCCCTCAATTCATTGATTTGATTTTTGATGAGGTTTTCCATGTCTGTTCTTACATTCTGAATTAATTGTTTCAGCTCCTGTATGTCATTTGAATTGTTGGTTTGTTCCTTTGACTGGGCCATATCTTCAATTTTCCCAGTGTGATTTGTTATTTTTTGCTGGCGTCTAAGCATTTAATTACCTTAATTTGTTTATTCTAGAGATTGCTTTCACTTCTTTTATCTAGGGTTTTCTTGCTGGATGGATTTGTTGTCTGTCTGTTCTTTGACATTCCCTTCAGCTTTATCTGGACCTTTAGCTTAATTTTTGTTTAACAGAGGAGAATTTTACAGTTCTTGTTTTCTTGTTTCTTGCCCTGCTTGTGCAGTGCCTTCCCCCAACACACACTGAGGAGGGTCTACTTAGATATTATATACCCCAGCAGATTTTCCCAGACCAAACTGGCCTCCTATCAGGAGGAAAGAGTCACCTGCGTCGGTTTTCCCTGAGGGTGAGACCCAGCAGGTTGAAAGACTTTCCTGTGAAGTCTCTGGACTCTGTTTTTCTTATCCTGCCCTGTGTGTGGCGCTTGTCTGACTGCAGGTCCCACCAGTATAAGATGATGCGGTACCTTTAACTTTGGCAGACTCTCCCTGCTGGGGGTGTGGTGGAGACAGGGGAGAGGTTGTAGGCTGTTTTTAATGGGTTCAAATTACCAAGCCCTGGTGTCTGAATTCCTTGATGGAGGGATTCCACCTGGGTCGGGCTTCACCCCTCCCCTGGGGAAGGTACAAGCTCCAGATAAACCCCCAAAAGAGCTCACTTCTGCCTATGCCTGGGGCATTTGCAGCTTGAAAAGGCCTGCCGCTATATCCAGAGGCAGTCAAGCCTTTGTAGATATACAGCCACAAAAACCTCTGTTTCCTTCTTTTTTTCCCCCCCCTTTTTCTGTCAGTCCTGCCCCCTTGGCGCTGGGGCAAAAATGAGCAACCTCTGCTTTGATCAGGTTCTGCTAAGCTGGGGGCCTATTTTTAGTAGTCAGAATTTGTTAATTAGCTCCACAATTGGCGTTTGATTGTGCCTAGTCCCTGCTCCTGGTAAAGTCCTTTCCTTTCCCCTCTGGAAAGCGGCCTGTGCGGGAGGAGCGCTGGCTACCGCAGCTTTGAGAACTCATGGTTCTGGGCAGTGCTTACAGCCTGTCCAGCTGGTCCAGACTGGGGTACGCTGTTTGTTTATTTACTGTCGTGGCTCCGAAAGCTGTTCTATACTGTTTGTGGTTATTTAGTAGTTGTTCTGGAGGACAAACTAAAATGCGCACGTTGTTGAGCCGCCATCTTGACCCGGAAGTCTACCCTGCTTGTATTTTTCCATTCTTGTCTCTATATTTTCTTTTGTGTTTCGAGTTTCAGTTGTACAGTCCTCTAGTTCACTAATCTTTTCTTCTGCCTCTTCAGATGTATTGTTGTAGGTTTTCATTTCTTTTTTTTCATGTCTGCTATTGTGCCTTTCATTGCAGCAAGTTTTTTGATTATTTGTTCAGACTTTAGATTCATTCTTTTATTTGCCCAATGTCTTCTTTATTATCTTCCCTCAACTCATTAATTTGATTTTTGATGAGATTTTCCTTGTCCGTTCAAACATCCTGAATTAGTTGTTTCAACTCCTGTAGTCTCATTATGGTTTGTTTCTTTGGGCTATATCTTTGATATTCCTATTTTGACTTGTTATTTTTTGCTGGTGGCCAGGCATTTGATTTCCTTAATTAGTTTATTATGGAGGTTGCTTTCACTCCTGTGCCTATGATTTTCTTGCTGCATGGCTTTGTTCTCTATCTGTTCTTTGATATTTCCTTCAGCTTATTCTAGACCTCTAGTATAGGTTCTGTTTAACTGATCAGGATTTTTCAGTTCTTGTTTTTCTGTTTCTTGCCCTGCCTATATGGAGCCTTTGTGTGTGTGTGTGTGTGTGTGTGTGTGTGTGTGTGTGTGTGTGTGTGTGTGTGTGTGTGTGTGTGTGTGTGTGTGTGTGTGTGTGTGTGTGTGTGTGTGTGTGTGTGTGTGTGTGTGTGTGTAGGATCTCCTCAGATATTACAAACCCCAGTCAGATTTTCCCAGACTCTGCTGGCCTCCTTTTAGGAGAAAAGAATCACTAGCATCAGTTTTCCCTGAGGTTGAGACCCAGCAAGCAGGTTGTCAGACTTTCTTATGAAGCCTCTAGACTGTGCTTTTTCTACCATGGCCAGCATGTAGTACTTGTCTGCCTGTGGCTTCCCACCAGTGTAAAGTGATGTGGTGACTTGTTTTAGCAGACTCTCCCTGCCAAGGTATGGTTGAGACAGAGGTGAGGTTTTAGGGTTGGCATTAATTGCTTTGATTTTCCAGGCTCTGGGCCTGAATTCTTTGAAGGAGGGATTCCACTTGTGCTGGGTCCCACTTTTCTCTTGGGAAAGGTACGGCCTTTAGGAAATTAACTCCTTACCTGACTAATTACCTTGTCTCTCAGACAAGGTTAATTCTGCCCCTGACTTCTTCAGCGCTGGAGCCTGAAAAGACTTCCAGTTCTTTCAAATGAGCTGTTAAGGAGTAGAAAAGCAACAACAACAAAAACCTTTTCAGAGAGACCTTGGCTCCTGGGGTTTGTCACTCAACAGCTAAAGTTAGTTTGTGATTTTGTAACTCCAGGCCCTCTGTGCCCCATTTTCTTAATGTCCAGCCCTTTTCCAGTATTTTGTGCTGTCCCACTCAAAAAAAACCTCTGCTTGTTGTTTCTTTTCCATCAGTCCCGCCCCCTTTCTGCCAGGACAGAAACTCCTAGCACCGTTAGTGCTTATTCCAGGTTTATCTGTGCTGATTGCTTCTTGTCAGTTGTCAGAATTTGTTAATTAATTCTACAGTTGGACCTGGTTTAGCTAAACCCTTGTTGCTAGTAAGGTCTTTTCCTTTCTCTTCTGGAAACTAGCCTGCTCTGTCTGTGGTGGAGGGACGCTGGCCTCTGCAGCTTGAGGGACAGTTCTGTGTGGGGTCTCAGCTGGTCCTGTTGGTTCAGACTGCTATATGCTGTGTGTCTGGTCACTGATGTAACCCCAAGTAGTTCTGTACTATTCCTGGCTGTTTACTAGAGGATGAACTGAATTCCATACCTCACTAAGTGACCATCTGGACCCACCTCAGAAATTTCTTAAATTTGTACAATTAACGTGTGGTTAGGTTTCACTGATATATGGTCCCATGTTTTATCATCTTACTTTCTTTTAGTGACACACGCAACTTCACTTTCAACCATTCTTTGATTGAGCATTGTCATTTGCATGTACAGTATTATACTATCATCACATAGTATTGTGGTATCTGTTCCTGAACATTTACATTCAACCTTATTAAACATTCTTTACAGATTATAAGTATGTGCCCATTTTCTATCCTCTATTTCCTGGTTACTCACTCTGGAGCATTTAACTACTAGGCTTGATTCATTATAATTAGTTCATACTAGTGTGACCATATAGTATTTGTACTTTTGTGAATGGCTCATTTCATTCAACATAATGTCCTCAAGGTTCATTCGTATGGTTGCATGCATCAGGATGTCATTCCTTCTTAGAGCTGCATAATATTTTGTTATATGTATATACCAGTTTCTTTTTCCATTCATCTATTAAATGGGCACTTGGGCAGTTTCCACTTGCAGTCATGAATAATACTGCTATAAACGTTGGTGTGCAAATATCTGTTCTCATACCTGCTTTCAATTTTTCCTAGTATTTACCGTGTAATGGTATTGTCAGATCATATGGCAATTCTGTATTTAGCTTTCTGAGGAAATGCCAAACTGCCTTCCAGAGTGACTGTACCATTCTTCCTTCCCAGCAGCAGTGAATAAGTGTTCCTATTTTTCCCATCATCTCTAGCACTTGTAGTTTTGTTTTCCTTTTTCTTTTTTTAAATGGTGGCCATTCTCGTAGGTGTGAAATAATACCTCATTGTGTTTTTGATTTGCATTTCCCTAATACCTAGTGATTTGAGCATCTTTTCATGTGCTTTTTAGCCAGGGGAATTTTTCGTTTCAGTTACTGTAGTCTTCAACACCCTTTTCTCTTTTGTTTCTTTTTAAAATTCCTATCCTTTTTCTAAGACTCTCAGTGTTCCAATTCATTGTTTCCTGATATCCTTTAGTTCTTTCTCTGTGTTTTCTTTCTTCCCCTTGAGTGTTTTTATGATTTTTGTTTTAAAGATCTTGTCTTGTATGTCCACATTCTCGTCATCTTTGGTGGTGTTTTTTTGGATTTTTTTCTTTTTCCTTTGGATGGACCATCATTTCCTGATACTTTGTTTGTTTTGTACTCTTGTTGCACACTGTATATTTCAATATTTTAAAATGTTAACTCTGGAATTTATTCCCTGACATTCTGTTTTCTTGATTTTGTAAGCAGCTGGTGATAAGGTAAAGACTTCCTTGTGTTTCACCCCTCCTATCACTAAGGTGTGCCTAAGGTGAATACAGTACGCAGTCATTTTGGCCTCCCTTTCTGGGCCTCTGTCTTGAACTGGGCCTTTGCTTTTTAGTTGTTTTGGAGTTATCCTGTTTACAGGAGTTTGATTGTCTCTGCAGTTTACCATAGACCGACCTCCCTCTCCCAGGTGTTTGAAGCTGGCAAGCCTTTGACACATACTGTCTGCCTCTATGGTTTTGTATAGTCTTTTCCTTGTCTCAAGCTAATTTTGCCTTGGAAGCAAATTTTGAGAAGGGGGCATGCTGAGCATGATATCCCCAGCCCAAACAGGGCTGACTTCAACGTATACCTGCGAGGGATCAGGAATGGTGCCAGCTCCAAAGAGACACAAAGCTGATCTTTCCTGACCTGCCCAGCAAATGTAAACCTATAACTACTGTCCCCTGTGGCCTTGGAGTCTTTAGTTCCACATGCAGCCCTTGTCCATGGAGGTTTGAAACAATGGTGCTGCTCCCTTTTTTGGGGGTGTGGGAGGACTTGAAAGAATGGCTGCCATGGTCTGTTTCCAGGATGGGTTGAAACAATGGTTGACCTCAGAGCCAGACCCCCAGAGATTTGAAATCACTAATCAAAAACCATGATCAGTGATCATCCGTGCCCACTCATTCTTGGGAAATAGGATTTTTGCATCCCTTTCTGTCACCAGAAAGTTAGCCAGAGGCTGGATCTCTCAGTGGCCTGCTGTGAGAGTAGGGGATAGGTACTGGTTGGTGACAGTAGCCACTCAGCAAGGAGAGATCAGTTTACTAATCTTTACCTTAATTTATCAGCCTCTTCCTCCTACTCTTCCCTGGATGCCTTTCAGTGTACTTCTGGCTTCCAGAGTTTCAAAATAGTTGTTTCAGACAATTCCTGTGTGTTTAATAGTTTTGGTGAAAGGACTCAGTTCTGGAACTCCCTGCTCTGCCATCTTCCACGACCCCTTCTCCAGCTTCCTTACTGAATCATTTTTCTAACTAAATAGATGTGCTGTAGTAACACTGATCTCAAATAACTGTCAGTTCCCAATCACACACTTACATATATACATACACACACTTATACTCTCTTTTCTTCTCATTTATAGCAAAAACAATAAAAAACAATTGCTCATACCTCATGTCTCTGATTTCTTATTTTGCATTTTCTCTTGAACCCACTCCAGGCTGGGCTCTTCCCCCACAAAGTTAAAACCGTTCTTATTAGTTCTGACAAGATGTTATTCTACATTCCCATCAGTGTTTGACACGATGGGTCATTTTCTCCTTTTTGAAAAACTTCATGTTTTTCTGGATGCTATGCCATCCTGATTTCTTTTCTGGTTTATGGCACCTCCTCTTATTTTATAGATTTTCTTCCCTAATTTCTAAAGGTTGGAGTGGCTTACACTTAGACCTTAGACTTTTCCTTTATCAATACTCATCACTTATAATTCCATTGCTATAGGAATCATTAATTTGCCTTGGCATTTTCATCAAACTCCGTATTATATTGTCTTCTCTATTTGTTGAAAATTTTTAAATAGACATTTCAAACTTACCCTGTCCAAAATGGAATTCTTGGTTTATTTCTATAAATCCATCTTACTGTCATACTTTACCCTCTCAATATATGGCATCCTATTCACCCACTTTTCAGGCCCCAAACGGGAAATCATTCTGGCTTTCTCTTTATGTTAATTTTTAATTTTTTTAAACATGAACAAACGCAAACATTCTTACCATATGATCATTCCACTGTACATATATAATCAGCAATTCATAATATCACATAGTTGTATATTCATCATCATGATCATTTCTTATAATATTTGTATCAATTTGGAAAAAGAAATAACAAGAAAACAGAAAAAAGTTCATACATACCATACCCCTTACCCCTCTCTTTCATTGATCACTAGCATTTCAATCTACTAAATTTAGCATTTGTTCCCCCTATTATTTATTTTTAATCCATATGTTTTACTACTCTGTAAAGGTAGATAAAAGAAGCGTCAGACACAAGATTTTCATAGTCACACAGTCACATTGCGAAAGCTTTATCATTATACAGTTGTCTTCAAGAAACATGGCTACTGGAACACAGCTCTACATTTTCAGGCAGTCCCCTCCAGCCTCTCCATTACATCTTGACTAACAAGGTGATATCTATTTAATGCGTAAGAATAACCTCCAGGATAACCTCTAACTCTGTTTGGAATCTCTCAGCCATTGGCACTTTATTTTGTCTCATTTCGCTCTTCCCTCTTTTGGTTGAGAAGGTTTTCTCAGTCCCTTGATCCTGTGTTCCAGCTCATTCTAAGATTTCTGTCCCATGTAGTCAGGAAGGTCCACACCCCTGGGAGTCCCATGTAGAGAGGGGGAGGGCAGTGGGTTTGCTTATCATGTTGGCTGAGAGAGAGAGGCCACATCTGAGCAACAAAAGAGGTTCTCTGGGTGTGTTTCCTTTGCAGGGTTAAGTTTTATATGAACAAACCCCAAGATTGAGGGCTCAGCCTATTGCTTTGGTTGCCCCGCTGCTTGTGAGAAGAATTCTCCACTTGGGGAGGTTGAATTTGCCCCTTTCTCACCATTCCACCAAGGGGACTTTGCAAATACTTTTTTATTCACTGTTCAGATCACTCTGGGATTTATCAGGGCATCACTCTGGATAAACCTACAAAATCTCATGCCCTACCCATGTACTTATGGTGTTCAATTAAACCGTCCACTTAAGTTATATTAGGAACTGCTCTAGTCAAAATATAAATTTTGTACCAAATAAACATTTTTTGCTTTAGTCTCACACATAAGTTAAAATTTTAAAATAACTGCCATCTATTTTCAACATCCTGGCTTTCTCTTTTTCGTTCATACATCCAACCCATCAGCAGCATTTTTGCCTTCAAATTACATCCCAAATCTTATACTGACCATATAAAATATTGAAGAGGATGTGGAACAACTGGAATTCACTTATGTAGCTTGTAGGAATATAAACTAGTACACTCACTATAAAAAACTAGCAGTTCCTTAAAAATGCCTAAACCTACCGGATAATCTAGACATTGCATCCTAGGAATTTACCCAAGAGAAGTGAAAAGCATATGTCCAAATAAAGGCTTATACATGACTATTCATAGCAGCTTTATTTGTAATAGCCCCAAACTGGAAATAACCAAAATGCCTATTATGTGAATGGATAAATGTGTTTTGGTATAATTTTACAATGAAATGCTACTCAGCAATAAGAAAAAAAGTTCATACATACAACATGGATGAATCTCAAAACATTATGATGAGTAAAAAACACCAGAAATTAGAAAAAAATCAGACGGAAAAAGGGTACATACTGTATGAGTACATTTGTATAACTTCTAGAAACTCATCAATAGTGACAGCAGATCATGTGTTGCTTGGAGAGGGATGGAAGAGAGGGATAATGAAATAGTTTGAGGAAAATTTGCTTGGTGTTGGATATGTTCACTATATGGATTGTAGTAAAGGTTTCAAAGGTGTATATATTTGTCAAACCTTATAAAAATTGTATGTTTTTAATATATGTACTTTACTGTATGCAAATTATACCCGCAGTAAAGTTGTCTTCACAAAGCACATAAAAATCCATGGAAATATTTAAACCTCAGAAGCTTAATTTATTCTTAGCCCTATAACAATGGGACAATCCAAACTGAATTTAAAGGTCATTGAATTCTTGACATTCATATTCACTGGGTTTCTGTTGTGTACCACCTAAATCTCAATGTGTATTTTACATTTATTTTCTTCTCTTGTAGTTTTTTAAGCTCTTCAGTGTTTATATATGAAATATTTAATGATCCTTAAAATTACTTATTTTATACTGTGTGTTAAATTTCTTACCTACAAGAAACAAAAAGCCTAACGATTGAGAGACTAGCTTAATTATGTTTGTTACTATTTCATTTATTCTGTGTTAGACCTTGATTAGGTCATGATATACTCTGTTTAAATGTGAAATTTATCTCTAGGAATTCTTCTGTAACTTAAGAGAATGGTTTGAATATTGATCAAGTGCATTTTGTCATAGGAAAGCACCTTAGTTTACCTCACAGGATTTGATCATTTCTAATAGAACCTTAGGCATATGAAAGGAATGCTTTTGGCTTGCCAATGAATTGAGCCTGTAAACATGTACATTGTAGAAGATAAAAGCTGACCAAAGAACTGATCCCGTAAACATGTATACTGTAGAAGGTATAAGCTGACAAGATGGGACCAAAGGAGGCTGTTTCTACAGAATGACAACAATTTGATTATAAATCCAATTGGAAGGTGTACTAGTTGATCTCTCTTAACTAACGGTTATTTTCATTTTAGTGAGTCAGGATAAAAGTATTTTAATTTAGTCTTTTTTTCTTTTTTCTAGGAAATATAATAGCAGTCATGATAGAAGACAAAGGGCCAAGAGTGACAGACTACTTTGTTGTAGCAGGTCTTACTGATACATCCACTCTTTTGGACCAAGAAATAAATCGTTTAGATACTAAGTCAACTGGACCTAAAGCTCCAATTA
This sequence comes from Tamandua tetradactyla, assembly GCF_023851605.1. Classification (NCBI taxonomy): domain Eukaryota; kingdom Metazoa; phylum Chordata; class Mammalia; order Pilosa; family Myrmecophagidae; genus Tamandua; species Tamandua tetradactyla. Next base: position 77,748,338 of record NC_135328.1, on the reverse strand, counting down.
CAGACATTGCTGTCATTATCAAATCAGCCGGGGAGACAGTCCCTGAAGGTTACACGTGTGTTGAAGCCACTCCATCAGCTCTCCAAGCAAACTTGAACTATGGAAGTCTGAAAAGCCCAGAACTTTTCCTCTGTTATAAGAGAGGGCGGGATAAACCACCTCTTACAGATATTGGGTATGGTGATTAATTAATTTATTTTTTTGCTGTATGGAAGGGAATAAAAGATGCGTGAGAGGAGAAATTTGAAATCCTTGATACTTTTATTATTATTTCTTACTTCAGAGTCAAGACTAATCAGATACAATGTAACTTTACACACATTACTGAATTTCTCTACATTGTACTTCAATCATTAGATCATTGGCTTTCAAAAGATTATTGAGGGAGCTGCAATGGTGGCTCAGGGCAAGAATTCTTGCCTGCCATGCCAGAGACCAAGCTTCAATTCCCTGAGCCTGCCCATGTTAAAAAAAAAAAAAGATTATTGTAACGGCATTAGAGCCTGAAATGTGATTCTGTTTCTTGAGGTACTTATCAGATAAGTTTGTTAAATAAATGTTCAAGAGCTAGAAGTTACAATAAAAGAGACTATATTTTGTAAGGACTCCTTCAATTATGAAATGAGTTTTTGTGATGTTCCGATCTCATTTAACAAAGAAGCATTTTTGTTTTAAAAAAATTCACTTGTGCTGTGTGGTTTTAGTGCTGGGAAGGGTATTTAGAGCTTGGAAAGAATGTAGTTGTTATGAGGCAGTTAGTATCTAGTCCACAGTCAGTAAAGAACCTTCTTTGTAAAATACTTTTTTTTTTTTTTTTAACATGGGCAGGCACCGGGAATCGAACCCAGGTCCTCTGGCATGGCAGGCGAGCATTCTTGCCTGCTGAGCCACCGTGGCCTGTCCTGTAAAATACTTTTTTCAGAAATGTTGACATTGACTCTTTTGTGAATATGATGTCTGTTTAGAATACCTGTAATAACTTTTATACCATTCATTCATGTCATATATCAAGGTTTTTTTTTTTTTTTTTTACTATAATTACCATCCATTAGTTTATTTGAGAACATCCCAGGAAGTTAGAGTTATAAGATAGTCATTGCCTTTAAGAAGTTATTGTTTGTGGAGATAAGACTAACATTTGTAAAACAGAGGCAGCCTGTGCAGGACGGCATGATAAGCAATAAATTGTATGATATCAACTTATAGAGATGGGTGGAAGAAAGGAGTTCACCAAATGTTGAAAGAGTCATAGACAGTTTCAGGAAATAGGCATGTGAAAAATATGAATAATTGTCAGTGAAAATGAAAATTTTTTCAGGCATAGAGAACAGTATTAACCACTAGTGAGGCTGAAGTAAGTAGAATACTGAGGCAGTTGGCTTTATTTTAGAAGATACATATTTAGGAGGAATACAAAATAATAAAATAAAAATAATAATGCATAGAATTGGGCCATTTTATGGAGGACCTTGGAAGTCAACTATAAAATAAGCTTAAAGCAATAGAGTGTAAGGAAATAATGAAGGTTTTTAAGCGAGGAAGTAATATGATGAAAACAGCATTGACTCTGACAATATTTAAAATGGATTGGTAATTGATATGGATGAGATCATTATCTTTAATCTGTTCTGGTCACTTCTCCAACTTAATATTTTTTTTGTTCATTTTAAATTAATTTTAATGTTTTATTGAAGTAATACATTTGACTTGTTTAATAAGTCAGATAGTTCTTCATGGCTTATAATGAAATATGACAAGCATTCCCTTATCTTACCTCTCCCCAGCCCTAATTCTTAATTCCCAAAGGCAATCACTTTCAGCTGCTTTAGATGTTTTCTTCTGGTACTAACTGTGTGACATAAGACAAGTTACTTACCCTCTTTGTGCTTCTTCATTTGTAAAATAGGAATAGTACTAATATTTATTTTACAGGGTTGGTTCAGTTACATATAAGTTAATAAATGTATGAAGTGCTTAGAATAAGGCCTGGCACATAATAAGTACTAGGAATTATTACTTATATCCTTTTGCATTTTTAAATAATGTACTTATATTGACTTCCAGCCTTGGAAAGTGAAGATTTAGTTATCTTTTCAACCTCTGCCTTCAGATACATCTGTTCTTACATAGACCCAATTTTCTCTTCCCCACATTGGTCAGATATAGTTCTATCAAAATTCTTGGTTAAAGTTTTACATTACTGTGATTAAGCATTATTCTTAGCTGAATCATGTGGACCATGATTTTATTTCTTTATCTTTTTTGTGTTTCTTAGAGCTAATTCTTACTCTTTGATCTTTTATTACTTTTTCTATATGCTTTAACCATAACATATCCTTAAATTTAGTTAGGAGTTTACTTTCTTTTTTTTTTTCCATTCTTTACTCCCCCATTCTGAGGTATCTGCTCTATTCTGCTGCATGGGTATCATCTTTGGATAACTTTTGTCTTTTAATTGAACTAGATTACCTATGGTCTAGATCTTAACTAATTCCCCTGTTTTGTTGGAACATTTCCTTCAGTAACTTCATAAGATAGGATGCCAAAAGGTTAAGTATTTTATGATATAGTCTAAAAGAGTTTCTTTTGTTTACTGATAGTCTTCTTGAAAATAAAATTTTAGGTTGGACATAAATTCTTGAGGGGGAACTGGAGGAATGGTTCCAAAGCCTTGCTAACTAATAACAATAACAGGATTGGCCATGGTAATGGTTGATAACACTATGTAATGCTCAGTATGTGCCAGACACTATTCTGAGTACTTTACATATAGCTTCCTAATACCCATAAAACTACCTTGTATTGTAAATACTATTATTTGCCCTATTTTACAGATGAGGAGAATGAGGCGAATAGAGTAATTTCTCCCAAAGTCTCATAGCTAGTAATGGCAGAACTATTCAGAGTCTGTGTTCTTAGCCCCATGCTACTCTTAATGTCATCCCTGAGGTTATGTTGGAGATGTGCTAAGTTAGAATGAAAATATGTGTAATTTATATATAATTAATATTTTAACTTGGGTAGGTGTTTAACTTTCAGGAACTAGCCATGTGGTAACTACAGGCCAGTTCCTATGAATTTCTGAGTTCTGTAGCATGTCATTATGTTTCTAAGTTCTGAGAGAGAAGTCATCTGGCTCAGCTAATACACATTTTATTTTATTAGCTGCCCAGTTTCTTCTCTGATCTTTTATATCTATTATTAATATTTATTCCATAAAGTTTTCTTAATGTTTGTTAGTGTACAGACAATTTTTGCCCATTTTTCCCCCTCTTATTTTTCATTTTGTCATCTATAGCTCTTTATGTTTTTGAGTATGGCAATATCTTTACATTAATCTCAGGTTTAATATTTTACATATTTTAATAAGAACAGTTAAGTCCAGTGCTGCTGTTGGACATAGGTTAGTTTCTCTTTTTATTTGGGTCTCCTTTAAATTTGAAATTTTCCACATTGGAAAAATTTAAAAATATATGCAAAATTATGGAGAATATTATAATGCCCATCACTTAGCTTCAAAAAAATTAATTAATGTATTATTTTCTTTCTATATTTTGTGCATTGAATTATTTCAAAGCAGATTCCACATAGCATTTCATTCATAAATTCTTCAGAATATATTTCATTCATAAATTCCTCAGAATATATCTGAAGATACATACACTGAAGGATAGGGGGATATGATTAGTTGATAATCTTGGGGAGGCTGGTGCCTCTGAGCTTCAGGATTTATCTGACCCAGGAACCCTGTGGGAATTATATGTTTTAGGAAGGTAAACCTAGTGCATGAATCTGTATAGAGTCTCAGTTCGATCCCTCTGTGTTAAGAGTCAATAGGAGTGATGTTGATTGGGGCCCAGCAAACCATGGCAATCAGTGCTATCTAACCGCAACTTACATAAGAGCAGACTGTAGAATACCTGATCTCTCTTGGCCGTTGATGCCTTATCTCATTATACTTCTTTTCCCCCAGTTTGTCAGAAAGGTGCAGCCGATCTCATGGCACCAGGGCCAGACCCATCCCTGAGAGTTATTCCTTGCGCTCTCAGATATTCACCCCTGAATGGGTTTTTACCACGTAGTGGGGAAGGCAATGATTTTCCTGTAGGCCTAGAGAGAGAGGCCACATCTGAGCAAAAAAGAGGCCTCCTGGAGGCAACTCTCAGGCCTCATTATGGGTAGTCTTAACTTCTCCCCTAAAGAAATAAGATTCATAAGAACAAGCCTCGAAATCCAGAGCCCTGCCTATTTTCCTAGGATTCCTCAATAGTTGAGAGGGTACCCAGGGTTTCCCAGATGGGAAAGTTTAATAGTTTAATATATATGGAACCTGCCCCCTTCCACACAAATCACCTCGTTTGGAACCCTCAAGGGTCTCTACCAATACTTTTTAATTATCAACTTACCATAATATGAATTCTATAATTTAAAAAATAATCATTAACTTTTTTTTGTAATGAAATTTTTCTATTCTTTCTCCATGATTTTGAGTATAATTGAGGACGTGCATTTTTATTTATTCTGTGTGAGAAAATCAGTTCTGTTCCCTATTCTGTTTTGTCAAGTTCTTCCAAATTTGGCTAATGGAGCCCTTTCAGTCTGGCTACTATTTCAATAAAAATCTGTAACTAGGTGTATTCATTGCTACTGGGGTGACAAATCTAGGAAATATTTTATATATTTGTGTGTGCGTGTATATGTGTATATATATATATATTTTTTTTAAAATCATGAGCTCATATTAATAGTTCAAGTTCAAATTTACTATTAAAGGGCTTTTTCTTAATGCATTTTGAATTGTATTTGTTTTTCTGCACTGAAAATCTTGGTTCCAAGTAACATAAATACATTATGTACTGTTTTATCTTACACATACAGTTTCAGAGTTACTTCACCAGTAAAAGAAAATGTTTTATTTTAAAATTATTTTAGATTTACAGAAGAATTTCAAAAATAGTTCAGAGTTTCTATGTACCATTCACCCAGCCCATTTTTTTTTTTATTGAGAAATGTTCATGCACATACATTCTATTCATGGTGTACAATCAATGCCTCACAATATATAATATCAAAACATAGTTGTGTATTCATCACCGTGATCATTTTTTAGGACATTTGCATCACTCTAGGAAAAGAAATAAAAAGAAAAATCTCATACATACCACACAACTTACCTCTCCCTCTCATTGACCACTAGTACTTCCATCTACCCAATTTATTTTACCCTTGTCCCCCCATTACTTAATTTTTTAACCCATATTTTTTACTTACCTGTCCATACCCTGGATATAATGAGCATCAAATACAAGGTTTTCACAATTCCACAGTCATATTGTAGATGTTATATCTTTATACAATTTTCTTCAATAATCTAGGCTACTGGAACACAGCTCAACAGTTTTAGGTACTTCCCTTTAGCCACGCCAATACACCATAAACTAAAAAAGGGTTACCTATATAATCATAAGACTAACCCTCCAGGATAACTTCTTGACTCTGTCTGAAATCTCTCAGCCACTGAAATGTTGTTTTGTCTCATTTCTCTCTTCCCCTTTTTAGTCAAGAAGGCTTTCTCAATCTCTTCATGCTGGGTCCTGGCTCATCCTGGGCTTTCTGTCTCATGTTGCCAGGGAGATTTACATCCCTGGGAGTCATGTCCCATGCATGAGGGAGGACAGTGAATTTACCTGACATTGGCCCATTTTAAAATTGTTATTTATCTTTTTATATTGAGCTGTAGGAGTTCTTTACATACCCTGGATACAAATATCTTATCAGATACAGGATTCGCAAGTATTTATTCCCATTTGGTAGTTGTCTTTTCATTTTCTTAATGATGCTATTCTTTGTAGTGCAGAAGTTTTTAATTTTGATAAAGTCTAATTTATATATTTTTCTTTTGTTACTTGTGTTTTTGGTGTCATACTAAGAAGACTTTGCCTAATCCAAGGCCATGAAGATTTATTCCTGTTTTTTCCCCAAAGTGTTTTAGATTTTAACTCTTACATTACATTCTTTGATCCATTTTGAGTCTCTTTGGTGTATAATGCAAGAAAGAAGTGTCCAACTCATTCTTCTGCATTTGTATTTCCATGTATCCAAAAATTACTGTTTGTTGAAAAGACTGCATTGAATTACTGATGCTTTTGTGGAAAATCGATTGACTAAAAATAAGGGCTTATTTTTTTTACTTCATTCTATTCCATTGACCTATGTGTTTATCTTTATGTTAGCACAACACTGTCTTGATTACCATAGGTTTGTGTTTTGAAATTGAAAAGTGGGAATTCTCCAACTTTGTCCTTTTTCCAGATCATTTTGGTTTTTTTTATTTTTTTAACATGGGCAGGCACTGGAAATTGAACCGGGATGCTCTTGCCTGCTAAGCCACCGTGGCCCGCCCCAGATCATTTTGGCTATACTGGGTTCATTGCCTTTCCACATGAAGTTTAGGATCAGTTTGTTAATTTCTGCAAAATATGGCAGCTATAACTTTTATACAAACTGTGTTACATCTGTAAATCTTAGGTTATAATGCCATTTTAACATTATCTAGGGGTATATTGCCATTTTAACATTATTGAGTAATCCAGTCCATGAACCTGAAATGTTTTCCCACTTTTTTAGTTCTTCTTTAACAGTTTTATGGTTTTCAATGAAAGAATTTTAAAGGTAAAATTTTGTCAGAAATCATGAAGAAAATTTTTCGTGGAAACATCTAAATGAAACTTTTAGGGATTGTCCTAAGGATGTTCTGTTGCCCATTTCTTTTTTCATGTTTCTTGTAATAAACAGTTAATAAAGAAAATTGTTGGGTCCTATTTATATTTCTTAAAATTAAATTATAGCTTAGCTGTTGAAAAATAGTTGAAATTTATAATTTCTAGAGCGTTAGTTTTAATTTTGGTGCATAATTAAGATTTACGAAATAATAGAAGAGAACAAATCTTATATTTTTTAAGAAGAAAACTCATGCTAATGTGGAATGTATTTACCTGTCTCTCTGTATGTCTTGTCTATCTAATTTCTATATTCTGTCTCCTCCCTGCCATGCAGAGTTTTATATGAAGGGAAAGAACGGCTTATTCCAGGATGTGAAGTGATCCAAGCCACACCCTATGGTCGTTGTGCCAATGTCAACAATAGTTCAACTACTTCACAAAGAATCTTTATCACTTATCGAAGGGCTCCTCCAATTCGACCCCAGAATTCCTTGGCTGTAACTGATATCTGTGTTATTGTAACCAGTAAAGGAGAAACACCTCCTCATACCTTCTGCAAAGTTGACAAAAACTTAAATTGTGGAATGGTAAGAATAAAGTTGTCCTGTTTTCAAGGTTTTGATATGGAAGCCAAAAAATACGGGATATTTTTTGTGTTGCTGTTTACTACTGGGCATATAATTTACTCTCAGTTTATATTTTCATGTTTCTTGTCTCATAGTTGTTTGTTATGAATTGTAATAATTTTATAAATCCTTAGCTATATGATAAACTGAAATAATTTCATTAAGAAAATGGGTATTTTAAGTCGGTAATTCTTTTTTTTTTTAACTTAATATTGTCTGTGTTACTAACCTTTGGGTTTCAGTGGTATCTTCAAGGACAACTGCCAGGGAGCGTGTCAGGGACTCCCCCTATATTTATTTTAAATATTGTAGTTCTACATACTTATTCTTTCAAAGGGTATAATGAAGAAGAAAATTGCACATGGACATTTGATTTATAGTTTTATAAAACTAAAGTTTACTGTTGGATCAGATTTATTTTGAAGAATATTTTCAGTTCACACTAATGTTGACTTAAATTTGGTATGGTGTATACCCAGAACTAGTAAAGGTAGGTTTGTCTCTAGAAGTGATGACTTCATAGCATCCTGTGACCCCAGTCTTCCCTAGTTTGGGCTCCAGTGGCCACTCTACTTTGTGCTACCTCTCTGAAATAGAGACATTCTTTGGGTGAATACTGATTTCTAAACTTGCTAAAATTATCTTCAGAACAGTTTAATTTTCATAGCCACATTTTCTGATCCTCTCTTTTAGTGTTCTCAATTGCATGACTCACTTTATTTTATGCTATATAGTCTATTAGATAAACGTATATTTTAAATAGACTACTCTGAATAACTAATCAAAATCTTTAGAAGCTACTCGACACACTCAATTTTTTTATTCTTTTTTTTTAAATCTAATTTACATTTTACAGTGGGGTTCCAGTGTGTTTCTGTGTTACAAGAAGTCTGTACCCGCGTCTAATTCAATAGCATATAAAGCTGGTAAGTAAATAAAAATCAATTTGTCTCTATTACTACAGATATTGGTGGACATTGATATATGGCTAGAAGAAACAATGTGTGCTCCTTTATATAGTTTATAGAATTGATCTAATAAAATTGAATTATCTTTAATTTTAGCATGAAAAATCATGTTTTCTTAAATATGTTACACAAGATACATTATTATATATATTATATATTATACCTGTACATTAATATACCCTCCAACACAAACATTTAGCATGTTGTTAATTAAATTTGAAATTTCATCCAAAGCAAACATGTGGAATATATTCAAGCTTTTAAGCTATATTGATATTTTAACAAATCAATGGAAAACTGCTTACTCTCAACCTTTTGGTATTTTGGCAATCAGAAAGTTGTCATACCACCTCTTCTTATTATTTCCATTTCTTATTTCTCTGTGTCTTATTTGAAATCACATTACCTACCATAAAAGGTGGACTTGCTTACTTTTTCCCTTGTTACAAAGAATCAGCTATGTGGAGGAGAGAAGGGCCTGAGAATCTTAACTGCTGTGAAGTGTTTGAGAAATCTGTCCCCACATTCTTATTGCACAGTAAACTATCAAGGACTGTAAAGATTTAAGTTTGACCTCTTCATCCCGCTGTTATGGTGGGATAATAACTGAAAATGCAGGTATGCTCCAGTTGTAAATAGAAGAGATACTGGAATACTATTTTGTGAAAAGAAGCCATGTCAATTACTTTTTGATCATGCACAGTTTTTTTTTAATAAATTTTACTTCGGAGAAGTCAGGTAAATTCGTGTCTGAAAAATCTTGATTGTCCTCATGAAGACATTCATACCTATGAATCAAGCCATTTAGTTTATAATATAAAAATAAAGGCAGCTACTAACAGTTATGAATTTCAGTACATATTTAATAGTATTGTTGTAATGTCTTGAATGTATATGATTTCCTAATCTCTTTTTTTCTTTTAGATTTTTGGTGAGAGAAGGTGTTACTTAAAAAAATAAGTTAAACAAGCTTTGTGAAAATACTTAGGTATTTGATATGAGAGTTACTTTAAGATACAAAGTTTTGGAGACTGAAACTGCACTCAGAATTCTGCTTTTCAAGTTTTTGACTTAGAGGTAGTCTGTATATTAGACAATCAGAGGCTAATCTGATGCCACATTGCTTTTTATTCTAAAAGGGCTTTATTCTCACAATGCCTCCTACTCCTATTTTCTGAGTCTCAAATACTCTCTACTCAATCCCAAGACTTTCTGTCTCATTTACATTTCATGTTGCCTGCCATTTATTCTACTTCCCTCTCAAATGAGTTTAGCGACTTTAATAATTTCTGTTACCTTGTTGCTATTTCATGACACTTGTCCCTGCTCTGAGTTTTATACAGAAGACTAGTTGAAATAGTTGGTAAAGTTTTCTATAGGTTTTTTAACCGTTCTGCACAAGGTATTGACCATAGGTAGAAGAAAATATATAAAGTATGGTGGTTCTGTTGAATAGAGTCTTGACTAGCATATTTAGTAAATTTCATTGTTACATTTAGTTAATTAGAAATCCCATAGACAAAAAAAAACCCAAAAGATAATTAATTTATTTTAAATGTTTGATATGGTAAGAGGAAAACTGAGCTTGAAATTCCACTATAAATATTTCTATGAAGTTTGGTATTAAAGTATCCTATTAATTTTATTGTCACAAAATCCATGTAAAAGGAATTTTTAAAATTTATCATCTCCTCCTTTCTGTAAAAGGTTTAATTTTTAGATATCCAGAAGATGACTATGAGTCATTTCCACTCTCAGAATCTGTTCCTCTCTTCTGCCTTCCTATGGGAGCTACTATCGAATGCTGGGATACCCAGACCAAATACCCACTTCCGATTTTTTCGACTTTTGTCCTGACAGGTTCTTCTGCTGAAAAGGTATATTTTTGCCTCTTTGATTAAACTATTTTTTTTCCATGATTTTATTCCATAATAATGATTAATCAGTATAAGTTTTGTTTGAATAGAGGGTTATACGGACACAAGACGTTTTTGCTTAAATTTACACTGTGATGTCCAAGGTGAGATATTAATGTGAAAAGTGATATCAGAATAATGATACCCCTAGAGTTTCTACAGAAACATATTTAAACTTTCTCTGGAGAGATACCCCTAAAACCTAGACTGCAAGGTAGACTACAGTAAAAGTTAGAAGATATAGGTACTACACCATGTAAAAAAAAACAACAAGAACTGTAGACTCAATAAAAAGCTAGATTAGCACCCTCAGAACATTGAAATGATATTATGGTAATATGACAGATGTTATGAGTTGAAATATAATTGAACTGATTTAAGATCTAAGAGAGGAGTCAAAGCATCAAGGAGTGAACAGGATATTTTGAAAAATGGATAGGTTACAAAAGTATCAGATGTCTAGAAATGAAAATTATGGGCTTTAAAGTTAAAAATTCATGTATACTGCTTTAAACAGACTCTAAGACATGGCTGTAGAGAGAATTAGTGAATTGGAAGATAATTAACTCAAATATGGTCCAGAAAAATATAAAACATTTTAAAAAGTTAAAAACTGTGGATTATAGAAACAGATAGTCTTAGTAGTTATTTAATGAGTTCCAGAAGGAGTGACTAGAAAAGGGAAAGGCAGTATTCAAAGAGCCAGTGGTTGGTTGAAGTTTTCTGGGATTGGTTGGAAAAGTCTTTAGATTAACGATGTACCCTGAACCTTCAGCAGAAAAAAATAAAATAAAATAAAGCCATCTCTTTTCATATCACAGTGAACCTGTGGAAAACTAAGACAAAAAAACAACCAGAGAGAAAAGACAGATTTGCTCTCAAAGGAGTAACTATTAGATTAACAGCTAATTTCTCAAAACCGAGAGCCAAATGACAAATATTAAAAATGGAGGGAGAAGGCAAAGATATTTTAAATAGGGCACAGAAAGCAGCCTTAAAAGATAAGATAGATAATGGAACTTCATAGGGTTAGGAACATCTGTTTATTAAAAGACTACAGTAAGAGGGTGAAAAAGCAGACTACTGACTAGGAGAAAAAGAACACCTCGGACTTTATCTGAAATTCTGCAAAGGTTCTGTGCACTATGATTACTTTCCAGAAACCTATAACCTCCAGATGGGTTCCTAGGTCAGATAAATCCTGAGACTTAGAGGGGCCAGCCTCTCCAGACTGTCAACTAGTTCCATCCCCCTATCCTATATTATCAACAACCCTTTCCAACATAAAAAAGATAGAATGGGCATAACTCCTAAAGACTGGGAGAAAGCTCAAACGAGAAAGTGGAGGTATAACAGAGAAGTTGAGATTTAACAAATGAGTATGACTGTTGAATCATTATATTGATTTCTCTGCTTTAAAAAACTTTTTTATTGTAAAATATAATATGTCTACAAAGCAAAGAAAGAAAAAAGCAGTAATTTTCAAAGCACTCTTTAACTAGTAGTTACAGAACACATCCCAGAGTTTGTCGTGGGGTAGCATTCCATCATCTCAAATTTTCCCTTTGGCTGCCCCAAAATGCTAGAGGCTAGTAGGAATATTGATATAATGATTCAGCAGCCATTCTCATTTGTTAAATCTCATTTTCTCTGTTATACTTCCTCCTTTTTTTTTTTTTTTTTTTTTTGTGGGCAGGCACCGGGAATCAAACCCGGGTCCTCTGGCATGGCAGGCAAGCATTCTTGCCTGCTGAGCCACCGTGGCCCGCCCTACTTCCTCCTTTTTAAAAAAATATTTTTATTGAGAAATCTTCACACATACATATAGTCCATACCTGATATACAATCATTGGCTCACAGTATCATCATATAGTTATAATTCATCACCATGATCATTTTTTATAACATTTGTATCACTCCAGAAAAAGAAGTAAAAAGAAAAAATCCATACATCCCATACCCCTTACCTCTCTCTCTCACTGACCACTGGTATTTCAATCTACCCAATTTTTTTACCTTTTATCTCCCCTATTATTTTATTTTTTAAATATTTTTATTGAGAAATAGCCACATACATGCAGTGCATACCTGGTATACATCCAGTGGCTCACAATGTCATCACATAGTTGTATATTCTTCACCATAATCATTTTTAGAACATTTACATCACTACAGAAAGATAAATAAAAAGAAAAAACTCATACATTCCATACCCCTTACCCTTCCCTCTCATTGACCAGTACTTCAGTCTACCTAATTTTTACCCTTTATCTCCCCCTATTTATTTTTTTATCTTTTTTTTTAACTTATTTGTCCATAACCTCGATAAAAGAAGCATTTATTGATATCTCTTTTAGTCTCCAGTATCTTGGAGCTGCCAGAAGAAAAAACTTAAAATTGTGGAATTGTAACCCATGCCAGACTCTGAAATCTGTTCTACAACTAATTGTTGTAATGTTCTTTGAAATGTATTTCTTTTTTGTATATGCTACTTTTAACAATAAAATATATATATATTAGGTAATGAAAATAAACTTACAGAAAAATATCAATAGAATATAACTTAGTTTTTAAAAAATCTATCCAGAAATACCTCATCAACAGCATCTCCTTTATTTAAAAAATAAAACAAATATTTGTACCTGAAATGGATAGAAATCAAACAAGGAAAGATAAATAGAAAAAAACAAAGTAAAATCTTGTAAATGAAAGATTTTTGTAAATAAAAATGTAATCATTGAAATAAATTATATAGTAGAATAAACTTTCAACCAAACATAGTTGGGGTATTAGGACAAAACCGCAGAATTTACCCAGGTTACAAAGGGGAAATATATTTAGGAACTCTTAAGAGACATGGACGTTCTAGAAGAGAATATAGGAAATGGTGACGAAGCAGTATTTGAAGAGAATTGCTGAAGAATTTTATTGGATTAAAGAAAGACTTGAGTCCTCAGATTGAAACATATTGAATGTATTAATCAGATTGAATGAAAATAAATCATACTCAGATACCATATGAAATCTACCAGTATTGAGAATGTGAAGAAAGTTAGCTGTCAGAGAGCAAATACAGGTTGGTTCTCCAGGAAAAATGGTAAAAAGCAGACTCAAATTTAACAATAATAAACAGTAGGAGAGAAATGAATTAATCAAAATGTTGAAAGCAGAAGGAATATTTTTCAGTACCTTTTGATTCAGAGTGAGTAAAGTTTTTTTTACATATTGGTTTGTGCTGCTTGTGTTTTGTGCAGCTATATTAAAATTTTACTACATTAAAATTTAATATGTGTCAAGGCAGCATCAGTAAAGTCAAAATATATGCTGTAAGTTTAGGTGAATGAAAATACATAAGGAACTGTAACAGATCAGCTAAATAGAGAAGGATTAAAGAAAAATACACCAAAGAACTGGACAGGTGATTAATGGAGTAAGAAAACCTGTGGCCATTACTTATGAAAGACCTTGTCTCACTATTGATCATAGAAATGAGTATTAACAATTGAATGTTATTTCATATCCAATAGATCACTGAGTCTCAAAATGTAGACCAAGAACCTTTGAATTCCCTGAGAATTTTTCAGGGACTTGTTCAGGGGCTTTTTGATGTTTTCCCTTTGCCACCTATATGTTTAGAGGCTATTTTTTTTCATATGCTTTAGCCAAAACAACATATTGCAACAAATTGTATGTAGAAGTAGAGCTGAACATTGTTTTCTTCCATTGTGCTAGACATTAGAGATTTGCAAAAATATAAAACACTGCCAGTCTTCAACAATTTTGTTTTTATTTTGATGTATTTTTTATTAAGACCTTTGTTTCTGTTAACATGTAATGAGTTTTTAAAATTGCATTTAGAATGAATCAATAGATACACATTTAAAACTTCAGTTTTAAATTCTAAATGGTAAATGTTTATAGATGTATTCCACATAAACTAAAACTCTTTGGCAGTTTCAGTTTTTAGGAATGTAAAGGGTGTCCTTGGATTAAAAAGTTGGAGAACCACTGCATTGGGTTTACCATGTTTTAGTTAATAGTAAATTTTGTCCAGGTTGTGGGGAAATGTGAATTTTTATATATTGCCAATGAGAGTATAAATCAGAGAAACTTCTTGAAGATGTTCATGTAGTATAAGCCAGCAATTCTCGTAGGAATGAATGTTAAAGTAATTTCTTACATGTACCTGAGGACACATTTATGAGGATATTCATTATGGCACTAATTGGAATAATGGAAAATTGGAAACAATTTAAATGTCCACCAGTGGAAGTATGGGCAGACAAATTCGAGTGTTTTCATACAATGGAATAATACATGGCAGTTGAAATCGATAAGTTGAATCTGTGTATACCAACATGGAAATTTCAAGAATATGGTGTTGAGTGAATCAAAGCAAGCTATAGAACAGTAGCACACTACATTATTTAAAAAAAATTTTAACAGCTTTATTGAGGTATAATTAACATATAATAAACCACATATTTACAATATAAATCTTGATACATTTTGATGCGTGTGTATACTCTTGAAGTGATCACCATGTCAGTAGAATGTTATAGTAGTGTGGGTGTGGGAGCAGACCAAACTGCCTTCTGTTTTTTGTGACTCTGTTAGCAAGTTTATCCTCTCTTTCTTTACAGCAATATCCATCCACTGCAGGGTCTTTCTCCAGGTAATCATCAGATAGGAGATAGATCACTGTACTATCTATTTCTTACTGTACTCAGTTTGTGAGAAACTGAGATTCTGGAGGCAGTTGTAAGGAAATTGGAAGAAGATTCGCCAGTCTATGCTACAAAACAGGAGTATCCTCTAGTGTTTGCCTTAGCAACATCCCTGTAGCAAATGCAGTGGTTTTGGTCAACTCTTTCTTGTTTGTGAAACAAGAAATTTGTCAGTGAAAACCTAGGGCATGAAGCCAAAATTCAGTTACGAAAGCAGATTCTACAGGGGAGCCAACATAGAACGGTCAAAGTATTCAACATTTTGATGGTGATGTTTTACTGAATAAAACCTAGAATAACTCAAGCAGTGATTTTCAAGGGGGTTCAAAAAGAGTGAAGAGGTTCCTTCAGACTAAGTCAAGAGCTTTATGGAGAGTGAAATGCCAGGAATAGCCAGTGGGAGGTTAAGCAGGCTAGCCTCCAAGATGCTAGTTCTGCTTTTCAAATATTTACTTATTTATACTTTCTAATGTGGGAATTTTCAAATACAGGCAATAAATCTGAATTACTCATCACCCAGCTTCAAAAATTACCAACTCAATTCTGTTTCATTTTATACCCCTTATTACAACTAAAGTATATTCCATATATCATATTGTTTATCTGTAATTATTTCCATATTTTATTTAATCTCCATATATTTGTGAAAGTTCTGGTTCTTTGGTGGTTATTGATTTCCAGCTTCATTCCATTATGGTCAGAGAAAGTGCTTTGAATAATTTCAGTGAAATTTATTAAGACCTGTTTTGTGTGCAGCATGTGATCTATCCTGGAGGATGTTCCATGAGTACTATAGAATGCATATCATGGTGTTTTGTGTGTGTAGCAATCTATATTTGTCTGTTAGGTCTAATTCATTTATCATATTGTTTAGGTTTTCTATTTCCTTGTTAATTCTCTGTCTGGTTGTTCTGTCTATAGAAGAGAGCAGTGTATTGAAGTTACCACTGTTATTGTTGAAGCATCTGTTTTTCCCTTCAGTTTTGCTAGTGTTTGCTTTCATGTACTTTGGAACTCCTTGATTGGGTGAATAAACATTTATAATTATTTCTTCTGGTGAGTTGTCCCTTTTATTGATGTGTAGTATCCTTCCTTGTCTCTTATGACATCTTTTGTGTTTAAAGTCTATTTTGTCTGGTGTAGGTATAGTTACCTCTGTTTTCTTTTTGTTACAGCTCGTGTGGAATATCTTTTTCCATTCTTTCATTTTCAATCTATTTCTATCCTTGGGGTCTAAGATGAGTCTTTGTAAATAGCAAATAGATGGGCCATATTTTTAAATCCATTCTGCCAATCAGTATCTTTTAATTGGTGAATTCAGTCCATTAATATTCAAAGTTACTTCTATAAAGGCAGTTCTTTAATCTATAGTCTTATCCTCTAAGTTACCCTTATTAATACTCTTCATTTCTGTGCACTTCTCTAGACCTCTCTCTCCTGTATTTTATTTTCGGCAACAGAACTCCCTTTGATAATTCTTGCAGGACAGGTCTCTTGTTAAATTTTCACAAGCTTTGTTTGTGAAAATTTTAATCTCTCCCTCAATTTTGAAGGAAAAATTTACTGGAAAAACAGTTCTTGGCTGGAAAATTTTCTCTTTCAGAATGTTATATATGTCATACCACTGCCTTCCTGCCTCCATGGTGGGGCAGTGCATGTGGTGTGGCACGTTCAAGAAATACGGCTTGGTTTACTTCCTAGGCCCTGTTTTCCTGTCCATGCACTCCTGAGGGCTCCAGGGCTCCATTTGGAAAGGGGTGCAATAGGCTTTTTACACTAGCTGCATGGTCTTTGGTTCTTCTCTGTGTCTCAATTCTTCAGCTTTTTCCACCAGGGCTTCCTTATGTGGTGTAGAAAACCCTCTCAGGTCACTTGCACCCTGAAATCGCTGTCCTGGTCATTTTTCTTTCTCTTTTCTAGCTGTTCTTTGGAGCAGGGATGAACTTGATGTATTCTCTTCCCCTATCTTCTTGGAAATCCTGACAAGGTTGTTTTGAAAGTTGATTTCCCTTGCTCATCTAACGAGTTTATAATAGCTTGGGTTTGTGTTGAAGATCTCCTTTGGCGCTTGGTTTGTCAATAATTCACTAGTAGACCAAGGCTAGGAACTCATGCAGTAAGTACGACACTAATTGAAGATCTGTTAAAAGCTAGGCAGAAAGGCAATTTGCCAGCCTGCACTTTCCATGTCTCCCCAGCAGATGACAGTCCTTGGCCACCTCTTCCCCTCAGGCCCACCTCTCCCTGACTTTTTGGCCAGGACCTAGCTAGGTGAAAAGCCAGTCAAGTTGGCGAGTTTCCGTGCACCCTGAAAGCCACTAACCCTGAGGCTGGAGGTTGAGCAGTGTGTACCTCAGAAAAGAATCCACTTGTGGGCACAATGGGTCTGTCCCCAGACTCCCTCTGTGAAATGACCTTGGGCTGTTAAACTGAGTGTTTCACCTAGCCCTGCCCACAGCCAGGGAGTACCTGGTGGTACAGCCTGGTTCCCTTGTCTCTGCCTGCCTCTTTACTCCTGCAGGCTGTGGGGGCTAAGGGGTTCCGTGGATAAAGGATAGAAGCAACGGGACCCCAGGAGTCTCTTGCTGACTAATTGTCAGATCAGCTGTGTTCCATGTCCACTCCTCCCAACGGGAGTGTCCCACAGCTTCAGCCCAAATTAGGTACCCACAGCAGTCCCTGAGGAGTGGGGGGTAGGCAGTAATGCACCACTGCAAAGTCTCTGTGTATAGGTAAACCAAGTCTGCTGGCTTTCGGGTTCCCCACTGGAACTCTTAGCTGCAGAGCTGGAAGGGAGGATTTCTTCAAGCTGATACGGAGGTGGGAGTGCAGGGGCATATTGCTCCTTCAGCACCCGCTTCTGCCTGTGTGTGGCAGCCTGCCCCAGGTGCAGGTAAACTCACTCCGTCTACACAATCGTAATTTCTCTGCTTTTTCATCTAGGTCCTCCCTGTATAATAGAGAAGTTCTTTGCTGGTCACTTGTACCCTGGAACCACCATCTCAGTTGTTATTCTTTTGCTTCTCTATTGTTCCACAGAGCAGGGGTGAACTCAGCCTGTCCTTTTCCCCCTATCTTCCCTGGAAGTCTACATTATTTTTTAATGTATACTTTTAGAACAATCAAAACTAATACCATATACAAAATACATGGGAATCAAAGATACCAATTTTGAAATAATTTATTACCTCGGGGAAGATGGAGGATAAAGGAATTCTTTCATTCTTTGTATTAAGTATATTTAGTTTTAGAAAATATAGCAATACCTGTAATATCTCTTTATCTTGCAATATGTTTTAAATGTTATTATTTTTTTTAATAATTAGGAAAACAAAATATGTTCCTTACAAAGTGTTGGTTAGGATTAATGAGCTCAGTGCTGGCAGTCTGAGGCTTTCAAGGGCCAGATGGGCAAAATGAATGACGTTGACTGGGTTTCACCAACGTGAACTAGTAATATATCTTATCCAATAGTCAATTTTAAAATCATTCTGGGGAATAAGTCAAGTTTTGCCATATCTTCATATTTTTTTCAAAAGAATGTGGCCCACCACATTTTCATATGAAATTTTTAAATCTTTTAAAAATCTTCTATTTTTTTTTTTTTTTTTAAAGAGAGAGGGAGGAAAGGAAGGAAAGACAGAGAAGGAAGGAAGGATGGAAGGAAGGAAAGGAGGAAGAAAGGGAAACATTTTTTAAACATTTTCTTGTTTTATTATATTTTGTTTGTTTGTTTGTTTTTTACATGGGCTGGGGCCGGGAATCGAACCGGGGTCCTCCGGCACGGCAGGCAAGCACTCTTGCCCGCTGAGCCACCGCGGCCCGCCCAAAAATCTTCTATTTTTAAACTAACTTGTAGATCAAACAAAATACATCTCTTGACCTCATTCTACAGGTTACACATTTACAACCACTGTATTAAAGATAATATATGCAAATATTTAGTATAGTGCCTGGAATATACTAAAAGTTCACTGAAAGAAGACCAATACTATATTAAGTGGATTATCTACAACTAAATTCCTTAGCCTAACATATTTTCTCTCATTGAAAGCAATAAATGTCTTGTGGATACTCAGTGGTTGGCTAATCTTATTCCTTGGTTAGAGTATACCAACATATAAACTTTGCAGTTAAAGAAATTTACATTCGTGCTTTTATCTTATTGCTTGTTGAAAACTTTTGAGATCAGCTGATGGTAGAGTTATACAGAGAAGGTTGGGTTTAACAATGAGTGTGAGTACTGAATCATTATACTGATATTTCTTTTAGTCCCCGATACCTTAGAGCAGCTAGAAATAAAAACCTAAGATTATGGAATTATAACCCATGCCAAACTCTGAAATCTGTTCTACAACTGATTGTTGTGATGTGCTTTGAAATTTATTGCTTTTATGTATATAGGCTATTTAAAGAGAAGGAGGAGTGTTAAAGAGAAGATAGTTAACAAATGAGTATGACTGCTGAATCATTATATCGATATTTCTATTGGTCTTCCAGTGTCTTGGAGCAGCTATGAGAAAAAACGAAAAATCATGAATTATAACCCATACCAAACTTTGAAATCTGTTCTATAACTATGTGTTAGGATGTACTTGGGAAATTTATTTCTTTTTTTATATATGTATATATGTTATATTTCACAATTAAAAAACAGTTAAAACAACAACAAAAAAAACCTTTGAGATCAAGGTTCCGTGCACTAGGGTAACTTTCCAGTGAACTTCAACCTCCAGATGAGTCCCTGGACCAGAGAAGTACTGAAATGCAGAGGGGCCAGCCTCTCCAGAACATCAACTAATTCCATCCCCATAGTATCCACAGCCCCTTCCCACATGAAAAAGTTATAATGAGCAGAGCCCAAATACCCCTAAAGAGTGGGAGAAAGATCAGAGATGATCATGGAGTTATTCAGAGAAGGTAGGGTTTAACAAATGAGTATGATTGCTGAATCATTATATTGCTATTTCTTTTAGTCTCCAGTGTCTTAGAGCAGCTAGAAGTGAAAACCTAAAATTATGGAATTGTAACCCATATCAAACTCTGAAATCTGTTCTACAGCTAACTGTTGCACTGTGCTTTGAAATTTGTATTTTTCACAAAAAAAGAGAGTCAGTTGTGATCAATGCACAGCTATTTGATGATATCGTGAACCATTGATTGTACACTTTGGATGATTACATGGTATGTGACTATATAATACATAGCAATAAAAAATTTAAAAAAACCTTTGAGATCACTTTGAAATACTTGTATCTCAGTATGTCAGAACTCTATGGATGTGAGTTACATCATATATTTAGTGACTTATTAATAAAATTTATCAAAGTTCAGAGGGAAGGAATAATTGGAACAAAGAAATAAGTATAATGGTAGAAATGCTTCATAGAGAAAGTGACACAGTAGTAATTTAAAGGATGGACAAATCAGGAGGAACAAGCGCCAAAACAGCACAACATGTACAAAGGAACAAAACTATGAAATATTATATTATGTTCCTAATACTGTAGGTAGCTTTGTATTGTTGAAAGGATCAGTAGGTCTGTCAGGAAATGAGAACATCCTGACTTTATATGGTCTGTAACATTTTATGTATAATGGGGGTTTTTTGAAGGGTCAGATTATTATTTCAGGGGCACTGTCTCCAGTGTGTTTTCCACTCAAATACTTTCTCTTCTCACCGAGACCCGTTAGTGTAGTAGTCACTGGGATGTGGTAAATTAAGGTGGAATTGAGACTGACTTCTAAGTTTCTGGCTTGAGGATTGAGTAACAGTGTCATGAAGTAAAACTGGGAACATGGAAAGTACAGGTAGTGAATTCACTTTTCTTTTTTCTTTTTTGGCATGGGCAGGCACCGGGAAACGAACTGAATTCACTTTTGAAAATATTGTTTTATGGTGCTTGTGGGACATCGATTGAGGTAGAGATGTTGAGTGGTCATTTATAAGTAGGAGTCGAGTTCAGGAAAGAGATTAGAACTAAATATAGATCTGGGTTTTATTTTACAGTACTTACAGTTAAAACTCTGAGAGGTTAACTTTTTCAAATAGAAGAGAAGGGTGAAGCTAGAACCTTAGGGAATGCCAGTGTTTAAGTATTGGTCAACAATATTATGAATCCGTTGAAAGAAAGAGAAACGTAGCCGGAGAACAGAGAAGATTTATGGTGTCAGAGATACCAGAGATGTAGAGTTTTGAGACAGAAGTGTCAGCAGTATTTTATATCATAGAGAGGTCAAAATAAATTAATCACTGAAAGTGTCCACTGTAGTTGGCAGGAAATAATTGGAGACCTTGATTAGAATTGTTTTAGTTGAGCTGGAAGGCACATCGTAATGGATTGAATTGAAAAGGTAGAGGTACCTATTGTAGAACAGATGTCTTTTGGTCAAAGGTGCTTGACCAAAAGATCTAGGAGGGGTAAATAAGTAAAGCCTTATAGGGGCTCATAAATTGGAAGAAACTGGAGGTTTATAAAGGGAATAGAAATTTGGGATGAGACTGAAACACAGGTGCAGCTTGAGAGAGACATTAGAGTGCATTTTCTAGGATAGGAGCTGTGTGTATCTAATGGATAGAGTTGCTGAAATAACATACCAATAGGATTGCGGAAATCGCAGAAGCATAGGGCTTGTTATAGTGTAGGGATTGTCAGCACAGGGACTTAATTTTCCAAGATTATGTCAGGCATAGGGATGAATAGGAAAACCTGCTAATACCTAGTTGTGCTAAATGGCCTTTATAGAGGTCCTGTTAGCAAATGTTGTCAAAATAGACCATTATTTTCTAATCCTAATCCTTGTTGGAAATTTGCCTATCAACATTGGGAAGCAGTTCTACTGCTATGTAAGAAGTGCAGATATCTCTTTTTAGTTTTATTCATGTACTGTCTATGCCTATCAAAAGATACAGCTTCAAATTTGAAATGTCACTCACTGGTCACAAGTAGTAGGCCATGGGCTTTTGAGTTCTAAAGTTAGGAGAATTGCAAAAAAAATGTTTTTAACCTAAATACTTAGAACATAGCCTTATTCCTTCTGAAAATTTATCATTTATCTTTCTGAAATATTGTTTGAGGTTAAAAGATTACATTTTTTATTTATTGATTTTTGGCAAGGAAGAAGAAAATACAAAGGAGATCAATAGGAAAATAAGATTCCTTTGGAGATTTACTTAACCAGACTCCCAACAGTTTACATATTTCAAATTTGCTAAGACTGACTCTGATTTGTGTATCTGATTAGAAATTTTTGATGTACCTAAATAGTTATTACTTAAAAGAGACGGGACTAAAGCCTTTAAAAGCTAAATTCCTGTTTGACTTTGAAAAAAGATCTTAGCATTCCATTTTATGAACTGCTTATCCAAAATTGTAAAAAATTGTTATATTAATGATGTAAAAATTTTCATCGTTAGGTTAAAAATGAAAGCAAGTTACAACGAGGGTATCCATTTTTGTTTAAGATACATGGTTGTGGAAAAAATTTAGATTTACATTGAAATATGGTTATGTCTGGGGCAGAATTTGGGGTGAGAATTTTATTTGTATTTGTATCATTGTACTTTGAGCAAAAATTTCTGTATAATAATATAAATTAACTTTTAAAAACAAATTCTGTTTTCTTAATGGAATTCTATTATTCTGTAGGTATATGGAGCTGCCATCCAATTTTATGAACCTTATTCTCGAGAGCATCTAACAGAGAAGCAACTTATGCAGCTGGGCCTGTTGACACCTGTGGAGAGAAAAATTGTCTCTAAATCCATCAATTCAAACAAATGCATTTGTTTACTTTCACACTGGCCTTTTTTTGAAGCTTTTAGAAAATTTCTCATGTTTATCTACAAACTTTCCGTGTCTGGACCACATCCTCTTCCCATTGAAAAGTATGTATAATGATTAAAGAACTGTCTGGTAGAAAAATTGGATGTATAAATAGACATTTCATTCTTTATGTGAGTTGTCACTGGCAGCAAAGTTGACAGGGAAGGAGAGTCACAGTCACTTTACTTTTTACTTTTTTCCATTCTTCAACTAAGTCATTCATTGACTAGGCACTTAAAATTGAGTGATCGTGAAGATGATCAAATAAACTGAATTAAGCTGAAGGAGAAACTCACATACATTGTATTGCATTCTCTAGTAACCAAGAGAAGAACAGCTGTTGATATATAACACACACCATAGAAATGGCCTTTCCACTTCCTAACTAAAACATTCCTAAACTGATACAGAAATTAGAAAGAAATTAGAAATTCTTTCGTGAAGAGTGAGTTTGAGGGTGGGCCAAGGTGGCTTAGCAAGCAGAAACTAAGGTTTGATTCCGGTGCCTGCCCATGCAAAAAAAAAAAGTGAGTTTGAGGTGTTAGAATTGACAGAATATACATTTTCCCCTTTGGTTTGCAACTTCCTTTGTTATGGAAATTTTCTGTT
Source organism: Tamandua tetradactyla (assembly GCF_023851605.1). Lineage (NCBI taxonomy): Eukaryota > Metazoa > Chordata > Mammalia > Pilosa > Myrmecophagidae > Tamandua > Tamandua tetradactyla. Next base: position 77,724,944 of record NC_135328.1, on the reverse strand, counting down.
AGCAAGAAAAATATATGTGGAGCCACTCTGTCCTTTATAAACCACATCTTTTATTATTTCTAGTGGCACCTCGGTTCTTGCTTATTAAAGTATGTAATTTAGGTACTCTGCTAACAAACCAAGAGATATCAAGAACTTTGTGGCACTGTGTTATATAGTCTCTTTATCATAAATTTTTCTTACAACATAAAAATTTTCATGTTGTGGCAGAAAGATTAACAATGAAAACATTAGCTTAGTGGATAAAGTGGGGATAATTATCTGAAGGATTTAAAGTAATGTTGCCCAAAAATTGACTTTATTTATGGTGTATTGGGTGGCTAGAGAGAAGTACCTGAAACTGTTGATCTGTGTTCCAGTTCCAGTAGCCTTGATTCTTAAACAGGAGTGTATAATTATATAGCTTTTACAGTGGCGGTGTGATTGTGAAAACCTTGTTTCTGATGCTCCTTTTATCCAGGGTGTGGACAGATGAGTTTAAAAAAGAAAAACAAAAGGATAAAAAAAATAAATAATAGGGGGGAGATAAAGAGTAAAAATAGGGTAGATTGAGATACTGTTGGTCAGTGAGAGGGAGGGCTATGGGGTGATAGAATGCATGAATTCTTTGTTTTCTTTTAATTTCTTTTTCTGAAGTAATGCAAATGTTCTAAAACTGATCATGGTGAAGAATACACACTGTGTGATATTGTGAGCCATTGTTTGTATAATATGATTGGACTGTGTGTGTGGATATTTCTCAATAAAAATATTTTTTAAAAATCAGCTTATTAGAAAAAACTCATCACAATTTGGAATAGAAATAGGATTTCATTTTTAATGTTCTACTTCTGAAATACCAGTTAAATAGTTCATATTTCTTGATTAATGTTCAGCTATCAGATTAGTTTTGAAATTTTTGAAGTAAAATTTAATATTAGTGACATGTTAGCAACCTTTTGAAAAGTTAAGTTTAAATGACTATTTTATGAAACTAAAATCCCTGTATGTGATCAGTTTTTTTCTCAGTTCACTTAATACTTTATATTTAATGACTCATAAGAGCTCAGAACTTTGGAGAAGTTTAATAAGCATTATTTATAAGTAGAGAAATAGAGACTGAAAGTTATAGTGGTAAATCTGGAATGAAATTGTGTTTTCATGTTAATTCATTATATCAGAGTTAATTGCTACCTGTACTGACACTTATGATCAAGCCTATTAAAGTTAGCTTCTTTCATGAAAACTATATTCATGCTGTTATTTTTTTCCTTCAAACAATATGGGATACTAATATAGACTTTGACTTAGGAATGTCTGCATTTCAGAAATTTAGTGAACCTGGGTATGATTATTTACACCAAGTAAATTTATTTAGTTAACATAAGTTTTAGTTAAATGGCTTTGTCAGATCTGGAGAGATATATTGATTTTTAATATTTGTTAATAACTGTGGAAGATTTTAGAAGAGTATTGAAAGAATGTATTTGCTCTATTAAAAATCCAATTAGGAATTTAGAATTACTATCTTTATTTCACAATTTTTCCAGGCACATCTCACATTTTATGCAAAATATCCCTTTTCCTTCACCACAAAGACCAAGAATCCTTGTACAGGTAGGTAATAAAAAAAGTATATTTGGGGGAAGCTCTGCATATATTTATTTAAATCATTGCAAAACAGATTCTGTAGTCTTTTGGGTTAGAGGTGGAGTATTATGCATTTATAGTCCTTGAATTCCTGTATTTTATTTCTTTACCAAGCATCCTTTTGTACTGTTCTTTTAATCCTAGATTTTCAAAACTGAATTAATTATAATCCTTAATTCATGACCTTATCATCATTTGTCCATGCATGGCTTTTTTGTAGCTAACTTATTATATTTTTTTTGGCATGGGCAGGCTCTGGGAATCAAACCCGGGTCTCCGGCATGGCAGGCAAGAATTCTGCCGTTGAGCCACTGTAGCTAATTTTAATAGCATAAAACTTAAAATTGTGTTATGGGAATGTCTGCAATATCAGAGCAACTAATAAATACTAAGTATGAAATAAAAACTCCCCATACCTCCCTCGCCCTGTCCCCTGGTAACTTATTTTTTTTTCTCTATGAATTCGCTTATTCTAGGTGTTTCTTATAAGTGGAATAATATAATATTTGTCCTTTTGTGTCTGCCTTACTTCACTCAGCATAATGAATTAACTATATTCTAACTGAATCAAAATTAGTTGAATTAGCCATTATTTAAAAAGAAGTTTTACATTGTAATATATGTTTTGTAAAGGGTTTCTATCTTCATATCAATATATGCTGCCTTTTACCTTTCATCTAAAAATTTAAATTTCAGAAAAGTTCATTTGCTTAATTCTTTTTTTTTTTTAAAGCTATCAGTCCATGATGCGTTGATATTATCACAGCCAGTTTCCACACCTTTACCACTAAGGTAATTAATTGATGGTATCTAAAATGATATATTATTCACTTGGAACAGAGTGCTTAAAAATTTTTTAGAGGTTAGGTTAATAGTGCTAAATTTTATTTTACAAATTAGGTAAAAAGAACCTTAATGTTTCTAACTTTGATAGCTAGATGGATAATGGGGCCATTTTAAAAGTGGGAACTTAAGAGAGTTGCAAGACTGGATGTAGGAACCCCTTCCTCTTCCTCTTCCTCTTCACCCCCTCCTCATGTCAAGTTCATAATTAAATGCTCAAGCTGTATTAATTTTAACTTAATAAATGTCTTGAATCCATTAGCTTTTCTTCACCTCCATCACTAGTCTAACTAAACTATCATGATCTGTCACCTGGACTACTTCAATAACCTTTTAATTGGTACTTTTTTTCTCTTCACCTCTTTCGATTTTTTATCCACACTGTAGCCAGTGTGTCCTTCAGCCTTTCTGTTCTCACCTCTGTTACTATGTTTTAGTCACAGTAAGTTTGTATTTCAATTTCTTGAATTTGTCAGTAGCTTTTTTTCTCCCTTAGGGCCTTTGCATATATTGCACTCCCACCCCACCCCCCACTCTAACCTACATTCCTTTGAGCTCTACGCAAATAGTTGTCCTTCAGATAAATTTTTCTTGATAAATACTCCTCTGTTACCAGAAGATTAGTTAAAATGTCCTTTCTTAGCACCCTGTACACTGTTTATCATTACATTTACCAGCAGTAAATATCCATGTGATTATTACTTGTTTTCGCCATTGAATATTAGATCCTTGAAGGCACTGGCCATTTTTTTTGTTGTTGTTCAATATTGTATTTCCAGCCCCTGACACAATGCCTGACATATAGTAGGCAATCAGGTTATTTGTTGAATGAATAAACATTCACGTCTAGAGGTATAAAAGTCTTTGGCTGGTTGGGAGAAGTTGGAGATATTAGAAATATGGAGCATTTGGGGGTGGTGTATTTGAGTGTGAGAAGAAAGTGTCATTATAACTATACTATTTCATTTGAAGGTACTTTTTCTAATTCTGTTTTTTTCCTGAAAAAAACAATAAAATTTAAGAATCAGCCATTATTTAGATTAAGCTTTCCTGCTTTTGTATTTAACACTCAATTATTTGCCCCTCTGGTACCTCATTCAATTTGCTACTTTACGCTGGCAAACTAAGTCAGAACTTGAAATTAACACTATTGTTTTTCATCTATTAATACTTAGGAATTATTTTAATAATTAAAAATAGAACATTTTATTAAAATGTTCTAGCAAAATAGTTCACAATAATCTCTTTTTCTCTTTTTCTAGTGGAGCCAACTTTAGCACCTTGTTAATGAATCTGGGTCCTGAAAATTGTGCAACACTACTGCTCTTTGTTTTACTTGAGAGTAAGATTCTGCTGCACTCTCTTAGGCCAGCTGTGTTGACTGGGGTAGCTGAAGCTGTTGTAGCTGTAAGTATAGAATTTTCCTTTTAGCACATAATTACTGAGAGAATTTTTACTCTAAGGAGAGATTTCTTTCAAAGAAAACAACTATGAAATTACCCATGTAGCAAAAATTTAACATAAATGTAATGAAGTGGCAAAGATAAATAGAAGTATAAAGAGAAAGCAAAGGTGATTTTTATGTAAAGGGAAATGTCAGTTCCTGATTTTTCAAATTTTAGAGTTCTTCAGAGAGTAGAACCTCTGATTACATAATAAAACTTGTGAATTAAAGCTGATGGTATTAAATGAGAAGTTGTGTCCAATTTCAGCTACTCTCAAATTGTACAAATGAATTATTCAGATAATTTCTTCCCATTTTATTACTTTTAATCATTGTGAGCCAGGTAATATATAGGAAATTCTAAGTGATTATGAAATAGGATAATAGACAAATACTGAGCATTGTGTAAAACATAATTAAAATAAAAGCAAATCTTCCCCTGCTTAGAGCTCTTTAATGGCTTCCCATTAAACTTATAACTCTAATCATGTAGACCTTTTTAGGCCATAATATAGAAGTTTGGATGTTTTATTTCTCCGACCCTAACTTTAATTATTTAATTTAAAATAATTTATTCTCCTCTCCTCTGTCCCTTCCCCATTTTAAGAATGTAAATCTCATGAAAATAAGGACCTACTTTCTTATTTACTCCACAGAGTAGGCACTCAAATACTTGTTAAATTAACAAATGGGATATGTCTCTAAGATCTTAATCTGGTTAGAGAAATGCTGTTGGGACTCAAAGCAATAATAACCATATGAGATGTTTTGTGGGAGGGCCTTCATTAAGTATTTATTTTCCACAGTTGCATGTGAAAGTAAAAGTCATTGTAACATAAATGACTTATAAAACATTAGTGTTTATTCTTGCCCCTTTGTCAAAGTATTTGTGATTTAGTCTCCTGATTGACTTAAGCAATAGAACAGATGGAAAAATTGTAATGTGGAATTGGAAATTTTAAGAAAAATGGAAGATTGACTGAAGTTCAGTTGGAGAACTGCCTAAATTACATGCAAAACCATTGATAAATAAGGATTTGGCAGTAAAGCAATTTACCATTTGAAGAACATAAAATTGAGAAGAAAGGTGACCTGATAAATGCTTCAAAAGGATCTGATTTGAATATCAAAGAATATCGAAATTAATGGAGACCCATAGCAAAAATTGATGAAAATTCTAAGAGTCTATAAAAAAATGACTAGACTTATGATTGTGCAGCAAAAGTCAAAGGGTAAGGGTAGGGTGCTATATTGTCCAGTCAGTCAGTTTTGTTCTAAGGTTTGTTACATAGTTGCAGATATAATGTATCTTTTGTTGAATAGAAGATAGTAAAAACTGAAATCCCTGCAAGTCCCCTCAGCTTCTACTACTCTTCCCTTTTCTCACTGTGCTCCAGCCACATTTGACCTCCATGCTATCCCTGAAGCATATCAGGCAGGCCCCTATTTTAAGGCTTTTGTTTAATTGTTCTCTCTCTTAGTTGTTCTCTTTTTTTCTCCTGGATATTCCCTTGGCTAACTTCCTCATTTTCTTCAGATTTCAGCTTGTCATTTTCTTAATGAGGTCTACCCTGTTTGTCCTGTTTAATAATACAACATGCTTTCTTTCTTTCCTTCTCTGAACTTCAAATCCCTTCACTGGGCTTTACTTTTTCTTGGTCCCATAGCATGTATCACTTCAGGACATAGAAGGTTTTATTTATTATGTCTTTTGTTTATTTCCTTATCTTTTCCTGCTAGACTAGGTGTTAGCAAACTACGGCCCATAGGGCAAATCCTGCCTGTCACCCGTTTCTGTAAAATAAAGTTTTACTGGAACATAGCTCATGTGTCTACATATTGCCTATGAGTATTTCCATACTACAATGGCAGAATTGAGTAGTTCTAACAGAGACAGTATGGCTTGCAATGCTTGAATTATTTACATTCTTTTAAAGAAAATGTTTGATGATCTTCCACTGGGTTATAAATCTCATGAGGGCAGGGATCATTGTTTTGTTCATTGTTATGTTTCCATCATCTAGAGCAGTGCTTGGCATATAGTAAGTGTTCATATATTTCTTAGATAAATGATTGAAGATAAAATTCCGATCCTAAATAACCTTCTAAAAGAACTGGCAGAGGTAGTTAGTACTATAGGCAGTTCTTTGGAGTAAAGTAAAATGGATAAGATGATAATTGAACTAGATATTGAAAGCTGGCAAGGACTTCATTGCAAAGGAAAATTTTTATCATTAGTGATTAAATTTTTAATATTAGCTGATTGTTAAAAGATTTTAATCTGCTATTTATGACTTATCAAAACACCTTTGTTTTAAAGCACATGTGACGTAATTAAAGCAGAACTTAGCAAAAGAAAGCTGGTAAAGAGCGATTTGAACAGTGAATAAAAAACTATTTGCAAAGTCCCCTTTGGGGAATGGTGAGAACGGGGGAAAATTCAACTTCCCCAAGTTGAATTATTGATATTCTCACAAGCAGTGTGGACAACCAAAGCTATAGGCTGAGCCCCCAGTCTTGGGTTTTGTTTATATGAAACTTAACCCCACGAAGGATAGGTCAAGCCTTAAAATTAGGCCTAAGAGTCACCCCCAAGAGAACCTCTTTTCTTGCTCAGATGTGGCCTCTCTCTCCAGCCAACACAACAAGCAAACTCACCACCCTCCCCCTGTCTACGTGGGACATGACTCCCAGGGGTGTGGACCTTCCTGACAACGTGGGACAGAAATCCTAGAATGAGCTGAGACTCAGCATCAAGGGATTGAGAAAATGTTCTGGACCAAAAGGGGGAAGAGTGAAATGAGACAAAGTGTCTGTGGCTGAGAGATTCCAAACAGAGTCGAGAGGTTATCCTGGAGGTTATTCTTATGCATTAAATAGATATCACCTTGTTAGTCAAGATGTAGTGGAGAGGCTGGAGGGAACTACCTGAAAATGTAGAGCTGTGTTCCAGTAGCCATGTTTCTTGAAGATGATTGTATAATGATATAGCTTTCACAATGTGACTGTGTGATTGTGAAAACCTTGTGTCTGATGCTCCTTTTATCTACCTTGTCAACAGACGAGTAGAACATATGGAATAAAAATAAATAATAGGGAGAACAAATGTTAAAATAAACTTGGTTTGAAATGGTAGTGATCAATGAAAGTGAGGGGTAAGGGGTATGGTATGTATGAATTTTTTTTCTGTTTTTGTTTTTTCTTTTTCTGAATAGATGGAAATGTTCCAAGAAATGATCATGATGATGAATATGCAATTATGTGATGATATTGTGAATTAATGATTATATATGTAGAACGAAATAATCAAAATAGGAATATTTGCATTTGTTAGGTGTTTTTTGGTATTTAAAAAATAAATAAAAAAACAAAAAAAAAGCTGGTAAAGATTCTTGAGGCACGTTTTATATTTACTAGGAATTTTTTTTTTAATTGTGAAATATAACATATATACAAAGAACCAATAAATTTCCAAGTACATTTTGACAGGTAGTTAAAGAGCAGATTTAAGTTTGGTATGGGTTACAGTTCCATGATTTTTCTTCCAGGATTTACTAGGAATTTTAAGATGCCTAGCTTTATTGAAGCTCTATCATTTTGTATGTTTGTTTGAAAACTTAAGAAGTTTGATTCCCAAGTGAATCATTAGTTTTTGTAGTGATTGATGCTCTCAATTGGATATTGGTCTCAAAGATTATCTTAAGCATTAAGATGAAATACATAAGAGTTAAAGATTATGGGTTTTAGTTTTTACTTTTGGGCTGCTTTATCATTCTGCCTTGACTTCTTTCCATAATATAGAAATATGAGTTTTGTATAAACAGAAGGATTCAATGCAAAGAGCCGCTACTATTTTTATTGTGCTTGTCCTTGAAAATTTTAATCACATTAAATCACAAAAAAATATCGCTTAGCAATATTTTACATTTTTATACTTTTTCTTTTCCCAGATGATCTTCCCATTTCAGTGGCAATGCCCATATATTCCCCTCTGCCCTCTTTCACTGGCGGCAGTGCTTAGTGCACCTTTACCATTTATAGTTGGAGTTGACTCAAGGTATTTTGATCTTCATGACCCACCACAAGATGTTGTTTGCATTGATTTGGATACGAACATGGTATATATGTAAGTTAATTCTGTTTATAATATCTCCCATTTATATTTTCCCCCATATTGTAGTTATATCTTTTTGAAAGCATCTAGAAGTATGCTAATTTTGAAACTAAAGGTTTTCACTTTTAATACCGTAATTCTCAATCAGGGTTGGTTCCAGAATCTTGAAAAGCATGTAGTTTCAGAAAAACATGTTCAATATTATAGTGATTTATATTTAGATAATGTAAATTGTAGGCAGGAGATTCAATGTTTATCAAAAGGGAATATAGGTTTTATAAAACTACTTAAACACTGCTTTCAGAGCATAAGAGATGATATGTTTTTGGAGTATAATTGGAAACCCATTATAAGCTTTTAAAAAGTGGATTTGCCTGTTTGAGATAGTCACAATGTAGGATGATTTTGTACTGTTTTGTTTTGTTTGTTTTTTTTAGTTAGCAGGATATGAATTTTATAAAGATCTGTTTTTATTGCGTCGAAGTTGATTTTAAAAATCAAGCCCTTGAGCCCCCAGTCTTGGAGTTTGTTCACATGAAACTTAACCCCACAAAGGATAGGTCAAGCTTACCTAAAATTAGGCCTAAGCGTCACCCCCAAGAGAACCTCTTTTCTTGCTCAGATGTGGCCTCTCTCTCCAGCCAACACAACAAGCAAACTCACTACCCTCCCCCTGTCTATGTGGGACATGACTCCCAGAGGTGTGGACCTTCCTGGCAATGTGGAACAGAAATCCTAGAATGGGCTGAGACTCAGCATCAAGGGATTGAGAAAACCTTCTTGACCAAAAGAGGGGAGAGTGAAATGAGACAACCTGTCAATGGCTGAGAGACGTTGAGGTTATCCTGGAGGTTATTCTTACGCATTAAATAGATATCACCTTATTAGTCAAGATGTAGTGGAGAGGCTGGAGGGAACTGCCTGAAAATGTAGAGCTGTGTTCCAGTAGCCATGTTTCTTGATGATGACTGAACAATGATATAGCTTTTACAATGTGACTGTGTGATTGTGAAAACCTTGTGTCTGATGCTCCTTTTATCTACCTTATCAACAGATGAGTAAAACATATGGAATAAAGATGAATAATGAGGAAACAAATGTTAAAATAAATTTAGAGTGAAATGCTGATGATTGGTGAAGGGGAAGGGTGGGGGGGGTAATGGTATGTATGAATTTTTTTCTGTTTTCTTTTTATTTCTTTTTCTGAATGGATGCAAATGTTCCAAGAAATGATCATGATGATAAATATGCAACTATCTGATGATATTTTGAATTACTGATTATATATGTAGAATGGAATGATCAAAAGTCACAAATGTTTGCGCTGGTGTTTTTTGGTATTTAAAAATATATATATATATTAATTAAAAAAAACCCAAGCCTTAGTTTATTATTACCGGAGATAATAAATACATGCAGTAGTGGTATTAATAAGGGTTTAGGAAACGTACTACATTAATGAAAGAAGCAGCAGTCTTAAGAGCCAACACCATTATAACCTTCATCCACACCCAAAACAGCCTTAAAGGGCGGTAAGCATTGAATATTCCCTATGTTGGTCAATATATGGAAAATTCCCTATGTTGTTCTATATTGTTTGAAATTGGGAGAAAATAAACACAGAATTTTGGATCAAGCCTAGATGGAAACAGCAACAGAATTTCTTGGGAAGATATACCTAAGTGAACCAAAAGCATAAATTAAGGAAGAAAGAAAATATTTGTTGTAACTTAAAAAAACAATCTGCAGTAGATCTACTACTGTTGTGTTTTGAAACCGTATAGCTGTGGTAGTTTCCTTCCTGTATATGTATAGATTTGTTTATAGCCAGGAAGTAATAAACTACTTCTATGCATTAATTTTTTTTCTTTTTTAACAAACAATGTGTTGTTTTAAGGCACCATCCACTTCAGGATTGCATACATTGCAGCACCTTTGGAAATGATTATTATTGAAGTTGTTTTATATTTGGTTTGAACTGAAGACCTCAAAAACAGATCTTATTTTATAAACTGAGTAAAATAACATTATGGAAATATTTCATTTTTCCAGTTTTAAACACTTTTTATAAAATTTATTTTCATCAAAACATTATTTTCTAAAATAATTTTGAGTTGTTTGCTCAGTTGTACTAAAAATTATGAAATGCTTTATATACTCTAGAATTATAGAAAATAATGTAAATACATCCACCACCTAGATTGAGAAATAAAATATTATCAATAAATGTGAAGCATCTGGATAATTCTCCCTAACCCTATCTTCTTCCTGTCCCCTAAAGATAATCATTATCTTGAATTTGTGTTTATCATTTGTATGCTTTTTAAAATATGTTTTTAAAATAGGCTTTATTTTTTAGATGGAATGCAGTTTCTCAGCCCATTCATCTCACAACAAACCTGGTATATTAGTTACATTACCATCTTCATTTTTTCAGATAAGAAAATTGAGTAACAGACTAAGTGATTTGTCTGGTCACGCAGATAGTAAATGTCAGGGCCAGGTTATAAACTGAAGATAACCAGAGAGTAATGATAATATTTAATTTGGGGTGTTGAAAGATAGCACTAAAATATTGGACAGCAATTACAGAAAAGGGAAGAGGTTGATAACAGATTTGGCCACTTTTAGAACACATAACAATTTCAGAGATGTTAAACTGTGTCTTCTAACTGTGCCTGACACATAAGAAGTGTTTAACTCTTTCATTATATAGTTAATTATCCTTCCAAAGAGAGCATTGTGCTTCTTTCTGTGCTGGTGGCATTATCGTTAATTATTTTGACTTGGAGCTCTTGGACCACACTAGTAGTATGCGTGTGTTAGCAAGCTTGTAGTAACAAATTCTCAGGGTAGGTTTTTACCCCCTACATTGAGAGTTCAAGCTGAGCTAACCTTTCAAGGTTTCTGATTGTATTTGGGATCTCAGTTCTGATACCGTATCTTGTGGAACCATGACTTTATCTTCTGTTCCCTTTGAAGCCTTTAAAACCCAAGGCTTTTTTTTTTTCCTTTTCTCCAAGATGGCAGAATAGGTAGCTCTAGGATTTAGTTCATCCCCCAGAACAGTTAGCAAACAAGTTGATACTGCCTGAAACAATTCTCTGGGGAGTTCTAGAGACCAGAATGACATAGTACACCATCTGGGGAAGAGTGGAAGGAAGAGACTGATAAACTGAGGTGAAGATCTGTTAGTGGCTCTTCCCATGCTGCTGAGGCTGGTGCCCATCCCCCACTGGCCTGGCAGGCTGCCTCCGAAGCCACTGTCTGACGGGAACAGAGGTGGGGGGACATAGCTGGGCAGGGATTGTGGCATCTAATTAGTAAATTCTGACTGCTAGGTACCAGCTCTTGGCACGGCGAAATTTACTGCAGAAAGCACCCTGCAGTCTCTCTTTCAGCCCCACTCTTGGTAGGGGAGGAAGCACAGGGTATTGAGAGACACAGGAACCAGCAGGGATCATTTGTGGCAGTAGGGATCATTTGAAGGACAGGTCTTCCCCAAGAAAAGGCAGTGAGGCTCAAGCCTGGTCACCTCCTGCAGTTTTCGATTAGCAAATTCAGAGTGCTGTATTCCGGCTCCCAGAACAGCTAAGAATTCATTTCAACCCGCCCAGGACAGAAAGTAACCAGCAGCCTCTGCTTAAATCACTCTCCCAGCTGGGATGGAAGAAAGTAAGGCTGATAAGGGACACTAGCTTTTTATATCTGCCGGTAACAGGTTGCTGAAGAGTGGTTCTTCCCCAGGAAAGGGGGGTTAATTAGTCCCGGACAGTTGGCAGCTGCTGTTCAGGGGATTCAGATGACAGTCTGGGATCAGATCAACAGTTTCAACCCACCCCGGCCAAATGCACCTAGCAGCCCCTGTCTCAACCATGCCTCCAGCAGGGAAAGAGTTGATTGAGAATTAAAGACACTGTATCACCTCAGTTCTGTGGGGAATAGGGAGCAGAAGAGTGCCATCTGCTGGGCACACCAGGAAAACACAGAATTGGGAGCAGTTATGGAGAAGATTAACGTTCTTCAGATATCCCCCCATGGTACTTTGGAACTGATCTACACCACTTTTGTGTGTCCGTGGACCTGTTTTGATGGAAGAATGGTATTGAAAGAACTGGATATCCATACCCAAAAGAATGAAAGAAGATCTGTATCTCACACCCTATACAGAAGTAAACTAAAAATGGATCAAAGATATAACATTAGAGCTAAAACCATAAAGCTTTTAGAAGAAAATATAGGGAAATATCTTATAAATCATGTATTAGCAGGTGGTTTCCTAGACCTTACACCCAAAGCAGAGCAATAAAAAAAAGAAATAAACAGAATCTCAAAATTAAATGTTTTTGTGCATCAAAGAATTTTGTCAAGAAAGTAAAAAGGTAGCCTATGCAATGGAAGACAATATTTGGAAACCACATATGAGGTACGGGTTCAATATCCAGAAATATATAAAGAGTTTCTACAACTCAGCAACAAAAAAGACAAACAGCCCAATTTAAAAATGGGCAAAAGACACGGAGAGCCATTTTTTCAGAACAAAATACAGGTGGCTAAAAGGTACATGAAAAGATGCTCAACCTCCTGGCTATTAGGAAAATGCAAATGAAAACCACAATGAGATATCTTGCATCTTATACCCACTAAAATGGAGATTATAAAAAAAAAAATAGAAAATGACAAGAGCTGAATACAACACAGAAAAAGACACACTTATCCACTGTTGATGGAAATGTAAAATGGTACAACTGCTCTGGAAGGCAGTTTGGTGGTTCCTCAGGAAGCTAAGTATGAACTGCCATATGATCCAGCAATCCCACGTACTAGGTCTGTATTCCGAGGAGCTGAAGGCAAGCTCACAGACTGTTTTTTTGGTATACTATATGGTGGGGGTCACATTTCATTCTTTTTCCATGTAAGTATCCTGTTACTGCAGCACCACTTGTTGAATTTTTGTTTGTTTCTTTTTTCTTTGTTGTTTTGGGAAGCGCATGGGCTGGGAATCGAACCGGAGTCTCCTGCATGGCAGGCAAGATTCTACCAGTGAACTACCCCTGTACCCCTTTGCATACTGATGTTTATAGAAGCATTATTTACAATTCATTTTGATGTATATAAGTTCGTCTCAAGTTCCTATGTATTATTCTCCCGAGTAGACCACGTTAGGTCACTAAGCAGGTCTTATAAAATTTTAAAGATGAAATTTATAGACAGCACTTTCTCTGATCATAATGGAATGAAGCTGAGAAATGAGTAATAGGTAGAGAACTGGAAAAGGCACAAATATATTGAGGTGAAGTAACATTCTTTTTTTTAAATTGATTATATGCCACCTTTTAAAAAAATTTTTATTAATAAAACCAATCAATATACAATATGAACATTCTTTTTTTAATCACATAGTTGTATATATTCATCATCATGATAATTTCTTAGAACATTTGAAAATAGCGCAGTCTTAAACAGGCAGTCAAAGAAAAAATTATGAGAGAAATTGGTAAATATCTTGACAAATGAAAACAAGAACACAATATCTGAAAACTTATGGGATATAGTGGAGGCATTGCTAACAGGGAAACTTGCAGAAGAGCTAAAGTTGAAGACCTAACTGTATACTTGGAGGAACTAGAAAAAGATCAGCACACTAATCCCCAAGCCAGCATAGGAAAGAAATAATAAAGATTAGAATGGAAATAAATACAATTGAGAACAAAAAGTAACAGAATCATCAAAACCTTAAATTGGTTCCATAAGAAACCCTTAGCTAAAATGCCAAAAGAAAAAGAGAAAATACAAGTAAATAAAGTCAGAAATGAGAGAACGGACATTCCTACTGACCCCACAGAAATAAAAAGGATTATAAGAGGTTACTATGAACAGTAGTATGCCAACAAACTAGACAGTTTAGGTGAATGGATGATTTCCTAGATACACATTAACAGTCCATACTGATCTAGAAGTAGTAGACCTCAACGAAGCAATCAAAAGAAAAAAGATTGAAATGTTTGTCAAAACCTCCCAATAAACAAGCCTGGGACCAGATGGAGTCACAGATGAATTGTACCAAGTCATCCGAAGAATCCTCCTCACACTATTCCAAGATAATTGAAGAGAAGGGACCACTAACTTGTTCTCTGAAGCCATCATCATCCCAATAAGAAGGCCAAATAAAGGTACTACAAGAAAATTATAGACCAATTTCTCCAATGAATATAGATGCAAAAATCCTCAAGAAAATACTAGTAAATCAAATCCAGCAGCACATTAAAATAATTATATACCACGATCAAATGGATTTTATCCCAGGTATGCAAGAGCAGTTCAACATAATGAAATCAATGAATGTAGTATATCACATTAAGACAATGAAGGGGTAAGCCATGTGGTCATCTTGATTGATGCAGAAAGGGCATATGACAAAATTCAGCATCCTTTCTTGATAACTTCAAAAAATAGGAATAGATGGAAACTTCCTCAATATCATAAAGGGGCATGACTCCAAACATCCCCTTTCTACCGCACTTTCATAATGTTCAGCACTGTTAATTATTCTCACAATAACATGCTACCATCATCTTTGTCCATTTCCAAATGTTTACTTTCAACCTGATTAAACATTCGGCACATGTTAAGCAACTGCTTCACGTTCTTTAGCCTCATTTTATTTCTTGGCAACGTATATTCTGTATTTTGTGTCTCTGAGTTTATATATTGTAATGAGTTCATAAAATACTTGTCCTTTTGTGTCTGACTTGTTTCTCTTAACATAATGTTCCATGTGTTTCAGGACTTCATTCCTTCTTACTGCTGAATAATATTTCATTATATGTATATACCACATTTTGTTTACCCATTCATGTGTTGATGGACACTTGGGCTGTTCCCATTTTTTGGCAATTGTGAATAACGAATAACATCTCTGTGCATATTAGTGTGCAAATGTCTATTAGTGTCCCTGCTTTCAATCTTCTGGGTATATCCTGAGTAGCGGGATTGCCGGGTGGTAAGGCAGTCTGTACTTAGCTTTCTGAGGAACCACCAAACCGTCCTCCACAGCAGCTGTACCATTTTACATTCCCACCAGCAGTGAATAAGAATTCCAGTTTTTCCACATCCTCACCAACACTTGTAGTTGCCTGTTAGTTTAACTGCTGTCTACCATGTTTTATATTCTTGGAATATAAAATTCTGGATAGAGCAGCTTTCATTAATTTGTTTTAAAATCATCACCCCAAGTCTTTGTTTTTTTAATGCTTTATGATCATGGTGTAGGTTCCCATATTTTTAATATAGATCTGAATGAGACTTGGTATTGTATGAGGTGTTTTTTCATGATTTGAGGTTTTTTGACCTTTCAGTGTGTTGAGGCCCACGATTTAAGTTATGTGAAAATTTTCCTGAGAAAATAATGACTTACTAATAATCAAATTTATTCTTTCTTATATATAATTTTAATATATAAAGTTTTTGGTGACATGTAATTTTGAGAATTTGGACTTTGGATATTTTTAAAACATTTCAAATGTCTTTTTTTGCTTGCTGTTACATACTTTCAAATTGCCATTGAGTTGGTCATTTCACATGATAGTGAGGACTGCATAGATTTGTACTTATTTATTGCTTGTTTCTATCTACTTCAAAAAAATGTTTTGGCTGTGCTTGAATTGACAAATAAGGCATATTTAGTAAACAAAAAGATCTTATCGAAGTTCTAATTATTATCACACTATTTCTTTCCTTTATTTCTTTTCAGGAATCTAACAAAAAACATAGATGAGCTTTTCTGAAACAGGAATAATATGAATACTTTTTAAGCAATGCAAAGATTTGTCCCAAAACAGTTCTTTTTTAGCTCTAATAAAGATAGTGTGGGATTCCTTTCGACTTTTGTAACCGAAAGTCTATCCGTTCTCACACAAACTCTTTTCTTATCAATTAATCCATATTACTCAGTGTTTCTGGTCTCCAAGGAATTTTTATTAAGAGTTCAAGATAATTGAGCAATCATTTCCAAATACTACCATATTTAACATGATGAGGTATAACAAAAAATCAGTTGTTTTATCATGAATATGGACCAGTGTTTAAATTTTCCCTTATGGAAGTTGTTGGAGATGTAAAGTTAAAAAAAAAAAGTGCTTTGTGGTTTTTCAGCTACTCCAGTAATAACACAGTGCACAGTTTCAGAATGGAACCTTAAAACCATTAAATGATCTCATGGCAGAGTGTTGCTGTTTCTGAAGATTTTTACAAATGAGGTACTACTTGACTTTAGAGTCTCATAATGTTTTAAAAATAGTTTTATTGACAAAACAACATACAAACATTCTTAACATGCAAGCATTCCATATTTGGTGTACAATCAGTGGCTCACAATATCATCACATAGCTGATATCATACCCCTTACCTCTCCCTCTCACTGATGGTATTTCCATCTACTCAACATATTTTATTGATTTATTTATTATTTATTTTTATGAAACATAACCACATACAAACACAAACATTCTTACCATATAGTCATTCCATTCTTGTTATATAATCAATAATTCACAGTATCATCACATAGTTGTATATTCATCATCATGGTCATTTCTTAGAAGATTTGCATCAATTCAGAAAAAGAAATAAAAGAAAACAGAAAAAAATTCATACATACCATACTCCTTACCTTTCCCGTTCATTGAGCACTAGTTATTTCAATCTAATAAATTTATTTTAACATTTGTTCCCCCTATTATTTATTTATTTTTAGTTCATATATTTTACTTGTCTGTTGATAAGGTAGATAAAAGGATCATCAGACACAAGGTTTTCACAATCACACAGTCACATTGCAAAAGCTGTATCATTATACAATCATCTTCCAAGAAACATGGCTACTAGAACACAGCTCTACATTTTCAGGCACTTCCCTCTAGCCTCTCCATTACACCTTAATTAACAAGGTGATATCTATTTAATGCTTAAGAATAACCTTCAGGATAACCTCTTGACTCTGTTTGAAATCTCTCAGCCATTGACACTTTTATCTCATTTCCCTCTTCCCCCATTTGGTCGAGAAGGTTTTCTCAATCCCTTGATGCTGAGTCCCAGCTCGTTCTAGGATCTCTGTCCCACGTTGCCTGCAAGGTCCACACCCCAGGGAGCCACGTAACAGGGGGAGGGCAGTGAGTTTGTTTGTTGTGTTGGCTGGAGAGCGAAGCCACACCTGAGCAACAGAAGAGATTCTCTTGGGGGTGACTCTTAGGACTAATTTTAAGTAGGTTTAGCATATCCTTTGCGGGGTTAAGTCTCATATGAACAAACCCCAAGATTGGGGGCTCAGCCTATTGCTTTGGTTTTCCCCACTGCTTGTGAGAATATCAAGAATTTTCCAGTTGGGGAAGTTGAATTTTCCCCCTTTCTCACCATTCTCCCAAGGGGACTTTGCAGATACTTTTTTATTCACTGTTCAAATCACTCTGGGGTTTATCGGGGCATCACTCTGGACAAACCTACAAAATCTTGTGCCCTATTCAAGGTTCCAAGTACTATAGTGTTCAATTAAGTTGTCCATGTAAGTTTTATTAGGAAGTACACTAGTCAAAATATAAATTTATAAATTTAAAATATAAATTTATTTCTGCTCTAATCTTCATTATTTCTTTCCTTTTGCTTGCTTTGGGGTTAGTTTGCTGTTCTTTCTGTAGTTCTTCCAAGTGGACAGTTAATTCCTAAATTTTTGCTTTCTTCTTTTTTGATGTAGGCATTTAGGGCAATAAATTTCCCACTTAGCACTGTCCTGGCTGCATCCCATAAATTTTGATATGTTGTGTTTTCATTTTCATTTGTCTCGAGATATTTACTGATTTCTGTTGTAATTTCTTCCTTGACCTACTCATTGTTTAAGAGTATGTTGTTGAGCCTCTGTATATTTGTAAATTTTCTGGCACTCTGCCTATTATTGATTTCCAGCTTCATTCCTTTATGATCTGAGAAAGTGTTTTGTATGATTTCAATCTTTTAAAATTTATTGAGACTTGCTTTGTGACACAGCACATGGTCCTATCCTTGAGAATGATCCATGAGCACTTGAGAAAAAAGTTTATCCTGCTGTTGTGGGGTGTAATGTTCTATAAATGTCTGTTAAGTCTAGCTCACTTATTGTATTATTCAAATTCTCTGTTTCTTTATTGATCCTCTGTCTAGATGTTCTGTCCATTGATGAGAGTGGGGAGTTGAAGTCTCCAACTATTATGGTTGATGTGTCTATTTCTCTTTTCAGTGTTTGCCTCATGTATTTTGGAACATTCTAGCTCTGTGCATAAATATATATGATTGTTATGTCTTGTTGAATTGTTACTTTTATTAATACATAGTGTCCTTCTTTGTCTCTTTTAACTGTTATACATTTGAAGTCTGACTTCTTGGATATTAATATAGCTACTCCTGCTCTTTTCCGATTGTTATTTGCATGAAATATCTTTTCCCAACCTTTCACTTTCAACCTATGTTTATCCTTGGTTCTAAGTTGCATTTCCTGTAGACAGCATATAGATGGGTCCTGTGTCCCAGTCTATGTCTTTTGATTGGGGAGTTTAATCCATTAACATTTAGTGTTATTACTGTTTGGGCAGTAATTTCTTCTGCCATTTTGCCTTTTGGATTTTATATGTAATATCTAATTTTTCTTCTTTTTACCTTTACTGATAGTCTTCATTTCTATGTTCTTCTCCATCCCTCTCTTGCCTGTCTTTTCCTTTCTGTCTTTAGTGCTCCCTTTAGTGTTTCTTGCAGAGCTGTTCTCTTGGTCACAAATTCTTTGATTTTTTGTCTGAAAATGTTTTAATTTCCCCTTCATTTTTGAAGGACAATATTGTGGATATAGAATTCTTGGTTGGCAGTTCTTTTCTTTTAGTAAGTTAAATATATCATCTCACTGTCTTGTCGCCTCCATGGTTTCTGCTGAGAAATCTACACATAGTCTTATTAGGCTTCTCTTGTATGTGATGGATTGTTTTTCTTTTACTGCTTTCAAGATTCTCTCTTTCTCTCTGACATTTGACATTCTGATTAGTAAATGTCTTGGAGTATGTCTCTTTGGATCTATTCTGTTTGGGGAACGCTGTACTTCGTGGATCTGTAATTTTAAGTCTTTCGTGAGAGTTGCGAATTTTTCAGTGATAATTTTCTCCATTAATTTTTCTCCTCCTTTTCCCTTCTCTTCTCCTTCTGGGACACCCACAACACGTAAATTCATGTTCTTCATGTTGTCATTCAATTCCTTGTGTCCCTGCTCATATTTTCCATTCTTTTTCCTATATTTTCTTTTGCTTATCAGATTTCAGATTTCCTACCCTCCAGTTCACTAATCCTACCTATCTGCTGCCTCTTGAAATCTTACATTGTAGGTTTCCATTGATTTTTTCATCTCTTCTACTGTGCCTTTAATTCCCATAAGTTCTGTGATTTGTTTTTTTTTCAGACTTTTGATTTCTTCCTTGTCTTCTTTATATCCTCCCTCAATTCATTGATTTGATTTTTGATGAGGTTTTCTATGTCTGTTTCAACATTATGAATTAATTGTTTCAACTCCTGTATCTCATTTGAATTGTTGGTTTGTTCCTTTGACTGGGCCATATCTTCAGTTTTCCTAGTATGATTTGTTATTTTTTGCTGATATCTGGGCATTTAGTTACCTTAATTAGTTTATTCTGGAGATTGTTTTCGCTTTTTCTTTTACCTAGGATTTTCTTGCTGGATGATTTTGTTGTCTATCTGTTCTTTGATATTTACTTCAACTCATTCTAGTCCTCTACCTTACCTAAACAAAGCTTAGGTTTTGTTTAACAGATAAGAATTTTTCAGTTCTTGTTTTTTTTTCTCTTGTCCTGCCTGTATAGCGCCTTTTTACCCCCCATTAGGAGGGTCTACTTAGGTATTATAGACCCCAGTCAGATTTTCTCAGACCAAACTGGCCTCTTCTCAGGAGGAGGAAGTCACCTACATCAGTTTTCCCTGAGGTTCAGACCCAGTAGACAGAAAGGCTTTCCTGTGAAGCCTCTGGACTCTGTTTTACATATCCTGCCCAGTATGTGGCACTTTTTTGCCTGCAGGTCCCACCAGCATAAGGTGATGCAGTACCTTTAACTTCAGCAGACTCTCCCTGCTGTGGGTGTGGTGGATACATAGGAGAGGTTGTCAGCTGTCTTTAATCACTTCACTTTTCCAGGTCCTGGGTCTGAATTCCTTGCGGTGGGGAATCCACCTGAGCTGGCCCCACCCCTTTCCCAGGGAAGGCACAGGCTCCAGACAAACACTCCAACAAGCTCAATTCTGCCTATGCCTGGGGCAGTTGGAGCCTGAGAAGCCTTGCTTCTGTCTCTAAAGAGTAGTAAAGCCATATAATCACAGCCCCACAAAAAAGAAAAAGAAAAATTATTTTCAGAGCAATACCCCATTCCTTGGGTTTGCCAGTCAAGAGCTTAAGTTGGTACTTTGCTCTGTGTATTTCCAGGTCCTATGTGCCCCCTCCTTTCCTTCAGGGCCCTGACCTTTTCAAATCCAAAAAACCCTCTGTTTTTTGTTTTTTTCTTTTTCTGTTAGCCTTGTCCCCTCTGCGCTGGTGCAGAACTAGCAACCTGGGCTATTACTTGAGGTTCATCTGAGCTGGGGGCCTATTTTTAGTAGTCAGAATTTGTTATTTAATTCCACAATTGGAGCTTGGTTGCACTCAGCCTCTGCTGCTGGGAAAGTCTCTTTCCTTTCCCCTCTGGGAAGCAGTCTGTTGGGGAGGGGCACCAGCCACTGCGACTTGGGGAAGTCATGGTTCTGAGTGGGCTGACAGCTGGTCCAGTTTGTCCAGGCTGGGTTTTGCTGTGTGTCAAGTCACTGATGTGGCCCCAGAAGTTGTTCTGTACTGTTCCTGGCTATTTATTAGCTGTTCTGGAGGATGAACTAAATCCCACACCTCGCTACGCTGCCATCTTGGCTCTACCATATCCAATATATTTTAACCTCTGTTCCTCCTATTATTTATTTTTTTAATCCTTATTTACAGCTCATCTGTCCATACCTTAGATAAAGGGAACATCAGACATAAGGATTTCACAATCCCACAGTCACATTCTAAACATATCTTCATATAATCATCTTCAAGAAAGAAGGCTACTGGAGCACAGCTGTGCGGTTTCATGTACTTCTCTTTAGCCACTCAAATACACCATAAACTGAAAACGGATATCTATATAATGCATAAGAATAACCTCCAGGATTGCCTCTCAACTCTGTTTGAAATCTCTCAGCAACGGGCACTATTTTTTCTCAATTCTCTCTTCTCCCTTTTGGTCAAAATGGTTTTCTCAATCCCTTGATGCTGAGTCCCAGCTCATCCTGGGATTTCTGTCCCATGATACCAGGGAAATCAACACCCCTGGAGTCATGTCCCACATAGGAGGGGAGAGCAGTGGGTTCCCTTGTTGTATTGGCTTGGAGAGAGAGGCCACATCTGAGCAACAAAAGAGGTTCTCTGGCGGTGACTCTTAGCTATAAATTTAAGTAGGCTTAGCCTGTCCTTCGCAGGAATAAGTTTCACAGGGGTGAATCCCAAGATTGGGGGCTCGGTCTGTTGATTTGGTTGTCCCCACTTCTTGTGAGTGTATCAGAAATTCTCCAAATGGGGAAGTTGAATCTTTCCCCCTTTCTCCCCATTCCCCTGAGGGGACCCTACAAATACTTCTTTACTCACTGTCCAAATCTCTCTTGGATTTATCAGGGCATCACACTAATCTGGACAAATCGAAAAAATCTCATGCCCTATTCAAGATTCCCTGTACAGATGGTATTCATCTAAACTGACCACACAAGTTAAATTATGAAGTGCACTACCCAAAATATAAATTTTGTACCAAATAAACATCTCTCCCTTTAGTCATACACAGAAAAAGTTTTAGGATGTGGATGATATCATCCTTTACCCAGTCTTCTGATACACCTTAATCCTATCCAGATCAGCTTCATTCATATCTGTGCTCATTATCTGATCACTTAATCAACTTTTTAAATCGTTTCTGTTTG
Source organism: Tamandua tetradactyla (assembly GCF_023851605.1). NCBI lineage: Eukaryota > Metazoa > Chordata > Mammalia > Pilosa > Myrmecophagidae > Tamandua > Tamandua tetradactyla. Next base: position 77,702,855 of record NC_135328.1, on the reverse strand, counting down.
GGGCATTGATGATTTTCTTAGCTTCAGAGAGTCACATAATTTTTGAAGTTGCAGTTAATTGGCATTCAGTTGTTAAGACTTGGATAATGGGTGTTGTCCTTTTCAGTTAATATGAGTGCTGAATAAACTATAAATGTACTTTTAATCCTTAAATTCCAGTCCCTCTATTTTGGCACACAATATTTTTAGACACTTGACAGATATTTTGGAAGTCTGAAGACAGTCAAGTTTGATGCTTAAAATATAATAATCATAAAATACAACTTTAAAAATAAGGCTTTAATGTTGTGTTCATAACTCCAGTATTAAAAATCTGTGTTGGAATTTTAGAATGAGATGACCAAATTTGACGGGTGAATTGAAATGAAATGAGAAATTGAAATGAAACAAGAGCTTCCTTGAAAACCACTTATTCCTATTGGCCATTATCAGTTGTAACTTCAGTAAAAGCACCCTTTCCATTTTTTTTAAATTTTGGCATAATTTTGTTTTATAAAGACAAATTATAAATAACGTATTTTATTAACTATGTTTCTTATTTAATAGATCAGACGAAAAGAAGTCCATGAACTGGAAGCAGCTTCCCAAAAAGCCATGTAAAAATCTGCTTAGCACCTTGAAGAAATTATATCCTCAGCTATCATCAGGTAGATATGGGGAATAAAGAATATTTTAAGTAAAGAATATATATGAGAAAGTTCCTCTTAAAATATTAGTAATAATTTTGATATACTTAAAAGGATTCTCTTTATAAAAGAAAATTCTAATAATAATGTTGTATTTTGTGATTTTTTTATATTCTTTCTGCCATGTATCTTCTTGTTAGCCCTTCCAGTGATTCCTAAGGAAATGGGGAGAGGAATTTCAGGAAGTCACAAGCTTTATTTTGAGTCTTTCTCTAATTGATGAATCAGTCAATATAGTTTGATACTCTAAATTGATGCTATTTTCTGTTCCTACTTCATTTGTCAGTTCATCGTAAAACTCAAGAAGGTTCAGCAATTGAGATGACACCAATTGAAGCAGATTTCTCCTGGCAAAAGAAGACAATGCAACTTGAAATGGAAATTCAGGAAGCATTTTTGCGCTTTATGGCAACTATTTTAAAAGGATATAGAATATTTCTCAGACCAATCACAGAGGCCCCTTCAAATAAAGCTACAGCAGCTGATTCGTTGTTTGACCGACAGGGTGAGTGGCATTGAAAATACAATTGCTTTTTAAAATATTTTCTACTGTTTATTGCTACTAAGATTAATCACAATGTAACTTATTAGAAATACATATTAAAATATAATGATCTTTAACCAAGCTCTATTATGTATGGAATTTCTTTTACTTTTTAATTCTCCATTTTTCCCCTGAGAAATTTGAAACTAGAGGGCTTTAATTATGAATAATGAAAGATGTCACCTATATTAGCAATAACGTATTGTCAACTATCTTTGTAGAACATAGCTGGTGGTAGTTTGCTTCTAGGTATTTTGTGCAGTTTTGCAAACTTCTTGGCTTTATACACCCTTTTTTATCTTAAATGCAATCTTTTGAGATATATATTCACATAGCATATAATCCAAACTGTACAGTCAGTGGTTCACAGTATCATCATATAGCTGTGCATTCGCCATCACCATCAATTTTTGAACATTTTTATTACTCCCCTCAAAAATAAAAAAGAACATGCAAAATATCCCATACCTCACTCCTTTATTTATTTATTTATTTATTTACTCACTCATTTGTCCATACTGGATAAAGGGAGTGTCATTGATAAGGTTTTCACAATCACACAAACACACCTTAAAAGCTCTATAGTTATTCAGTCACTCTTTATGAATCAAGGTTATTGGATTACAGTTCAACAGTTTCAGGTATTTCCCCCTAGCTACTCAATACTCTAAAACCTGAAAAGGTATATATATATATATACACAATGCACAAGAATAACCTCCGGAATGACCTCTGGACTCTATTTAAAATCTCTCAGCCACTGAAGCTTTATTTTGGTTCATTTCTCTTTCTACTTTTGGTGATAAAGGCTTCCTCAATCCCGTGATGCCAAGTCCAGACTCATTCCTGGGAGTCATGTCCCACATTGCCAGGGAGATTTACACCCCTTGGAGTCTTGTCCTACGTAGAGGGGGGAGGGAAGTGAGTTTACCTGTGGAATTGGCTTAGAGAGAGAGGCCACATCTGAGCAATGAAAGAGGTTCTCTGGGGGTTATCCTTAGGCATAGTCATAAATAGTCTTAGCTCCTCCTTTGCAGGAATAAGTTTCATAAGAACTAGCCTCAGGATCAAGGGGCCTGGTCTATCAAATTGCAGTCCCCAATAATTGCAAGAATATCAGGTCTTCTCCAGGTGGCGAAGTTTGCCCCATTCCTCAAGGGGACTTTGCAAATACTTTTTAATCTTCTTCCCAGTTTATTCTGGGTTGTATTGGGGCATCACACCAACCTGTATAAATGACAAAGATCTCACTCCCTATTCAAGGTTACATATGATTATGGTATTGAATAACCTGATCATACAGGTTAAATTAGATAGTGTGCTACCGAAAATGCCAATTTTGCACAATGTAAACCTCTCTTCCTTGGTCTCTGAATGAAATTTTAAAATATAGTCAGTATCATCCTTTACCATTTAGTCTGATTTACTTTAGTTCTCCCCAGATCAACTTCATTCATATCTCTAATTGAAGTCTGCTCATTTTATGTCTGTGACCTGTGCCCTGCTCCTTTAACAATCATGTATCCACATCCCAACCCCCTGGTCCCTTCCCCTTGCACCAGGACACACCTGCGCCCTGCCCTCACTGTACCCCGATCTCTGTGCTCCATACTGAACATCCTGATACCGATGACATGTACGCTCTGCTCACCAGGCCCCGTGCATCTGCACAGTCCCCCACATCCACTTCCTGCCATGCTCTTCCCATGTCCCTCATGCTGCACCTGGCTCTTGTGCTCCAAGGACTGCCCCCACACCACAACCCTGCACCCCACGTTTACAGGCACTAGCGTAGCGACTTGACCCATGCCTATACTTGCACTGCAACCCATCACCACACTGTTATGCCTTGCTCATGCCCCATATCCTGTTCCACACCAGTCCCACAAATACAAAGCTTTAGACTACTGTAGATAATCAACTTCCAAAGGAACCGAATTGTTCTAGTTTGCTAGCTGCCGGAATGCAACACACCAGAAACAGATTGGCTTTTAATAAAAGGGGATTTATTTTGTTAGTTCTTAAGAGGAAAGGCAGCTAACTTGCAACTGATATTCGTTCTTACACGGGAAGGCACGGGGTGATCTCTGCTGGCCTTCTCTCCAGGCCTCTGGGTTCCAACAACTTTCCCTGGGGTGATTTCTTTCTGCATCTCCAAAGGCCTGGGCTGAGCTGTGAGTGCTGAGATGAGGTATGCTGTGCTGCTTGGGCTGTGCTACATTGAGCTCTCTCATTTAAGCCCCAGCCAGTTAAATCAAACATCATTCATTGCAGCAGGTACCCCTCCTAGATGACTGCAGATGTAATCAGCAACAGATGAGCTTCATTTAGCATTGGCTCATGTCTACAACAACAGAAGTAGGCACCTTCACCTGGCCAAATTGACACCTCAACCTAACTACCACCTGTATCAAGATATTTACATGCCTCAAAGATAACAGAAGATCAGTAAGCATAACAAGATGCAAACAGATAGAGCCCAGCCTAATGACCAAGTTAAAACACTGGAGGAGACGCAGACTTTGAAACAACTAATTACAGATTTCATGTAACTCTACTAAATAAAATCAGTTGGTTGGCTAATGACATAAAGGAGATCAAGAAGACATGAGAAGAGCATAAAAATGAATTTGAAAGAGTAAATAGAAAATTAGCAGATATCACAGAGATTATAGATACTGTAGACCCAATCCAAACTGTACTAGAGACACACAACAGTAAATTTGAAGAGGCAGAAGAAGGAATAAGTGAACTAGAGGACAGCCCAATTGATTTCAAATACACAAAAGAGCAAATGACAAAAAAAATAAGGAAAATTTTGAATTGGATCTCAGGAAATTGATGGACACAGCAAAGCACACAAATATAAGAATCATTGGTGTCCCAGAAGGAGAAGAGAAGAATAAAGGGCTAGGAAGATTAGTGGAGGATATTATGGGGGGAAACTTCCCAGCCCTCATAAAAAATATAAATGTGCAAATCAAAGAAGCCTAATAAAAAATTCCAAATAGAATAAATCCAAATAGGCCTACTCGAAGATAATATACTAATCAGATTGTCATATGTTGAAGAGAAGCACAAAATCCTGAAAACAGCTAGAAAAAAACAATCTACTACATACAAGGGAAACCACATAAGACTGAGTTTGGGCTATTCAATTGGCACTATGAAGGCGAGAAGGCAATGGTATCCTGAAAGAGAGAGACTTACTGCCAAGAATTCGGTATCCAACCAAATTGTCCTCTGAAAGTGAGGGACTCACTGATTAACAATAGAAATATAATTAGTTCTTGCAAGAATTACTTCAAAGATATGATTCATATACAAAGAGTGTTTAAGTCCAGGGTACAGGGGGAAAGCTGCTATTGCATGCTATGGGCTGTGTTCAAAAGGAAAATATCACCACCGCCACAGCAATAGCAGAGGTAAATAATGGGGGGAGGGGCAAGAGTTAAGAGGAGGTTTAGATTTCCTGTTTGGCGAGGGTGTGTCTATTGGTTTTCTTTCTCTTAGGAGCAATGAAATTATCCAAAATTGAGAAGGTTAATGGACTGTGGACTTTGGGCATAATACATGATGCCTGATGAATGCAGGTGACTGAAAGATGCAGACTGAGAAGTAGATTGGCAATGGATGTTGTATACTTAAGAATGAAGGTTGTGCTGCTACAAAAAGTGAAGTCATAAGGCATGCAACAATGTCAACATGTGGGACATTTGGTGAGGTAAAATAAGCCAGAAACAAAAGAATAACAGTGGTGTGGTCTTTAGAAAATGCTTATAAGAAAACAGGGGCCTAGATTGTAAACTTTTGTAGATGACACATTAAGTTCTGAGTGGTAATTATTATTTCTGAATCTCAAGAGGCTGTTTTATATATATATAAGCTGACATTTAGAGATTAGGAATGAAGCTGATCAGGTTAGGGTTAAAGTAATTCAGAACACAGAGGTAAGTAAGGAAGACAGTGTCTGTATTTTAGAATCACACATACTGTCTAAGACCAAAGGAAGAAAGGTTTATTTGGTCTGGAACTGAAATTTTCTGTGGCGCATAATCTCACTTAATCTATCTGTATAGCTCACTTGAACAATTGATACACAGGGACCCCAGAATAAGAATGAGGTCTTCTAATACCGTATAGATTAATTTAATACCTGGATTCATCCTAGAGTATATCAACCAAATAATAAAAAAGTATTGGCAAAGTTCTTTGAGGGATAGGAGAAAGAATATGAAACTATTAAACCTTACCGTCAGGGAATCCCCTGATACTGTGTCAAACTTTAGGGACACCCAAGTCAATAGGCCATGCCCTCGATCCTGGGCTCACTCTTCTGAAGCTTATATAGGTAGCAGAGAAGTTTAGACTACCTATAGCTATGCCTAAGAGTTACTTCTGGATGACCTCTTTTGTTGCTCAGATGTGGCTTCACTCTCTCTAAGCCCAACTGTGCAAGTGAAATCATTGTCCCCCTATGTGGGACATGACATCCAAGGATGAAAGTCTCCCTGGCGACATGGAAGATGACTACCAGGGATGAATCCAGCCCTGGTACCATGGGATCAACAATTCCATCCTGACCAAAAGGGGGAAAAGAAGTGTAACTAATAAAGTATCAGTGGCAGAGATAATTCAAATAGAGTCGAGAGGCTACTCTGGAGGTTGCTGTTATGCAAACTTCAGTTAGAACTTGCTACCTACCATAACCTGCCAACCCCCAACCAGGACCATTCCAACCAATCCTGAAGAATACCTAGGGCAATATATAAGATTCTACAAGCTTTCTATGCACTAATGTAACTTTCCAAAAACTTACAACCTCCATATGGGTCCCTGACCAGATAAGTCCTGAAACCTAGAGAGCCCAGCCTCTCCTGAACATCAGTAGTTCATCTCCCTACCCCATATTAGTGACAGACCCTTCCAACATGAAAAAGTTAGAATGGCCATAGCCCGAACACCCCTGAAGAGAGGGATAGAAACATCAGAGGTGATGTTGGAGTTATACAGAGGAGATATGATTTAACAAATGAATATGAATGCTGACTTATTAAATTGATATCTCTTTTAGTCCCCAGTATTTTAGAGCAGCTAGAAGTAAAAACTTAAAATTATGAAATTGTAACCCATGTCAAACTCTGACATATCTTCTAGAACTAATTGAGTGGAAATTTGTTTCTTTTTTGTATATATGTTATTTTTCACACAGAAAAAGGTAAAAAAAAGTCGATTGCGATAAAAATTATTTAAGCCTTCTAGCCTCCTGTATTCTGGAGCAGCTAGGAGGAAACATCTAAGATGAGCATATGATAGCCCATGACAGACTCTGATATCTGTCTTGTAACTACTTGTTGAAGAGTGCTTTGAAAACTTTTGCTTTTTTATTTCTTTGCTTTGTATATATGTTATACTATACAATAAAAAAGTTTTAAAAAAAGGTGAAGGAAAGATTAAAATTTTCAGACAAACAAATGCTGAAAGAATATATCAATAAGAGATCGCCCCTACAAGAAATGCTAAAGGGAGTTCTGCCAGCTAAAAAGAAAAAGGACAAGAGAGAGCAGTCTAGAGAAGGACAGAGAATGATAGAGAAAGAGGGAGAGCATATGTAGATTTGACAGATAAGTACAAAGGATAAGATCATGGGTTCAAGAAATGCCTTTACAGTAATAACTTGAATGTTAATGCACTAAATTTACCAATTAAAATATACACATTGGCAGAATAGGTTAAGAAATATAATCCAGTCATGTGCTGCTTACAAGAGACTCATCTTAGATACAAAGATACAAATATATTGAAAGTGAAAGGATGGAAAAATACATTCCATGTAAGCTACAACCAAGATAAAGTAGGAGTAGCTATGCTAATATCAGACAGAATGGACTTTAAATGTAAAGACGTTACAAGAGACAAAGGATGAGAGCATATATTAATAAAAGGGCCAATTCATCAAGAAGATGTAACAATCACAAATGTCAATGCTCCCAGTCTAGGAGCAAATATTGGCAAAACTGGAGGGGACGATAGACATTTCAACAATAATAGTAGGAGATGTATTCATTAGTAGGAGACTATTATTCATTCATTTCAACTATAATAGTAGGAGACTCTCCTCTATAGATAGTTGATAGGAGAAGATAGGATTTAACAAATGAATATGAGTGCTGAATTAGTATATTGATATTTCTTTTAATCTCCAGTATCTCAGAGCAGCTAGAAATGAAAATCTAAAATTTTGAAATGGAAAGAAAAAAGAGAAGGAAGAATGTAATAGAGTAGATAGTATTTAACAAATGAAAAAAAGAGAGAGAGAAGGAAATGTATAATAGAGAAGATAGGATTTAACAAATGAAAAAGCAAAGTATAGGCAAACCTCCTTGAGGGATGGGAGAAAAAATATGGGACTATTTACATTTTACCTCTAGGGAAACCCCTTATACAGTATCAAACATTAGGGACACCCAAATCTGTAGGCCAAGCACTTGATCTTGAGGCTTGCTCCTGTGAAGCTTACATAGGTAGCGGAGCTTAGTCTACCTATAGATATGCCTACCAGTTACTTCTGGAGGACCTCTTTTGCTGCTCAGATGTGGCCTCCTTCTCTAAGCCCAACTCTGCAAGTGGAATCATTGCCCTCCCCCACTACATGGGGCATGACATCCAGGGGTGAAAGTCTCCCTGGTGTCATGGGACACAGCTCGCAGGGATGAGTCTGGCCCTGGCACCATGGGGATCCACAATGCCATCCTGACTAAAAGGGTGAAAAGAAATGTAATAAATAAGGTATCAGTGGCTGAGAGAGTTCAAATAGAGTTGAGTGGCTACTCTTGAGGTCACTCTTATGCAAGCTTCAGTTAGACATTCCTAAGTATCATAGCTTGCCAAAACCCCAACCAAAACCATTCCTGCGAGTCCTAAAGAACACCTAGGGTGTTATGTAAGATTCTACAAAGTTTCCGTGCACAAGGGTAACTTTCTCGAAACCTACAACCAGATGGGTCCCTGGGCCGAGATAAGTTCTGAAATGCAGAGGGGTCAGCCTCTCCAGACCATCATCTGTTTCCATCTCAGTATCCCGTATTATCAACAGCCCCTTCTAATATGAAAGAGTTAGAATGGGAATAGTCCAAATACCTCTAAAGAGTGGGAGAAAGATCAAAGGTGATGGTAGAGTTATACAGAGAAGATAGAGTTTAACAAATGCTTATGATTGCTGAATCATTATATTGTCTTTTCTTTTTGTGTCTGATATCAAAAATAGAGAAAAATAGGAACTTAAAATTTGGAATCGTAACCCATACCAAACTCTGAAATTTGTTCTAAAACTAATTGTTGCAATGTGCTTCAAAATGTATTGCTTTTTTTGTATGCTATTTTTCATAAAAAAGGAAAAAAAAAGTTGATTGTGATGGTAAACGCTCAGCTATATGGTACTACTGTGAACCATTGATTGTACATTTTGAATATATGGTATGTGAATATATAATATATTTCAATAAAAAATTTTAAAATGGGATACATATTTAAAATGATGCCTTAGCCATTACAAAGAATGACATTATTATTGTACAACATTGATTTATTTGTTTCATAGGTGATATAAATTAGACAGAAAAGGACAAATATTTTATGATTTCATATATTTGAAATAGCTAGCATAAACACATTCACAAAAATAGAAAGTAGATTAGAGGTTACCAGGGCCTGAGGGGAAGAAGGATTGGGAGTTATTGTTTAAAGGGTAAGAAAGTTTCTGTTTTTGGGTGGTGAGAAACGTTTTAGTTATGGAAAATGATAGTTATGGTAATATGACATTATAATGCTACTGAATCATACACTTAAAATGTCAAATTTTATGTTATATTTGCGTCTGTTACCACAATAATAAGATTAATGATACAAGTTAAGATTTTTTTATGGTAGAATCAGGCAGAATATATTATGGTATTAGTAGAAGCTTCCATTAAATATTGATAAACATAAAATATAAGTTTAAAATTATTTTATATAATATCTAGTTCTATTTTTAAGTTATAATTGAATTGTAATTTTTTTTCAGGATTTTTAAAAAGTCGAGATCGTGCCTATACAAAATTCTACACCCTTTTATCCAAAACACAGATTTTTATTCGTTTCATTGAAGAGTGTAGTTTTGTAAGTGATAAAGATACTGGATTTGCATTTTTTGATGACTGCATAGAAAAGGTAAAATTTGGTCCTATATACCACTGTTAAGGAAAAATTTTAGCAGTTTGGCTTTCCAGTATAATCGTCATTTTATTATCAGCCCCAAATGAGACAGGCTATGTTGGGAGGTGGCAGGGTTCATGTATGTTACTGATTCTGGGCTATAGCATCCGTTTCGAAACTTTGTATCATCTAATTGCTACCATACATAGCTCACTGTTCTCTTTGAATCTCACTTTACTTCTGTAACCATTCAGTACCAAGAACATTTCATTGAACCCTCCAAGTCTTATATTTTTATTTAAATTAATAAGATAGAAACTCATAGTTCATTTTTTTTTAAAGTTCATTTTCATGGGTAGTAGAATTTCTATGTGCTTTTTTGTTTTGTCATTTCAGATACGTTTACTTATATGTTTGCTGTGTCCTGATTTGAACATATGTTGTTTTAAAACTTTATTTACCTTTACCCATGTTAAGGAAGTATTGACGATGATGACTGACATTTTTTTTTTCATTTTTAATGGGTTTTTATTTTTTCTAAGTGGATTTTGGGTCCAATTGTTTATGTAAACAATATGTTTTAAGAAATTTGAGATTGTATCCAAAGAAAGCTAGAATATTATGCTATTTTAATTTTTATGCACTGTTAATGATTTGTATGCCATAGAAGACTTTAGTAATTTTAATTTTCTTCCATTCTATCAGGGTGATCAAGAATCACAGGGCTATTATTAAAACTCCTCAAATTTTTTTGTATTTATGAAATTGATATTCCAACTACCTTCTGCTTAGATGGAAAGCTTAGAAAATGTCAGTAGCTAATGCAGTGGTTTAATAATAATGAATATGATTTGAGATCATCAGATTCCCTTTGCGATTGGCCATATTTTGTTTGTGAAAAGAGGAAAATAACAAATCAAAACAAGTTTTCTGTCCTGATGATCATGAGAGAAATATGCTTTAGCCTAATGGCATGGCCCAAAAATATTTTGTGAAATGTTTGCTTCTGCCTTGTACTAAAAAAGACTAGGTTTGTGTTTTTTTATTTTGTGTTTTTTTAATCAGAATTTGATCTCTTAAATTCACAGTGGACATTTTTACAGAGAATCTCTTCTCTTTTTCTAGTTGTTTCCTGATAAAAGCACAGAGAAAACAGATAAGGTAATTTTTTCTTAGATTTATGTGTTGAGATTTCAGAATTGCATTTTGTTTACATGCAAATTAATTAGAGATAATAACTATTTTCAGGTTGATTTTGATTCAGCAGAAGATACCAAATTGATAGAACTAGATGATTCACAGAAAAGTGAGCACACTGTATTCATAATGCCACCAGAGCCACCTCCTGATATTGGAGAGGAACTTTCACCAAAGTACAGGTAGCACGAATTTTTTTTAAAGAGCTGTTTAGGTATGGCTTTGATTATTTTATTTTCTATCTTTTGTGATTATTAATCATTTGTGTAGTCATTTTCAACATGTATTCAGCAAATGAATGGAGAGGAGGAATATTTTATGGAAATGCCACCAGGTATAACTAGAATTGGATAGCCTCGTTGGAAAGGAATTCAGATATATATCATTATTCACCTAAAAGATTAATCCCATATCAATCTTTTAAAAATAACCAGTTCTGAAGAAGAAAAATATTTTGTGAACCCTACTCCCTCCCTTTCAAGGTGTTGTGGTTAATATAAAGACTGAAATCCTTTATGAGTTACTAAGTTATCAGAGTAAATGTAAAAGTAGAAGACCAGGAATTGTTCATTATTAAAATAAATGTGAAGAATAGGATTTGGATGGAAATCTTTTAAGAATTAAAGTGGATTTGATTGTTTTTTATTACTATAACTACAATGATATCCAATTTAATAAATGAAATAAAATTTAAAAACTAAAATCTTAACATTTTAGTTCAGTTGCTTAATGTCTATTAACAATCAAATGTGTGCTTCCTCTCTTTTTATGCATAAGTATTTGTTATCCTTAAATATGAGTTGATCTTGTACATACTCTTTGTAACCTCTGTTTTCCCTTATTGACTTGAAAATTTCCAAGCCATTAAATAGTCACAAAGATATTCATAAATATCAGAAATTTATGCAAGAATTCTTAGTTAGAAAATTCAGAAATAACCTTAAAATGTCCAAAAATAAGGGATTGCTTAAATTGTGGTATATCCCTAAAATAAAATTATGGGATTTTTTTCCCCCTTTAAATGCTACCGCAAGGTAATTTGTACAAAGTATATTATTATACATTCATATAAAATATTTAATATATGGATTTTGTTGAAAAGATTAACATCTTGTGAAATAAGATATCAAGATTTTCTGTTTAGAGGGATTGGTTAAAAATAACAAATAGGGTTGGAGAGCCAGTTTCCCACATGGTAATTTATGTATCTTATAACTATTTCATCTTAAATTGGGGGGGGGGGAATTTCTTATAAGGTTTTGTGGGGAGTGATATTGGATACTCTTTGAAGTTTATAAATATTTACCAAACTATTGAAATAATATGAAGAGTTATTGTATTTTCAATCAGCAGTTGTATTTTTGCTTTTTTATTTTAGTTACAAATACTTTCCAAGATTGGATCTTAAGCTTTTTGATGGACCACAGGAGCTGAAACTTTGTTTTAGTAGACACCCTACTGGGAATAGTATTACAAACAGCCCAGCTCTCATGGCTAAGAGAACTAAACAGGTCAGATACTCTTTGTCTAATGCATGTTAACTTAAAATGTAGGATGTGTATATGTGATATTCAGTTCATAGGTTAGAGTTATTACCTATAATTTTGAAGACCTACTATGGTTATTATTAAATTAAACTTGATTACTTGCAGTACTACCTATAATACTGAGACTGAAGTTTTTGAAGGCATATTTTTGTACTTTAAGAGAACCAAATATTGGGAACCATCTATACTTTTTTTATAAACAGTTTTATTGAGGTATGACTCACATACCATACATTTCACCTAAAGTGTACAGTTTCGCATCTTTTAGCATGTTCACAGAATCGTACATGCATCACCACAGTCAATTTTAGAAATTTTTCTCATCCAAAAAGAAACCTTGCTTCTATCTTACTGCTGTGTAATATTCCGTCGTATGTATATACCACAGCTTGTTTAGTTTGTTTTGACTATCAAACTATTAGTTAGTAAGATCCACAGACTTTCTCAGACCATCTTGCCTTAAAGAAATAGGACTTTTTAAGAAATCACTCAGTGAAGGAATTAACACAGACTGTGGCTAGAGAGGGTATAGTGGAAACCTTGACAGGTAATAGCCTAAGGCATCTTAAACTTTTGTAGAAGAGTGAGAGGAATATCTCTTTTCAGAAATGATACTGAAGAACTCATAAGGTATAAATAATTAAATTGGGGTTTATGGTTTTAGACATCCTTTCATCCATCAAGCATATGACTGCTTGTATGTGAAGGGTACCTTGTTAACCATTATTTTATAAAAATAACAATGATATTTGCCCTCAAGGAATATCTAGTCTTATTAGGAGACATGTGTGTGCCAACAAATAGTTCTAGTAAAGTCCAGAGTACTGCTATTGGTGTGTATTTAAGGAACCATGTAATACTGAATATAAGAAGCCACTCAAAAAAGTAAAAATAAGATATTTGATTTAAGTCAAATTTTATATATTAAATTCTTCTCTCCTTTTTCCTTCTCACTTCTTCTCCAACCCTAAAGAATTTTAATAAATACCTTAATATCTTATTTTATTCTCTTTGTAGGAGATAAAAACAGCTCATAAATTGGCCAAGAGATGTTATACAAATCCACCACAATGGGCCAAGTGTCTGTTCAGTCATTGTTACAGCTTATGGTTTATTTGTCTCCCAGCCTATGTTAGATTTTCTCATCCTAAGGTCAGAGCACTTCAGCAGGCATACGATGTGCTTATTAAGATGAGGAAAACAGAGGTGGATCCACTGGACGAGGCAAGTATAAAATAGAGTCACCATTACTAAGATGAATTTATTTTTGTATCTTGAAGAAAATTTAGGTCTCACTTACTTTAAAGTGACCTTAAACGTTTTTCATTAAGAAAGGTGAAGTTCTTATTCTGTTTCAATGGAGCTCATGTATATTGTTTATTTTTAAATATGTTTATTTTAAAACTACTTTAGAATGAGACAGACACCTCCTTACTTAGACCTGATATTTATTTACCCTTGATAAATAGAGAATACTAGTGGCTTAGTTTTATTCTTTTTTTTTACTTGGGCAGGCACTGGGAATCGAACCCGGGTCCTCAGGCATGGCAGGCAAGCATTCTTACCTGCTGAGCCACCGTGGCCCACCCTTAGTTTTATTCTTAATATAACTTTATTAGGGAGCAGATGGGAAGTATGCATTTAGTAAGTGGCTGTACACTTAGGACTTGTGTCCTAGGGTGAGTCACACAACCCAGTGTGTTTCAGATTCTGAAAATATAGATCAGAGCCTCTCAACTTTGGTACTATTGACTTTTTGTTTCACATAGGTCTTTTCTGTGGTGACCTGTCCTGTGCATTGTAGGCTGTTTAGAAGCATTCCTGGCCTGTGTACTCAATACCAGCAGCAATCACTAGCAATGACAGTCAAAAACGTCTCCAGATATTTCCATATGTCCCCCCAGGGCGGGCGGGGGGGGGGCAAAACTGCCCTCCATCAAGAACCACAGATTTAAATAATAAGTACCATTCTCATGATTTTAATATGAGGGTTGTCGGGTAATTCAGCTAAGTGCCTTGGATAATGCCTGGCTCATAGCAAGCACTCAGTGCATGTGGTTCCAAGCATTTTGCATGTATTATATCTCTTAAGCCTCAGAACCATTCTAAGAGATAGTGATATTGCCCAGTTAACAGTTGAGAAACTGATGCTGTTATTTAGCCTTTCTCTTTGCTAATTTTCTCTTTAAAAATTATTTTAAGTTTTAAGATAACAACCAATAATATTTGGAACCAGATTAGAACTTAAAGTGAAGTTGACATAAATAAAAACCCAGAGTAATGGATGTCTGAGACAGGGAATAGGGAGAACACAGGGATAGAAAGGAAGTGGGTCGCAGAGGGGCATGTGGCTTCAGCAATAATTGTAATTTTTTTAACTTTTTTTAATTGTGAAATGTAATATATATACAAAAAAGCACTAAATTTCCAAATGCGTTTTAACAAGTAGTTACAGAACAAGTGTAATTTTTTATTTTTTAAAAGCAAAAAGATCATAAACTAAAACAGAATATACAAATACTGAGATCTGGTAATGCTTGTGGACATACTAGAACTGTAGTTTCTGTATATTATAAAAGCTTCTAAAATAAAAAGATAAAGTTAGAAAACAGGTATTAAAATATCCATTCTCATATTTTGATTCATTTTCTCTCATCTGATGTTTATAAAGATTTTGGAAATTAAACACACTTGATCAGAGAATCAGTATTTTATGCAGCATATATTTTAGTGTTTAAAAAAGTGTACCTTCTTTCTAGTTCTGATAGTTAATTTTTAAATTTAAGGTGTGTTTTAGCTTTGTGTAAAGCATAATGAAGTATATTTTTAAATGTTTTAAATTGTGCTTTATAAGAACAAACACTAACTTTTTTTACTGTATTTTAAATTCAAAGAGCAATATTAAAGTTGCTTTGAGAAATTATAAGTTCATAAGACATCACAAATTACCTTAAAAGTATTTTTCTGGGCCACGGTGGCTCAGCAGGTAAGAGTGCTTGCCTGCCATGCCCGAGGACCCGGGTTCGGTTCCCGGTGCCTGCCCATGTAAAAAAAAAAAAGAAGGTATTTTTCTTCTATAATTATTAGTTATCTGGCAAGTCTCTGATATAAATAATTGCATACTCTTATAACATGCAGCAATTATGATTTGTAAGATAAAAAAATTTTTCAGACTATATTCCCAGTAAAGGACATGAATGACATCAGGTCTGAAATTTGGAAGTTAATTTATTGTATTCCTATTTCTAACAAGTTATTTTGACAGATTTATAGTCTCTTGAAATAATTACATCTCTACAAATTGGAAGAAGTAAATATTTACTTTAAAACAATGCATATTTGCTAGACATATTTGATGCACTTAATCTGCTAATAGATTATACTTAGAATAGCATGTTAAAGTTTTCACAGTATTTTCATACGCATTACTTCCTTTGGTATTCCCAACAATTCTTTGAGGCAATTTATGTAGTAACCATATTTTACAAAGAAAGAAATTTGAAACTTAGATGAAATGACGCTAACATAAGGCTGCCTGGTAAGTAAGTAGATTCTGATTTTTAGGTCTATATTGCATTAGAACCCACTGTTTCATTCATAAGCTTAATGTTTTAATTTGGCAGTCTTTGTAATCTACGTGTAATGTGTAAAAGTGGTAATTACTTAGATTTAAAAATAAAACTCTTAGAAGTCCTAGAAATAAATTACATATACTAAATTGAAATTAAAATGCCTAATGCATTTTGCTTTAATACTATTTATTGGATTTTTCACAAAAATGAAATACTCGTGTCAGGCCTATTTTTACATTGTCTCATCAGCCTATTCAAACAGATATTATTGTATATTGCTGTATAACAAACTACTCCAAAATTTAGCAGTTTAAAACAACCATCTATTAAATCTTATCATTTTATGTGCAAAGAATCCAGGAAGGATTCCTGGTGATTTTTCTGCTGCACATCATATCAACTAGAATCACTTGGTTGTAATCAGTTGCTAGCAGGTCTGGTCTGGAGGTTCCAAAAATACCTTATCTTAACTCAAAAGATGGCCAGGCCTCTTGGCAGGGTTGGAAGGAAGGCTGGACTCAGTTGGGTTCCTCTCCTTCCATGTAGTGTCAGGACATCTCCATATGATACTTGGATGTCTTCCATGATAGCTTAGAGTTCAAAAAGGAACTGTTTCAAGACACAGGAAATAGAATCTGCCAGTTTCTTAAGGCCTGAGCCAGGAAACTGGCACATGCCACTTCTGCTGATTCAAGGGGAAAAGTACCAAAGACTTTGGCCATCTTTCATCTACCACAGATATCTAAAATATTATAGGCAACAGAACGCTTCAGTTGAAAATTATATACCTGGCCTTATTATTTCTTTAGTCTACCTGCCTAACTCTTACGCAGGTAAACATGGAAAGTTATAGGAAACACTTTGTAACTGCAGAACTCATCAGTTTGGATGGCTTTGAAAATTCAGAGAAATTGCACTTTGACATAGAAAATTATTTTCTCTTTCATGACTCACAAACTTTTAGAGTTAAATAGGACTTTAAAGATATTTTAGTACATCTTCAACTTCTAAAGCTGGGATTTCATGTAGAAAGTTTGTAGTATATGGGTTCTTGTGTATGAATTAGCTCTAATTATTTAAAGTGTGTTTTATGTTGAGTTTATTTCTGCCTTCTTGTGGCTTCTTTGGAATGGCACAAACTGTTTACTCCTGTTATGACAGTACTTCAGAGTTGAAGAACCCTCATGTGTCTCACTTTTCTTTATCCCTTAATATATCTGCCTAGTTCCTGCAGATCCTAATTTATGTCATTTTCTAACATTTCTTTACCCTAGTCTTTTATATAGTTGTACTTCTCCTGAGTTACATTCTCCCATTTCTAGCTTCATAATACAGATCTGCCTTTTCAAAAACTCTTTTCCAATTTAATTTCTTGTTTTCTTGAATAAAATGCCACTTCTCAAATCTTTTCACTTTTTCCTTTAATAGAAAAAGCTATTTGGCTTTGTTAACCAATTCTATCATAAGGAGCACATTTTAAAAACCCCAAGAAGAGTATCTTCTCTATGTAAATTTCCTTATTCTCAAATTAAGCTGCAGTACACTGTGGCTGCCCTGTCACTTTTCATATAAACTCGCCTCTTTTCCAAGAATCCTTGAGATTACAGTTTCATTCTGCCTAATTTATAACCTCTACTAATATGGAAGATTTTAACCTCTAGAATTTTCTAATTGACTTGCCCTTTTAGGATCAAATCTAGCCTGCTTCATGAGACACAAGTCCTCAGAAAAGCCTTTACTAGTAATATTACAGAATATTAAACTTTCTTCTTCTCATTCTTTTTTAAGATACAGGTTTACAGAATTGTTTTTGTTATACAGGCATCCTAATAAATGCTGTTTTTAATACCTTTGGCCTAGACTATGAAACTTAGTGATTGAGCAAGAACTATTTTAATTATACTTGATTTTAAAATGAATTCCTTCTTAAATTATGGGCTGTAACAGTCATTCTCTTTGTGAGGACTCAGTTCCTCAAACAAACAGGACATGTGGCCATCGGTCTTATGTAAAATAGTTAATAATGCTGTTATTTTCATTAATGAATAGTTGTACAAATACTTAATGAGACTCTCAGACTAGAACAAAGAAGAAACAAGTGCTTAGCAATTATGAGAAGAATTGATTAAAATAAAAAAATCTCTACATGTTACAGAGAAACTATTATGCTAATTTCTGATGTTATTTTTTGTTAGGTATGCTATCGAGTAGTAATGCAGCTTTGTGGACTTTGGGGCCATCCTGTTTTAGCAGTAAGAGTCTTATTTGAAATGAAAACTGCTAAGATAAAGCCAAATGCTATTACATATGGTTATTATAATAAGGTAAGTAAGTTTGAAATTAGGCGGTATATCCTGTTTATTAGGAATAGTATTTTTACCTTTTATTATTCCTGATAGTTCTCTGGAGGAGGTTTTGGAATTGTAAATGTACATACATGCATCTATACAGTCACATAATATGTGTGTAGGTATTCGTTATATCAAATTTTCCAAATACACATTATTTTTACCTTTAGGTAGTTTTGGAGAGTCCGTGGCCTAGCAGTAACCGCAGTGGTATCTTCTTATGGACGAAGGTACGAAATGTGGTGCGTGGCTTGGCACAATTTAGGCAACCGCTTAAAAAAACTGTGCAAAAGTCACAAGTCTCCTCAATATCAGGTAATATATGTGATTGAAAAGATAATTTCTTGCTGAATTGTAGCTTTATAGATACATGAACTTTTAACTTTGATAAAAGACTAAAATGAAATTCTGGTTGATATTTTCATACACAGCTGTAGACAGAGATTACCTGTTCCAAAACTATTTTTGTAGGGTTTTTCCCCCAGCAATTTAGAAAATGTTCTGCAACTCTAAATGAACTGTGGATCATTCATTTTTAGTTTCAGAGATTATCAGTGCTTGAGTTATTGAACTGTTGTTATCCTTATCTTTAGCTCCTCAGAATGCCACAGGTGGAAGTGATGGGGACACACTGAGCCATGGTAGCGTGGATAGTTCTAATGATGCTAACATTGGGGAGCACACGGTCTTCGTCAGAGATTTAATCAGGCTTGATTCTACTGATAATCACTCTAGCACAGGTACTAAAATCTAGATTTTACTAACCTTGTACTTACCTTCATGTTAAGTCTTTCCTTATGTTTAAAGTTCTTCCCCTACTTTGATGAGTTTATTTGATAGAAATACTTTGAAAATACTCTATATTAAGGGAAGAATTTACACCTCTGACTGCAGATCACTGTTCGTTATTTCATGTAGTGCTTGTGCACAGCATTCTAACTTTGGAGTGCTGTACACAAGGTTCTAGTGTGATGCTTCTTAAACAGCACTACTGTACATTTATTTATTAATTTATGGAAGTGCATGATATAATTGTTTTGAACATTAACACAATTTGCAAATCTTTTTTTCATTAAATGGAAAATATATCTAAAGGCTTTGAGATTATGAATATTAAAAAGAGAAGAAAATGTCACATTCCCCATGATAAAAGCTATTCTGTTTGCTTAGCTATTAATTTAAATCAGATGTTTTAAGATCCAAGAAGCTATTAAAACTATGGGCATCACCCTCTGTCCTTGAAAGTTAGAAATAAGCATAATTAAAGCAAATTGGGCAGATATATGTGTGTCCCACGTTCTTCTTCTTGATTTGTTTTTTTTTGTTGTTTTGCTGGGTTTTTTGCTTTTTTTTTGGTTAATATCTCAAGCTTTTCTTTAAAAAGAATTCTGAGCCTGATTCCTGTGCTTCATCTGATGAACTTGTCTCAATTACTGAAGTTTCCTTTTCTCTGCTCTTTGTTGCTATGCTTTTTGCTCTGTGCTGTTTCTTGGTGCTGCACTTGTCCTTGGCTGTCATGGTGTGGGGTGCAGACAGACTTGTTTGACGTGAAGCCATGGATACACGTGTGCATTAATTCTACCCTTGAATGTTAACTACTTCAGGTAATTTCCCATTTATTAGGTTAAATTTTGCAGACATGCAAGGGTGGGGGAGAGATCTTCTCTATTTTTAAGTATTGTTATAAGTGGAAAACAATTACAATTTTTTGGCTTTTCTATAAATTCTACCAAAAATATCCAACCAACAATTTATGATCAGTTTGCAAAGCATAGTGTTACCATATTTGAAAATATATTGTGCCTTGCTGTAATTCTTATTTTGAGATTCATTTGCAAAGCATCATTGTGTTAAATAGTATGATGGGCATTACTGAATTCATTGTTCCATAAGGAGCTGTTAAGATGGTTTTTGCTTTCTAAAACTGGATGGTTAAATTCTTACAAATTACCTTCCAATAATTACAGGAGCACATATAAATCATTAAAATTCAGCTATAAGTCACAATCTTGTTTGTAAATTAACTTTCTTTCAACAAATAAGACTTTCTATTAGACTTTCATTTTAAAGCTACTTTATTTTACAGATGAACCCTTTACTCCTCTATTTTTGCCCTAATTTTAATAGAAGAAATGGGTTTTATTTATGAAAAACCAATAAAATAATTTTTGGGGTATGAAACCAGTTCACCAGGGGTAATAATGATAATGATGGTAATAATAGATGAATACTCTCCTTATTCCTCTAGCTTTTTAACTTGTCTCATTATAGAGGCAAATCTTCAGTGGGGAAAAATATCCTCCTGATGATCCTAGTAATTGGTATAAAGATTCCAGTAGTTAGGGAAGAACCTTCAGATCCCTCTTTCTTATATTACTTTTGAGCTGCATTTCAAATGGCTGAAGCCCACGTGCTGAATTTACAGTGATTGTGTATCTCTCTAGGGTTTCTGGTGATGCTATTGGATGATTTGGAGACTTCCAGGCCAGATGCTTGAGTTGTTCTTTTCATTAATGATTGTCTCACAGAATCTTTCTACTTGGCACCTGATACTGAGTCACTTAGCCTGTTGTGGGTATATCTGGACTAATCAGTTTATCCACTTCCCAACCCAGTATTCATTTCATAGCACTATATTGTTCTACCAGACTTCCTTTAGGGAAGTGGGGGCATTGCAAAAGTGGCTGAAGTTATTCTAAAGAGCAGTTGATTTTTTTAGAGGTCTGGTTCTTTTGTTAATGGTAAGCCTAAAGTTTGAGTGGCAGTTGTGGAAATTGGGAAGTATAACATAGTTTATTTTATGTATCTTTCTTTGATTCTGTAGTAACTGGTCTCAGTTTTCTGTCTTAAATTATAGAGCTTTAAAGCCAAACACACTTTTAAAAAACTTTTTGAAATATTTTCAAATGCATAGAAAAGTTACAAGAATAGGACAGAGAAACTTTGAATATCATTTGTCCAGATACCCTCATTTTTAGTTTGTTGTATTTGCTTTTTTATTTATCTTTATGTAAATATACACATTATTTATTTTATATCATTTGGAAATAGGTTATATGCAACATGATATTTCAGTAATATTTTCTGTTACATAATCATAGTGTAGTTATCAAATTTAGGAAAACATTGATATGCTACCTGTTTTTGCATGGCCAGGGACTGGAAATCGAACCTGGGGCTCCAGCATGGCAGGTGAGAACTCTACCACTGAGCCACTGTAGCCCACTCTATTATTGCTACTTTTTATATTTTGTTTATTTTTTTCCCATGTTCTTTGTAGTGATCTGCACCCTCTCTTTATTCTCCTTTAACCTGGCATAGTTCTTCATCCTTTCTTTGTCTTTTATGACCTTGACCTATGAAGAATTCAATACAGATAATTTGTAGGATGTTCCTTAGTTTGGGTTTGTCCATTTCCTTGTGATTAGATTAGGTTACAAATCCAAGGTTATACTAGTTAAGCATTGTATCCTCAAATTATCACATACCACAGGCACACAGTGTCTGTGTGCCACTCATTGGTGATGTTGATTTTGATCATCTGGTCACAGCAATTCTCTGCTTTCTGTATGTATAGTTATTGTTTATCCACAGTGTCTGTGTGCCACTCATTGGTGATGTTGATTTTGATCATCTGGTCACAGCAATTCTCTGCTTTCTGTATGTATAGTTACTATTTATCCCCTTGCAGGTAATAAGCAGTCTGTAAAAATATCCTCCTCATCATCATATTTTCTCTTTGATATTGACCATCCATTGGCAATTCTTGCCTCAACCAATGTTTACTGTGATGGTTCTAAACTGGCAATGTCACCAACTTCATCACTCCTTCCATGTTTATAAGATGGCATTGTACTGTATGGAAGAATTTCCCTTCTCCATTTTTTTTTCTTATTTATCTATTTATTTATTATCAGTAGGGACTTATGAATCCCTGTTTTATTAAATGGGTTATAAGCCATTACTGTCATTATTTATTTTGATCTTCAAATTCTCCCATCAATGGAAACTCCTGTAAATGGATTCCTGTGTCCATTAGACATACTTTCATCGCGTTTTTTAACAATGATTCCTTTTTGGCAAAACAGAATGATCCTGGCCTATCTTGTACCTTCCCTGTCTGAGCTCTGGATCAGCCATTTCTTCAAGTATCCCAGTTTCATTTTATTGGGGAGTAGATGTTAGAAAGTAAGATCTGACTCTAGAGAAGCTCATTATTATCAGGGTTATTGCGTCTAGACTCTTTTGAGCAGACAGAGCTAGAAATACATCTATGTTTTGTTGTGTGTGTGTAGAATACATCTATTTCTAGTCCAATCCCACAAAGATCTTTTTGCCTTCTTTTCCATTTTTAAAAGTACCTCTCCTCTTCCTCAGTAAGAATCCTTCCTCTTAAAAACATCTTGACATTTATACTTGTTTAGAGCTTCAGTACACATAAAATCATTTCCATACTCATTCCCCTGTGAGGAACAAACCTAAGGAATTCAGGCTTTGATTATATATCTCCATGCTTAGAATATTTACTCAAAATACTGTATTCAGAAGTTACTTGGATTTAGTTTCCCCACCTCTAATATGATTATATTATTCATATGAAATACAGAGTGGTTCCTTTGTTTCTATTTGCATTTAATTTTAGTCTCCCCACATTTTTGTTGATTTAGTTTTTTAAATATGTAGAAGTTAAGATGTTTCCAAAAATAAAAACCATTAAAAAAAGCCGTACTTAGAGAAGTTTCCTCCCTCTCTTATCCATTACATCTCTTTTCACCCACCCTTTGTAGGTAATTAATTTTACTGTCTTCTGGCTTATCATTTTTGTGTTTCTTTTTGCAAAATAAGTAGATATGTGTGTGTTTTATTTCCTTTTTCTTACACAAAAGGTAGCATACTATGGATAACCCCCCAGAAGAAATTTTTCAAAATTTCTTGTCCAGATCTCTTAATTTATAGATGAGGAAATTGAGGTTCAGTCCTTCGAAATGTGTAATGCTCTGTAGTCTTTGATGTTCCTGTTTCTCCTATTCTTTGCTTTTTATCATTGTTTTAAAACCTCTGCGTGCTTTGTGAGCTTTCTTGTGTTCCATTTTTCTAAGTTTGTGGCGTAGGTCAATTGAATTTTCTTTTGATAATTTATATGGATTTTAAATGTATGAAAATGTTTATATGTAAGCCTTCATTGCTTTTTACAGGTGGTCAGTCTGACCAAGGCTATGGGTCTAAGGATGAACTTATAAAGGATGATGCAGAGATTCATGTGCCTGAAGAACAAGTAGCAAGAGAACTGATAACTAAATCAAAAATGCAAACAAAAGGTTAAGTACTGGATGTTTACTAACTTTACTTAGAAAATTACATGTATCAATTCCAAGCTTATGTTATTTAATAATTTTGGTTATAATTTTCAGAAATGTAAGGTCTGGCTTATTCAAGATACCATATACTAGTATATAAGATAGACTTTAATAGTCCCTGAATTTTAGAATCTAAGATCCTCTAGAGACTCTGTATGTCATCCCTTCATTTTGTGGTAAACTCTAACTCATTGTAGTATTTATTTATATAGCTGCTTTTTTGACAGAACCAGGACCAAACTTTGAGCCATCCAATTTATATTCCATTGCTTCTTTTAATTTAGAACACTTTTACTAGAAGTTATCCAAATATCTAAGTGAATATTTTTTATTGGTAAGTTAAAGATAGTATGCATGGTTTTACAGGTTTTTTATAGGACTCATTGAGGTTACTTTGTAGTAGTAATCATCTTTTGAAAATACAGAGGGATATTTTGGCTTCATGGTAATAAGAGATCCTTTCTAGTCTCTTCACAAAAGTATACTTTCTTTGTCATTTGAGTTTAACAGAAGCAGGCCCCTCTCCTAGTTGCAAGTAATAAGAAGTATAATTGAAGGCTAAAGCCTTAATTGAGTTACCCAAGAATGCTCAAGTGAGGATTTTTTAATGCTAAATGAAGTGCTTATTTCAGTCAATACTTGCAACATTTATGGCATTAAGGAAACCAGACATGATAAAGCAGTATAAAATAGGCATGTGTTCGCCCCTCTGGAGAAAAAATACATAAAATATACCAGTAAATTTCTGTTGCATATTGGCAAAAGCAGTAGTGGTAACATCTAAATATTTTTTCTCCAGAGTTGTATGATGTCTCTGCTATTGTGACAAAACACTCACAATCCAGTCCCGAGCCATGGTGTCCTACTGAACCTCTCGCATGGGGCAGTAGTATAGTAAAAGTTCCATCTGGTATATTCGATGTAAACAGCAGGAAAAGTAGCACTGGTAAGTCTGCATATTAGTTATTAAATATTTAAAATACATCTCTACAGTTATATATGAGTCTTTAATGACTTTCAATTGTTGATTTAATGTACTGGACATACTAAAGAGTTTAAATTCATAATTGAGGTAAAGCAAACATTAAACTTATTGGTATCTAAATGTATTTTTTTTTATTAAACATTTTATTTTGTGACAATTGTAGCATCACATGAAGTTGTTAGAAATAATAATGATCTCTTGTACCTTTTACCCAATTTCTCACAGTGGTAACACCTGTGTAACTGCAGTACAATATCACAGCTAGGAGATTAATATGGAAGTAGGTAGATGCAGAACATTCTCATCATAGCAAGGATCCCTGATGTTGCCTTTTTATACCCATACCCACCCCCTCTACCTCCTTTAGCCCTGACAGCCACTAATCTGTTTTCTGTTTCTACAGTTTCTCAATTCAAGAATGTTATATAAATGGAATCTGACAGTATGTAACCTTTTGGGATAGGCCTTTTTCACTCAGCATAATTCAATGGAGATTCATCTGCATTGTTATATGTACCAAGTGTTTGTTCCTTTTTACGGCTGAGTAATATTTCATCAACTAAATGTACTACAGTTTAACATCAGCAGTTGAAGAATACCTGGGTTGTTACTGACAGCATAAAGCTCTATAAACATTCCTGTATAGGCTTTGTGTGAACATAAATTTTCATTTATTTGGAATAAATGCCTGGGAGTGCAATTGCTGAGTAGTATGGTAGTTGCATATATGTTTAGTTTATTAAGAAATTGTCAAATTGTTTTCCAGACAATTTGGAAAATTGTCTGTTTTTCCAAACAGACAATTTTCTGTTTCATGTGACATTCTCATCAGCAATATATGATTCACTTTTTCTGCATGCTCCCCAGCATATGGTGCTGCCATTCTGTTAGGTGTATAATGATATTTCATTGTGGTTTTAATTTCCTTTCCCTAATAGCTGATCATGTTGAACATCTTTTCAGGTGCTTATTTGCCATCTGTATATCCTCTTTGGTGAAATGTCTCTTCAGGTCTTTGACCCATTTTCTTTCTTTATTTTAATTGTTTTTTATTGATGTGTTGTATATAGTCACATGTATTTTTAAAAGGGAAGTATTTAGGGTATTTCGGTTATTATTTGGCATACCTTTACTGTTTTCAGTTTAGTCCTTTTTTTATTGTAGATAATGTAGGAAGATTTTCAGGGTCTCCTATGATGAGACAGGCAGTGATATGATTCAACTCCAGGAAAGTGTATGTGGCAGGGTAGTTTCTATCACTGAAGGGAAATAGAAGAAAAAGACTCACATCACTTTTGCTCTATGCAAATAAACAGCAAGTCTTTAATTGTAGCTTCATTGTTATAGGTACCCTGAGTCACCTTTTTTTAATAAACTTTTGTTCTTGAAATAATTTCCAAGTTGCAGGATAGTTGCAAAATTATTACAAAAACTATACAGAGAATTTTAAACTTGTCCCCCACCTAGATACACAGATCCACCCCTTTTTAACATTTTCCCACAATTGCTGTATCACTCCCTGTCTATCTCTTCATGTTTCTAATTTCTAAACATTTGAGAGCAGGTCCTGTACATCATTCTCCTTGAACACTGTTCTAGTTTTCTAGCTGCCGGAATGCAATACATCAGAAACGGAATGGCTTTTAAAAGGGGTAATTTAATGAGTTGCTAGTTTATAGTTCTAAGGCTGAGGAGATGTCTCAATAAGACAAGTCTATAGAAATGTCCAATTTAAGGCATCCGAGGAAAGATACCTTGGTTCAAGAAGGCCAGTGACGTTCAACGTTTCTCTCTCATCTGGAAGGGCATATGGCAACCATGGCGTCATTTTGCTAGCTTCTCCTGCTTCCTGTTTAATGAAGCTCCCTGGGAGGCATTTCCCTTCTTCATCTCCAGGGCCACTGGCTGGTGGACTTCAGCTTCTTCTCATGGCTATGTCGTTCTGCTCTGCTCTCTCTGAATCTCTCATTCTCCAAAATATTTCCTCTTTTATAGGACTCCAATAAACCAATCAAGACCCACCCAAGTGGGTGGAGACATGTCGTCCCCTAATCCAGATTAACAACCACTCTTGAGTAAATCCCATCATCCAGGAAGAGAATCTGATTACAGTTTCAAACATACAGTATTGAATAGAGATTATTCTACCTTTACGAAATATTTTTTTTATTAATTAAAAAAAATTAACTAACACAACATTTAGAAATCATTCCATTCTACATATGCAATAAGTAATTCTTAATATCATCACATAGATGTATGATCTCATTTCTTAGTACATATGCATCGATTTAGAAAAAGAAATAGCAAGACAACAGAAAAAGAAATAAAATGATAATATAGAGAAAAAATAAAATACAAAAATATATAAGAAAAACAACAAAACTATAGCTCAGATGCAGTTTTATTCAGTGTTTTAACATAATTACATTACAATTAGGTGGTATTGTGCTGTCCATTTTTTTTTTTTTTTTTTTTTTTTTTTTAGAAATCATACCATTCTACATATGCAATCAGTAATTCTTAACATCATCACATAGATGCATGATCATCGTTTCTTAGTACATTTGCATCGGTTTAGAAGAACTAGCAATATAACCGAAAAAGATATAGAATGTTAATATAGAGAAAAAAAATAAAAGTAATAATAGTAAGAACAAAACAAAACAAAACAAAACAAAAACCTATAGCTCAGATGCAGCTTCATTCAGTGTTTTAACATGATTACTTTACAATTAGGTATTATTGTGCTGTCCATTTTTGAGTTTTTGTATCTAGTCCTATTGCACAGTCTGTATCCCATCAGCTCCAATTACCCATTATCTTACCCTGCTTCTAACTCCTGCTGAACTCTGTTACCAATAACATATTCCAAGTTTATTCTCGAGTGTCAATTCACATCATTGGGACCATACAGTATTTGTCTTTTAGTTTTTGGCTAGACTCACTCAGCATAATGTTCTCTAGGTCCATCCATGTTATTACATGGTTCATAAGTTTATCCTGCGTTAAAGCTGCATAATATTCCATCGTATGTATATACCACAGTTTGTTTAGCCACTCGTCTGTTGATGGACATTTTGGCTGTTTCCATCTCTTTGCAATTGTAAATAACGCTGCTATAAACATTGGTGTGCAAATGTCCGTTTGAGTTTTTACCCTTAATTCCTTTGAGTAGATACCCAGCAATGGTATTGCTGGGTCGTATGGCAATTCTATATTCAGCTTTTTGAGGAACCGCCAAACTGCCTTCTACAGTGGTTGCACCATTTGACATTCCCACCAACAGTGGATAAGTGTGCCTCTTTCTCCGCATCCTCTCCAGCACTTGTCATTTTCTGTTTTGTTGATAATGGCCATTCTGGTGGGTGTGAGATGATATCTCATTGTGGTTTTGATTTGCATTTCTCTAATGGCCAGGGACATTGAGCATCTCTTCATGTGCCTTTTGGCCATTTGTATTTCCTCTTCTGGTAGGTGTCTGTTCAAGTCTTTTTCCCATTTTGTAATTGGGTTGGCTGTCTTTTTGTTGTTGAGTTGAACAATCTCATTATAAATTCTGGATACTAGACCTTTATCTGATATGTCGTTTCCAAATATTGATTCCCATTGTGTAGGCTGTCTTTCTACTTTCTTGATGAAGTTCTTTGATGCACAAAAGTGTTTAATTTTGAGGAGCTCCCATTTATTTATTTCCTTCTTCAGTGCTCTTGCTTTAGGTTTAAGGTCCATAAAACTGCCTCCAATTGTAGGATTCATAAGATATCTCCCTACATTTTCCTCTAACTGTTTTATGGTCTTAGACCTAATGTTTAGATCTTTGATCCATTTTGAGTTAACTTTTGTGTAGGGTGTGAGATATGGGTCCTCTTTCATTCTTTTGCATATGGATATCCAGTTCTCTAGGCACCATTTGTTGAAGAGACTGTTCTGTCCCAGGTGAGCTGGCTTGACTGCCTTATCAAAGATCAGATGTCCATAGATGAGAGGGTCTATATCTGAGCACTCTATTCGATTCCATTGGTCGATATATCTATCTTTATGCCAATACCATGCTGTTTTGACCACTGTGGCTTCATAATATGCCTTAAAGTCAGGCAGTGCAAGACCTCCAGCTTCGTTTTTTTCCCTCAAAATGTTTTTAGCAATTCGGGGCACCTTCCAGATAAATTTGCTTATGGGTTTTTCTATTTCTGAAAAATAAGTTGTTGGGATTTTGATTGGTATTGCATTGAATCTGTAAATCAATTTAGGTAGGATTGACATCTTAACTATATTTAGTCTTCCAATCCATGAGCACGGTATGCCCTTCCATCTATTTAGGTCTTCTGTGATTTCTTTTAGCAGTTTTTTGTAGTTGTCTTTATATAGGTTTTTTGTCTCTTTAGTTAAATTTATTCCTAGGTATTTTATTCTTTTAGTTGCAATTGTAAATGGAATTCGTTTCTTGATTTCCCCCTCCGCTTGTTCATTGCTAGTGTATAGAAATGCTACAGATTTTTGAATGTTGATCTTGTAACCTGCTACTTTGCTGTACTCATTTATTAGCTCTAGTAGTTTTGTTGTGGATTTTTCCGGGTTTTCGATGTATAGTATCATATCGTCTGCATACAGTGATAGTTTTACTTCTTCCTTTCCTATTTTGATGCCTTGTATTTCTTTTTCTTGTCTAATTGCTCTGGCTAGAACCTCCAACACAATGTTGAATAATAGTGGTGATAGTGGACATCCTTGTCTTGTTCCTGATCTTAGGGGGAAAGTTTTCAATTTTTCCCCATTGAGGATGATATTAGCTGTGGGTTTTTCATATATTCCCTCTATCATTTTAAGGAAGTTCCCTTGAATTCCTATCCTTTGAAGTGTTTTCAACAGGAAAGGATGTTGAATCTTGTCAAATGCCTTCTCTGCATCAATTGAGATTATCATGTGATTTTTCTGCTTTGATTTGTTGATATGGTGTATTACATTAATTGATTTTCTTATGTTGAACCATCCTTGCATACCTGGGATGAATCCTACTTGGTCATGATGTATAATTCTTTTAATGTGTTGTTGGATACGATTTGCTAGAATTTTATTGAGGATTTTTGCATCTATATTCATTAGAGAGATTGGCCTGTAGTTTTCTTTTTTTTGTAATATCTTTGCCTGGTTTTGGTATGAGGGTGATGTTGGCTTCATAGAATGAATTAGGTAGTTTTCCCTCCACTTAGATTTTTTTGAAGAGTTTGAGGAGAGTTGGTACTAATTCTTTCTGGAATGTTTGATAGAATTCACATGTGAAGCCGTCTGGTCCTGTACTTTTCTTTTTAGGAAGCTTTTGAATGACTGATTCAATTTCTTTACTTGTGATTGGTTTGTTGAGGTCATCTATGTCTTCTTGAGTCAAAGTTGGTTGTTCATGTCTTTCCAGGAACCCGTCCATTTCCTCTAAATTGTTGTATTTATTAGCGTAAAGCTGTTCATAGTATCCTGTTATTACCTCCTTTATTTCTGTGAGGTCAGTAGTTATGTCTCCTCTTCCATTTCTGATCTTATTTATTTGCATCCTCTCTCTTCTTCTTTTTGTCAGTCTTGCTAAGGGCCCATCAATCTTATTGATTTTCTCATAGAACCAACTTCTGGCCTTATTGATTTTCTCTATTGTTTTCATGTTTTCAATTTCATTTATTTCTGCTCTAATCTTTGTTATTTCTTTCCTTTTGCTTGCTTTGGGATTAGTTTGCTGTTCTTTCTCCAGTTCTTCCAAGTGAACAGTTAATTCCTGCATTTTTGCCTTTTCTTCTTTTCTGATATAGGCATTTAGGGCAATAAATTTCCCTCTTAGCACTGCCTTTGCTGCGTCCCATAAGTTTTGATATGTTGTGTTTTCATTTTCATTCGCCTTGAGGTATTTGCTAATTTCTCTAGCAATTTCTTCTTTGACCCACTCGTTGTTTAGGAGTGTGTTGTTGAGCCTCCACTTATTTGTGAATTTTCTGGCACTCCGCCTATTATTGATTTCCAACTTCATTCCTTTAAGATCCAAGAAAGTGTTGTGTATGATTTCAATCTTTTTAAATTTGTTGAGACTTGCTTTGTGACCCAGCATATGGTCTATCTTTGAGAATGATCCATGAGCACTTGAGAAAAAGGTGTATCCTGCTGTTGTGGGATGTAATGTCCTATAAATGTCTGTTAAGTCTAGCTCATTTATAGTAATATTCAGATTCTCTATTTCTTTATTGATCCTCTGTCTAGATGTTCTGTCCATTGATGAGAGTGGTGAATTGAAGTCTCCAACTATTATGGTATATGTGTCTATTTCCCTTTTCAGTGTTTGCAGTGTATTCCTCACGTATTTTGGGACATTCTGGTTCGGTGCGTAAATATTTATGATTGTTATGTCTTCTTGTTTAATTGTTTCTTTTATTAGTATATAGTGTCCTTCTTTGTCTCTTTTAACTGCTTTACATTTGAAGTCTAATTTGTTGGATATTAGTGTAGCCACTCCTGCTCTTTTCTGGTTGTTATTTGCATGAAATATCTTTTCCCAACCTTTCACTTTCAACCTATATTTATCTTTGGGTCTAAGATGTGTTTCCTATAGGCAGCATATAGAAGGATCCTGTTTTTTAATCCATTCTGCCAATCTATGTCTTTTGATTGGGGAATTCAGTCCATTGACATTTAGTGTTATTACTGTTTGGGTAATATTTTCCTCTGCCATTTTGCCTTTTGTATTATATGTATCATATCTGATTTTCCTTCTTTCTACACTCTTCTCCATACCTCTCTCTTCTGTCTTTTTGTATCTGACTCTAGTGCTCCCTTTAGTATTTCTTGCAGAGCTGGTCTCTTGGTCACAAATTCTCTCAGTGACTTTTTGTCTGAGAATGTTTTAATTTCTCCCTCATTTTTGAAGGATAATTTTGCTGGATATAGGAGTCTTGGTTGGCAGTTTTTCTCTTTTAGTAATTTAAATATATCATCCCACTGTCTTCTAGCCTCCATGGTTTCTGCTGAGAAATCTACACATAGTCTTATTGGGTTTCCCTTGTATGTGATGGATTGTTTTTCTCTTGCTGCTTTCAAGATCCTCTCTTTCTCTTTGACCTCTGACATTCTAACTAGTAAGTGTCTTGGGGAACGCCTATTTGGGTCTAATCTCTTTGGGGTGCGCTGCACTTCTTGGATCTGTAATTTTAGGTCTTTCATAAGAGTTGGGAAATTTTCAGTGATAATTTCTTCCATTAGTTTTTCTCCTCCTTTTCCCTTCTCTTCTCCTTCTGGGACACCCACAACACGTATATTTGTGCGGTTCATATTGTCTTTGAGTTCCCTGATACCCTGTTCAAATTTTTCCATTCTTTTCCCGATAGTTTCTGTTTGTTTTTGGAATTCAGATGTTCCATCCTCCAAATCACTAATTCTATCTTCTGTCTCTTTAAATCTATCATTGTAGGTATCCATTGTTTTTTCCATCTTTTCTACTTTATCCTTCACTTCCATAAGTTCTGTGATTTGTTTTTTCAGTTTTTCTATTTCTTCTTTATGTTCAGCCCATGTCCTCTTCATGTCCTCCCTCAATTTATCGATTTCATTTTTGAAGAGGTTTTCCATTTCTGTTCGTATGTTCAGCATTAGTTGTCTCAGCTCTTGTATCTCATTTGAACTATTGGTTTGTTCCTTTGACTGGGCCATATTCTCAATCTTCTGAGTGTGGACAGTTATCTTCTGCTGCTGGCGTCTGGGCATTTAGTCAGATTTCCCTGGGTGTCGGACCCAACAAGGTTGTAAGATTTTTCTGTGAAAACTCTGGGCTTTGTTTTTCTTATCCTGCCCAGTAGGTGGCGCTCATGGCACACGTTTGTCTGCGGGTCCCACCAGTAAAAGGTGCTGTGGGTCCTTTAACTTTGGAAAACTCTCGCCCTCCGGGAGGTTTGCTAGCCGAAGCGGCTTGGAAGAGTGCCAGCCGGCCCAGGGTCCGAACGCGGGGAGGGTCGCTGGCTGCCCCAGCCCGGGAAAGCGCCCATCCGAATTTCCTAGTCGGCCTGGGGTGCCAAGCTTGGCGGGAGGGCGCCAGCTGCAGCTGCCCGCCCGGGAGAGTGCACGTTCCCGGGGAGTCACGGGTTTGGAAGGAGCCCCCCCCCCACCGTCGCCGTTCTCCGCGGCCTGGGGATTTCCAATCCAATTCTCTCAGTTGGTCCGGGGGACTGCGCGTGGTGTGGGCGCCAGCCGCCGCGGTTTGAGGGGACTGCCTGTCCAATTCTCCCAGCTGGCCCAGGAAGGGGGAAGGAAGTGACTCCGGCCGCTTGCCGCCCCGCCCGGTGAAGCCCGCGCCCCTCGGCGATCTCACCAGAGCGGGTTCTCTCAGCCAGCCAGCCGTTCCAGGATGGGGTACGCTGTCTTTTTTTATCTTTGTCGTGGCTTTGGGAGCTGTTCTGTGTCGTTTCTACTCCCCTAGTAGCTGTCCTGGAGGAGAAACTAAGATCCGCGCGTCTTACTAAGCTGCCATCTTCTCCGGAAGTCTCATGAAATGATATTTTGATTAAAACATGGCTTTTCTAGGGGGCATACTTCCTTTCATACCAGCACATAATACTTACATGTGCTTTTCCAAAGGACAAAGATAATTCACTCCCATAAGCCACCTTACATAGTTATCAAGTTCAGGAAACTTAACATTGAAATAAAACTTATTCTATATTCTAATTTTTTCATTTGTTCCCCAGAATTGAGCCTTTTCTACTCCCTTGCTAGATCCCATCCAAGATCAAGATGACTTGTTATTGTTTCTTTATTCTTTCTTTTTTTAATTTGTGGAAATATATATACAACATAAACTTTCATATCTCAACCATCCCAAACATACGATTCATTGGGATTAATCACATTCACAGTTTTTTGCTACCCTCACCACCGCCTATAACCATAGCTTTCCTATCACCCCAAACAGAATCCCTTTAGCTGTTCTTTTTTTCATAGTTGCATATTTTATACCTTTTGGTTCATTTCTGAATCTTTTACTCTGAAAATAGATCACTTCCATAATCACAAAAAAATAAAGTAAGCTTTTTTAAAATTAAAAGATACATCAGAAAATAAAGATTCACTTTTAATATTGTATTATCTCTTTTAGGTAGTACATTGAATGTGCTATTTTCTACTCAAGATCCAGTTGAAGATGCAGTGTTTGGTGAAGTTACTAATCTCAAGAAGAATGGTGATAGAGGAGAAAAAAGACAAAAACATTTTCCAGAGAGAAGTTGTAGTTTTAGTTCTGAGAGTCGAGCAGGAATGTTGCTTAAGAAGAGCAGTTTAGATTTGAATTCAAGTGAAATGGCCATCATGATGGGAGCAGATGCCAAGATTCTGACAGCAGCATTGACATGTCCTAAGACTTCAACACTTCAAATTGCAAGAATGCAGAGCTTTGAGAATGTTGGCTGTCATCTAGCTGATACTCACATTCATCTGTCGGAACGCCCCTGGGAGTCTGAACACAGATCATCTCCGGTGTTAGAGATGCTAGAGATGCTTGAGGAAAGCCAAGAGCTCTTAGAGCCTGCGGTTGATGATACTGTAGCTCAGACTACAATGACAAAGGATATATGTGATGGTCTTCAAAATGATAGTAATAGTAATCAATTCAGAGACTTGAAAGCAGGATCCAAAGACCTAATAAATAGGAGAAATAGTTTCTATGGTGTTGGGAAAGCTGTTGAGAGAGAAGATGTTGAAACAGGGCTAGATCCTTTGTCTCTTCTAGCCACTGAATGCATAGGAGAAAAAATTCCTGATTCTGAAGATAAGATGTTTTCTCCAATTGTTGCACGTAATCTAGCTGATGAAATAGAAAACTATATGAATCTAAAAAGTCCCCTTGGTAGCAAGTCTTCTAGTATGGAATTACATGGAGAGGGAAACAGAGAGTGTGTTACTTCCACTGCATTTGTTCACCCTTTCGAGAGGAGATCAAGCTTACCTTTAGATAATGGTCCATCAGCACAGGAAAATCCTGAAAGTGAAAAAAGGTCTCCTGCAGTGTCTAGGTCTAAAACTTTTACTGGGCGTTCTAAGCAGCAGACTCCTTCTCAAGCTCATAAAGAACGTTCAACTTCCTTATCAGCTCTGGTGCGTTCTTCACCACATGGTTCACTGGGTTCTGTAGTTAATTCTTTGTCCGGACTAAAGCTGGATAATATACTCTCAGGGCCCAAGATAGATGTCCTGAAATCTGGTATGAAACAAGCAGCAACAGTAGCCAGTAAGATGTGGGTAGCTGTCACATCTGCCTACAACTATTCAGATGATGAGGTAAGGAAGTTTTATTGTGTTTCGTCTGATATTGAAATTTTGTAGTTTTGTTTTTTCTTTTGAAATTATTATTTAGAGACTTCTTGTAACTTTGGTTGTTTTATCTTAAAACTTAATCCATATTCTATTTCTTTCTTGAAATGACTTGAACATATATGTAAGGAAATTAACATAGAAAGAGGATATCAGGACCACTTTATAATTCCATAGATCATTGTAAACTGAAAGTTTGCTTATTTTCTTTGAAAGCACTGATGATTAGTGTTTGAATCTATTAATAATGCCATATTATATTTGCATAGCACTTCACCTTTTAAGTAACTTTTTCTTACATTATCTAGTTGATATATGTGAAGTCATTATGCAACTTAATCCATAGATTTCATTACTGCATGACAAAAATAATTAATTCTCTTAAAAATAATTGTAGAGAGTTATTCGTTAGATCTTTTTATGAAAATAGAAGTGATTTACAGAAAAAAAGTTTGAAATTTTACCTTTGTGTTTAGATTATTCTATCGTATCTGGGTGCTTTAGTGTAGTAGAAATGATAGACATTATAAATGTTTGCTATTATTGAAATACTACATTCTAAGTACTGTCATAAATTATATCTATTTAGAGATGTGAATATATACACACACACAAATATATATTCATTTAATTTTATAGCAACGCCATGAAATAAGATGATACCACATTTTACAGATGAGCTGAGATTCACAGAGGTTAATTAACAACCCAAAGTCACACAACTAATGAGTAGCAGACTAAGATTTAATAAGTCAGGGAGATCGACTCCAGAGTTCATGGTCTTAACCCCCTAGGTAACAAAGAAGGGAACAGTATCTGAGAAGAGGTTCAGGTGAGGGCTGTCCAGATAAAGCAAAAGCAAGTGATATCTACATTGTATTTTAAAGGATAAATATGAAATTTTGCATTAGTCAAAGAGATAAGGTGGCAGCAGAGTGTATCTGGGAGAAAGAATAATATGTAAACATGGAAGCTTAAAATGGCATGCATTTTCAAGATCATATCAATTTCAGATTGCTAAAACTCTAAATAAGAAGTAGAGACACAAGACAGTTAATTGGAGAAACGATCTCTATACCATTTGAAGGAAAACTTTATTCTAATGGAAAAATATTAACTAATTAACAGTACAATGTTGAATATTGTAAGACAAACTGCATTCTGTATTTAAAGAGCTTACTGAATCAGTCAGGGAAAGATGCAATACGCTAGCTTCAATGTGTGTCTTGGTATTACAATAAAAACATTTTATTTTGAAATTTTGTCTAACAGTGTTAAAAAAAAAAAAAACACCCAAAACTTTCTACAGGGTAATTTGGACTTGGAATGTATGGCAGTATAAATTCTAAGGAGTACAGAAGCAGCAAGAAGGAAAAATCTGAGATGATTTTTGTATGGTAGCCCATGACAAACTCTGGGATCTGTCCTGTAACTACTTGTTGAAGTGTGCTTTGAAAACTAAAAAAAAAAAAAAAATCTAAGGAGTCATGGATCTTGTCTTTCTTTCCCTTTTCATTTCTACAGCCCTGGCGCTATTTAGCAGTACCAGGCAAAAGGCAAATAGAATATTTTCAAATGAAAGAATGAATAAAAGATCTCTAAAATGTTCGTAACTTTTATCCAGAATTTAAGGGAATAAGTAGAAATATGTTTTAAAATAGCTAAAGGGAAATTCATCAATGTAATTTAAATCATTTAAAATTTAAAGCATTCTGAATGTTTAGCAATAGGGGGTTAATTAAATATTTAATAATACCTCAGTATTACAGATTACTTGGTGTGGGTTTGAATAATGGAGAAGAAGAGTTAAGTGACATTAAAATAAATTATATGAGAAGGTGAAAGTAAAACTTTTTTCGTAAAAATTTATCATTTGATTTAATGTGTATATTTTAAAATGATAGGAAAATATATGTCAAGATTTTGATTATACTCTTTGGGTGTTGGTATTACAAGCTTTTATTTCTTGTTTTGCCTCTCTGTGTTTAAATTTTTGGAAATTTTAACAAGATTTTGTAACAAGGAAGATATAAGTCTTTCTCTTAAAGCTAAAAATAAATGAGGGAAACTGCTCGTCAAACTTTTCTATCTAAATCAAATATTCAACAATCACTATATTAGTCAAGAATTATATGTTTTATGCCTCTCATATTGTTCACAGCTGTAATTCTCACAACAAGCTTATTCCACAAAGGACTCGTTATCCATATTTTTCAGATGATTTAATTAAAAGTTATCAAAGTTCATTTCTTTAAGGTCACATACCTAAAGAAATGATGGAGAATCAAGATCAGAATCTGGCTGTTTGACTCTAAAACCTCTACTCTACGTGTATTGATATCCATGATTCCTTTATTTTATAATATTAAATATTAAGAGATACCCCACACCCCAAACATACAAAAGGGGCACAGCAAAATCTTTATCATAGGTCATTGCTTGAATGTCTTTGAGTATAGAAGGGACATTTCAATAGTGAGATGAGTTCGTGGTTTTGAAAAAATGATTAGGATTATGGAGGAGTTTAATTCTGAAAAGGTGGGATGAATTTATTTCCATTTAGAAGGTATTTATGTATGTGGGATTTTATTCTTTTCAATTATAGGAGGAAACTAATAGAGATTATAGTTTCCCAGCTGGCCTAGAAGATCATATTTTGGGGGAGAATATATCTTCTAACATGGGGATCTCAGGGTTGGTCCCCAGTGAGCTTACCCAGAGCAATACAAGCCTTGGCAGTAGCAACAGCAGTGGAGATATAGGAAAACTACAGTACTCAACAGGTATGGAAAAGGATTATCCTTTCTTCTTTTAATCTTTGTTTGTTTTAATTTAGATACCCACACCTGCTCAGTACAGTAAGCTCTATTTGTTGAGATGACCTAAAGATTTTTTGTAATTGCCATGCCTTACTATCCCTTTAATTGTATCATGATGTACAAATACTGTAGTCACCCACTGTTTTTGTTTTTATTTCTCTGTATTTGTGGATTATGTCAATAATTCTCAAACTCTAGTATGCATCGTAAGCAGCTGAGGAATGTGTTTTTAAAAATACGCAGATGTCCAAAACTTAGGCTAGAACTTCTAAAATTGAATTTGTGGGGGGAGATCTGAGAATATGTTTTCGTTTTTTGTAAGCTCTCTAGGTAACTTGCATTGTTTTAGTTTGCAGGCTGCTGGAATGCGATATACCTGAAATGGAATGGCTTTTAAAAATGGGAATTTAATAAGTTGCACATTTACTTAATTAAGTGTGTATACTTAAAAATAATAGGGTTTAATTTAATAAGTTGCACATTTACTTAATTAAGTGTGTATATTTAAAAATGATGGGAAAGCATATGTCAAGATTTTGATTATACTCTTTGGGTATTGGTATTATAAGCTTTTATTTCTTGTTTTGCCTCTCTGTATTTAAATTTTTGGAAATTCTAACAGGATTTTGTAACAAGGAAGATATGAGACTTTCTGTTTTAAAGCTAAAGATAGGATTAATTAAGGCTGTGAAAATGTCCAAATTAAAGCAAGGCTATAGAAATGTCCAATCTAAGGCATCCAGGGAAAGATAATTGGTTCAAGAAGGCCAATGACATTTCAGGGTTTCTCTCTCAAATGGAAAAGCACATGGTGAACATGCTGATGTCTGCTAGCTTTCTTTCCAGGCTTCTGGTTTTCCGAAGCTCCCCCAGGGAGGGGCATTTTCCCTCATCATCTTCAAATGTCTCTGGCTGCTTGGGCTTTCATGGCTTTCAAGCTTTTCCCAAAATGTTTGCTCTTTTAAAGGATTCCGGTAAACTAATCAAGACCCACCTGGAATGGGTGGGTCACATATCTGTGGGAGTGATCTAATCAAATTTCCAGCCACCATGTGACTAGGAATTAAAAGAAATGACTTCCTCCACAAGATGGATCAGGATTAAAACATGGCTCTTCTAGGGCACATAATCCTTTCAAACCAGCATATTTGTATATACCAGAGTTTGAAAGTCCCTGGAATGTATCTTTGAAATTTCTTAGTTCTCAATTCCTCTGGTATTTTTAATGATATTCTATGTCCCAAACTTTTTATTATGTAAATTTTCAAACATATTGAAAAGTTGTAAGAATTGTATAGTGAACGATCATCTGTTTTCTACCTAGATCTCTCTATATGTATACATACTATCTATATATATGCACACATATATTTTTATATCGAACCACTTGAAAATAAGTTATAGGGTTCATGATACCCTTAAATTGCATCCTTAAATGCTAAAGAATAAGGACATTCTCCTCCATAATGTGTTATAATTGTTGATGCTTACTTTCCTCTAGATGAAGTGCCATTTCCAAAAGGCATTAAAGGGCAGGAGTTTGAAAAATCAGAACATGGTTCTTCTCAAAATACCAGCATGTCTAGCATCTACCAGAATTGTGCAATGGAGGTAAAAGTTCTGCCCATGATAAAATGACTTTAAACTTATAGTTTTATTTCAGAAGGGCAATTAACACAATTCCATGAAACCCAGCAGACAGAACAATAAAATAAGTAATTTTCTTGAATTTACTTGTAAATCCGGTAATGAGTTGCTCATTTTACCTATAAAATAATAGAAGTGTTTATTACAAATTTACCTACAGAATAAATAAAATTTTATGCTTATATCAAGGGAATGGCTTATTAATAATCATTCTCATCATAAAGATTCTCAGTGTTTGCATTTTTCTGTTCTTAGGTTTTGATGTCAAGTTGTTCACAGTGTAGAGCCTGTGGAGCTTTAGTTTATGATGAAGAAATTATGGCTGGATGGACTGCAGATGATTCAAATTTGAATACAACCTGTCCTTTCTGTAAATGCAACTTCTTGCCTCTCCTCAATGTAGAATTTAAAGACTTGAGAGGCTCTCCAAGGTTAGTATTGTAAAAACACCCTTAAGAGGTAGGTGCCCGCAAAAAAAGTAGGAATCTTGGGGGAAGAGTGAAATGTTCTTGGTATTTTCCTTTTCTTTCTCTCCTTTACCTTTGATATTTAAGTAGAAAGTACTAGTTAATGTAGGAAACTATACTTTTCTATTTTAATTAATGTAAAATTATCAGTAGTAATTAATTCTCAGAACTAAGTTTTATGATAATTCAAAACTCTTAGACATTATTTTTTTATTTTAAAATTAAAAAAAATATTTAACAACAAACACATTCTTAACTTCTGATCATTCTGTTCTACATATACAATCAGTAATTCACAACATCACATAGTTGCACATTCATCATCATGATCATTTCCGAGAACACTTGCATCCATTCAGAAAAAGAAGTAAAAAGACAACAGAAAAAATTCATACATACCAAACCCCTTACCCCTCCCCCTCACCAATCACCAGCACCTCAATCTAAGTTTATTTTAACATTTGCTCCCCCTATTATTCATCTCTATTCCATATGTTTTACTCGTCTGCTGACAAGGTAGATAAAAGGAGCATCAGACACAAGGCCCCCACAATAACACAGTCACACTGGGAAAGCTACATCATTATATAATCGTTTTCAAGAAACATGGCTACTGAAACACAGCTCTACATCCTCAGGCAGTTCCCTCCAGCCTCTCCATTACATCCTGACTAACAAGGTGATATCTGTTTAATGCATAAGAATAACCTCCAGGATAATCCCTTGACTCTGTTCGTAATTCCCCAGCCATTGATACTTTATCTTGTCTCATTTCACTCTTCCCCCTTTTGGTTGAGGTTTTCTCAATCCCTTGATACTGAGTCTCAGCTCATTCTAGGATTTCTGTCCCATGTTGCCAGGAAGGTCCACACCCCTGGGAGTCATGTCCCACGTAGACAGGGGAAGGGCAGTGAGTGCGCCTGTTGTGCTGGCTAGAGCGAGAGGCCACATCTGAGCAACAAAAGAGGCTCTCTTGGGGGTGACTCTGAGGCCTCATTTTAAGTAGTATTGACCTATTCTTTGTGGGGTTAAGTTTCATATGAACAAACCCCAAGATTGGGTACTCAGCCTATTGCTTTGGTTGTCCCCACTGCTTATGAGAATATCAAGAATTCAACTTGGGGAAGTTGAATTTCCCCCTGTTCTCAACATTCCCTGAAGGGGACTTTGCAAATACTTTTTTACTAACTGTTCAGATCACTCTGGGATTTATTGGGGCATCACTCTGGACAAACCTATAAAATCTTATGCCTTACTTAAGGTTCCATGTACTTATGGTGCTTAATTAAGCTGTCCACATAAGTTATATTAGAAAATGCACTAGTCAAAGTATAAATTTTGTACCAAATAAACATTTTTAGCTGTAATCGAACACATAAGTTAAAATTTTTGAATATTAATTACCATCTATTTTCAATACCCTGCAGTAATGACATTCCTTTGTTCTTCCTCATGCAAAAAATTTTTTGAATTTGTACATTTAGTCACTATCATTATACACTCTAGGCATTTCTAGATTATACCATCTCAGTCTTTATCATCTATCTTTCTTTCTGATTTCATTTGTGCCCCCAGCCCTCTTCCCTCTGTCATTCTCGCATTCAGCTTTATTCAGTGTTCTAACATTATTTGTATTACAGGTAGGTAGTATTGTGCTATCCATTTCTGAGTTTTTACAATCGTCCTGTTGCACAATCTGTATCCTTTCACCTCCAATTACCCAATATCTACCCTATTTCTATCTCCTGATGGTCTCTGTTACCAATGAAATTCTCCAAGTATATTCACTAATGTCAGTTCATATCGGTGAGACCATACAGTATTTGTCCTTCTGTTTCTGGCTGATCTCACTAGACATTATTTTTAACCTTCCTTAATTATGTCTACCAGAAGAAAAAAAAAAGGGAAGGGAGGGATCTAGATGATCCACAAGGTAAGTAAATCATTCATTAAATAATTGAGAATTTGGTATCTGTTGCTCACCTAAGTAATTATACTTAACATTCTATTTGTTTTATGGAACCAAATGAACTTTATATTATTGCCTGCTTTTAGGTGTTATGTTTATATTATAATCTCTTACCAGAGAGGTTTTCCTACTCTTAACCTCTGACACATTATCATAATTAATCTTTGTGCGGACCCTCTTTTATTTAAACCCACCTCTTCCCCATTACCCACTCTCATTCCCTTACTCAACAGAGATACTAACACTGCTGTATATGATATATCCTTGAATATATATCTTTATAAAATATAGAGGGTAATTTTTTATTATTGTTTATTTTCAATTTATATAATTGGAATTGTGCTGAAAAATCTCATTTTTTTTATTGCTTAAACTTTATGAGCTATTATATGTTCATCAAGTTTATTCCTTTTCACCTACCTGAAGTTAATATTCTTTGTACTTATACCTTAGCTTAACATTGGATACTTCAATTGCTTTCAGTTCTTTGTAGCTGCAGAATCACTACAGTGAACATCCTTATACATGTCTACTTCCAAAATTGTTCAGAATTTTCTCTTAGAAAAATATTGAAAATGAGATTATTGGGTTGTTTGTATAGATAATGGCTATCCTCGTACCAGACATGTCCATGTTAATTTCCTATATTGTCAAGTGTCCTTAGTTGAGGAGAAATCATCATTATTTTTTTAAATATAACATACAAACATGAACATTCTTACCTATGATCATTCCATTCTTGGTATATAATCAGTAACTCATAATATCATCACATAGCTGTATATTCATTATCATGATCATTTCTTAGAACATTTGCATCAATTCATAAAAAGAAACAAAAAGAAAAAAAATTCATATATACCCTACCCTTTACCCCTCCCTCTCATTGACTGCTAGTATTTCCATCTACCCAATATGTTTTAGCTTTGTTTCCACTATTTTTTCTTTAACCCTTACCACTCCCTTTCATTGATAACTAGCATTTCAGTCTACTAAATTTATTTTAATATTTGTTCCCCCTATTATTTATTTATTTTTAATCCATATGTTTTACTCATCTGTCCATAAGGTAGTTCAAAGAGCATCATACACAAGTTTTTCAAACACAGTCACATTGTGAAAGCTTTATCATTATATAATCATCTTCAAGAAACGTGGTTACTGGAACACAGCTCTACATTTTCAGGCATTTCCCTCTAACCTCTCCACTACATCTTGACTAACAAGGGGATGTCTCTATAATGTGTAAGAATAACCTCCAGGGAGTACGAGGCCACCGGAGTCTTGCTCAGGGTTTGCAATGGACCGATGGGGGTGTAGGCTGCTGCGGGCAACCCTGTGGACGCGGGTACGGCATTGCATGGGGCCAGACCTGTCATGGGGAGGGTGTAGGATGGCTCCCGACACCCGGGCCTGCAGTTCCACTCTTGCCCCGGCCGGCCTCGAGGGCCCTGCATGCCCGCGCTCCTACTGGCGCTACGTGAGACGTCTGGTGAGGGGACCGCCACAGCCGCCGTACACGCGCGTGTGCCAAGTGGGGGATCCGGCGCTGCGGACCGTGGCCGCTCGGATAGAGCCGACGCAGCTGTCGGACCCTGAGCTGCAGCGGCTGGTGCAGGTGATGTGGCGCCGTCACTGTGTGGGACTGAGCGCGCCGCAGCTCGGGGTGCCACTTTAGGTGCTGGCCCTGGAATTCCCCGAGGCACTTTACCGCGCATGCGCGACATCCCACAGAGGGAGCCCTTCCCTCTTCGCGTATTTTTGAACCCCAGCCTGCGGGTGCTGGACAGCCGCATGGTCACCTTCCCGGAGGGCTGCGAGAGCGTTGCCGAATTCCTGGCCTGCGTGCCTCGCTTCCAGGCCGTACAGACCTCAGGGCTGGACCCAAGAGGAGAGCCGGCCGTGTGGCAGGCAAGTGGGTGGGCAGCCCGTATAATCCAGCATGAGATGGACCACTTGCAGGGCTGCTTGTTCATTGACAAAATGGACAGCAGGACGTTTACAAACATCTACTGGACGGAGGTGAATGACTAAAGCTTTCCTGCTGCTTCTGACCAGAACACACACACAGTGTCTTTGAGCCAGGCACATTACATAACTTGAATCTAATAAAAAACAATGTACTGCCAAAGCTGCCAAACCCAGTTGTATGAAGATGTGAGAAATGTTTGCCCTGAAATCAGCTATGGACAAAATATTGCCCTCAGCTTGAGAAGAAAAATACCCCCACCTCCCTACTCCAAGGAGCATTTCCTAACAATTTTGCGTGGAGATCACTGGGGTGAACAAATAACCATTCTCAGTAGAATTATTTCATAAGACCTATGTATAATCTATTCCCAGAGCCAAGATTTGACAAAATATCTGGTGGAAATGCTTGTTTAAAGAGGCAGGTAAGGTTGTGATTGACCATCTTCACTGGATTCTAATTCTTACAAAGGACTCGTGTGCATATGTATTACCTGCAGAGTCCTTGGTTTGCCT
Organism: Tamandua tetradactyla; assembly: GCF_023851605.1. Classification (NCBI taxonomy): domain Eukaryota; kingdom Metazoa; phylum Chordata; class Mammalia; order Pilosa; family Myrmecophagidae; genus Tamandua; species Tamandua tetradactyla. The sequence goes on along the minus strand of NC_135328.1, from coordinate 77,658,705 downwards.
AGGACACCAGTTTGCTTGTGGAAGTAAAACACAGGATACAGTGACCCCAGTTCAAGAAGTATTTAATGACAATACTCATGTAAATAAGTACTTACACAGTTTAACAGGTTCAGGTATAGTTGAAGTCTCCATCTTTTGCTTTCTACTTTTTACAGACTTCAGGAAGATTTTTCTGCTCATATCTCTTGAGCATCTGGTACTTGGCTCATTCACTGGGTGGAGGCAATGGAGCAGGGTTTGGAGAGGGGGTGATAGTTGAGAGGGAGCAGTGAACCTCTCCCTTAGTTGTAAGCAAGCAGAAACGGCAAACAGAACTTGTGCTTTCTGATCACCACACTTGTTAGGAAAAATAAATTACCATTATGTTCAAGAAAAAAAAAAAAAAGAATAACCTCCAGGATAACCTCTTGACTCTGTTTGTAATCTCTCAGCCATTGACACTTTTTTTAAAACTTTTTTTTATTAATTAAAGAAAAATTAACAAAACATTAAGATATCATTCCATTCTACATATACAATCAGTAATTCTTAATATCATCACATAGTTGCATATTCATCACTTCTTAGAACATTTGCATCGATTTAGAAAAAGAAATAAAAAGACAACAGAAAAAGAAATAAAACGATAACAGAGAAAAAAAAAGATTATACATACCATACCCCTTACCCCTCGCTTTCATTTACCACTAGCATTTCAAACTAAATTTATGTTAACATTTGTTCCCCCTATTATTTATTTTTATTCCATATGTTCTACTCTTCTGTTGATACAGTAGCTAAAAGGAGCATAAGACACAAGTTTTTCACATTCACAGAGTCTCATTGTGAAAGCTATATCATTGTTCAATCATCGTCAAGAAACATGGCTACTGGAACACAGCTCTACATTTTCAGGCAGTTCCCTCCAGCCTCTCTGCTACATCTTGAACTACAAGGTGATCTCTACTTAATGCGTAAGAATAACCTCCAGGATAACCTCGCAACTCTGTTTGGAATCTCAGCCATTGACACTTAGTCTCATTTCACTCTTCCCCCTTTGGTCGAGAAGGTTCTCTCAATCCCTTGATGTTAATTCTCAGCTCATTCCAGGGTTTTTCTCAGTCCCTTGATGCTGAGTCTCAGCTCATTCCAGGATCTCTGTCCCACATTGCCAGGAAGGTCCACATCCCTGGGAGTCATGTCCCACGCGGAGAGGGGGAGGGTGGTGAGACTGCTCGTCATGTTGGCTGGAGAGAGAGGCCACATCTGAGCAACAAAAGAGGTTCTCTTGGGGGTGACTCTTAGGCCTAAATTTTAAGTAGTCTTGACCTATCCTTTGTGGGGTTAAGTTTCATATGAACAAGCCCCAAGACTGGGGGCTCAGCCTATAGCTTTGGTTGTCCACACTGCTTGCGAGAATATCAAGAATTCAACTTGGGGAAATTGAATTTCTCCCCGCTCTCACCATTCCCTGAAGGGGGCTTGCAAATACTTTTCCAGTCATTGATCAAATCACTCTGGGATTCATCGGGGCATCACTCTGGACAAACCAACAAAATCTCATGTCCTTCCTGAGATTCCAAGTACTTATGACATTCAATCAAACTATCTACATGAGTTATATTAGGAAATGCTCTAGTCAAAATATAAATTTTGTAACAAACATTTTTTGCTTTAGTCTCACACATAAGGTGACATTTTAAAGTAATTCCCACCTATTTTCATCACCCTGCAATAATGACATTCTTTTGTTCTTCCTCATGCAAAAACATTTTTAAAATTTGTACATTGTACATTTCACTATTATTATACACTCTAGGCGTTCCTAGATTATATCATCTTGATCTTTACCATCTATCTTTCTTTCTGATCTCATTTATGTCCCCTGCCCTCCTCCCTCTGCCATTCTCACATGCAGCTTCATTCAGTGTTTTAACATAATTACATTACAGTTAGGTAGTATTGTGCTCTCCATTTCTGAGTTTTTATATTCAGTCCTGTTGCACAATCTGTATCCCTTCAGCTCCAATTACCCAATATCTCATCCTATTTTTATCTCCTGATGGTCTCTGTTACCAAGGAAATATTCCAAGTTTATTCACTAATGTCAGTTTATATCAGTGAGACCATACAGTATTTGTCCTTTTGTTTCTGGCTAATCACACTCAGCATAGTGTCCTTAAGGTCCATTCATGTTGTTACATACTTCATAACTTTATTGTCTTACAGCTGCATAATATTCCATCTTATGTAAATGTCACAGTTTGTTTAGTCAACTGTCTGTTGATGGACATTTTGGCTGTTTCCATCTCTTGGTAATTGTTAATAATGCTGCTATAAACATTGGTGTGTAAATGTCCATTTGTGTCCTTGGCCTCGTGTCCTTTGAGTAGAGACAGCAGATAGATGGGTCCTGTTTTTTAATTCATTCTGCCAGACTGTCTTTTGATTGGAGAGTTTAATCCATTAACATTCAGTGTTATTACTGCCTGGGTAGTACTTTCTTCTACTATTTTGCCTTCTGGATTTTATGTCATATCTAATTTTCCTTCTTTTTACCTTTACTCATAGTCTTCCTTTCTACACTCTTCTCCACACCTCTCTCTTCTGTCTTCCTATCTGTCTCTGGTGTTCCCTTTAGTATTTCTTGCAGTGCTGGTCTCTTGGTCACAAATTCTCTCAGTGATTTTTTGTCTGAAAGTGTTTTAATTTCTCCCTCATTTTTGAAGGACAGTTTTCCTGGATATAGAATTCTTAGTTGGCAGTTTTTGTCTTTTAATAATTTAAATATACTATCCCACTGTCTTCTCGCCTCCATGGTTTCTGCTGAGAGATCTGCACATAGTCTTATTGGGTTTCCCTTGTATGTGATGGATTGCTTTTCTCTTGCTGCTTTCAAGATCCTCTCTTTCTCTTTGATCTCTGACATTCTGCTTATTAAACATCTTGGAGTATGTCTATTTGAATCTATTCTCTTTGGGGTACAATGCACTTCTTGGATCTGTAGTTTGAAGTCTTTCATAAGAGTTGGGAAATTTTCAGTGTTAATTTCCTCCATTAGTTTTTCTCCTCCTTTTCCCTTCTCTTCTCCTTCTGGGACACCCACAACACGTATATTCGTTCGCTTCATATTGTCTTTCAATTCTCTTGAGTCCCTGCTCATATTTTTCCATTTTTTTCCCTATAGTTTCTGTTTCTTGTCGGATTTCAGATGTTCCATCCTCCAGTTTTGAAATCCTATGTTCTGTCTCTCGAAATCTACCATTGTAGGTTTCCATTGTTTTTTCATCTCTTCTACTGTGTCTTTCATTCCCATAAGTTCTGTGATTTGTTTTTTCAGACTTTCAGTTTCTTCTTTTTGTTCTTTCCTTGCCTTCTTTATATCCTCCCTCAATTAATTGATTTGGTTTTTGATGAGGTTTTCCACGTCTGTTCGTACATTCTGAATTAATTGCTTTAGCTCCTGTATGTCATTTGAATTTTTGGTTTGTTCCTTTAACTGGGCCATATCTACAATTTTCCTAGTGTGATTTGTTATTTTTTCTGGCGTCTAGGCATTTAATTACCTTAATTAGTTTATTCTGGAAATTGCTTTCACTTCTTTTATCTAGGGTTTTCTTGCTGTATGAATTTGTTGTCTATCTGTACTTTGACATTCCGTTCAGCTTTATCTGAACCTTTAGCTTAAGTTTCGTTTAACAGAGGAGAATTTTTCAGTTCTTGTTTTCTTGTTTCTTGCCCTGCTTGTGTAGTGCCTTCCCCCACCCCCAACACACACACACAACACTTAGGAGGATCTCCTTAGATATTATAGACCCCAGCCAGATTTTCCCGGACCAAACTGGCCTCCTATCAGGAGGAAAGAGTCACCTGCGGTTTTCCCTGAGGGTGAGACCCAGCAGGTTGAAAGACTTTCCTGTGAAGTCTCTGGACTCTGTTTTTCTTATCCTGCCCTGTGTGTGGCGCTTGTCTGACTGCAGGTCCCACCACCATAAGATGTTGCGGTACCTTTAACTTTGGCAGACTCTCCCTGCTGGGGGCATGGTGGAGACAGAGGAGAGGTTGTAGGCTGGTTTTAATGGCTTCAAATTACCAAGCCCTGGTGTCTGAACTCCTTGTGGGAGGGATTCCACCTGAGTTGAGCTTCACCCCTCCCCTGGGGAAGGCACAGGCTCCAGACAAGCCCCCAAAAGAGCTCACTTCTGCCTATGCCTGGGGCATTTGCAGCCTGAAAAGGCCTGCCACTGTATCCAGAGGCAGTCAAGGCTTTGTATATACACAGCCACAAAAACCTCTGTTTCCTTCTTTTTTTTTTTTCCCCCTTTTTCTGTCAGTGCTGCCCCCTGGACGCCGGGACAAAAATGAGCAACCTCTGCTTTGATCAGGTTCAGCTAAGCTGGGGGCCTATTTTTAGTAGTCAGAATTTGTTAATTAGTTCCACAATTGGCGTTTGATTGTGCCCAGTCTCTGCTGCTAGTAAAGTCCTTTCCTTTCCCCTCTGGGAAGCGGCCTGTGGGGGAGGGGCACTGGCCGCCACAGCTTTGGAAACTCACGATTTGGGGGGTGCTTGCAGCCGGTCCAGCTGGTCCAGACGGGTACGCTGTGTGTCTGGTCACTGACGTGGCCCCAGGAGCTGTTCTGTACTGTTTCTGGTTATTTAGTAGTTGTTCTGGAGTACGAACTAAAACGCGCATGTTGTTAAGCCGCCATCTTGACCTGGAAGTTCGACACTTTATTTTGTCACATTTCTTTCTTCCCCCTTTTGGTCGAGAAGGTTAACTCAATCCCTTGATGCTGAGTCCCAGCTCATTCTAGGATTTCTGTCCCATGTGGCCAGAAAGGTTTACACACCTGGAAGTCAGATTTACACACCTGGGAGTCATGTCCCACGTAGAGAGGGGGAGGGCAATGAGTTTGCTTGTCATGTTGGCTGAGAGAGAGAGGCCACATCTGAGTAACAAAAGAGGTTCTTTGGGGGTGACTCTTAGGCCTAAGTAGGCTTCGTCTGTCCTTTGCAGGGATAAGTTTCTTATGAACAGACCCCAAGTTTGAGGGTTCAGCCTATTGGTTGTTCCCACTGCTTGTGAGAATAACAGGATAAATCATTAATTTTGATGTCCTCGTTCACTAACTTTTCCACTCTATGTATTGTGCTTCGGGAGTTATGGTTTTTTTTTTTTTAAAGTTGTTCCTCATCCTTACCATATGAAACTTTTCTCCTGAATATTCTACCTTTATATTTTATTTTTCATGTTTAGATGTTTAAACTATCTGGAATTTACCAGCCTTGTGTATATGATATTAGGGATCCAGCTTTATTTTTCTCCATATAATAAACAAGTCTTCCCAATATCATCTATGAAATGTATCCTGTTTTATTTTCCCCCATTGATACGTGCATCACCTTTATTGTGTATCAGGATTCCACATATACCTGTCTCGTTCTCAGTGTTCCTGTCACTATTACATTGTTTTCATGCTTTGTCTTTGTGTGGTTGCTGGTAGTAAGTTTCCCCTCTTGGACTTTTTTTTTTTTTTTTTTTTTTGCTTATAATGGCCAATTGTTCTTTGACGCTTATTCTTCCACAGAAGATTTTACAATCAGTTTTAATTCTTCAAAAATCCAGCTGTAATTTTCATTGGGGTTACAGTAAATTTATAGATAAATGGATTATTGGAGAAACTTGAGTTTTTCAGTATTATTGTCATATCTATTCGTATGGTACATATTGTTTTCAGAGCCTCTTCTCTGAGTTTTAAATTATTCTTTATAATTCTTGTATGTTTTTTGTTGAGTTAAGTATGTTCAAGTTATTGTGTATAGAGGAGTATTATTGATTTTTCCTCCCTATTGAAATTTTAAAACTTACATCAAGGCTTAAATAAAGATTTTTACAGTGAACACTCAAATACTCCTATATCATACAATTAATTTTCTTTACTTGCTTTATCATGTGTGTTTCCCTCCCCGCATCCATTAGTTCATCTTATTTCTTGATCCATTTAAAAGTAAGTTACAGGGCGGGCCATGGTGGCTGAGTGGCAGAGTTTTCGCCTGCCATGCCAGAGACCTGGGTTCCATTCCCGGTGCCTGCCCATGTGAAAAAAAAAAAAAAGTTACAAACCATGGAAATGTTTTGGTGATGGGTGGTGGTTCATGGTAGCACAGCAATGTGAATGTAAATAATGGCACTGAAATCCATATCTGAATGTTGTTAAAAGGGAAATGTTTAGGCTGTATGTATGGTACTAGAATAAAAATTTTTAAATATATAAATATATAGCACATAGTGCTTTGCATGTGCTAAATAATGTACACATATAAAAAGTAATAAAAAAAGCTGTAAACATCAGTACATTTCTCCTCAGACACTTCAGCATGTATATCATTAATTAGATATCCATATTTTTTTATTTTTATTATTTTTTTTCTTTTGAGGCAAAATTTATATACTGTGAAATGTACAAATCTTAATTGACTTTTGGGAGAGTTAATGCATACAAACCAAGATACAAAATTACCATTACCTCAGAATGTTTTCTCATATCCCTTGCAAGTCCTTTCCCTTACCCAGAGAGAGAGAGTGAGAGATAAGATGAAAACACAATAATAAGCAGGGGAGAGCAGAAATGACTGGTGAAAAATGGAGGTTTATAAGGAGGGGAAAAGATATTATGAACATTTACAGGTTCATGCATTTGAAAATGCTTCTGCTACTCTTTCTTTAAAAAAAAAAACTTGAGAAATTAATAAAATTATTCTGTCTCTCCTCTTCCTTTATAGCTTTCTTTCATGGTTCTCATAAACCAAAGGTATCTTATACTGAACTTGAATGTCCTCCTTTAGATCTTTTGAGAAGTTTAGGACAAGAAGGAAAGCAGATGAACAGGACTGTGTGTGTTTGAAATAGTATTTCCTGTTATGGATTGTATGACTCACTGATGACTGTTTTATAGAATATTTCTAAATATGATGACATTTAAAGGTATCTTGGCTCTTTTTTTGACTACTCCATATTTAGCTTTTTCCTGAAACCAAGCACCTCTGGTGACAGTTTACAAAGTGGCAACATTCCATTGGTACCTGAACCCCCGGAACACAAATCTGTATCCTGTTCAGCAGAAACAGACTTGATCAACTTTATGGATTTCCCAAAACATAACCAAACAATAACTGAAGAAACTATCTCTGCAGTTGAATCAAGGTACCATGGGATACAGAAAACTCTTTATAATAAATTGAGTACCTGTATAAAAATTCTGTCTCTAAGGACAGCCTAACTCATATAGGCATAAGTTTTGGCATTTTAAAAAATTTAATCTTTATTTTTTTTACTACCACATGCACCATACATGGTATTTAAATATCTAATGAATGAATCTGATGATAAACTATTTTTGAAATATAACTTGGATACTTTATATTGGTCTTTTATGAAATGAACTTCTCAACACTAAAAAATATTTTCCCCTTCAGTGTAGTTATTGCCAGTTTCCAGAGGAGACATGTTCTCTTTACTGTGAAGTAAAGTCTTACTCTTTAATATTGATCAAATCAAACATTTATTGAGAGTCTGTGTGTGCTAAGCATTATGCTGAACACTAAAAATTTAAGAAATAACTAAGATATGGTCTCCATCCTTAGGCCTGGTGAGATGAAATACTTGATAGTGAATTTAAAATTGTAATTTGCATGCAGTATGCTTCTTTCTTTTTGTTTAATAAAGATGAAATCATGTTTTGAATAAAGTAGCTAAATGGACACTTTATCTTTTAAAAATAGGTGTTCTTCCCACTGCTCACCATTCATCCACTTAATCCTGTTTTTCTCTTCAGTTTTACAAAAATACTTGAAGGGAATTTCATTCTTATAAGGCAGTATTGACTCCTGTCAGATATGTTTAGTAGCCCTAAGTTTCGTTGTAGAAGATGATACCTTAACTCTTAACTCTACAGATTTAGGTTGGGTTTTTATTTCCCCCAGGACAAAAACAAGTGTTTCTTCTTGATTATTATATTTTCTTGATTATTTTTTCAAGTGATGAACTACAGAAAGCCAGTGGAGATGTCCAAACTATGAAAATTTCATCTGTGCCTAATAGTTTATCAAAACGAAGTGTATCTTTGATTCGGAGTCACAGTGTTGGAGGCCCCTTGCAAAATGTTGACTTCTCCCAGCGACCATTTCATGGCATTTCAACAGTTAGTCTTCCAAACAGTTTGCAGGAAGTTGTGGTATGTAACAACATTATAATTAAACAGTATTCATGTAAGTATTTACTTGAATAGTATATAATCCTTCCATAGTAGACTTATTTTAATCATATGAAAAGTGATAGATAACAATTTATAGAAAAAATTTATTATAGAAATTTTCAAGTGTATACAAAAATAAGCTATAGAATATGAGTCCCTTTGACCCATTGTCTAGCTTCATTTATTTTCAACTTATGACTAATTCTCTTTCATATATGCCCCATTCACTTCCTCCTTCCCCCCATATTATTTTGAAGCAAATTTTAGATCTCACTTGCCATTTATAAATGTTTAAGTATGTATCTTCAAAAGATAAGGACTTTTTAAAATATAATCACAAACAATAAAGTTATTCTGTCTTTGTTCAGATTTCTAATTTCAGAAATGTCAAATGTGTGTGTGTTTTATACTTTGAATCAGGATCAAATAAGGTTTATGTATAGCTGTTGGTCTTCTTAAATTTATAAATTCCCTCTCTTTTTTTTTTTCCCTATGCAAATTATTTGTTGCTAAAACTGGGTCATTTGTCTTTTAGATGTTAGAGCCTCCTACAATCCAGATTTTGCTGGTTGTAACTCTGTAAATTAGTATTTCTGTACAGAAGTTTGATCAGATTCAGATTTTTGTTCTGTTCTGTGGTTTATTTGTTTATTTTTGCAAAATATTTTCATTGGTGGTGGTAAATTCCTCTACTAGGAGAAAAAGTATCTGGCTCTCTACCTTTGTGATGTTTGTAGCTATTAATGTCTTAATGTCCAGTCAAAAAATTCATTAGAAGCTATAACATGGATTGTCTAATTCTGTCATTTTTTCCTTTATTGTATGGAACATAGACACCTAGCATTCTGCAAGGTGATCAATTAAATTTTTTGGAGGGGTATGATTATGAACTCAGATTTAAATATTCATTGCTGTTGTTATCATTATCACAGCTATATATATATTTTTTCACAGATATATATATATATCCTTCTCCAGACCACAAATCAGCCATTCCCCTAAGAAACCCTCCTTCATTTAGAGGGAGATGGTATTTGAAGACCACAGTATGGGTACTAATAGGGTACTCATTGATACTGAGTTAATCATAAACATCTTATTGTGATTATAAGATTTCACAGTAATAAATTCACAATTATAAAACCATGTTCTTAATTCAGTTTTTGTTGCCATCAAATGTATAAAAGGGTTGGGTATAATTTTTTAAGGAGTCAACAAAGGACATGAGCACAAAAAAATTTGCCTCATCTGGGTTTAGAGTTGTAGGAGGAAAATAGGGTCACACATCTTTTGGTGTCATTACTGTAAAACATCTTAATTGCAAATATTTCTTATAAAACTTTGCAAATGAAAAGTTGATCATATATGGGCATTGCTCTTTATCAGCATGATAGAGAAACTCTGTTTTACAGGGTCTGTTGAAATATGAATTATTAATTTTCTATTGTAGCCGTGTAAAAGCTATTTAAGGTTATTTAGGCAATTTTTTTTTTTAGGTTTCCATCAGAGTGTTCTGTATGTAGCAATGGCCTTGAAATGACTGATTTTGAAAGAACAAATAGAAAAGCATAATCTAATTGAAAAATACTCTTAAACATACAGATTTAATAGATTATATTCACTTATTTTTCTCTTTTTAAGGATCCATTAGGGAAAAGGCCAAATCCTCCCCCTGTTTCTGTGCCTTATTTGAGTCCTCTAGTGCTTCGAAAAGAACTGGAATCTCTGCTAGAAAATGAAGGTGATCAGGTGATTCACACGTCCTCTTTTATCAATCAACATCCAATCATTTTCTGGAACCTTGTTTGGTATTTCAGACGTTTGGACCTTCCTAGTAACTTGCCAGGACTTATCCTCACATCCGAACATTGTAATGAAGGTGTACAGGTAGGGTACCAATTTCTATACTTGCACTGCATTTGCATGAGTTAACTTACTTCAAGTAAGGGAACGTGTATAACAACAGTTGGTTAACCAACACAGTTTTATTGCTCTCTTACTTAAAATGTGGGTAGGTGTTCTGGAAATGATACAGTTTTGTGAACCCGAGATGCTTGTCTTTTTGCTCAGCTGTGCAAGACCTCCATTTCTAAGTTTTGCTCATGGTTTAGGATGACTGGCTGTAGATTCAAGCTGTCACATCCACAGTCCATCTAGCTGTAAGGAGAAAAATGAATAGAGAAGCATATGTCTTTCTTCTCTAGGGAAAACTCTTGGAAGTTAAATGTAATATTTCCATATATATCCATTTGGCCCCAGTTTAGATATATGGTCATATCTGACCAAAAGGCTGGCTAGAAAAGATGTCTTTTTCTGAACAATCATATTCCCAGCCTAAATTCTCAGAACAGCCTTATTTGAAAGGACTCATACTATCCATATTTCTCAGATGATGATATTTAAAAGCCATTTCTGCAAGGTGACATACCTAGTAAGTGGTGGAAAGCCAGGATCAGAATCTGACTCACAAGTCCCTACTCTGCTTGTACTGGCGTCCATGATTTCTTTGGAGAGAGTGAGCTCCTAGAGTTCCATTATTTTATAATATTGAATATTGAGAAACACCTCACACATCATACATACACCAAAGGCACAACAAAATCTTTTCTTAAAGTATTATGAACTAGTTTGAAATATTTATTTTAAGTGGTAACCAATACAACAAAATCATCTGGTAAGGCAGTAGAAAATATTGCTCTTTCTCTTACCTTGAAGTTTGTTGTAATGGAGATTAATCTTTCATATAGCTATTATACCAGTTAGTTGCCATTCTAATCCTTGAAAGTCAGAATGAGAAACCTATACCTCAGAAAATAATAGTGTTTTATCATAAAACAGAATTTAGAAAAAAACCAAAACAAAATTTAGGTCTACTCACCTCTTTTATATCACATCAAGCTTTGCTAGATCCACTGATAATAACTATGCTTAGGATATTAATACTTTTTATTAATCTTTTTTAGCTTCCTTTATCATCTCTGTCTCAGGATAGCAAACTTGTATATATACAGCTGTTATGGGATAATATCAACCTTCATCAGGAACCAGGAGAACCTCTGTATATTTCATGGAGGAATCTTAGTAAGTAAAATAGAATTAAAGACATAACATCCCCAAACTGGAAAAAACAAAAAAGCAACCATTCACAAAGTAAATAGATAAGTAAATTGTGGTACATCCATCTATACAGTAGAATATTATTGAGCAATAAAGAAAAATGGACAACTGAAAAGAAATAGAAATAGATGAGAGAAACAAATTATTTTGCTGTATTTTTCAATTTTTCATTGTTTTGGTATCTCTTCTTTCATTTGAGTTCAAATTGATTTGCTATTATACAGACCCCATTAACATCAGGTCTCAGATGAATTGAGAAGTAGTTTTTTTGTGTGATTTTTTTTTTTTGTCAAATACCAATTAGGTTGGATATTCTGAGCATAAATTCTATATACTGGACAAGTACTTAGATGTATTGGCAGAGGATCATTTCAATTATATTGATGTATACTGACTGGTTTCAAAAATTCTGGTTTCATTTTTAGTCTTTTATATTTAACATCTGTTGTTATAAGTGGACTAAAGGTTATCTGTGTATTCAGAACCCTGTGAATCAATCAGAAAAACAAAATAACTCAGTACATAAGTGAGTACATGGTAATAGTAGGCACATCATATGCCTAAAGCATATGAAAAATGCTCAGTCACAATGCATAAAAGTGATGATAGATCTTTGGTTTTTGACATACAATGTATAAAGATGTAATTTGTGACAAGAACAACGTATGGATATGGAGATGGAAGGGCATAAGAATATATTTTCTATGTTCTATTGACATTAAGTTGGTAATAAATCAAATGATTGACATTAAGTTGGTAATAAATCAAATGAGATTGTCATACATAGATTTAGGACTTTAAAATTAAGCCTTATGATAATCACAAAGAAAATATATGAAAAATATACATAGAAGGCTATGAGAAGGGACTCAAAATGGTTCACTTAACAATATCAAATAAATACGAAAGTAGGTTAGTAATGGAAGAATTAGGGTTACAGAAACCAAATAGCAAAATGGCAGAAGAAAGTCCTACATTATCATAGTTATTTTAAATGTAAATGGATTAAACTCTCAGTAAAAAAGCAGGGATTGGCAGAATGGATAAAAGCACATGACCCAGCTCTTGTTTATAGGAGACCTTAAATTCAAAGAAACAGGTTCCAAATGAAAGGATGGGGAAAACAAAAAAATGTTTCATACAAATAGTAACCAAACGAGAGCTGTGGTGGCCATATTAATATCAGATGAAATATACTCTAAATCAAAAATTGTTATAAGTGATGAAAAAGGAAACTAAATGGCCACATCAATATTAAATGAAATACACTTGTAGTAGTTATGTTCAGATAGCAACTTGTCCAGGTGATGGTGCCCAATTTTTCTGTTTCCATGGACTTCAGTCCCCAGCATGTGAAATTCACCTATGGCTGCTTATGTCTGCAGTTTGCTAAGGAGAGTGCCTTCCTCAGTCAATGAGGCTTAAAAGGAGGAGTCAAAAGAGAATAGCTAAGAGGCAGTTCAGAACCAGACGTCTGGATATACAGAAAGGGCACACCCCAGAGAAAGCTGTTTGAACCCAGAAGTCGAGAGAGAGAGAGAGGGCCAGCGGACATCTCTGTGTGCCTTCCCAAATGAGTAAATTTGTAACTAAAGAAATATTCTTTATAAAAGCCAGTCCATCTCTGATGTATTGCATTCTGGCAACATTAGCAAATTAAAGCAACATCTTAAGTCAAAAATCATTATAAAGGATTAAAAAGGAAACTATATAGTGATAAAAGAATCAACTCATCAAGAAGACAAAACTGTTATAAATATATATGCACCTAACAGCAGAGCCCCAAAATATATGAAGCAACATTAACAGATTTGAAGGGAGAAATAGATGGTTCTATATTAATAGTTGGAGATTTCAGTACACCCCTTTCAATAATGCGTAGAATTTCTAGACAGATCAGTAAGAAAATAGAAGACTTGAACAATACTATAAACTATATTTAGCCGATATATACAGAACACTTCTTCCAACAACAGCAGAATACGCATTTAACTCGAGTATATATAGGTCATTCTGTAAGGTATCATATGTTAGGTTACAAAACAAGTCCCAGTAAATTTTTTTTTTTTTTTTTTTTGGCTTGGGCAGGCACCGGGAATCGAACCCAGGTGTCTGGCATGACAGGCAAGAATTCTGCCTGCTGAGCCACTGTGGCCCGCCCCCAGTACATTTTCAGAAGATTGAAATCACAGTGTTTCTTCAGTGACAATGGAATGAAGCTTGAAAATGGGTAACAGGGAGAACTGGAGAATTCACAAATATGAGAAAATTAAACAATAGACTCTTAACCAACCAATGGGTTAAAGAAGGAATCACAGGGAAATGCTTTTTTAAATCTTAAGATGAATGCAACCTTCAAGAATACAGCATACCAAAACATATGGAGTACAGCAAAGGCCATTGTGAGGGAAATTTATACCTCTAAATGCTTACATTAAAAGAGAAAAACTCTGTCAAATCAGTAACCTAACCTCACACCCAGAGGGACTAGAAAGGAAGAGTAAACGAAACCCAAAATAAGAAGGAAGGAAATAACTTTTAGAGTGAGATACACAAAATAGAAAATAGAAAAACAAAGAAGAATTCAATGAAACCAAAGTTGGTTTTCTGAAAAGATCGATAAAATCAACAAACCTTTAGCTAGACTGACAAGAGATGAAGCAAGTAATTAGAATCCAAAATGAAAGGGAGGATGTCACTACCAACTACACAGAAATAAAAAGGATTATAAGAAGATAATATGGACAGTCATATGTCAACAAATTAGGAAACCTGGATGAAATGGATAAAAATTCCTAGAGACACAAACTATCTATACTGATTCAGGAAGATATAGAAGACCTCAGAAGACCAATAACAAGAGATTGAATCAGTAATTAAAAACCTCCCAACAAAGAAAAATCCAGGACCAGTTAGCTTCACTGGTGAGTTTTACCAAACATTCCCAGAAGAATTAACACCAGTCCTGCTCACATTCTTCCAGAAAATCAGAGAAGGGAACGTTACTTTACTCATTCTACGCGGTCATCAACCCCCTAATATGAAAGTCAGATAAAGATACCACAAGAAAAGAAAATTACTAACCAATATCTCTTATGAACATAGATACAAAAATCCTCAACAAAATGCCAGCAAACCAAATCCAATAGCACGTTAAAAGAATTTGTGGATTTGTCCCAGGCAAGGATGGTTCAACATAACAAAATCAGTTAATGTAATATACCACATTAAGAGAATGAAGGGGGAAGAAACTGCATGATCATCTCATTGACACAAAAAAGGCATGTGGCAAAATCCAGCCCCCTTTCTTGATAAAAAACACTCAGAAAACTAGAATTAGAAGGAACTTTCCATAACATTATAAAGGGCATAAATGAAAATCCCACAGCTAACATCATGCATCAATGGTGAAAGAATATTTTCCCACTAAAATCAGAAATAAGCAAGGATTTCCCCTGTTACCACTGCTATTCAACATTGTATTAGAAGTTCTAGCCGGAATAATTAGTCAAGAAAAAGAAATAAAAGACATTCAATTTGGAAAGAAGTAAAACTTTCCCTATTTGTAGATATCATGATCCTATATATAGAAGGTCCTGAAAAATCTACAACAAAGCTATTATAAATAATAACTGAATTCAGCAAAGTGGTAGAGTACAAAAGTAACATCACAAAAATCAGTTGTGTTTCTATAACCAGCAATGAAAATCTGAAAATATTTCCATTTACAGTATCAACTAAAAGAATCAAATAGCTAGGATTAAATTAACCAAGAATGTAAAGGCCTTCTGTAGAGATGATTATAAGTCATTACTAAAAGAAATGTAAAAAGACCTAAATGAATGAAAAAATAGCCTGTGCTCATGGATTAAAAGCGTTAATATAGTTACAATGTAATAATACTCAAAGCAATATACAGATTTAAAACAATACCAGTCAAAAATTCCAAAAGTTTTCACAGAAATGAAAAAGCTAGCCATCAAATTCACATGGAAAAGCCAAAGACCTCAAATGGACAAAACATTCTTGAAAAAAAAAAAGAGTAGAGTTGGAGGACTCATAATTCACAATTTCAAATCCTGTTTATTACAAACCTTAAGTAGTTCAAATGTGTACTGCTAGCACAAGGACAGATATATACACCATGGAATAAAATTGAGTTCAGAAATAAACTCATACATCTCTGGCCACTTGGTTTTTGATGAGGGAGTCAAGTTCACTCAATAGGGAAAGAAAAGTATTTTCAACATTGAGTGAAATGTCATAGCACAGGACAGATAGTTTATCTATCTTGAGAGAAGTAGCTGGAACATGCAAACTCAGACTGATGGTAGGTTACTATATCCACTGTTAAAGCTATATCCACATGCAAAAGAATGAAAGTAGACCCCTAGCTAACACCATAGGCAAAAATTAACTAAAATTGATAAACAACCTAATTCATAAGAACTACAACTATTAAAATTAGAAAATACCATAAAGAAATATCTTCAGGACCTTGTAGTAGACAGTGGTTCCTTAGACTTAACAGTGAAAGCACAAACAACAACAACAAAAATAGATATATTGGACTTCATCAAAATTAACAACTTGTATATCTAGGGACATTGTCAAGAAAGTAAAAAGACAGCCAACAGAATGGTAGAAAATATTTGGACACCATTTATCTGATAAGGGTTTAAGATGTAGAATATGTAATGAATTCCTACAACTCAACAACAAAAAGACAATGCAATGAAAAAATGGACAAACAACTTAAGTACACATTTCTCCATAGAAGATATGCATGTGGGCAATAAGCACATGAAAAGATGCTCAACATCATTAGGCCAATAGGGAAATGCAAATCAGAACAACAATGAGATACCACTTTATACCCACTAGAATGGCTTTTATTTAAAAGTTGGAAAATAACAAATGCTCTCCAGGATGCAGAGAAATAGGGATCCTTATGCATTGTTGGTGGAAACGTAAAATGGTGCAGCTACAGTGGAAAACTATTTGGCAGTTCCTCAAAAAGTTAATAAACATAGAATTGCTGTATGACCTGGCACTGTCACATGTAGAATATATATATATATATATATATATATATATATATATATATATATATATATATATATATATATATATATATATATATATATATATATATATATATATGTATACCTAGAATTAATAGCAGGAACATAGATAGTTGTACACCAATGATCAGAATTATGCACAAAAGCCAAAAGGTGGAAGTAACCCAAAGTTCCATCAGCAAGTAAATGGATAAAGAAAATGTGGTATATAACCAATAATATTATTCAGCTATAAAAAGGAATGAAATCCTGACAGTTTATCTATCTGGAGAGAAGTAGCTGGAACATACAAACTCAGACTGATGGTAGGTTACCATAGTTAGTGGGTAGGGAGACTAGTGATGGAAAAGTTCTGATGATGGTGGTGAGCATAGCGCAACATTGTGAATTAGATTAATCCCATTGAATTGTATGTTTGGGAGTGATTTAGGTGGGAAAGCTTGTTGTATATATGTTTCTACAATTTAAAAAAGTGAGATCAACTAAAGTGACGATGACAATTAAATGCCAGTGCATAACCCTGGATGGGCTCTAATAATGGAGGTGAAAAAGTTCAAAAATATATTTTAAAAAAGAAGGAATATAGACTGTAAGCTTTATATCAGTGTTAAGTTGCTTGAACTTAGTAACTGTGCTTACTGTGGTTACCTCAGTGAATATCCTTGTTCTTAGGAAATGTACATGGAACTATTATGTATTCAAGGAGCATGATATATACAGCCTACTCTCAAATGTTCAGAAAATAGCTAGCTAGCTAGAAAGAATGATTACAATTGTGAAATGTGGCAAAATGTTAAAATTAGTGGATCTGGATATTGAGAGTGGGGAGTATGTAGGAGTTCGCTGTATGGATTTTGTATCATCTTTGCAACTGTTCCGTAAGTTTGAAAACATTTCAAAATAAATTTAAGAAAAAAAATGTAATGAAGTACTGATACCTGCTACAACATGGATGAATTTTGAAAACATGAAAGAAGTCAGTTACAAAAGACTTCATATTCTATGATTCCTTTCATATGAAATATGCAGAACAGGTAAATTTGTAGAGACTGGAAATAGATTTGTGGCTGCCTAGGGCTGGGGGTATTGAGAGGATAGTGGTGTGATTGCTTGGGTTTCATTTTTAGGCTGATGAAAAGGTCCTAAAATTAATTGCAGTGATGGTTGCACAACTCTGAATATACTAAAACCCATTGAATTGTACACTTTAAATGGGTAAATTGTGTGGTTTGTGAATTATATTGAGATATAATTATTTAAAAATGAATTGAATAAGATACAGTGAAATATCTTACTTGGATTATGTTCTAAAATCAAAACCGTAAGGTTTAGGAGGTGAAAGAGAGAAGAGGTAGACCAAAAAGCCTTAGAGTGAATGAGTTTATTCCTACGCTCCCAGGCAGAGCTCACAGAACTCCAGGTAGGGAGTTGCGAGCTCGCCGCTGGGTCCTGGTGCGGGCGGTTTTTAAGCAAGGAAGTTAGGTGACGTCTAGAAGGGGCGGCACATTTTACACAGCTCAAGTCATGGTGACCTTCCCTGTTCCCCCGACCTAACAAAAACATAGCACAAAAATCAACTCTATTCAAAGTTTATCATTTAGCAGGTGGAAAAGCTAGGATTAAAACTCAGAGCCTAGCATTGTGAATGTAATTAACAGCACTGAATTATATATTTGAATGTAATACAAACAGTACTGTACAACACAAACAGGGACCCCCCAGTGTTAATTGTGGAGTACAGTTAATAGTGCAGTTTTAATAATATTCTTTCATCAGTTGTAACAAAGGTATCACACCTATGCAAGGTGTTAATAATGGGGCAGGGGAGGGTGGGGAAGTATATGGGAATTCTGTGTTTTCTGCATGATTTTTCTGTAAACCTACAACTTTTCTAATAAAATTAAAAGAAAAAACAAAAACATAGCGGCCACCATTTTCTCTTGTGTTGTAATAGAGGACTTTGCGATATCCATGATTGAGTACAATTGAAGTACTGCTAGTTGCCTTTATTTAAGGTCTGTGTTGTATGAAAAATACAACAGCTTGCCTTTGATAGGTATTCAAAGAGAAGCTGACTGAGGAACAAATGCGTACATATTCCTGTCTTATGCTATTATGGGTATAAAAAATATGGGTGCTAGGATTGCCTGCACTATTTAAAGTTTTCCCATTTTCCAAGCCAAGCACCTATTGTTCAATTTGTATACATTTGTTTTTAGTATGATTCAACTCCACTATATGACTGGAGTACTTTTGTAATCTGTGAAATCTGTATAAATATTTCTTGTTAATAGTTCTAGAATTAACTTTGTATCAGTTAGGATTAGACTGCTATACTTAATAGAAAATAGCAGAGGCTTATTGTGGATATTATTCTCTCATATAACAAAGTTATGAATTAGTCTAGGATTACTAAACAGCTTCTCTTTACAAGGGACACTGGCTTCTTCTGTTTTATCTGCTTTACCATTTGTAAAGGTTGCTTTATGGTCATAAGATGGCTGCTGGAGTACATGATACCATCTCCCAATCTCAGGCAGGAAGCATTGAGAAGGGTAAAGGGACAGGTCTCCCCACCTGAGGGGAGCAGGAAAAATGTTTCTTTAACAGGATACATTGCCCCATAATGTTAGCAGTAAAGGGGAGGCGATATTGAGTAGACAACTAGAAAGTGCACAATGCTAGAGGAGAAAAAGTTCTTAATTAGGGGAAACAAAATTTATTCTTAATCACTGTGCTTTTATTTTTAGGTTCTGAAAAGAAATTCTCTCTCCTGTCAGAGGAAAAACAAGCAATGAGCACTTTAGTAGAAAACATCAGGGAGAGTATTCAACATAATGATGTTGTTAAACCTATCCACCTTCTTTCACGGCAAATGAAGCCGGGTGTGAAAAGACAAAGGTAATGGTTCAGCATTTTCTGCTTGATGCTACTCAAAATAATTTCATGGTTCTTTTAAAAAAAATTATTATACTTTGTAAAAATCTCTGATTATAGAGGAATACCTACTTATTGTGGAATATCTGATTAGTTTAAAGTGCTTACCCAGATATATGTATTCATACTTGAGCCACAAACATGTAAGGAAAGTATCTGTCTGGGGGAATAGACTAAATATTAGAAAGATAATTCACCGATGTCTAAAATGTACTGAGTCTTTGGGAAACATTTCTACTATTCACTGGAAACTTAAGAAATTATAACACTGATATTACACATATGTACTATTTTTTCATGCCCTGTGATACCCATACATCTTTTTGGAATATGAGAGAGTCGAAAGTTTAGGAAATTGAAGCAGTGAATTGCAAAGGATATGGAGCTGTCCTAATCCTCTACTATTCTCTGTAATGTGCTTGGATCAGTACTCTTCTGAGTCTCAGCATAAGTGAATTTTGTGGTGGAAGCATCTGTAAAAGGGGAGTGATCAAGTCTATGGAACATTAATAATGTTTCTAGAGCTCCCTTTAAGTTTCTTCAATACACTGTGAAGCACCCTTCACAGTTTGTGTCCAAGGATTTTAAACCCCTAACTTAGAAATTAATCTGTTATTTTGTCAAGTGGCAAAAAAGGGAGAAGACTCTTTTTGTGAAGTTTAATTAAAAATTAAAGTTAAAATGGTTATGTATTACTTCTATTGTTTAAAAATATACGATAGTTAAAACAATCCATTTTTAATATTTGATTAGGTAGGAGAAGTAGATTAAAAGGCAAGAATTGGGTTATTGGTACAAAACTTTATGCCCATTAACTTTTTAAATTCTATCTGATTGATACATACTCATATACCATGCAATCCACCCAGAGTATACAATCAGTGGCTTACTGTGTCATCACATAGTTCTGCATTCATCACCATGATCAATTTTAGAACATTTTTATTACTGTAGAAAAAGAAGTAATTAAAAAGAGGACCCAAAACATCTTATACCCCTTATTTCCCCCCTCCCCCATTA
Organism: Tamandua tetradactyla; assembly: GCF_023851605.1. NCBI lineage: Eukaryota > Metazoa > Chordata > Mammalia > Pilosa > Myrmecophagidae > Tamandua > Tamandua tetradactyla. The sequence continues at coordinate 77,638,312 of NC_135328.1, read as the reverse complement.
TTGACCCCTCGTATTGGTGTGGTACATTTACTAATATTAATGAAAGACTATTAGATATTACTATTAACTACAGTCCATAGTTTGCAGTTGGTACATTTTCCCCATATATCCCTCTCTTATTAACTCCTTGTAATAGTGTCATACACTTTTTCTAATTCATGGAAGAACTTTTTTGTATTTGTACAGCTTTACAATTTGAAAGAGACTTGCAGGACATTGCAAAAATTAAAATAGAGTCCAGTGTCCCCACACCTAGCTTCCCCCAGAGGTAACTTTCATAGCCATAGTACAATCTCAAAACCAGGATATTGACATAGGTCCTCACTGTTGACTAGACTACAGAATTTACCGTTATCACCATTTTTTTTAACCTGCCTTTGTGTGTGTGTGTGTGTGTGTGTGTGTGTGTGTGTGTGTAATTGCATGCTATATGCCCATTAATTTTTCAATTATCTTTATTTTATAGGAGTTTATACAGAGAAATTCTTTTCTTATCATTAGTGTCTCTTGGAAGAGAGAATATTGATATTGGTAAGTTGAAATGAGGGATTACTGAAGGAGGTTCTTAGTTTCATTATGAAGTAATTTAAAAATTATAGCTGGCATGTTTAAAGACTGCTTGTCTTTTTAAATATGTCTATCTCTAAATATAAGTTTAAATACATAATTAATATAATTTGACTCAGTACCATTTAAAAATGTATGACTTTTGATACTTCCTGTATCAAGTTATAACTGCATTTTTGAAAATGTCTTTCAGAGGCTTTTGACAATGAATATGAATTTGCATACAAAAGTCTATCTTCAGAGATTCTTGAACAGTTGCAGAGAATTGATGCTCCACCAAGTATCAGTGTGGCGTGGTGCAGGAAGTGTTTTGGAGTGCCTCTTATTTAAATAAGAGATTCACTAGACTCACACAAAGTCAGGGGAATAGATTCAATCTTGAAAGATTCAAGGTTTTTTCAAATCCTAAGAATTGGTGAAAACTGAAATGAGCTAACTCTTGGGGACAATATATAATGAATTGTAATGCATAATGAATCATCTCAGTGTAAAAGGCCATGAAAATGCCCCAGGGTTCATTGACACTGAAGACTTTCACCTTCTGAACTGTTTCTCGGCCTCTGTTGAAAACTAGGTTTAGATTCCTCAGTAGTTGTACTTTGATAGAGACGGTGCAAAACCATACTCAATGTAGGTATTTTATTTATATTTGAAGCTATTGAATTTGGGAATGGCAAATTAACATAAACTTGTCTGGCCTTCAAGCTAATGAAAATCTGAGTTATAAGAGCAATCAGTTGTGTATCTGTGTATATATATGTGTGGCTGTATAGGAATGTATATATACAGCCATATTATGTGTGTATTTATTAAAATCCTTAATTGCATGTTGCAGTGCAATTTTCTGAAAGGGATCTCGTTGACTATTAAATAAATGGCTACTACTCAACTGGTCTGTAGTCATTTATCTCAAAATTACCTGTAAGTCTAATGACACCTGCCTTGCCTCTGATTATATTAAATATCTTCACCCTTCATATTGTCTTTGCTTAATAGAGTTGTTAAATATTGTTACTTCCATCATTTTCACAATACCATATTAATAGCTTTAAAATTGGAATGAATGAGCCAATCAGATCATGTAAACTAATTAAATTGGCTTTATGGTCAATTTACAGAATTAATTGAAACATGCTTAAAATGCAAAGCATATTTTATTGTCTTTGGACCCGAAATCTACATTCAGGCACATAATTATTGGTTTTTTTTTTTAAACCTGTGGGATAAACTTGCACTGCACACCAGTTTTATTATTGTATATTTAGATTTGTATGGTTGTGAGTAAAATGTACATTTGTAAATACTGTTTTTTAGATTGAATCAAGTCTCAAAACTTCACATTTTGAGCTTGTTGTCATTAGGTTTAAGAATATCATGACCTCACATGCCTCACTTTGACACTTACTATGCTTTTTTAAAAACATCCCTTAGAACAGAAAGTTTGCCTTAACTCATACTCTTCATGATTTAAAAGCCAGTGGTGTGGTGTAGTACTTTTAAGGTGAATTTGCTTTTACAGCAGTTTCGCAGATGACTAAATCAGCTGATGAAGAAATTCATTTCCAGGTGGTACAGTTTAATGGCAGAAATCTCGCACCTGGTGTAACATATTTTAAATTGGCCTACCAGTCCTTCTGCATTTCAGGGCTAATCTGACCTATGTGGACTGTTTATTGTGAGAGTGGTAAATGAAAGTTGTCAGCAATTATATGCAATTCTCATTACCTTCAAAATGGACCTTTTGCACTGTCAATTTATTTTTGCAAATTAAGACTTGGTACTAAAGTTTTAATACCTAGAAACCTAGCAGTTTGTCATAAACATGCTATTAGACTGAAACCATATAAAAAATTGAGGTCGAATAAAGTGAAAAATTCTAATGTTTACTCTGCTTGTGTCTTGTTACATATTGAAAGCTCCTGTAATGTATAGGATTAATTTGGCTTTTTTGTTCTTCAGAATTCCAATATTGTTTGTTCTTCCATTTCTTCTCTGTAGTCTTCATAAGTTGAACTTACTTAACCAAAGAAAGCACTTCTGGTTTTATATTACTTCATGAAGATCTCCTTAAACATTTAATATATGGCTGTTATTTATAACTACCAGTGATAGAAAATGTAGCAAACACCTGATCTAACCTCAGTATTGATACCAACTTAAGCTTTCTAGTGACTTTAACTTAAAATTTGAAGACATCACCGTCTTCTCTAAACCTTGAAGAATGTATAAGTTCCAGTAAGCAGATAATTTTGTTGCTTCCTTGCTCATGTAGATCTGAAAATCTGTCTTGGTTTATTAAGACAGACTTGTGTACATCTTGGAACGCTTTGCCAGCTGCTGCCATTTAGATATAGAGACTAATTTCTTATGTTAAATTGCTTAAGAGCTTGTCTCATCACAAAAGTGTACTGATAAAAATTTACAGCAAGAAAAATATAGATCATCTCTATAGGCAGGTATTACTAACACTGGATTGAACACCTTTGTAAGAAACTTCTGAAGTATTCTTTTAATCTTTCTTCATGAGGTAAAATAATAGTCTAAGCAAGCTAGAGTTGTCCTGAGTGGCTGCACTTCTTGAAATTAGAAACAGGTTGCTTTTGTTTTGCATATTAGTCAAGCTCTGATTGATCAAGAATCCTGGATGTAAACGAGCCTTCCTTTTTGGCCTTTAAGTTTCCCCTGTGGTGGTCAGCCTTTTGTTGGGTACCTTTTCCCCCCTTTTGATTTGCAAATTCCAGCAACTTTTTACATTAATACCGTTTGATTTTTTTAATGTATATAGGTGTATCAACTTTTAACACCATGTATAAAAAAGCAGTGGGGCTCTCTTAAGAACTTTGTTACTCAAAAGTATGGTCCAGGGAGTGGCAGCATTGGCTTCACTGGGAACTTAATTAGAAATGTACAATATGGGACCCCACTTGTAAACTACTGAATCACAATCCACAGTCTAGCCATATCCCCAGACTTATATGCACATTTAGTTGTAAGCACAGCTTTATTCTCTATACTTGTTTTAGCTATTTGGAAATTTTAGTTACCTGTGGTTCGAGTTCAAATAAGGAGCTTCTTTACTTCAACCTTCAAGCCTCATGTGCCTTCTTTTTAAGACCTAGTCTGTAAATGCTAAAGTAGGCTGCAGTTACTGTAATTACATTGTACACAAAGTATACTTTTTCTTTGTGCATCCTTGGTTGATGCAAGTTTACTTGTATAAGCACAGTCAACTCTCCTTTTCAGAGACTAAGAACATGAATAAATTAATTCATTAGAGTTGAAAAGCTTTCTGTTAATGCAACAAATTTGCACTGGTTTTTAAAGCTTTGTAAACTGTTTAAAAATGGTATCCATAACTATGCTTTAACACTTTTTTTAATGTATGACAAATGTCCATCTTCACAAGGGCACTTTCATGTATTAGACTTTATATAGATCCTAAGAAAATCTGTATTCCTCAAAATAAACTGTGTAAAAGATTTATAATCTAGTCACCTTTCTAGTTTTTGTTTCATGCATTGCTGAAAAGGCAACACACCTCCTGCTACTTGTAGATGACACTGCCTTGACCATCTCTTCCACTATCACAAAGGTCTGTCTATATTTGCAGTATCTTCCAAGATTTGTCCACTGTTTGCTATGTGGTCCCCTTTCTACCCACACAAGATTCCAAGGACCACGTTTCCTCATTTAATAAGTTTTTCACCAATGAAAAGACTTAAAGAAGTTTAATCTCTGGTCTTATTTATTTGTAACTCTACTCTCAATCTTATTTTTGACTGGACTCAGACTTAGAGGTAGAAGCTCTTAGAGAGGACAGCCTCCGTCTCTTGGCAATCTGTTCCTGGCGTTTTTCTTTGGCCTCCTAAACAAAACAAAAAAGCAGGGTTAAGGCACAAACCCCAAGGCTGGGCCTGAGTCTTTTTTCTTAAACTGTCTAGAATTACCTTCATCCTCTTGGCCAAAAGTTTAGCATATTCTGCAGCCTCTTCCTTATTTTTCTTAGTGCGCTGTTTCTTCAGGGCAATACGCCGACGTTTATGTTGCAGGACCCGTGGAGTAACAAGACGCTGAATCTTGGGTGCTTTGGTTCTGGGTTTCTTACCTAAAAATTCAGATGATAATAAAAGTCAGTAAGAGTTCACATCCACATTTTAAAACAATAGGTATAGTACTTATGAGAAAAACTTGTCCACAATTTAAAATTCTAATGGCAAAGCCCTGCCTTAAGAAAACTAGCCATCTAACTTTATTATGTGCTGGTGTTTCATCTACTTAAATTAATCCTTACCAACTGGCTCATTAAGCCATGTTTGTTGGATAAGCTCATTTTGTTCATAAGCAATGCCATATGCCCTGCCTAGGAAGAAAAGCAAACTATATTACTACTCACTGTGATTTTCCATCTGTCCAGATAAGGTAGTTATGTTTTGAACATATATTAGCATTGTTTTAAAACAACTACTTGATTAGTCTTTATTTTCCATGACTTATCTTGCTAACTTAGGAACAAAATCATTAATATCATGTGTTTGTAGACAATGTTCAGTTAGCCTTTCTGATTTGTATTCCAAAATGCTTATGAATCATAGATCATACATTTCAAGCAAAGTCCTCTTCAGGTATATACAAAAACCATCCTAAAAACACCTTTCAACAGGTTTTATCACACTATTTCTAAGAGGTAGAATTAAGAGAAATTGCCAACTTTTTGCCACTTTAAGTGTCAGATGAGAATTCACTATACCAAGTCCAGAGTTCACAATTCTGAAAATCAAACCCAGATTTAATTGTCAGGGAAACTCGAATTCACATGGTGTCTCATACATTTCACCACAGAAACAATGTTAGGAAGTACTGCTGCCACGGATCTCACTGTGATGGGTATGCTGCCTAATAAGCTATATATACATTCTTCAGGTTTCAAGTTCCATAGTCCCAAACACCTGCTTCCTAGTATTTTGGATTAAGTCATATTATCATCTTTATTCTCACAACACATGCCAGATAAGGAAACCATGGGCCAGATGTTAAGCAGGTTCATTCAATGAAAATATAGATTTTTAAGCAAAAAACTTTTTAGAACCTTTGAAATGAGCAGAAAATGCAAAAATACATGGGGACGAGAACAGTCCCAGAATTACCAATCATTCCTGCGACTAATAAACATAAAACCCATAAACTTTATCAACTGCTTATCTTATACCTCACCTCCTACCTCCCAGTATTTTCCTTAAAACTCCAGATACTGCTAGATTACCTTCAAATAAGGCACAGGTTTTACCTTCTAAAATATATATGTGTATATATATATATATATATACACACACACAAAATGCTAGAATAGGTAACCAAAATTAAGTCCTAAGTTGTATTATCCCTCTCACCTTCTTTGTTCAGGGGCTTTCTCACAACATACTGGCGGACATCATCTTCTTTAGAGAGATTGAAAAGTTTGCGGATTCTGCTGGCTCTTTTGGGCCCAAGACGACGAGGCACAGTAGTATCAGTCAGTCCAGGAATTTCCTTCTCTCCTTAAAATAAGTCAACGAGTTGAATGAGGACATTTACAATTCAGTAACTTTTTTTGTAAATAAAAATACTATATCAGGTATTTAGGCGGAATTGATAACATAACTACAATCATGAAACAAATCCCTCCAGTCACCAAAACTGGACACTGCAATGTATAAGCACTTAAATTTTTAACACAAGTAAGCCTCACCTTTTTTTACAATAACCAAGTTGAGAACACTCAGATTGGCATCCACAATGCAACCCCTAACAGATTTGCGCTTTCTTTCTCCAGTTCTTCTTGGTCTGTAACAGGAATGCCCCTTACTCAGTAAAAGGCGCACACGACCATGGGTCAAGACACCCTGCTTCATGGGGAAACCTTGTTTGTCGTTTCCACCACTGATTCGGACAACATAACCCTGCATGAGAAACAACCATACATTTATTATTTCTGTTCCAAAACACAGGACGGTAGCCTCTATGAACTACCCTGCTAATTTGGGGGAGTAGACAGTTCCTTCAATCCAGTGTGAAACTTCTAAGCAAATCAGCATTTCCACTAAGTTTTGTCTAGGTTTAACAAGTTGCCAAATTCAATAGCAAATTCCTTCGAATCAAGTCACATTTCTAACATTTTACTGTATTTACTGTTACTCTACATATATACTCCTGCCATGCAATAGCTCTACTTTATAAACTGGCTTGCGAAAGTAACTCATCCAAAAGTCAAAAAAAACAGAAAGTCGATCTCCTTTCTAAAGCTATGGTCTTACCATAGCTTATGTTATTGTAAACGACAATAACAACAGTTAACTTTTACCTTCCACTCTTCGCCCAGAGCATCAGCAGCAACTTCTGTTGCCATTCGCTTCTCATAAAAGGTACGTAGTTTGCGTTCATCGTCCACTTCAATGAGCTTCTGGCAGCCAGTGGCCGGGAAGGAGATGTTCAACTAGGAATTGAATGAGGGGAAAAAGGGACTTACAAAACACGCAGAACCACCTACATAGATAATTCCGTTGTAATAAGCGTTACCCCCACACAATTTACAGAAATTTTTCGGATACCGACTGTATTCACTAAAGCTTTCGTGGGCATAACGCGCAACAGGCCCTGCAGGGCATTCTTCCCTCTAATTCCGCGGAATGACCCCGGGAGCGAGGGGCGCTCCACGACCGCTCACCCTCTCGGAGCTAGGGGCACCACGCAGGTAGCGGAGATCGGGAACTCGCACCATAAGCCTGCCTCCGTGCCGACTGGGAGCGAGGGCGCCACCATGGCGCTCCCAAACCGGCAAAACTCCATCCGCAATCCTCCCCCATCCGCTCTCCCGTGGCGTCCTGCTCTCGAGGGGCTCAGCTTTGCTTCTGACCTAGACCCTTTCCAACCTAGGGCCTGGATCTTGGAGCGCCAAGACGTTGGCAGCACCGCACATTGGGTCTCGATCCACGTTCCCCCAGTATCAACTAACTCCCTCTACCACTTCCTACCTTCATGACGAGGCAGCCGACCGCCTCCGAGGCGCCACGAAAAAGAGACCAGATTTCCGCTTACAGCAGGTCACATAGACGCCTTTAGTTCTCGCGAGATATAGAGACGCCTGGGATAGCGGAAGCGAAGACAGGTAGGTAGCACTTCCGGGGGTAGGTCAAATCAGGAGGAAAATGAATATGGAGGGCGGCATGTTGCTAGCTGGGTTGGCGGCGAAGTCCTGGAAAGGCGAGCTCAGGCTTAGTTCTGTGGTTAGACCCTCCCGGGTCCTATCTTCCCGCGCTTGCGTGGGTCCTACAGCTGCGCCGGGCTCCGCTCCAAATAGTCTTTCCCAAATGGTACCGGAGGATGAGGGCAGGACCGGAGTTCAGTTTTTCTACTTGGGTGTCCTGTCCCTCAGCCTCCGCCCAAAGATTTCCAGTTCGGAAACGTGTAGTGCCTTGGTCCCTGTGGATCACTGCAAAAACTCGTCCTGAAAGCCGTGGTTTTTTTTTTCTTAAACATTCGATCTCTGTCATTTCTAACCGCTCTGCAGCCTCGCTACCCGCTCAGTGAATGACTTCTCTAGCCATGTCGTACAAGGCAGGAGCCACGATTACCCCACGTCCAGGCCGCCATCACATACCTCCTAAGCAGTCCCTGCTTTCTCTCTTGCCTCACTGCCGTTCGTTCTCCACCTACTCACTGATTAAAATCTTTTTTAAAACGCAGATTTATATTACTCCCCCTGGAGGTGCATCATTTTCTTAGCACTGCAGTGGAATGCTGTCCGTATTCTATGTCTTTCCAAACTTTCCGCAGTCCCAAACTTAACTGTTGCTACTAGTTTAAGCCATGCAAGCCTTTCATATTAAATTTGACCTCCTAAGATAAACGTTTCCTGACATCTTACACTACCTAAAATAGTAGCCGCCTTCTTATTCCCTATCACACCACTATTTCCTTTATCCTGCTTTATCGTGATACGTGGATGGCTTGTTTGTGGTTTGTCTCCTACACTAGATAATAAATTAGGGCAGAGGTAAAGTGCAATTTATTTCACTGTGGTGTACTCCGGACTGAGCAAAGTGCATAGCACGTAGTAAATGCTCAGTAAATATTTTAAATGTTGATACCCAGCTTTGAGCAAGTAGAATGTGGTAGTTTGGAGTCAGCCAGCAGAGAGAGGATAAGTGAATGTATTATGGTAAATCTTGAATAAGCAATAATGTGACTCTTACTACTACAGAAAAGGTGTAGAAAAGATAGGTGCAATTGATTAGTCCTCCAGAACATTCCTGGAAGAACAATCATGGAAACCCTGGTTACCCAACTCTGAAGCCCACATTTAATCAGTACCGTGAAGGAAGTAATATTTATTTTCTATTAAATATTTACTCCGTATTTTCTTCTTCAAAAAAAATTAAAGCTTAATAAGTAAACAAAAATAATTTTTATTTTCTGAAATTATTACATACCATCTTCCACTTCAGTATTCAAAGTTGATTCTTCTGGATCGTGTTTGGTCGTCTAACATGAATGCATAGACTGTTGGTGAAATGATCCTATTTAAAACCTGTGGAAGTATTTTATTCACATAACATAAAATTAATCATTTTACAGTGAGCAGTTCAGTGCATTTACTACATTCACAGTGTTGTGTTATCAACCACCTCTATCTAGTTCTAAAACATTTTCATCACTCCTATATTAAGCCCGGTACCCTCTAAGCAGTTTCTCCATCTCCCCCCGCCCCCTTTTGCCTCGCGAGCACAAATCTGTGTTCTTTATGGATTTACCTATTTAGGATATAAATGGAATCTTACAATATGTGACCTTTTGTATTTGGCTGTTTTCACTTAGCATAATGGTTTTAGATTCATCCATGTTGTAGCATTCACCAGTACTTCACTGCTTTTTTTTTTGGTAGGCTGTTTGGCAGGGTCACATTTCATTATTTTTCCATGTGAGTTATCTGTTATTATGGCATCATTTGTTCAATTTTTCTTTGTTTTGTTTGTTTGTTTTGCTAGTTTGTTTGCTTTTTTGCTAAGTGTATGGACTGGGAATTGAACCTGGGTCTCCTGCATGGCAGGTGAGAATTATACCACTGAATTACCCTTGCACCCCCACTTCATTGCTTTTTATGACTGAATATTATTCCATTGTGTGGATATGCCACAATCTGTTATTCATCCATTGATGAATGTTTGGGCTATTTGTACCTTTTGGCTATTGTGACTAATGCTGTTATGAATGTGCATGTATGTTTTGTTTTGAACACCAGTTTTCAGTTGTTTTGGATGCGTACTAAGAGTGGAATTGCTGGGTCAGATGGTAATTCTATGTTCAATTTTTTGATGAAACACCAAACTGTTTTCCATAATGACTGAACCATTTTACATTTCCACTGGCAATGTATAATGCACTGGGATCCAATTTCTCTACATCCTCACCAACATTTGTTATTTCCTGTTTCTTTTGTTATAGAAATCCTAGTGGATATAAAGTGTTACTGATTTGCATTTCCCTAATGACTAAAGATGTTAAGGTTCTTTTCATGTGCTTGTTGACAGTTTAAATATCTTCTTTGAAGAAATGTCCATTCATGTCCTTTGCTTAGATCTCAATTGGGTTGTTATCTTTGCTTTCTTGATAATGGCTTTCTTGATAATGTCCTTAGGTGCACATTTTGATGAAGTTCAATTTGTCTATTTTTTTCTTTCGTTGCTTGGACTTTTGGTATCATAGCTGAGAATCCATTGCCAAATCCAAGACCATAAGGATTTACTCCTATGTTTTCTTGTAAGAATTTTGTGGTTTTAGTTTTTATTTAGGTCTTCCATCCATTTTAAGTTCATTTTTATACATGGTATGAAGTAGAGCTCCAAATCTATTCTTTGCATGTGGATTTTCAGTTTTACAGCACTATTTGTTGAAGAATGTCATTTCCCCATTGAGTAATTTTGACAAACTTGTCAAAAATCAATTGGCCAAAGCCCAACCAAGAGTAATCCTGAATACCCTAAAGAAAACCCAGGATTCTGTCTAAGGCTTTATAAAATTACTTATTAAGTTTTATTTTTCAGAAGATTGTTCCTATGTCAGCTAAGCCCTGAAACTTAGAGGTACCAATCTCTCCCAGAACATCAACCAGTTGCATTCCCCAACCCCATAATGGTAACACTACTCTTTTTTTTTTTTTGAACTTTTTTATTGTATAATATAACATATATACAAAGCAAAGAAATAAAAAAGCAATAGTTTTCAAAGTACTCTTCAACAAGTAGTTACAGGACAGATCCCAGAGTTTGTCATTTGCTACCATACAATCCTCTCAGGTTTTTCCTTTACTGCTCCAGAATATAGGAGGCTAGAAAGCTTAAATATTTTTTTATCACCACAATCGACTTCTTTCCATTCTTTTTTTGTGAACAATAACATATATGCAAAAAGCAATAAATTTCAAAGCACAGCACCACAATTAGTTGTAGAACATATTTCAGAGTTTGACATGGGTTACAATTCCACACTTTTAGGTTTTTACTTCTATCTGCTCTAAGATACTAGAGGCTAAAAGAGATATCAATTTAGTGATTCAGCAATCATTCATTAGTTAAATCCTATCGTCACTGTATAACTCCACCATCACCTTTGATCTTTCTATCCCTCTTTTTAGGGGTGTTTGAGCTGTGGCCATTCTAACTTTTTCATGTTGGAAGGGTCTGTCACTAATATGGGGTAGGGAGATGGAACTATCTGATGTTTTGGAGAGGCTGGGCCCTCTAGGTTTCAGGACTTATCTGGTCCAGGGACGCTTCTGGAGGTTGTAGGTTTCTGGAAAGTTACACTAGCACATGGAACCCTTGTGGAATCTTATATATTGCCCTAGGTGTTCTTTAGGATTGGCTAGAATGGTCCTGGTTGGGAGTTGGCAAGTTATGATAGGTAGCAAGGTCTACCTAAAGCTTGTGTAAGAGCAACCTCCAGAGTAGCCTAGCGACTCTATTTGAACTCTCTCTGCCACTGAGCCTTTGTTAATTACACTTGTTTCCCCCTTTTGGTCAGGATGGCATTGTTGATCATACAGTGCCAGGGCTGGATTCATCCCTAGGAGTCATCTCCTATGTTGCAAGGGAGACTTCCATCCCTGCATGTCATGTCCCATGTAGGGGGGAGGACAGTGATTTCACTTGCACAGTTGGGCTTAGAGAGAGTGAGGCCACATCTGAACAATAAAACAGGTCATTCAGCAGTAACTTTTGGGCATATCTACAGGTAGGTTAAGCTTCTCTGCTACCTAAATAAGCTTAACAAGAGTAAGCCTCAAGATCAAGGGCATGGCCAATTGATTTGGGTATCCCTAAAGTTTGACACAGTATCAGGGTATTTCCTGATGGTAAAGTTTAATAGTGCCATATTTTTTCTCCCATCCTCAAAGGGACTTTGCTAATACTTTTTTTTTTAATTAATTTTTTCATTTTTTTAAAAATACCAAAAAAACACCAAAAAACACGAACATTCATAACTTTTGATCAATCCGTTCTCTATATATAATCAGTAATTCACAATATCATCACATAGTTGCATATTCATCATCATGATCATTTCTTGGAACATTTGCATCCAGTCAGAAAAAGAAATAAAAAGAAAATAGAAAAAATTCCTACATACCATACCCCCCACCCCTCCCCCTCACTGATCACCAGCATTTCATTCTAAATTTATTTTAACATTTGCTCCCCTATTATTCATCTTTATTCCATGTTTTACTCATCTGTTGTTAAGGTAGATAAAAGGAGCATCAGAAGCAAGTGTATTAGTTAGGGTTCTCTAGAAAAACAGAATCAGCAGGGAACACATGCAAATATAAAATTTATGAAAGTGTCTCACGTGACCGTAGGAATGCAGAGTCCAAAATCCACAGGGCAGGCTGTGAAGCTGATGACTCCAATGGATGGCCTGGATGAACTCCACAGGAGAGGCTCACCAGCCAAAGCAGGAATGGAACCTGTCTGCTCTGAGTCCTCCTTAAAAGGCTTCCCATGATTGGATTTAGCATCACTAATTGCAGAAGACACTCCCCTTTGACTGATTACAAATGGAATCAGCTGTGGATGTAGCTGACGTGATCATGACCTAATCCTATGAAATGTCCTCATTGCAACAGACAGGCCAGCGCTTGCCCAATCAGATGAACAGGTACCACAACTTAGCCAAGTTGACACCTGTCCCTAACCATGACAGCAAGGTTTTCACAATCATACAGTCACATTGTGAAAGCTATATCATTATACAATCATCATCAAGTGATATTTTCCAAAGGGAGGTAGAAATACGGAAAAGAGAAGTGTTAAGGAAGGAAATGTGCATGCATTTCAGTAAGTTGTCTCCTTCTGGCCCAAATCAAGGAGAAAGGAAAAAAAAAAAAAAAAAAGAAAGAAATCAGTTTCAGCACAGAAAGCTAAATTTCAAAGACGATTAGTACTTATAAGGAAAAAATGGATTTTTAAAATATACCATGTTGTGAGCCGACCCGCCCGCCCTCCTCTCCCCTCTTCCGCCTTCACTGGCTCCTCCGCCACCGGCCTCGACAGCCTTGCCACCCTCACCTTTCCTCCTCCAGAACAGCTACTGGGGGAGTGGAGACAATACAGAGCAGCTCCCGGAGCCACGACGGAGATCAAAGGGACGGCGTACCCCATCCTGGAACGGCTGACTGTCTGGGAGAACCAGCTCCGGTGAGATCACCGAGGGGCGCGGGCTTTCCTGGGTGGGACGGCAAGCGGCCGGAGTCCCTCCCTTCCTCCTTCCCAGGTCAGCTAGCAGAATTGGGCAGGCGGTCCCCTTCGGCCGCGGCGGCTGGCGCCCCCACCACGCGAGGCCCCCCGGACCAACTGAGAGAGTTGGGTCGGAAATCCCCAGACTGCGGAGAACAGTTACCGGGGGGTCCCTTCCAAACACGTGACTCCCCGGTCCGGCTGGGAACAGTGCACTCTCCCAGGCTGCGACAGTTGGTGCCCTCCCACCACGCTTGGCGCCCCGGGCCGACTACGTAATGCGGCCGGACGCTCTCCCGTGCTGCGGCGGCCGGCGACCCTCCCAGCGTTCGGAGCCCCGGGCCGGCTGGCACTCTTCCAAGACGCTTCGGCTGCCGAACCTCCCCTACGGCGAGAATTTTTCAGAGTTAAAGGACCCACAGCAACTTTCACTGGTGGACCCGTAGACAAACGTGTGCCATGAGCGCCACCTACTGGGCAGGATAAGAAAAACAGAACCCAGAGATTTCACAGAAAAATCTTTCAACCTGTGGGGTCCAACACCCAGGGAAATCTGACTAAATGCCCAGACGCCAGCAGAAGATAACGGATCACGCTCAGAAAATTGAAAATATGGCCCAGTCAAAGGAACAAACCAATAGTTCAAATGAGATACAGGAGCTGAAACAACTAATGCTGAATATACGAACAGAAATGGAAAACCTCTTCAAAAACGAAATCGATAAATTGAGGGAGGACATGAAGAAGACATGGGCTGATGAAAAAGAAGAAATAGAAAAACTGAAAAAACAAATCACAGAGCTTATGGAAGTGAAGGATAAAGTAGAAAAGATGGGAAAAAAAATGGATACCTACAATGATAGATTTAAAGAGACAGAAGATAGAATTAGTGATTTGGAGGATGGAACATCTGAATTCCAAAAAGAAACAGAAACGATCCAGAAAAGAATGGAAAAATTTGAACAGGGTATCAGGGAACTCAAGGACAATGTGAACCACACAAATATACGTGTTGTGGGTGTCCCAGAAGGAGAAGAGAAGGGAAAAGGAGGAGAAAAACTAATGGAAGAAATTATCACTGAAAATTTCCCAACTCTTATGAAAGACCTAAAATTACAGATCCAAGAAGTGCAGCGCACCCCAAAGAGATTAGACCCAAATAGGTGTTCCCCAAGACACTTACTAGTTAGAATGTCAGAGGTCAAAGAGAAAGAGAGGATCTTGAAAGCAGCGAGAGAGAAGCAATCCATCACATAAAAGGGAAACCCAATAAGACTATGTGTAGATTTCTCAGCAGAAACCATGGAAGCTAGAAGACAGTGGGATGATATATTTAAGTTACTAAAAGAGAAAAACTGCCAGCCAAGACTCCTATATCCAGCAAAATTGTCCTTCAAAAATGAGGGAGAAATTAAAACATTCTCAGACAAAAAGTCACTGAGAGAATTTGTGACCAAGAGACCAGCTCTGCAAGAAATACTAAAGGGAGCACTAGAGTCAGATACAAAAAGACAGAAGAGAGAGACATGGAGAAGAGTGTAGAAAGAAGGAAAGTCAGATATGATATATATAATACAAAAGGCAAAATGGTAGAGGAAAATATTATCCAAACAGTAATAACTCTAAATGTCAATGGACTGAATTCCCCAATCAAAAGACATAGACTGGCAGAATGGATTAGAAAACAGCATCCTTCTATATGCTGTCTACAGGAAACACATCTTAGACCCAAAGATAAATATAGGTTGAAAGTGAAAGGTTGGGAAAAGATATTTCATGCAAATAACAACCAGAAAAGAGCAGGAGTGGCTATACTAATATCCAACAAATTAGACTTCAAATGTAAAACAGTTAAAAGAGACAAAGAAGGACACTATATACTATTAAAAGGAACAATTAAACAAGAAGACATAACAATCATAAATATTTACGCACCGAACCAGAATGCCCCAAAATACGTGCCCCAAAATACGTGAGGAATACACTGCAAACACTGAAAAGGGAAATAGACACATATACCATAATAGTTGGAGACTTCAATTCACCACTCTCATCAATGGACAGAACATCTAGACAGAGGATCAATAAAGAAATAGAGAACCTGAATATTACTATAAATGAGCTTGACTTAACAGACATTTATAGGACATTACATCCCACAACAGCAGGATACACCTTTTTTTCAAGTGCTCATGGATCATTCTCAAAGATAGACCATATGCTGGGTCACAAAGCAAGTCTTAACAAATTTAAAAAGATTGAAATCATACACAACACTTTCTCGGATCATAAAGGAATGAAGTTGGAAATCAATAATAGGCGGAGTGCCAGAAAATTCACAAATACATGGAGGCTCAACAACACACTCTTAAACAACCAGTGGGTCAAAGAAGAAATTGCAAGAGAAATTAGTAAATACCTAGAGGCGAATGAAAATGAAGACACAACATATCAAAACTGATGGGACGCAGCAAAGGCAGTGCTAAGAGGGAAATTTATTGCTCTAAATGCCTATATCAGAAAAGAAGAAAAGGCAAAAATGCAGGAATTAACTGTCCACTTGGAAGAACTGGAGAAAGAACAGCAAACTAATCCCAAAGCAAGCAAAAGGAAAGAAATAACAAAGATTAGAGCAGAAATAATGAAATTGAAAACATGAAAACAATAGAGAAAATCAATAAGACCAGAAGTTGGTTCTATGAGAAAATCAATAAGATTGATGGGCCCTTAGCAAGATTGACAAAAAGAAGAAGAGAGAGGATGCAAATAAATAAGATCAGAAATGGAAGAGGAGACATAACTACTGACCTCACAGAAATAAAGGAGGTAATAACAGGACACTATGAACAACTTTACGCTAATAAATACAACAATTTAGATGAAATGGACGGGTTCCTGGAAAGACATGAACAACCAACTTTGACTCAAGAAGAAATAGATGACCTCAACAAACCAATCACAAGTAAAGAGATTGAATTAGTCATTCAAAACCTCCCTAAAAAGAAAAGTCCAGGACCAGACGGCTTCACATGTGAATTAGATCAAACATTCCAGAAAGAATTAGTACCAATTCTCCTCAAACTCTTCAAAATAATCGAAGTGGAGGGAAAACTACCTAATTCATTCTATGAAGCCAACATCACCCTCATACCAAAACCAGGCAAAGATATTACAAAAAAAGAAAACTACAGACCAATCTCTCTAATGAATACAGATGCAAAAATCCTCAATAAAATTCTAGCAAATCGTATCCAACAACACATTAAAAGAATTATACATCATGACCAAGTAGGATTCATCCCAGGTATGCAAGGATGGTTCAACATAAGAAAATCAATTAATGTAATACACCACATCAACAAATCAAAGCAGAAAAATCACATGATCATCTCAATTGATGTAGAGAAGACATTTGACAAGATTCAACATCCTTTCCTGTTGAAAACACTTCAAAAGATAGGAATACAAGGGAACTTCCTTAAACTGATAGAGGGAATATATGAAAAACCCACAGCTAATATCATCCTCAATGGGGAAAAATTGAAAACTTTCCCCCTAAGATCAGGAACAAGACAAGGATGTCCACTATCACCACTATTATTCAACATTGTGTTGGAAGTTCTAGCCAAAGCAATTAGACAAGAAAAAGAAATACAAGGCATCAAAATTGGAAAGGAAGAAGTAAAACTATCACTGTTTGCAGACGATATGATACTATACGTAGAAAACCCAGAAAAATCCACAACAAAATTACTAGAGCTAATAAATGATACAGCAAAGTAGCAGGCTACAAGATCAACATTCAAAAATCTGTAGCTTTTCTATACACTAGTAATGAACAAGCTGAGGGGAAAATCAAGAAACGAATCCCACTTACAATCACAACTAAAAGAATAAAATACCTAGGAATAAATTTAACCAAAGAGACAAAAAACCTATATAAAGAAAACTACAAAAAACTGCTAAAAGAAATCACAGAAGACCTAAATAGATGGAAGGGCATACCGTGTTCATGGATTGGAAGACTAAATATAATTAAGATGTCAATCCTACCTAAACTGATCTACAGATTCAATGCAATACCAATCAAAATCCCAACAACTTATTTTTCAGAAATAGAAAAACCAATAAGCAAATTTATCTGGAAGGGCAGGGTGCCCCGAATTGCTAAAAACATCTTGAGGGAAAAAAACAAAGCTGGAGGTCTCGCGCAGCCGGACTTTAAGGCATATTATGAAGCCACAGTGGTCAAAACAGCATGGTATTGGCATAAAGATAGATATATCGACCAATGGAATCGAATAGAGTGCTCAGATATAGACCCTCTCATCTATGGACATTTGATCTTTGATAAGGCAGTCAAGCCAACTCACCTGGGACAGAACAGTCTCTTCAATAAATGGTGCCTAGAGAACTGGATATCCATATGTAAAAGAATGAAAGAAGACCCGTATCTCACACCTTATACAAAAGTTAACTCAAAATGGATCAAAGATCTAAACATTAGGTCTAAGACCATAAAACAGTTAGAGGAAAATGTAGGGAGATATCTTATGAATCTTACAACTGGAGGCGGTTTTATGGACCTTAAACCTAAAGCAAGAGCACTGAAGAAATAAATAAATAAATAGGAACTCCTCAAAATTAAACACTTTTGTGCATCAAAGAACTTCATCAAGAAAGTAGAAAGACAGCCTACACAATGGGAGATAATATTTGGAAATGACATATCAGATAAAGGTCTAGTATCCAGAATTTATAAAGAGATTGTTCAGCTCAACAACAAAAAGACAGCCAACCCAATTACAAAATGGGAAAAAGACTTGAACAGACACCTACCAGAAGAGGAAATACGGATGGCCAAGAGGCACATGAAGAGATGCTCAATGTCCCTGGCCATTAGAGAAATGCAAATCAAAACCACAATGAGATATCATCTCACACCCACCAGAATGGCCATTATCAACAAAACAGAAAATGACAAGTGCTGGAGAGGATGCGGAGAAAGAGGCACACTTATCCACTGTTGGTGGGAATGTCAAATGGTGCAACCACTGTGGAAGGCAGTTTGGCAGTTCCTCAAAAAGCTGAATATAGAATTGCCATATGATCCAGCAATACCATTGCTAGGTATCTACTCAAAGGACTTAAGGGCAAAGACACAAACGGACATTTGCACACCAATGTTTATAGCAGCATTATTTACAATTGCAAAGAGATGGAAACAGCCAAAATGTCCATCAACAGACGAATGGCTAAACAAACTGTGGTATATACATACGATGGAATATTATGCAGCTTTAAGACAAGATAAACTTATGAAGCATGTAATAACATGGATGGACCTAGAGAATATTATGCTGAGTGAGTCCAGCCAAAAACTAAAGGACAAATACTGTATGGTCCTACTGATGTGAACGGACATTCGAGAATAAACTTGAAATATGTCATTGGTAACAGAGTCCAGCAGGAGTTAGAAACAGGGTAAGACAATTGGTAATTGAAGCTGAAGGGATACAGACTGTGCAACAGGACTAGATACAAAAACTCAAAAATGGACAGCACAATAATACCTAATTGTAAAGTAATCATGTTAAAACACTGAATGAAGCTGCATCTGAGCTATAGGGTTTTTTTTTTTTTTTTTTTTTTTTACTATTATTACTACTTTTATTTCTTTTCTCTATATTAACATTTTATATCTTTTTCTGTTGTGTTGCTAGTTCCTCTAAACCGATGCAAATGTACTAAGAAACGATGATCATGCATCTATGTGATGATGTTAAGAATTACTGAGTCCATATGTAGAATGGTGTGATTTCTAAATGTTGTGTTAATTTCTTTTTTTTTCTTTCCGTTAATAAAAAAATTAAAAAAAAAAAGATACCATGTTGTGTTTGGGAGAGGAAGTTAAAGAAATGAAGCTTGAAAACCATCTTTGTGATATCTCTGTAACTATATCCAGGAGCAAGAATTAGAATGGATTTTTCACCCTTTGGGTCAGTGTTTAAGAGATGTTTTGCAGAGTTGTGGAAAATCAGATTTGGCACACAATTATGAAAGATTTGGTGGCAGGCACTAAGGAAGTAGGAATGACAGGGAAAGTGCAGGAATAAACCAGGTTTTTATCAGATGAAGTCACTTTTTCAGGGCAGTCCTTTTCCTGGCCCACGTATAGCTTTGTGACCTTGGACAACATATTCACCTCTCTGTGCCTCATTTTCTCCATTTGTAAAATGGAGGTAATAA
Organism: Tamandua tetradactyla; assembly: GCF_023851605.1. Lineage (NCBI taxonomy): Eukaryota > Metazoa > Chordata > Mammalia > Pilosa > Myrmecophagidae > Tamandua > Tamandua tetradactyla. The sequence goes on along the minus strand of NC_135328.1, from coordinate 77,618,729 downwards.
TAGTACCTTCCTCATAGAGTTCTTGTCTTTGAGCTAATACATGAAAAAGGTTAAAAGAGCTTGGTACATAATAGACTTTCAATAAATGTTAGCTTTCCCCATTATCACTACCCCCATTATTATCAGCATTGTCATTTCTCATGCCCCTCTGGCTTTGCCCATATCTCTCTACTGGTAAAAGGCAGGAAACAATCTAATGTCTGGGTCACTCCAAAGCCTAAAAATCATGCTGTAATATCACTTGACCTTAAAAATCCCATCTTGAACGTGCATCCTCATCTTGCTACCATTTCTACAAAGCTGGAAAGAATTGCTATACTTAACTATTTCTACTTTCTCACCTCACATTCACAACTCTTTTAATTAAAAAAAATACTTCAAATTTTAAAAACTAAGGAAAGGTATGTGGTAATTTGAATTATGTACCCCAGAAAAAAACCATGTTCTTAACCTTAATCCATTATTGTGGGTGTGAACCTCTTGTAAATAAGACCTTTTGAAGATGTTATTTTTAGTCAAGGTGTAGGCCAGCTAACTGAGGTTGGGTCTTATTTCTAATGCTGGAGGATTTATGAAGAGAAAGATCATTGGAGGAGAGAAAGCTGGAAGTCTGGAACCTGGAAGAGAAAGGAGAGGACATTGCCCTGTGATGGGAAAACCAAGGAACCCAAAGGTAACTGGCCAGCCAGAACTCTACTGATCCCAGGAAGAATCAAGCTCCTCCCAAACCATGAGCCAATAATTCCTGTTATTAATCCAACCCATTGTGTGGTATTTGTCTTAGCAGCTCAGAAACTAAGACAAGTGTGCCAGTCTGAAAGTATTATGTACCCCCCCCAAAAGCCATGCTTTAATCCTGATTCAATCTTGAAGGAGCAGCCATTTATTTTAATCTTGATTCAATATTGTAGGGCAGAAAATCTGATTAAATTATTGCCATGGAGATAAGGCATGCCTGATTGTGGGTGTGACCTTTTGATTACATGGAGATGTGACTCCGCGCATTCCAGGTGGTTTTTGATTAGTTTACTGGAATCCTTTAAAACAGGAAACATTTTTGAGAGAGTCAGAAATTATGGAAATGACAGGCCGACAGAAACTTCAGAGCAGAGCTGACACAGATGCCAACACTTGGAGAACAGAGTTTGGAGATGCTCGGAGATCAGCAGACACAGCCATGAGTTGTTAAGCAAGCTAGAACCTGGAGAGAGCCCAGGGAAGCCAAGAGATGAAAGCCAGCCCCGGAAAAGAAAGATGAGGAACCTCCACAGGAACAGAGGCTGAAAGCAATGGAGCTCAAGAGCAAGGGACCAGCAGATGCCAGCCACGTAACCTCCCAGCTGACAGGTGTTCCTGTCAGCGTCAGCCTTCCTTGAATTAAGGTATCTTTCCCTGAATCCCTTAATTTGGGGAATCTTATAGGCTTAGAACTGTAAACTTGTAATTTATTAAATTCCCATTTTTAAAAGCCTTTTCAATTCTGGTATATCGCATTGCAGCAGCTTGCAAACTAACACAACAAAGTATGCAATTTTTTCACCTTGTACAGTTAGCAGTGATATTAGTTTCTTGTTTATACATTCAGATTTTTTGTCAGTATATTTACATATCATAAAAATATACATTCTCTTTCTCCGCCGGCCCGCCGCGCGGCGCCCACGCCCCGCAGCAGCCGACCCGCCCGCCCTCCTTCTCCCCTCTCTTTCTCCGCCAGCCCGCCGCGCGGCGCCCACGCCCCGCAGCAGCCGACCCGCCCGCCCTCCTTCTCCCCCCTCCTCCCCCTCCTGCTCCGGCCGCTCTCCAACCACCACGGTGCCCTCTTCCCCCGTCTTCACCGGCTCCTCCACCACCAGCCTCTACAGCCTTGCCGCCCTCACCTTTCCTCCTCCAGAACAGCTACTGGGGGAGTGGAGATAATACAGAGCAGCTCCCGGAGCCACGAGGGAGATCAAAGGGATGGCATACCCCATCCTGGAACGGCTGATTATCTGGGAGAACCAGCTCTGGTGAGATCACCAAGGGGCACGGGCTTTCCTGGGTGGGACGGCAAGCGACCGGAGTCCCTCCCTTCCACCTTCCCAGGCCAGCTGGTAGAATTGGACAGGCGGTCCCCTTCGGCCGCGGCGGCTGGTGCCCCCACCACACGAGGCCCCCCGGAACAACTGAGATAGTTGGGTTGGAAATCCCCAGACTGCGGAGAACAGTGACCGGGGGATCCCTTCCAAATACGTGACTCCCCCGTCGGCTGGGAATAGTGCACTCTCCCGGGCTGCGACAGCTGGTGCCCTCCCGCCACGCTTGGTGCCCCGGGCCGACTAGCTAATTCGGCCGGACGCTCTCCCGTGCTGCGGTGGCCGGCGACCCTCCCCGCATTCGGAACCCCAGGCCGGCTGGCATTCTTCCAAGACGCTTCGGCTGCCGAACCTCCCCTACGGTGAGAATTTTCCAGAGTTAAAGGACCCACAGCAACTTTCACTGGTGGAACCCGTAGACAAACGTGTGCCACGAGCGCCACCTACTGGGCAGGATAAGAAAAACAGAACCCAGAGATTGCACAGAAAAATCTTTCAACGTGTGGGGACGAACACACAGGGAAATCTGACTAAATGCCCAGACGCCAGCAGAAGATAACGGATCACGCTCAGAAAATTGAACATATGGCCCAGTCAAACGAAGAAACCAATAGTTCAAATGAGATACAGGAGCTGAAACAACTAATGCTGAATATACGAACAGAAATGGAAAACCTCTTCAAAAACGAAATCGATAAATTGAGGGAGGACATGAAGAAGACATGGGCTGAACATAAAGAAGAAATAGAAAAACTGAAAAAACAAATCACAGAACTTATGGAAGTGAAGGAGAAAGTAGAAAAGATGGAAAAAACAATGGATACCTACAATGACAGATTTAAAGAAACAGAAGATAGAATTAGTGATTTGGAGGATGAAACATCTGAATTCCAAAAAGAAACAGAAACTATCCGGAAAAGAATGGAAAAATTTGAACAAGGTATCAGGGAACTCAAGGACAATGTGAACCGTACAAATATACGTGTAGTGGGTATCCCAGAAGGAGAAGAGAAGGGAAAAGGAGGAGAAAAACTAATGGAAGAAATTATCACTGAAAATTTCCCAACTCTTATGAAAGACCTAAAATTACAGATCCAAGAAGTACAGCGCACCCCAAAGAGATTAGACACAAATAGGCGTTCCCCAAGACACTTACTAGTTAGAATGTCAGAAGTCAAAGAGAAAGAGAGGATCTTGAAAGCAGCAAGAGAAAAACAATCCGTCACATACAAGGGAAACCCAATAAGACTATGTGTAGATTTCTCAGCAGAAACCATGGAAGCTAGAAGACAGTGGGATGATATATTTAAGTTACTAAAAGAGAAAAACTGCCAGCCAAGACTCCTATATCCAGCAAAATTGTCCTTCAAAAATGAGGGAGAAATTAAAACATTCTCAGACAAAAAGTCACTAAGAGAATTTGTGACCAAGAGACCAGCTCTGCAAGAAATACTACAGGAAGCACTAGAGTCAGATACAAAAAGACAGAAGAGAGAGACATGGAGAAAAGTGTAGAAAGAAGGAAAGTCAGATATGATATATATAATACAAAAGGCAAAATGGTAGAGGAAAATATTATCCAAACAGTAATAACTCTAAATGTCAATGGACTGAATTCCCCAATTAAAAGACATAGACTGGGGCGGGCCGCGGTGGCTCAGCGGGCAAGAGTGCTTGCCTGCCATGCCGGAGGACCCCGGTTCGATTCCCGGCCCCAGCCCATGTAAAAAAAAAACAAACAAACAAACAAAATATAATAAAACAAGAAAATGTTTAAAAGATGTTTCCCTTTCTTCCTCCCTTCCTTCCTTCTCTCTGTCTTTCCTTCCCTTCCTCCCTCTCTCTTTAAAAAAAAAAAAAAAAAAAAAAAGACATAGACTGGCAGAATGGATTAAAAAACAGGATCCTTCTATATGCTGTCTACAGGAAACACATCTTAGACCCAAAGATAAATATAGGTTGAAAGTGAAAGGTTGGGAAAAGATATTTCATGCAAATAACAACCAGAAAAGAGCAGGAGTGGCTTTACTAATATCCAACAAGTTAGACTTCAAATGTAAAACAGTTAAAAGAGACAAAGAAGGACACTATATACTATTAAAAGGAACAATTAAACAAGAAGACATAACAATCATAAATATTTACGCACCGAACCAGAATGCCCCAAAATACGTGAGGAATACACTGCAAACACTGAAAAGGGAAATAGACACATATACCATAATAGTTGGAGACTTCAATTCACCACTCTCATCAATGGACAGAACATCTAGACAGAGGATCAATAAAGAAATAGAGAACCTGAATATTACTATAAATGAGCTTGACTTAACAGACATTTATAGGACATTACATCCCACAACAGCAGGATACACCTTTTTTTCAAGTGCTCATGGATCATTCTCAAAGATAGACCATATGCTGGGTCACAAAGCAAGTCTTAACAAATTTAAAAAGATTGAAATCATACACAACACTTTCTCGGATCATAAAGGAATGAAGTTGGAAATCAATAATAGGCGGAGTGCCAGAAAATTCATAAATGCGTGGAGGCTCAACAACACACTCTTAAACAACCAGTGGGTCAAAGAAGAAATTGCAAGAGAAATTAGTAAATACCTAGAGGCGAATGAAAATGAAGACACAACATATCAAAACTTATGGGACGCAGCAAAGGCAGTGCTAAGAGGGAAATTTATTGCCCTAAATGCCTTTATCAGAAAAGAAGAAAAGGCAAAAATGCAGGAATTAACTGTCCACTTGGAAGAACTGGAGAAAGAACAGCAAACTAATCCCAAAGCAAGCAAAAGGAAAGAAATAACAAAGATTAGAGCAGAAATAATGAAATTGAAAACATGAAAACAATAGAGAAAACCAATAAGACCAGAAGTTGGTTCTATGAGAAAATCAATAAGATTGATGGGCCCTTAGCAAGATTGACAAAAAGAAGAAGAGAGAGGATGCAAATAAATAAGATTAGAAATGAAAGAGGAGACATAACTACTGACCTCACAGAAATAAAGGAGGTAATAACAGGATACTATGAACAACTTTACGCTAATAAATACAACAATTTAGAAGAAATGGACAGGTTCCTGGAAAGACATGAACAACCAACTTTGACTCAAGAAGAAATAGATGACCTCAACAAACCAATCACAAGTAAAGAGATTGAATTAGTTATTCAAAAGCTCCCTAAAAAGAAAAGTCCAGGACCAGACGGCTTCACATGTGAATTCTATCAAACATTCCAGAAAGAATTAGTACCTACTCTCCTCAAACTGTTCAACATAATCGAAGTGGAGGGAAAACTACCTAATTCATTCTATGAAGCCAACATCACCCTCATACCAAAACCAGGCAAAGATATTACAAAAAAAGAAAACTACAGACCAATCTCTCTAATGAATACAGATGCAAAAATCCTCAATAAAATTCTAGCAAATCGTATCCAACAACACATTAAAAGAATTATACATCATGACCAAGTAGGATTCATCCCAGGTATGCAAGGATGGTTCAACATAAGAAAATCAATTAATGTAATACACCACATCAACAAATCAAAGCAGAAAAATCACATGATCATCTCAATTGATGTAGAGAAGACATTTGACAAGATTCAACATCCTTTCCTGTTGAAAACACTTCAAAAGATAGGAATACAAGGGAACTTCCTTAAACTGATAGAGGGAATATATGAAAAACCCACAGCTAATATCATCCTCAATGGGGAAAAATTGAAAACTTTCCCCCTAAGATCAGGAACAAGACAAGGATGTCCACTATCACCACTATTATTCAACATTGTGTTGGAAGTTCTAGCCAAAGCAATTAGACAAGAAAAAGAAATACAAGGCATCAAAATTGGAAAGGAAGAAGTAAAACTATCACTGTTTGCAGACGATATGATACTATACGTAGAAAACCCAGAAAAATCCACAACAAAATTACTAGAGCTAATAAATGAGTACAGCAAAGTAGCAGGCTACAAGATCAACATTCAAAAATCTGTAGCTTTTCTATACACTAGTAATGAACAAGCTGAGGGGAAAATCAAGAAACGAATCCCACTTACAATCACAACTAAAAGAATAAAATACCTAGGAATAAATTTAACCAAAGAGACAAAAAACCTATATAAAGAAAACTACAAAAAACTGCTAAAAGAAATCACAGAAGACCTAAATAGATGGAAGGGCATACCGTGTTCATGGATTGGAAGACTAAATATAGTTAAGATGTCAATCCTACCTAAATTGATTTACAGATTCAATGCAATACCAATCAAAATCCCAACAACTTATTTTTCAGAAATAGAAAAACCAATAAGCAAATTTATCTGGAAGGGCAGGGTGCCCCGAATTGCTAAAAACATCTTGTCTATTTATATCCTTTGGGTAGGCACAGGGAATGCCCATTTAAAAATAATACTTTTATTATAAACAATGAATAGACATACCAATATTCTTAACACACAAATATTCTTGACATGGTTGGAATCAGTGGCTCACAATATCATCACATAGTTGTGTATTCATCACCGTGATCATTTTTCTGAACGTTTGCATTTCTCCAGCAAAAGAATGAAAAAATAAAAAACTCAGCCTTGCCATACCCCTTACCACTCCCTTTCATGTGATCACCAGTATTTCAATCTACTCAATTTATTTTAACCTCTGTCCTCCCTATTATTTGTTCGCTTTTTATCCATATTTTTTACTCGTCTGTCCATACCATAGATAAAAGGAGCATGAGACACAAGGTTTTCACAACTACACAGTCACATTGCAAAAGCGATATATATCATTATACAATCATCTTCATGAAACATAACTACTGGAACACAGCTCTACAGTTTCAGGCACTTCATTTTAGCCACTCTAATACACCATAAACTAAAAAGGGATATCTATATAATGTGTAAGAAGAACCTCCAGGATAACCTCTCAACTCGGTTTGAAATCTCTCAGCCACTGACACTTAAGTCTCATTTCTCTCTTCCCCCTTTTGGTCAAGAAGGTTTTCTAAATCCCTTGATGTTGAGTCCCAGCTCATTCTAGGATTCTGTCCCACGTTGCCACAGAGGTTTATACCCCTGGGAGTCATGTCCCACATAGAGAGTGCAGTGGGAGTGCAGTGAGTTCGCTTGCTGTGTTGGCTGAGAGAGAGACACCACATCTGAGCAACAGAAGAGGTTCTCTGGAGGTGACTCTTATCTTTTGCCCATTTTTAAAATGTTTTTTTAAACATTAAAATAATCCTTCAGAAGGGAAGAGGAAATAAATAATTTCTCAGACAAAAACTGAGGGAATTTGTTGCTAGTAGACATGTCTTGCAAGAAATGTTCAAAGCAGTTTTACAGAGAGAATGAAAATGACGTAGGTCAGAAACTTGGATCCACATAAAGAAAGGAAAAGTATTAAAGAAGGAATAAATGAAAGCAAAATAAAATCTTTTCTTTTTTCTTATTCTTAAAAAAAGGGAAGATTTGTAAAAAAAAAAAAGTATGTAAATGTATACCTAGGTTAGAATATACAAGAATATACAAGAATATACAAGTGTTGGTAGTGGGATTATGGGTGATTATTTTCCTTTTTGCTTACCTCTGCTTTATACCTTCTCTGCATTATACTCTTAATATGAACACAATAAAAATTATTTATTAATTAAAAAAGAGAAAGGAATAATCTAACTAGAACATGGCAAAAGATATGAAGAGGTCTTTCAACAAAGAAACTATGCAGAGGGCAAATAAGCACGTGAAAAGATGTTCAATATCATTAGCCATTAGGGAAATGCAAGTTGAAAACACACTGAAATATTACTGCACAACTATCAAAATGGTTAAAATTAAAATAGCGATACCAAATACTGATGAGGATGCGGAGAAATTGATTCACTCTTACATTGCTGGTGGGAATGTAAAATGGTACAGCAACTCTGAAAAGCAATTTGGAAGTTTCTTAAAAATTAATAATGCAATTCCATACAATCCATCAGTTGTACTCCTGAGCATTATCCCAGAGAAATGAAGACTTATGGTTACATAAAATCCTGTGCATACATGTCTATAGCAGCTTTATTTGTCATAGCCAAAAATCTGGAAACAACCCAGGTTTCCTTCAGTGGGAGAAAGGTTAAATAAACTATGGTACATCCATACCAAGGAATACTACTCAACAATAACAAGGAATGAACTGTGATACTTGCAACATCCTCAATGGATCTCATATGCTTAGTTAAAAAATCCAGTTCCCAAAGATTATAATCTGTATTATTCAATTAAATGTCATGTTCTTGAAAGGACAAAATTATAGACATAGAGAATAGATTAGTGATTGTCAGGGATTAAGGTGGGGTGAGGACGGCAGGTGTGGTTATAAAAGAATAAAATGAGGGACCCTTGTGGTGACTGAACTGTTTTGTACCTTGACTATATAATATGCTGATTGTGATATTATACTATAAGTTTTGCAAAATGTTGCTGTTCAAGAAAACTGGATAAATGTATCCAGTATCTTTCTGTATTATTTCTTATAACTGTATGTGAATCTATAATTATCTCAAAAAAAGTTTAATTGAAAAAACCTGGTTCCTTTTTGAATGGTAATAGGTTTAGAGCTGGGTACAGACTATGCTTCTGACTACATTTCACATCCTCCCTTAAAGTCACTTTGGCTGTGTGATTAAACATTCACCAATGATATGTGACTTAAACTAATGTTTGCTACATCTCCGTAGGGGCCTTTATGAAAGTGCAAATGACTTTTTTACATTCTGTTTTCCTATCTACTAAATGGATAGAGATTCCATTGAGGCCCTTGGGGATGGTGGAACCCAAGATGAGAGCAGCGTGGGTTCCTGAATCATCTCATGAAAGACAGGAGACAGGAATTCCCACCTGAACTCTCACTTTGTACTGCTATATGAGCAAGAAATACACTTCAAATTATGGTCAAGCCATTTCAAGTTTAGTTTAGTTTTCCCTAAATAATAACTTTGACTGTAAATAATTCTTGTTGATGACTCCAAATTTGTACCTCTGGATCTGAGCTCCAGTCTAATACCTCCATTTGCCTCTTTGACTTTTCCACATAAATGTTTAAGGGTATTTTAAACTCTATGTGTCCAAAATAGAACTCTGCTCTCTAAACCTGTATTTCTTTAGAATTTTACCTATTACACAGTACCATCATCCACCCCTGATGCCAAAAACCTAAATCTTCCTTGACTTCTCCTTCTCCTCCACACCACAACAATTCTACCTTAAAAATATATCCCTGTAGGGGTTTGGAGCTCTTTGTACCCAGAAAACATGTTTTAAATTTAAGCTACTTCTATGGGTGTGAACCCATTGTAGGTAGGACCTTTGATGAAGTTACTTCAGTTGAGGTGTGGCCCAACTCAATCAAGATGAGCCATAATCCTATTACTGGAGCCCTTCATAAAAGAATGAAATTCCAAGAGTGATAAAAAGCCACAGAGGGAGCAGCCAGCAGCTGAACATCAGCAGAATCCAGAAGTGGAGGGATAGGTCAGGAGAGGCTACCTTGTGACAAACTAAGGATCGAGGTATACCAGCAGCCAGGTCGAGGATGCCACAGTCTCTGGAGAGAGAACATCACTTTAACGATGTTTTGATTTGGACTTTTTTTTGTTTTTTCCCCTTCTTTTTTTAAAAATTTTTTAAATTAATTAAAAAAAAATTACAGGAAACACAAACATTCTTAATATGTGATCATTCCATTCTACATATATATTCAGTAATTCATAGTATCACCACATAGTTGCATATTCATCATCATGATCATTTCTTAGAACATTTGCATTAATTCAGAAAAAGAAATAAAAACACAACAGATATAAAAGAAAAACAGAAAAAAAAACCGTACAAACCATACCCCTTACTCCTCCCTTTCATTGATCACTAGCATTTCAAACTAAATTAATTTTAACATTTGTTCCCCCAATTATTTATTTTTATTCCATATGTTCTACTCATCTGTTGACAAGGTAAATAAAAGGAGCATCAGACACAAGGTTTTCACAATCACACAGTCACATTGTGAAACCTATATCATTACACAATCATCATCAAGAAACATGGCTACTGGAACACAGCTCTACATTTTCAGGCAGTTCCCTCCAGCCTTTCCATTATATCTTGAGTAACAAGGTGATATCTACTTAATGCATAAGAATAACGTCCAGGATAACCTCTCGACTCTGTTTGGAATCTCTCAGCCATTGACACTTTGTCTCATTTCACTCTTCCCCCTTTTGGTCGAGAGGATTTTCTCAGTCCCTTGATGCTGAGTCTCAGCTCATTCCCGGTTCTCTGTCCCACATTGCCAGGAAGGTCCACACCCCTGGGAGTCATGTCCCACATAAAAAGGGGGAGGTTGGTGAATTTGCTTGTTGTGTTGGCTGGAGAGAGAGGCCACATCTGAGCAACAAAAGAGGCTCTCTTGGGGGTGACTCGTAGGCTTAATTTTAAGTAGGCTTGACCTATCATTTGTGGGGTTAAGTTTCATATGAACAACCCCCAAGACTGGGGGCTCAGCCTATAGCTTTGGTTGTCCACACTGCTTGTGAGAATATCAAGAATTCAACTTTGGGAGGTTGAATTTTCCCCTGTTCTCACCATTCCCCAAAGGGGACTTTGCAAATACTTTTCTGCTCACTGATGAAATCACTCTGGAATTCATCAGGGCATCACTCTGGACAAACCAACAAAATCTCATGGAACCCAACCCATTGCATTGGTATTTGCTTGAGCAGCCAAGGAAAACTAACAATCTGATATGACCTTTAGTCTTCATCCTTCTGCTCCCACTCTGGTCCAAGCCACATCTTCCTTTACTTAGATTACTCACTATAGTCTTCCAAGGAGTTTCCCTGCTTCCATTTTCTCCTTTGACCTTATAGTCTATTCTCTACAAAGCAGCCAGGGCATTGTGTTAAAGACATCCAACAGAAGGTTTCCCACCCCCTCTTAAAACCCTCTTTTGGTAAGTTCCGGGCCAAGATGGCGGCTTAGCAATGTACATGTTTTAGTTTGTCCTTCAGAACAACTACTAAATAACCAGAAACAGTACAGAACAGCTCCTGGGGCCATGTCAGTGACTGGACACACAGCATACACTAGTCTGGACCAACAGGACCGGCTGTGAGCCCCCCCAGAACCATGAGTTTCCCAAGCCATGGTGGCCAGCCCCCTCCCCCACAGGCTGCTTTCCAGAGGGGAAAGGAAAGAGACTTTACCAGCAGCAGGGGCTGAGCCCAACCAAACACCAATTGTGGAATTAATTAACAAATTCTGACTACTAAAAATAGGCCCCAGCTTAGGGGAACCTGGTCAAAGTGGAGGTCACTCATTTTTGCTCCAGTGCCAAGGGGGCAGGGCTGATGGAAAAAGAAAAAAAAAAAAGGAAACAGAGGTTTTTGTGGCTGTGTTTCTACAAAGGCTTGACTGCCTTTGAATACAGCAGCAGGGCTTCTCAGGCTGCAACTGCCCCAGGCATAGGCAGAAACAAGCTCGTTTGAGGGCTTGTCGGAGCCCATACCTTCCCCAGGGGAGGGGTGAAGCCCAACTCAGGTGGAATCCCTCCCTCAAGGAATTCAGACACCAGGGTTTGGTAATTTGAATCCATTAAAGCCAGCCTACAACCTCTCCTCTGTCCCCACCACACACCCAGCAGGGAGAGTCTGCCAAAGTTAAAGGTACCACGTCAACTTATGCTGGTGGGACCTACAGTCAGACAAGTGCCACACACAGGGCAGGATAAGAAAAACAGAGCCCAGAGACTTCACAGGAAAGTCTTTCAACTTGCTGGGTCTTACTCTCAGGGAAAACTGATGCAGGTGACTCTTTCCTCCTGATAGGAGGCCAGTTTGGTCTGGGAAAATCCAGCTGGGGTCTATAATACCTAAGTAGACCCTCCTAAGGGTGGGGGTGGGGGCAGGGGTGGGGAAGGCACCGTACAAGCAGGGCAAGAAACAAGAAAACAAGAACTGAAAAATTTTCCTCTGTTAAACAAAACCTAAGTTAGAGGTCCAGAAAAAGCTGAACTGAATATCAAAGAACAGATAGACAACAAATTCATCCAGCAAGAAAACCCTAGGTAAAAGAAGTGAAAGCAATCTCCAGAATAAACTAATTAAGGTAATTAAATGCCTAGACACCAGAAAAAAATAACAAATCACACTAGGAAAATTGAAGATATGGCCCAGTCAAAGGAACAAACCAACAATTCAAATGACATACAGGAGCTGAAACAATTAATTCAGAATATACGAACAGACATGGAAAACCTCATCAAAAACCAAATCAATGAATTGAAGGAGGATATAAAGAGGTCAAGAAATGAACAAAAAGAAGAAATGGAAAGTCTGAAAAAACAAATCACAGAACTTATGGGAATGAAAGGCAAGGTAGAAGAGATGAAAAAAACAATGGAAACCTACAATGGTAAATTTCGAGAGGCGGAACATAGGATTAGTGAACTGGAGGATGGAACATCTGAAATCTGACAAGAAAAAGAAATATAGGGAAAAAAATGAAAAAATATGAGCAGAGAATTGAATGACAATATGAAGTGCACAAATATACGTGTTGTGGTGTCCCAGAAGGAGAAGAGAAGGGAAAAGGAGGAGAAAAACTAATGGAGGAAATTATCACTGAAAATTTCCGAATGAACAGACATGGAAAACCTCATCAAAAACCAAATCAATGAATTGAGGGAGGATATAAAGAGGTCAAGAAATGAACAAAAAGAAGAATAGAAAGTCTGAAAAAACAAATCACAGAACTTATGGCATTACCCCAAAGTACCCAAAAGAGAATAGATCCAAATAGAAGTACTCCAAGACATTTACTAATCAGAATGTCAGAGGTCAAAGAGAAAGAGAGGATCTATAAAGCAGCAAGAGAAAAGCAAACCATCACATACAAGGGAAGCCCAATAAGACTGTGTTGATTTCTCAGCAGAAACCATGGAGGTGAGAAGACAGTGGGATGATATATTTAAATTATTAAAAGAGAAAAATTGCCAACCAAGAATTCTATATCCAGCAAAATTGTCCTTCAAAAATGAGGGAGAAATCAAAACATTTTCAGACAAAAAATCACTCAGAGAATTTGTGACCAAGAGACCAGCTGTGCAAGAAATACTAAAGGGAGCACTAGAGACAGATATGAAAAGACAGAAGAGAGAGGTGTGGAGAAGAGTGTAGAAAGGAAGACTACGAGTAAAGGTAAAAAGAAGGAAAATTAGATATGACATATAAAATCCAAAAGGCAAAATAGTAGAAGAAAGTACTACCCATGCAGTAATAACACTAAATGTTAATGGATTAAACTCCCCAGTCAAAAGACATAGACTGGAAGAATAGATTAAAAAACAGGACCCATCTTTATGCTGTCTCTACTCAAAGGACATGAGGGCAAGGACACAAATGGACATTTGCACACCAATGTTTATAGCAGCATTATTTACAATTACCAAGAGATGGAAACAGCCCAAATGTCCTTCAATGGGTGGGTGGCTAAACCAACTGTGGCACATACATACAATGGAATATTATGTAGCTGTAAGACAGAATAAAGTTATGAAGTATGTAACAACATGGATGGACCTTAAGGACATTATGCTGAGTGAGATTAGCCAAAAACAAAATGACAAATACTGTATGGTCTCACTGATATGAACTGACATTAGTGGATAAACTTGGAATATTTCATTGGTAACAGAGACCATAAGGAGATAGAAATAGGGGAAGATAGTGGGTATTGGAGCTGAAGGGATACAGATTGTGCAACAAGACTGAATATAAAAACTCAGAAATGGACAGCACAATACTACCTAATTGTAATACAATTATGTTAAAACACTGAATGAAGCTAAATGTGAGAATGATAGAAGGAGGAGGGCTGGGGGCATAAATGAAATCAGAAAGAGAGACGATAAAGATTGATATGGTATAATCTAGGAATGCCGAAAGTGTATAATGATAGTGACTAAATGTACAAATTAAAAAAATGTTTTTGCACGAGGAAGAACAAAAGAATGTCATTACTGCAGGGTGCTGGAAATAGAAGGTAATTAATATTTTAAAATTTCAACTTATGTGTGAGACTAAAGCAAAAAATGTTTATTTGTTACAAAATTTATATTTTGACTAGTGCATTTCCTAATATAACTTATGTAGATAGTTGGTTGAACAACATAAGTACATGGAATCTTGGGGAGGACATGAGATTTTGTTGGTTTGTCCAGAGTGATGCCCTGATGAATCGCTGAGTGATTCGATCAGTGAGTGGAAAAGTATTTGCAAAGTCCCCTTTGGGGAATGGTGAGAATGGGGGAAAATTCAACCTCCCCAAGTTGAACCCTTGATATTCTCACAAGCAGTGTGGACAACCAAAGCTATAGGCTGAGCCCCCAGTCTGGGGGTTTGTTCATATGAAACTTAACCCCACAGGAGATAGGTCAAGCCTACTAAAAATTAAGCCTAAGAGTCACCCCCAAGAGAACCTCTTTTGTTGCTCAGATGTGGCCTCTCTCTCCAGCCAACATGACGAGCAGTCTCACCACCCTCCCCCTGTCTACGTGGGACACGACTACCAGGGGTGTGGATCTTCCTGGAAGCATGGGAGAAATCCCAGAATGAGCTGAGATTCAGCATCAAGGGATTGAGAAAAACTCTAGAATGAGCTGAGACCCAGCATCAAGGGAATGAGAAAACCTTCTCGACCAAAAGGGGGAAGAGTGAAATGAGACAAAGTGTCAATGGCTGAGAGATTCCAAACAGAGTCGAGAGGTTATCCTGGAGGTTATTCTTATGCATTAAGTAGATATCACCTTGTTATTCAGGATGTAATGGAGAGGCTGGAGGGGACTGCCTGAAAATGTAGAGCTGTATTCCAGTCACCATGTTTCTTGATGATGATTGTATAATGATATAGCTTTCAGAATGTGACTGTGTGATTGTGAAAAACTTGTGTCTGATGCTCCTTTTATCTACCTTGTCAACAGATAAGTAGAACATATAGAATAAAAATAAATAATTAGGGGGGAAAAACTCTCTTTTAACAGCTTTTCATTACATGTGGAATAAAATCTAAAATCCTTACCTCTCTCAAGGGTCTCTAGGTGATCTGGTTGCCTACTGCCTATCTAACGTCAACTCTTTCCACCTTCCACCATGCTCAGTTCCCTCTAGTCACACTCACCTTGTTGTTGCTCTTACAGAACAAACTCATTCCTGCCATAGGGAATCTTCACTTGTGGTCCCTCTGCCTGGAGTGCTATTTCTCCAGATCACTACATGGTTTATGTAGTAGCCATGAGATTGAGCTTTGCAGACCTCCAACTTGAGGAAGTGTAATTGACCAAGGGCTGCAGCTCCTGCCTCTGAATCTTGTTACCACATTGGCTCCATGACCACACTCTCCATGAGCCACCCCCACCAATGACTGAGCACAGCAGGGATACTAAAGAAGACCTGTTTCTGGAACACACAATGCTCTTCTAATGGCCTACCTTGGCTTGGGGATTCCTTAACAGTATTGCTGAACTTTCCTTAGATTGTGCAGCAACCTTCCCTCCCTCTCTTCTTCACTAGGGGTCAGACTTGCACCGTGGTCTGACAGCTTTGCTAGTCTTTTCTGACTCCCTCCCCATGTTTTCTCACAAGTATTTCTGCTAATAAAATCCTTGCATATTTAATCCCATCTTGCTATCTATTTCTCAGAAGACCCAGACGAACACAGCTTCTTTCCTTTTATCATTCAGTTCTCTCGTCAAATTTTAGCTTTATTTAACTATCCTTGGAAAATAACTTGGTCAACTAACTCTATCCCCTTACTCAGCATTATTAGTCTTCATGGTACTACTTATCACTCCATGCCTTTATATTATGTATTTACTTATTTGCCTATTTGTTTATTGACTTTTCCAATGCAATTTAAAGCCCGTGATCACAAGAGCTTTTTCTTGTTTTCTGCTTATCCCTGCTACCCATGACATGTCTGACACATAGTACAGGCTCAGTAATATGTATATTATGAATGCATAAATGCCCATCAGTACAAGACTAATAAAGTAAATTACAGTCACCCATATAATGAAATTCTTGTAGCCATTTAAAAAGAATGAGATAGATCTACATTCTCAAAAAGAAACAATATCAAGATGTTCTTATGTGAAAAATACAAGGTACAGATCAGAGTGTCAGTATAAAATGAGAGGGAAGAAAGATACACTGTACAGATACATCAATGTACTTATAGATTTATAGACTATTTATAGAAGGAAATAAATTGGTAACATTAACTTTTCTCTTGGGAGGGTAAAGGGTGACAAGGACTCTTTTCTCTCCTTTTAAATTTTATCAAAGTCATACATGCACCTAATTTAAAGGATCAAATAAATCTATAAAGCTGTTTACCAAAGCAGTTCACAGCTGCCTACCCTCATTCCCTATTTCTTGCTACTACTTTCAACTCTCAGGTAATTCTTTGGTATTTAATCATAAATCTCAAAATAATATGTTACTCTTGATAGTTGTTCAGTTTTTCCTTTTTAGGTATTATCTACTGACTTCCCACTAATGAAGATAAGAAAGTACCTCTCCTTTACCACTGCTCCTAATACACACACATATCCTTTCCATCCTCCCAATATTTTATTTTATAAATTTTTATGATTGTGTAAGTACATTCTCTTCTGAGCCAGTTAGTAAACCATGATTATTTTCCTTTTCCATTGTTACTTTATAGTTTTTCCTGCAATTAACACTTGTCTTGTTTTTCTCTTTGCTTAGTTTTTGATTTTTTATCACTAACTCAACCATAAATTTTCCCTCTGTTGTATAATTGCTTCTCAGTATGCTCACACATATTAGAGATCTTCTCAACTTCGTCTTCTTGAAGTTCTCCAGGAGCCTTCTGAGCTGTTCCAAGCTTATGGTTGCTCTCCAGTCAGTCTACGGGACACATTCCTATGTTGAGATCTTATTTGGCCATCACTCTGAGAATTCCCTTTGTCTTTCTATTGCATGAAATCCCAGAACCCCTCTGTTTCCCGTGTCCCTTGTCTTTTTCTTCCTTGGTTTTCTCCATCATTTTGGTGCAGCATATCTTTCAGTAGCTTCCTGAGAAAGAATGCTTGAAGAATTGGTATTTTGGTTGGATGCAGAATTCAGGGTTAAAAAATTTCCCTCTGAATATCATTTCATTATATGTATAACCTAGCTTTCAGTATTGTAGTTGAGAAATCTAATGATATTCTAATTTTTAATCTTTTTGTTTGAAATTAGATTTGTCTCATTGGAAGTTTTAGACTATTCTCCTTATCCCCAATGTTATGAAATTGTGTGGCATGCCTCAGAGTGGGCTTGATTTCATTCATCAATCAATGCTCCTTTAATCTGAAAATTTGTGTCCTTTATAATTTTGTTTGTTTAATGAATCTCTCACCTGTGTTTCCTCTCTTCTTTCTTTCTGAAACTCTATTATTTGCATGTTGGCTGTCTTGGATCGGTGGCATTATAACTGTTGTTGTTAACATCATCATCATCACTGTTGTTATTATTATCATGTTTATTATGTTTCTAATATTGTTTTTCTCTGCTTTCTGGGAGATTGATTTTTTCTTCCAAAATTTTAATTGAGTTTTTAATTTTTTGGCATTATACTTCTAATTCCCAAAATGTCTTTTTAGCCTCTGACTATTCCTTTTTCATGGCATCCAATTCTTGTTTCATGGATACAAAATCCTGTATCTCTGAAGATATTAATGCCATTGAGTTTAATATTGTTCTTCATATTAGAGACTTTTCTCAAATGCATTTTTCCATTTGAAGCCTCTGCTGATTTAGCCTATATAAAATTGCCATTCTCCTTTAACATTTCCATTCTCCTTAACCTTACCCTTGCATTTCCAAAACCTTTTTCCTAATTTTTAAAAAATATTTTCACCTTTTTGGATGCCAATATAATTTTTGTTTTTGTCTGCCCCTCCCTTCTAGTATTTTAGCTCCTTGAGTACAAGGACTATGTATATTTTTGGTGGGTCTGTTTTATTAGTATCCTCATCATTTAGACAAAATCTAGAATAAAATAAACAGTAAATATTTGTTAAATGTTTAGTAATCCCCTTATTTATCAGAGCAAGGAACTAAAATGCTGTGCAGGTAGTTTTACCTAAATCTACCAGTGCAAGTAGATTGATGGGCCTGTTTGGTGCAGTGTATTACTGTGGGTGATCTGACTGGGCTGTTTCACTTTTAGTTATTTTCTCTGACCTGCCTGAAGAGTGTAAGTATGGCTGCCAACATTATGGGAGCCAAATGGGGATAAAGGCTGGGGCAGAGGTAGATTGGAGTGTGAGCCTTCAGCACTCAGTATGTAATCTCTTATGTAATGTCTGGTTTCAGTATAGTACTCCCTTTGCCTTCAAATGTGTCTGGTGTCCCTAATTCAAAGACCCTCTGTTTTACCTTCTGTAATAGAGAATCTGTCTCCCTTTCTTATGTTTGACTGCTTTCAAGCCCTATCACATCCCTTTACCCTTCTGCCCCATACCAGGACAAACCAATAAGAAAGCTCCTCCTTTGACACCAGTGGGAAGTTCAACCCCCTTGGCCCACTCCTAACCACACTAAAACCCTAAGCCTATCTCTTCTCCCTTCTCTTTCAGGCCATTTTTGAACATGCCTGGGAATCCATCATGCTCTCCCCAGAAAGCCTCTTTGAGTAGTAAACCTTTCCATGTACTCTTTCTGTGTGTATGGCCCATTAGTCTCAACATCCATTCCAAATTTTGGGTGACTGGTTCATCCCATTTTGGGGGTGACCACAAAACTTTCTTCAGGGAATAATATTCCTCCAGTCTTCTGCCAGGGTAGGCCATGAGCCTAAACTAGCTGGGGAGAAAGTATGAGGGGATCTAGAGGTCTAACAGCTTCTTAAACTCACATTCAACCAATCTCTCTGCTTTTAGCCCCTCTTTAACAGGCACAACGGGTCCACCATTCTTGAGCTTTAGGGCTATGGCAGTGTAAACTGGTTTTGTCCTCAGTTTCCCCCACTTCTGGCTTAGAATTAAGCTTTCTTGGGCCTGCCAAGTCAGTTACCATCATCTATCTCTTAATCCTCTCAACAAATTGTTGTTGTTGTATCTTCTCTCTCTCTCTCTTTTTCCACCTTTTTTTTTTTTTTGCCCTTGTGGGTTCATACCTTCAGGGAAAAAAAAATTCTTTACTCTTTTTGTTTTTTTTGGTGGGTTTTCAGGAGGGTACAAATGTAAAAGTATTTTTTAATCCACCAGCTTTAATTGATGAGACCTACTTTTCACCATATACCATTCTATACTGTTTTAACCTTTATCTTCTATGAATGGCTTTGTCCAGTTTACCAAAAAAAAAGGAAGAAGAGAAGCTCCAATGAGCCAAAAGGAAATGCCTGGAGGAAATTTTCCACTAGTTGTAATAAAAGAGAACTGTGTCCTCATTCATTGCCTGGAAGATGGATTCAGTACCTCTCTTGAGAGAGAGAAAGAGACAGGACTAGAATAGGGAACTCTCAAGGTTCTTCCAGGGTGCTCCAATATGAAGAAAGGAATGTTAGGGCTTTCAGAGGGAAGAATATGGCAAGAGGGAAGGCTTGTCACCTAAAGACTCTGAGAAAAATCAACAGGCTTCTGAGGTGGGCTCTGCCACCTTGACAGTGTTATGTAGCTCATAATTGCTTGTTCCATGAAATAAAAGGTCACTTTCTGACTGCTGAGTTAGGAGCTGTTTGAGGAGAAGGTTCATCCTGGAAGGAGAGAGCAAAACAGAACTTGTTCTTGCTTTGTCTAGATTTCACTTCGTCTTGAACTCCTTGAAAATGATGGCTCGCAAACATCTGGGCTGTTCACTGAGCCACAAGGCTGGCACCTCTTAAGTGAGAGTCTCTCAGACTCTTGAGTGGGCACCTGCCTCACCCAGACCTGCTCCTGGTTCTCTGGGTTTCTGGTCTCCTTTTTCTTCCATTAATGTTCTTGCTTCCGCTGTCTAAACCTGATGCTCAACACTGTGTTCCTAGTAAGACTTGTGTCCCCTCCTTTGCCAAAAGCCCCCACCCCCACCCCCGCCTAAGGATTTTAGGCTGCCTGGATATGTGCCTGAATAAATACAGGCTATGGCCCTTGACTTTGGCTGCCCGAGACCTACTTATTTTTTAAGGGGAAAATATTAGAATAGAAAACATCAGAATGCATTATGCATAGTAAAGATAATTTTTTCTTGAAACTTGAAATATTTCTTATTTTATCTAAAATAATCTTACTGTCTGCCAGTGTGAAAAACTTTTGAAAGGTGACCTAAGGAGTTGCTGAGGTCAGAACTTCCCTGATCCCCTCTGATCTTGCAGATAGGATCTAAATTCTGATCTCCTCAGGAGAGCTAATGCTATCTAACTGGAACCTGGAGGCATAACTCTGATGGCCTGACAAGCTCAGATGGCAATTCTGGCAACAGTTAGCTCTGGGGCGCCAATAGATTCTTCCACAATTGGAAGTTGAGAGTGGAATTTAATCTGGCTGAGCTCATCATACAGTAGAAAACGCCATCAGGAGAGGGCAGGTGTGGGGAATATATGTTTAAGACATTTGTAAGTTTGCTCTGTGTTTGCATGTCTTCAAGCAGTGGAAAACCACTGCTCGTCTGCCTGTTTGTTGACTTGAAGCTGATTCCAGCTTAAGATATCTGTCTTTGTTGTGTCGTTTGCATATTTGTTGGCTTTGCTTATCTGTAGCATTTGCTTATCTGGAACATATCCTCCTACTCATGGGAAAATTCCTGCTTCTTTCTTAAAATTAAAGATACCTCCTCAAAGCAAACGGGAACCTCCCCTGGTGTTCAATGGGAAGCTTAATTCCAAATAGCCCCTTTACCCAATAAACAGCTAGTTGAAAATAAACTCAAGGCTCTAGCTCTTGCTTGGGACAGAGACTTCCTTGCTTTCTGATTTTGTGTCAAAGAGTTTTCTTCTCATGCTGATTCTTTGCAGGACAAAGAATAACTGCCATAGGAGCTGTCATCCATAGGCAGGGAGAGCTGCAACCCAAAGACAACATGGGTATCAGGAGCCATCCTTGGGGAGGCAGGTCTCATGTCTTCTTCTTTTTTAATGCAATTTTATTGATATATATTCACATACCATAAAATCATCCAAAGTATACAATCAGTGGTTCACAGTATCATCATGTAGCTGTGCATTCATCAAGACAATTTTTGAACATTTTCATTACTCAAAAAAATTAGCATAAGAATAAAAATAAAAGCAAAAAAGAACACCCAAACATCCCATATCCCCCATATCCCCTATTATTTATTTATTTTTTGTCTTTCTTTTTCTTCATCTGTCCATACACTGAATAACACATTGTCAGTCACAAGGTTTTCACAATCACACGTTCATACCTTAAAATCTCTATAGTTGTTCAGTCATCTTCAGAGAATCAAGGCTACCAGATTACAGTTCAACAGTATCAGGTATTTTCCTCTAGCTACTCTAATGCACCGAAAACTGAATTGGGATATCTATATACTACAAAAGAATAATCTCCAGAATGACCTCTCAACTCTACCTGAAATGTCTCAGCCACTGAAACTTTATTTTGTTTCATTTCTCTTCCTCTTTTGGTCAAGAAGTGTTTCTCAATTCCATGATGCCAGGGCCAGGCTCATCCTGGGAGTTCTATCCCACATTGCCAGGGAGATTTACATGCCTGGGAGTCATGTCTCACGTAGGTGGGGGAGGGAAGTGAGTTTACGTGGAAACTTAGCTTAGAGAGAGAGAGGCCATATATGAGCAACAAAAGAGGTTCTCAGGGGTAACTCTTAGATATAATCATAACTAGTCTTAGCTTCTCCTTTGCAGGAATGTGTTTCATAACGGTAAGATCCAAGATTGAGGGCCTGCCCCATCAATTTGGCAGTCTCCAATGCTTGTGAGAATATCAGGTCTTCCCTAGGTGGGGAGGTTTAATATTTCCACCCTTTTCCCCAGTCCTGCAAGGGGTCTTTGCAAATACTTTTTTATCTTCTGCCCGGATTATTCTGGGATAAATTAAGGCATCACACCAACCTGTATAAACTAACAAGATCTCACTCCCTATTCAAGATTCCATGTAATTATGGTGTTAGAATAAGCTGACCATACAAGTTAAATTAGATAGTGTGCCAGCGAAAATATAAATTTACATCAACTAAACATCTCTTCCTTTGGTCTCACACAGAAGTTGAAGTTTTAAAGTATAGTCAATATCATCCTTTACCTTTTATTCTGATTTATCTTAGTCCTAACCAGATCAGCTTCATTCACATCTCTAGCTGAAGTCTGATCACTTTTTCAGTGTTTTAAACAGTTGCTGCATGGGATAATGCTGACTTCCATAGCTGCAGAACTCTGAGTTCTCAGGTATCACACAGATACCTGGAGTTCCAGGGAATAACCAGGTTATACACAAAGAGCTTAGCATCTCAGAATTTAGAAATAACAGTTACCATTCTGGAATATACGTGACTGCTGTAAGAGCTTATAATGTAGGAACCTTTACAATAGGTCTCCCCTTGATAACCTATACTGTCAGTCAATTCTCAAATTTTGCATATTATAATTAGTCCATATTAGAGATAGGTATTATATGTCTTCTCATTTCTGGCTTATTTCAGTCAACATACTCTCCTCAAGTTTCATTCACCTGGTTGCATCCTCACAACTTCATTCCTTCTTGCAGCTGCTCAGTAGTCCATCGTATATACATACCGCAGTTTCTCCTTCCATTCCTATAGCCACGTACCCTTAGGCCACCTCTATCCATTGCAAATCACTTACACTGCTGCCGTAAACACAGTGTGCAAATGTCCATTTGTAGCTCTCAGTTCCTCCAAGTATACACCTAGCTACAGGGTTGCGCAACCCTACTCCTAGCCTCCTGTGGAGACACCACACTGCCCTCTAGAGGGGCTGCACCTCTCCTGTAGCACCAGTAACTGGGTACATCCCTCTACACATTTTCTCCAGCACTTGTATCTTTCTGTTCATTTTTAAACAGTTTTATTCACACTCCATACAATCCAACCTAAGTAAAAAATTAGTGTTTCCCGGTATAATCTCACAGCCATGCTTTCACCACCACAATCTATAGGAGAACATTTCCATTTTTTCTGCAAAGAATCCCATATCTCTCCCCTATATCCCCCCCTGCCCTTTATTGACATTTAGCTTTGGCATTTTGCCTTTGTTACATTCAATCTCATGTCTTCTTACGGCCAGAGCCCAGCCACGATAGATGGGGTCAGTTCTGGGAGTACAATTTAATGCTGTGACAGAACTTACCTCCAGGGTGGGGGTGGTAAGGCAGCAGCTGCCCTCCCTGCCTGGGCAGGAAGAGGCTGCAGAAGTGAAATGTAGCATGTTTTAGGGCTCAAGGGCCAGGCAGAGGGGGTGTGAGAGTAGGAACTAAGGCAGAGATGAGAGTAGGAGGTGTGAAAATTTGGGGAAGGAGAACTTCTCAGAAGCAGGTCCTGGCATTGTCTGTCTCTCCCCCAATTTAGGAATTTCACTCTCAGACTCTGGAGAAGGAAGGGAAAACAATACTTGCCATTTCTCTCTGCTTAATCTGACCCCCTCACCCAGCCCTACCTCATCTCTTGTTCGTAATTGTATGGAAAGGTGGACACTTATTTTTAAAATTAATTTTTAAACTTTTTAAAAATATAACAACAAACAAACACAAACATTCTTAATCAGTAAGGGTGGGCACTTTTTGAAAATCCATGAAATGTTTATCGTTTGTTGATGTATGCAAGGAGATGACCAAATGATTCTCTAAAAATGTTACCTCAAATCCAGTCAATGTTTCCCTGAAACGGCTCTTCCTAAAATATATTAGTAATTTTTTCACATGAAGAGAAATCTGAGTGCTATATCTGTTCATTTTGGGAATCATCAAAGAATTTCCATGGTTCAGAGGAGGGCTAAGGGCCCCTAACTGATGTATTATGTGTTCCCCAGCTCTGCTGCTAATGAGAAAGATTAAAGCTCTTGGTGTCTAGTCTGGAAATTTCCTGGCAATAACCGTTCCCCCACCTATAGAATATACCGCCTCCAGTTGTCATAAAGATCATCAGAGTTTAGTATAAAAGGATGATCTTCTGGCTGGTCCCAATCTTTTCCACTTTCTTCAAGGCCCTTGGCCTCATAAGGAGACGTCTCATTTTTTGTAGACAACTTTTTCTCTTTCTTCTCTCAAAAGTATGAACTGCTTCATCTTCTCTCTTCCTCCAACTGTGTCTTGGTGTTCAGATACACTCTTCACATTCCCCTCTTTCTTTGAAGTGAATTCTGTTGGGTCACTTGATTTTAAGCCACAGAAGCCCAGCTCAAATAAGCATAAGCAAAAACATGATTTTACTATAAAAAGGTCTTGGCATATCTTGGAAACCTTTGTATGTGGCTGGATCTCTCCAGGCATAACTGGAGGAAGGGTCTTCTTTTCCATCTGGATTAATCTCCTCTCTATACAACTCTTTGGGATTGCTTCATTCTTCTCTCGCTGTTGTCCAGTTCTACCTGCTCCTCCATCAACCTGAAGGAACAGGCTGCCAGTAGTGCCCAGGTTAATATTGCCTTCATTCCCAGAGGAAGTCAGACGGAGTTGAAACAAGCTGTTTCAACTGAAGAGATTCTGATTCCTAATTCCCACTAATTCATTCTGATCCATGAGTTTGGGTCAAGACCCACTCCTGGCCCAATGCCCCCTGTAACCATGGCTGTTCTCATAAGGAGATGGAAGGCTGGTGGTGGAAGGTAGGCTGGTGGAAGGCTGGTGGAAGGCTGGTGGTGGAAGGTAGACTGGTGGAAGGCTGGTGGTGGAAGGTAGGCTGGTGGAAGGCTGGTGGTGGAAGGTAGGCTGGTGGAAGGCTGCTGGTGGAAGGCTGGTGGTGGAAGGTAGGCTGGTGGAAGGTAGGCTGGTGGAAGGCTGGTGGTGGAAGGCTGGTGGTGGAAGGTAGGCTGGTGGAAGGCTGCTGGTGGAAGGCTGGTGGTGGAAGGTAGGCTGGTGGAAGGCTGGTGGTGGAAGGTAGGCTGGTGGAAGGCTGGTGGTGGAAGGTAGGCTGGTGGAAGGCTGGTGGTGGAAGGTAGGCTGGTGGAAGGCTGGTGGTGGAAGGTAGGCTGGTGGAAGGCTGGTGGTGGAAGGTAGGCTGGTGGAAGGCTGGTGGTGGAAGGTAGGCTGGTGGAAGGCTGGTGGTGGAAGGCTGGTGGAAGGCTGGTGGTGGAAGGCTGGTGGAAGGTAGGCTGGTGGAAGGCTGGTGGTGGAAGGTAGGCTGGTGGAAGGCTGGTGGTGGAAGGCTGCTGGTGGAAGGCTGGTGGTGGAAGGTAGGCTGGTGGAAGGCTGGTGGTGGAAGGTAGGCTGGTGGAAGGCTGGTGGTGGAAGGTAGGCTGGTGGAAGGCTGGTGGTGGAAGGCTGGTGGAAGGCTGGTGGTGGAAGGCTGGTGGTGGAAGGTAGGCTGGTGGAAGGCTGGTGGTGGAAGGTAGGCTGGTGGAAGGCTGGTGGGGTGGAAGGTAGACTGTCCCTAGAAAATAGAAGCAAAAGGTCCAAGAAAAGGAGAGGAGCTGGGACAGTACAATACAGTAATGTCTATTCCATATCATCCCTTCTCTCCAGGCAAATCACAATATCTTGAGTCTTCAATTCCATCTCATCCCAAATCCTTTGAGATCTAGTTTCAATAATTACCCTCTTTTTCTTTTTACATTTATAATCTGTTTCTTTACTTGGGTTTTCCTTCTCCTTAGACTCAAATTAGCTTCTATACCAAAAAACTCTCCATAATCCTTTATGCTCCTGCCCAATCTAGGTACCTATCCTCTCTGCCAAATGAATGTCATCCGTCCCTTGTTCATATGCTGTAATCTGGCCTCCTCCCTTTTCATTTTTGCCACCTCCACTTCCCCAAGGTGTTTCTTGGGGAAAAGGCTGAAGACTATGCATAGTGAAGGGGGCACAAAGGTTATAGGCCATCCAGAAGGGCCCTTCCAGTGGGTATGATGTCTCTGAGGTACCAGTGCTCACAGCACATCTCAGGACCCAGATTGCCCAGTCCCATGAGGCCCTCAGGACTATGAAACATAGTAGTGACGGTCCCTGACCTTTGTAGCTTCCTGGTTCCAGAGAGTCTGCGGCCACAGCACCACCTGGACCACACCCAGACTGCTGAGAGTCAGCTTGTTTTCCAAAACCTATCTTGGTGAAAGGGACCTTCTCAGGCAAGGGCTGGAGGGCACGCAGCGACTTGGGCCGTTTGCTTCCTCAGACAGGGATAACCTTCCGGCCAGTCCTGTGCCCTGTGCATTGAAGGGGGAAAGGTAACAACCACAGGTTCAAACAGAACTGCTTCTGTAAGACTACGAAAGCCAAGCCCTCATACTCGCTCACCAACCCACTTTTCTGCTGCTCTCAGCTATACGAGTGCTGGTGGGGGCAATCTACTTTATGGAACCCTCTGCTCTTTTAGTTTCTAAAAAACTTTATTATGAAGACATTTGAAACACATTCCAATAGAGAGACCAGTTTATTGTGTTTAGTACCCAGTTTCAACAATTATCCACTCAAGCCAGTGTTTTTCCCTCTGTCCCTTCAAATCAGCACCCTCCTCCATTATTTCAAAGCAAATCTCACATATTATATTTTATCTGTAAATATTTCAGTATGTATCTCTAAACCACAACTCTCCTATTTTGTTTATTTCTGGTATTGGTCAGTGAGGATTAGTGAAAACTTAGCTGATCTTTGTCCTCTGTTTCTGGCGAAGCAACCTCTGAATCTTTGGAATTTCCTGCGATGGAAATGTCTTTTGTTCCTCATGGTGGGCCCAGGACCACCCCTGATAGTTCACATGCTATAGAGATGATGGGGGGCTCCAGCCACACCTGCAGTCTTAAGGTCGGAGGCTGACCACACCAGAAAGACTAAGTAGGTGATTGGGGGGTGGGGCTTCCAGCCACATCCTATCAGCACCTCTCTAACCTCTGTGAGGGGGCGGGGCTGCAGGTGGAGCTCAACCATGAGAATACTGATTCTATCAACCATACCTACGCAACGAGACCCCATATAGACTTGGGACACTTGAAACTCCATGAACTTCCATGCTTGAGAAGAGACGTCACTCTGCTGGGAGGGTGACGTGCTCTGATTCCATGTAGAAAGGTCATGGACGTTTGTTTGAGACCTTCCAAGACTTCACCCTATGCGTCTCTCAGCTTCTTATTTATATCCTTTTACTACAATAAACTTATAATCATGAGAATAGCACTTTCAGTGAGGTCTGTGAGTCATTCTAAGTGAACTATCAAACCCGAGGGGGTGGTGGGCACCCCTGAATTTGTAACCATTTGGTTGAAAGTGTGGGTGGCCTAGGCCCCCGAACTTATGACTGATGCCTGAAGGACAATCTTGTAGAGGATTGCCTTAATCAGTGGGGTCTGGCCCAACGCCAGGTAGAGTCAGAATTGAATTAATTGACTTATTGCAATATTTGCAGCTGGCATTTGAAGCAGCCATTGTGGTAGCTGATTGACTTTTTTGAGAACCATTACAGTTAGGTTTATTCAGGTATAATTTACATATACTAAAATTTTAGGTACAGTTTTCTAAGTTTTTACAAACTCATTCAGTCAGGTAACTTTCACAATCAGGATATAGAACAGTTGTTTTTACAAACTCAGTCAGGTAACTATCACAATCAGGATATAGAACAGTTCTATTATCCCTCCAAATTACTGCATGCCCCTTTGCAGTCAACTCCTTTTCTCCATCTCCTGGCAACCACCAATCTGTTTTTTGTTCCTATGGTTTTACCTTTTCTAGAACATCATAGTCATGGATTCATAGAGTATGTATCCTTTTGAGGACTCAGCTTTTAAAACATAACCATAAGTGCCTGCCCATGTGAAAAAAAAATAACCATAATACCATCATCATATTCCCCCTAAATCAACAATAATTCCCCAATATCACCAAATATCCACTGTTCACATTTCCCAGTGGTCCTAAAAAAAAAAAAAATATATATATATATATATATATATATATTTGCTCTGTATGATTTAGTATCTAACCAAAGTCTACACATTGCAGCTGGTTGTTATGCCTCTTGGATCTCTTTTAATCTGTAAATTTCCTTTTCATCTTTTAAAAAATGGTATTGTCATGAAAAGCTTCCCATAATCTGGATTTTACAGAGGGCATCTGCATGTTGTCATCTCTTCTGTTTCCTATATCTTTGTTACTAAAAATGGTCCAGGGACCAACAGCATCAGCATCACCTGGGAGCTTGATATGCACGATCTGGAACCATCCCGCAACCCCAAACCCCCACCCCCCACCCACCCCAAACCCCTTCAGGCCTCTCATCCCCTATCCTGCAGAACCTGCATTTTTAACATTTTTACCACAGTTTGTTTAGCCACTCGTCTGTTGATGGACATTTTGGCTGTTTCCATCTCTTTGCAATTGTAAATAACGCTGCTATAAACATTGGTGTGCAAATGTCTGTTTGAGTTTTTGCCCTTAATTCCTTTGAGTAGATTCCCAGCAATGGTATTGCTGGGTCGTATGGCAATTCAATATTCAGCTTTTTGAGGAACTGCCAAACTGCTTTCCACAGTGGTTGCACCCTTTGACATTCCCACCAACAGTGGATAAGTGTGCCTCTTTCACCGCATCCTCTCCAGCACTTGTCATTTTCTGTTTTGTTGATAATGGCCATTCTGGTGGGTGTGAGATGATATCTCATTGTGGTTTTGATTTGCATTTCTCTAATGGCCAGGGACATTGAGCATCTCTTCATGTGTCTTTTGGCCATTTGTATTTCCTCCTCTGAGAGGTGTCTATTCAAGTCTTTTTCCCATTTTGTAATTGGGTTGGCTATCTTTTTGTTGTTGAGTTGAACAATCTCATTATAAATTCTGGATACTAGACCTTTATCTGATATGTCGTTTCCAAATATTGATTCCCATTGTGTAGGCTGTCTTTCTACTTTCTTGATGAAGTTCTTTGATGCACAAAAGTGTTTAATTTTGAGGAGTTCCCATTTATTTATTTCCTTCTTCAGTGCTCTTGCTTTAGGTTTAAGGTCCATAAAACTGCCTCCAATTGTAAGATTCATAAGATATCTCCCTACATTTTCTTCTAACTGTTCTATGGTCTTAGACCTAATGTTTAGATCTTTGATCCATTTTGAGTTAACTTTTGTGTAGGGTGTGAGATATGGGTCTTCTTTCATTCTTTTGCATATGGATATCCAGTTCTCTAGGCACCATTTATTGAAGAGACTGTTCTTTCCCAGGTGAGTTGGCTTGACTGCCTTATCAAAGATCAAATGTCCATAGATGAGAGGGTCTATATCTGAGCACTCTATTCGATTCCATTGGTCGATATATCTATCTTTATGCCAATACCATACTGTTTTGACCACTGTGGCTTCATAATATGCCTTAAAGTCAGGCAGTGCAAGACCTCCAGCTTCATTTTTTTTCCTCAAGATGTTTTTAGCAATTCGGGGCACCCTGCCCTTCCAGATAAATTTGCTTATTGGTTTTTCTATTTCTGAAAAATAAGTTGT
Source organism: Tamandua tetradactyla (assembly GCF_023851605.1). Taxonomy (NCBI): domain Eukaryota; kingdom Metazoa; phylum Chordata; class Mammalia; order Pilosa; family Myrmecophagidae; genus Tamandua; species Tamandua tetradactyla. The sequence continues at coordinate 77,588,976 of NC_135328.1, read as the reverse complement.
TGGGATTTTGATTGGTATTGCATTGAATCTGTAAATCAATTTAGGTAGGATTGACATCTTAACTATATTTAGTCTTCCAATCCATGAACACGGTATGCCCTTCCATCTGTTTAGGTCTTCTGTGATTTCTTTTAGCAGTTTTTTGTAGTTTTCTTTATATAGGTTTTTTGTCTCTTTAGTTAAATTTATTCCTAGGTATTTTATTCTTTTAGTTGCAATTGTAAATGGGATTCGTTTCTTGATTTCCCCCTCCGCTTGTTCATTGCTAGTGTATAGAAATGCTACAGATTTTTGAATGTTGATCTTGTAACCTGCTACTTTGCTGTACTCATTTATTAGCTCTAGTAGTTTTGTTGTGGATTTTTCCAGGTTTTCGACGTATATTATCATATCATCTGCAAACAGTGATAGTTTTACTTCTTCCTTTCCAATTTTGATGCCTTGTATTTCTTTTTCTTGTCTAATTGCTTTGGCTAGAACCTCCAACACAATGTTGAATAATAGTGGTGATAGTGGACATCCTTGTCTTGTTCCTGATCTTAGGGGGAACGTTTTCAATTTTTCCCCATTAAGGATGATATTAGCTGTGGGTTTTTCATATATTCCCTCTATCATTTTAAGGAAGTTCCCTTGTATTCCTATCCTTTGAAGTGTTTTCAACAGGAAAGGATGTTGAATCTTGTCAAATGCCTTCTCTGCATCAATTGAGATGATCATGTGATTTTTCTGTTTTGATTTGTTGATATGGTGTATTACATTAATTGATTTTCTTATGTTGAACCATCCTTGCATACCTGGGATGAATCCTACTTGGTCATGATGAATAATTCTTTTAATGTGTTGTTGGATACGATTTGCTAGAATTTTATTGAGGATTTTTGCATCTATATTCATTAGAGAGATCGGCCTGTAGTTTTCTTTTCTTGTAATATCTTTGCCTGGTTTTGGTATGAGGGTAATGTTGGCGTCATAGAATGAATTAGGTAGTTTTCCCTCCACTTCGATTTTTTTGAAGAGTTTGAGGAGAGTTGGTACTAATTCTTTCTGGAATGTTTGATAGAATTCACATGTGAAGTCGTCTGGTCCTGGACTTTTCTTTTTAGGAAGCTTTTGAATGACTGTTTTTAACATTTTTAACAAGATCCCCAGGTGATTCAGCTCTTATAAATTGGTATTCAGAGCTAATGTCTTGATCTGGCTTAAGGTCAAATATTTGGCATGACTGCGTCACAGGTGGTGCTGCATCTCTCATTTCTGGACCCTGCACACCTGCTCCTCTCTATGCCTCTCTGACTGCTCCTTGTCAGCCAGGACTCGCGCTTCCTTGTAACTCGGCATCTGTAAATGTAGGCATGCCCAAGAAACTGCCCTTGACTCCTCACCATTCTCTCTTCCCACCATGTCTGAAGCAAGCTCATTTAACGTCTCCACTTCAGGTATCTTTTTTATCCAATTCACAAGTATTTTTTATAATCCTGTCTTGTCCTTGGTCTTCGAATTTGTATTCAGCTCCTAGAGAATATCTCTTTCTGGATATTCAGCCTGCACCTCTAACGCAACGAGTCAAAACCTAAATAATAAAATTCTCTTCTTTCCTCCCTTTTGGGTTAGTAACCCAACCATCTTCTGCTCACTCAGGCTAGAAAATTTGAAGTTATTTTCTACTGTTCCATGCCCCACATCTAATTAGTAATTAAGCTTTATTAATTCTCCTGTATTTGTCAGCCTTTAAGTAATGCTGGGATAAGAAGCAGTCCCTCATCTCTCAATCGTTTACAATACAAAGTTTTATTTTTAGCTCACATTATATGTTGGCTGTGGGTTGACTCAGCTCTGCTCTGCTCCATGTGTCTTCTTCATTCCAGGATCTAGGGCTAAGCAACAGCCTCTCTGGGATATGGCAGCAGGATAAGAGAAACAGATTTCAAAGCCTCTGCTTGATCATGGCACAAATCAATTCCATGCACATTCCACTGGCCATAGCAAATGACAGGATCAAGTTTCTTGTCAGTGAGAAGGAAAATGTGCCCCCCCCATAGGTGCCCACTGCAAGTCCCATGTATAATGTTCACATGGGATGTGGATATCTGGATTCAATAATACAACTTATCACAATTCCTTTGACACATCAATTGCATTCCCTTATTTCAGTTCCCTTTGCCATTGCCTTAAACTTCACTTCTCTCAGTTTATAACCCGCTTCTCAGGGAAGCCTTCCTGATACCCTCACATGGTTACCTGCTCTCTTGGAACTTGCACTCCCCTTTTTGGCACTTAGTACAATTGCAATTAATGATGCAATTATGTAATTTTTGACATTTCCTTTAGAATACAAGTTCTGTGATGGCAGACAGTATCTGTTTGTTTGTTTGTTTTTTACATGGGCAGGCACCGGAAATCGAACCTGGGTCCTCTGGCATGGCAGGCAAGCATTCTTGCCTGCTGAGCCACCGTGGCCCGCCCGAGACAGTATCTGTTTTGCTCACCATTTTATCCCTGCCGCCTAGCAAATTGTCTGGTACATTGCAAATATTCAATAATTATTTGTAAATAAATGAGTGCATACCTTAGTCATGCCCATCCCTCATTAGATGATATTGAGCCTACCAACAGTTTCTGACATCTAATTTATCCTTCTCCCATCAGGATTTCCTTCTTAAAGACTTACCCTTTTTTTTTGTGGTGGTGGTTATTATTATTACTTATTATAATCAGGGTAAAGACCGAAGATATAGGAGGATGGTGAAGAAAGATAAACTGTTTTGACTGGCTTTCTTGTACTAGGTGCTTTTTCTCATTTAGTCTTGTCTAGAACCTATGAGATAGTTATTATAAAGAAACTAAACTTCACAGAGGTGAAAGCCAGAAGACAAGGGCTACATAAATTTCTAATGACTTATTTTCCCATATTGTTTAAACCACATACACAGACACATACCACTTTGATGTTTAGTACTTGAAAAAAAAAAATCGGCTCTTCCCTTTGATTCATATGTGGCATATTTTGAATTAAATATTAATAATTCTGTATCACTTATTATGAAATGCCTTTAGAGCTCTCTCAATTTTTCATCTGAATTTCCTAACAACTCTAAGAAAAGTAGGGCAGTTGATTATTCCCATTTTACAGATGATTAAACGAAAATCCAAAGAGAACCCCCAGCAATGTCTTCCTATCCTACAGCCATCCTACAGCCAGAATTTTTTTCATTATAGGTTGTGATGGTTAGTTTCATATATTAATTTGTCTAGGCTAAAGTACTCAGTTATTCAATCAAACACTTATCTAGGTGTTGTTGTGAAGGTATTTTATAGATGAGGTTAATAGCTATTATCCATTGAGTTTAAATAAAAGATTTATTTGAGGTTGGTCTATGCAGGTTCTGGTGAGTAACGCTCAGAAAACTCCTTAGTGATGTCGGCTTGGAACCAGACATGGCCATGGAAAAATTGGAGACACAGTGAAAGCAAACTCAGAAGAAAGATAAAAAAGAGAAGCCGAAATCTAATAAGACTGAAGGGTCAGTAGAAAAACAGTAGGGGACTGTTTATGCCATAAATAAAAAAATAAAAAGGTAGGACCTTATGAAGATGACAGAATTCTCCTATATTAAAAAAGATAAAAAAGAAAGAAGAGAATCCGCCTCAAAAAGACATTATTTCTCCTAAAACTAACAACCTGAAAAAGAAAAAAGAAGGCATCTGAAAACAAAGTTGTTTCTCCTAAAATCAAAAAAGTAATAAGTGAGGAACCTTCTGAAGAATAAATAGGTGTTCCTAAGACTAAGAGGTTAAAAAAAGAAAAGGAAATGAATAGAGAAATTGGGGAGAAAAATGCTAAGCTGAAAAATGGATTCCCCCATTCTGAGCCTGGCTTTAAGTCCAATTAGCTGCAAGTGAAAAAAAAGTAACAATGAGTTAGAATAGAAAATACTTTTCTCTTATTTTCCCACATTTGACGTGACTATTAAAGTTTTCAAAGCTTGTGGGGTGACCATCCTGTTTCATAAACAAGCAAAGTTGTTTCACCCTGTCTATAGTGGAAAGGATTTCATTGCACAGACATGAACAGGAACTAGGAAGACATTATTCTTTGCCATCCCCTGGATTGAGAAACTTCCTGCAGTACAGAAAGAGAGGCCATTCTCCTCAGGTACTAGTTCCTGCATTACAAGGGAGTTGGCAAATCAAGTAAGCAGAGACTTTAGTGACATGACAAAAGCTGGTAGTGACTTGTTTTTAGGGTGAAATTCCCTTTGGAGGTCAAATTGAACGGGATTGATATCCTGGTTGGGACACCAGGTTGCATCAAAGACCACCTACAGAATGCAAGCTAGATCTCACCTGGATGAAGCTGACCAGATGCTGGTTATGGGTTTTGCTGATCAAGTGGAAGAGATTTTGTGTGGCATACAAGAAGAACTCGGAATACAATCCCCAGACGTTGCTTTTTTCTGCAGTTTGCCCTCGCTGGCTGTATAGGGTTGCTAAGAAATACATGAAATCTACATATGAACAAGTGGACCTGATTGGTAAAGACTCAGAAAACTGCAATAACTGTGGAGCACCTGGCTATCGTATACTCTTTTTATATCACCTGTGACCTTCCAGTTCAGCCTCTACCCTCTACTTCTGCCACTATTCCAGCTGAACCACAGGATTTGAAGTTCCCCAAAAGTATGTATTTTCTTAGATTTCCATTTGCATACATTGTTCCTTCTGTCAAATTCCCTGGTCTTACTGCTCTGCCTGCTAATCTCCTATTCATCTTGTCAATCTAAGCTCCCAGGCTACCTCCTCTACTGAGGGCCCCCTGCATGTCTCAGCATAGACTGCAGGCCCCCTACCTCTCTGCTTCCACATTTATGAGTATGCCTCCATTTTAGCAATTATGTTGTATCTTAATGGTCTGCGTGTCTCTACCACACTAAGCTCCATGAGGCCAAGAGCAATATTTTATTTGTCTTTATATTCTCCAGCACTTAATGTGGAACATTATACAAAGCAGGTGCTCAAATATTGCCTGACAGGTGTAGTGGTTTGAAGCTGTATGTACCCCAGAAAAACATGTTCTTAAAGTTGGTCATTCCTGTGGCTGTGAACGCATTGTAAATTTTTGGTGGTTCTAAGTGCATTGTTGGTTTTCTTAAATAAAAAAAATTAATTAAAAAATGAAGAAAAAAAAAACAACGTTGTATATAGGACCTTGTGATGAGGTTATTTCAGTTAAGGTGTGACCCACCTCATTCAGGATGGGTCTTAATCCTTTTACTGGAGTCCTTTATAAATGGAATGAATACAGAGAGAGAGAGGGAGAAGGAGAGGGGGAGGGAGAGGGGGAGGGAGAGGGGGAGGGGAGGGGGAGGAGAGGGGGAGGAGAGGGGGAGGAGAGGGGGAGGGAGAGGGAGGGAGAGGGAGAGGGAAGCAAAAAACTGAAATCAACGAATTCTGTGCCTTTTAAACATACAAAACCTCAAGCTTCCAATCAGAACCTTTTTACTTTCAGTATACACCCAGTCCTAGCATTGTCTGTGGTTTTCCAGGGTAGATTAGAGGAGGAGGGAAGCACTTCTAAGGAGAGGCCCAGTGACCACAGCAAGAAGTGGCCTGTCAGTAAACACCTGGAGAGCACCCTACAAAAGCCAGCAGGGGCTTCTTGTAGTGGCTGCAGTAGTGTTTTCCCTCCGAGCTCAAGTGGGCAGTCAGACTGTTAACCCCAAAGAAAGGATGACTTCCTCCCTAGGGCTCCTCTTCTACTTCCTTTTCTTGGCACCAGCAGCAATTTGGGGTTGGCTTTGGTTTTTCAGGGAAGCAAGATGTGTGGTCCATCATGAATTTTTGCCCTACCACACATGGCCTAAAACTGTGGTTCTAAAATTTGAGCTTGCATCAGAATCCCCTGCAGGGTGTGTTAAACCACAGACTGCTGGCCTATAGCCCCCTGAGTTTGAGTTAACCAGTCTGGGGTGGGACACAGCAGGTGGGACACATTTGGATTTCTAAAATGTTCCCTGGTGATGTAGACATTGCTCGATCTGGTACCCCATTTGGAGAATCACTGGGCTAAACTATGGGCCTCAAGCTATAACTACAATGACAAGTCCCTCTAACAGGAAAATACGAAATCTTCATCCTTGATCATAAACATTTTGCTTCATTTACACAACTAGCTGTTTTTTCTTTTTTGTTTTTTGCAGGGAAAACTTTGTGACTTGGTGATTTCCACTTTTGGAACCAGTTGAACTGGATATTTACAATCAGATATTTATTTCAACCAATAAGCATTGTTATAGTCTAAATATAGATGATGGGGCGGGCAACAGTGGCTCAGTGGCAGAGTTCTTGCCTGCCATGCAGGAGACCCAGGTTCAATTCCCAGTGCCTGCCCATACAAAAAAAAAAAAAAGAAAAAATAAATAAACGATGCTGGAAATCTAAGGGCAGTTCCTCAAAACCTGCTCCCTTGTGGATCTGTAGCACTGATGATGCTTAGATCAAAGTATCAGGAGCAAAATCATCATGCCAACTCAGCAGTTTCTCATTCCCTGCTATCACCTCCCCACCCCAGCTCTCAGTTTCCATCAGATATCAGAACTTAGTATTAAATCCTTAACAGTAGTTGCTAAGGCATTACATTGTAACTGTAGATCACTTCCAAAATTAATTATCTAATGTTAATTACTAAGGTTATACTTCTTGAAAAAAAATGTTAACAAGGAGAAATCAATGAAAAGATCAGAACAATTTTAACAGAGTTACAAGAAAAGACCCTAACTGGCAACTTCGTAGGAATGTAATTTGTGTTCTCAATGCTGCATATCATGGTCTCTCTGAGCAGTGGTAATTAGACATAATTAGACAGGTTTGATTCTCAACCAGAATTGTTATTGACCTTAAGAATTCCTGCAGAGGATGCAAACTCCCCGTCATTCCTCAGCAAGATTTGGTGCCAAAACTTACACGGTTTTGCTTTGTAACATCTCTAACATGGTGATGCATCTTATAACCAATGGCATTTTCTAATCACTGTTGGCCAGGCAGCAGTCGGGATGTGTCATCGCTGTCCGCACATGAACAGATTTGTTGGTTATTCCTGATGGAACCACTCGGCAACTATCATCTCCATGACTTCTGTCAACAGACATTGAGGACTATTTGGAAAAGGACCATGCTGCCTGCTGCCTGCTGCCTCGAAACCTCTCACCGACCCCTTCGGGTAAGATCCAGAAAGTGCCAGAATCAAAACCTCTAACATAGGTGTCAGTCACTTGAAAGAAAACAAGAATGGAGAACTCTTGAGAAATGCTGCTTCGCCCAGCTCTGTAATTACAGACACATAGACTCACTGTGTGGAACAACACACACACCAATGAAAAAATGATTCAGAAGAATAGAGATTTGGAATGTGAATAAATTATAGGAAATACCGAATAAATTTAATTAAAAAATTTTAAATAAAAAAGCATTACATATCATATAATTTGGAAGTATTTTTCTCTTGAACAGTCGCTCTAAGCCTTTTTGGACTGAGGACCCCTTTACATTCTTAAAGATTATTGAGAATTTTATATCCACATCTACATATTAGACATTTAAATTGAGTCTTAATACACAATACACAAGCACACATTCCATTAGCTGTCAGAGCGGTAATGACAACACACACCACGTAGCCTCTGGAAAACTCTAATGTATACTAATGAGAGAAAGGGTAAAAAGGTGTGGATAATGTCTTTTTTTCTCTTTTGCTTTTAGTTCTTTTTTTAAATTTTTATTGATAAAACCAAATAACACACAAATACGAACATTCTTAACGTATGAACATTCCATACTTGATGTGCAATCAGTGCTCACAATATCATCACATAGTTGTATATTCATCACCATGATCATTTCTTAGAACATTTGCATCACTCCAGAAAAAGAAAAAAAAAGAAACTCATACATACCATACCCCTTACCCCTCCCTCTCCTTGACCACTAGTATTTCCCTTTACCCAATTTAACATTTGTTCCCCTATTATTTATTTATTTTTAATCCATATTTTTTACTCATCTATCCATACCATAGATAAAAGGAGCATCAGACACAAGGTTTTCACAATCACACAGTCACATTGTGAAAGCTATAACATTATACAATCATCTTCAAGAAACATGGCTACTGGAACACAGCTCTACGGTTTCAGGCAGTTCTCTCCAGCCTCTCTAATACACCTTAAACTAAAAAGGGGATATCTATATTATGCGTAAGAATAACCTCCAGGATAACCTCTCAACTCTGTTTGTAATCTCTCAGCCACTGACACTTTATTTTGCCTCATTTCTCTCCTCCCCCCTTTTGGTCTAGAAGGTTTTCTCAATCCCTTGATGCTTAGTCCAAGCTCATTCTAGGCTTTCTGTCCCACATTGCCAGGGAGGCAGTGTGGCAGTTGGATACCGGGTGCATAGGGCTTAGATCCAAGGTCTCACTGGGCTGTCAGGCCTTGTTCTAGTTTGCTAGCTGCTGGAATGCAACACACCAGAAACGGATTGGCTTTCAATCAAAGGGGATTTATTTAGTTGATGTATAGTTCTTCAGAGGAAAGGCAGCTAACTTCCATCTGAGGTTCTTTCTTACGTGGGAAGGCACAGGACGATCTCTGCTGGCCTTCTCTCCAGGCCTCTGGGTTCCAATATCTTTCCCCGGGGTGATCCCTTTCTGCATCTCCAAAGGCCTGGGCTGAGCTGCTTGGGCTATGCTACATTGAGTCTCTCATTTAAGCACCAGCCGATTAAATCAAACATCATTCATTGCAGCAGGCACACCTCTTAGCCGACTGCAGATGTAATCAGCAACAGATGAGCTTCACATGCCATTGGCTCATTCCACAGCAATAGAACTAGGCACTTTCAGCTAGCCAAGGTGACACCTGAAACTAACTACCACAGGCCTGGACAGTGGGCAGTCCCTGCAGGATGGCCTTCAGGACTATCTAGTGAGAGAAAGCAATGCTAACCAGGACCTCTTCTTTCGGTCCCAACTTGGAGTCCTGGAACCACCCAAGGCAGAATGCAGCCACACACACCCACACACATGCACACACACAAAGGAGTTTGGCCTTCTCCAAGGACCTTGGGAGCAGGGCTGGGACCAGACTAGATTTGATTTAGAAACTATAGAATAGTTACAGCAGCAAAGCAAAGTGTGATGAGCAGATCCGAAGTCATCGTGACTGAGTTTGAATTCTGGTTTTGCCGCTTACTAGGTGGATAGGACTGTGACAGGAGACGCCTTAGGATCCAGCTGGGAGGATTAAATGAGTGAAACCTGGAAACTGTTCAATCAGCACCTGGCATGCAGTGCTGTATATGTGAGATCTTCTTTTGCACTTGAATGTCCTATAGATGTCATACTTGCCACCCTCTGCGTCCTCTGTGAGTTGGGACAGCTGAAATTTGACCCCACGTCTAAGTCTCTAGGTAGAAGACTAGATTAAAGGAACATCTTTGAAGTTGCGGATGGGTCCACCAGGGAGTGGGTGGGCTCTCCCTACACCCAGAAGACAGCAGCCAGTGGTATCAAACAAGCACCTCCGGCTTTAGAGGGACTGAGGGCGTTTCTCGGGAGTGAGTGCGGGCACCCCACGCGCGGCGCAGCCAACTCAGGACAAACTCGCCCGGAATCCGAAGGGGCTTGGATCCACCTTAGTTTCTTCCGTATTAATTTTTACCGGGCGAGCGTAGGCACTTTTTGCATTATCGCAGAGACACGTGCTAGTCTGACATGGAGAAGTGGCTGTGGGCAAGTGTGCGCACAATCACCCGCCGAGGACTGCGGAATCGGGTCCCAGCGCAGAACCCCGTCCCCACCTTCCCGAACCTCTTGCTCGGGACTCCCGGCGCCCCGGGGTGGGCGTGGCCGGCGCGCTGCCCGTGGGCGCCCAGGGGGCGGGGCCGAGGGAGGGGTCTGCGAGCGGATCGCGGCCGATAGGCGGAGCCGAGCGCCGGGAGGCCGGCTGGGGAAGTGCCACATCCGGCGGCTAGTGCCGCTGTGCATAAAGCTGCCGCCGCCGCAGGTTACCTTCGCAGCCGCTCTGGACTCTTCGTCCCTAGAGCTGCTGCCCCGATGCCCCAGAGCGGCCATGGGCGTCCCGCACTGGTGGGACCAGCTGCGGGCGGGCAGCTCGGAGGTGGACTGGTGCGAGGACAACTACACCATCGTGCCTGCCATCGCCGAGTTCTACAACACGGTGCGGGGCGCGGGCGTGGGGATGGCAGGCGGGCTGATGGGAGGGGGCTGTCCCCACGCGCCGCCGCGCTTGGAAGCTGGACTTGGGTCGCTGCGTATATCTGGGCCCTTCTCTCTCCAGGCCGCAGTCGATCCACGCCCTCTCTCCTGCGCGCCCCTCCCAGTTCAACGCATGTCCTCTCCTGTCCCTGTTCCCGACGTCTGGGCTCATCCTCCTCCTCCTGTCATTTCTTTCTGATGGCCCTGTTGTTCCGTTTGTCCCTCACCCCTCCCTGAGCCAGAGGTCCAGGCCAGCCCATTGTCCCGATTTGGATCAGCTGGTGGCGGTGAACCCGGCCGGTACAACATCTTTTCTCCCCCGGGATCTGCACGGCGTGACGCACTTGGGTGGCATTGTGCGCTTTTGCCCTGAACTGCTTTCGGAGTCCCGGGAAAGGGGAAAACCCTAGCAGGTCTCAGGGGCCGGGGCCGCCACCTCCATGCTGACATGCCCCTCCTCCATGAATGCACCAATAATCGGTCGAGTTATTTTTGGCTAGAATCAAGTTAATTACTACTAGTTCTTATTTTCTTGCCTTTAGCACCCAGCCTCACTCCAACCCTAGCGAGCTCCCCCCCGCCAGTGCTTTCTCCAGTTTCTAAGTCTGGGGAGTAAAAGGGAAGTTTGGGAGTGGTGATTGGTGTGTTTTCAGGACTTGCCTAGAAAGTATGAGATATGAGAAAGTAGAAACTTCTCCACTGTAGAATCCTCTGTGTTTTTAGTCTTTGTGGGAGGGAAAGGTTGCAGCTGGGAGAGGAAATGACTCCTCTTTTTACTGTGTGCTGAGGATTCTGGTATCGAATGTAAAACTTCGCATAGTCATTTCTGTGGCTTATCTTTTCACTGGACCATCATGGAAAACAGGAACTCTGGCTTTAAGAGTCATTTTGGATTTTAGGTTGTTGTTTAGGATTTTCCCCATAGATTTGCTGGAGGATCTATGAGCCAAGTGCTTATTGCCTGGAAGGATCTCAGATGATCCAGTCCCATCCTTTCATTCATGGCAGAAGGAAACTAGGCTTGAAAGGGGAGTTGACATGCCCACATTTCTGGTATAGCTGGGACCAGAATCCAAATCTTGTCTCCCTCTCCCCTCAGAGCTAACATCTACACTGCCCTCCACACACTCAGGCAAACTCCTGCTGCTTCTTAATGACCAGGTTAATTTCTCTACTGTTCATATATACTATGAAAGAAGCAGTTAGTGGAGGTGGCTTTTCTCCTCTGTATAATCTCGTGAACAGGATGCTCTCAGGTATAGACAGGTGCACACAGAGGACAGGTTGAGCTGGGGTTAGAACTGGTTCCATCTGACTCTCAAAAAGGAGAAGCACCAGCACCAGTGGTTATTCAGTTTCTTCTTTTGTAAGTGGAAAATACAGTGAAATACTAAGGATTTCATCAGAATTAAGGAAGGAATGACAGGTTCTAACATACACAGGAATTATGTCTGTGGGGCCCAAGGCTGCAGACAGTCAAGTCTGATTATTTGGGCCCCAAAAGTTAGTATGTGGCTGCTTAGCTCCTGTCTTGAAAAGATCCAAAGTGCTGGATGAGGGGGAGAGTTTATTTTGTCTTTACTTTTAATCTAGTCTCTTTGGAGCTGTTATGCGGCTAGTGCCAAAGTCTTTTAGAAATGAATTGTTGATCTTCAACTGCAGTGTCTATGGCTGATTAGCCTAGCTGGCTAGACTGACAAAACCTTATTCCTTGTAATACTTGTAAATCACAAAATTTTCTCTGGGAAACCCAAGAGCGTAAGGTCTGAGAAAAGCAGTTGATCATGTAACTTTGTTGAATGTAGGTCCAAAGGTTTTAACAAAAACCATTTCCTCCCCTCTGTTCTCATGGCCCTAGTTATGATTTGATGCTTATCATAAGACATACCATGCTTATCTTAGATTTACCAAGGAACACAGGGAAATATTACTTGGTGATAAACATCTCATTAAATCCTATGACATAGCTGCAGACCTAATTGTCCATTTTATAGAATACCAATAATCATGCTCAATTTTGAGAAAAAGTTAAAGTAATTGAAGATGTTAACTCTGGAACGACTGGGAGAGGAATTTAGTTCCTTCTTAATGGGTCACTACTACAACTTCAGTTACTACTGGCTACCATTGATTGTTTACTATGTGTTAAAGGTCTACTGGGCGACAATGCTAGGCAATGGGTGCTATTTATTATGTCCATTTGACAAAGGAAGAAATTAGGGCCTGAGCAGATGCTGGTCCTTTTCCAAGATCAAGAAAATGACAGAGCTGGGGTCAAACTTGGTCCAACTAACTCTACCAAGATACTTCTCTTGAAGATGTAAGCACCACTATAGCTAATTTAGATTTATTTATTTGGAATATTATAGGTATTCATCATCCAGTCATTATTTAATGTAAAACCTCTGCAAACAGACCATTCTATCCATAAGATAAAACCCATGATGTTTGATATGAAAAGTAGTTTGTTTAAAGTAGTTTTTTGTTATTATAGTTATTATAAAAGTAGTAACATGCTCATGGTAACAAATTCAGAGTATGGAAGTTATAAAGTGAAAAATATCCTTTTTAAATCTTTCTAGAAATTTTGTAATATTCAAAAAAGCACATGCATATGTCTCAGTGTGTATAAAATATGTGTGTATAGTGTATGCACAGACTCTCTTTAGGGTTTTTTTTTTTTAACTCTGGGTCTACTGTACAAATTCTTCTTTACTTTGCTTTTTTTCACTTAATATATGTTAGACATTCATATACTGGCCATACAATGCCACTTCCTCTTTACAGTATCTATACAGTATTCTGTTGAATGGATATACCATATATAACCAGTTGTATTAGTTTGTTAAGCTGCTGGAATGCAAGACACCAAAAATGGAATGGCCTTTAAAAAGGGAATTTAATAGGTTACATGTTTACAGTTCTAGTGCTGAGAAACTGTCCAAACTAAGGCAACATCAAGAGGTTACCTTCACTCAGGAAAGGCTGATGCCATCTGGAACACCTCTGTCAATGAGAAGGCATGTAGCAGGCATCTGCTGATCCCTTGCTCTTGGGCTCCATTGCTTTCAGCCTCTGTTTCCTGTGGGAGTTCCTCGTTTGGTGTCTGTGGGCCTTTGCTTAGCATCTGATGAGAGGGCTCATGGTGACGTCTGCTGGGCCCTGCATCTCCAAACATCTGCGTCTCTTGTCGGCTCTGTCAGCTCTGAACCACCTGTTCTCCATCATCTGCATCTGCTCTTCCAGACGTGTGGATCTGCAACTGTGTCTGAGACTTTTTCAAAATGTTTTCCTTTTAAAGGACTCCCATAAACTAATCAAGACCTACCTTGAATGGGCGGAGTCACATCTCCATCTACCGAAAAGGCCACACCTACAATTGGAAATGCCATATATCTGTTGAAATAATCTAGTTAAAATGATTTCCACCCTACAATATTGAATCAGGATTAGAGGACATGGCTTTTCTGGGGTACACAACACTTTCGATCACACCAGTCATTCCTTTGTTGATAGACATTTAGGGCAATGTCCGTTTGTTTTGTTTTCATTTTACTATTCTGAATAGTGATGCAATGAATATCCTCATATATGCATCTGGATGTACTTTTGCAAGTGCTACTCCTAGATGGAGAATTGCTGTATTGAGGAAAATATTCACTTTAAATATTGATATTTATTGCTAAATGGCCCATCAAAGAGAGTGCTCTGATTTACAATCCCACTGACAACATTTGGATTCACAAAACATTTTGCTTTTTGGTCCTACAAATTTCTGTTGCTTCAAATCTTGTTATTTGGGTTTGGCTAACGAAAGGATATCTGCTCCATGATATTCATATCTGTTCACAGCCTTTTACCTGTGCACATTTTCTAGTGTTTATATATATATATATATATATATATATATATATATATATATAGAGAGAGAGAGAGAGAGAGAGAGAGAGAGAGAGAGAGAGAGAGAGAGAAATTTTATTTAATTGAGTTCTTTTTCATGTTTTAACTTTTAAGGCCCTAGCCACAACAAGGAGAGAGACTCCAGGCCCCAGCCTGTTTTGGAGAAAAGTTGAATCTGCCTTTTAATGACTGAGTTTGGCTTTTGGGAACCCTGTCGCTGGGCAGTGACTTGGGGACAGAAGGAAGTCAACTGGTGCAGAAAAAATCTTGTAGCAAATTATATGTGTAAAATCAGCCCATGATCTGTCATCTTCCCCCACTACAAATCACAAGCTAAGGAAAGTAGAATTTTCTTTCTGTGCTCACGCTCACATCCCACTATCTGTAGGTCATATGTCTGTCTGTCTATCTATATATCTACCTATCTGTCTATCTATCTATCTATCCATTTGTTGGGTATCCTACTAAGTGCTTGTCACAGAGTCCAGGTCTGGAAACCATCGTCTGGGTGTATTATGTGTGCACACATAAATAAGGTATGTACTGTAGGGCATTGTCAGAACTCTGTGTGTGGGCTTGGTGTATTGAGGAGGGGTGGCTTTTGCAAGAAAGCTTCTGAGAGTGACTAGCTTGTCTGGTTTGCCTGGGACTTTCCCAGTTTTATAAATGAAAGTCCTAGGCCCAGGGAACCCCTCTCAGTCCCAGGCCAACCGGGACAGTTGTTCACCCCACTTCAGATGGCCAGAGTGGGGCTGAATTCTAAAGGAGGCAGGAGGGGAGAGAGAATGCATGGTTAAGAGTCTGTGTACGATTAAGATGCAGACAGTCTACTCAGCCAGGGTAAGACTCCCCTGCCTTACTACTGTTCAGAAAATTTACAGCCTGTTGCTTTGTCAGAATTTACCCTCTGCCTGGGAAAGTGCACAGTCAGATGCATGAGGATGAGACTGCAGTGCGTTCATGGGTGTGGGACAGTTGTTCCATAGGAATTCATAGAATGAAAAAATACCTAAGGAAGTCATTAATACATTTTTGAATTGTTTTCTCCTTTCTTAAAAAATGTGTTATTATAACCATATATAGAACATACAGTTTTCCATTTTAACTATTTGTTAGTGTACAGTTTAGTGGCATTAATTACATTTACAATGTTGTACTACTATCACCATCATCCATTACAAAAAGTTTTTCATGACCCCAAACAGAAATTCTATAACTGTTAAGCAATAACTCTCCATTCTCCCCCTCCCCTCAGCCCCTGGTAACCTCTAAACTACTTTCTGTCTCTATGAATTTGCTTAGTCTAGATATTTCATGTAAGTAGAATCATTCAACATTTGTGTCTGATTAATTTCTCTTCATATAATGTCTCAAGGTTCCTCCTGTTCTAGCATGTTGCAGAACTTCATTACTTTTTATAGTTGAATAATATTCTATTGTGTGCATATACCACATTTTAAAAATTAATCTGTTGATGAACACTTGGGTTGTTTCCACCTTTTAGTCCATAGCAACTAATACCGCTATGAATGTGTACAAGTATCTGTTCAAATTGCTGGTTTTCAGTTCTTTGGGGTGTGCACCTATGAGTGGGATTGCTGGATTGTGGTTTCTTTATAAATACAAGAAAAATCTGTTCTGCAGGCATTAGTCAAACCAATTTCCAAGTATATCCTACAATAGACTAAAAAAATACACCCTGGCTGAATTATTCTTCAACTTGACTGACCCACACAATTTTGAGGGGAAGTTTCATCTCTTAGCAGAAATGAAGCCATTGAGTCTTATCTCTTCACCACCAATCCTTGCTCTTCTGATTTGTTTTGGAGCTCCTTCCTCTTTTTGTCTCTGGGATCATATGTCTCTAATATGTCTTGATCTTTTCATATGGTGACATCTTTAAAGGGGGCAGTGGAGGCCAGCAGCAGATGGGCTATGCAGAAGCAATAAAGAGTTCAGTGTTTTGGGGGAGCACATGCTATAAAGGTGCTTTTAACTCGAGCTCTCTCTGACATGTGCATTTAAAGGTAATGCTTGAAACATCATAACTTTATTGCAGGTGTAATAAACTACTGACACATTTTATTTGTGTAGTTGTGCACCCATGTAATTTCTTGAGTCTGGTAAAGTCTTTTTGTCCCGTCCCCTTCACCTCTGTTTCCCTTCAGGTGGCCACTCTCAGGGTCCAGCATGGCTGGCCACTCCTTTCTTCTGAAAGCCTCCTGCCTCCTTGGCTTCCTGAACTTCATCTGACTCCTCCTCCTGTCTCTGAATGTTTTTTATTCTTTTTTTTTTTTCTTTCACCCTTCTCCTTAACTCAGTCTCCATGCTCATTTGGACTCCCTTCCTCGGAGGAGCCCTTGTTCCAATCTGAAAATAACAAGGTTTGGCAAGAATGTGGAGAGATTGGAACTCTTACACATGGTGAACGAAGAAGAGTAGGGAGGTAAAATGGTACAGGCAATGCGGAAAGCAGTTTGGTGATTCCTCAGAAAGTTGCGTATTGAATTACCTTATGACCCAGCAGTTATACTCCTAGGTATTTACCCCAAAGAATGGAAAATAGGGATTCAAACAAAAACATGTACATGAACCTTCATCCCAGCACTGCTCACGACAGCGCATCAACCTATAAATGGATAAACGAAATGTAGTATATCCATCCAGTGGGATATTATTCATCATAACAGGGAATGAAGTGCTGACAGATCCTACAACGTGGTGAACTTTGAAAGAAGAAACCTAGAAGAGAAAGAAAGCAGGTTAGCAGTTATCAAGGAGTAAGGGGAAGGGAGAAAGGAGGGTGATTACTTACTGGGCACCGGATTTCCTTTTGGTGTGATGAAGGTGTTTTGGAAGTAGTGAGAGGTGATGGTTACACAATAATGTGAAAGTACTAAATACCACTGAATTGCACACTTTAAAATGGTTAATTTATTTAATATGAATTTTACCTCAATGATAAAATAAAAATGTAGAAAAAAGCTGGCTATGACCCTCTTAAAAAAATCCACCACTACTCCCAATTAAGGGGGAGGGGATTCTAGAGCTGTGTTGTCCAATATGACAATCACTAGCCAGCATTGTGGCTATTTAGCATGTGAAATGTGGCTAGTTCAAATTCACACACACTGTAAGTGTGAAATTCACACTGGACTTCAAAACCTTCAAATGAAAAAAAAGAATGTAAAGTATTTCATTAGTGATATTTTAAGTGTGATTACATGTTGAGATGACAATAGGTTAAATCTATTGCATCAAGTAAGATATATTATTAAAATTAAAGAAGTAAAAGCCAAATGCCCACTTGAACAGATATGAGAGAGGGTTAAATCCACACTAAAGTCTAAATGTTAAAATTATGCCATTTTAAAGCTGGGAGGGAACTTGGGAATTTGATTTTTACTTAAAAGCAGATTTTGATTAGGGTGAGAAAGTTGAGAAAGGGCAACAAAAGGGGGAGCTAGGAAGAGCCCTCTCTTCATGGGGCCGAGAGAAAAGGCTGACCTTGCCGATGGAAAGGCGTTGGGGCTGGAACATGTTTAGTCCTTCTCACCCCTTCATTAAATTTCATTACTTACTGCTAGCCTTGTCTTAAAACTGTATGCATGCATAACTTGGAATGTTCGTAATTATTCTGTGCAGAAAATGAGTGAGAGGAGTTGATTCTCTTAAAAAGAAAGCAGCCTGTGCAGCTTTCATAGGCTGTGGTGCTCTGGGTGCCTCTGGAATCAAAGAGCAGCTCCCAAATAGTCATTTAAGAAGCTTTACATTTTCCTGTTGTGTATCTGTAGTCAAAAAAATGCACAAGAACTTAAACTAGATTTATGGCCACATCCATCCCAATTTGTGAAGGAAACACCTGGAATAAGCTGCTTTATTTTTTACCCTTTTACTTAATATGCATCTTTTCGTTTTACATTTTTTCCCCCCACAGATCAGCAACATCTTGTTTTTTGTTTTGCCGCCCATCTGCATGTGCTTGTTTCGCCAGTATGCAACGTGCTTCAACAGTGGCATCTATTTAATATGGACTCTTTTGGTTGTAGTGGGTAAGTGGATTGGTTTGCGAGCCTGGGCTGAAAGGGAGGAAATGGAATTCCTCACACTTCCTGTCCCCTTTGAACATTATGTTTTGTAAACCAAAGCCACGCTGACGTGTTAGCAAATGTTTTTTTTTTTCTTTGCTCGCTTGACGCCAAACGAAGGACATGTTGGAACGCTGGCTTGATAACAAAGGTTGGCTGTCACTATCCCTTAATTACATTTGGGAATTCATTTATGCAATAGTTATTGGTGGTATGCCAGTGCAAGTTTCTGAAAACCTCTGAAGAAAGTCATGTGAAATAACTGAACTCTGGTAAGACTGTAGTTTCTAAGTGTACTTAAAAGAAAATAAAAAAATCCTCAATGTTCGATCCATCATTGTTCTGGGAATTACTTGTATAACTTCCATTTCCTCCTTTGTGTAGGTAGGTTGGGAATTCTTGACTTTATTTACTGCCTATTCCCATGAAGTTTTATGAGATGGAGACTGTGTTTAACTGTGGGCTGATTAAATTTCTGATGTTCTGATATTTGGACCCTACTTGAAGACCTCTTTCTAGGCTTGGAGTCTGCATGCTTGGTGGTGTGAGTTTCTCCCTTATTTTCAGAGCCAGAGGGCAATCTGATGATGGTGATAGTGTTGTTCAAAGGGCTGTCCTTAAGCAGTGTGCTGATTTTGTGAGTCTGTTCTTCTTTGACCTTCTTTATTGGTTTGCAATTGATTCTAGGAATTGGATCCGTCTACTTCCATGCAACCCTTAGTTTCCTGGGTCAGATGCTGGATGAACTTGCAATTCTTTGGGTTCTGATGTGTGCTCTGGCTATGTGGTTCCCCAGAAGGTATCTACCAAAGGTCTTCCGGAATGACAGGTAAGCTCATGCCGAGTATTTTTGCATTTGCCATTGGGTGCATTACCCAATAAAACCATGTATATAGCAAGAAAAATAGCATATGTGTGAGCCCAGTCTAGTGATGAGCTTATTATATACTGGTTTAATATCCACGGATTGGTTATAATCTGATATTATAAATAAACTGATAGATAAAAGAGGGAATTTTAATATGCTTGGGGAAGAATTTGTAAGACATTAGGCACAAAATGCCAAGTGTCCCTCTTATTTCACATGAGGAAGAGTGGAAAGATTTTTAATGGGGGAAAAGTTGTTGGTGGTAGTTTAAAGGCTTTGATCTTATGCTAGAACATTTCCTTGAGTCCAATCCAGCTCCATAAGTTTTTTATGTCTTAAGTAGAATGCATATTGAACAACTGGCTCTTAGAGCTATAGATACTTTAGTTTTCAGATTGTGTTTTTACTTCTGATGAGAGACACACACATACACACAGGTATCTTCAGGCTGAAATCCTAGAATTTTTCAGAAAGGGGCACATTTTAACATCCATTGTGTTAAGCTTATTTAGTTATTACTTCATCTAGTAAGTATTTTTGTTTGAAAACTTAACTTTTTTCTGTGCATTTTCCTAGGCATTGTGATATAGCAATAAACAAAACAGCAGACTCCCTCCTTGCCCTCAGTGAACTCACATTGAAATTAGGGGGACTTAAATCAACAAACAAACAAATAAATAACATAATGCTAAGTACTGATAAGTGATATGATAAAGAATGAAGCATGTAAAGAAATGGTGGTGATCCAGGGTGCCAGCTTAGAGGGCTTGGTCAAGGAAAGCCTTTCGGAAGAGGTGGCATTTGAATAGAGATCTGAATGAAGTCAGGGGATGAGTCCTATGAATATTTTGTGGAAGGGCAATCTAGGCCGGGCAGGTACAAAGGCCCTGAGGTCCAAATGCATAGGCATGTTTCAGGCATAGCAAGGAGACTTGTGTAGCTAAAACACATGAGCACTGGGTGACTCTTGGGAGAGGAGGAAGGAAAGGGAAGGCAGAGGTCACTGTGTAGGGCTCTGTAAATCAAAGTGAGAGTTTAGAAGTTTACTCCTAATGTTGTGGAAAGTGTTTGGTGAATTTGGGCAGGGGTTGAAGTGATCTGACTTGTACTATGACTTTTGTACTTAATGGGCTATAAGGGGCAAGAGGGGAAGCAATGGCCACAAGGAGACTATTGTAGTAATAATCCAAACAAGAGATGATGATGCTTAGGCAAAAGTCATAGTAGTAGAGGGGGATGAATTCGGGTTAATTTTGAAGACATTATCAATAATGTTTACTGATGGACCAGATGAGGGATGTGAGAAAGTGAGTGGCATCGGGGTGGGGGGGGCTAACCCCACAGTCTTTGGTCTGAACCTGGTAGTGCCATGCTGAGAAGGAGAAGCATGAGGGAGGAGGGGGGGGATGGGGTGGAGGCTGAATGCAGGTGTTTAGTTTGGAATGGCCATTCTCTTTTGATTGTTGTGGCTACTAATATGGGTACCTCCTGACCCAAAAGAAACAGTGAGTTTTGCCAGTAGTGTCTTAAAAAACAAAGAAGAGTCAGCCTAATAAATAGGAGAAATATTCCTGGAGCATATTACCTACATATTTCCCCACAGGACGCTGAGTTCTGTCAGAAGTTATGTGTGGATGCATAGTCGAAGAATATGGACTCAAAAGCTGACCATGACCACCCACAGAATGGGAGAAAATAGTTTCAAATCATTTATGTGATAAGGGTCCAGGATCCAGCATATGTAAAAAACTACTACAACTCAACAACTAAAGGAAAACCAATCCAATTTTTAAAATGGGCGAAGGACTTGAATAGTCACTTCTCCAAAGAAGATATACAAATGGCCAGTAAGCACATGAAAAGATAACTCCGCATCATTAGTCATTAGGGAAATGCAAATCAGAACCACAATGAGATACCACTTCATACCCACAGGATGGCTGTTACTAAGAAAAAAAAGAAAATAAGTGTTAGACAAGGATGTAGAGAAATTGGAACCATCCTACTTTGTTAGTGGGAATGTAAAATAGTACAGCCATTCTGGAAAACAGTTTGGCATTTCCTCAGAAAGGTTAAACGTAGAATTGTCACATGACCCATCAATCCCATTTCTAGGTATATACCCATAAAAATTAAGAACAGGAACTTAAATAAATACTTATATACTAGTGTTCATAGCAGGATTATTCGCAATAGCCAAAATGTGCAAACAACCCAAGTGTCCATCAAGAGATGGATAAACAAAATGTAATGTATATAAAAGAGGAATATTATTCAGCCCTAAAACAGGACTGCAGCTCTTATACATTCTATTACATGACTGAATCTTGAAGACATTATGTTAAATGAAATAAGCCAGACACAAAAGGACAAATATTGTAGGATTCTACTTACATGAAATACTTTGAATAAGAAAATTTCAAAGAAACATAGAATGTTAGAGGTTTTCAGGGGCTGGGAGGGGAGCATTGGGAGTTATTGTTTAATAGGAATGGAATTTCTCTTTGAGGTCATGAAGAAGTCTGTTAATGGATGGTGGTGATGACAGCACAACATTGTGGACATAATTAATGCCATTGACATACGTACTTAAAAATGGTTAAGTGGTAAATTTTGTGTTGTCTGTATGTTACCTCAATAAAATAAAAAAGTGAAGTATTCAGAAGAAAAAAAAACAAGCTGTGTGTACCCAGGAGAAAAGGAGCAGGAGCCCTGCAGCTGTTCAAGAGTTAAGGATAGTTTCCAAGGGCTGAGGTGGAGGAGTTTTTGAGAAAAATGCTGCTTGCAAAAAGCACATTGCAGAATTGTGTATGTAATATCCTAATTTTAGAATGGATTAACTGAACTCTCTTTTAAGTATATGTTTTTGTTTATGCATAAAAATGCCTGGAAGAATGAGGACACCAAACTACTGTCATTGGCTGCTCTTAAGAATTGGAGTGGCAGAGAGAAATTCCCCTTTTACCTTTAATCTGGTCTTTGAAATTTTTTTTCAAAGAGCATGTGTTGATTTTTTTTAAATTTCATTTTAGTAACATATAAATAACCTAAAATTTCCCCCTTTAACCACATTCAGATATATAATTCAGTGTTGTTAATTACATTTACAGTGTTAGCACGTAAATTTTTTTTGACAAAACATAACAACATATAAACACAAACATTCTTAACATATGAACATTCCATTCTTAGTATATAATCAGTGACTCACAATATCATCACATAGTTGTATATTTATCACCATGATCATTTCTTAGAACATTTGTATCATTCCAGAAAAAGATATAAAAAGAAAAAACTCATACATACTGTACCCCTTACCCCTCCCTCTCATTGACTGCTAGTATTTCCATCTACCCAATGTATTTTAACCTTTGTTCCCCTATTTTTTTCTATACCCCTTACCACTTCCTTTCATTGATCACTAGCATTTCAAATCTACTCAATTTATTTTAACATTTGTTCCCCTATTATTTACTTATTTTTAATCCATACGTTTTACTCATCTGTCCATAGTGTGGATAAAAGGAACATCAGACACAAGGTTTTCACAATCACACAGTCACACTGTGAAAGCTACATCATTATACAGTCATCTTCAAGGAACATGGCTGCTGGAACACAGCTCTACAGTTTCAGGCACTTCCCTCTAGCCTCTCTAGTACATCTTAAACTGAAAAGGGGATATCTATTTAATGCGTAAGAATAACCTCCAGGATAACCTGTCGACTGTGTTTGGAATCTCTCAGCCACTGACACTTCATTTTGTCTCATTTCTCTCTTCCCCCTTTGGGTTGAGAACGTTTTCTCAGTCCCTTGATGCTGAGTCCCAGAATAATAAAATTTTGTTTTTAAATGAGTAGGGAGAAAATGTGCTGCAAATTGAGTAGTTGGACAGTTTTCATCTTGGAAAGCAGGATTTGAATTAAAGAGTGTCATCTCTGAGTACAATCTAGCAGATAAGAACCTTAAGAATGTTTATCAAAAAATGAGAGAGAATTTGAGAGCGCTCTAGCTGTTTACAAGTAGCAGTGAAAGGAAGGCATTTCTGGTCTCAGATGAAACATGGCTCTCCAGCTCCTCGTCGCCCTCTACTCCTGTGGAGTGCTTTAATATTTTATGTTGTACATATGATACTAGAGTAAGATTTAAAAACGATCTGTGGGACTGTACAACACAAACAGTGAATCCTAAAATAAACAATAGACTATAGTTAATTGTATAGCTATAAAAATGTACTTTCATCGATGTAACAAATGTACCACCCCAATGCAAGGTGTTAATAATGGGGTGTTGTATGGGAACCTTGTATTTCATGCATGACTTTTCTGTTGGCTCACAACTTCTCTAAAAAAAAAAAGTACATATTAAAAGGGAAAAAATGTAGCCAGTTTGGTTTGGACTGTCCCAGATTGCAGTCTTGTTTTGTTTCCTGGTTCAGCTTTGGAGAGTGACAGGAGATGACCAGGGATCCCGTGAGGTGGGGCAGGCAGGACAAGGGCGTGGTTTTGCTGTTTTCAGCTCTACACAAAAACCAAGCCATTTACCTTTTGGCTTTTCTTATTGTCTCACAAGGCCCATCAGTTGTCCCCTGCCCTGTCCTTGAGCCTGTGTGTATATTAGGTTCTGAGAAACCACTTTTCTCTCAGATCTGAGTAAGAAGTTGAAAAAAATAGGAATACAGGTGTCATTTGTTCATGGCCCTAGAGGCCTGGGTTGAAATTCAAGTGACAGTTTTTAATATGTTCATTATAAAGAACCTTTTTCTTTTCTTATTTCTTGGAGATGGGAGTTGGGGAATGTTACGAGTGGGAGAGAAGAAAATGGGGGCGATAGCTGTAGTAATTAAAGCTTACCATCTTTAATGATGCAAACATATAGTGAGGCCCACACGCCCGTGGCCATCTGGGACTTTTCTAGCCCCCTGTGGCATTTCTTGAGAAAGAGGTGGCTGTTCTGTCCTGGCCTGGGGTGAGTGCTCTGAAGGAGTCGTTATGTATGTAAGCACCCCGGCTTTGGAGACTCCCTGAATCCCAGCTTCTCTGCTTGCTGTGTGACTTCTCTTAACTCTTAAACTCTCTGTTTTCCTATGTGTAAAATGAGGTGAGTAATGCTTGAGACGTGCCCTGAAGCATACCCCGAGGGGCACTCAGTCAGGCCTCGTGTGTGCCCGTGGCACAGGAAGGAGACTTTTGCCGAGCGTTTCTGAGAAATGCATGTGAATTGAAGGAGAGGATGGGCATTGAAAATTTTTATGAACAAAGAAAACACAAGGTGCATGTTAATGGGAATAAGAGGCCACCGTAAATAAGAACATAACTCTACTTGCACATCTTCAAATTTCCAGTGACAGGGAGGGCAGGAAAACCAACCCCGGTGTGGGCTTTGCCACCCACGACGTGGGGACAGCGGGTAGTTCTGCGGTAGAAGTGGTAGGCGGACTAAAGAATTCAGGTGAAGCCAGGATTTGTCTGTTCCCAGGGATCACCTGATTTAGCTCCCTGAACTCACCAGGTAGCTACTATTTATCACCTTTGTGTGTGTGTGATTTAGGCTTTGATGGGATATTTCTGAAGACATATTAAAGAGTAGTTCCCATGTGAGATTTTTGGAGAAGCAGCAGAAGAGTATGTAGCTAAGTGGCATTGGTTTGAACACCAAGCTTTTTTTTTTTAAAGCACTGGGACCCCATTTTCTTATCTGAAAAATGGAGATGATAAAGATATTTACCTTATAAAATTAGAATAAAAGAAAATCATATCAAGTGAATAGGACAGTACCTTGTACATAGTATGGACTCATAAGTGCCAGCAGTTACTATGATTGATTAGGGGGGATTTGAGGATGAGGATTCCAGGACAGTGGGGAAATTATTAAAGTTCATTATGTAAATGTAATTGGGTAAAAAAAAAAAGGGGGCTTCATGTCACCTTGTCTAGAATGGCCTAAGAATCTCCAGGACATACACTCAGCTGATGATGCTTACTAATGATGCTTAGATATTTTTGTTTGAGGAAATAAATACAAAGAGCTATCTTAAGCTAATTGTTATTCAGTTCTTCGGGAATAGTTATTATGCTGTGCTTTTTACGATTTTGTCTCTATAGAATCTAGGGACAGCCCTTGATTTATAATCAGTTCCTTTTTTGGTGTCGAGAATGAAGTGAATCCTGAATGGCCAGGGAGCAGGCTGGGGTCGGCCAGGCCTGTTTTCCCATGAACTTGCTGAATCACGTGCGGCCAGAATCGTAGACTCTCTGGGCCTTAGTTCCTTACTTATAAAATGAGAGAGCCAGCTAGTTCTCTGAGATCCTGTCCATGATCGAAGGTGGGAATTCTCTGAATATCAGGCACCGGTTATTCTGAAGAGATGCTCTTTTAGTCCCAAAAGGTAGTTAAAAGTGGTGGATCTTAACCAGGGACATTTCCATTCCTTTAGGGACATTTGGAGAACTTGTGGACATACTTTTGGTGGTCACACGAAGAGAGGTTTTATCATCTATAAATTCATTTGCATTTCAGAATAGTAAAAGGGTTATTACCAAATATTTGATATGAAAAAAAAGGACATAGGGTCTGATAGAACTGAAAACCACTGCTTTAAAGGGTAGTTATTGATAACAACAGTAATAACTTGATTAGAATAATGTGATGACAGCAGTATTGGGTTGCTAGATTTTGGTTTAGAGAACACAGGAAGAAGGGGTGCTGAGGGCTCTTGGAGCTTGTGTCCCATGATGTGCTGGAAAGTTGCTGCCTGTTATCACTGTTTAGAGCATGCCTTGTCTGAGTACATTGCTCCTAGATATTTCTAGCTTTTTTGTACCAAGGGCCTCTGGTGACTCTGGGGTCTGCTGAGCTGTCTGGCTTTCTGCCGGCCAGTTGCAGAATTGTGTGTTCATGGATTGTCCTCGTTGACTGAGCTGCCTGCTTGAAGCACATTCCCCCATACCCTCTGTACCGGATCTGCGGGAGGTGTCTGTGGATGGTCCCCTTTAAGAAAGCTTGTTCATCAAGTTTGCTGTCTTTGAACTATTTGACAGTACTATATGGAGCGGTGAGATTTTCCCTGAGAGTGTGATGTCATTGTCAATAATAATATTATTTAAAATCACATTTATTCTCAAAATGATGCTAACGATAACAGTAATAACAGAGTTTGTTAGCACATTAAATGTGCCAAGCACTGAGTTAAGTGCTTTTTTTTTTTTACATGGGCAGGCACCAGGAATCGAACCCGGGTCCTCTGGCATGGCAAGCAAGCATTCTTGCCTGCTGAGCCACCGTGGCCCTGAGTTAAGTGTTTTAATGCCTACAAGAACTCTTGAGTCAGGGTGCGTTAATTTTGCAATGGGGAACCTGAGGCTTGTAGGGGGGGTTACTTGGTAAGAGTCTTGCAGCTACGAAGTGGTGAGGCAGGATTTTCAATGCTTGTCGGTACAGCTCAAATACCCGTGCTTTCCATCGTTCTGTAGCTCTCTCTAATGTTTGCTCAAGTCCCAAACCATGGGGTAGGGTGAGATGATACAATTTGGATGTTTCCAATTATCTTTTTAAAAAAAAATTTTTTTTTTGTATTGTATAACATATACAAAGCAAAGAAATAAAAGAATAGCTTAAAGCGTTCTTCAACGAGTAGTTACAGGACAGATCCCAGAGTTTGTCATGGGCTAACATATGATCCTCTCAGATTGTTCCTTCTAGCTGCTCCAGAATATAGAAGGCTAGAGGGCTTAAATATTTTTTTTATCATCACAATCAACTTTTTTTTCCTTTTTTTTTTGTGAAAAACAACATATATACAAAAAAGCTATAAATTTCAAAGCATAGCACCACAATTAGTTGTAGAACATATTTCAGAGTTTGACATGGGTTACAGTTTCACAATTTTAGTTTTTTCCTTCTAGCTGCTCTAAGATACTGGAGACTAAAAGAGATATCAATTTAATGATTCAGCATTCATATTCATTTGTTAAATCCTATCTTCTCTGTATTACTCCCAGTTATCTTTTTAGCCAATCTAAAAAAATGCCAGGCACGCCTGGGGTCTCACCCTTCAAACCCACTGGAAGAGTTACCATGAGCTCTGCTGGACCCATGCCCAGGACAGGGTAGAGGAGCCACGGGCTGTCCCCTTAGGCTGGAACACGCATGCTTTTATTCGGTAGTTTAAGAATGCCAGCCAAGGCTGGGAGAAAACACACTTCTGAGGATTTGCTGCCTAGGTCTTTGCTTATATGTATATATATCTTTTTATTATTTTTTCCTCAGGCCAAGGTTCAGGGTTACAATTCTTCTTCATTCCAGTTAAAAAATTGGCAGCTTGATCAATGATTTCCTGTCCCTTGATGATAAATGGTTTTCCTATTTAAGAGAGAGATTTGTATTTTGACAGTTCAGTGCACTTTGATTTCTTTATAATAGGGTTTCATTTAAATTGGTTTCCTAACTATGAGTTGTTCCAGGGCTCTTGGCCAAAGTAAATTGTCCTAAAGAGAAGCTTCAGGAAAATTATGTGCTTATAAATTTAAGTCATAATTAAGGCCTTCAAGAGCATCTAGTGCAGCATTTTTATTTTAGAGATAAGGAAAGGAAAACCCAGTGAGAAAAGAAGAAATGTGTCCAGGGTCACGTCGCCACTTCTGGCCCTTTCTGCCAAACCAGCTCCACTGAAGGGTGTGAGGGTAGTATGAGTTTTTTCTGTAAGGTTTGTCATATCAAGGACTTGTCAACAGTGCATACTGGATACTACCATTGCCAGTAAATGTAGGCACTATTAGAATTTTTTCTTGGGCTTGTTTGTTTTTATGCCAGATGCATGACATTGATTTTTTTGTTTTTAACTAGGAAGCGTTTTGGTTTTTAAATGGCCTTTGTTTTTCTTTTAAAAGTCATATATGTTCACCCTGTAGACAGGGTTTGGCACCCAGTGTGTTGTGGGCCCCTTGGGGTCCATGACTTCTTTGGTAAATAGAGTTTTATTAGCACACACCCGCACCCATTCATTTACTGATGGCCTGTGGCTGCAGTGGCAGGGCTGAGTAGCTGTGCTGGAGACTGGATGACCCACAAAATCTAAAATATTTACTATCTGCCCTTTACAGAAAGAATTTGCCAACCCCTGCTGTAGACCGTCTGAAAAAAATACAGAAAAGCAGCACTAAGAAAACAAACAATTATCCATAGCGCACCCTCAGAAACTTGGGTGAATTCTAGTTTTACAGTATTATAAATGATACTGGGATGACCATTCTTGCGATTCAATATTTTTTGAAAAATCTCTGATTATTCCCTAAGGATAAATTCTTAGAAGTAGAGTTACTGAACCAGTGAGTATGAAGTGTTTAAAACTCTTGATACCAAGTGAAGAATTTCTTTTCAGCTTGCCCTCCCACTGGAGGGGACTGTACCTTGCCACTGTTAAACAAACAAGCAAAAGCACCTTTGCTAATGGATTTGGTTTTGCTTTCTCTGCTGCAGGGGCAGGTTCAAGGCAGCAGTCTGCGTCCTGTCTGCAGTTACAACGTGCCTGGCATTTGTCAAGCCCGCCATCAACAACATCTCTCTGATGACGCTGGGGGTTCCCTGCACTGCACTCCTCGTTGCAGAGCTGAAGAGGTGGGTGCCGGTGTCCCTGCCTGCCCCTCCGGCCGTCCCTGCCAGGGCAGCATACCAGCTCCAGGTTCCCCTTACTGCTCTCGAGTGTGGAGAGAAATGTAACACTTCATGGAGAGTGAGCTCCTGACTGTGGCATGGAATGCAGGTTCCGTGGTTTGGTTCACAGTGTTAACCTCGTTTTCAGTTGGCTTCTGGGTGCCGTACACCCTGATGAGCAGAAGCCGGCTCAGCAGGAGCAGCTCATGGACCTGGCTAGCGCCCAGGACGAGCTGCCCAGACTTAATTCTACAGAAAGGAGAACCTGCTCGCTCACAGGACAAGAGGAAAGGGAAAAGGGAAGCCCTCTAGCGGTTATTTCTTTCGCGCACACACAGGAGGGAAAAGGGGAAGGGAGTGGGGAAATGAATTTCTTTATGTAAGGAAACTTCGTGTGAAATATGGTTGATTATGACACGTTCTTGAGGTTTTATTTCTAATTTCCAATCTGTTAGGTAAGGCCTTTACTATCTGTTATTTGCATAAGTGTTTTCCTGTGGGAAGTTGTATACTCAAGAGCTCAGGTTGGTATCCAGAAACATTTGATTTTAGCACTTGTGTGCACACACAGTTGTTGTCTTCTAGCCTCAACTAAGATACATCTAACCTTTGCCCCTATTTTAATAGTCTTTGAAAGCACCTCTCTTTCTTTGCACTCATTTTTTTATTTTTTAATACATGAGCAGGCACTGGGAATCAAACCCTGGCATGACAGGTGAGAACTCTGCCACTGTGCCACCATTGCATGCCCCGAATGCACACACTTTTTTTTTTTAATTTAAACATTTTTTAAAATACCACAAAAACACCAAACAAACGCAAACATTCCTATTTTGATCATTCAGTTCTATGGAATGTGAATCAGTAATTCATGATATCGTCACATAGTTGCATATTCATCATCATGCTCATTTCTTGGAACATTTGCATCTATTCAGAAAAGAAATAAAACGAAAACAGAAAAAAATGTATACATACCATACCCCTTACCCCTCCCTTTCATTGATCACCAGCATTTCAAACTAAATTTATTTTAACATTTGTTCCCCCTATTATTTATTTTTATTCCATATGTTCTACTCATCTGTTGACAAGGTAGATAAAAGGAGCATCAGACACAAGGTTTTCACCATCACATAGTCACATTGCCAAATGCACACACTTTTAAACTACATTTTAGTCTCATGACTTTCTCATCATTGTTGATACTGAAGGTTTGTCTTACTTTGGGTGATAATTGCTCTGTGTACTGTGCTCAGTTTCTCTCTCTTGTTTTGCGAGATGGTATACATTTCTGACCAGTTGCTGTGCCTCTGGGGTTTGCTTTATTTGTCAGCAATAAATAGACAGGGCCAAAGGCCTGAGCAACTGAAGAGGTGTTTGCACTTCTGGCTGACTGCTGAAGGATCCCGTCAGCTCTTTTCTACTTGAGCAGCCTCTGAGTAGCCTTCAAGGACTTGGGAAGAAAGAGACCCATTTCAGAGACAGGCTGAAGTTGGTTCTAGAAGAATAATTCTGGCAGTGAGTCCTTTTCCATAGAAAAATAGATAATTGAGTAAATAATAGTAATTATAATAACATTTAAAAAGTCAACTTCCAGGTCATCACTTGTTAGAGCTGGAAGGGTTCTTATCAACGCTGAGTCTGACCACTCACTCACTATCTTCGCTCTCAGAAGTATTGATTGAGTTTTTAGTATGCACCTGGTGCGGTGGATCTTACCTGGGGTCACCTCAGAATCACATAAGGAAGCTAATCGAAAATACAGATGGTTAGCTTTGCAGGGATTTTGATGCTGGCGGTCCAGCACTTGTAATTTTAAAAACCTCAACAACCTCGTTGCTTGGGTCTGGGGTGCAAGGGAAAGTATGTGTGTGTGAGTGTGTCTGTGTGTGTGTGTGTGTGTGCACATGTAGGGTATGGAAGGTAGAGGTGAGGAGAGGGAAAGGGGATTTACTGCTAGTGAGTACAGGGTTTCTTTATAGTATGTAAAATGTTATAAAATTAGAGATGTAGCGATGATTGAACAACCCTGCGAATGCACTAAAACCTCTGAGCTGGGTGAATTTTATGGTATGTGATATGTATATATATATTCCAATAATACAAAAAGCAAACAAAGCAGAACACCCTCAAGAACGGGCCCAGTAGTACTGGTGATTTTCAGTAGAAAAATGTGGCCTAAGGGTCCCTGACGGAGGAATGAAGGGCGAACTGTGGTGTGTACGCATAATGGAATACTGAGCAGCGCAAGAAGGAATGAAGCTGTGAGGCATGCAAACTATGAACTTTGAGGACTGCATGTTGAGTGAAATAAGCCAGGAACAAAAAGACAAATATTATAACACCTCACTAATATGGACTAACTATAACGTGCAAGCTCTGAGAATTGAATTTGAGAGCACAGGTTATCAGGTTGGGGCCTATTGTAAAGGTTCCTAGATTGTAAGCTCTTTCAGCTGTCACAGCTATTCTGGAGTTGTAATTGTTTTTTTCTAAATTCTGAGATGCTGAACTCTTTGTTTATAACCTGATCATTCCCTGGAACTCAGGTATTTGTGCGACATGTGACACTAGGAGCTAGAGCTCTGCAGCTACTAAAGTCAGCATTGCCCTATAGAGCAACTGTTAAAAACACTGAAAAAGTAAAGGGTTCAGACTTCAGTTAGAGATATAATTGAAACTGATCTGGGTAAAGGATGATATTTACTGTATATTAAAACTTCAACTTCTGTGTGAGATGAAAGGAAGAGATGTTTAGTTGGTGCAAAATTGAAATTTTTGGTAGTACAGTATCTAATTTAACTTGTATGCTCAGCTTATTTGAACATCATAATTACATGGAACCTTGATTAGGGAGTGAGAATCTTGTTGGTTTGTACAGGGTGGTGTGATGCCCCAATATATCCCAGAGTAATCTGGGCAGGAGATAAAAAAGTATTTGCAAAGCCCCCTTGAGTGACTGGGGGAAAAAAGTAGAAATATTAAACTTCCACCTGGGGAATTCCTGATATTCTTGCAAGCACTAGGTACTGCCAGTTGGATGGGCCAGGTCCTCAGTCTTGGGGTTTGTCCTTATAAAACTTATTCCTGCAGAGGAGAAGCTAAGTCTGCTTACAATTATGCCTAAGACTCACCCCTAGAGAACCTCTTTTGTCGCTCAGATGTGGCCTCTCTCTCTCTCTAAGTCAACTCCGCAGGTAAGCTTACTGCTTTCCCCCCTACATGGGACATGACTTCCAGGGTTGTAAATATCCCTGGCACATGGAGTACCCTCCCATGGATAAGCCTGGCTCTGGCAATGTGGGAGTGAGAAAGCCTTCTGGACCAAAAGGAGGATGAGAAATGAAACAGAATAAAGTTTCAATGGCTGAAAAGATTTCAAATAGAGTCAAGAGTTCATTCTGGAGGTTATTCTTATGCAGTATACAGATATCCCTTTTCAGTTTTTCTTGTATTGGAGTAGCTAGAAGAAAATACCTGCAACTATTGAACTGTAATCTAATAGCCTTGATTCTTGAAGACGATTGAATAACTATAGAGGTTTTAAGGTGTGTCTGTATGATAATGAAAACTTTGTGACTGTTAATTCCATTTATCCAGTATATGAACAGGTGAGTAAAAGAAAAAAAAAAGGCAAATAAATAAGTAATAAGGGGTTATGGGGCTGTGGGATGTTTTGGGTGTTCCGAGGCTTGCTTTTATGAAACGTATTACTATAATAGCAAAGCTAACCTATTTATAATTAGCCTCAAGATCAAGGGCTTGGCTTATTAAATTGGGAGTCCTTAATTCTTGAGAGAATATCAGGTAGGGAAGTTTAATAGTTCCACATTTTTTTTCTCCAGTCCTTCAAGGGACTTTGCAGATACTTTTAAAAAAATTTTCTACCCATAATACTCTTGAATGTATTGGTATTAGAATAACCTGTTGAGAATAACAAGATCTCATTCCCTAGTCTAGGTTCTATGTAATTAGGTTGTTTAAAATAAACTGACCAGAAAGGTTAAATTAGATAGTATGCTACAAACAATTTAAGTTTTGGCCACAATAAAAATCTCTTCCATTGGTCTCACAGAAAAGTTGAAGTTTTAAAATACAGACCATATCATCCTTTACCCTGTATTTTGATTTACCTTAGTCCTAACCAGATCAGCTTCATTCATATCTCTAATTGAAGTCTGATCTCTTCTTCAGCTTCTTTAACAGTTGCTGTATGGAGCAATGCTGACTTTCAGAGCTGCAGAACTCTAACTCGGAGTCTCAGGTGTCACACAGCCAGCTTTGTTTTGAATCATGTTTTCAGTAAAGCTGATATCAAATTATTACCCTTCGTGAAAATGTTCTTTTGCCCTCTCATATGTCTGAAATTCTACCATAACTGAGGCCTGTGCTTAGAATCTTTTTTGCTGCAGTGGCTAGAGTTTGCTCTGAGCTAAACCTGCCTCCCCAGTGATGATGACAAGAACTGGTTCAGATTGGTAACTACAGCCACCGGACAGAGCTGTTTGCTTCTCTTTCCAGGTGTTTTGAAAGAGTTGTCTCTGCCCATTGCTCCTTCCTTCTAATCCATTCATTCTCTCATCTCTTGCAATCTGATTTCCTTCCCCATCTTTAGACTAGCATGTTCTCTTAAGGGACACTGATGGCCTTTTAAAAAAATTTAATTTTTAGCAAGCAATTTGTATTGGTTGTAGAAAAAGTAGAGAATACAGAGAAGCAAAAAATAAATAAATAAAAATTATCACTTATTAAATGAATTAATATTTGAAAGTATTTATATGCATTAAATAAAAAACTAAACTTGTCATCTGATGATAATTACTATTAGCCTTTTGTTTTTTTATCTTCCAGCCTTTTTTTCCTTAACAGCGTATCTATTTTAAAAAATATGACTATGTATATATTTTATAAAAATAAGATCACTCTTTTATAAATTAATCAGAAATTGTATTTTCTCACAGCAGTATATTATAGCCATATTACTATAAATAAATATGGGCCTAAGTCCTCATTTTTAAAGGCCATATAGAATTCTAATTAATGGATATAATTAAGTTAACTGATATCCTGTTTTTGAATATGTTGGTTATTTCCAGTTTTTTACTGTTATAAATAATGATCCAAATATTATCTCTGTGGTGAACATCTTTGCGTTTCTCTGCATGCTCATTATGTTATTTCTTAGGCTGTACTAACAGCCGTTCATTTCTAAATCCATTAGCCTTTTCTCAGTCCTCCCCTCCCTGGCCTGTATGAAAGTCCGACACTGTTGTTGACTTCTTTCTCTTCGTTGTCTTCTCTTAGCTTCATGATTCTTCATGGTCCAGACTCTTCTTTACTTCTCTGACTGTTTCTGTTCCATGTCTTTGCTTCCTTACAGTCGGCATTCTCTAAGATTGTATCTTTTACCATTTTTATTTATTTCTTGAAGGTCTCATTCACCCCTACGGGTCCAGATGTCATCTGTCTTTATACAATTCTCTGCAGTCATTCTAAACGTTCCTCTGAAGTCCAGTCCGGCATTTCCAATTTCTTACTGGGTGTCCCCCCTTTGACTTCTGCTTCCCAAACTGTAATATTCAAAATCGCTGGCTTGGTTCCTTACTTTCTCTGCCCTCCTCATCTCACCGTACCCCTTCATTTCTCCCTTCTCCAAATACGTTCCTGTTTTAAAGTATTAATGATATTAACATTTTCTAAGTCCATTAGACTTGAAATTCTAGAGTCCTCTTTGGATTCTTCATCTCCTGTCACCTCAAACTATTCTGAAATTTCATAGACCCTCCCTTTGCAATGTCTCTCACCTGTGGCTTCCTCCCGTTTCTACTGCCCCAGCCCCATCAGCTCTCCAGCAGAACACTGCATTTGCTTCCTAACTGATCTCTTCTCCCTCCAGTCTTCTTCCTTAGGAGGGGTCTTTATCACATTGCTCCCTTGTCCTTGCACAAAAATCTTTAGTGGTTCTTCATTGTCTAGATTTCCTTTATGCTTTCTTCCTTTGGCTCCTTCTGCTTGCTCCAGGACCGACCAAACTGCTCAATAATTCTTCAAGTCTTTGCCCGAGCTTTCCTCATTCCCTGGAATGCCCTTCCCTACTACTCCACTTTGCAAATCCCATCCCTCCTTCAGTGCCCAACCCAGATGCACCTCCTTCATGAGGCCTCTACTGATTCCTTATCTCCTGGCCAGATCAGATTTCTCTCTTCTTAAATTCTGTACTTTTATCATTGTATTTAGAATTTTCTCCCTGCAAATATAGATTCTTGTCTCCTTTCTTCTCTCTTCCTATTAGGTGTTACATACTTTGTTGATCTGTGAATTTCAAGTGGTACTCATCAGCTCTGGAAATTTGAGTGTCGGTAACTACCCCAATTGTTTGCTAGGTACCACTAATTTTCCTTGTCACAGAATGTGGGGTTCCTTGAGAATTCATCCATTCATGGAGCATATATAAGGAACAGGGCTGGAGAGCCCTGAGTTTGGATCTCTACTCTGGGAACTCTGGGCCATTTACTTCACTTATTGGGGACAATATGTCCCTATCTATAAATGGGAGATAATAATGCTTAGACACCATAATCCTGTAGTCAGGATTAAATAAGATGTAGCTAAGACCGGTACCTGAAACATAGTAGATACTCAACAAATATTTGTTACCTTTCCTTTTTCTTACCATTACATTTTTACATGGAGAGCCAAATCAACTTAAAAGTGAGATACACACCTATTCCTAGTCTCTCCCTTTTTTTTAGGGATTTAACCTTTATTATCAAGAAATCATTTATCATGTACCTTGGGTGGAGAGGTTAGTTGAACTGAATTTTTTTTTAATAAAATCAGAAGCGTACAAATATGAACATTCTTAACATATGAACATTCCATGCTTGGTGTACAATCAGTGGTTCACAATATCATCATGTAGTTGTATATTCATCTCCGTGATCATTTCTCAGAACATTTGCATCACTACAGAAAAAGAAATAAAAAGAAAAAAGAAAAAACTCATACATACCATATCTCTTACCCCTCCCTCTCATTGACCACTAGTATTTCCCTCTACCCAATTTATTTTAACATTTGTTCCCCATATTATTTATTTATTTTTAATCCATACTTTTTACTTATTTGTTTAGTGTAGATAAAAGGAGCATCAGAACAAGGTTTTCACAATCACACAGTCACGTTGTGAACGCTATATCATTATACAATCATTTTCAAGAAACATGGCTACTGGAACACAGCACTACAGTTTCAGGCACTTCCCTCTAGTCTGTCTAATACACCTTAAACTAAAAAGAGGATATCTATATAATACATAAGAATAACCTCCAGGATAACCTTTAGACTCTGTTTGAAATCTCTCAGCCACCGACACTTTATTTTGTCTCATTTCGCTCTTCCTCCTTTCAGTCGAGAAGGTTTTCTCAATCCCTTGGTGCTGAGTCCCAGCTCATTGTAGGATTTCTGTCCCATGTTGCCAGGAAGGTCCACACCCCTGGGAGTCATGTCCCACGTAGGGAGGGGAGGGTGGTGAGTTTGCTTGTTGTGTTGGCTGAGAGAGAGAGGCCACATCTGAGCAACAAAAGAGGTTCCTTGGGGGTAACTCTTGGGCCTAATTTTAAGTAGGCTTAGCTATCCTTTGCAAGGATAACTTTCATATGAACAGACCCCAAGATTGAGGGGTTGTTGTTGAATTTAACCCCTTTCTCATCATTCCCCTGAGGGGACTTTGCAAATACTTTTTTGTTCACTGAGTTCAACTGAATTTTAACTTAACTGAATTAAGTTGCCAGAGAAGACATCGGAATTGGATTACATTTGTAGCATTTAGTAAAATGGTACTAGTTTATATTAGGCCTAAATTGAATAGTAAAGTCTAGACTTAGCGTTTCTTGAAAATTCACTGTAGTCTAGTTTTGTTTTGACTTTTGAGTCTAATAATATGTTTTAGCCTATAATTTTGTTAAAAAAATAGCTTAAGAAAAGGGAAAATATTTTTTAATTCATAATACCAAAGCAAGAGAAAATGGGGGAAGATTATTTTACTAAAGTTAAAATAAATTCTGATTCACGATTGTGACCTTTAAAAAGGGAAATATATTTTGCTTTAATACTCTAATATTTGTAAGTATTTTAGTTTTCTAGGCCTACTTTAGCAAAGTACCACAAACTGGATGGATTAAAGTAGCAGGAATTTATGTCTCACAGTTCTGGGGGCTAGGAGTCCAAAATGAAAATGTCATCAGGGCCATGCTCCCTCTGAAACCTGTGAAGGAGAGCTTTTCCCTGCCTCTTCTAGCGTCTGGTACTTGGTGGCAATCCTTGGTGTTGCTTGGCTCTCAGCTGCATCACCCCAGTCTCTGCCTCCTTCATCTTCACGTGGCCTTCTTAACTGTTGTGCCTATCTGTGTCTCTTCTTCTTGCAAGGACACAATCATATTGGATTAAGCCTCACCCTAATCCAGTTTGGCCTTATCTCAACTAATCACATCTTAAAAGACTTTATTTCTGAATAAAGTCACAGTCACAGGACTCGGGGTTAGGATTTGAACATATCTTTTGGGGGACACAAGTCAACCCTTAATGGTAAGTTATAGGAATAATTTCTATTACATACTTAAAATCTTTTGCCCCTGAAGAACCAACTGTCACTACAGCTAATTAGTATTCAACATTAAATTAATAAATTATGCAATCATAGGACATATCCTCGTCCTGTCTAGGTCAGTGTTTCTCCTATTGATTATTCCCTCCATTCTCCTATACCTACTTCACTCCTCTTCTCTCCTCTAAATTGTCTTCTGTGTCTTCCCTCCTTCACTCAAGTGTCTTTCCCATCAGGCTGGCAACACAATTTGAGTCTCTACCATCCTCTAGAACACCCAGTCTGGACTCGATACTCATCTTTCTCCAACCCCTGTCCTTTATCTCCTTTGTCCATCACTGTCAAACTACTTTAAAAATCATCTCCATTCCTTCCTCCACCCCCCCGTTTTTTCTTCAACCCACTCCAGTCTGGCTTCTATTCCTGCTTTGATACCCAAAACTCTCTTGTTATGTTGTCTTTTTCAGCTCTCCTGTATCTTATATGTGTGGCTCTCTCAGCTGGGATTTTACAGTTAATACACCCACCCTTGAAACTTTCTTTCCCTTGGCTCCTTTGACATTTCACACTCCTGTTTTCCTACTGAGTCTGTACAGTTCTTTTTCAGTCTTCCATGTAGGCTCCTTGTTTCCCACTCACCTTTCCATGGAAACTGAGATGCATCCTCAGCTCTCCCTTTGTAGTTCTCTTTCAAAGGTATCATCTGCTCCCCTGTCTTTATTTACTGTACCAATGCTGGCAACTCCCATATTTGTGTCTCCAGCCTAGTCTTTCCTCCTGAGCTTCACTGTTACATATCACCTGCCTACCTGACATCTCTAATTCCGTGTCTCACAGGCACCCCGATTTCAGCTTGTCCAAAACCAGGTTCCTGATAGGCCTTTTCCACTTCTGGTTCTCTTAGTATTTCCAGCCATACTAAGAGCAACATTTATTGACTTGCCCAGGTCAGAAACCCTGGGGGTCACTCCTCCTCCTCCCTGTACATCCCATCTGATCATGGTCACATTTCTATTAGTCCACATTGCAGTTAGTTTAAAGTTCAAAATGCTGGACAGAGCCGCTGCCTGCCTCTACAGCCTTCTC
This sequence comes from Tamandua tetradactyla, assembly GCF_023851605.1. Classification (NCBI taxonomy): domain Eukaryota; kingdom Metazoa; phylum Chordata; class Mammalia; order Pilosa; family Myrmecophagidae; genus Tamandua; species Tamandua tetradactyla. The sequence continues at coordinate 77,550,502 of NC_135328.1, read as the reverse complement.
TCTCCCACACAGGCTCCCCCTGGCAGCCTTTTCCCCAGCCATTCTGACCTTCCATGTCCTCAATAGGCCTAGCTCTTCCTAGCCCCAGGGCCCTTGTACGTGCTGCCCCTTCTTTCTGGCCCTCCCCCTTGGCTAATTGCTGCTCATCCTTCAGGTTTTGGCTCGAGGGTTTACATCTCATAGTACCTGAAACTTCTCCTTTGGGCCTCAACCCAGTTGTAATTAAAAATGTATTTGTGTTGTTGCTTGGCCAGTGTCTGTCTTCTCTTCTAGATGAAGACTTCCCATAGGTAGGGATGAAGTGCCCGTGTTCACTGCTGTGTCCCTACTACCGCCGTGAGTCCCAGCGAGGAAAGGAAGAGATGGTTGTTAACGGCTTTGAAAATGTTCCGGGAGAAGAGGATGCCCTTACTGCTTTTTGCATTTGCTTCCAGGATCTTACACCTTTTGGTGGTAGTTTACAATGTCTATGCTAAACATTTCTCATTGTACCTCCCTTGACTTAGAGGAAATGGAGAAAAGACTGTTTGTAGTATTTGGTTTCTCTTTTTTTTTTTTTTTTTTTTAGGCTCAGTAATACAAAAGTTTATTTTTCATTCAAATATTAGTCCAAATATGTTGTCCTCGCCACAAGAAGCTTTGGACATGACCATTCTGGGACCCAAGCTCTTTTCATATTGTGGTTCCTCCATCCTCTAGGGCAACTTGCTATCTGTGACCTGTGGTGGAAGGGGGGAAAGAATGTGGTGAGGCAAGAATACTTCCTGAAAGTCTTACCTCAGACATAGGGTACTTTGTCTCACGTGTCTATTGGTTAGAATTAAGTCACATAATCATGCCAAAGAATGTTGGGAAATGTAGTCTAGCTGCATGTCCAAGACAGAGAGGGAACGTGACATTGTATGTGACACAATTGAAGACAATGCAGCAGTATAAAGACATGAACTACAGTTAATCATGACTATAGAGATGAAACTTAGATACATGAAAGAGCAAAATAACAAGTCCTGAAAGATGACATATAATATTACAAATGACTATAGAACTTAGAAACAACACACTAATACACTCTTTAGACACAAGGTAAAACTAGACAAATTGGGAAGAGATGAACAGAGTGTAGAGCAGTGGCTATCCATATCGGAGACACCTTAAAGGTAGGATAGGGGAAGAATGGCACAAATATGGCTGCAAACATATGAAAAAAATGTTTTCATTTGGGAGTTGAGTGGTGGGTTCAATGATGTTCTTCATATTATCATTCTTTATAACTTGCACACAATGCTAGTTAAGTCTTAAGGCATTAAAAAAGGTAAAAATAAAAACATAAAAAGATTGAAATAGAACAAATACATTGGTATTTGTTCAACATTGAACATTATATACTTATTGAACATTTGCTAGTGGCAAAGTTAACCAAATGATTAAAGCTTTGAGACTTGCAATCCTTGTTTTTTTCAGAAAGCTTCTTAAGGTAGGTCAAAAAAGAAAATAATATTGCTGTGAATTTCTGGTACTGTATTTCATTTTTGCTTTAATAACTATTATTGTGCAATTCATTTTGATTTTTTTTAAATTTTTTTTATTAATCAAAAAAAGAAAAGAAATTAACACAACATTTAGAAATCATTCCATTCTACACATGCACTCAGTAATTCTTAGTATCATCACATAGATGTATGATCATCATTTCTTAGTACATTTGCATCGATTTAGGAAAAGAACTAGCAAAACAGCATTGGTTTCTCTTTAGCCTTCATTCCTTTAAAGCTTGTTTTCCAGTCTCCACTTGTCTTCACTGTCCTTTCTGAACTTTCCCCCAGGCCACAAGAAAACAAAATTTCATCAGGATTTGGGTCATGACCTGAGATTTATTGACATTTTGCAGTGTTAAGTCACATTTCAAAGTGGCTCAGCTGCATTTAAAATATTTTAAAATAGTATAGGAGTGATTTTATTATTAACCAGGAGACAAGTTATATTTACTGTATATTTTGAAAGTATAACAAAGGATCAAGAAGACAAGTGGTAGACATCCTGTCAGTTTTTTCTAATATAAAACAGAGTCTGCTGCTTATATGATTTTTCTTCTCTTTTCACTTAACCTTTTGATATCTTGATATGTGCCCTGAAAAATGGGCTATTAACAACCTATTGAAATAAGTCAGGCATAAATGGTCAAATATTGAATGAGTCAACGTATGTGAAATATCTAGACTAAGCAAATTCATAAAGTCAGAAAATGTTGCTGGGGGCTGGGGCCTGGGGAGTTACTGCTTAATGAGTGTAATTTCTGTTTGGGGTGATGAAAAAGTTATGGTAATAAGTGGTGGTGATGGTAGCACAACATTGTAAATATAATTAATACTACCGAATTGTGTACTTAAACATGATTAAGATGACTAATTCTACTTTGTAAATATGTATTATCACAATGAAAAAACAGCATGTCAAAAGCTTGACCTCCTGGTTCCTTTCTAACTAAAAAAATTCCAAAAAAACTTATTGGAGCCAGTGCAAATAAGCCTGGTCAGTGAACTACAGCAGGAACTGCTCCCCTGGAGAGAGGAGACCACATGCAGACCTCTCGAGAGCCTGGCCCCGCAGTGCTTTTCCTTCCCATGCAACCACAACCCACCTCTGTCCTGACGCTCAGAGTGCCGGGCTCACGCGCTGCGCCACCCCCGTCCGACCCTGCTCCCTGTTCTGCTGGGTTCCTTAAGCCGAACTTTCTGGGTTTAATTGCATCAAGTGTCCATGGATCCTCTTGTACCAAGCGGATTGCCTATATATTTGCTAATATTTGTCCTTGGCAGTTTGTATTTTACTTTTTTAAATTGTCAGACCAAAGGCCTGTTTATTTTGCCTTATGCAGTGACTAGCATGGACTTTGAGAGTTTGATGCCCAATCAGTATGGTTCCTTTTTTTTTAAAAATCTAAGATAAATTTTCTGCCTAGATCACTAGAATCCAATTAAAATTGTCCTTTCACTTCATTTCATCCATTCATTCGGCAACCTTCTTTTTAACACCTGTTCTGGGCTCAGCACCGTTGCTAGACATTGGATATACATTGGTGAATAAAACAGGTGTAGCTTCTGTTCTCATTGATCTTACAGGCTAGTGTAACACTAGCTATTGCACAACTAATTGCACAAGTAAATGTGTCACTTCAGCCTGTGATAAATGTTGGGAAGGAAAATGGGAATGAGATGAGGGCAGGGGGAAGGAGACCTGGTGGTGGGGTGGTATCAGAGAAAGCCTCTGTGAGAGAGTGGTGTAGAGGCTGAGCCTGGAAGCTGAGGAGAAAGACAGATGTGAGGAGTATCACTTCCTGAAAGGGAGCAGCTGGTCCGAAGGTGAGCCCATCAAGGAACAAAGGAGGCTGTGGCTTGAGTGCAGTGAAGAAAAGGGGAAAACACATTTTTAACTTGCTTGTTTTAGTCACTAACTAGGAATGTAACCTTCGTTAATTTTTTGCAAGTTTTTTTGAGGGATGACTTTAGTCCTCCGACAAATGAGTAATTTGGCTCATTTCATGAGCGAGTCTTCCTGGACCTGCTGCCACATCCCATGATTATTGATGCTTTTGCTGATGTTTCTATCAGGCCACTGGGAAAGGGACCAGGAGGTCAAGCTTTTGACATCTGCTGATTCATTCAGCACATTTACATCAAGCTCCTTCTCAGCTGCAGATGTTGTGTTAGACTCTGGGATCCAGGGTGAAGGAGCAGCCCACAGAGGGGGAGCCCCTGGGGGAGGACCATCAGCCCCCATGGCCTCTGGCATTCCTCTCCAGGAATGAAAGTCACCCACTTTATGAGCAGCTGGGTAGCAAGGAAGAGAAATGGCAATAGAAATTTCTTTTGAGTGGTTTGGATTTGTTCCAGAAAAGCATTGTATCCCAGTACATGTAAGGTCCCATTCCTTCATTCAACAAACATTGAGAGCCTCTTCGTGTCCAACCCTGTTCTAGGTGCTATACAGGCAGCAGTGAACAGCTTACGTGCAAATAAATAAGTGAAACCTGGAGTGTGCCAGAGGGATTATAACTGCTACAGGGGAAGTTAAAGGAGGGAAGGGGGCATATCAGAAGTGTTGCTTGAGTGTGGTCGCGTAGGATGCAGTTGTTAAAAACAGTGGTCATTTGAGTGATGTTAGAGCAAAGACTTGAAGCAGATGAGCCCCAGGGATATCTGGGGAAGAACATTCCAGGCAGAGGGGACAGCAGGTGCTGCAGGAGCACACCTGGAATACTTGAGGAGCAGCAAGGGTCTGTAGGAGGAGCTGGGGGGATGGGGAAGCCAGCGCCCGGAGGGGGAGGCACGGCAGGCCTTGAGAAGAGTGTACAGAATCGGCTTCAGGGCCGAGGGTGGAAACGGGAGACCTAGGAGGCAACTGCCACAAATCAGGCAAGAGGATGCTGGCCTGGCCCAGGTACTGCTAGAGGAGGAGGAGCGGAAAGTCCGATTTTGGATCTACTTTGAAAGTAGAGCTGATGCATTGGATGTGGGGTGTGTGAAAAAGGGAACCATGATGCCAAGGTTTTTGACCGGAGCCCCTGAAGGAGTAGAATTTATCTTGTCCTAAGATCGGGGAGACTGGGAGAACAGTGGGGTCGGGGTGGAGGGAAAGAGCAGGAGCTCGGTGTGGACACGTTAGATTTGGAGCCATGTTAGGCGTCAGTGTGGGCATATCAAGACGGTAGCTGGGTACAGAGTCGGGAGAGAGGTCTGGGTGAGAAGCTGACTGTGTGTGACATCTGTGCCCCTGTGGCTCTACATCCACATGACTGGATTAGCTGGATGAAGCAGCCGGGGAACTCCAGTGCCTAGAGGCTGGGGAGAAGAGAGGAACCAGCGAGCAGACAGAAGGGGCCGACCAGGCAGGCAGAAACCATGGCTGACGGCGAGTCGCCCTCTGTCCCCCTGTGCAGGTGTGACAACGTGCGTGTATTTAAGCTGGGCCTCTTCTCGGGCCTCTGGTGGACCCTTGCCCTCTTCTGCTGGATCAGTGACCAGGCCTTCTGCGAGCTGCTGTCGTCCTTCCACTTCCCGTACCTGCACTGCGCGTGGTAAGCCTCCGCTCGTGGGCCGCCGGCTGAGCCAGGTGTCCGCACGTGCCGTCGGGTGCCATTCCGCCCCACCAGGCGCGCAGGGGTGCAGGGAGGACGCGCCGAGCCCCGCGGGCCTCTCTTCTCTCCTAGACTGCCAGACATTTCAGAAGCAAAGGAAAATATTGTAAAACAAGCAAACAAACAAACAAACAAAAAACCCAGAATCAGCTCCAGGGAGCAGACTTAGCCAGAACAATGCGACCTAACTATCGAGGCTCCCAGTCTGTTGTCTCTTACCTGAAGCTCCATTATTAAAACATGAAGGAGCTTGGAAACCCAATCTGTCACCTGTCCTACAGCTACAGCCTGATCTCCAGGGTATGGGGAGGTAGGGAAGGCTTGGGACAGATGGGGGACAGGGTGGGGCTGTGCCTTCTGGGCCTGTGTGCCGAGGTGGAAGCAAGACTGTGCAGCAGGACATCTAGGGACAGGCTCACCCACTCTGGGACAGAAGCCCAAGAAGTAAAGTATCACTCACCTGGGTGAGATCTGCTCTATTATGTCACTTGTAGATTGAGAGCATCGGGGGAGGAATTCTAGTGGAAACATTTTTGTTAGATGTAAATTGAAAAGCAGCTTGACTTCCACCTGAGCAGGCCTAAAAATACACAGTTTGAAGGATGTCATTAAAATGCCTTTGTACATATAAACTTGTTTATATCTACTATGAGACCCAACTGATTCTAAATTTAAGGCTTGAGGACTTCAGAACTATATGGAGAAAACAAAACAAAATAAAACAGCGCAAGTTAGGGCTTCTAAGCTTGAGATCCATCCCCTGACAATTCTTAGTGGACTATCAAGCCACATTAGTGAATTCATAGGCTGCAGATATTTGTTGAGGTATAATTTGCAGGTAACAAAATGCATAGATTTTAAGGGTACACTTTGATGAGTTTTGATAAATGCATACCTCTGCAAATACTGCCTCAATTAAGATATAGTACATTTCTATCAACTCAGGAAGTTCCTTTATTACACCAGGGATTTATGTAAAATTCACAAATTAGGCTATGTGATATCTTTGTCTTAATTTAATTTGTTTATAAATTTGGTATACTTTCTGCTCTTTTTTTTCATAGTTGTACCATCTTTTCTTTCTAGTTATAAAATGGCATATTTTTAAAAAAACATTTGAAACAATATAGAAGACAGAGGTCCTCATAGTTCCATCCCTGAAGGGAGATAACAGTTGTGAACAGTCTGAGCATAGCCTTCTACACTTCATATATATGTATGTATACAAACATATATGTATATTTGTCTCTACCTTTTTATGTATATTTTTACTGATAAACAGCATACAACACAAGCATTCTTAACATACAAACATTCCGTGCATAGTGTACAATCAGTGGCTCACAAAATCATCACGTAGTTGTATATTCATCATCATGATAATTTCTTAGAACATTTGCATCACTCCAGAAAAAGAAATAAAAAAGAAAAACTCCTATATAGCATACCCCTTATCCCGCCCTCTCATTGATCACTAGTATTTCTACTCAATCTGTTTTAACACTTGTTCCCCCTATTATTTATTTATTTTTAATCCATATGTTTTATTCATCTGTCCATACCGTAGATAAAAGGAGCATCAGACACAAGGTTTTCACAATCACACAGTCACATTGTGAAAGCTATATCATTATACAATCATCTTCAAGAAACATGGCTACTGGAACACAGCTCTCCATTTTCAGGCAGTTCCCTCCAGCCTCTCTAATACTGGGTATTCTTAAGTCTTTTAAATCTTTGTTAGCCTGCTAGAAAAAAAAAACCTTATATTTTCTTTGATTTTCATGTTTTTTTTCCTGCTTAACATTGTGATTGAGCATCTGTTTGAATGTAAACTTGTTACATGTACTCCTTCCTTTTCATACGTTGCTTTTGATTTATTTTCTTTGTCCTCTTCTTTGTTGAGTACTCCTACTTAAAAAAAAATGTATAGGCAGCACCTAGTGGAGTTATTAGGATGCAAATTTGAAGTATATTCAAAAGTAGAGAGAATATAATACCCTGAGCCCCCATGTAGGCAGCACCCAGCTTCAATAGTTTCCAACCTCGTTTCACACTCTCCTTCCCTACTAACCCCTGATTATTTAAAAGCAATCCCAGGCATCATATGAAATGATTGACATTTTTAGGGCTCTTTGTAAACATAGAGATTTTAACTTTTTGTGTTAGGGCACAAATATTTTCTCCCACTTTCCCATTTGCCTCTTAGGATGTCAGAATCTTTGTGCCATGCACATTTTAAAATTTTGGGTTGCCACCTCTGCCAGTCTTTTCCTTTAAGGTTTCTGGACTTTGTGTCATTCTACGAAAGGCCTCCTGAACCCTCGCTAAAGATTGTAAAAACATTTTCTTTGAATATATATATGTATTTTTTATTAATTTTTTTATTTTTTTAAAATCCCAATTAACACCAAACAAACACAAACATTCTTAACTTTTTATCGTTCCATTCTACATATATAATCAGTAATTCACAAGATCATCACATAGTTGCATATCAAATATATTTTAAAAATATATTTTACATCTTTAATTCATCTGGAACTAAGCTTTGATATAGGGTATAAGGAAGGATTCCATGCGTTAGTAGTATTTTGCTTGATAAAGATTAATATTAAAACTTTTTACATGCACATAGGAATAAATTAAAAAAGAATTCCCTTGCTAAACTATAAAAGCAGGTTTTTATAAACTTTTTTTATTGTGAAATATAACATATATACAAAAAAGCAATACGTTTCCAAGTACATTTTAATAAGTAGTTATAGAACAGCTTTTAAAGTTTGGTATGGGTTACAGTTCTACAATTTTTCATTTAACAGTTTAATCATATATAAAATTGGGCCTTATGAGGGCATAAAGTATCTATAACCAACTGTTAAAGCGAGAAGGTAGACTCTAAACACACGTGCTCAATTATTTCCATTCTCTTACGGCCTCTGTTTTAAATCCTTGGGTCTCAGACTTCTTGGTAGAGCCCGAAAGGCATTTGCACATTTATTCATTCCCGTGATCAAATTTGAATTTTCTAGAACATTCCAAGACTGGTCTTGAATTGCTCAAGACTTTTTCTTCTTCCTTTCACTCTGGAGATTGTTGTTCGCCTTGTCCTTTCCTAGTAATGAGGGATCCCTTGGACCAATCAGCCAGTTAGGGCAGGTTAGCCCAGAGAGAGGAGCAGACAGGATCTCAGCCAGTGGGGGCTGGCATGTGCCAGCAGCTCACCTCGCGTCTCTTTGCAGGCACATCCTCATCTGCCTGGCCGCCTACCTGGGCTGCGTGTGCTTTGCCTACTTTGATGCTGCCTCGGAGATCCCTGAGCAAGGCCCTGTCATCAAGTTCTGGCCCAGCGAGAAGTGGGCCTTTATCGGTGTCCCTTATGTGTCCCTCCTGTGTGCCAGCAAGAAGTTGCCGGTCAAGATCACGTGATGGCAGGAAGGGGGCTGTGTTCTCTGCTTATTTTCCCTGCTCTCCGGGCTCCATGTGCTAGCAAAAGATAACTAGGGAGATCTGTGGAGTGGTGTCGGGGTGGGGGTTGTCGTTTTAAACTTTGACTCCCGTGGACTCTAACTAGTATGTCTGTGGAGTGCCAGGATTCCACCGTGCATGGAGGGCAGTGAGTGTCTCTGCCACTCCCACAGGTGGAAAGTAGAGGGCTTGGGGCCACTGGGCATAGCTTTCTCAGTGTCATTTTCAGATGCAGTGGCTTGTTGCGTCGCATCCTTTGTGGCGATGGCCTAGCAATCCCTCTGAGCGACACACAGCTGCAGTGTCTGTGTTCCAGGAGAGAGTCTGCTCACTTCAGACCCTGCCATTCCCATACTCTCGCTGTCAACACTACCACTGCCAGCCAGACCTTCCTACCGACAGGACCCTCTGACTGTCTGGTGGGAGATGCTGGAAACTGTCCTTACACTAAACCAAACAAACAAATCATACACAGGGCTTGTGGCTAAGGAGGCTTGTTTTTCACCTGCAGCTCTCAGCTAACCCAGGTTTTACATGCACTTGTGAATCCTTATGCTACTTCTGCTGAGAGATGGAGCCTTTACTTCAGGTGAGGGTAAAGCGAATGAGGAAAACCCTCTATGCCAAAATCTAGATTCCACTTTAAGCCACTCTTGAAGATGAGCACAATTTTTAAATGTTGGCCTCTTTTAAACACCCCCTCCCCCCATCTCTGTAGTGTAAAATATACAGAGGAGAACAGGATGGGAGCCTTCCGTCTGTTGCCCCACCCCCCCCACTGCTGGACTTCTGTAAGATTTCCAAAGGGCTCATGATGATCGTGCTGGAGATTCTGTTCACAATTTGGAGCTAAAATAGGTTTTTTTCTACTTGCTCCTTTGAAGCCTCCTGTGTATTACCCTGTTCTGGAATTGCCTTCTGGACTCTTGCCTCGTCTTTCTCTAACATTACTCTGGGAATTGCACACCTCGTTCTCACAGTACAACGTGCTTCCTGTCCTTTCACAGCTTTTGATGCTCACTTTTCTCATGTGCTAGCGCTAACAGCACACCGACTGGCTGGCAGGCTTTGTGCAGCGGGGCAAGTTGGTTGTCTTCTGAGTTTTTCTAACCTAAAGTGACACTGGCTACAACAAATCTCCTCCTTGCGGTGCTGACTGAAAGATTCCAAAACTGCAAGGTGTGAGGTGGGAAGCATCGAACTCAGGGAAACTCCTTTTAACTCAGGCATCCCCTGCTTTGTAACCGTCCATGTGGGGAGAGAACAGGACAGACGTGTCCTCCCGGTGTGGACAGAAGTTATGTCACTGTCCTAAGTATCTCAGAGTTGGGCAGTAGATGTTTTTTGGCATGTCCAGGAATATTATACTGGTTGGATTTTACACAGGATCCAAGGTAAAAAGCCCAATAAGGAACTGAATTTAGAATTTAAAAATTAATGACTTGATTCTACTTCTGTGGTTGTTAAATTCTCTTAGCAGCAGAACCTGCTGGTGGTAAGAAATCTTCCTGGAATCCCAATGTGTGAAATAACTTGTATTAACTTAAGTCTATTTTAAGGTTAGATTTATAGCATGTACTAAGTAGTATATAAGGAAGTGAAAATGCAAATTAACTGGTGGTTTCTAAGGTAGGAACATCTGGTGTTGAATGAGTGTATTATCATATAGTTAAAAGTATGTTTGAAAATGATCTTTAAATTAAATATTTGTGGGAACGCTGGTGCGCCTCTGTGAGACCTCGGAGGTTTGTGGAATGGAATTTGGAAACGGCTTTGAGTCCAGAAGTCCTTGGATTTCAAGCCTAGAGTTTTTAAAAGGGAAATATCAGACGGTCATCATTTCAGATTGACCTAACCAGGCAGAGAATCTGATATCATCTCTTCTGTGGTACAGAAATGCCCAGAGTGGGAGGTTTGGTATGTTTTAGCTCAGCTGTCTTAATGTGGAAACATAGATGTGGACAAAGGACATGTAGGGAAGAAGGGCCATTTCTCCCAATAAGGGTAAAGGTCTTGCTTCCTGGGGGCCCTGGTGACCCCTGGTTTCCAGCCACCAAAACACTGACCTTGCCTAAGGTAGGGATAAAATTTGACTGTGGGTATATTTGAATAGGTTTGGCCGTGAGAGCATGAACCTACAGGGTTATTTTCACCCCTCTCCTCCAAGACAGATGAATAATTTAAGATGTCAGAAAAAATGCTCTTGATATGAAAAATAGAATGTCCTTTCAGATATTGGTTCCAGTGAGATCAAGGCTAACAAAGAAGTGTAGAATGGGTCTATTTGAGGAGAACCAAACATTACTTTTGAAAAGAGTATAGCTTGTCAGTTTGTGAGATATATATATACCCACCTATTTTAACTTTATTTATGGCATCATTCATATTTATAAAAATATGCTCTTGAAAGAAAAATTGGAAACTACAGAGAAGTTGAAGAAGTATAAATATATCCTGTATTTCTATTGCCTAAGCACAGCCGCTGTTAATGTCTTGGTATATTACCTTTGCATCTTTTTTTAAAAAAGTATAATTGTAAGTATATTTGTAAATGTAGATTTTAGAGTTGAAAATTTATACTGTAGCTTGACTGCAGTATAAATGACAGTCATGTGCTTGTCACATAGAGCAGGTTTTGGAATACGCTAGAGTTAAATATTTGAGTGCTAATCACTGGAATCTGAGACTTACTCTACTGAGTATTTCTTTTTGAGCCTGATGTGAATGGACCCTGAGAAAGAATGAAGTGACTTCTGCTTTTTGATACTCTCCTGCGGTTGGATTGATGAGTCAAAGAAAATAGCTGTAAATATGTGACTCTAAACGTTTTAATATTTTCAGATTTAAAAAATGAGGAGCTTATTTCATTAAGTGACTTGCAATCAGGAATCTTATTTTCAATAATGCAGGGAAGTGGAAAATTTGAGTTCGTTGGTTACTCAGAATGACTATCAGATTTCTGTTCTGGTTAGAATTTATGGATGATTGATTCCCAGCAGGAACTGGATTTAGGATGTAGAAGACATTTATGTCAACAAGTGACAATTTAAGTCAGTGATCTTGTTTTACAATGTGTGATGTATTGTTGCTTTTTAGGGAAGAGAAATCCTTTCTCTCCTTTTTGAATATGTTATTATAAGCCAAGCATGTTGGTGAACATATTTAAGGTGTGTGGTAGTGAATTGTCTTAATCCACTTGTTAATTGGCCACCTTTTGGGGGAGCCCTGTGCCTGTCCCTCTGAAGAGAACCTAAAACATTAATTATGATTTGAAGATGTTCTGTTGGGGGACAAAGCTTGATAGTCAACAAGTACAGACTTTATAAAAACTGTCACTACTCAGTTGATTGGATCTCTCAGGTGTGTAATAACCTCTCTCTCCAGCTTATTTATTTACATGAGCCTGAATGCTGTGTTAAAGACTCTGGGGCTGGGATGTAGAGCCCTCCCTGACTCTTTATCCCTGGAACTGTGTAGAGCAGACCCCTGGACATCAGTGTGGGCTGCCGAGGCTTGTCCAGCCAGAGCCCCTCTCAGAGCTGCTTTCCCCTGAAATAAATTTGGAACCTTCCAGACTGGGCTTTGCCTGGGTGCTGTCAGTCCAGCTGACCAAAGAGGGGTCTTGGCCAGGGTGGGATTCTCAATGGATTTTATAGACATCATTCTCCTGTAGACTTTTTACAAAACCATCCCTGCTCTAAAGGGACTAATTGCTTCAATTGTATCTTTTCCTATATGTTAAAGCAGATTTAAGATGATTTTATAATCACAGTATGTAATCAGAGCAAATATAGTAATTTCAGCCACATTCCTTGTTTTATATGCAAGTATGTGTTGTGTAAGTAGTGGCAAGCTCATCGGCTGTGGTTACAATCTCTGCTGCTTGGAGAGTGATTTAAGGCCCTTTGAAATGGAGCCTTTGCACTTTATGCCCTTTTTGTGAACTTCAACAGCTGTTTTATATTAAAGCTGTAAGTGACATTTTCCGTATCTGAATAAAAATATTTGTGTGTGTTTATTTCTGAAGTACCTGCAGTGAAAATGCATTAAATGGATTGTAGAGCAAAACACATTTGCTCAAATTAATTTCTTCAGGGATTTAGGTATCACTGTTATTAAACATCTTTAAAATTAGTGAAGTTAATTGTTTGTTTCTTCTTAGAGCTGTGAAATTAATAAATACATCTAGATATTTTTACTATAAAGTACATACTGTTTGTTTTTATTAAATTTTCTATAATTATGGCATTTGGCTATAAAATCTCAAATATAGAGAAAAATTCATTTGTGATGGATCTTATCCAATCACTGGAAGGAAAGGTCATATGATATTTTTATTTTGGCTTGGGCAGGCTCCGAGAATCGAACCCAGGTCTCTGGCACGGCAGGCGAGAACTCTGCCACTGAGCCACCGTTGCACTGCCCCATGTGACATTTTGAAATAGTAAATGACTTCAGCAGGAAAATTCTGTATCTACCTATTTATTTTTCTTAATTTCCTGTGAAATTATCCCTTAGTAAAAGATGCTCAGGAAGTCAAGCTTAAAAGAATAATATGACCATTGGAGATGAGGAAAACAACCTTATCAGCATGGTTACAGTGGATATTTTTAGACTTTTTTTTGGCATGGGGCTGGGGGCACATGGAGATCACAGAGCCCTTTGAAAATCTGATGCAAACAGTGGATCTTCTCCCTTGAAAAATGTCAATGCAAATGCTTTTCTGGAAGTTCACATGTCCCTAGAAGCTCATCTGAGTAAGAACCCTGCATGTCAGGGACTTTAAATGCGGATTCAAATTCTTTCTGGTGCTGGGAATTGGGAGCTTTTGGCGCAACTGTTTTGCAGCTATGGTCAGGGACAATGGCTGTGGAGGCCCTGCCTTGCCGTGGTGGGTGGTAGGGTAGGCGGCGGGGCCAAGGAGGGTATATTGAGCCCAGGATACCACGCTTCGCTTTTCTTCTCCCTCAAAGTCTGGCAATGCCCACTCCTCTCCAGGCTGGCCAGGGTAGGTGCAGTGGGCACAGCGCCCCTTCCCTGACTGCCCTCAAAGACTGGCAGGTGGACCCCGCCCTCCCCTTCTCTTTTCATGCTTTATATTGTGGGGTGGGGGGCCGTCTCAGGGTTCTGCGAATTTGCATCTTCCTCACTGCTTCTTTCCTCGTTTATAGTTTTAGACACTTTATAAGATGATATTGGAGGTTGTCAGAGGATTCTACTTTTGTATTGTTGAATTTTTTCCAGAATAAAAAGGTAATTGAAAAAAATATGGTATTTGCGTTTCTGTCCTTCGGTCTCCCTGGGGAGAGGCTCAGCCCCTCCTGCTCCCACCCTGTCCTGAGGGGGCCACAGCCCCCAGGCTAAGCACTTACATTGTCTCAAGTGGGCACTTCTTGTCTCGGACAACCTTCAGGCCTGGTGACCTCCAGTTTCCCCAGATGTCTTCTCTCGGACTGTTAACTCACCAGTTTTCGCTTGTTTATTTTGCATTTCTCATTAAAACAAAACGTTTGATTCAGCTACTTTTACAATGGAGAGCAGAGACCTTAATACAATTTTTAAAATGTGGCAAAAATAGAATCAGTAGAGTTTAATTTTATATTAGCCTGGTTATGGGAAAGTGACTGAAAGAAGATAAGGCCCGGAGCTTGAAATGACAGCAAACGCCCGGTGGCATGGATTGCATTCACTCGAGAGGGTGCCTGCGGGCACGGAGCCGCGGCAAGGAAGGGGGCCTGGCCTGCCGATGAAGGGATATTGGAGTAATAGTGTCATCTTGTGGCTCTTTTGGGTATTGCTGGCTGTGGCAATTCCCAATTATCTTACAACTGTCTCAAAACTCCTACAGGTTGGCCTCTGGACCCGGGCATATTTTCCTGGGTTTTTGAAAGTACCTCCCTGCCTTCCTTTTCTTCTCTCTCCTTTCCCCAGCCACCCATTCTTCATCCTATCGGTGTTAAATCTTATCAGGAGCTTGAAAATATGCCGTATGCAATAAAGTCGATACTTTTCCTGCATGTCGAAACAGCTTAACGTGGTTGTGATCTAAGGAAGTTTTTTAACTCACTGTAGTTAAAATTTAACTTTTTTGGATTAATAGCTCAGTTTAGGCAAGCCAGATGCCATCATGACCGAATCTCTTTAGTTCTGAATCAGTTTAAATCAACAGTTGGCAAATGCCTGCTTTGTATTGTATGTTGTGCCAGCTGTGAGGGATATAGTGCATTGGCACCCGGCGAGCTGGTGTGGGACGGGGACAAAACCAGTGATGGATGAATCAGCAGCGCTGGGGGGGGAGAGACAGGCCCGAGACAGGTGAGGCCTCACCAGGGGGATGGTGGGTGTGACAGCTAAATGAGCCACATTTAATGATGTGTACTCTCAGTCGAGTGACAGGACTGGCATAATCCTCAGAGCATCACTAATTATTTCCTTACAAACACTGGTTATCTTTCATATACATTGTCTTATCCCTCACCACTATTTTGTGAGCCAGCATTATTATTATGTTTTGAATGTGAGAAAACTGAGGCTCAGAAGTATAAAATATTTTGACTGAGGTCACAGCTTTTTAGTGGTGGAATGGGGACGTGAAAGCAAGGCTTTTGGCTCTGTAGTCTCTTCAAATATCTAATTAAATTGAACTTGTTAGTTTAGTTCGCATTCCATGAACGGTTTAATTATATTTTCACAATGGCAAAGAAGGAAATGGCTTTCACATATGTGGGTGCTAAGGTGGCATGATCAGATTCAACACTGTCCTATCACTACACAGGATTCGGCAAAGCAGAGAGGAGCAGCTGGCATGTAGTAGATGCTCAGTAAATGACAATGAATCTTCATGGTACCCTACCACCAAACAGTCCTGGATGCCAGCGTGGCCCTATGGCCATAGTGGGGGAACCCCACCCCATTTCTTGAAACTTCCCAGTGGGGTTATGTACACAGGTGGCTCCTCCCTCTTCTGGCCCCAGAGTCCGAGCTCTCACTCTTTCCTGAGTGTGAAAGCTGCATTCCCACCTGCTTCCTTGTCATCCCCCACAGACACCTGAACTCACACCTCACCCCACCCTGTGCCTTGTTCACTTTCTCGATGCGTGGTGCCACTTGCCATTCAGTTGCTAGAGAAAGTCCCCACCTCTCTCAATTGTCTGTATCTAATATAACTGTAAATAAGTTCCCGTCATTCCATTTCCCAATGTCTCAAATCCATCCACTTCTCTTCATCTCAGCAAAGGTGCCTCCATCTCTTGCCCAATCCATCAGCCATGCTGGACCAGCATCATCTTTATACAATGAAATCCAAGCACGTCACTTCTCTGCTCAAAACCCACCAATTCTCCCCCTTTGCCCTTAGAACAAAACTCAACTCCTTAAAGTGATTTATACTCTCCCTCAAGATTTGGTCCTTGCTTTCCTCTCCTGTCTTGTTTTGAGCCTTGCTCCCCTTGTACCCTTCACCTGAGTCTTTAGAATGGTGTCTAGTTTTAATGGCCTTTCACAGCACCCTAGTGCCTGGATTAGTCACCCATTGCTGCCTAACAAATTACTCAACAACCTAGTCCCTTAGGACAACAAACCGTTTCTGTGGGTCATACATTTGGGTGCAGTTTAGCTGGGTGGTTCCAGCTCTGGGTCTTTCCTGAGGTTGCAGTCAGGCTATTGGCTCGGGTTGTCATCTCAAGGCTTGTCTGGGCAGGCGGACCCCTCCCCATGGGGCTCGCTCCCATGGCTGTTGGCCAGAAGCCTCAGTTGCTTGCTCTGTGGACCTCTTGATAGGACTGCTTCAGTGTCCTCACAGTCAGGCCGCTGACTGCTCCCAGGCCGAGAGATCCAAGAGAGCAGGTTGAAGCTGCGATGTCTTTCAGCCTCAGAAGTCACACTCAGTCATTTCCACAGTATCCTATTGGTTATATAAGTCTGTCCTGTTTCAACGTGTGCTGCCTTCCCCAAGTGTCAAACTTGTGTGCATGGGGGAATGGTGGTGCCATTAGCCAAAAACAGTGATCCAGTAAGAAGAAATGATGAGATAATAGCTAACATTTAGTGACTGCTTACCCGGTGCCAAACAATTTACTCTTATTCATTTAATCCCACGACTTTGTCTCTATACACTTGTAATGGCCACTGTGATGCACACTTGTCTGCCTGTCTCTGCACACCATTGGTAACTCCATGAGGGCAGGGACTTTGTTTTGCTCACGGCTGTCTCCCAAGGGCTTAGACATGACCTGACACTTAAGGAAGTGCTCAGTGGATATCTGCTGAACAGATGGATGACTAATTAAATGAAGGAGGTTCTTATGATCTTCATTTTTCCTGACAAAATCTGAACCCCAGTGGAGCTAAAAATCCAGTCCAAGATACCGAGCTGGTAAGTGGTTGAACTCTCCCTCACTCCAACCCCCAGCTCTTTTCCTTCTTCATTCTGCCTTAGGGCAGCAGAGAAGGAGAGACGGAATCCACTTGGTTGACTGGGGATACTTAAGGGTGGAAGGATGTGACCTGTGTGGTCTGAGCAGCTCTCGTGCATGTCAGGACCTCCAGGAGACCGACCAGGAGGCATCTGAACCTGATTCCAACTGGGGGAGTTAAGCACACGCAGCAGTGAGTGATGGAGACAACATATGACCACGGATCTGGCCTAACATCACAGCTCCTGCTTTTGGCGTCCATGAATGTAATTTCTGTGTATACTCATTGCTCTAGTGTGCTAGCTGCCAGAATGCAATATACCAGAAACGGAATGGCTTTTAAAAAGAATTTAATAAGTTGCTAGTTTACAGTTCTAAGGCCGAGAAAATGTCCCAATTAAAACAAGTCTGTAGAAATGTCCAATCTAAGGCATCCAGGGAAAGATACCTTGGTTCAAGTAGGCCGATGAAGTTCAGGGTTTCTCTCTCAAGTGAGAAGGCACATGGCGAACACAGTCAGGGCTTCTCTGTCGGCTGGAAGGGCACATGGTGAACACAGCGTCATCTGCTAGCTTTCTCTCTAGCTCCCTGGGAGGCATTTTCTTCTTCATCTCCAAAAGTCGCTGGCTGGTGGACTCTCTGCTTTGTGGTGCTGTGGCATTCTCTGCTCTCTCAGATTCTCAGGCTTTCTCCAAAATATTTCCTCTTTTATAGGATTTCAGTAAATTAATCAAGACCCACCCAAGTGGGTGGAGACATGTCATCACCTAATCCAGTTTAACAACCACTCTTGATTGAGTCACATCCCCAGGGAGATGATCTGATTACAATTTCAAACATACAATACTGAATAGGGATTAGAAGAAACAGCTGCCTATACAAAATGGGATTAGGATTAAAACATGGCTTTTCTAGGGTACATACATCCCTTCAAACCGGCACATTTACCTCTTGCAATCTGTTTGGAACCAGTTCCTGTCCACAGCTGCTTCCTGCATCTGACCAAAATGTGGGACCCCTCCCCACGCGCTTCACAGAGGGTATCAGAATCGAGTTAGTGTGTCTGGAGCTGGTAGACTCTTCAGACTACACACAAACACCAAACACAACCACACCCAAAACCCCTCTTTCTCTTCCGCGGTGCCTGCTGCTGCTACTGCTAATACCTTTGATGACCACCCCCCCCATCTGCTCTGGGGAGTGTGTGACCCACTCCACAACGAGGAGGGGTTGACAGGAAAAAATGTGTCATGGGCACTTGCCTGGGAATTCACTTGGCACAAAAACCCTTCAGGTCCAGGACTTGAGGGCGTGGGTCAGGAGAAGGCCAGCCGGCCACACTCCCACCCCCTTTGCAGTCCCAGACACAAGCCCAAGGCCTGTCAGTCAGTGTTGGTGAGATTGGATGAAAACAGTAATCGATGAATCAGCCAGTCACGAGTGAGGGCCTGTGAGGGGACCCAGCTAGGTAAGGAGGGGGACTAGCCAGGTAAAAGCTCCCAGGGGTGCCGGGTGGTGCCCAGGCAGGGAGGGCTCCTCGGGAAACCAGCCCTGCTTCAGTCTGTCTAGAATACAGATTGCTGTGTGCGCGTGTGGTTGTGTTTGTGTGTGTGCTGGGGGCCGTTGTGTAGGGAGAGGCAGGAGAGAGGTGGGCAGAGGTCATGCCCAGGACTCAGAAACATCACCGAGGGAGGTTTGGGCCTGCAAGATCCACTGCGCTGGCTTGCCACGTTGGAGAGCTGGGATTGGGCAGAGGGCAGGGGTGCACTTCTGCCCGGGTCCTGAGCTGGGCGGGGGGTGGGGGTGGGGGTGGTAGGCAGCATGGGGGGGGGGGCGGAATCTGGGTCCGCTCCGGCAGGTGTCCGAGAAGCCGGCTGCGCTGCCGGCGCCCACCAGGGGGCAGTGCGGCCCGGTGCAGGGCGCACCCCCCCACCTCCGTGGAGGGGGCTGGGCTGGGACCCTTGCCTCGCGCTGGGGCGGGAGAGGATTCACTGCGGTTGCTACTCCTGGTCCTTTGAGATGTTTTCTGTCCACCTGCCGTTGCTAACTCCTAGCTGCGGGACCCTCCCTTCCCCCAGCCCGGCCCCCCACTCCCGAGTGAAAGGTCTGCACTCCGTGGGGGCCCAAGGCCCGGGTTCCATAGAATGGATTTACACAAAGCTAATGACACTTAGACTGCAGGGCCGCCTTCCGACACCTGTTCTTGATTTTTTAAAAAGAGAGTTCCTGAAAATATATACGTTTCAGGCCGCGCAAAATCTCGATCTGCCCCTGAGTGGTTCTGCTCCAAGTTTTAGTTTGGTTAGGGTTTCTGTCCCTGACTCAGGCAAATCCACCAAGAGCTGCTGAGAGAGGGAGGGAGGGAGGGAGGGAGGGAGAGGGAGGGAGGGAGGGAGGGAGGGAGGGAGGAAGATCTGCCCAACCTTGAGATTTTAGGTGTTTTATAGATCTCATTGCTCTCAGGAAATAGTCCCTCTTGCCCGGTGTCAATTTTGGAGAGAAACATTATTATTTGAGTCTCTGTTCCTTGCTTTCTCCAGTACTTTTATTCACAGCAATTTTCTCAACCTCAGCCCTGTCCACATTTTGGACTGGATCATTTTTTGTGGTGGGGGCTGACCTGTGCCTTGTGGCAAGCATCGCAGCTTCCCAGGATTCTATGCAAAACTCTAACTAAAACTGTCTCCTGAAGTTGCCAAATGTCCCTTGGGGCACAAAATTTCCCTGGTTGAGTACCAGTGACTTAGAGATATTTCTCTGGCCATGGAGCCTGAGCAAGTCCAGCTTTCCTTTTCCATCACTTCTTATGAGTTAAGCCTGAAGTCTTTTCCAGAGAGATCAATTTGTGGCCCGCATATCCCTTTACTTGAAATTTCCACTCACAGAAGCCAGGAGTTTTCATAGGCTCTGTTAGTCCTGCAATAGGGTCTGGGGCGGTGGTCGCAGGCTGGACAGTAGGTGCAGAGTCTGCTTTGAGTCCAGGAGAAGACCTGGGGCTTCCCTTCCTCCAGTGAGGCTGCAGCCATGGGAGCTGTGATGAAAGCAGCTTCTGGCTGGGCCTGGGGTCGTGCTCTGCTCCCACACTTCCACCCTCCAACAACTAGAGTGCTAAAGCTGGAAGGGTCCTGAGAGCCAACACCTGCCCCCTTCCCTTTGAAAAGTCCTTATAATGAAGACGCGGATGCGCCGAGCCATCAGGTGCCCTCTCGAGGGCTCCGTAGCTCTTTAAGGCGGAAGCATGACCAGCTCCAGCACCTGACTTTGAGCTCAGGGCTTTTCCTGTTACAAGTGGCAGCAAGCTGTATGAATGACTGCATAACAAATCACCCCAAACTTAGTGGCTTGAAACAAAAATAAACATTTACCCTCTATGGTGATTTGAAGCTTTATGTACCCCCACCCCCCAAAAAAAACAAACACATGTTCTTAAATGTAACCCTTTCCTGTGGGTGTGAACCCACTGTAAATAGGAATTTTGATGAGGCTACTTCAATTACAAAGTGTGGCCCAGTTAAAGCAGGATGGGTCTTAATCCTGGAGTCTTTAATTACTGGAGTCCTTTAGAAGTGGAATGAAATGTAGAGAGAGAGAGAGAGAGAGAGAGAGAGAGAGAGAGAGAGAGAGAGAGAGAGAACCACAGGAAGCAAAAACTGAAATGGAACCCGGAAGACGAGGGGGAGGCCAGGAGATGCCACCGAGGGCCTGGCCACGTGACAGGAGCCAAGGCTCACCAGCAGCCAGCCCTGGAACCTCACAGCCTTTGGGGAGAAAACGTCACCTCAATGACTGATGCCTTGATTTGGACATTTTCTCAGCTTCAAAACTGTAAGGGAATAAATTCCCATTGTTTAACCCAACCCATTTCGTGGTATTTACTTCAGGAGCCTAGGAACCTAAAACACCATCTCTCTCAGCTTCTCTGGGTCAGGAATTTGGGGGTGGCTTGGCTGGGCAGTTCTGGCTCGGGGTTTCTCACGAGTCAGGTATTAGCAGAGTTTGGAGTATGAGACCGTGGTCAAGAATCTAAGCCTCAGTTTCCTCATCTGTACATTGAAGATAATTAAAAAGTTACTTCATAGTAACTTTTAATCCTTTACTAATTCTTTTATGAGGATTAGTGAAATAATCCTTGTGTGGCCAAGACTGCCAATTTCCTACCTCATTATCAGTTTCCATAGAAGCTCCAATTTTTAGCTGTGGATATGTCTGCATGGAATCAAAGTCTATATTTTTTTCAGCTACCTTTTTTTTTTGTAGCCAATTGTGTTTGTGTTATAAGTGGAAGTGTGCGCTGGTTTGAAAGGATGTACGTCTCCCAGAAAAGTCATGTTTTAATCTGAATCCCATTTCGTAAGGGCAGAATATTCCCTATTCAATACTGTATGTAATTAGATCATTTCCCTGGAGATGTACCCAATCAAGAGTGGTTGTTAAACTGGATTAGGGGAGATATGTCTCTATCCATTTGGGTGGGTCTTGATTAGTTTCTGAAGTCCTATAAAAGAGGAAACATTTTGGAGAGTGAGAGATTCAGAGAGAGCAGAGCAGAATGACATAGCCACAAGAAGCAGAGTCCACCAGCCGGTTACCTTTGGAGATGAAGAAGGAAAATGCCTCCCAGGGAGCTTCAGGAAACAGGAAGCCAGGAGAAGAAGCTAGCAGATGACGCTGTGTCTGCCATGTGCCCTTCCAGATGAGAGAGGAGCCCTGACCGTGTTCACCATGTGCCTTTCCAGATGAGAGAGAAACTTTCACTGTGTTCACCATGTGCTTTCTCATTTGAGAGAGAAACCCTGAACTTCATCAGCCTTCTTGAACCAAGGTATCTTTCCCTGGATGCCTTAGATTGGACATTTCTATAGTCTTGCTTTAATTGGGACATTTTCTCAGCCTTAGAACTGTAAACTAGCAACTTATTAAATTCCCCTTTTTAAAAGTCATTTCGTTTCTGATATATTGCATTCTGGCAGCTAGCAAACTAGAATAAAATGGTATGTGGCAGCTTTCAGGAAACTTCCTTTGAAAACAGCTGTTATCTCCATTTACTCCTGTTGTTTGTTGCTCCTTCCTCTACCTTCTTTCTTGGAATATAAATTTAGTGGCTGGAGCTCTAGGTGCCCTCTTGGACCATGAGGATGACAGCACACCCTTGGGATGATGCATGGATGAACTGGAAGGAGACTGGGTCTCTAAAGGTTTTGTGCTGCTGCTGTGCCAACCCTGGTCTGCTCACGTGATAGGGAAAGTCTGGGTTTTCTGGCACATGAAACTAAACGGAATCCTACCTTATCACACACTTGGCACATGCTGGTAGTCAGGAGGTGCTCAATACGGTGGTAGTTGTTTTGATGATCCAAAGCTGCGGTCAGACCAGGAAACCTGACCTCATAAAGTGGATGTGGGAAGAGTGAAGGGGGGTGGCCAAGAAAGTTGAGAATGAGCACTGATCTGGGGACCAGGAGACCTGGGTCATAGTTTCAGTTCTTCTCCTTGAGCCTCCATTTTATTTTCTTTGAAATGAGAAGGGCTGGAGTAGCTAAAAGGTTTTCAAACTTTTTTAAACAGGAGATACTGTTCTTCATAAGGAAGCCAATATACCAAGCAGACCATCCCAAAATTATGACCCATCCAGTCCTTTTGGTTCCATTCCCAAATTGCCTTGGGGTAACTCCCGGGGGTTTTAAGATTTGAAAAACACAGAACTGGCTGATTCCCAAATTCCCAAACTGAAACCAATTCTGTTACAGGTGTAACAGTACATGACTCTAAGATGCTGTTCTGGGAAATACATTCAGGCTTTCTAGAATGAACCTTAATCTGGGGTGATCCATAAATGGGGTAATCCATAGTCCTGGGCTCCCTGAGACCTCAGCTCTTGTCGTGTGCTGCTGGTTGAGCTGTGGCTTCACCTTACTATGATGGGAAGCACAGTAACTAATTATAGGTGACCCCATGCAAATTTCCCCGTTTGCAGCTCTAGGCTGCCTAGCTCGAAGGTGGTAGGCATCATCAAAAACTAGACTGTGTGAAATTTCATTTTGCTGCTGCAGCAAGACTGAAAATGTCAGCTCCCTTTAGCCACCTAAGTCACTGGTGAAGAAATTATGCCTTGGATCAAGAAATAGGGACCCCCAAATAAATCCTCCATTCATTTTATAGACTTTTCTGGAAAATACAAACACTGCAGGCCCATTGTCGTGGTCACTGTTCACTTCTGGGGCAATAATAGCATAATTCATTGGGTTATGTGAGGGTTAGATGAGGTGTGGTGTCCCGATGCCTGACCCCCCTCCTAAAAGCCCCTGACAGACCAGGGTCTGTTTAGCCAAGGACAAGGGCCAAGAGAGGAAACAGTCCCCTTGAAGGGGGAAGAATGTAATTACAGATGACTGTATCTTAGTCTTAAACTCTAACCTTTTTGTGAAACGTCAGGTTTTAGGCCCCTTTAATGATTATACTGGGGCCCCTTTGTTCTCAGACTACATGGAGTGTGTTTGTTCTGAATCATGTATTGCCTCGTGCACTTCTGTTCCTTCAAGGAGTGCCAACTTCTGGACCGACGTCACTGGAAAAATCTTCTGTTTGTAAGTCCCAACAAACCCATGTCCACTTCTGTGCTGGAGCGTTTTCCCTCCACCCGCTGCCCCCTCCCGTGCTCTGTGGGAGCTCAGCCTGGCCCCCTGTGGGAAGTAATACATACCCAGTCAATGAATAATTATTGACTAATTGTTTCTCCTTTAATGGTCAACTGCAGGGGTTTTAGTATTTGTTATTAAGTTGCAAGAGCCTTTTGTTAAGAAGTTAGCCCTTTGAAGAGGGTATTTATTGTACAGTTTCCCCCAAATTGACTATAACTATTGTTAGTTTACTTAACATGCAGATATTTAAAATTTTAAGTGGTGAAATCTGTCGGTAGCAAATACTTACGTGTGTGCTGGGCACCCAGGCCCTGCTGCCTTTGCAGATCTTTCTTGAGCCTTAATTGATTGAGTCCTCCCAACGTCCCTGAGGTGGGTGCTACCGTGCTCAACCCGCCATCGAGGCAGTGCTTCTCAATGTGCCCTCTGACCACTACATCCTGTGGGATATAAAGAGGCCCCCAGTGACTGGTCTCCTTTAAGGAGGGTGTGCTAGTTTGCTAGCTGCCGGAATGCAACACACCAGAGATGGACGAGCTTTAAATAAAAGGGGATTTATTTCATTAGTTCTTCAGAGGAAAGGCAGCTAACTTTCAACTGAGGTTCTTTCTTACATGGGAAAGCACAGAGTGATCTCTGCTGGCCTTCTCTCCAGGCCTCTGGGTTCCAGCAACTTTTCCCCGGGTGACTCCTTTCTGCATTTCCAAGGCCTGGGCTGAGCTGCGAGTGCTGAGGTGAGGTATGCTGAGCTGCTTGGGCTGTGCCACACTGAGTCTCTCATTTAAGCACCAGCCAATTAAATCAAACATTATTCATTACAGCAGGCACGCCTCCTAGGCGACTGCAGATGTAATCAGCAACAGATGAGGTTCACGTACCGTTGGCTCATGTCCACAGCAACAGAACTAGGTGCCTTCACCTGGCCAAGTTGACTCCTGAATCTAACTATATAGCGGGAAAGCCTATGAGCTTGTGGAGGGGAAAAGGCCTTGAGGCTAGAGTGGGGGCCGCAGGATCGCAGCAATAAGTTATGTCTACTTTGAAAAAGCCTCTCAGGTATCAGAATTGTTGTCACATACCTGGGAGGTATCAAGATACAACCAAGGTGTGTCATCCTGAGAACCAGAGAAAGATGCTGAAACCCTATGTTTTAGTTTGTTAAATGTTGCCAGAATGCAATAGATCAGAAATGGAATGGCTTTTAAAAAGAGAATTTATAAAGCTACAAGTTTATGGTTCTAAGGTCATAAAAATGTCCAAACTAAAACATCCAAAGATATCCTGACTCAAGAGAGGGTGATGTCTGTCACATGGGAAGGCGCAGGACTGGTGTCCACTGGTCCTTGTCCCCGGTTGCATTGCTTCCAGCTTCTGATGCCAGTGGTTTCCTCTCTGAGTGTCTGTGGGCCTTCACTGAGCTCCTCCGGGACACAACACTGAGTTCTGGCTTGTTTAGCATCTCATGGGAAGACACGTGGTGATGTCTGCCGGCCTCTGCATCTCTAAACATTCGTTTCTAGGTGTTTGCTCTCTCTGTTGACATTCTAAGCATCTCCAAATGTCTGCATCTCTTTTGGCTCTGAGCTTTCTCCAAAATGTCTGACATACTAATGAAGACCCACCTTGAATGGATGGCATCACATCTCCATCTAATCAGAAGGTCACACCTACAACTGAGTGTGTCACATCTCCAAGGAAACAATACAAGGTTTACACCTGAAACATGAGGTCTGTTCCCACAAGATTGGATTAGGAAAGAAAACATAGCTTTTATAGGGTACATAATAATTTCAAACTAGCACACCCTGTCTGTCTGGAAGGACAGTGGGGAAGAAACGCTAACCAGAGCAGTTTTGATTCCGGAGTTCCACTGCCCCAGCCTCAAGTCCACGATGGCAGCCCCAGTTCCATTTGAAGTAACCCCCAATAGATACTCTCTTGATTTTAGTTTTTCCCAGATGATTATTCAACCAGCCACTAGCACTGTCAAGCTGGCTGTGGACAGAGGCTTGAACCCTGACCGGAACTTCTAGAGTCCTGCCCTGCTGCTTATCAGCTTTGTAACTTCGGATACGTAGTATCACTTTGTGAACTACCGAGGGCTGTGTGTCAAGGCACAGGGGGCATATTCATGGCACTCTTCAGGGAATGACATCTCAAGCTGGTGCCTGGTGACGTTGCTCATGGAGAGGCTGAGAGGCATTTTGGCTCTGTCTCATCTGCAGCACTGCTGAATGACTGCCCCAAAGCCTCTGAGTCAAGTGAACACTTTTGAGCAAATTTATGGACGTCATCATCTAGCTCCTCTCATCTCCTTTTTCTTGTTCTACTGAACCGCACCCCCACCCCACGGAAAGCCCTCTTAGCTCTAGGCTTGGACACTTCTAGTCCCTTTGCCTGGCATGCCTTCCTCTCCTCCCTATGCTTCCACATTCTTACTTGTCCTTCAGGACTCTGTTCATGTATCACCTCTTCCAGGAAGTCTCTGGCAACTCCCTAAGCTGGTTTGTGTCCTTCTGCTGAGTTCCCGTACCATGGGGAACATGACTGTATCTATCTTCCCCACTGGGGAAGAGCCTATGTCTTGTTCATCTTCTATCTGCAGAGCTCTACGTACTTCCAAGAATTTGAGAGTCACTGAATATTTGAATTGGAAAGGATCTTAAGCATTCTCTAGTATCAAGCCTTCATTTTCCAGGGTGTGGAAAGAGGAAGGATGAGGTTGAGTTACTAGCCCAAAGGCCACACAGCTACTTGGTAACAGAATTGCCCAGGGAGCGCAGCCTCCTGCAGGGTGTGCTTTTCCCTGACCTCATGGAATTAATGAGACTGGGGTTTGGGAACTGCTTTATCCCCTTACCAGTTGCATGACCTTGAGCAACTTGCTTTACCACTCTGGACGTGTTTGCGCATATATAAACTGAGAATAACAAATACTTAAGACCTAACAGCTGTTTTGAGGATTATGGGCTTTCTGTGCAGAGCGGAGAACACAGTGCTTGGCACAGAAAAGACGTGGGGTATGTTAGAACATAAAACAAGGCAACTGTTGTTACTATCTTTGCACAGCTGGCCTGGATCCATTATACTGAGAGGACACCATTGTTTGTATTGGTGGAGCTTGTAAGCCCCACCAGAGAAGGTCTTGATTTTGCTCTCCACTGAATCCTCACAGCTTAGAATAGTGCCAGGTACATAATCGGCAAATATTTGTTGAATGAATGAACGAATGAGGTACCAGGAAACCTCGTGAGATGATTGGATCTTGGTGGCCAGTCCAAAGCTCCCTGGGTTGGAACTTCTTCTTTTGCCTTATAATCTGCCTTAGAGTCTGTATCTCAAAAAAGCCTTCCTTCATCCCAAGCAAAACCAGGATCCCAAACGTTTTTACCAAGCATCCTTCTTTTTTCTCATACGTTTGAGGAAAAGTTATTTATCTTGAAGAGAAAGCCAGAAGGGAGAGAACACCTTGTCTTAACCTCCAGCACCAAATGGTCCCCAAAACACACTGCCCACGCAGCTCCTGTTCTTGGGAGAGAGACACTGGAAAATGGCATCTGGAAGAAACTCAGTTCAAGCCAAATATGTGTCAATTCCTTCCCTGTCAGTCTGTGCTTCCTGCTAATGAAGGTTAACGTGATGACAGTTCCATACTTTTCTTCTTTCCTAAGAAAACTTTGATTAAAAGAAAAAAGTGTTCATGACATTAAGGGAAAAAATTCTGGCCCATGGACCAGCATCTGCCCATTATAACCTTCTGTAATGATGGGAATGTTCTCTGCTCTGCACTGTCCGGTGCATTGGCCTCTAGTCCCACGCGGCTACTGAGCACTTGAAACCTGGCTAGTGCAACCGAAGAACTGAGCTTTAAATGGAATGTTAACCAGTTTAAATCTAAATATCCATATATGGTTCGTGGGTACCCTATTGCACAGTGCAGCTCGATATGGCTGAGAGGAGGAGGAGGTAAAGGGGTTCCTCAAACAGGGATTTGATCCTGGAAATCTTCGCTTGGTCCCTTTCAAGAAAAAGCCATGGGTCTTTCTGGCTTTTTTCAATCTGTGCCTTTTAACGTAGGTTTGGATCACTTAGGGTAACCACGTGACTCTAAGACTTTATCCTACCTCTCTTACTTCTGGGGTATTTCAGAGACTCCCTGAGAGGTTCCTCTTTCCAAGGGATCAGTCACCATTCCGCTGACCTCCAGGGGGGAAAACCTGAAAAGCTGCTCAGGCAGTCAGAGATCCTGGCTCTTCGGCTGCTGCTGCTGTCGTGGCCACCAGATGTCGCCAGTGGTCCCTGCACCCAGTGAGGGGGAGGAGGCGGGCACCAAGGCTTAGGGCTGGGGCAGAGGAAGAAGTTGGCCAAGGGCTGAAAACTTAGCTAAGAGATTCTGAGAGTAATGGACGGTGCTGATGGCAGCACAACACTGTAAGTGTACTTAACGCAACGGAATTATATATTTGAATGTGGTTAAAGGTGCATATTTAGGTTGTAAATATGTTACTAGAATAACAATAAAAAACAAAACCGTAGGACTATACAAAACAAACAGTGAACCTTAATGTAAACTATGGACTAAAGATAATAGTGCAATTATTATTTCATCAGTTGTTGCAAAGGTACCACACTAATGCAAAGTATAAAAAATAGGGGAGAGGGTGCACAGGTGGCTCAGTGGTGGAATGCTTGCCTTCTATGTGGGAGACCCCGGTTCGATTCCCGGACCATGCACCACCACCCTCCCCCCCCAAATAAAAAGAAAAGAAAAAAAAATTAGGGGGAGGTATATGGAAACTGTGTATTTTCCGTATGATTTTTCTGTAAACATACAACTTCTTTAACAAAAAAATTACTTAAAATATATATATTAAAATAAAAACAATTCAGAGACAAAGATGAAGCAACCCAGTCACCCATCAGCAAATGAACAGATGAATAAAATGTGGTATACACATACAATGGAATGTTATTCAGCCATAAAAAGTACTGACATTATACATGCTACCACATGGATGAACTTGGAAGACATCATGTTGCATGAAATAAGCCACACACAAAGGGACAGACATTGTATGGGTCCAATTATATGAAATAACTAGAGTATGCAAATTCACAGAGACAGAAAGTAGATTACAGGTCACCAGGGACTGGAGGTGGGGAGGGGTAGGGAGATATTCCTTGGTGGGTACAGAGGTTCTGTGTTGGGTGACAGAAAAGTTTTGGTAATGGAGGGTGGTGAGGATAGCAAAACACTATGAACGATAATTCCACTGAATTGTATGGTTAAAATGGGATGTTTTGCATTTTATATATATATATATATATATATATATATAATCACAATAAAAAAAATAGAACAAATAGGTCCTGAGGGGTGGAAGTTGGACTCATGACCTTATAGAGGTGCCAGATAAGAGTCGTATGGGGAACGTGTTGGGGACAAAGGATGGGGTTCTGAGATACTTGCTGTGTGACTGGACATCCTGAGGAAGTCCTTTCCGACTGCAGCCACAGACCCAAAGCCATCCTGCTGAAGGAAGTGCCTTTTGGACTCTCTCGCTTCATTGGACCTTGACAGGCAACCCCCCTCCAAAAATAAAGTTGTGGACTGTCCGTCCCATCCTACGGTTGGGGTGTTAAGTCGTGTCCGTGGTCACCTGGGGGAACAGAGTGTTCTTGCAGGAGTTGGTGCACAGACCTGGGTTCTGAGTCTCAAAAGAATCTGGAGTGACTCAGGGGAGTGGCTCAACCCCTCTGAGCACCTGGAACAGAGATAGAAGAAGACCTACCACATATTTTTGCAGCATTTTTATTTTGTCTCCAAGTTGAGATTTTAGTTTCCTGACAGCCCAGTGCACAGTAGGGGTTCAAATAAATACTTACTAGTTGATTGAATACTAGTTTGTGGGCTATTAAAGCAGGTCAGAGAGAACTGGACTTCCCCGTGAAAGTCAAAATGATACTCTTGCCATCTCCACCCCCACAACTTTCTGGAGTCAGGGAGACTCAGATTTTATTTCAGCTACATGACTTAATTGGGTATGTCACTTCATTCCTCAGAGCCTCAGTTTCCTTATATGTAAAAATGAAGTCAATACCTGCCTTTCAGATGGCTATGAGGTATAACTGAAATAGTGGGATAAAAATGTCTAGTACAGTACCCATTTTGCTATAGGTGCTCAGTGAATGCTGCTTAGTTATTCAGCCTCCCAATTCTCTTGCTCAGGCAATAAGTAGACACTTAAAGACAGGAAGAATATAGTCAACTTGTATTATTTGCAAATTCTGTGTTTAAGGATTTTTAAGTACCTTTGTGGCCATTGACAGACATGCACAGGATAACATAATATTTGAGTCACTGGAGGCACACATTTCCAGCTGAGGGCAAATAAGGCAACACCCCGCCTTCCTGTTTCAGCTCTCATACTGTAAGCAAGTGAACTTTCTACGGTGTGTTCAGGGCCATGTTTTTCATATTTTTGTGCCTTTTGTTGGCAATTTCATTGCTTAAATGGCCCAGAGTGCTGAAGTGCCGTCTAGTGTTCCTAAGCACAAGAAGGCTGTGGTTTGCCTTACAGAGAGAATGTATGCGACAGATAAGCTTCGTTCAGGCATGGGTTATAGTGCTGTTGACCACGCGTGCAATGCTAATTAATAAACAATATGTAAGGTAAGGTGTCTTTAAACAGAAATGCACACAAAACAAAGTTATGTATTGGTTGAATGAGGAAAATTTTGCGGCCAGAGGCTCTCAGAAACCTTACTCTATTTCCCTGAGGAGCAAGGGTTCGGTATCTGCTAATTCAGTGTTTGCAGTGACTTTATTGAGCCTAATTACTGTGATTCACAAGAATCAACTGTACTTAGAAGCATGGTATAGAAAGCCACTGGCCAGTCCGTCAGTGATGTCCACTCTCAGTGGACTGCAGGCATCTGTTGAATCACTCACTTCCCTGACAGGGATATCCCCTGGGCACCCCTTCCCCCACCCATCTCTAGAACCTTCCATCTCTAGAACCTAAGAACAAAAAAATATGTGGCTTTCTTTGTTCCCTACCACTAATTGCTCTTGGGTAGGGAAGAGTGAGAGGAAGAGCTAATCCCCTCCTCTTCATCCTCATCAATAGTGTCTATTAAGCTACACGTGTATTTGGATCCTGAAAGGAGAGGGAGTGAGTTCCTTATGCTTCTTTAGATACTTAAGACCTCTTCTCAGCTGACTCCTGCTTGCCAACTGATAGCAACTAGTGAAATTATTTTTAGCATATTTGAAAACTTTCTTCCCCATGTTGCACTTTGGAAATCTAAAGTGCTTTATAACAAATTTCTTCCCCTATTTATGATTAACATAACATTATAATAATTTATAGTAATAACAAAAACTCATAGTTAGCACCATTGCATTTTAGGCCATTTTAAAGACTGTTATTATTCTCACAGCTTAGAGCTTGGCCTGTGTATTAGTTTTCTATGGTGGTATAACAAATTATCGTAGATTTAGCAGCTTAAAGCAACATTCACTTATTAGCTCACAGTTTCTGTAGGTCTAAAGCCTGGGCACGATGTGGATGGGTTCTCTGCTTGGGCGCTCAAAAGAATGAAATGAAGGTGTCAGCCAGGCTGCATTCTCATCTGGGGCTCGGAGTCCTCTCTCAGGGGACTTGGTGGTGGACCCAGTTCCCTGTGCTGTAGGACTGTCAGTGGGAACTGCTCTCAGTTCCTGTACACCACCCTCTGATTCTTGCTACATGTCCCCTCTGTAAACCTCGCACTCTCATGCCTTGAATCTCTCTCTTTGAAGGGTCTAGTCTTCTTTTTTTTCATATTTTAACTTTTTTTTTATTGTATAATATATATACAAAGCAAAGAAATAAAAAAGCAACACTTTTAAAGCACTCAACAACAAATAGTTACAGGACAAATCCCAGAGTTTGTCATAGGCTACTATGCCATCATCTCAGATTTTTCCTTCTAGCTGCTCCAGAATATAGGAGCTTGAGGGCTTAAATACTTTTTTGTCATCACAATTGACTTTTTTCCTTCTTTTTTTTTGTGAAAAATAACATATATACAAAAAAGTTATAAATTTCAAAGCACAATACCACAATTAGTTGTAGAACTTATTTCAGAGTTTGACGTGGGTTACAATTCCACAATTTTAGGTTTTTACTTCTAGCTGCTCTAAGATACTGGAGACTAAAAGAGATATCAATTTAATGATTCAACATTCATATTCATTTGTTAAATCCTATCTTCTCTGTATAACTCCACCATCACCTTTCATCTTTCCATCCCTCTCTTTAGGCGTGTTTGGGCTATGACAATTCTAGATTTTCCATATTGGAAGGGTCTGTCACTAATATGGGGTAGGGAGATGGAACTATCTGATGTTCTGGAGATGCTGGGCTAGGTTTCAGGACTTATCTGGACCAGGGACCCATCTGGAGTTTGTAGGTTTCTGGAAAGTTATTCTAGTGCATGGAACCTTTGTGGAATCTTATATATTGCCTTAGGTGTTCCTTAGGATTGGCTGGAATGGTCCTGGTTGGGAGTTGGTAGGTTATGATAGGTAGCAGGTTCTAACCGAAACTTGCATAAGAGCAACCTCCAGAGTAGCCTCTCGACTCTATTAGAACTCTCTCTGCCACTGATACTTTATTAATTACACTTCTTTACCCCCTTTTGGTCGGGATGGAATTGTTGATCCCACGGTGCCAGGTCTGGTTCATCCCTGGGAGTCCTCTCCCATGTCGCCAGGGAGACTTTCACCCCCGGATGTCATGGCCCACGTAGTGGGGAGGTGCCTAGTCTCTTTTAATGACTTGCCTGATCATGCCAGGCCCACCTGCGATAACCTCTCTTTTGTCTAACTCAAAGTCAACTGAGTAGGAAACTTAATTACATCTGCAAAACCGCTCTGCCAAAAAAGTAACATAATCATGAGAGTGTCATCATCGTCTTCACGAGTCTCACTCACACTCAAAGAGAGGGGACAATACAGAGCGTGGACACCTGAGGGCGGGAATCTTGGGGGCTAGCTTAGAATTCTGCCTACCCCCTGCATAGCACTATCATCATATCATCAACACTCAGTGGTTCCTTTTTCGATGTTCCTGCCCTGATGGTGGAAAAAAAGTTCCAGCTTTACAGTATTTTGTATCTTCCATTTCCTTA
The DNA here is from genome assembly GCF_023851605.1 of Tamandua tetradactyla. NCBI lineage: Eukaryota > Metazoa > Chordata > Mammalia > Pilosa > Myrmecophagidae > Tamandua > Tamandua tetradactyla. The sequence goes on along the minus strand of NC_135328.1, from coordinate 77,517,671 downwards.
ATTCTTTTTCCAACAGCTGGGGGTGAGGATGATCACACTTGTAAAGAAAATACCCTTTGGTTCAAAAATCTCAGAAAAAGGGGGCTAGAGGTCTCTTTTAATTCCTCTTAGCCCTGGTAGAGTCTCGGTGGCTAACTTTTCTTTAGGCCACCACTAAAGTTTTATTGCAGTTGCTGTAGGTACTCTCTGTTTTACCATCTGTAACCTTAATCAGTCTCGGGAGTCCCCTTAGGGGAGCTTGGGTTGGGCTTTTTCATGCTGCCACATGGACCACTAGTCTCACCGGTTCTTCCTCATCTCTCTGACTCCTAAAATCACAGGTTGGCAAACTATGCCACATGAACGAAAAACAGGATCGTGGTACCTGGGTTTTATATGGCCTGTGAGCTAAGAATGGGTTTTTACTTTTTTTAATGGTTGCAAAATACAAAAAAAGAATATTTCATAACTCCTGAAAATTATATGACATTCAAATTTCAGTGTCCATAAATAAAGTTTTGTTGAAATACAGTCACACTCATTTATTTTATTGTCTATGATTACTTTTACACTACAATGGCAGAGTTAAGTAGTTGTGACAGAGATGGTATACTTGCAGAAAAAGTTGTCAACCCTTGTTCTAGATGGTAGTACCTGCTAAGGCATGTTACTGGATCCTCTGTATTTTTTTTTGCCTTCCCAGTGACACTATCTGGGCCCATGACTTTAAATGCCATCTATATATTGATTAATTTAATGAGTTACTGTCTCAGGGATACCAACCTTTCTCTTCTTGAATAAACAATCTTTTCCCTCTTCTTGTCTCTTCTTTTCATCAATTCATCAGCAGGCCCTGTTGGTTCTATTTTTTTTTTTGTAGTGCTTTCCTTCACATTTTTTTCTTTAATTTAAGAATACAAACAATATACTTAGATCCACCAAAAATGAGTATCTTAATTAGCTTGACCATAGGCACATTTAAGGTATCCACATAATAATTGTAAATGTTGGTTCTATTTTGATAATCTTTTGAGCTCATCCAGTTCTCCCCATCTGCACTGCCACCACCGTCATCCAATCTGGCACCATCTCTTCCCGAGACCTCTGCAACTGTCTCAACTCCTCTCCCTGCTTTCCCTCCCATTTAATTTATTCTCCGCATGGCAGCATTTTGTGGTCCTAAAACTTAAATAGACATGCTACAACTCTGCTTTAAATCTCCCTTGGCTACTCACTGGCTCCTCGGATAAAATCCCAACCTTACAGCTTCCACGACCCCATGGGATTAGCTACCTGTCCATTCTTCTCTCTTGCCTCTTTCCCTCTTACTCGCTGAGTGTAGCCCCAATGGTCTTTTTTTCAGTATTTCAAGTCTGCCAGCCCATTTTTCATCTCAGGGCCTTTTACTTCCACCTTCTGGAATGCTCTGCATGCCTGCCCTGCAACTGACCCCTCCTGGTTTCCCAGGTCTCAGATGACATGCCACCTCTTCCAAGCCCTTCCCTCGCCAACCTGGCTATATTGTAGCCTCCAGTCCCCACTTCTCTCTGCTTCAGCACTTGTTTCCTTGTTGGAACTCATCAATGTTTTGGAAGTTTTATATTTATCAGGGATTTTTTTCCCTCTGTCTCCCTCTACCAGGATATAAGTATCCAGAGGCCAGGGAATCCTTGGTTCTTTTTCTTTTTCAATGTGGAAAAATTCATTTTATTTTGGTTGAACTGAAAATTCTTTTCTGATAATTCAAGAGAATGACAGGGCAAAAATTCATTTTTCACACATGAAAATCCTTTCCGAAGAAAATCTTCACTTTCAAAAGAGCCACTCGCTGAAAGTTCAGTAACTGGAATCGTGTCCTCTAGCTGAGATCCAAGTCTTCTGGCATTCCTCTTCAGCCGGATCCTTGATTCTTGAAGATGACTGAATAACTGTAGAGCTTTCACGGTATGACTATGTGGTTGTGAAGTCCTTGTGGCAGACACTTCTTTTATCCGGTGTATGGACAGATGAGTAAGATAATAAAGACAAAAAAGCAAATAAATAATGGGAGTGGGGAAGGGGTGTGGAATGTTCTAGGTCTTCTTTTTAATTTTAATTGTTATTTTTTGGGGAGTAATGAAACTGCTCAAAAATTGATTGTGGTGATGAATGCCCAAATATATGATGCTACTGTCACGGTAGCATCTGCCGCTGATTGTACACTTTGGATGATTATACGTATGTGAATATATCTCAATAAAATTACGTTTTAAAAAAGAGAACAACAACAACAAAAGTGGGGAGGGAATAAATTTGCCCTCTTTTCTGTGGAATCCCCTGGGCTTGGCACGGTGCCTTTCATATAGTAAATTCTCAAGAAATATTTTTAGAGATAATAAATGAACGGGGGGTGGAGGCGGTGCCGGTGTGGGAAAGAATCCTAGAAGACAAGCTGCATCCTCAAGCTACTGGGCTGGAGATGCTTTTTATGGTGCCCCAGGTCCTCCTCTCTGGGGGTGCAGCCCTGGTTAACTGGGAACCACTGCTTCAGCCACCGCTGCTCTTTCACAGCCAGAGAAGTCTCCGGGCCTCACTGCTTTGCCGCCCCTGGGCTCCAGCACTGCCCTGCGGAGGGCCAGAGCTCCCTCCTTCCAGGGACATGACTCATCAGGCTCCAAAGGGATAGTAACACTCTGTTTTCTTATCGAAAACAACTTTTTATTTTAAATAATACACAGAAACAGAAAACTGTACAAATGTGTGACAATGAATTATTCTAAGGCAGACACCTGTGTACCACCACCAGGCCAGGAAATAGAACTTTTTCCTCACCTCAGACGTCCATCTATCCATCCCAGCCCAACCACACTTCCCTCCCTTCCCACATGAGTACCTTCAACCCCAACTTTTACAGTTTTTTTCATCCAGATGTACATCCCTAGTCACTATAGGTTAGCCTTAGACATTTAAACAATGGTGATATGTCTTTTAGTCTCTTTTAATCTGTGGGTTTCCTCACCACCTCTTTCTTTTCCTTTCATCTGTGGAAGAACCTCGGCCGTCTGAGCTGTGGAGGCTCTCATAGTCTGGGGTTTGCTGACTGCATACTCGTGGGTAGCTCATCATGTTCCTGCAAATTAGTAGCTAGATCCAGAGAACAGATTGTCTTCAGTTTTGATCCCTGTGGCCAAACTACCGGAGGCACATAATGCCTAGTTCTCTTTCTTTCATTGATGCTTAATGCTGATCTCTAATAATCCATTAGGGTTTGCAAAATGGTAATATTCTAATTCTATTATTTCTTTTTACTTACTATCTGGCATACTTTTATAACGAGAAAATTCCTCTCATCTACTATTTGATTACTGAGTGGTAAAGATAATATAAGGAAGGCAAGGATTCTTTCCTTTATTTATCACTTTTCAAGATAAAATTTAGTTTCCTCTGATTCCGCCCCAAAAAGACCAAAGATATACAATTAAATCTTGGATTTAAACATATTTGGTGGATTTCAAGCCTTTGCAAATTTTCACCATTACTGCAACACAAATTGTCTCTTCAAGTAGGCTCTTGACACTGTCTGGCATGCCCCTCGTGGTCTTTCTTGTAAGACAGCAGGTCCCAGGCTCACTTTGTACATTTCCTGCACAGATCTGGACTCTGCTACTATTCCAAGAAGTGTTGTTTCCTTGCCTGTTTGTTGGTTTTTCTGAGAAATTATATTTCAAGACCATAATCTAGGTCCTAGGAATGCTCATTGCTACTGGGTTGGTCATTGTTTCTAGCCATTTTTAGTGGACAGAGAGTGGACAGGGTACAAGGTCATAAGGGGGACTAAGAATTACTCTCTCTATACAGTCCATAATACTCAAAGTCTTTTGGTCCTTGCTGACCTGAAAAGTTCCCCGGAATTGCTCTCTATTGGAGAGGGTATCGGCTTTGCCATCTGAGCCAAGTTCTTGTCTTAGCGACAGTGTTCTACTGACCTAAATTCTTCCATTGAAACTTTAGTTAAAAATAGCACAACTTCTTCACTCTCTGTTCTCAATTGCCACATAGTTGACACACGGGGGTCACGTGAGGCCACCTCCCTCCCCAGGGGTGAAGTCATCCCTATTGATAGCTTGAGTGTCCCCAGATTCTCCCCATCACCTGGTCATATGCTGGGAAATATTTCTTCCCCCGGCCATACTACACAGAGAGAGGGGCGTGCCCTCCACATTCGCGCCCCGCCATGCTCGTCCTACCACTCTTTTATGCTCTTCCCTCCAGTACCACATCCCTCAAAGGCCGCATCAAGTCTCAGAAAATCTTCTTGGACTACTTAAGCCTCCATGTGCCTCAGTTTCCACATCTGTGAAATGGAGAGACTTGTACTCACCTCAGGTTGTGAGCTTTATACGAGTTATATCTGGAATAAGGCTCAGCACAGCAAGTCTTCCATAAATTTGAGCTTTTAGTCTACTCTAGCTTAATAGTTCTCAACCCTAGCTGCATATTATAAACACATGGGGGGGTTATAGAAAATATTGATTCTTGGTCCCCACACCAATTATGAATTAATTGGTGTGCCGGTTTGACAGGATTTATGTACCCTAGAAAAGCCATGTTTTAATCCTAATCAATCTTGGGGGAGCAATGGTTTCTTCTAATCCCTATTCAGCACTATAGATTGGAAACTTAATTAGGTTATCTCCACAGAGATGTGACTCAATCAATTGTGGGTATTAAACTTGATTAGATGGAGATGTGTCTCTACCCATTCTATGTGGGTCTTGATTGGTTTACCAGAATCCAATAAAAGAAGTATTTTGGTGAAAGTTTTAGAATACCACAGAACCGTGAAGCAGAGTCCACCAGCCAATGACTTTTGGAGACGAAGAAGGAAAACGCCTTCCAGGGAGCTTCGGGAAACAGGAAGCTGGAAGAGAAAGCTAGGAGACTCTGCCATGTGTCCTTCCAGCTGTAAGAGAAACCCTGAATGTCATCAGCCTTCTTGGACCAAGGTATCTTTCCTTGGATGCCTTAGATTGGACATTTCTATAGACTTGTTTTAACTGGGACATTTTCTCAGCTTTAGAACTGTAAACTTGCAACTTATTAAATTCCCCTTTTTAAAAACCATTTTTGGCTTTTACTAGAATGCATTTCTGGTATATTGCATTCCAGCAGCTAGCAATCTAGAACAACTGGTCAAATTGTAACCTGGATATTAGGATTTTTCAAGTTCCCAGATGATTCTAGAGCAGTGGTCAGAAAATTCCACAGGCAAACTGCCACTTGTTTTGGTACATAAAATTTTATTGGAACGTGGTCATGTCTGTTTGTTTAGGTTTCTCACTAAACCTGTGATGCTTTCTCACTACACAAGTGGAGTGGGGTGGTTGTGATGGAGACCCTATGGCCCGTAAAGTAAAAATATTTACCATCTGACCCTTTAAAATAAGTCGACTCCAATTTGGAGCCTTTCTACTTGCTTTGTGTTCCATTAACCACCTGGGAGCTTGTTAGAAAAGTAGAATCTCAGGCCCCAGAATCAGAATCTGCTTTTCACAAGATCCCCAGGTGATGTATATGCACACTAGTGCTTACACAGCATTGCTGCAGAGCACCTCTTTCTAAGCAATTCACACCCCAATTTAATTACACAATCTCTTTTATTTGTTAAGTATTTCCTCAGCTAGACCTGCTGCTCTTGGAGTGCAAAGGCTCCATCTTGGGCAGGTATCCCTCTTTTTTATGCACTTCACATTTCGTTGATTCATTAGCTGATGCTGCTTAAATAATACCTACAGGCCCCTGTATTTTCCTAAGTGGAAATAGCTTTATTATTTAGTGATAAAAAGTAATTATTAGTTAAAAAAATAGTGAAGAAACATAGAATCTTGTTAATTCTTTGTGCTGTTTGAAATTGTTATGTACCCTAGAAAAGCCTTGTTCTTCTAATCTTAATTCAATATTATGAGGTGGTGCCCTTTGATTAAATTGTTTCCATGGAGACATGATCCACTCAATTGTGGGTGTGAGCTTTTGGTTAGATGGAACTGTAACTCCACCCATTTAAAGTATGTCTTGATTAATTTACTGTAGTCCTTTAAAAGGGGAAACATATTGGAGAGACCTCAGGGCTGACAGAGCCAATATGAGACCTAGACATTTGGAGATGCAGAAAGAAGACACCCCTGGGGAAGCTGTTTGAAACCAGAAGCCAAAGGACCAGCAGATGCCGGTCACTTGACTTCCCAACTGACAGAGGTGATCTAGATCCATCAGCCTCTCTTGATTCAAGTTATCTTTCCCTGGATGCCTTAGTTTGGATATTTTTATGGCCTTAGAACTGTAAACTTGCAATTTAATACAGTCCCCTTTTAAAACCATTCCATTTCTGGTATATTGCATTCTGGTGGTATCAACAAACCAAAACATTCTTTTTATATTTATTTGCTCTTTCCATCATTCTACAGTGTCTACCATTAAAAAGCTATGACGTGCAGTAAGGTTTTTACCTTGAAATAGTTTCAGTCCTAGTAGCTACAAATGAATTGCATTTAGAAGTGTGCACCCCACATTCCTCCATGTGGATACAAGTTTGGACTAGGAGAGAGGCAGTTAGTTGCCTTTGCGAAATACAGCTCAGGAATCACTCATCAGGTGGGTAGGCAGCGGAACCCTTCCCATGCCTGTGCTGAGCTGGGGCCTCCTGATGGATTCTCCTCTGGAAGTTGGTAGACCTCTGGATGCACCTTATGGGTGCTGGTCCTGCAGGAGCATGGAGAAAGCGATGTCGGAGATGAGGGCGCAGCAGTGAGGGAGCCTGTGCTCCCATCCGGCCAGGCAAGGACATCAGCACCGTGGGACTCTCAGGAAGAGGTTGTAGGTTAGATGGGCTGTGGCCCATGCTGTGGAAGGAAGACTATGTGGGGAGGGCAGAAGCCCACAGGGTCCTGCAACAAATCAACCCGTGTGCTTTAGGAGACCCAGGATTGGGACAGGAGAACCTGAAGCCAGGGCACAGGACCAGAGGAAACCAACAAGGAGCGGTCTCCCCGCTGGGAGGGGGCACCCTGTAAGAAAACCTCTGCTTCCCCTTCTCAGTGGTAGAAGAAGACAGGGAAGGAGTGAGTGTGTGTAGAGCAGTCCCCCGCCCCTCCAGACAAGAGCTGGGATGAGTGTAGGCTTTCTGGGGTGAGGAAGGGAGAGACTAGGGATGCGAGACTGAAGGTTTAAAATGACAAGACCGAGCCATGAAATACCCAAATGAGACTGTTTTAATAAGTAAACATAACTGAAAAGTCATGGAAAATGATATCAAGAAGCCCCTACCAGACTGTACAAGGATAAGTTCTTGGGGGTAGGGTGGGGGTGGGTGGGGAAGTGTGTCACAGTTGAACCCAAGTGAGTTGAGATGCCACAGTAAAGGAGTTACGTTTCCAAGAACTTCTGGGAGGTGCTGTGTCTTCTTCTTCTTCCTGAAATACTTCCTCAGCTGGACTTTTCATCCCACTTGTGATCCGGCCTCCTGCCTTCCTGCCCTGGCTCTGCACAACCTCCCCCACGTGTGGACACAGGTCTCCTTCCCCCCTTCCCTACAATGCAAGGCCAATGTGGGAGCGAGCACTTTCCTCGGGGTTTGGGGGTAAAGGAGCCTGATTATTAGAGATCAGTCCAGAACAGGAAACAATTTTAAAAAGAGTATTAGACATCTTTTTTCTCAAGTCTTCCAATCTTTTTTTTTTTGCATCGGCAGGCACCAGGAAGTGAACCTGGATCTCCAACATGGCAGGAAAGAACTCTACCTGCTGAGACACTGAACCAATGTCGTACTGCCCTCTCTCAATCTTTTTTACTCTTAGATCAAACCTTTCTCTCAGCTTGCTTTTTTCTCCAGTTCCAAGATGTGTTGGGCACGATCATTTGGCAAATTCCTGTTCAATTTCTCACGCAGAGTGATTTTCTTGGCCTGCAATCTTTTCCTTCACCACTATTCTCAGGGAATCTCCACTTTTTGTAATGGAAAAGGACCATTCACTTTTTTTCCGAAACAGAAGAAAACTCTTTCCTTACCTCTGAAGATTGTCTTAGGGAAACAAATACAGTCCTATATATTTCTTTAAACATGACATTTTGAACATTGTCCTGTAGCATTAAATAGACTTCCAAAAACAATTTAAATGGCTACAGAGATATAAATGATGAAATGAATGTACCATGATTTAACAATTTCCTATTTGTGAATACGTAACTTTTAGTTTTTATATTATAAACAATATAATAATGAACATCCTTGCATATACATCTGTGATTTCCCCCAGTATATTGATTCCTATAAACTGGCTTTCCAGATTGAAGGTTATGCAGATGTTCTAGTTTGCTAGCTGCTGGAATACAATACACCAGAAACAGAATGGTTTTTAAAAAGGGGAATTTAATAAGTTGCTTGTTTACAGTTCTAAGGCTGAGAAGATATCCCAGTGTTCTAGTTTGCTAGCTGCCAGAATGCAACACACCAGAGACGGGTTGGCTTTTAATAAAAGGAGATTTATTTTGTTAGTTCTTTGGAGGAAAGGCAGCTAACTTTCCACTGAGGTTCTTTCTTACATGGAAGGCACAGGATGGTCTCTGCTGGTCTTCTCTCCAGGCCCCTGGGTTCCAACAACTTTCCCTGGGGTAACTTCTTTCTGCATCTCCAAAGGCCTGGGCTGAGCTGCAAGTGCTGAGATGAGGAATGCCGAGCTGCTAGGCTGTGCTATGTTGCGTTCTCTCATTTAAGCACCAGCCAATTAAGTCAAATGTCACTCATTGCATCAGACACGCCTCCTAGCTGACTGCAGATGTAATTAGCAACAGATGAGGTTCACATACCGTTGGCTTAAGTCCGCAGCAACAAAATTAGGTATGCTCACCTGGCCAAGTTGACAACTGAATCTAACTAACACACCCAGTTAAAGCAAGTCTATAGAAGTGTTCAATCTAAGGTATCCAGGAAAAGATACCTTGGTTCAAGAAGGCTGATGAAGTTCACGGTTTCTCTCTCAAGTGAGAAGACACATGGTGAACACGGTCAGGGTTTCTCTCTCTGCTGGAAGGACATGTGGCAAACACGGCATCACCTGCCAGCTTCCTCTCCAGCTTCCTGGGAAGTGTTTTCCTTCTTCATCTCCAAAAGTCGCTGGCTGGTGGACTCTGCTTATCATGGCTGCATCATTCTGCTCTCTCTGAATCTCCTAGCTTTCTCCAAAGTGTTTCCTCTGTTATAGGATTCCCATAAGCCAATCAAGACCCACCTGAATGGGTGGAGACATGTCGTTACCTAATCCAGTTTAACAACCACTCTTGATTGAGTCACATCTCCAGGGAGATGATCTAATAACAGTTTCAAACATACAGTATTGAATAGGGATTAGAAGAAACGGTTGCCTTTACAAAATGGGATTAGGATTAAAATATGGCTTTTCTAGGGTACATATATCCTTTTGAACCAGCACAGCAGATTTTAAGGCTTTTGAAATATATCGCCAAATAGCCCTCCAACAATGTTGTTTCAGTGCGTCTGCCCCAGTATGTTTTAAAAATATTTTGAGTATTTTTGCAAGTTGTCAAATCACACATACAAAAATTTAGATGACATATGTACGTTTTAAAAGACTACAATAACACAAGTAAATAAAAATAGCACCTCCTTCCCAGCTGAAAAGAACTAAAACATCACCACATCCTTGAACCCCTAGTAGGGCAACCACCTCCTCCCAGTTTGCCTGGGACTGTCCCATTTTTAGCACCAAAAGTCCCACGTCCCAGGAAGCCCCTCCATCCTGGGCAAAGAGCTGGTGACCCTCCCCCTATGATCCTGTCTCCAAGTCCACCCCCCGACCCCCAGAGGTAAGCACCATCCTGTATCGACCCCAAGTAATGTCTTCTTAACTTTTGCCTCTTTTGAACTTGGTATGAATAGAATCACACAGTATGCCCTTTTTGTGACTTGCTTCCTCTGTAAGTCACTTTTGAGATGTGTCCTGTTGATGTGTGTCCCTTTAGTTCAACCAGTTTCCCCTGCTGAATAATTGGATATTTAATAAAGGTATCACATTTTTCCATTCCTCTGTCAATGGACATTTACAGTTGTAACTGTGAGTGGTGCCTGCTCTGAACAGTCTTCTGTGTTCTCTGGGGCAAAGTTGTAAGCATTTCTCCAGGCTCTTTACCTAAGAGCCAAATCCCAGAGGCTAAGGAAAGTACACCTTCTGGTTTACCCAGATGTGCTGTATGTCCAAACGATGTATGGACCCTAGAAAAGTCATATTTTAATCCCAATCCCATTTAGTAAAGGCAGCCGTTTCTTCTAACCCCTATTCAGCACTGTATGTTGGAAACTTTGATTAGATCATCTCCCTGGAGATGTGACTCATCAAGAGTGGTTGTTAAACTGGATTAGGTGGAGACACATATCTCCACCCATTCCAGGTGAGTCTTGATTAATTTACTGGAATCCTATAAAAGCGGAAACATTTTGAAGAAAACAGGAGATTCAAAGAGAGCAGAGAAGGATGATAGAATGCTGCAGAACCACAAAGCAGAGAGTCCACTGGCCAATGACTTTTGGAGATGAAGGAAAACGCCTCCCAGGGAGCTGGAGAGGAAGCTAGTAGATGACCCGTGTTCGCCATGTGCTCTTCCCGCTGAGAGAGAAGCCCTGACCGTGTTTGCCATGTACCCTTCCACTTGAAAGAGAAACCCTGAACTTCATCAGCCTTCTTGAACCAAGGTATCTTTACCTGGATGCCTTAGATTGGACATTTCTATAGACTTGCTTTAATTGGGACATTTTCTCAATCTTAGAATTGTAAACAAGCAACTTACTAAATTCCCCTTTCTCAAAGCCATTCCATTGCTGGCATACTGCATTCTGGCAGCTAGCAAACTAGAACATCAGAAATGCCAAATTATTTTCTAGAGGGGCTGTGCTCCCTTCCATCCATCAGTGTTGAGTACCTGTGGTCCCAGGTGGTGTCTGGCTTTGTGATTTTAGCCATTTTGGTGGGTGTGACCTGGCATCTCATTGTAATTTTAATTTACATTTCCCTGATTACCAATGAGGTTGAACCTCTTTTCAGAAGTTGATTGACCATTACTGCTACCTCTTTTATGAAGGGCCTATCTAGATCATTTGAACATTTTCTACTGGGCTGTTTTTTTCTTTTTCTTATAGATTTGTTGCCTCACTAGTATTACTATTTTTAAATCTATGTGAAATCAGGTTAAATTGACCTTCAAAACAAGTTGAAGGGAGGAAAATGCTAAGGACTATATATACCTAAAGGATGGTGTGGTGGCTTCAAGCTGAATGTACCCCAAAAGATCATGTTCTTTTTTTCTTCCCCCTATTACGTATTTTATTCCATATGTTCTACTCATCTGTTGAAAAGGTACATAAAAGGAGCATCAGACACAAGGTTTTCATAACCACAAGTCACATTGTGAAAGCTATATCATTGTTCAATCATCATCAAGAAACATGGCTACTGGAACACAGCTCTACATTTTCAGGCAGTTCCCTCCAGCCTCTCCACTACATCTTGAAAAACAAGGTGATATCTACTTAATGTGTAAGAATAACCTCCAGGATAACCTCTCAACTCTGTTTGGAATCTCTCAGCCATTGACACTTTGTCTCATTTCACTCTTCCCCCTTTTGGTCGAGAAGATTCTCTCAATCCCTTGATGTTAATTCTCAGCTCATTCTAGTGTTTTTCTCAACCCCTTGATGCTGAGTTTCAGCTCATTCCAGGATCTCTGTCCCACGTTTCCAGGAAGGTCCACACCCCTGGGAGTCATGTCCCATGCAGAGAGGGGGAGGGTGGTGAGACGCTCATCGTGTAGGCTGGAGAGAGAGGCTACATCTGAGCAACAAAAGAGGTTCTCTTGGGGGTGACTCTTAGGGCTAGATTTTAAGTAGACTTGACCTATCCTTTTTGTGGGGTTAAGTTTCATGTGAACAAACCCCAAGACTGGGGGCTCAGCCTATAGCTTTGGTTGTCCACACGGTGAGAATATCAAGAATTCAACTTGGGGAAGTTGAGTTTCTCCCCGTTCTCACAATTCCCTGAAGGGGGCTTTGCAAATACTTTTCCATTCACTGATCGAATCACTCTGGGGTTCATTGGGGCATCACTCTGGACAAACCAACAAAATCTCATGTCCTACCTGAGATTACTTGGAATCTTATGGCGTTCAAGAAAACTATCTACATAAGTTATATTAGGAAATGCACCAATCAAAATATAAATTTTGTAACAAATAATTTTTTGCTTTAGACTCACACATAAGGTGACATTTTAAAATATTAATTACCATCTATTTTCAGCACCCGGGAATAATGACATTCCTTTGTTCTTCCTCATGCAAAAACATTTTTAAAATTTGTACATTGTACATTTCACTATTATTGTACATTCTAGGCATTCCTAGATTATACCATCTCAATCTTTAACATCTATCTTTCTTTCTGATTTCATTTATGCCCCAGCCCTCCTCCCTCTATCATTCTCACATGCAGCTTCATTCAGTGTTTTAACATAATTGTATTACAGTTAGGTAGTATTGTGCTGTCCATTTCTGAGTTTTTGTATCCAGTCCTGTTGCACAGTCTGTATCCCTTCAGCTCCAATTACCCAATATCTTGCCCTGTTTCTATCTCCTGATGGTTTCTGTTACCAACGAAATATTCCAAGTTTATCCACTAATGTCAGTTCATATCAGTGAGACCATACAGTATTTGTCCTTTTGTTTTTGGCTAATCTCACTCAGCATAACGTTCTCAAGGTCCATCCATGTTGTTACATACTTCATAAGTTTATTCTGTCTTAAAGTTGCATAATATTCCATCTTATGTATATACCACAGTTTGTTTAGCCACTTGTCTGTTTATGGACAATTTGGCTGTTTCCATCTCCTTGCAATTGTAAATAATGCTGCTATAAACATTGGTGTGCAAATGTCCATTTGTGTCCTTGCCCTCATGTTCTCTGAGTAGATACCTAGTAATGGTATTGCCAGGTCATATGGCAATTCTATACTTAGCTTCTTGAGGAATCACCAAACTGCCTTCCACAGTGGCTGTACCATTTGACATTCCCACCAACAATGAATAAGTGTGCCTCTTTCTCCACATCCTCTCCGGCACTTGTCATTTTCTGTTTTGTTGATAATGGCCATTCTGGTGGGTGTGTGATGATATCTCATTGTGGTTTTGATTTGCATTTCTCTAATGGCCAGGGACGTTGAGCATCTCTTCATGTGCCTTTTGGCCATTTGTATTTCCTCTTCTGAGAAGTGTCTGTTCATGTCTTTTTCCCATTTTGTAATTGGATTGGCTGTCTTTTTGTTGTTGAGTTGAACAATCTCTTTATAAATTCTGGATACTAGACCTTTATCTGATGTGTCGTTTCCAAATATAGTCTCCCATTGTGTAGGCTGTCTGTTTACTTTCTTGATGAAGTTCTTTGATGCACAAAAGTATTTACTTTTGAGGAGTTCCCATGTTTTTCTTTCTTTCTTCAGTGCTCTTGCTTTAGGTGTAAGGTCTATAAAACCACCTCCAATTATAAGATTTATAAGATATTTCCCTACATTTTCCTCTAACTGTTTTATGGTCTTAGACCTAATGTTTAGATCTTTGATCCATTTTGAGTTAACTTTTGTATAGGGTGTGAGATATGGGTCCGCTTTCATTCTTTTGCATATGGATATCCAGTTCTCTAGGCACCATTTATTGAAGTGACTGTTGTGTCCCAAATGAGTTAGTTGGCTTGACTGCCTTATCAAAGATCAAATGTCCACAGATGAGAGGGTCTATATCTGAACACTCTATTCAATTCCATTGGTCAAGATATCTATCTTTATGCCAGTACCATGCTGTTTTGGTCACTGTGGCTTCATAATAGGCCTTAAAGTCAGGCAGCGTGAGACCTCCAGCTTTGTTTTTTTTTCCTCAAGATAGTTTTAGCAATTTGGGGCACCCTGCCCTTCCAGATAAATTTGCTTATTGGTTTTTCTATTTCTGAAAAGTAAGTTGTTAAGATTTTGATTGGTATTGTGTTAAATCTGTAAATCAATTTAGGCAAGAATTGACATCTTAACTATATTTAGTCTTCCAATCCATGAACATGGTATGCCCTTCCATCTATTTAGGTCTTCTGTGATTTCTTTTAGCAGTTTCTTATAGTTTTCTTTGTATAGGTCTTTTGTCTCTTTAGCTAAATTTATTCCTAAGTATTTTATTCTTTTAGTTGCAGTTGTAAGTGGAATTCTTTTCTTGATTTCCCCCTCAGATTGTTCATTACTAGTGTATAGAAACACTACAGATTTTGCATGTTGATCTTGTAACCTGCCACTTTGCTGTACTTGTTTATTTGCTCTAGTAGTTTTGCTGTGGATTTTTCAGGGTTTTCAACATATAGTATCATATAATCTGCAAACAGTGAGAGTTTTACTTCTTCCTTTCCAATTTTGATTCCTTGTATTTCTTTTTCTTGTCTAATTGCTCTGGCTAGAACTTCCAACACAATGTTGAATAACAGTGGTGATAGTGGACATCCTTGTTTTGTTCCTGATCTTAGGGGGAAAGTTTAAAATTTTTCCCCATTGAGGATGATATTAGCTGTGGGTTTTTCATATATTCCCTTTTTCATTTTAAGGAAGTTCCCTTGTATTCCTATGCTTTGAAGTGTTTTCAACAGGAAAGGATGTTGAATCTTGTCAAATGCCTTCTCTGCATCAATTGAGATGATCATGTGATTTTTATGCTTTGATTTGTTGATATGGTGTATTACATTAATTGATTTTCTTATGTTGAACCATCCTTGCATACCTGGGATGAATCCTACTTGGTCGTGATGTATAATTCTTTTAATGTGTTGCTGGATTCGATTTGCTAGAATTCTGTTGAGGATTTTTGCATCTATATTCATTAGAGAGATTGGTCTGTAGTTTTCTTTTTTGTAATATCTTTGCCTGGTTTTGGTATGAGGGTGATGTTGGCTTCATAGAATGAATTAGATAGCTTTCCCTCCACTTCAATTTTTTTGAAGAGTTTGAGCAGAGTTGGTACGGATTCTTTCTGGAATGTTTGGTAGAATTCACATGTGAAGCTGTCTGATCCTGGACTTTTCTTTTTGGGAAGCTTTTGAATGACTGATTCAATTTCTTTACTTGTGATTGGCTTGTTGAGGCCATCTATTTCTTCTTGAGTCAAAGTTGGTTGTTCATGCCTGTATTAGTTAGGGTTCTCTAGAGAAACAGAACCAACAGGGAACACTTGCAAATATAAAATTTATGAAAGTGTCTCACGTGACCGTAGGAACGCAGAGTCCAAAATCCACAGGGCAGGCTGCGAAGCCGATGACTCCAATGGATGGCCTGGACGATCTCCACAGGAGAGGCTCACCAGTCAAAGCAGGAATGGAACCTGTCTCATCTGAGTCCTCCTTAAAAGGCTTCCCATGATTGGATTTAGCATCACTAATTGCAGAAGACACTCCCCTTTGGCTGATTACAAATGGAATCAGCTGTGGATGTAGCTGACGTGATCATGACCTAATCCTATGAAATGTCCTCATTGCAACAGACAGGCCAGCGCTTGCCCAATCAGATGAACAGGTACCACAACTTGGCCAAGTTGACACCTGTCCCTAACCATGACAATGCCTTTCTAGGAAGTTGTCCATTTCATCTACATTGTTGTATTTATTAGCATAAAGTTGTTCATAGTATCCTGTTATTACCTCCTTTATTTCTGTGAGGTCAGTAGTTATGTCTCCTCTTCCATTTCTGGTCTTATTTATTTGCATCCTCTCTCTTCTTCTTTTTTCAATCTTGCTAAGGGCCCATCAATCTTATTGATTTTCTCATAGAACCAATGTCTGGTTTTATTGATTTTCTGAATTGTTTTCATGTTCTCAATGTCATTTATTTCTGCTCTAATCTTTGTTATTTCTTTCCTTTTGCTTGCTTTGGGGTTAGTTTGCTGTTCTTTCTCCAGTTTTTCCAAGTTGACAGTTAATTATTGTATTTTTGCCCTCTCTTCTTTTTTGATATAGGCATTTAGGGCAATAAATTTCCCTCTTAGCACTGCCTTTGCTGCATCCCATAAGTTTTTATATGTTGTGTTTTCATTTTCATTTGCCTCAAGATATTTACTGATTTTTCTTGTAATTCTTCTTTGACCCACTGGTTGTTTAAGAGTCTGTTGTTGAGCCTCCACATATTTGTGAATTTTCGGCGCTCTGGTTATTATTGATTTCCAACTTCATTCCTTTATGATCTGAGAAAGTGTTTTGTATGATTTCAATCTTTTTAAATTTGTTGAGACTTGCTTTGTGACCCAGCATATGGTCTATCTTTGCGAATGATCCATGAGCACTTGAGAAAAAGGTGTATCCTGCTGTTGTGGGGTGTAATATCCTATAAATGTCTGTTAAGTCTAGCTCATTTACTGTAGTATTCAAATTCTGTTTCTTTATTGATCCTCTGTCTAGATGTTCTGTCCATTGATGAGCGTGGGGAATTGAAGTCTCCAACTATTATGGTAGATGTGTCTATTTCCCTTTTCAGTGTTTGCAGTGTTTGCCTCATGTATTTTGGGGCATTCTGGTTTGGTGCATAAATATTTATGATTGTTATGTCTTCATGTTGAATTGTTCCTTTTATTAGTACGTAGTATCCTTCTTTGTCTCTTTTAACTGTTTTACATTTGAAGTCTAATTTGTTGGATATTAGTATAGCTACTCCTGCTCTTTTCTGGTTGTTATTTGCATGAAATATCTTTTCCCAACCTTTCACTTTCAACCTATGTTCATCTTTGGGTCTAAGATGTGTTTCCTGTAGACAGCATATAGAAGGATCCTGTTTTTTAATCCATTCTGCCCGTCTATGTCTTTTGATTGGGGAGTTCAATCCATTAACATTTAGTGTTATTACTGTTTGGGTAGTACTTTCCTCTACCATTTTGCCTTTTGTATTTTATATGTCATATCTAATTTTCCTTCTTTCTACATTCTTCTCCACACCTCTCTCTTCTGTCTTTTCATATCTGTCTCTAGTAGTCCTTTTAGTATTTCTTGCAGAGCTTGTCTCTTGGTCACAAATTCTCTCAATGATTTTTTGTCTGAAAATGTTTTAATTTCTCCCTCATTTTTGAAGGACAATTTTGCTGGGTATAGAATTCTTGGTCGGCAGTTTTTCTCTTTTAGTAATTTAAGTATATCATCCCACTGTCTTTTCACCTCCATGGTTTCTGCTGAGAAATCTACACATAGTCTTATTGGGTTTCCCTTGTATGTGATGGATTGCTTTTCTCTTGCTGCTTTGAAGATCCTCTCTTGCTCTTTGACCTCTGACATTTGACTAATAGGTGTCTTGGAGAATGTCTATTTGGATCTATTCTCTTTGGGGTACACTGCACTTCTTGGATCTGTAATTTTAGTTCTTTCATAAGAGTTGGGAAATTTTCAGTGATAATTTCTTCCATTAGTTTTTCTCCTCCTTTTCCTTCTCTTCTCCTTCTGGGACACCCACAACACATATATTTGTGTGCTTCATATTATCATTCAGTTCCCTGAGTCCCTGCTCATATTTTTCCATTTTTTCCCCTATAGTTTCTGTATCTTGTCGGATTTCAGAGGTTCCATCCTCCAGTTCACTAATCCTGACCTCTGTCTCTTGAAATCTACCATTGTAGGTTTCCATTGTTTTTTTCATCTCTTATATGGTAACTTTCATTCCCATAAGTTCTGTGATTTGTTTTTTCAGACTTCCCATTTCTTCTTTTTGTTCATTCCTTGCCTTCTTCATATCCTCCCTCAATTCATTGATTTGGTTTTTGATGAGGTTTTCCATGTCTGCTCGTATATTCTGAATTAATTGTTTCAGCTCCTGTATCTCATTTGAATTGTTGGTTTGTTCCTTTGACTGGGCCATATCTTCAATTTTCCTGGTGTGATTTGTTATTTTTTGCTGGCATCTAGACATTTAATTACCTTAATTAGTTTATTCTGGAGGTTGCTTTCACTTCTCTTACCTAGGGTTCTCTTGCTAGATGAGTTTGTTGTCTATCTGTTCTTTGACCTTCAGTTCAGCTTTTTCTGGACCTCTAGCTTAGGTTTTGTTTAACAGAGGATAATTTTTCAGTTCTTGTTTTCTTGTTTCTTGCCCTGTTTGTATGGTGCATTTTCCCTCCTCACCCTTAGGAGGGTCTATGTAGGTATTATAGACTCCAGCTGGGTTTTCCCGGACTAAACTGGCCTCCTATCAGGGGGAAGGAGTCATCTGCGTCAGTTTTCCCTGAGGGTGAGACCCAGCAGGTTAAAAGACTTCCCTGTGAAGTCTCTGGACTCTGTTTTTTCTTATTCTGCCCAGTATGTGGCGCTTGTCTGCCTGTGGGTCACACCAGCATAAGATGATGCGGTACCTTTAACTTTGGCAGACTCTCCCTGTTCGGGGCATGGTGGAGACAGAGGAGAGGTTGTAGGCTGGTTTTCATGGCTTCAAATTACCAAGCTCTGGTGTCTGAATTCCTTGAAGGAGGGATTCCACCTGAGTTTGCTTCACCCCTCCCCTGGGGAAGGCACAGGTGGGAGACAGCCCTGAAAGCAGCCCGTTTTTGCTTATGCCTGGGGCAGTTGCAATACAAGAAGTCCTGCCGCTGAATCCAGAGGCTACCAAGTCTCCGTAGAAATACAGCCACTAAAACCTCCGTTTCCTCCCCTTTCCTCTTCTTCTGTGAGCCCAATGAGTGACCTCCACCTTGACCAGGTTTAGAGTCTCTTTCCTTTCCCTCTGGGAAGCCGCCTGTGGGGAAGGGGCACCGGCCACCATGGCTTGGGGAACTCACGGTTCTGGGGAGGCTTGCATCTGGTCCAGCTGGTCCAGACTGGGGTACGCTGTGTGTCTGGTCACTGACGTGGCTCCGGGAGCTGTTCTGTACTGTTTCTGGTTATTTAGTAGTTGTTCTGGAGGACGAACTAAAACACGCACATTGCTAAGCCACCATCTTGGAGCCTCCTCAAGATCATGTTCTTAAGATAATCCATTCCTGTGGGGTAAACCTATTGTAGTTGGGACCTTTTGATTAGGTTATTTCACTTGAGGCATGCCCAGATGGGTTTTAATCCTCTTCCTGGAGTCCTTTATAAGAGAAAAAGGACACAAACGCTGAGAAAGAAAGCCACAGACAGAGAAGCCAGAAGCTGAAAGCAAAAGCCTGGGAGAGAATGGAGAGACCAGCAGACCTGCTATGTATGTGCTTCTCCACGTGACAGAGTTGCTGAGGCTTGCCAGCAGCCTGTCTTCGGAGTCCAGGTATCTATCGTTTTTGATGATGCCTTGATTTGAACATTTTCATGGCCTCGGAACTGTAAGCTTATAAGTTAATAAATCCCCATTGTAAAAACCAACCCATTTCTGGTATATTGCATTTCAGCAACTTTAGCAAACTAAAACAGATGGGTGTATTAAATAAAGGACAGAGGATGTGAAATCTTGTCCCTTTTGCCTTGCTTACCCACAAACTGCTCATATTTCATGACTTTAAAAAACAGTAACTAGCAATATCTTTTGTTCCAACAGTTCTCAAAATGTGATTCTTGGACCAAGGGCATCAGCATTCCCTGAAAACTCATTAAAATGAAATTATTTGGTCTCTCCAACAGGCTACTGAATCTTAAACTCTGGAGGTGGGACATTTAATCTGTTTTAACAAGTCCTTGGTCCATGGATGGATCCGATGCATGCTCTAGTGTGAGAACTCATGATACATACATATACCTAGAAGGGAAGAAAACTGACGCACCGTTCCCAGTCATCACCACCCTTCCTTCTATGCATACATAGCAGAAATCCTTCTTTTTTTTGTTTTTTGTTTTTTTAAATATCTGTGCCCCTAGGAATGAGGCACTTCAGTACCTCAAGAGGAAGAGCTGTTTGGCAGGATCCAGAGGTCCTCCCAGTCATTCTATCTTCAGAACTCGGACCTAATCAGAAGCTGGGGGGAGACATTAAGAAAAAGACAAAAAGAGGACTTGACAGCTGCTTGATGAGAGGTTTTCATTGCTAGTGTTTGCGCTGTTTTGTTGGGGGGTGGGGGGTAGGAATTTGTGGATTGAGTTGTGTGCCGGTTTGAAAGGATTATGTGCCCTACAAAAGCCATGTTTTAATCCTGACCCACCTTGTGGAGGCAGCTGTTTCTTTTAATCCCTACTCAGCACTTTTGGTTGGAAACTTGATCAGATTATCTCTACAGAGATGTGACTCATCTAATTGTGGGTATTAACATTTGATGAGAGGGAGATGTGACTCTGCTCATTCCAGGTGGGTCTTGATTAGTTTACAGGAATCGTTTAAAAAAGGAAACATTTTGGAAAAAGCTTCAGAGCCATGAGAACCCTGAGAGCTCGTGCAGCCTGGGACCTTTGGAGATGAAGAAGGAAAACACCCCCAGAGGAGCTTCATGAAACAAGAAGCTGGGAGAGAAAGCTAGCAGGCATCCCATGTTCGCCATGGGCCTTACCAGTTGAAAGAGCCCTGGATGTCATTGGCCTTCTGGACCAAGGTATGTTTCCCTGGAAGCCTTAGATTGGACATTTCTATAGCCTTGCTTTAATTTGGATATTTTCACAGTTTTAGAATTGCAAACTAGCAACTTAATAAATTCCCCCTTTTAAAAGCTGTTCCATTTCTGATATATTGCATTCTGGCAGCTTGCAAACTAGAACAAGAAGCTTCTCTGCTTTTTGTCTTGGAGAGCTTTCCCTGTTCTCTCCCACACCTGCAAGGTTGGAAAAGGCTTCCTCTGCTGTTTTTCCCCCATTCAGGCCCCACTGAGGTGGTGCTGGTAAGGAGCAATTGCCTAGAATTCTGTGATCTGGTCCACAGCCTGTTTGTTTCATCAACACTTAGGTCTCACTTCTCTTAAAGTGAGTTTTCTCTTTGAAAACTCATAGGAGGGCTGCAGTGGGATCTCTGGCGAATCTTCATGGCTAACTGTAGAGCAGTCAACCATGTCCTCTTAATTTCCTTCTTTATTGGGGAAGCTGTGGGTTTACAGAACAATCATGCATAAAATAGAGGCTTCCCATATACCATCCTATTAACACTTTAGATTGGTGTGGTATATTTGTTGCTACTGATGAAAGTACATCTTTACAATTGTTTTATTAACCATAGGCCATGATTTAATTAAGGGTTCACTGTGCTATGCAGTTATATGGGTTTTTTCCAAAATTTTATTCTAATACCATATATATAACCTAAATCATATCGTATTACAAAGAGTCTCAATTGTGCTTGCTTAGCAAGCGTTCCAATACAACCAGGTGATTTTGCTCTAGTTATAAGCTGGGAAGCTCTCCTTGCTCATTTTAAATTTTCAGAAAAGTGATTTCAGGTGTGTTAATTGACAAGGAAGCCATTCCTCACCTGTGCACCATGGGTGGGGTGGAGGGGTAGATAGCACATTTGGAGATGTAAAGGTCTGGCACTATTCTGACATCTGTTCTGAGCACTTTTTACAGTGTCTTTTTTTTTTTTTTGATATTTTTATTGACAAATCTTTACACCCAGACCATACATGGTGTACAATCAATAGCTCACAATATCATCACATGGTTGTGTATTTATTCATCACCATGATCATTCTCAGAACATTTGCATCACCCCAGAAAAAGAAATAAAAAGAAAAACTCATACATCCCATACTTCTTTACCCCTCCCTCTCATTGACCACTAGTATTTCAATCTACCCAATTTATTTTATCCCTTATCCCCCCTATTATTTTTTAATCCATTTTTTTACCCAACTGTCCATACCCTGGATAAAAGGTGCATCAGACACAAGGTTTTCACAATCCCACAGTCACAGTTTGCAATGTCTTTTGCATCTTAAAATGGCTCCTTTCTCTCAGCTGTTCCCCTCCCACACAGCAGCTGTTCACCTCAGCAACCATTTTATCATCTGTCCTCACTCCCAGCTGATAGGACCAGGAATTTGTGCTGATCCAAATTTGGCCAATCAGCAACTCTTCCCCAGGAATTCGGGTCTGAGGGCATGGCCAGCAGCTGCATGCAACAACTGTACAGGCCTATGTCTCCATTCTGTGGATGGGAGAAGTGGAGGGCATGTGTGGGATTTGTAGAGAGAGAGAAAACAGGAGCAGGGATCAGAAAAGGAGGGAGGATCTTGACCACTCTCCATTCCCTTCCCGAAGCCCACCTCCAATTTTACTTTTGGGTCTGGTGTGATGAGATACTCCTCTATCATTTTGATACATTTTGCTGACTCTAGATTGAGCTGATTTCTGTTACTTAAAAAACAAAAGAGGACGGGCCATGGTGACTCAGTGGCAGAATTCTTGCCTGCCATGCCGGAGACCTGGGTTCGATTTCTGCAGCCTGCTCATGCAAAAAAAAAAAAAAAAAAAAAAAAAATCAAAGGATTCCTAATGAATTCAGGATTAATGTGTAAGAAATATTACTACCTAGAGTTTGGTCTTAGACAACACTGGAACTGAAAAGGAGATTTCCCCATACCTACCCTCTATCGACCCCTTGGAAGCCGCATCTGCTGTGCTGACTGGGGCACACAGCTCAATGCCATCTCCACTGTAGTGGGAGCCAGCTACTACTTTATTTAGCAAAGCATTTCCTTTCCTTACCACATTAGCTCAACCAATTTGAGGAAAAACATCATGACCAATTTTGTCTTTGCAATCCCTCCCGCCCCCTGCCTTTGAAACCACCACTGCAGCTGCTAAAACAGAAGCATCTCTATGTAGAATGTGCTTTTGTCCTTCTGCAGAAGACAAAGAATTATTCAGACAGCAGCCAGCTGCTTGTACTGGCAGGAGAATGAGAAGAGTTTGTCAGCACTCACTCTTCTACTCTTCCTCAGCTGAATCCCCGCTGTCTTCTGCTTTATCCCGACTTTCCTCATGCTTCCTGGTCCAGAATAGGGGCCTTACCCTAGCGCCTCTAACTCTGGTTCGACGGACCGACCGCACGGACCTCCTGCCTGTGCGCTGAAGCTGTGTCCATCTCTAGGCAAGCCTGACGGCTGATAACGCCACCTTGACTCATAAACGGCCTCTCCACCCCTCTTTCGCCAACACTGGGATCACCCAATGTTCCATGAATCATTTTGTTCTTTTGTTCTAAGCGTTGAGAACAGCCAGAGAAAAGAAGAAAGAAGAACATGAAAGATGGCGGTGATTTCCCTGTGTCTCTGGGCAAATCAACACCAGCTTTGCTTCCTGAGTTTGCTACTTGCCAAACTGAGTGATCTTGGATACGTTATTTAATCCTTCTAAGCCTCCATTTCTTCACTTGTACTATGAGGATAATGGCAGTGCCTACCTCCTGGGGATGCCCTGAGGATTAGATGAGATTAGATGAGATGTCTTGAACTTGGCTGCACAATAGAATTGCTGGGGGAGTTTCAAAAATCCTAGCACTAGGTGGTACCCACATCAGTTAATCAGAATTTCTGGAGATTTAAAAAAATCACCCTAAGTAATTCCATTATGCAGCCAAATCTGTGAGCTAATGAGATTATTTATAATCAACACTCAATTAATGGTAGCTGTTTTTATTATTATACTTAAAAATTAAGTGAGAATTCCTCACATTTAAGAACTGACTGAAATTGGAGGCTTGTAGCACTCAGATTCATCCCTTCTCCAATTCACCCATCCCACAATGACTGAGCACTTTCTATGGGCTAGGCTTTGTGTCCTCTCCATTTGAAAATAAAGAGACTATATTGCCTTCAAGATGAAATTCAAGTGCTTCGGGACAGTCTGGCCTCTCCCCACTCCCTTCGTTGTCCCCTTGCTATGTCCCAAGCTCCAGCCACACCAAGCCATTTGTAACTGTTCCAGGCCTCCCTGGCTCACTGTGCCCTTCCCCTACGCTTCCTTTTCCCCTAGGGCGCCCTTCCCGTATTCCTCCCTCTGCTTTTCCACCTGGCTTACCTTGCAGGATGAGTTCGGAACAGATGGGGGCCCAGCGCTCCCTGGCAGCCCATGCCAGTTCCCCTCTGCCGAGTGAACCAGCAGAGGCCCCATCAGACTCCCACATCCTGGAGGGCCCTGCCGTGGGTGAAGGACTAGTTCCCAAGGTCTCGTCTCCATGGAAGTGCTGGACAGCTAACTCTCTGCCCTCCCTCCTGCCTCACTCTGGTGAAAAGACTGCTCAGGCCCAGGCAGGCTTCCTTTCTTTGCCTTGCCTTGTTTAGCTGGCTCTGTTGTTCCGGGATCTCTTGGAGATGCTCCCCAAGGCTCCTCTCAGGGAGAGAGCTCCTTCTGAGTGATCTGCAGGGGCAGAGCAGCTCAGAGCTCACTGCTTGGAATTGCCTAAGAGCCTGGAGGCTGGATCTGCTGTGGTCACCATATGAAATCCCACGAAGATGGCAGCCTTAGGGGAGCAACGTCACTTTACAACCAGGAAAGAGACCCTCGGACTCTGTATCGCAGTTGGGTGATGGGCGAGGGGCTGTGGTAGCTCCAACAGCTGTGGGGAATTCTGCCCAAGTTAAGAGTTCTGGGAGGGACCTCCTGCCTCCTTCTATGTCTTGAGTCCACATACCACCCCAGAGTGGTTCTGCTCGGAAAGGTCCCAGCACTTTCTCTGCATCCCTGAGTCTGTCAGGAGGCAGCCCCAGTACACGGATTTGCATGTCCTCCCGCTGGGCCCACAAAGATGTTTCTATGGTCAGGTTGGGAAGACCTCATTTGGTATTTCAAGTCTACACATACAACCTTGATCCTGGTTTTCCAGCCCCAGGCCTATGCCACTGGGTAAAGTCATCAATGTTGTAACCAGGCACAGGGTGACATCTCCCTTCTGCTCCTGTCCTTTAAGATTCATCTTATGTCACAGGGCATAGCAAAGGGGGAGAGGAACTAATTACTAATATTTTTTACTTTTTTTTTTTTTTTTTTACATGGGCAGGCACCGGGAATCGAACCCGGGTCCTCTGGCATGGCTGGCAAGCATTCTTGCCTGCTGAGCCACCGTGGCCCGCCCTAATTACTAATATTTGAGTGCATTTACATGTGGTCTCACTTAAACGTGGCACAATAAACTTATGTCGTTGGTCTAGTTATCTGCATCTTTTAAAAGGAAGCAGATTCTCCCGAGGACATGTAGATAGCTTCTGCTGTGTTACAAACCACCCCAAAAGTAAGTGCTTTAAAGCAACAGCCATTTATTTAGCTCACAATTCTAGGGATTCTCTGGTTGTCAGCTGGGGTGAGGAGAGTAGGGCACCACTGGGCCACATGGTCTCTCTCATTTTCTGGCAGGCTGCCTGGGCTTGCCCACATGGCGGGTTGGCAGGATTCCGAGAGGAAGGGTGAAAGGGTATAAGGACTCTCGATGCCTAGGCTTGAACCGGAGGGTTCAAGGGTGATGGCATGGACTCCACCTTTTTCTTTTTTTTTTTTTTTTCATTTTTAAACAATTTTATTTGCACAACATACAATCCAACCTAAGTAAATAGCCAGGCCTTTGCCACCATAATCTATATGAAGACATTTCCTTTTCTTCCGTATGGAATCCATACCCCTCCCCAGTACCATCCCGCACCCCCCTACTGCTTGTTGTCATTTATAATTGCATAATGCCTTTGTCACATTCAGTGGAAACATAATGTTACTGTTGAATATAGACCCTGGTTTCAACTGATTGCACCTTTGCCAGTATACCATCCACTTTCAAACCCTTACAATGTTGACATTCATTTGTTCTCCCTCATGCAAAAATGTTTTTATATTTGTATATTTAATCATCATCCTTGTCCACTCTCGGTGTTCCTAAGTTGTACTGTCTCAGTCTTTATCCTCTATCTTTCCTTCTAGTTTCATACGTGCCCCCAGCCTTCTCCCTCAATCATACTCACATTCCACTTCATTCAGTGTCCTTTTAATATTGTGCTCCCATCAGGTAGGACTGTGCTATCCATTTCTGAAGTTTTACAAGCAGTCCTGTTGCACTATCTGTGTTCCTTCAGCACTAAATGCCCACTCTCTACCTTCTTTCTATCTCCTGATAACCTGTGTTCATAACTTTCTCTCTTAAAGTTCACTCATTAACATCAGTTCACATTAGTGAGAACACACAGCATTTGTCCTTTCGTTCCTGGCTGTTTTCACTCAGCATAATGTCCTCCGGGTCCATCCACCTTGTCCCATGCCTTGTGACCTTGTCCTTCGGTTCCACCCCTTAATGAGAAGAACAGCAAAGTCGTACTGCAAATGGCTGTGATACACGGAGGGGTGGAGAATTGTGGCCACTTTTGCAATCTACCATATTTGGTGTGTATCAGAGGTAGGATTTTAAAAAATTATGTAAATAGCACATGCAGATGAAAAAAAATCAAACTGTATGAAAGGGAATGTGAAGGGAAGAAAAGTCTTGTTTTTATCCCTAAGGTGGCAAAACACATTCTAATCTAGCCCAACTCTCCAATTGTAAACACCACAAGATTTCTTGTGAATCTTTATATGACTTTTTCATGCATATAAACAGATGGGAGTACAATATACACACTATCCTGCACTTTGTTCTTTTTACTTAACAATAGAGCTAAGAGCTTTTCCATAGCAGCTCAACCAGAGACATTCCATTCTTTTAAATATCTAAATAGTAGTGCATGTCATAAATATACCATATTTTATTTAACCACATCCCCTACTGGTGGACACTTAGGCTATTTCTGTTTTGTGTTTTATTTTTTATTGTAGCAAACAACTCTGCAATGAACATCCTTGAATATCCTCTTTGCATCCTTATAGACTAGATTTCTAAAGGTGAGATTGCTAGGTTCAATGTCAGATTTGAGCCCAGATCTGTTTTCAAATCACATGCTCTTTCCAAGATGGGATTCTGGTTCCGAAGTGTTCCTCCAGGCTTTTCGTCTGCTAGAAGCTACCTTAGGAGCCAGGGACCCATAGGCAAATGACCCATGACACATGCCTTGTGACCTCCCCTTCCCCTATGCCCTTTCCCTCCCTCAAGAGTTCCTGAGTTATGCATTAATAAGTTTTTCCAAGGCAATCCATGTTAGTTGTCTTTACTGTGTCTTCCTTTGTGGAATTTATTTTTTTTCTGAGTTATGTACTATTTTGTTATAGACCAGTGAGAAGAGAATCCCAGTAGCACGTAATACACACATGATGGTTTCCATCTGAGTGAAGGTCTAATGCATAAATAAATGAGGATTTCACAAGTAGTACAAATGAAGCAAGTAGTAAGAGAACTAACCTGAATCATAACACAGCAAACAGCAGTATATGCATGTTGTCACATCCAGCAGTTGTATTACATGAGTTCCATCCCTGTATTTTACGAGTTCATTAATAGTAGGTAGGGTGGCAATATATAGTGAGGAAAAATCTTAAGACTTTATTTTTCATTTGCTAATATTGTTTTGGGTTTATTTTTCATGGATCTTGATGCCCATACCACCTGCCTGGGTGCTAGCTGGAGCTCTGAATTTCTACCACATATGTCTGGACTTAGCTCTATTATGAATAGCAGGTTGGTAGAACTGTCAGAATCTGCAGATGGCAGGCAAGTGCACTCAGATGCCCCACTCTATTTCTCACAGCCCCAATTATTTCCCTGAGTTGATGTAGCAAATAATTCTTCAGAAGGGGACAAAAACCAGGGAGTAATTTCTGTGATGTGGGGAGTCTGCATTTTAGGGCTATTCTGTAGATAGTTTCAACAAGTGGATTTCCAGAGACTACAGCTCCAAAAAGTAATTAATGGTTTGGGATCTTTACAGAATTACAGGCATGTGCCTCAGACTTCAAAGCAGGAGAGACCCGCCTCCCATCTGTCACTTAATAACACAGACATTGCTGCTATCAAAAAGGCAGAGCCTCGAAAAGTTCCATTTTTACAGCTCAAGGAAGAATGATGTTTTATCCCAGAGTACACCGAACAGCAATGAACTTAAAGGCCAAACCATTGACCAGTCACATCAATTTGCTCATTCCTTCATTTACTTATCCAACATTTTAGTGAGTGCCACATTGTGGCAAGCACTGTGCTGGGGGCTGGAGATGTGAAGATAAATTACCACCTCTGCCTGTACCAGTTAGTTCTTGCTCCCTAACAGACACCTCAAAACTTAGTGGCTATTTATTTATGGTGCTGGCCAGTTCTGGTCTTGGCTGGGCTTACTCAGGGTTTGTGGTCAGCTGCTGGGTCAGGTAGAGCTAGCTGGTCTAAGAGAGTTTCAGGACGGACAGCCTAGCTCTATTTCATGTGCTCACCCACCCTCCAGCAGGCTAGCCTGAGCTGTGCAGGGGGCAGCAGGGCAGATTCCATGAAGTTGACTGGAAGCATACAAGGCACCTTGGAGATTAAGCTCAGAACTGACAAAATGTCGCTTTAACCATTTTATTGCCCAAAGTGAGTCACAAGGCCGGCCCAGATTGCAGGAATAGCTAAACTCCACTTCTGGCTATCATTCTATAAGACTTGGAAACAGGTGGGGGAATAATGTTGGCTAACGTTCACAGACAGTCTAACCCACTGGCCTTTAGGAGCTCATGGTCTAGGCAGAAAATTGTGATGCTATTATGAGGGTGTCTCTCCTCCCCTACCCCACTCCATCAATCTCTATCTTTTATTAACATTTTTACCATTTCCAGGATGGAAATCTAGTAACTCGAATGACACTTAATAAAATGTTTGGTGTGTTGCTGACATTGTACATTTATACTTTTTAATCTATAAAGCAGTTGGAATGATCCATGAAATACCACAACCATCAACCTGTGGATAGAGACCTGGAGGCAGAAAACTATCTCTTCTGAATCCTCCTTAAAAGGTTTTCAGTGATTAGATTAAGCGTCACTCATTACAGAAGACACTCCCCTTTGGCTGATTACAGATGGAATCAGCTATGGATGCAGCTGACATGATCATGATTTAATTCTATGAAATGTCCTCATCGCAACAGACAGGCCAGCACTTGCCCAACCAGACAACCAGGTACCACCACTTGGCCAAGTTGACACATGAACCTGACCATGACAGTCCACCCCTTGTCAACTTGGCAGCTATACATACCACCTTAAATCACACCTAATTCCTAAATAAAAAACAACAAAAAACACATTTTTTCTTTCACCTAACAATACTCAACTGTTCTGCATATAACTGGAAACACATTAAATCTCTCCAGAATAGGGTGTAAATCATTGGGTAATATTCATTCTTAAACTTGATATCTTACAACTTAAATAGCATAACATGAACAAAATAGCATTACAGTTCTTGTTTCTGTAATTGATCACATGGCTGAAGTTCATATTTATCACTACCTTCTTCCATTACCCATTCCATGTTCCCTTTACCCTCAGCAAGCACTTCAGCTAGCTGTGGTTCTTTGCTTGGTGGGGTGACCCAAACCTTCATTCCTGAAGTTTCAGAGCCATTGGTAGTTCTGCCTGGGTTGGGTTGTTGCAGTTTTCCATTGATTTTAATAATGGAAATTATACCATACCAATTGGTATAATACCAATGGAAATTATACCAATACCACAGGGCATGGTAGTACTAAAAGATACCCTAGGGGATCTCCTATATTCCAAGAAAACTCTTCTTTACCTCCATTATGTAGTAGTCCTACTTCCCCCTGATAGTCAGGGTCAATCACCCAAGACAATAATGTAATCCCCTTCTTGTCTTGTTGATCTAGTGGCATAAGTAGCCCAAAGTGACCAAGTGGCAGTCTTAGATTCCAGTTTGATGGAATCATTGTTTCTCCTGGTGGAAGCACTTCCCATTTTGGAACGAAAACATGTAGACCAGCAGGGCTCAGAGTTGCAGGGACAGGAAGCAAAAATTTTCCTAGTGGATCACTAGGGGTAATGGTGAGTGGTACCACTCCCATTTCCACCCCTTGATTCCTGGACCCATGGATCCTGGCTATGGGAGAAACAGCACCGTATAGTGGACGCTGATTCAGAGCATGTACAGCTTCCTGGAGAACATTACACCAGTCTTTTAAGGTATTGCCACCTAGTTGGCACCGTAATTGAGTTTTCAAAAGGCCACTCCACTGTTCTATCAATTCAGCTGCTTCTGAATGATGGGGAACATGGTAAGACCAGAGAATTCCATGAGCATATGCCCATTCCCACACTTCATTTGCTGTGAAGTGTATTCCTTGATCAGAAGCAATGCTATGTGGAATACCGTGGCTGTGGATAAGGCATTCTGTAAGCCCATGGATGGTAGTTTTGGCAGAAGCATTGCATGCATGGAAAGCAAACCCAAATCCAGAGCATGTGTCTATTCCAGTTAGAACAAATCACTGCCCCTTCCACGAAGGGAGTGGTCCAATGTAATCAACCTGCCACTATGTAGCTGGCTGGTCACCTCGGGGAATGGTGCCATATCGGGGGCTGAGTGTGGGTCTCTGCTGCTGGCAGATTGGGCACTCAGCAGTGGCTGTAGCCAAGTCAGCCTTGGTGAGTGGAAGTCCATGTTGCTGAGCCCATGCATAACCTCCATCCTTACCACCATGACCACTTTGTTCATGAGCCCATTGGGCAATGACAGGAGTTGCTGGGGAAAGAGGCTGACTGGTATCCATAGAACAGGTCATCTTATCTACTTGATTATTAAAACCTTCCTCTGCTGAAGTCACCCTCTGGTGCTCATTCACATGGGACACAAATATGTTCATGTTTTTAGCCCACTCAGAAAGGTCTATCCACATACTTCTTCCCCAGACCTCTTTGTCACCAATTTTCCAATTATGTTTTTTCCAAGTCCCTGACCATCCAGCAAAACCATTAGCAACAGCACATGAGTCAGTATACAAGTGCAGCTCTGGCCAGTTTTCCTTCCAAGCAAAATGAACAACCAGGTGCACTGCTCGAAATTCTGCCCACTGGGAGGATTTCCCCTCACCGCTGTCCTTCAAGGACACCCCAGAAAGGGGTTGTAGAGTGATTCAGAGAGAGAGAGAATGCTGCAGCACCATGAAGCAGAGAGTCTATCAGTCAGCACTTTGGAGATGAAGAAGGAAAATGCCTCCCGGGGAGCTTCAGGAAACAGGAAGCCAGGAGACGAAGCTAGCAGATGATGCCATGTTTGCCATGTGCCCTTCCAGATTAGAGAGGAACCCTGACTGTGGTCACCATGTGACTTTCCAGATGAGAGAGAAACTGTGACTGTGTTCACCATGTGCCTTCTCACTTGAGAGAGAAAACCTGAACTTCTCAGACCTTTTCTTGGCTTTAGAACTGTAGACTAACAACTTATTAAATTCCTCTTTTTAAGAGCCTTTCCATTTCTGGTATATTGCATTCTGGTAGCTAGCAAACTAGAACAGATTTAGTACCGGAGAGTGGGGTGTTGCTGTGGTTTGTAGATATCAAACATATTGGAATGGCTTTTTAAATGGATAAGGGGAAGATTCTGGAAGAGATGTGAACAGCTTGATAGAGAAGGTCTAGAATAACTTGAAGAGACTGTTGGTGTAAACAGAACCACTACCAATCTGGACAAAGGGGGACACAAAGGGACAAACTAGAGTTTTCAGAGTGAGAACCATGGATGCTTGGGTCTGAAGCCAAGAAACCTCGGCCGGGAGAGTGGACCCACCCATATACATGGAGAGGGTGAGTTTGCCCTGAGGGCAGAGGATGAGTCGCCTATTTCATTGCAGTGGAAGAGTTGTGCAGCCTCAGGCTTTTCAGAGTAGCATGCTGTTTGGGGACTGGGGAGAGCCTGTCTCTTCTGAATCCTCCTTAAAAGGCTTTCAGTGATTAGATTAAGCATCACTCATTGCAGAAGACACTCCCTTTTGGCTGATTACAAATGGAATCAGCTGTGGATGCAGCTGACATGATCATGATTTAATTCTATGAAATGTCCTCATCACAACAGACAAGTCAGCACTTGCCCAACCAGACAAACAGGTTGGCCAAGTTGACACATGAACCTGACCATGACACTATCTCATTAAAATGCATGGTATGAAACCAGTGAAAATAGGAGCAAACACAGTAGCCATAAAATAGGTTCTTTCAACTGAGGGGCTATATTTTTTCAAAAAAATATTTTTATTGAGAAATTGCCACACACATGCAGTCCAACAGTATTATGCAATGAATGGCTCACAATATCATCACATAGTTGTGTATTCTTTACCATGATCATTTTTAGAACACTTACATCTAAAAGAATGCATCTAAAAGAAAAAAAAAGGAAAAAAAGGACTCATGCATCCCATACCCCTTACCCCTCTCTCTCACTGATCAACAGTATTTCAATCTACCCAATTTTTACCCTTTATCTTACCCTATTATTTATTTATTTTTATCCTTTTTTTTTTTTAAGTTATCTGTCCATATCCTGGATAAAAGGAGCATCAGACACAAGGTTTTCATAATCACACAGTCATATTGTAAAAGCATATAGTTCTACAGTCCTCTTCAAGAATCAAGGCTACTGGAGCATAGGTCAACAGCTTCAGGTACTTCTGCCCAGCCACTCCAATGCACCATGAACTGAAAAGGGATATCTATTTAATGCGTAAGGATAACCTCCAGGATAATCTCTCGACCCTGTTTGAATTCTCTCAGCCACTGAGGCTTTATTTTGTCTAATTTCTCTCTTCCTCCTTTTGGTCAAGAAGGGCTTCTTCATTCCCATGATGCCACGTTCCAGCTCACCCTAGGAGTTCTGTCCCACGTTGCCAGGGAGATTTACACCCCTGGGAGTCATGTCCCATGTAGGGGGGAAGGCAGTGAGTTCACCTGCAGAGTTGGCTTAGAGAGAGAGGCCACATCTGAGCAACAAAAGAGGTTCCCTGGGGGTGACTCTTGGACATAATCATCAGTAGGCTCAGCCTCTCCTTTTTGGAATAAGTTTTAAAGGAGTGAGCTCCAAGATTGAGGGCTCAGCCTATTGAATTGGTTGTCCCTACTGCTTGTGAGAATATCAGGAATTCCCCATACGCAGAAGTTGAATATTTCCTCCTTTCTCTCCAGTCTTCCAAGAGGACTTTGTAAATACATTTTTATTCTCTGCCCAGACTACTCTGAGATATATTGAGGCATCACACTAACCTGTACAAACTAACAATATCTCACATCCTATTCAAGATTCCATGTAATTATGGTGTGCAAGTAATCTTACTATGCAAGCTAAATTAGATAATGTGCTACCCAAAATATAAATTTCACACCAAATAAACATCTCTCCTTCTGGTCTCACACAGAGATTGAAGTTTGAAAATATGAACCATATCATCCTTTACCCTTTACCTTTGTCCTATCAGATCAGCTTCATTCGTATCTCTAGAAAAAGTCTGAAAACTTTTCCAGCTTTTTAAACAGTTGCTGAATGGGGTAATACTGACTTTCATAGTTTCAGAGTTCTAACTCAGAGTTTCAAGTGTCACAGAGATACCTGAAGTTTCAGGGAGCAACCAGGTAATATACAAATAACTCATATCTCAGAATTTAGAAATATCAGTTACAACTCCTAAATATATGTGACTGCTATAAGAGCTTACAATCTAGGACCCTTTACAATAAGCCCCAACCTGATAACCATGCTCTTGACTTCAAGTCTCTGAGTTTGTATATTACAGTTAGTTCATATGAGTGAGGCATGTTAATATTTGTCTTTTTGTTTCTGACATTTTATTCAACATACCATCCTTAAAATTCACTCACCTAGTTGCATGTCTCAAGGGGCTTATTTTTGACTCCATCAGAGAACAGATACCTTGGAGAGGATGTGCAAGAGATGTCAATACCAGATGCACCTAATCAAATCAATTCCAAGTTCTTCCTGTGCAGGAACACGCTGTGTGTGGAGCGTGTTCCCACCAGGTGAATCACTGGTTCTCAAACAGTTGTGTGCATGAGACTCACCTGGGTGGGTGGGGTGGGGCTGCAACTAGTTAAAAATGAGAGTCTTTCACTCTGCCCAGGTAATTGTTCTCACAGAACAACTGTCCATTATTCTCCCAGGTAACGTTCACACAGGTGGTGAGAATCATACCTTGAGAATCACTGAGTCAAGCTGACAAAGGGAGGGCTTAGTTCAGGAGATGAATCTTTCCAGAAAGAATGAGGACCCCTCGTCCTTCTTTATCAAGCAGAAACAGCCGCTCTGCCAACAAATTTCTCACATGGGCTAAATTTACCAGAGAATTTACAGTACGGAACCTGTTTTAATTCACTATGCAAGGACCACAATGCCTTTCAAAAAATCTAATTTGGTACAAAGGGGAATAGTTCAGCTGTGGATTTGTGGATGGTTACATAGAGCTGCTGTTGGAATTTTCTCTTGGATTGTAGACCTGCTCTGTAAAGAGAATTTGAGCTACCTAAACTCCTTCATTTTGTGGATAAACTGAAGTAAAGTGTCTTCTCTAAGTGGCAAAGATGGGACTAAAACCTAGGTCTCCTGAGTCTTTAAAAATTGTTAGCTTTCTCAAGATATGTAGGTGTCTGTGGTGGTCAGTCTACATGAGAGTCTTTTGGTGCTTTTTCTTGTGAGGCCACCCATATCCCTAAGAAGGCCCCTTCCCCACTGATGCTCTCCTGGAGTTGGGAGAGCTGAGGGGGCTTGAGTCTTTGGCCCAGGTGGTGTCCAGGAAGCTACAGTCCACTGGGGACTCTGGCAGGGAACTTCACGCTGCATGCACTCTGCTGGGGCAGAGGTGGGCTGTGGGAGTCGCCCTGTAATTGCCTGCCCATTGCCCTCTATGAAATCTGGTTTCAAAATCTTTTCAAGACAGGTCTCCAGGCAGTCACATTGTATCATCCAGTCAGCATGGGAGATGCCATCCTGCTTTTAAGTGAATTGGTTGAAAAGTAATTCTAAAATCAACCACCAGAGAACAGGGCTTAAAAGCTTTGCAGGGGTTGGGTTGGGAGTGGGGCACTGTGTCAGGGCTACCAAAGAACGTGGCTATTGTTGAGGGGCGGGCTGCTCTGTTTTATGTGCTGGCCCCCAGATGGGTGTAGTGATCCCTTCTATTGTGTATCCAGTGGTCCAGTGTGTGTTTGTATAACAAAGGCCCAAGATAACTGGGTCTTAGCTGGAGCTGAGGGTTCGGTTTGTAGCCATAGAACAGAGTGACTCCAACTGCTTTTGTGGAGATCAAACTGATGTCCTGAATTTCCCTGGTGTGGCTCTCCAGTGACCAAGCTAAACTGTGACCACAGGAGAACATAAAGGCTTGTCTCTCAAAGTGGGGTCTGAGGACCAGTGAACTGGCCTCCCCTGGGCGCTTGTTAGAAATTGAGAACCTCAGACTCCATACCGGGCAGATTGAACTAGTGATTCAAACTTTAGCACGTTTTAAGAAATTGTACAGGTGACCTGTATGCACATGAGTTTGAGAAGCACCTGCTTAGAGGACTCAGCATATAACACAATGGCTTCAATAGTTTAAGGGTCTACTGTATCCCCAGACACGTACTGGCCTCTTTGGTGGATACCAATGAAGCATATGACAGGTCCTGTCTTCAAAAATAGCTCCATGCGTGCAAATGTACCTTTTGGCTTAACTGTTCTAGAAATAAAGCCTGTGCTTGTTTTCTTTGCCACCTCTCCCCCTTCCTCCAACTGTTAATTCCTCCACCATTTTACATTGCTCTGCCTGCCTGGGCCCTGATATCCAACTCTCACGATTTATTGCAGCCCTTTTGTGTGCTTAGGGGCTTGTTTCCGTCTCTCCACTTCCTGTTTTCATTATCTGAGTGTCTACCATTTTCCTGCTGGCTAAGGGTTTGACTGGGCCCCTGATTTTGCAGGGTTCACTGATGAATCTTTCTTCTACCTCAGCTGCTACTGATTTGCTTATTCTCAGATCATCCAAAAGGCAAGTAATTAGGCTTGGAGCAGAATAGCATGGCGGAGCCTGTGTGCTGTAAAGAAGGACAGGATCTTATTCAGTGGGGTCTTTTGATTGAGGGTCCTTCACCTGTTCTGAGATCTATTAAACAGCTCCATTGGGCACCGAATGGCCAAGTGATGGGTGCCAAATACACTGACACAATGCAGTTACCTTCCCTCTCCATCTGCGTGTGGTTTGCCGCTCTGTACTGCCCAGAACTTAGCAATGGCTGGTCACCATTATCCCAGCTAAGTTCACTGTTATGGGTCAGACTTAATGGAGTAAGCATTTGGCTATGTCCTCTTAACATTCAGAAGAACAGTGATTAGAAGGAACAAGACAAAATGTCTCAAAAGTCTGTCAAGTGAAGAAAAGATTAGCTGGTGAAATGGTTCCATTAGTCTTCACTGCCCTCATTCAGCCCATTTGCAGGTGCTCCAGGGTGTCTCACAGGTACCACCTTTGGCTTCTGCCAGTTGCCAGCATTCGGGGAAGGCGGGCTCTAAATCTGAGTAACCAAATCTGTGGATTAACTGTATTTCCTTAACGGAGACACTATTAGTAAGAATCTGTCAGCATTTCCATTAAAAAAGATTAATGAATAATGTGATGAATCGCTAGTTGTACAAACTCTCATGTTTATTTTTCCCTCCTGAGGATTATTTTAGTGAAGATTTCCACTCTTAGGGCAACTTTATACAAAACTATAGGATTCTCTGCTATCCAATAGAGTTGCCACTAGCCACATGTGGCTATATAAAGGTTAATTAAATTTAAAAAATTCAGTTCTTCAGTTGCATGAGTTACAACATTTCAAGTGTTCAAGAGCCTACTGAAAAAGGGCATTTCCATCACCACAGAAAGTTCTTTTGGATGCCACTGACAACGGCTCAGAGATTGGCCTGGGTCTGAATCTCCTTTTCCCTATTAAATATCTGGATGACTTTGGGCCAGTCATTTAGCCTTTCTAAGGGCTCAGTTTCTGCATCTGCCAATGGGCTGGCATCGTCTTTATCCCAGGGCAGCTGTAGGATTAAGCGGGTAGCTGCTTCTGAAAGCTCCTGGCATAAGTGTGCAGCCACTGCCATGCTATGTTCTCTGCGCCTCCTGCCAGACACCCCATTTCCCTTCACCCTTAGATCACCTCCTTGCTGGGAGCTCAGTGTGAGCTTTGAGACCCAGCCAGGAGCAGACAGCATCACCACTGCCAGTGGGGGAATGGGGGACCAGCAATGTACCCAAGATTCTATAATTTTGATGCCCACGCAGGTAGGCTGAGGGAACTGGGAAGCAGTGGCTTTTACTTCTTCTGCACACTCTGCCTTACATCTCGCTCTGTGCTGGGGCTTCCTGCCTTTGCTGCAATGAACAGGTGTTACAGTCAGTAATGCTTGTTACTTCATACACTTGAGTTTCAAGTGATTATGTTGTACATAAGTCATTGGTTCTCAAACTTCAGTGGCATCAGAATCACCTGGAGGGCTTGTTAAAACACAGATGGCTGGGCCCCACCCCCAGGGTTTTTCATTCTGCAGGTCTGGGAAAGGGATCCAAGAATTGACGTTTGAGTTGCTGGTCTACAGACTTGTGGAAGCTGGGACACTTTTATGGCAAAGATTGTCATCTGTAATCTGGAGCTTTGATGAGAAGGTCCACAGGCATGTTCTTGGGCATGTGAAAGTTCTTTAAAACTTTAAAAATTTGTGATTTCATTCACAAAATGGAATAATAAATGATTATTCTGGGCCACAAACCAAGTGCAGCTATGTAGTTTTTGTACCTGCTATCGCATTTGCATTCACAGTTATGTTAGCACCAAGTGATTTCCACGGGCAATATTCAACTTTTGATACGGTGTTTCTCAAACTGGGTTCTTGGAGGGTTTTGCTTATTTATGTAGGAGTCTAGAAGTCCTCACATTTGGGAAATGGTGGGCTGGGTGTGGGTAGGGCAGCAAAGGCAAGCTCTTATCAGTGTTTCTCACAAGGAACTTGGGGCAGTTGGAGAGGGACTCGCCCCTCGCTTTGTAGGACACTTAAACATTGTGGGGAACTGCCCATTAAATGGCAGGTGGTCTCTGGAGTCATGTAATAATGCCGAACCACTTGCACACATTTTCATATCCATGTGCTAGGGCATTTCTGTTCTTCCTTGAGTGAGAACATTTACAAACACAGGTGTGGCTTAAGACAGCTTGGCCGCTGCCCTTTTTGGAGATACTATGGCTAGAGCTGGGCACCTGGACTGTGCCCCTCTTTATGTCACCCCCAGGTCACCTGGTAGGGAACTGAGAGGGCCCATCTTCAGGACACTTCTGGGTGATGGCCCTTCTCTACTGATTTGCCCTTAGAGGGGAGCAGCAGCACCAAGACCTTGCCAGCTGCATCTTAAGAGGGCAAGATGGGGGTAGTGGGTGTTGGTGGGGTCAGCCAGGCCTCTCTGTGCCTCCCATCCCTCTTCCTGCCTTGTCCTTTCTGGCATTCACATTTAGAAGAAATATTTTCAGAGTGACAGGGTGGAGGCCTGAAGAGCAGCGGTGGTGTTGGCTGGAGATGTGCCTGCTTTTTTGGGGTGGCTGAAGGATGTGTGTGTGTGTGTGTGTGTGTGTGTCCGTGTCCCCCCCCCACTGCCTGGGTATCTGGCAATGCTCAGCGCCTGCGGGGTGCTGTGGTCTGTCTGGAAGGCCTGTGCTGCCGCCCCCGCCCCCTCTGCTCACACGTTCCTTCTCTTGCTTCCTTATCCCTTAAATGCCTCTTCCCAGAAAGAATCCGAGTCACTTTCTTGTCATTAGATTAGTTCCTGCCAAACTGTGGCAGATGCCAAAGCAGCTGATGGGGGGATTATAAGCCTCCCTGCCTCTGCTCCAAAAGGCAGAGGGGATCTAGAACTCGAGGGGAGAAGGCAAAGCTCTGAGGAGGGGAGTTCGGAGACAGCTGTATCTTGGCAGATGAAGAACCCTCTGCTGCCCCCTCCCCATCCCGCCCCCACCCCGAAATGTGAAGAGAATGCAGGAAGGAGTCTCACCCAACTGGCCATTGGACTAGCCCAGGTCTTTGGGTTTTTGTGGCCTTAGAGCAAGAACATCCTCCCTTATGACCAACACCCGTGGACTGGCCTGCGTGCTCCTACGAGTCCCGGCTTCTCCCACGCTTTTTCTTGCTTGTGTGCTTTCTTTCCTGTGCGCTCACTTATGCACGGTCTTGGACACATGGGCTTCACCTGCTCTTTCTGTGAAACAGGCAGCGCCTGTCCTGTCTTCAGTGACCCCTGAGAACCCCACCCCTGGAGCTCCTAAGGCTGGACTTCTTTCTGAACCCCGTGGTCCCTCTGCACTGGACCAAGGCGTCCACTTAGTTTGGCACCTTCATGCTGTAACCTCACTCCTGCCAGTGACCTAGGACCCTGGCATGAGTCTTTTTCTCTGGGGAGATGATGCAAGTGATACAGGCAGAGCAGTTCACTTCAGAATAAAATCTCAGGTCAGCCAGGGGTCACCTGGACTTTCTTGGTGGAAAAAAGTCGGTTAACAGTGGCCCCAGGAGAAAATTTCACATCCGATCCAGGGACGGAAAATAGCCTAGCCTTGAGGCTGCAGAGAGCTGATTGCTGAGGCTGGTGGGGGCAGCCGGGGATGGGGTTGGGTGGGGCACCTGGTCATCAGCAGTCCCAGGCTTCCTGAGGCCTGAGGATGGCCTTTTATTTCCTCAGTTTTACTCTTACCTCAGGCATCATCTGCTTCCTCTTCAGTCCCATAAAAACTCTCCTCCTTTTCACACTGAGATGCAAACAACTAATAAAAGCTGAGAGTGAAAGAACCTAAGAGCTTCCTCCTGGCCACTTTTTAAAGATAACTATTTATAATGAAGACTTTCAGTCATCTAGAAATAATAATATCATGAGCCCCATATTTTATCCATCGTCCTGCCTCAACATTGTCATTTGTCCCCAATCTTGTTTTTTCTATGTACCTCACCTACTTCTTCTCACACCTCTAGATAATTTTGAAGCAAATCCAAGATGTCCCTTTTTTAGCCTTTAAATGTTTCGATGTGACTTCTCGTCAAATGCTGTTGAAGAAACTTTGGTGGCAGGAGAGAGTCCAGGCTGCTTGGTGGATTACACAGGGTTCTCGTTCTCCAGAAACATCCCCTTTTCGGCTTATACCCTCCCCTCCTGGCAGACCCTGCCCTTCAGCCATGTTGAAAGTTGTTCCCCTAAATGTCACAATTTTTTTTCATCTGTCACGTGGCTAAAATCTTTCCTCTCCTTAGACTTCTCATCCTTCAAGCCAGCTCAGAGGCTATCTTCTCTCTGAAGTTTTTCCCCCCAAATCCCAGATGGAGTGAATGACGCCCTTCTCTGGGCTGTGAGAGTGTGGAACATCCATTCACAGCACATTTCTCAAATGGGGCTGCACTGTTTACCGCAAGCTTGACACTGTTCTAGGGACTGTCCAAATAAATAGTAACTGCTTTAACCTACATAGAAATTCCTATGTTAGGTGCTAACATTATCCCCATTTTAGAGATGGGAAAACTGAGTCACAGAGAAGTTCCTGTCGTCCAGCTAGTAAGTGCCGGTGCTGGGATTCAGACCCAGACAGTCTGGCTTCTTAACCACAGCACCGGGCCGCTTATTCTAGGGGCAGCCTGCCTCTGCTACCCCTCTGCCTTCCTGTGCAGACTGTGAAGTCCTGAAATCAGGGGCTGGGTCTTGTCCTCCTCAGTACCCAGTACTTAGTCCTATCTCAAGCACATTGTCGGTGCTCCACACGTGTTGCTGAGTGCAGGGAGAAATAGAGAGCCCTCTGGCGGGTCGTTGGAAACTTCCAGGCATGGACTCCTCCTAGTGCTACCATGAATTACGGCCTTAAGCTAACATCATTCTCTCCACCCAACACCACTGAGAGTCATGGCTCACTCCCTTAACAAAGGGCTCTCTTTGGCTCTTATCCGGGAGAGAGAACTTTCTGGGGAGGAGACAACGGGAGGTAGGGCTGGGTTTTATGCTTGAAAAAGCCCGCAGCTGTCTTCAGATATGCCCTTCTAGGAGGTGCGGCATCAGTTAAGGCTCACTGAGCTGGTGAGATAAGACACTAAGAGGAAATTCTAGGTCATGTGTGGTGGCAGCGGGTGGCGTGGGATTTTGAGGATGCTGGGAACAGGGTGTTCCTTCTACCTCCTGGGTACCTCTAGAGCTCACCCCCGAATCAGGATCGAATAGTATTACTTCCTGCATGGAAAACATTTTTCTTTCCCTCTGAAGTCCAGTGGAACTGTTGTGTGAATTGATTGCACATCTTGAGCCAGCGGGAAGAGGAAGGAAAGCCAGAATGTTTACAACCTTCCAGACCTGATTCTATTTCAAGGACATGGGTCATTAGTGCTGGCAGCAGTCAGATCTGCATGCATACTTTTCAACGGTCTTGTGACCAAATTTGGGCATAGCCGCTCTGTTTGTGTGTGTGTGTCTCTGAGGTGGTTATTATTGACTGGAAATTCCATTATTAAATCCTAGCAGAAAAAGCCTTTCTTTTCTTCACAATTCTCACTAATTAGAATGTACTATAATTTAGTGACCGGCTATAACCTAACTAATGACCTAACAAAAACCTTTTAAACGAGGAAGCCTCTTCTCTCAGTTCACTAGCTACCCCAGCTTGTGAGTGGTAAATACTTGACTCTGAGACCCTTCTGCATCATGGCTGGGAGTGGAAATCACCTTTGACAGGATGCAAAACCCCTCAGATGCACTTTGGCCATTGCAGAAAAGACTAGACACAGAACAAAAAAACAGACCCTAATATCCAGTTCTGTCTGCTTGGTAGTGTGACTTCAGGAAGGCAGCATTACCTATTTAGTGCTCATTTTCCTCATTGATAGACCAGGCTAGAGCCTGGGGTGACAATTAAGTTTTCTCTTGCATACCATTGTGACTGACTCATAGGAGCTGCCTGGACTGCTTTGCTGGAAAAGCACAGTGGGATTTGGTGCCGTTAGGAATCTTCACTGTCTGCAACAGGCAAGGAAACGAGCGGTGCAGTCATTTACCAAGCATTTCCCAGCTCTGGGTTTGTACTGTCTTAGGTATATTCCTGTAAGTACAAAGAATGTGGTTGTGCTGGTTTGTATTTGTGGACCCCAGAAAAGCCAAGTTCTTTAATTTTCATTTAATGTGTCTGGGTGGGAGCTTTTTTTTTTTTAATTTTTTTTTTTTAACATGGGCAGGCACTAGGAATCGAACCCAGGTCCTCTGGCATGGCAGGCAAGCATTCTTGCCTGCTGAGCACTGTGGCCCGCCCAGGGTGGGAGCTTTTTGATTGTTTCCGTGGAGATGTGATTTTGATTAGATGGTCTCCACGGAGATATGTCTCCACCCATTCAAGGTGGGGTTTGCTTTTTGGGGCCCTTTAAGAGGGAACCATTTTGGAAAAAGCTTCAGAGCCATAAGAACCACGAGAGCCCACACAGCCAGAGATTTTTGGAGATGAAGAAGGGAAATTTCTCTGAGTGAGCTTCAAGAAACAAGAAGCCTGGAGAGAAAGCTGGCAGATGTTGCCATGTTCCTTTCCAGCTGAGAAAGAAACCTGAATATCATCGGCCTTCAAGGTACCTTTCCCTGGATGCCTTAGATTGGACATTTCTACAGCCTTGCTTTAATTTGAACATTTTCATGGCCTTAGAACTGGACACTAGGAACTCAATAAATTACTCTTCTTAAAAGCTGTTGTGTTTCTGGTATATCACAATTCTGGCAGCTTGCAAACTAGAACAGTGGTTAATGTGTGAACCAGCCTGAATGACAAGACTGGCCAGGCAGTGGCTTGGTGCTTCACTATAGATGATGCAGTAGATGTGGATCACCAAAGT
Source organism: Tamandua tetradactyla (assembly GCF_023851605.1). NCBI lineage: Eukaryota > Metazoa > Chordata > Mammalia > Pilosa > Myrmecophagidae > Tamandua > Tamandua tetradactyla. The sequence goes on along the minus strand of NC_135328.1, from coordinate 77,474,909 downwards.
CTGCTAAAGATGGGGGAATTCTAGAAGTTTTGGCGTGCACCAGAATCCTTCATATCCTGGTTGAGCTTGATGCCAAGAGCGAAACGGAACCCTTCATGGTCTGTAGTTACTAACCAGCCTAGCTAGGCCCTTGATCCCCAGATCCCTTGGGCATTGCTGGGTGGGGGGGGGAGGGGGAGGGGTCAGTGGCAGCATTATACCTTGAGCATCCCAGGAAGAGATGGGTTTTAAGAGATGTGAGTTGTATTATTAGCATGCTGAGACAAACAGTTAGGATTCCTGTAATCTTTAAGCTTTGGAAATGTTCAGGCATCTCAATAAAGGACCAGTTTAAAAGGCTTTCCTGTAAGAATAAAATTAAGTTTAGCTTTCACACAAAATGGTGCAGGATGAGAGACACGGAACTAACTAAGCAAAATGCTGCAAAACCAGCTCTGACTGGACTTGCGGGCAGGGGAAGGAGAAGACTTGTGACATAACTCTAGAATTGGCACCAGATCCTTATATGGGTAAAAACGAGTTTAAACAAGTAATAGTCAGGGTCACTGGAATGTAGAACATAGTCAAGAGCAGGCACTTTTGGCGGGAGATTTGGACTAGGTAGACTACTCGGGTAGGTGTAATCTCTGGAGTAAACAATCAGCAGAGAAACAGGAGGAACCTCCGTGCTAGGTTTAGGGAATAGATACTGCTGCTTCCTGTCACTTGGCGTGCCAGCCACCATGTTTTGGTTGCATGCCCATTCTGGCAAGATCGTTAATACAATCTTTTCTTCTCTACAGTTGGGTAGCGTTTATTCTCTTTCAGGCATGGCGTTCTTTCTAACATTTCCAAATCTTGGAGAAGATTTATAACTTGTTCAGATTGCAAAATGAGTTTGAGGCTGTACAAGGTCAAGGTGGGAGGAGGGGCTGATGCTTCCCAAGAGCATCTTCTGAGCTAGGCACTTGTAGGTTATAACTCATTTAATCTTTCGAACAACCCCATGAAGTAATAATGTAGTGCCATAATGAATAGACAAGAAACTGGTTATACAGAATCACTGAGTTACTTGCACACAGTTTAGGTGCACACAGAGATGGATTAAAGTCAGTTTTCCTACCAATTCTGGATTCTGCTCATAGCATACTTTATATTGAGACTTTTCATGTTTGGTAATCACCAAGGAATTTGGACTGCAGTGATTTGGTATTTGTGACAACTGAGTGTTTTCTTTTTAAACCATTATATGATAAAGTTTAAAGTTTGAAGTTTGTTAGCCTGTAAGCCAAGTGTCAATATAAATAATTGTCAATATAAATAACTTAATAATATAAATAATTGTCAATATAAATTGTCAATATAAATAATTGCTAGGAGAACTTTTGAAGATATTAAAATTGGCAGTGTTTTTAAAGCCAAAAAGAAGTACTTATTTATGTGCAAATAACTGACAAGCTAATGAAACTGCCTTTTTAAAATTAACATCAGAACCTCCAAATACCTCTTTCTCATGGTCATCTATTGCTCACCAAGTTTCAAGAAGTATTCAAAAATTGTGTTTTCTTTCACAAAGCTAAGGGACTGAACAAGAGGCTATTTCCCCTTACCTAGACAAAGAAAAAATAAGGAAGGGTGGATCTGATGCTTGGGAGTGAGTGTTGAGGAAAGACAGAAAACAATTAGACCCGCTCACTTTCCATTTTGAGTCTGTCTTCCTAACTGGAAAGGGTTTGCTTACCCAGGAAGTTAAAACCAACAACAGTAACAGAGAATAAAGCCAGGCTGTGAAACGATTTGACAAGGTTACAGCTAGCCAACTCACAGGATAAGTCTCCACACCTCAGGAAATGATAGTGCAGGGTGCTGACAGTAGTTGTGTGAGCTCCAGTCCACTGCTTGGGAATCCTCAGTGAAAGAAATGAGCGAAAACAATCCCAACTTCCAAAATGAAGAAAAACACTGAATGTGTAAACTAATACCCAGCTGGCTTGGTGTTGATTCAGGCTAAAAATCCTGAAAGTGTTATAAAAAGTGGGCTCCTTGATCATTAGAATAAGAAATGCTTATCACCATGGGCAAACTTTGGGTTCTCCCAGAATACAATCCGGCCAGATTTTCTCACACCCATTTTTAACACGTTGCAGCTTGTTTTGTGAAAGTTAAATGTCTGAGTTTCAGCAGTGGCTTTTTTTTAAAAGCAAATATTTATTGAATAGTTATTATGGGCAAGCACATTGTGTGTTAGTTCATTTAATTCTCACAGTATCCATATTTGCAGTAGATACTGTTATTATACCCATCTGATAGATGAGGATGTCAAGGCCCTAAGCTTAAGACTCCACATGCTCCTTGCTCTCTTCCTATCACCCGATTCTCCTTTCTTAGTATTTTTCTTTGGCTCTTGTTCTTACACCTCCCTTTTCCATGTCATTGTTCCTCAAAGCTTCACATAAGTGGTAAAGTCAGGATCCGAGAAGATCTCAAGAGGTTAAGAAACCAAAACCAAGAGAGTAAAATTAAATAGGGCTCACTCTATGGTCCTGCCCTTGATTCTTTCAGCCGAGCAGCTCTCGGCTGGCGGACAGAGCTTAAGGTTTGTGATGTCACTATGAGCCGGTCAGTTGGCTGCAATGAGTTGGGTTAAATGATGGGAATTTATTTGCTCACAGTTAGAAGCTGAAAAGAAAAGTCCAACTCAAGGTGTCATCAAGGTGATGCTTCTTTCCCAAAGACTGTGGTGTTCTCGCGACTCTTGGTCTTAGCTGATCTCATGGGAAGGCACATGGCAGTGTCTCCTGATCTCTCCCCTCTCTTCCAGGTTCCACTGAGGCTCAAACTTCTGGCTGCTTCCTCTGGTTTTCCCTCTGACTTTCATTCCACTTATAGAGGTCTCCAGTGATAGGATTAAGACCATCCTGATAGAGACGCGCCACACCTTAACTGAAGTAACCTTATAAAAGGTCCTACTTACAATGGGTTCATACCCTTGGGAATGTATTAGATTTAAGAACATGTTTTTCTGGGGTACATTCAGCTTCAAACCACCACAATTAGTAATGTGACAAGCCACCGAAACCTAACACAATGCTTAGCTTTGATAGAACAAGTCCTGTACTAGTCTTAACCTGCTCGGAACGAAGCAGGAGCTTTGTGATTGTTCTGGGTACCTCATGTTTAAAAGAACATAGTTTTAAGAGATTATATCCAGAGAACAATGACTAAGAAAATCCTTTAGGGTCTGCCCTGACTCTGAGGTTCTGGAGACTATTCTATAATGTAGGGTTGTGTGGGCACTTGACAACATATCTATCAGACAATCAGAGGAACTGAGAATGTTTAGGACTGTAAGGGCTGCGTGGTACCAAGGGGGAGAACAGTAATAGCTGCAGGTATCAAGAAATTATTATGTGCTAAGAAGAGTGCTAAGTATTTCTTTTACTTTTTAGTTTTTTAAATGCAATTTCAGTGAGATACAGTATATATTCACATACCATATAATCATCCAAATTGTGCAATCAGTGGTTCACAAGTGACATCCCGTAGCTGTGCATTCCTCATCACAATAGATTTTTGAACATTTTCATTCTCAAAAAAAGAATAAAAATAAAAGTAAAACTCCCCAAATATCCCATACCCCCCATTATTTATTTTTTGCCTTTTTTCCTTGCTCATCTATCCATACACTAGATAGTGCCAGTCACAAGGTTTTCACAATCACACAAACACACCTTAGATGCTCTATAGTTACTGAATTGTCTTCAAAAATCAAGGCTATTGGATTACAATTCGACAGTTTCAGGTATTTCCCTCTAGCTATTCCAATACACCAAAACCTCAAAAGGGATATCTATATACTGCATAACAATAATCTCCAGAATGAGCTCTCGACTCTATTTGAAATCTCTCAGCCACTGGAACTTTATTTTGTTTCATTTCTCTTCCCCCTTTTGGTCAAGAAGTCTTTCTCAATCCTATGATGCTGGGTCCTGCTCATCCTCCAGAGTCATATCCCATGTTGCCAGGGATATTTACAGCCCTGGACGTCATGTTCATGTAGAGGGAAAGGCAGTGAGTTCACTTGTGCAGTTGGTTTAGAGAGGCCACATCTGAGCAACAAGAGGTTCTCTGGGGGTGACTCATAGGCATAATCATAAGTAGGCACTAAGTATTGCATTTAATCATCACCACAATCCTGTAAGGCAGATATTACAGAGAGGCTAGCTACTTGTTCAAGGACATATAACTAAAAAGCAGTGAGCCAAGGATACACATCCAGGGCTCCAAACTTGTGCTTTTATCCATAATGCTATACTGCATCTTAGAACCACACTCCATGTATAGAATTTGTTTTTCTATATGAAAGAAATTTCCATTAGCCAGAGACATCCAGAATGCCTCAATATGTCCGTCCACATGAGAAAGATTTAGTAGAAAAAATTAAGCTTTATGTGGCCAAATGAAGAAAATCCCTCTAGAGTCTCTATTTTGAGGCTCTAAGAGAATATTCTATAATCCAGGCAGCTCATTAATTCAGAACATTTTCTTCTTATTATGAGACTTTAATTCACAGATTACATGGACTTTTCCATGGGCTGTGTCACACTTGATTAAAGTGATAAAGGAAGAATAACTGAAAAGGCTACTTTCTCATTTATGTGATGTATATGCCGTGGCAGTTGTGATAAGTCATTCCAATAGAATGGAAATACTTATTTCCATGTGCTGTGATTATTAAGCAGAAAGAGAACCTCTTCCAGTTTCCCACTTATTATGTGGTGGTAACGAAAAGAAACGGAGAGACATCCATAAGACATTGCCTGGCTCCTAAGAAAACTTGTCTAGAGGTTTCTACACTATTAGGTAAAATAAAACAGCCTTCTGCATTGGGTGTTTCTAGGAAGGGAACCCCTTCTGAGAAGGGCTTGTTTAGAAGACAAAAACAATTGACTCATAGGAGCTCTCTGAGAAATGCAATGCACCCTACAGAACTGCAGATAAGCAACACCTACTGATAAACTGGTTTCTGTCCAGGACAGATACCTTATTGGGTCAGACAAGCATACCATGCTAATCAATGTATATCTGCTCCCCACTTTGTAAGATCCCTCATGTAAAATGGAAACTTAATGGCAGCCAATTAGAACATTCCCTCACTTTCTTCATCGAAGTTCACCTTATATGAGTTTCCCTTTTCCATCCTTCACTGGAATTCCTTTCTACTTTCTGAATGGGATGCTGCCTGATTTATAAATAACTCAATAAAGCTGTGAGATCCTAAATTTAATGTTTAATAGTGCTAAACCTTCCATTTGGAAGGCAGTGGCTGCTGAGTCCAGCACTCAGGTGCTTCTGTGAACTTTAGGAGACCAGGCTGGTGGGGACCCTGAGAGAAGACCAAAGGGAAGGCAGATACAGAAATTCTGTCGTGTTTTGAAGCCTAGCACAGGTTGCAAATAAGTGTCTTTTTTCCTTAGCCACTGTAGCTGAATGTCTAATTATCAACTAGGTGACTTTGAGGAATGCCTGCTCCTCAAATTTGCTCCTCAATTTCCTAGGAAATTATAGAATGCTTTATCATCCCTTTCCCTTAGCCTACGTTTCTGTCATCCCTTTTAAAGGTATCATCCCAAGAACATGCCTTTTGTGCAGAATGCCAGGAGTAGGTCACTGCAGGACCAAAGAAGGGAACCACGAGACCCTGCACCCCTCCCAGTGGATGGGTCAGCCCATATGCCTCAGTGTCAGCTCTAAGTCCCTGCCACATGACTCAGTGTTTGAAAACGATGATTTTTCTGAGCACTAACAATTCTGAAGAAAGCGTTTAAAAACTGAGGAGTTCAGTTTACCTGGAAATGGTTTTCTAGGATTCTCACTCACTGCATGCAGTGATTTATGACCGTATTTTGCAAATGCCTTCTCTTTCAGCTTACAACCCATAACTTTATGTCTTTGAAGAACTTACCAAGCCCTTGAAGCTAGCCAAAGATGGTATTAGGCAGGGGATGGAGCCTGGGTTGCTCTTCAGTAGGCGAAATTGGTTGAATGGAACAGTGTGGCTTTGAAAGGGAAAAGACTGTAGACTATTTGTTGAATTTATGGACGATGTCTCTTGGGAATGAATTTTGAAGTACTAGAGAGGATGATCTCAGGTGTTTACTTTTTACCATCATTTGCTCCCCTAGTTTCCTCCTAGAGCCACCTAATTTGATCTTCAAATTGACATGAGGCGCCTCATAGCTTGAGGCATTGACTTTGTAACCATTAGACTAATAAAGTAGGATGTTTTGATCCCAATGTTGATCCTTTGTTTTGGTCCCACTATTTTAGCCCTTTTGCATAAGGTAGTAAGAAATTAGAATTGGTTGACATTATTAACACAAAAATAGAACTGCTAATTGCTAAAATGGCAATAGTGAGATCCGCTATAGAGCTAAAAACTAAAAATTGATGGCAAACTGGTATCTTGCTGGTGAAAATTTGATCTGTAAAATTGTACCAACGAAAGCTGGGCTTGGGAGAAAATAATGAAGATTCCCAATAGTTAAACCATGGGTGGTAAATATTTTGGTATGGATGCAAACAGAATTGATAAGTTCCTGTTATGAAGATTATACAGAAAACAATCTAGCTCAATGGAAATCTCAATAAAATAAAAATAGAAACTGTTTAACAGCACTACATAGGAAGTTGAGCAGTATTTTAATCAACCTAATGGATATCGCCCTTTAATCAGTACTGAAGAAATCAACCTTAATGCAATTTTGATTAAAATGCTTATATTCTTACACATAGGGTGAAAATACCATCACGATCAAACACACAGATTTTTGAACATCATTGGGTTTGAATGCAAGAATGCAAGGTCAAAATATTTTGCATTTTTTTCCTAAATATAAAGTAATTCACAAATCCTATTGAGAAGTGGGATTCATTCTGGAAGGATGGGAAATGAGTATGGTTTTAAACTTTTCTTAAACTTGGCTGTGTGTCCTCAGCCCATCAGGCTTCCTGACAGAGAAAGGATCTCAAGTCTCTCTCCTACACTATGGAAGCTTTAAGACAATGCCAATGAACAGTAATCATTTAGTGACCACTGAAGAGGCCACCTCAGAGCATTACTTTTGGGATGTGCTATTTCCAAGGTTGTGGCTTATAGAAATCCCTTCAGAGAATGGCAAATCTGTTGCTCAAGGAGAGACCCAGAGACTCAAGAGAGGCAGACCACTTAAGCCTAGATGCATTTGGTAAACTGCCCATCTGTGTCGAATGGGCTAAAGGAGGAGAGTTCCAAAGCTTTAGTAGGCCCTGTTCACAGAGACTTTTTGAGGAAATGACCCCCAAAAGGGTTTTTCTTGCTTGAATTTTCACCCCTGCACTGTTGCATTTTGGTGGGGGTGGAAGGTGCACGCTTGCATGCACCTGTGTAGAGGTTGAGAGAGAAAAGGAGAGGTTGCAGTCACAGAGATTTTGACAGCACTACAGCAGCCATTGGCTGGAGTCTAGCCATCCTGATTTTGCCACCTCCATCCTCAGGGAACATCTGGCAATGTCTGGAGACACATTTGCTTGTTAAAACTGGCATCTAATAAGTAAAGGTCAAGGATGCTGCTAAATAGCCTACAATGCACCGTCTCCCACAACAAAGAATTTTCTGGCCTCAAATGTCAATAGTGCCAAGGTGGAGAAATTCTGTAATAGAGGCACTAAAACTCAATCAAACACAGCTCGTATGCATATACCTTTTGTTGATTAATGTGAGTTTAGGAACGATAAGAAAAGAAGTGGGTCACTTTGCTGACGCTGGTGTTTTCACCCTGTCCGATTGCCTTGGTGCTCCATAATTGTAAATCCTGGAGTTGTACAGAGTTCCTTCTACACAGCTAGAGGAAGGTAGTACAAAGCAATGATTAAAAGCTTAAAATTGGGAATTTTGGTTCAAGTTCTAGTTCTGAAACTTAGTAACTGTGTTTTTGGTCATGTTACTTCTCTGTGCCTCATGTTCCTGTCTGTAAAATGAGAATAACAACAGACTCAACTCAGTGAGTTGTCAGGAGGATAAATGAAATGATGCATGCAAAAACACTTAGCATGAGCGCAGACACATGCTTGTCATTAAAATGTTTGGAACTCTGGTTAGAGGAGACTAGAAAATTATCAGAATGGAGAATCCCATCAAGGCAAAAAAAGACTAGTTGAATACAATCAAGTGGTAACTCAGATGGGGCTGCAGAATTCACCTACCCAAATGAGGAGACAAAATTTTGAAAAGGCTTCAATAAAAAATAGTAGGATTTTAACTTTGGATTACAAAATGAAACCCCAGCTGAAAGGCAGGGCTAGGTGAGGAAAGGGCCCTCAGTGGACACAAGCCAGGATTTGACTCTGAGCAAGAAATGATGACCTTTGGCTCCACAGAATCATCCTGGTCATATGTAGGGCCCAAATATCATGTCATGTCCTGGGTCAGTTCTCTAAATGCTAAACAGAGTAACGTGACTCAGGCCCAGTAATCTCATCCTGTCCAAAATGGTTAATCTGCCCGTTAATTGGGGAATTTTTCAAAGTCTGGGAATATGTTTAGAAATTTGGAGATAATGAAGTAAATTAATTCACAGAATGAATACTGTACTTCAGTGTGGTTTAGGAATAAGTTCTGTCATCACCAGGACATTTTGTGTGAACTTGTATTTGAAGGAATTTGAAGTAAATCTGGCGGATCAGATAATTCAATTACAATTTGAGATGTATTCTTTAGATTGGACTCAGCATATTAATTTTAATGGTATAATGGAGTTTTATTAAGTTTGTAAATGGTATTTAAATATTTAAGAGAACCTGGCTTAATATATATGTTATTTAAGTTTGAGTTATTCGATTTACAGGAATTGCTTAAGAGCAGAGAAACGTCATTTTTTAGGGCTGTAAGTCTGTCAGACTTTGAGAGTATTTAAGAGTATCAGCTATGTTAAATATGTACATTTAAAAAGTGAGGGATTTAATGAACTAAATTCATAAATAAGATTAACTATTTAGAATTTAATCTCAAATTTATCAGTTAATTGAGCATGATCATAGAAAGAAATGACAGTGGATTCTTACTTTTATAGAAAAGCATTAGATTTATAACAAGACTTCTAAATGGAACTTAAGCCAAGTGTATCCCAAGCTTTTTTCCATTTGCTATTCAATATATTTAATTAAAAACACAAAGTTCCCTCCAACATTTAAAAGTTCAAACGACACTCGTAAGTACTCAATAAATGACGGTTATAATTAAGAGTACCTCCTGCTGGCCACTCTGCCCCCTAATCCTTGTCATAAAACTTCCATGTTGTGTGTCTTTTCCCTGAGACCATGTGAGCCCTGATTAGCTCCAGGAAAAGATTACTCCGAAATCCACACGGTACTTCTTTTAAGTCAGTAATTTTATTACTATTAGTTTTCACACTGAGAACGCTTGGTTACATAAAGTGATGTCCTATGAGTTTACTGTCAGTAGTAGAAGCACAAAGTGTGGAAAGTACAAAACCTGCACCCAGTGAAGAAGTGCCCTTAATCAGAGTGAAGTCCGTGTGACAGAAACAGTACTCCAGACAGCCTAGGTGCAAAGAAACAGAGCTCTTGGTCTGTGCACAGACAGCCACAGAGAAAACGGACGTGCTATCTCTGTACATCTTGTCATCCGGTGAAAACTGGTCATAATAAATAAAACACACACACAATGACGAAACTCATTCAGATGTGCGTCAGTTGGATTCTTGCAGGGTAGAGGTGGTGAGGGGGTTTAAAATGCTTCTTGAAAATGGAGGCAAAGGAAGCATGAGATCCTGTCTATGCCTAAAAAGATCCTTTATAAAAATGGCATTCTGTTAAGTTTGTAACCTGACCACAGGTCGTTTTATGTGTTACAGGGAAAGTGTGCATGCTGGGGTCCAATTTTTAACATTGTCTCTGTTTTAAGAACATGCAAAGACCAAAAGCGTTCAGCAGGGAAATGTGCTAACAGAACCCCTCTTCCAGAGGAGAGGCTCTGCTTTTTGGAAAAGCTGTTCAGAACCGGAAGCCGTCTCCCACAGAGGACATTCTCTGGCTCTACATCCAAATGACCATTAACGATAAAACAGATAGAGTTGTCTCTAATTTAATACATGTGTTTACTCTTATAGTTTAGGTACCCAGCTGTGTGGATATTTCTAGGTTATGACCTCTTCATCATTATTTTAATTCATTTAAATTATGTAGAAAGTTATGATGGGGCGGGCCACAGTGGCTCAGCAGGCAGAGTTCTCGCCTGCCATGCCAGAGACCTGGGTTCGATTCCCAGTGCCTGCCCATGCAAAAAAAAAAAAAACTATGATGAGGTGAAACTTAAGGTTTTTGGTGCTGGAAACATCTGTGTGTACATGTGGTTCCTGTGTGTAACAGTTTACCATACAAGTCAGAAACTGTATTTTAGCAGAAGGAAAAAATACCAATGCATTTCATAAGAAGTCTGCTGTTTTGCTTGTGCTCCCAAGTGAGGTTTATAAATTATTAGACAGAAATTATTTGCCATTTTTATAAAGGAACTTCTTAGACCCAAACTAAATTTATATAAAAACTTAAACACACCCTAAAATTCTCAGGTATATATTTGTTAATGTTCCATTTCTTTCCCCATTTGGGTAAACCTTGTTTAATATAACGAATGGATTACTGAAAAATAGTGAATTTATAATTTTAAAAAGGAAATATTTCCAAAGTACTATATGAATTTGCTACTTAAAGGAACTGTGTAATAAGTTACTTGAAAGCACTTTTGTCAAAATAAATAATCTTTGATTTTCTGTTTTATTAAGTACACATCTAAACTTCATCAGTAGACTGATTGTCGAGAACAATAATTGTATATAATAAAAATATATAATAGATAAATACCAATTTACAATAAACAATACGAAACAGGAATGACTCATGGACTGCTTATTGGTTGATTATATTCAGAAATCCTGAATATATGTATTATTGGTATTTTATGGCTTTAATTAAGACAATTGTCTCTTATGAAGTACTATACAGTGCAATATTAAAAAATTAAAAAACCCAAAAGGCATCCATTGTCCCACAGTTTCATCCTGACGAAAAGAACTGGAGATTCATTGAAATGGTAAGGAATTATCTACTCTTAATTCGTGTACGTAATTTTATCCTTAATTATTGTGCTCAGTGACTCAGACTTCATTCTTTTTTCTTCGTTTTTTTTTTTTTTTTTGTGAAGTGATTAAAAAAATTATTACTTTGTTTTGGCAGAGAATTTTACACAATTGCTGTCCCAAGGCCTTAGTTACCTACGGATCCATTATAAAGGATTACACAGCCCACGGTATGAGAATGTCTTTCAGTGAACTGTAACCCATTTTCATAGGGCAGGACACCAACCAGCAACCTTAAAATTCCTATGGAACCTACAACATAAGGAAGTATAAGCACTGCAATACTGGTTGATGAGAAGCAGTCCAACCATTTGCCCTAGTTCCTACTTAAAGGGAAAATAGAAAATCCCCTTGGTAAATCGATGCAGGTAAGTGCAGGTACAGTTTCTTAATGTTCTACATTGGTGTCTCCACTGTTTTGAGTTTTTGTGAGTTTGGGATTATGACCTTGAAGACAAAATTCGAGCTTGACCTCGCCAGGGCCCCAAAATAATCCTGTGCCCAGTACTCTTGCTTTTCACAGGGATAAATGCCCACTGGTGCTCTTAAGCTACTTCAGCTACTTTGTTCTCTTGCAGTTGTGAATTCTGTCCACATTTTAGTAGCAATTATTAGGAAGGAGTCTCCCCAAGATTTAGGCAGTTAGGCAAAACAAGCTGTTGAGGCAGGGGTTTAGCATTTTTGAATATTTACATTAATGATGAGTAGGAGAAAATGCTCACTAAACCTGCCAAGTGAAAGGAAGCTGGCGAGGACCTTGCTGGGAAGTCAGCACTGAGCTGTAACCTGGACTAGGACACTGCATATGGGGTTAGGAAGAAAAAGCTGGAAACTCAATAAGGCCAAGTGGAGAGTGGCTCCCTAGGCAAGACACCATTGCAAAGTTGCAAACTGCAGTGTGACAGGCTGAGAAATCTAGTGGCTTCATCCAAATGTCTTTGAAGAAAGATGCAGGGGTCACAGGGAACACAAGATAAACATCAATCAGCACTGAAGTGTGACTTTTTCAAAGATAAAGGCAGCAGAAGGGTGCATAAAATGGGGGCCATAGAGTAGGCTGGAGGCTGCAACTCGGCATCACTCAGATCTTATACTTGGGTCATGATTAGTCATAAGGTTTCATAATTTAAGAGCAACATAAAGCACTTTAAAAGGCTTAGTACAGAAGAACTGTAAAAATTATTAGGATGGTTAAGAAAAAAGACTCAAAAATTTAAAGATCCAGAGACTTTCCTGACACCAATGGTGGTTACTGGAATTGGGTTACACTAGAAACATCTAGGCTGGGATACCTTGGTTGTCCTGATCAGGGAGAAACTTTCAATGGAATCAAACCTTTGGTAGGCGCCTACAAAAACTCCATGGTGCTCTGTCAGACTTTGGCATTTGTTTGTTTTTAAAACAAACTTTAAAAACTTGGAGGTTTTCTACTCTGCCAACTATTTAGTGACACTGCTTTGGCTAAAATGATTTGGTATTCCACACGGCCGCTTGCTATTTGTACACTAGTTTGAACATGGTTGTCTATCCAGTCGTAACTGCGAGTCTTTTCTCTGGAAACTGGCTGACTTGTAGATGCTTTGTCCTTAGTGGCTCTCCGTCTCAAGTACAACTTACGAGAACTGGCACTAGACAGATTAGAGATCTCTGTGGATTTTCAGGTGGCTCTGTGCAAGGCAGATCCCCTACGTGTGAGGGAGGTGTGTAACAGGAGGGCATGTTAACAGGTGTGTAACATGCAGGGTCTACATGGAAAACACGCAACTTCCATGGCAAATCTAAGAGCGCCAGTGATTTCTATGTGAGTCTCCATCCTCCTGGTGATCATACGCCACAGCCTGTGCAGTTTCAAAGCACTCAGTGAAGTGAAAAATATATTTTGGTGGTGTAATAATAAATAATGGAGTTTAGTTGACTGAGGGTATTTCCTTTATTGCTTTTCTTGCTTGTTATAAATTTCAAGACCATGAAGGCTAGGAGATTAAGAAAGAAACACGAAATGAGGCAGGTTGCCAAGACCTTGATAAGGGAAAATTTTTATCTAGGACTACATATTAGCTTTTGTAAGTGGCTTAAAAAAAAAGCCTGATATTTGTAACTATATATCTCAAATGATATAGGGATTATTTCAGTGTGACACTTGCTTTCTTGGGAACCATAATAAAAGTAAACTAATTTCTCCTTCCTTTCCCAGCCATATTCTTGAATTTTTTTCATCAACTTTCTTCTAATGACAAGCCCTTACCTGCTAACTGAAGTCAATACTGCTCAGGGAGGTATAGGAGTTGAGGATGTTTCTTTTAAAAAGACTAAACCATCCAGAGCTGGCTTAGTGGGAATGAGCATCTGCTTCTACAGAAAGCTTTCAGGAGACAGTTCATTTTTTCCAGAAATCACCCTGAGAACAATTTTCCTTATTTCTTCTGGAATAGAGTTGCCACCCATAATATAGCCACATAATTATTTGAGTGTCAATCTAATCGGCAAGGCAGCTGTGTTTTGCTTAACAGACTCCAAAATACCTGATTCATGTCTACCCTGTAAAATAAATTATAAATAAAAAAAATTATAATGTCCTCTGTCAGGTGACACCTGTTAGAAGCCTTACAAAGCATTTTCCCTGAATATGAAACAGTCCCCGCATCTTGAAATATGCTTCTGGGCAAGGCTTTTAAGATGCCCTGCTGCATGTGCCAAGCTGATAAATACCACTTTCTCTTAGTCTTTGCACATGTGCTCTGCTTTCCCAATCTGTCACCATCTGACTCCATTTAGGTCTTGGGAAGCTGCAGGAACACCATCTAATCTCCAGTTTCTAGATCATCAGGAACCAGTCAGGTTCAGAGGGCAGCTGAACGTGGGGTGGGCATTCTCAGAGCCAATTTAGAAGGTTCTAGTCGGACATTCTTCATATTTGCCAAGTTACTCTCCTGTCCTGGGGATCCCTGGGGCTACAGGGGGAGATTAACAGCAAGCTTGGTTTGCTTGGGGGAAATGGAACCATTTAGGTAGAGCTCATTTATTTTAGGGTGAGCAGTAAAATGTTGGTTTTTGAATGTTTATTATTTTATACCCTGCTCCAGGGCAGCGAAGACAGCATCTGTAGTCTAAATTTTTCTTCCTGTAACTTTCTGCTGTGTATTCTCTGCCTCAACATCAGCATTAGGGATATGACTGGTCAATTCCTTAAGACAATCAATATTCCTTGGGGTGTGAAAATATGGGTGCACTGTGTATGTTTACATGTATATGCGCACAGAACAAAACAACTTTATACTATCAGGAGGAATTATTTCCTTTGGTTGTTGGTATGCACAAATTTCTTCGTCTTGACTTTGGCAAACTTGATGCTCCCTGTTTTTGAACCCTGCATGTGATTGGCTTAGGGGTGATGATGTAAGCGATATTGTGTGTGAACATATGGACCCACAATAAAGATGTATATATTTATATATGTATGTACCCAGGCATGCAGGGAAGTAGCAGTGACTTCCTTCTGGAAACTGTGATCTAGAATTTTTTTCTTACAACTATGTCAAAAGATTTGAATATTTTAAAAGACCCACTGTTGCCCTGCTCTCTAAGTTACCCTGGCCCAATACGTAACCACATGCTCATGAAACAAAAATGAGGGAAAAGAGAGGGCAAACGGTAGAAGGGAGAAGATACCTATATATCAGTTATCACAGGAGCACAACTGTTGTAGGTCATGCCCACTGCACATCACTGAGGTGGGAATGAGGTTTGAAAACACTGTCTTCTCAAATACAGCCTTTCATTAATGGCCACAACAATCCTTGTGCAATGGAGTGCCCAGGGATGCAAAGTGTGCCATCGCTGCTTGGATCAACCTTTACTGTGAGCTGAGAATGAATGGGGAGGACTGGGAAGCAGGGAGGAGGGGCAGGAGTGCTGGAAAAAGAACAGGGGTGCAGCACCAGACTGCACTCAGCCTTTCTTGTTTTACCTAGTCTACCTGCAGTTGAGTCAAAATCATCCATTTACTCTTTCTTTTCAAGATACAAATGAGTCAACAATATATATTCATATAGTAACTAACTTTGTTCCCCTTCAACTAATACACCAGGAAAACAGTTTTAACTAAAAGTACACTTACTCATTCTCTTCCATGCTAAGGAGCTAGCACAAGTTCTTGCTTCATTCCAAAATCCTGCCCTTGGTGAACGAGATTGCAGGATTCTCTTATACATCTGAAAACCTGGCTTTGCAATGTGGAGAGACATGAAAGCTAGGCTTCTAGGTGGCAGCCCTTTGATTTTTTTTTGTTTTCTCAGTGGCCCTCCACTTAGAAGTGCTTCTGCTTCTGTGTAAAGAGCTGTGGTGGGGACTGCCTGTTATTGCCATGCTCTGTGGGGTAAGGTGAGGCTGTGTGCAAGGAATACTGAGCTTGATCTGTGATCTCAGGTCTCCCTTCCTCTTTATTCAGCTGGGAGCGCTATGCCCTATCTCCCTGTGTTAGGAGGTGTGTGCACACAACAAAATCCTGCAGGTATCCATGATGGAACAGGCTGGAGGCAAGAAAACCTGTGGTGTGTTTTCCCCTATGTGGGATGCAGCAACCCAGGTGTAGGACAGAGTAATTAACAAGCCCCCATTTACCCTTTTAATTGGTATTAATGAAAACATGAATTGAGGAAATAAAAAAAAAAACCTCTACATATTTTTCCATCAGTTTAGTTTGTCTTTCTTTGCCCCCTGATGTTTTTGCTTTGTACTGACATAGAGGTGAGACGTCATATAAGGTATCAAAAAGAACTTGGGGCCACCAAATGAACAAAATACAATATACCATGTAATGCTGAGCAGAAAAATAAAAACAAGCGAAATAAAAATCTGGAAGAGACTAGAGTAGCTTAAAACCAACATAAAGAAGCTGTCCAGTAGAGTCTTTAGCACACTATATAAGCCAGAAAGAGTCCCACATGGGGTCCCGATGGAAGTGGAGACAAAGATGTTGCATGAACTTTAACCAAATACCAGTTCTGGCACGACCTGACACAGGACTCAGAAAGCTTCCTAGGGTGCACTAAGTGTGCAAATGCCTTCCCAAACATCTCCAGTCTGCTCCACCCCAAGCACTGTTGATCATAATTGATTTAGCTCTGTGGGAGGAATAATGAATTCCTCATACACTGAAGCCCTTTATGACCGTGCTGGAGGATGCTTTAAAGAACCATGCCCTTACATTTCCATTAGGTAGCAAGCCGCACTGAGCCCCTCTGTGGATGGGTATTCCTTATCACACCTCTCGGCAATCTTGGTGGGCAGCCTGACTAAATGAACGCTCTTAGCATCAAAATACATCTAAATGACAATCACGGCTAAATTTATCCCTTTCTTTGGATGATAATAGGACATGCATTGGAACGATACAGGTTCAGTTTATATACTCTTGCTGTCCTAGAATAGCACTAATTTGGTTTGCAGTCATATTTTCTACTTGCATGCTGGGGCAATGTAAGAAAAATAATCCAACCCCAGTCACCTCTCCCCTGCCCCTGAACCAATACCCAGCCTGGGTTTTACCTCTGTTTGTCCCAAGTAATCCTATGGGTTTCAAATGGTCAGTGTACCCAGTGGGGGTGGCAGGTAGTCTACTCTGTTTGGCTTGTGATAGTGTGTTAGGGCCCAACTCAGAGTCCCTACAGACCCTCTCCGTCAAGCCCTCCCCTTGCAACCTATTGTACTTAACCCTTCACTTTCCCAGACATGACCCCAGTAAGTTCAATGTAGGCAGAAGGTCACAACAATGCTACTATTGTCCATTGGTTCCATTAGTTCACATCTTGCATGTAAGAGATACAACCCAGACTGAAGGTTGGTGCCCCTCTTCAAACAAGTACGATAAATATACTAGAGCTATCCCTGAAAAGATGCATTTGTGTGTGTGTGTGTGTGTGTGTGTGCATACATATATAAATATATATATATATATATAATTTCTTTGTGTTTGTATACAGGTATATATTAATCTATAGGGGTGGAAGGAGATGTATAGTACAGAAACAGGCAGGGGGTGTGTTCATGTGTGTGTATTTATAATATGTATATTATATATATACATATATATATATGTAGCCTCCATCAGCGTTTGCATTATTACAACAAATGTACCTCCGACCAGCGAGGAGTACCTGTCAGTGGTGAATGGAGAGAAGCCCCCAGACTGATGGCTCTCTTTGTCTCTTACGTGCAGCTGCTGTGGTAGGCAAGGGTGGAAGCAGCCTGTGAAGTGAACGGGCCCAGTGTGAATCCATCCCTCCTCAAATCCAACTAGAAGGGACTCTTGAAATTCCCAGGGCTGTGTGCCAGCTGCCTCTTCTCGAGAGGTCAAGGAGCCTGGAGCCCAGAGTCGGGGTGGGGGGACCGTCCATCCTGGTGGTTCAAGATATGGCTTTTCCTGCTAGATGGAGACAGGGCACATGAGAATTCTGTCTTCTAAGAGGACGCTGACCACCAGGAACACGAAGTAGAGGCCAAACATGACGAAGCCCAGCACTTTATTCATCCTCCATTTGCAGAGGGCGATGGAGAGGATGACGAAGAGCAGCATGATGAAGAGGAGGACGATGGCACAGAAGAGGCCGTTGCTGCTGACGGCCACCGGCCGGAGCCCGTGCATGATGGTGTACAGGAGCCAGGGCAGCGGGAGCCTGGGGGGAGAGAAGCGGGTGCGGGGGTGTGGGAGACCAGGCACACATGTTAAAGAAGGCAAACGATAGGACCTTAGCTTCTTGGAATCTGTACACTGAAAAGGGTATCTCGATGGGTTTATTAGTACCTGGGCATGGTGGGCTCAGGAAATCATAAAATGAAGTCACCTAGTGGAAAATGAAGATCTTGTGGAATCAGGAGAACTGAGAGAATTTGTGCTACAGCTGAATAACGCCAACTGGTCTTCCAGATCACTTCTGAATTTGATTTTTCTTTTGTTTGTTTCCTTCCTAGTTGAGATTAAAATGTTGCTCTCAGCCCTAAAGAGGTGAACTAGAAGACGTTTACAGGGTGAGGAGAGAAGACAAATGGGGAAAGGTATAGAAATCGCTGGTGAAAACGGCAAAATTATTTTTTAACCGAAACAGAGAATAGTGATGACTTTTTGATTGAAAAGCAAGAAAAACGAGAAGCTAATGGTGTGTGTGTGCCACGGTATAGCAGTCTGAAACTTATTCTAGAAAAGGCATTGAAAGCCTTTTGATTAGAAATAGGTTTTTCTGAAAGATTTGAGGGAGACGGTGCCTTACATTTGTGACGTGGTTTAAAAAATTTTTACTTCATTATGTGTTTTCATATTGTTATCTCCATTATCACTAGACTTTTCACATCTTTTATTCCCTATCCAGAGTGGCAATTCTGAAAGACATCAGGACAATGACTTGGCAGGTGTACTTCTGGGTTGAATAGGACTTTGTGGGAGAAAAACTTGGCTGGAAACACATGGCTTGTGCAGCATGCACATCACCAGGTGGCTGGAGGAATGTAGCTGGGCTCTACCCACTGAGCCGAAGGATGGATGTTGGCTAGGATGCCATGAACCAACCAGCTGAGCCTTTTAGCACAGCAAAGGACAAAGGGAGGCTCAGTTCTGGCCTCAGGGTGTGGACTAGGAGGTGTTCTTTTAAAACAAAGTTGTCCAAGAGAAAGGCAAATGGCTTGCGAGAGAAATATGAGAGGGAGAGGGGCAGCTGCAGCCAGCTACCATGTCTGCAATGTTGAGTGCACACGTCTGTCTCCTCTCTGGACAAAGCACATGCAAAGGCAGAGCCAATGCATCTTTGAATTCCCTGGACCTGGCACATGCAGGGCCCCTCCAGTTCATATTGCAAACCTGGCCCCAGCTGAGCAGTGATGCTGCTGCTCAATGGAGCCTGACTGGGAGGCACTAGGTTCAGTGGAGTTGGGAATGGGTTCTATAGGGCAGTGTGGGGAACAAAGCGCAACTTCAGATACTCAGATGCTGAAATGCAGCCCTGGCATCCTGGGGTCCTCAATGGAAACTCAGAAAATGGGAGGAAGGCAATAAGGGGGCACTGAGATTGGTAATAATGTAAAAATAAAAACCATCACTAGGACTTGTCTTGGAGTATTCTTTTTCTATACTGCCTATCTCTTACGAAGGAAAAGGCCAAAAACCATTTTACTTGTACTGAGTTAGCTAAATAGAACAAAACAATCCTGGTGAGGCTGACAGCATCACAAACAGGGAAAACCCTTTAGAGAAAAGAAGGAATATTTTTCATATCTTTTGACCTACTGATTCTATTGTCAGGGAATAAGCATAAGGAGTACTTTGAAATGCAGACAAAATTTGATTCAGAAAATTGTTCATTTCAGTGTTAGAGTAGTGAAAAAGTGGAAACTACGTGAATGGTGAACTATTAAATTGATGCAATATAATGTAGCTATTAAAAATCATATGCTTAATGTATAGGAAAATGCTCATAAGTAACCGTAAACTGAAAATGAAGGAT
The DNA here is from genome assembly GCF_023851605.1 of Tamandua tetradactyla. Taxonomy (NCBI): domain Eukaryota; kingdom Metazoa; phylum Chordata; class Mammalia; order Pilosa; family Myrmecophagidae; genus Tamandua; species Tamandua tetradactyla. The sequence continues at coordinate 77,455,243 of NC_135328.1, read as the reverse complement.
AAACATAAAAGTAACTTTCATCGTGTAAAATAAAAATGAATTAAAAAAAGGTGATGAGTTATCACTGATCTTCACTTATACTTTATAAGTATTTTCTATATCCTTTTTGTATCACTCTTTGAAGCATAAAATAGATGCTGGTAAGGCTACAAACAAACTTTTTACTAGAGAAGTAGGTTTACAGAAAAATCATGCATGAAATACAGGGTTCCCATATACCATTCTATTACTAACACCTTGCATTAGTGCAATACGTTTGCTGGTGAATAAAAGAACATTTTTAAAATAATTGTGCTATTAACTATAGTCCATTACTTACAATAGGATTCAATGTTTCTGATCTTTACTCCTATGTATTTTTTAAATTTTTATTTCAATAACATATACAACCTTAAACTGCTCCTTTTAACCACATTTGCAGATATAATTCAGTGCTCTTAATTACATTCACAATGTTGTGTTATCATCACCACCATTCATTACCAAACTTTACAACGAACCCAAATAGAAACTTTGTACAATTTAAGCTTTCACACTCTATTCCCTACACCCACCCTGGTCCCTGGTAATCTGTAATCTAGATTCTGACTCTGAGTTTGCTTATTCTAATAATTTCATGTAAGTGAGATAATACAGTATCTCTCCTTTTGTGTTTGTTATTTCACTCAACACGATGCCTTCAAGGTTCATTCAGGTTGTTGCATGTCTCAGGATTTCATCCCTTTTTATGGCTGAATAATATATTGGATTTATACACCACATTTTGTTTATCATTCATTAGTTGATGGACACTTGAGTTCCTTCTGTCTTTTAGCAATTGTGAATAATGCTGCTATGAATATTGGTGTGCAATTATCTGAGCCTCTGCTTTCAATTCTTTCAGGTGTGTACTCAGTAGGGGGATTAATGGGGCATATTGTAAGTCTGTACTTGGCTTTCTGAGGAATTGCTGAAATGTCTTCCACAGTGGCTGCACCATTTTTTATGTTCTCACCAGCAATGAATGAGTGTTTCTATTTCACCACATCTTCTCTAACGCTGGTAATTTCTTTTTTTAATGGTATCTCAGTGTGGTTTTGATCTGCACTTTCCTAATAGCCAATGATGATGAACACCTTCTAATACGCTTTCAAGTCTTCTGCTCATTTAAAAAATGGGTTGTCTTTTTGTTGAGATTTCTTTAAATAGTCTGGATATTAAACTCTTATTGGATATATGGCTTCTCAGTATTTTTCCTGTTAAGAAGGTTGTTTTTCCACTTTTACAATAATGTCATTTGCACAAAGGTTTTAATTTTGAAGTGGTCCTATTTAACTATTTTTTTTTTTCTTTTGTTGCTTGTGCTTTGGGTGTAAAGTCTACTAAACCACTGGCTAACAGATGATCCTGAAGATGCTTCCCTATGTTTTCTTCCAGAAGTTCTATTGTCCTGGTTCTATTAAGTCTTTGATCCATTGTGAGTTAATTTTTATAAAGGATTTAAGTTAAGGTTCACATTCTTTTTTTTTTTTTTTTTTTTTTTTGCACGTAGATATCCAATTCTTCCCCCATTTAGTGTATTTGGCAGACTTGTCAAAAATCAATCGGCCTGAGTGCATGGGTGGTTCATGGCAGAATGTTTGCCTGCCATGCGGGAGACCCAGGTTTGATTCCTGGCCCATGCACTCAAAAAAAAAAAGAAAAAAAAAATCGGCCAAAAAATGAAAAATAAAAAAATCAGTTGGCCATAGAAGGTTTTTCTGAACTCTCAGTTTGATTCCATTAGTCTACATATCTATCCTTGTGACAGTACCATGCTGTTGTCACTACTGTAGCTTTGTAATAAATTTTAAAGTCAGGAAGTGTGAGTCTTACAACTTGATTAATTTTCAAGATGGCTTTGGCTATCCAAATACATTTGATGATTGGCTTTTCCATTTCCACAAAGAAGGTGGCTGGAATTTTGAATGGATTGTATTGAACTTGTAAATCGCTTTGGGTAGAAGTCACATCTTAACAATATTTAGTCTTCCGATCCATGAGCATGGAAGAAACATCACAGTAACACTAGTGACTTGTGTGTGTGTGTGTTTCCAAGAGTAAGCAGGCAAAAAATTTGAGAACACATGAGTAAAAGCAGATGGCCCCAACATGCAGGTACTCTCCAAAGACAGAGGTGAGAAAGGCGTGAGGTCCTGCAATGTTAGGGACATCTGCTTAGCTTTACTTCCTCCCACTCCCCCTTCCTTGTTCAGAGCTCTTCCTCCTACCCTCCCTCCTCTCCAAGGCATGCCTGGTGGTACATTTGGGTGGATCTGTTTGCTCCACCCTTCTCCATAGATGACTTAATCAGGTGGGGGCCACTAGGCTCCAGGTGTGGTTTACTGCTATTTTTCTCACAGGTATCTTTCTCTTTGAGGCCTGACCCCTCCTGGGAATTTGCCCTTTGCTCAGCTTAGCTATGGCCTTAATTCTAACCCTGTCTTATTTTCTCCTCAGAGATATCTAGCTCCCTAAATCTTAAGGGAATTTGGGCAGATGGTCCATCATCTGTGCTGCTTCAAGCTGTCAGTGGGGTTGCAGGCCCTACCTGTAGGAGCACAGAAGTCTCAGGCTGTACTATTGAGAGGGGCTGGTTAAGTGTGGGGAACAGAAGCATAGTCTCTAGCAAGGAGAAACTTGCTATGAAAGGCTTCTAATCTGGAAGAAACAAACTGGGTGAGAATTGTACATGTGGTCTGAATAAAAGTAGGGGCAAGATGGCGCTTAGGGTATCCTCTAGAGTTTTTAGGAATACTGTTAGTTGGGGTTTGGCGTACTGTGGCAGTTTGCAATAGCTAGCTGAAATTTGTATAAGAGAAACTTCTAGAATGATTTATTTGAAATGTCTTAGTCACTGAAATTTTGTTTTCCTGTTTTAGTTAACTTATTTTTATCAGGTAAAGGTCAGGCTCATCTTTGGGAGTCATATCTTACATTGTTAGGGGGACTTATACTCCTGGAAGTTATGTCCCACGTAGGGGGTAGGTAGTGAATTTATTTGTAGAGTTTGGCAACCAAAGAGGATCTCTGGGGATGGCTTTTAGGGGTTGATTGTAAGTAGGCCTATCTTTGCCATTACATAGATAATTTTCTTAAGGGCAAGCCTCAAGACTGGCTTATTGAACTGGGATTTCTCACTTTTGAGAATAGTAGGAATTTCCTAGGTGGGGAAGTTTAATAGTTTCTGCAGGTTGATCCTGTGCCCTGCCACTTAGCTGGATTTGTTTGCTAGTTCTAGTAGCTGTGTTGTAGATTTCTGGGGACCTTCAACATATGGAATCATGTCATCTGAAAATAGGGAAAGTTTTACATCTTCCTTCCCAATTTGGATGACTTTTATTTCTTTTTCTTGCCTAACTGCTCTGTCTAGAACTTCAGTGTTGAATAACAGTGGCAACAGTGGGCATCCTTGTCTTGTTCCAGATCTTAGAGGGCAAGCTTTATCTTTTACCACTGAATATGATGTTAGCCATGGGTTTATCATATATGGCTCTTTATCATGTTGAGGAAGCTTCCTACTATTCCTATTTTTTTGAAGTGTTTTTATCAAGAAAGGACGTTGTATATTTTCAAATGCCTTCGGGGTCAATTGAGAAGATCATGCAGTTTTTTCCCCTACATTCTTTTAATGTGGTGTATTACATAATTTTCTTATGTTGAACCACCCTTGCATACGTGGGATAAATCCCACCTGATCCTGGCAAATAATTCTTCCAGTGGGCTGTTAGATACTATTTGCTAGTGTTTTGTTGAGGATTACTGCATCTGTATTCATAAGAGAAAATTGGTCTGTAATTTTTTTTCTGTGGTTATCATTTTCTGATTTTAGTATTAGGGTGGTATTGGCCTCACAGAATGAGTTAGGTAGTACTCCTTCCTCTTCAATTTTTGTGGGAATTTGAGCAGGATTAGTATTCATTTTTCTTGGAACGATTGGTAGCATTTAACTGAGAAGCCATCTGGTCCTGGGCTTTCCTTATTGGGAAGGTTTTGGTAACTGTTTCAGTCTGTTTACTTGTAACTGGTCTGTTAAGATTGTCTATTCTTGAGTCAATGTAGGTTGTTTGTGTGTTTCTAGGAATTTATCTTCTTCGACTAGATTCTTTAATTTGCAGGCACACAGTTGTTCATAATATCCTATTATGATTCTTTTTATTTCTCTAGGTTCAGTAATAAGTCTCCCTTCTCATCTGCTTTTAGTTATTCATGTCCTCTCTCTCTTTTTCTCTTTGTCAGATTAGCTAGCTAAGGGTTTGTCATTATTATTGATTTTTTCAAAGAATCAACTTTTAGTTTTGTTAAAGCTCTCTATTGTTTTTTTTTTCTTTTTCTTTTACATGGGCAGGCACCAGGTTCTCTGGCTTGGCAGGCAAGAAGTCTGCCACTGTGACCTCTGTTTTTTTTTATTCTCTATTTCATTTATTTCTTCTCTAATCTTTCTTTCTTTCTGTTTGCTTTGTATTTAATTTGCTATTCTTTTTACAGGACCTCCAAGTGTGCAGATAGGTCTTTTTTAAAAATTTTTTTTTATTTTTAGCTCTTTCTTCCTTTTTAATGTCAGCATTTAGGGCATAAATTTCTCCCTGAGCAGTGCTGTTACTGTGTCCCATAAATTTTGATAGGTTGGTTGTTTTCTTGTTTATGTTATTCTCAAGATATTTACTTGAGTTCCTTGTTTATTTCTTCTCTGACCCATTGGTTAAGAGTTTATTTAACTTCAATATATATGTGGATTTTCTAGTTCTCTGCCTGTTGCTGATTTCCAACTTCACTCCACAGTGGTTAGAAGAGATGCTTTGTATATTTTCAATTTTTAAAATTTATTGAGACTTGTTTTGTGACCCAACATGTGGTCTATCCTGGAGAATGATCCATGTGCACTTGAGAAGACTGTGTATCCACTTGGGGTTCTGTATGTGTTTGTCAGGTCTAGTTCATTTATCATAGTATTCAAGTTCTCTGTTTCTCTATTGATCTCTGTCTAGATGTTCTATCCATTGATGAAAGTGGTATATCGAAGTCTCCAACTATTACAGTAGAGGTATCTATTTCTTCTTTCAGTTTTGCCAGTGTTTGCCTCACTTATTTTGGGGCACCATGGTTAGGTGCATAAATATTATTTTTTCTGGGTGCTTTGATCCTTTTTATTACTATATATAGTATCCTTCTTTGTCTCTTATAACAGCTTTTGACTGACAGCCCATTTTGTCTGATTTTAGTATAGGTATCCTAGCTCTCTTTTAGTTACTATTTGAATGGAATATCTTTTTCCATCTTTTCACTTTCAATTTATTTTTGTCTTCGGGTCTAAGACAAGTCTCTTGTAAACAACATATAGTTGGGCTGTGCTTTTTGAAATCCATTCTGCCAGTCTATGTCATTTGAGGACTTTAATTCATTAACATTCCATGTTATTACTGTAAAGGCAGTACTTACATCAGCCATATGGTCCTTTGGTTTTTATGTGTCATATTTTTTTTTGTCTCAGTTTTCCTTTATTGCAGACTCCTTTTCTGTGAAATTTTAGCTTTTGTGATGTATTTGACCAATCCCTCTCTCATTTCCATTTTTATATCTTTTAAATACTTTCTTTATGGTTACCCTAAGGTTGTATTATAAAACCTATGTCTGTAACTACTAACTTGGAAAGATACTAGTTTAACTTCAATAGCATACATGTTTTCTGCTCCCATCACCCTCCGTTTCCCCTCTGTATGTTGTTTTTGTCTCAATTATCTTTTTATATTCTGCATGTCTAATGTTAGGAAATAGGACTTTTCCTTATTCATCTGTATTCTAACTCTTATCAGAATCAAGAGTAGCATTATATATTGAGGATACCCTACTATTGGGTTTTAATTAATTATTTTTTGGTATGCTGTATGGCGGTGTCACACTTCATCATATTTCCATGTGAGTATCCCGTTATTGCAGCGCCATTTGTTGAATTTTTGTTTATTTTGCTTGTTTGTTTTTTGGAAAGTGCATGGTCCGGGAATCGGACCCAGGTCTCCGACACGGCAGGTGAGAATTCTACCACTGAACTACCCTTGCTCCCCCTACTATGGGTTTTGCATTTACTCATTTAGTCACCTTTACTGAAGTTCTTTGCTTCTTCACATGCTCCAAGCCACTCTCTCCTGTCTTCCTCTCAACCTGAAGAGCTCTGTTTGGTAATTACGTTGGCAGGTCTTTTGTTGAGGAACTCTCTGTTTCTGCTTATCTGTGAATGTTTTAAGCTCTCATCCATTTTTTTAAAATGCAATTTTATTGAGATGTTATACATTCACATACCATACAATCACCCAAACTGTACAATCAGTGGTCCACAGTATTATCATATATCTGTGCTCTCACTCATCTGAAGGACAGTTTCACTGGACAAAGAACTTCTGGTTGGCAGTTTTTATCTTTCAGTATTTTAAATATATCATACCACTGTCTGCTCGCCTCCATGGTTTCTGAAGAGAAATTGGATCTTAGTCTTATTGAGTGTACATTGTGTGTGACAAATCATTTTTCTCTTGCTGCTATCTTTGGCATTTGACATTCTGATTATATGTGTATTAGAGTAGGTCTAGTACAGCTTATCCTGTTTGGAGTATGTTGCACTTTTTAGAAAGATATATTTATATTATATTATATTAAATAAATATATATTTATATTATATATATTATAAAAGTTTGGAAATTTTTGACTATTATATTACTTCCTCAAATATTTTTTCTGCCCCTTTCCCTTCTCTTCTCCATGATATGTTGGTAGGCTTTATGCTTTCACTTACTTCCATTAGATACTGCCCTTTTTTTTTTTTTCTATTCTTCTCTCTCTCTGTTCTTACTGTATGATCTTGATCATCCTGTCTTCTAGTTTGCTGATTCTTTCTTCTGTCTGTTCAAATCTACTGCATGCCTTTAGTTTATTTTTAATCTCCATTATTATGCTTTTCATCCCCACTTCTTTTATGTTTCTTTTAAAACTTACTAATTCTTCTTTTTGCTCACACATTGTCCACTTCAGCTTTATATCCATCACTAATTTATTTCTATCCATGCTTCCCTTCATCTCCTGAACTTCTTTGATTAGTTGTTCCAAAGTCTGTGGATTCTCTGAAGTTTTAATTTGTTCCTTTGACTGAGCCATATCGTCTTGTTTCTTAGTATGTCTTGCAACTTTTTGCTTATGTTTTGGCATTTGATTATTTTGATGTGCTGCTTCTGAAGGCTAGTTTCTCCTAATGCCTAGTGTTTTATTGTGGTTTGGCTATGTGTAAAGGCTCTTCTTTGACACTTGATTCCATTTAAGTAGCCTGTGTTTAACTTAACTCTTCAGATTTTCCCAAGTCTTCTGCAATTGATTCGTACCTTGATCATGTGGTACAACCTTTAAGATAGTTCTCATATGTGCAATTGTTTCACCTCCAGGAGAAAGCTTCCTTTCTTCCATTCTTCCTCTGGGAATCCTGATCTTTTCTGTTTGTTTTTGTGCAGAATTTTCTCCCCAGCTCTTACGATTTGTTTAAATGTTTTTCCTCACTCAGTGCTCCCTTTTCACTACACTTTGAGGTTCTGGGAAACATTCTGTCTTACAGCAGTTCGGCTTTCCCCTTTTCGTTTCCCATGAGGCTTTTCCGTCTTCTGTTAATTCCCCATTAGAGTATCCTGATGTTCAGAAAGGCTCATTTCTTTGTTTAGATGATCCACTAATCAGAGACGGGGTTGAGAAGGTGCACTTCTCTGGCATGGCCTCTTTTATTTCCTGGAGGTCCTTTTGAAGGTGCTTGCTGGTCAACCATCTGTGCTCCACCTTGGGTTCCTGCACACTTGGCTCCTTGTGGTTGGGTATGCGTAGGGTCCTATCCCTGCTGTGAGCGGCTCTATGGTCTGAATCCATGGCAGGAGATCCCTGGGCCATGCTGTCCCCGTGTGACTCCTAAGCTGTGTGGGCCCAAGAGTTCAGACAGGAAGGACCAGATCATAGGTCTCTGACCTTGTGTGTGTGTGTGTGTGTGTGTGTGTGTGTGTGCACGCATGTTTTCCTTTTCTTTGATTCAGTGTTTATGGAGTCCATCTCTATCATCATCTTCCAGAGGTCCAGTAAAGTGTGCCTTATCCTTTTATAGTTGTTTCTGAGGGGACCTTCCAGAGGATGCCTTACAGCACCATGCTGATGACTGACTCCCCTGAAGAAACTTTTATACTTGGTATTGCTAATGACACTGTAAGTTGGTATAAATTTATGGACAAGAATCTTCTGGAAAAGAAATGTAAAATACACATAAAAATAATTAAAATGTTCAGAGCTTTTAATCTATTAATCCTTCTAGAAGGACTATATCCCTAATAAAATAATTTTTAAAAAACAGTTTTTTTGGGGGGGGGGGCGGTGCATGGTCTAGGAATTGAAGCCAGGTCTCCTGCATGGAAGGCAGGCATTTTAACCACAAAAATAGGTTTTTTGTTTTTGTTTTTACATAAAGGTTTTCATTAAAACTCCTATAGTGGTAGAAAATTGGAAAAAATATGAAGGTCCAAGGAAAGAGTAATTGTGAAACTGAAAAAGCACCATGAAGAAATGTCTTGAAATCATAAAATGTAAATTATGAGACTTAAGAAGAAATCAAGAAAAATTACTATTACTCTCTGATTACGATTACTCTTTATTAATAGATGCCTGCTCTGTGGCAAGCATATATAGCTTTAAAATAGAACAAAATGCCCACCAAGAAGACAAAAACAAATATTCACTAGGAAACGTCTGTGAAATATTTGGAAGAGAACATACAAAAATGAACTGTTTGGCTTGTAGGAGTAAGGCTGTATTTTCTTAAATTTGAATTTCAGTTGCGTGTAAGTGTGTATGTATATATGTGTTTGTGTATGTGTGTGTGTGTGTATATATATACACAAGCGTGTGTGTGTATGTGTTTGTGCGGATATATAAACACATATGCAACTGAAGAACGATGGACAAAAGGCATCTTGCAAGTAGCCAGAATAGTTCATTTTCAAAATTATGAAAAGAAGGTCTAGCAGAACCTTGTAAGTTCTTGTAAGTTTTTGCAGTTTATAAGATCTATAATACAGATACTACAGTGCATTTCCTTTACCTCATTACAAGAGATTGACCAAGGAAACAACTCTAAAAGTGTAGGTAATGGAACTAAGAAACATGTCTATACTAGGGACACCCTTACTTTAAAACGTGTACCTCTTAAGGATTTCATTCTTTGATTCATTTGTTTATTCATTCAAGAAAAATCTGTCAAGCCACCACCATGCATGAGGCAACGTGCCAGGCTCTGGCGAGTTCTTGGTCTTGGGGAGCTCGCAGTCCAGCGGCCACACGGATGTGTCTGGCCCTGATAACTGTGCGGTGCGCAGAGGATGGAGCAAGAGCCCCAGGGCGGGCTCAGGGGAATTAGATACTAGAATTCACAGGTCGCTCAGACAGCAGAAAGTCAGGGCAGGGTTTTGTGCACAGATAGTGTTGTGGCCGAGGGCACAGATGGTGTTCAAATCCTGGTTCTCTCACTTAATAGTTCCATGAAATCTGTGTCCTTCTTTTTCTTATCTCAAAATGGGGATGCCAATCCATAGGAGCACTATGTGGCTTAAATCTATAATGCATATATCCATGGTGTGACGGTAGACAGACCATGGAAATGAACAGACATTGTCATATATATTCGGTAACTAAAATGTGTATGACAGAACGATACTCAGGGCATTCAGTGGGAAGGCAGATGCACTGCAGTGGGGTTTTAATGAGCCTAGTTCTCCAGGGAGCATGTTTCACTTTCTCAAGGGTTGCCACTCAGGTTTACTTATCAGACTATTTTCACTTTGGCCAAGTTAAATGAAATAAATGACAGAGATACCAGCATGCCTTCCTAATCTGATTTATCTTAGAGATTTTTTTGATTGAGAACTCCAGTTTGCTTAACTCTAAGAATAGATCTCACCTTCTGAGTTTCAAAAAACCTAGACTATCTTCAGCAAAGATAAGCACATGATAATGCATTTTCCAAGGAAGGAGACAAGATATTTGTGCTGGGTCTATGTTTGTTCCAATCTGTTTTATAATCCAAATGTCACCTGAGGTTGGTGGGGACTTAATTAGAAGAATATAGAAAAAAATACTGAAACTACCAGAACATCTCAGTTACGCCTGAATATTGAATATTCATAGCATGTTGCCGATGTCTTTATGAAAGTGAAAATTCTTAAAGATTTTCCAAAACATTTATTCTGTATGCAGGTATGTGTTTCAGCCTGTCTAGGGGTGATTTAAGTTCTCTAAAAATGGAAAGTGGAGTCTGTGACGCTCAATGCTACTCCTTGTCTTCACTTTCTGTTAGCATTGGTGAGTTTTGGGCTCAGAGATCATGGTCTTGTCTTCATGGCCTCTAAGAAGCAAAAAGACAGAGCTTAAGAAGCAAAAAGAAGCTCGTGTGTACCTTTTTGGAATTCTCTCTACTCACCCTACGGTGATGTCAAAGATGTTGCTTCCGACGGAGCTGGACACAGCCATATCCCCAAGCCCCTTCCGGGCCACGATGACGCTGGTGATGAGATCAGGGATGGAGGTCCCAGCAGCCAAGATGGTCAGGCCCATAATCTCCTCGCTGATGCCAATCGTCTCTCCAACCTACACGTGACGGCAGGGGCAAACCCGTGAGTGTGTGAAGCCTTAGTCTCATCAGAACCACAGACATTTCAGCGCAACCACTTCTAATAATTTTCTGCTCCAGGCTGTTGAGATGACAAAGATGAATAAGCCACAGTCACTGCCCTAGAGGAATTTCCCAGACCCAAGAGGTCAGGAATGTCCACGTGAGGATTAAACAGATAATTTCAAATTAAAAAAAAAAACAGAGGGCTAGAGTGCAGATTTGATATGGTATTTTCCAACATTGAGAAGGGGAAGCTACAAGATTCGAGTTCTAAAAAGGCCAATTGGTCACCAAATCCATGAGGAGTGCTGAAGGTGGCACCAAGTTCCGGAGCAGATTCGCAGGCCCTGACATTTACCATTGAATGTGGGCCAAACACTTGCTAATTGCCAGAGCCAGACTTGGACCGAGTCCTCTGGCTCCCTGGCTGTTACTCTCTCTGCGGCTGCCTGGTTGATGTACAGTGCTATACTGCAAATCCAGAAATATCCAAAATCAGGCTGAGGTGAAAGGCGTTTAAGGGTAGGTGCCACACACCAGGAAACACTGAGGAAAAGTGGGGACAGTGAGCAGCAGCCTTCCGCATTCCATGGTAAGTGTCAGGGCCTGCGAATTCTCATCCATAAAGTGCAGATGATAATACCTCACTGGGTGCATGGCGATGAAAAGGTGATTCATGTAAAAGTCCTTTGTAAACAGTCCGTCAGTACTGGAGAGCAAGGTTCTTTTCGTCTTTGCCTTTTAAGACTAGTGAGTTTTATTTAGGACAGTCGATCTAGTTTCAGATGGGTGCTCCCTCACTCTTTTGAGTAACTTATTTGTCGTCTTGGATGTTTTAAAAGCTTATTATTTTCTGGAATTGCAGTTTTGAATGCCATTAAGACAGTGCTTTCCACGTGGTTTGCCACAGTCTACCTGATTATATCCAGCATTTTTTGGAAAGAATTTTAAAGGCTGAAGTAGCACATACGGATAAAGGTTTTTTGGGGAAAAGAATACACTCATTTCTAAATCCCTTCCTCAGTTTATATGTAGAAGCCTGGATCCTACTAGATTAAAAGCATAATTGGGAGCTATTTTTACTTTGGTGGTAGAGCTTATTCTAGAACCAGGTGAACTGAACTAGTTTATCTTTCATTGCAACACAGATTCGCTGCTCTCTATTAGCAAGTGAGTTACCTGTGAGCAGGACTGCTGACCTGGTTGCTGTGGTCTCCTTGATACCCAGAACATAGCTTGGTATATAGCAGACTCTCAAAACCTACTTGTTGAATAAACAACATGCATACTTAGGCGATTTTGCTGTCACGCCTTTTACTGATTCTCCTAGAAAAGGTTTACGGTTAGAGTTTTTCCCATAAGTGTGCTATTAAAAGCAAATATTCTCTTTGACTGATTTTTCTGTTTGATTTGGAGCGAAACATAGAGGCTGTTGAAGATGCTGACTAAATATGTCCCAATCTCACTCTTAATAATTTAAATTCCTAGGGGCAGTTCTGAAGCAGTGACTATGGCAAACACCAATTACATGTGGAGTGTGAGTGCCGCTGGGGACACACGGATGCAGGCAGCGAAGGGCAGTGGGGTGGGACGCGGGAAACAGCACTGGGTGCAAATCCTGGGCTGCCACTTTCTAGGGAAAAATATCCAACTTCCCTGAGTCTCAGTTTTCTCATCTGTAAATTGAGAATAATAGTATCTGCCCTTAGGACTGCTGTGACAATTAAATGAGATAATGTACATAAAGCAAAATGCAGTGTTATCAGCGATTATAATCCAGACATTATCTTTTCCTTCTCCAATTTATCAGATGGCAGCAGTTGGGTCTAGCAGCAGGGATAGAAGCTAGTTTACTGGGGTTAATTCACAATGTGGGAAATCTCATGAATAACGAAGAACCTTCATTATACTCAACCCCCTGATGAATCTGTGTGGTTCTAGAAACTCTCTTACTGAAAGAGAACTAGTTTTCACTAGGTCACTTTGTGTGAGCTGCACTGAAGCTGGCATTTGGGGAGTCAGAGGAAAGCTGATGGGACATGGGTAGACCAGCACTCTGACCCCATTGGAGAGATCAGAAAAATTTAGAGCTAGAAAGGACATCAGCAGTTTTTTTGAGGATTACTTATTTTCTTCTAGAAGTAAAAGATGGGTCACTCAGAGCCCAAATTCAGTGCTACTTCTTGCCTTGGCTAGAGGAAGATCTGTAGAAATGTTACATTGGGTAGGGAAGACACAGGACTGCCTGTCTTTGACTTTTAGAATTAGCCTCTCATACTAGAGGCAGAATACCTTTTAGTCACAGGTGTTTTCTTCCGCCATGAAAATTACTAAAGTAAAGAGTCATGATAGTTTTTATTTTCTTTCTTATTTTTCTAAAGGCAAAAATGCATAAAACATTTCATCTGGAGGGCTTCTAATTTTTATTTTTCGGTTAAAGCAGTATCCAAAGAGTTATATCAAATAGCACTTATTTATCCAAAGAGTTATATCAAATAGCACTTATTGTTGGTAAAACTGTGAATACAAAGTAATTGAGCATTAAAGGGTACACTTTTATCTTTATAGCCTTTAGTGTAAAAAAAAAACAATAGGAGTTAGAGCTAGGCTTCTTAGCTCTATTTATATCAGCTGTCTGGATGTTTTAAAAGAGAAAAGCATTTCTATAGGAGAAAGGAAAGAGAATCTTCTCAGCCATTATTGGAACGTAAGGCTACTGTTTATGCACTAATGTTTCAGGATTTTTGTAATTATTATCGTCCCAGGCACTGCATTTGTATTATTTTTTTCTACAAGAATGAAAAAGAAACAAGACAGTGTAATTATTTAAATGAAAAGATTAAAGTGTGCAGGATGATATTTTCTAGGATGGCTGAAGAGAAACTTCTAATACATTTTAGCAAGTGGAAAAAACCTCCACTTTTTCCTTTATCAGCACATGAAAGAATAAAACACGATTATTAAGAAAAGCCATTATATGTAATAAATGGCCAATAGCCCTTTTGGTCTGGGAATCTGGAGACTGAATAGCAGGCCGTCTTCTGCAGTGAGTTCAGCCACTCAGTGTTGGGAGCAAACGTCTCCTAGAGACTGTGGGAGATAATGACTTTAGGGCAAGCAGAACTTCTTCAAGGAGTCATGATATTTGGAAATATCCAGGAAGAGTAATCTGCAGTCATAGTGGCAGTAAAATAACTATGATAGGAATAATATAAAGTGTCTTTCAGGAATAATGCTGAGTGTCCCAGTCAAAATTTCCAGTGGATTTTGCAAGTGCCCCACGCTCCCTTTGTATTAAGGTATACTTTATACAGCAAGATTCACCCTGCAGGCTGCAGAGCACAAGAAGCCCTTCAAACTTGCCTCTCTCAGCATGGCTGTCAGGGATTGGGCTGATTTAACTCCATGTTAACAGGAAAAGGCCAGGAGATAATGGGGATTTTGGTGGAGATAATGGGGATTATAGCGGAGTAAATTCCTTTAGTTCTGTAATAGGTAACTCGTCTGTGTTGGGTCCAATACTGTTTTGACAGTGTAGAAGGCCAAGGTGTTGACTAACCAACTTGGAAACCAAGACCAGAGCAAATCTAGCCAGTTGGGTGTTGTCACCATCAAGGTCTTACCTGGTGTGCCCACCAGACCATCAAGTAAGAGAATACTGCAATCCAGGTGATGGAGCCAAAGAATGTAATGGGAAAAAACTTCCTTGATGACTGAAAGAGAACCAGGAAAAGAGAGTGTCAGTGCTAATCAACTGAGTTGGATTTGATAGTTCAAAGCCGCTATTTCTCCTCCATTTCTTGTAGTTGGCAGGATTAACCAAATCAAAAGGCTCTACTACCTGGATCAAGCTGGGATGAGAAGTTCTCAGGAGTGTGGATATGGCTGGAACTGACTTCTGGAAGCTGGTTCCCTGAGATGAGGGTCTCTTAAAGAGAACATCAGTTGGGTTCCTGCTGCTAGAGTCTCAGATTCTCTCTGCTCCTGTTTTTTTGGCCTTTTCTTTTAATATTTTAACTACCCCAAATGCTCACTCCCTCTCCTGCTCCTTTTTCTTTCTCTTGCTCAAGTTCACCAGAATCAGCTCCTGTTGCTTGCAACTCTGAATCCTAATAATACATATACCTGAAAACCTATGGGATTAATTACATTTAACAAGAGATGGGAAGGACCACAGGTTTAAAAATTGAAACCAGCACCATGGAATCTCAGGGCAATCCTTCTGCAACCTCAGGTTTACAGTGTCAGCACTTTCAAAGTTCCTTTCAAACAGCCAAAATGAGACACCTGAAGTGTGCATTCCTTACCCGACTCTACTAAAGGCAAACTCAGGCTTGCACCATTGTGGCATCCTGTTGATGCCCTTTCTTGCAAAATGGGGGCCCTTAAAACAGACTCAGATGGTGGAATGCTGGCAGAGAGCCTCTCACCTATATTGCTGAGCACTTTATTTCAAAGGTCTCTACTTTGAGAAAAAAAAGTATCCCATTTTTGCTTCAATAATTGCCATCCAATTTTGTCTGCGGAAATGAATCCTGGAGTTGACGTGGATGAAAGCTATCTTGATTGTGTGAAGGGCTGACCTTGGGCAGTTACATAGAATGCTTTTAGCCATGGCTTTTGTGAGATTCATTAAAAAAAAAAAGATAAACTTCTACATGGTAACCTTTTGAATATCTATAATGAAAAACACAATCTCTATTGCTCCAAACCAGCTTCATTTCTCTTTACTAATTTCAACATTCAGTATATGCTTTTATTGTTCACAAGCTTCTGTTACATTTCATAAGAATCATTTCTCTCTTTTAATGATTGTTACTTTTTGGGGCTGTTTGTTATCTGGAGGACTGAACAGGCTTGATTAAGTTGGGGGAGGGCATCAGGCCATGGTGAGTAGCCAAAACTTTCCTCTCAAATGCATCTCTCACCCCATTCCTTTCTTAGAAGGAAAATATTTTGGCCAAGGACTCGGACTCCTTCCAGGCATCCAAACATTTGGATGGGCTGTGGTAAAAAAGTGATAAATGTTTTAAAGCAGGAATTGAGACTAGAACTTCTGTAAGCCAATTCCTTTAAACTAGGGGTTTAGCTGGATTCTAGAAACCAGATTCCCTGAGTCTTGGACTACCAGTGCTAAGAAACAAGGTTTTCTCAGGTGAGGCATTTAGGTGGCTGGAGTTTCCCAGCCAGTGAGTCACCGTGTCAGGGTTCTCAGAGATGATGAGGGTTTCACCTCCTATGGCCATGTTCTGTTACAGGGACTGGAAGGGTCCCTCCCATGGTGCAGGAGTCACACACATGATGTGGGCAGGAGGCAGTCTGCTCTGCTCGATTCTGAGTGTTCTATGAAGGAGGGCTGTCTCCATGTTTTATAGTAGACATATGTAACAGACGGCCTCCTGGGGAGTCCTCGTTTCATGGCTTATCCTCTTTCCCAGTTGGCTCATTTACTAAAGATGTAATTATTTTATTTTTGTATCTCTTTAGTTCTGTTCATCAAGATAACTTCACAAATTAGAATCAAATCCTTTGAACATACTTTCCCTTTGAAAAGTATCACTGAGCTATAGAACATTCTCAGCTAAAAGGTAGAAAGCAGGAATCAGGGTAGGGTTTTAAAGGTGCTAGATTCAAATCTATTATTGAAAACTCTAATTCAAAGTTCATGCCTATGATTCTTAAGAAGCCAATTAGTAATTTCTGAGCATCTAAAGGTACCTAACATGGTATTAGGGGGCTCACTGAAGAAAAAAAGGTTAAAAACAATTTTTCTTTGTGAATTTTCAGGGTCTTCATCATAAACCAGGGGTAAGCAGACACTGGGCACCTACCCTGTACCCAGATCTAGAGCTGGAGATGAAATTCAAACCTAGGTCTGCTTGTCCGTACAGCATGTGCTCCTAACAACTAAGTTATACTGACTTCTTCCTAAAACACCGGTAACACTCAAAATGCTCCCAGCCACAGACATGACAATGACCATCATTGTATTAGGCTCTAGTAAGAAAATAAAAAGAGCATCAAGGAGATACTGGTTGGGACTCCAGCTGCATGATGAAGCGCCACATCCAACCTCCCGCAGGGCTCCCGCTTTGGAAGTGACCACCCTTTATGCATCAGCAATTTCATTAAGCATTTCCCAACTGTCAAATTACCTTAACTTTTGCAATCTCGCAGCCCAGGTTATTTCTTCTGCTATTTTTTTTCTGAAATAATCTTCTTATTTGGACTCTATGGTCTCACTCCAGATATCATGTGTATTGTCACTTAGTTATCAAACTCACTGGAAAAAAGGAATCCTTTCAAGTCAAGGACTGCATATTCATTTATGGTCAGTAATGTGGCTCATCCTGCATCTACTGGGATAGACCTGATGCTAATCAGCAAATAAGCAAATTGCTGGCCATTTAGTTCCCCATGTAATGGTTTATTAGTGTAATTGGCTCATGTTCTCATTAGAAGCTGTTGGTATATCAGAGTGATAACTGCTTGGCTTGAAAAAAGTTGCTGGACCTTAGCTGGTTGCACAAATTGGCCATAGCCTTACAGATTTACATTCAACAAATATTCACTTGAGCATCTACTCTTTGCAAGGTTCTGAGGCATCATTATTTAGCCAAGTTCTCAGAACAAACCTATTAAGGACTGACAGTGTGGCCTCTGGGTTCCTATGACCCTGTACTGAAATCCCTGCCCGCCAATTAGCAGTGATGTATCCTTAGGCAAATATTTTAACCTCTCTAAGCCTCACTTTCTTAATCTGTAAAATGGGGTAAATAAGAATATCTAAGTGCCCTGAGGACATCATGTACATAATGTATCTTGCTAAGTGCCCGGGACATTTAAGTGCTCAGTTAATAATGATAGTTGTAATTAGGCAATATTATCCTCATTTTGGTTTTTAACAGATGAAGAAACTGGCACTTGGAGAAGTGAATATTCTGAAGGAGCAGCTGGGCATTGAAGCCCAGCTGCGGGTGTAACAGGGACAGATGGAGAACTTAAATACTGATTAGCAGTACTTTTCCTCAGGAAAGAGCTGGTCCAGGGGACCTGGTCTTGGCTCTGCCTCTGACCAGCTGGGAGTGCTTGCACAGTCACTTCTCTAGGACTCAACTCCTCAAACTTCCTAGGACATGTCTGCTCTAGGAATAAACACTCAAAAAATACTTGGTGAATAAATGGATAAATGATAGAAATTGCAAAAACCTAGCTGGGATCTCAGGTTCCTTCCAAGATCTAAAAGGCCATGCTTTGAAATCTCATTAATCTCATTAAGTAAGAACATCCAACTAGGTCATCAGAGAACATATCTTTTTTGGGTCTTTACTTCCTTTATTTGTAATTTTCATCCAAGACATGTTCCTCGTTAAGGTTTATGTTTTAGTTCTTTAACTCTTAAAGCTATTAATTAAAGGAAACTATAAAAGTGAAGCCCATATTAATTATCTGAGCTAGAATTATTCATGATCCAACAAACCCTGTCATATAATTTGAATACAAATGAAATGAAAAAAAAAAAACACCCCACAAAACAGTGGGAGTACTATTTACTCTGAAACTAGAATTACAGATAAACACAATCATGTTTTCCTTGTAATTATTGTCAAGGTTTTGGATGTTCCTTTCCATGGGTAATTAAAAACCTATTGAAGAGAGAGACTTGCCAGGCCCTAAGGAATAGCAAATATCTACTAATTAGTAATTCTCTCCTCTTTTTTCTCCATTCCCTGGATGTTTCTCTTTTTCCAACTGGCATTTGCAGCAATAGACAAGGACTGTGCTTAAAGAATGCAAAAATGGCCAGAGTACTTTGCAATTCCCCCCAAGAGGGGAGGTCTGCTTCCCCACTGTTTGAATCTGGGACAGCCTATGACCTGCTGTGACAAACAGAATGTGGGAGAAGTGAGAGCTGCACATTTAAAGCTAGACATCAAAACGGCTTTGCAACTGTCATTCTTGCTGTTTTTGGAACGTGGCCACCCTGAGAAGCCCAGGCTAGCCTGCTTTAGGACAGATGACCACATGGAGCAGAGTAGGCTGTACCAGCGGAGACACCCCTATCCCAATGGCCTCCAGTCAGAGGAGGGGGTCCCATTGAATCCAGCTCAACTGTCCAGCTAAGCCCGGCCCAAATCGCCAATTCACAGAATTACTGTCTAAAAAGTGCTTGTTGTTTTAAGCTGCTGGGTTTTGGGGTTGTGTGCTATACAGCAAAAGCTAACTGATATAAGATTAAACCTAAAACAACCACATTCTGTCCTAGGCATGATCAAGAAGCCACTTGTTTGCTTTAAATCAACTGGTGTGGTCTCTTCCCTTTGGCATTTCGTATATACAAAGGGTGACCAAATCTGGTCTTCCAAATTTATCTTCCAAACCTGGATGCTCTGAGAGCCAACTGAAACTATCCTGGGCAAACTGGGACGTAGGGTCACCTTACACCTGTGATACTACAGTGAAGGCTGTTCTCTTTATGCTTTCCTTAATCACAGAATAGCACCATTGGCAGGGAATTTAGAGATCTTCCAACACTTTATCTCATGGAGGAGGACAAGTAAGTTCCAGAGTTCAGAAGTGACTTTGTCAAGGTTGCACAGCTCATGAATTGTGGTAGAAGAACCACAGCAGTTTTTAAGAATTTCTGGAATCAGGAGACTGGGGTTTGAGTCTAGTCATTCTCACTCACACAGCTGTGCGAGCTTGCTTGGTAGTTATATGTAGGCATGTCCTATTTCCTCTACTAAATTTAGAGCTTAAAGATAGAAACTGTGGCTTCTGTATCTTCAATACTTATTTTAAGGCCCTAGCCCAGTGATTGACATATAATAGGTGATTAATAAATATCTGCCAGAAAAATTGAAAAACAACCAATGTCCCAGGTGAGAGTCTCACTTTTGCTTGAAACAGTACAAAATACACCCAGGAAAAGACAAGAAACATGCAGTTCATCCCAGGCAAAGCAGGTGGGGGAAATCAATGAGTGAAAGTGCCACCGACAAATCTAGCCTAGGGGCCGGGGCAGGTTCTAGGGTTTCCTGCACAATGAGTGATAGGTCAATGGTTTCGTACAGGAAGACATAATGTCCAGCTCTGCTTTCCTGCTTTGTGCTCTATAGAATCGTAGCCTCGGCCAGAGCAGCTGTTGTGATCCAGTTAGTACTGCCAAGGTTGATTCGTGTTTCTTTTCAGGGAGCTGCTGGTTGGGAGCCTTTGATCTTCCTTAGCAGCTTCCTCCACCTTTTACTTTGTCAGCGCTCGTTCTGAGAGACCCACTAACCCAGACAGCTCAGGGCCTAGAGTTTCTGGCATTTTCCTCCTGTTCCGTGGTTTCCTGATTGTTTTCAGCAGTTGTGTGCCCACCTCCTCTTATCAGGCACTCAGCCCTCATCTACTCTGGGCCCCGCTATGCTAGGCTTTCTTCAGGATTTAGAAAGCCTTATCTGTCTTCTTGATTTTCCTTCCTGGGACTGAGCAAAGGTACACAGCAAAGCAACGGAGAGAGGAAGATGGAGAGAAAGCATCTCAGAAATGTCAACGGGATATAAGCCAAGGAAAAAACTGAACACATTCCAATGATTTGGTTGTAGGTTTTCAAGAATGCTTTTGCAGAGGGCAGTGTTCTGCAACAGGATCTTAAATGAAGAAGCTTTACTATTACTTAAAGTAGGAAACACCTGTTACATGTATCATTTACCCAGAAACCTCTAATGGAAGGCGTCCTTTTTTTTCCTGGCCTGGACTTGACAAGACACAGCTCTCTACCAGGCTGGATTGTTTATAGGCCAGGCTAATAGGATCGGATTTTTTCTATCTATTTCAAGAGAAGAAAACCAGGATCATTAGAGGGTACTTGAAGACTTGGGCTAAATTATGCTGGATGTTACCACAATAGTCTATTCCAAATGCTTTTCGAAATGAGTTTTCAGAGTTCTACTTTCTGGAAGCATGGCATACAAGAAAGAGCTCAAGCTGTGTGTTTACACAGAGCTGAGGTTTGAATCTCAGCCCCATTGCTTAGGAAGGGGCCAAGCATGAGCTAGTTAACGTCTTTCTACTAAGTTACCATGTACTTAAGCCAAAAATAATTCCTTCCTTAGATGTTTACTGAGACTCCACAATGTAGGCCTGAAAATACCCAGGGAAGAGTCTGATACATGGTAGGTACATGCTTTTGTTGAATGAATATGTCTGCGTGCTGCCATAATATAAAGCGGAACTTTTTTCCTTTTCTCATCTTAGTTCTTTTACTTCTGGGGCAATAGCCCAAAACTCAGGTTAGTGACACCAGGAGTGGATGTCTTCTTCATTTGATGGACAGTCACACTGTACCTTGTTCATAGGATGGTACTGTGGTAGTACCCTGCATCTAGTACAGAATAACGGTAGGTAATTATATCAATGACAATAATGATATTAATACAGGAGGGAGAGGATCAGACATGTAAGTCATTCACACTGCATCAAACCCATTTCTTTAAAATATTTTTGAATGAATCATGCATGGCCACCAGAGTATTCAACATAAAGTGAGTCACCCTCCTGCCTCAGATCTTCAGTTTCCTTCTCAGAGACCAATCACGGTGACAGTGTTAAAATGGGTGCAAATTCTTTCATATCCCTTCTACCAACACTGTGTATGCTCTGACAGTGATGCATTCCAGGGGAACTTTAGGCCTCTTCCACTTGAATCAAGAAAAGCTTATGGCTTCCCTGACAGAAGAATATGGCGGAAGTGACTCTTTGTGACCTCTACCACAAGGTCATAAGTAACCATGCAGCAGCGGGAACACTCACTCCTGGAGCCCTGATCTCTTATGCAAGATGCCTGCCTATTCTGAGGCCACCATGCTGTGAGGAAGCCCAAGCCACACGGAGAGGCCACGTACAGGCACTTCAGTTGACAGGCCCAGCTGAGCCCAGCCTTTAAATCATCCCTGCCAGTGCCAGAAACGTGAGTTAAGAAGGCTCTGAATGATTCCAGTCCCTAGCCATTTAAGTCACCCCAGCCATTCACATCTTCCCAGCTGAGGTCCCAGACAATGCAGAGTAAAGACAAGCTGCCCTCACTGTGCTCTACTCAAATTCCAGATCCACAGAATCCAAGAGCAGAATAAAACGGTTGTTTCACACCATGAAGTTTTTGGGGTGATTTGCTACACAGGATTAGCTACACAACAATCACTATGATGGTGTTGCCTTTCCAGAGAAATTTCGGGCATAAATAAGATTTATACACGTGTGTATATGGTATCCTCCTTTTCCCGTTAACACAAATAGAAGCAGACTATGCATACTGTTACATGCTGTGCTTTTTACAACGGACCTATTTAAAAAATGCTTTACTCACAGGCTTGCGCACGTCAGGTAAGGTAATCCAGAGCGGGAACACTATGGGGAAAACAATCAGGAATGTGACTTGCTTGCGGGCACTGGAGGGCCAGGCCAGGCTTAGGGGCTGGTCCTCCTCCTCCTCGCCTGTCTCTGCGGTTTGCTGTGGAGAGAGGAAGAGAGAGATCAACAATGAGTATGAGGCACAAGGACCACGACAGCAAGACCATGAAGCAAGGGAGGGAGGCCAAGGCCATTAGACGTTTCCCCGAGTCATCCCAGAAGCTTCGATTTTTAGGTTTTAAAAGAACTCCACCTGCCACAGTAGGAGTCCTAAGAATAAACAGTAAATTGCCCAGCTTGAGAATTTAGGAACTTTCTTTTCTCTCCTTGAACACTCTTCGGTGTCTCACTTTCATCAACTGATTGTTCAAATCACGTGAGCTCAGGCACAGCGACGAATTCTTTATGAACAACCATATCTGCAGAGCCAAGGCCCCCAGTCATGACCCGCTTCTCCACCTCCCTCCTCTCTGAGGACAAAGCCACAGGGTTTGGAATCTGTGAGGAGGAGAGCACTGATTCTGTTCTTTTTAAAATTTCAATTTAAGCTGATTCTGAGTGGGTAAATTAAAATACCGCATAAACCATTCAGTAACAACACCGAGAAGTCAACTCTCTCCCACTGCGTCTGGATTGTTGTGTGAAGCTCATGGATTATTGTGCGGTTTTGAGTTTTCAACTTGCTTAATCACATTGTTGAATTCTAAATCATTTTAGGTGCAGCCAAAGGCTCATGAAGACATATGTCTCCGTCCCCAGAGAGACAGAGGGAGAAAGCAGAGCACGATGGCAAATGTGTGGGTTTCAATTGTTAGGGCCTTCGAGGCCAAGCTGTAAACTTCGGAGCTTCCGACTTGGCAGCCAGTGGTGAGTGTTTTATTTGCAGGCCGCTGAAGTCAGCAGCTTCTGAAGTCCTAGAGCTAGAAGAGGCAGAAGGCGGATGGGCCCTGGCAGGCTGACCTGTCAGATGGGCCTTAGCCTGTCAGATGGGCCCTGGGAGCCTCCAAAACAGCCCCGCAGAGAGCATCAATCACAACTTTCCCTGCTTGTTTAAAAATGAATGTACAGCAGCAGGACCAAGCATCAGATCTAAAAATATCAACAGGAACTTTTCCACAGAGGCATCCTTTTGAGACCATATAAATAACCTGCACAGGCTCCAGCAAGCTCCCGCCCCCTGTGACCCTTGCTTCTAGGATTGCACGCCGTTTCCAGCGGCGGTGCTGCTCCTGCCAGCACCTCACTCCCTAAGGAGGTGACAGACCTGGCAGGCTCAGGCCAGTGGGGGCAGGGGGAAAAGGATTCAGCCAGAGTTTGGGGTTGGGTGTACAGCCTGACTTGCTACAGCGCTATGTCTGTTTATCTATAGCTGAAACCCAATGTACCGTCTGAAATGATTTGTGGTGGTTGAAGCAAACCACAACCCCCCACATTTAACTCCCTCTGAGAGCTAAAATTAAAAGTAATAACAAAAAGGGGGCTCTTAAGCCATACTGAAAAAGGTGCCAATGACAGGTTTTTCTGTTTTCAGTGTATGACCTTGGTAGTGGTTAAGAGTTCGTAGACATCAGACAGGAGGGAATTAAGGGGTTAGGTAATAAGGCAGAAATAGGTAGTTGGCATAGTTTATTTTGGTCACCTGGCTCATTAAATATACCCCTTACATTCCCCATCCTTCTGTTATTCAATCTGTATGGGGCCAGCCATTGGCTTTCTTTACTGTATCCTGAGTGGGTCCCTTTCGTGATGGAAGCTTGGGCTTGCCCTTCTGGCTCCTCTTCTGAGTCACCTCCACCTCTTCCAAGGAAATGCAGCAGAGGAAGAGAATATCATTCATTTACTGGGCCCGCCAGCCTCCCAAGGCATCAGTTGGCTACACGAATAATCTTTGTGTCATGGATCTGTTGAAGATTAAGGAAACAGGTGTGCTTTAACTGTTCCCTCCCACATATGCTCTTTGTTTAATCTGAGTGAATGACTCTCCACTCACCACCCTGTAGATGTCACAGAAATGGGGAGGGCCACGGGAGAACTGAGGCATGGCATCATCTTTTACTAGCATCCCCACCTCATACAAGATGGGCTGTTTTATTCCAGTAGAGGATGCACTTCCCTGAACACCTGTTAAGCTTAAGTGATGAGTTCCTCCAGGGTCCTCCCACCCCAGAGCTTGACTCCCACCTCTGTCCACCATGGCCATCCTACCGTCTAACAAGTTTTCTCTAAACACTAACCTTTCTCTGAGAAAAAACAAAAGCAACTCTTTATGACTCATATCATTTTAATGACACCAACAGATGGTGACATTTCATCAATAACCCTTCTGCTTATAACCTACGGATTAGCTCCTTTCTCCATCTGCCAAAGTCACCAGGCAGGCAGTGCTACTAGCAAATAGCAGAAAATAATTGTCTGTTTAGATGCATAAGCTCTAAATACATGACTGTCCAATGCAAACAATTAGCTATATTGTATGGCTTCCAAAAGCTGCATTTGATGTAGCTGTTGCTGGGGCAGAGATGGACAGAGAGAAGAGACTGTGTCTCAGACTGTGCAAATGGTGCTCTCCCTGGGGACTTCAGGGTTTCTTGGGGGTCAAGCCCTGCTATAGAGAAGAACAGGAGCCAGGATCCGGGGGTGGATCTGAAAGGTGTCCTGGGGGCCAGGCTGTCAGGATATTTTAGTGGAAATTCTCTTTGTCTTCTTGCCAAGTGAAATCTCACGCTGATTCAATGGACAACAGCTTGCAAGCTGATTAGAGAAGCAAAAAAAGAAAGTCATTCCAAGTCTGGGGCCCATTCTGCATTTGCTCAAACTGGGGCTGCTGGCATGTTCATTAGTCTCAGCCCCAGGGAAGAGGCTACTGAAGTTAGGGCAATGAATTTTTGGCTTTTCCTAGAGTTGTGACAACCTGGCTTTGACCTTGTGATACCTCATCCTCATGTCTTAATACTTCTGCAGTGTCCACACAAAACAAACAAAAAAATGCAAAATGATCCAGAAAGAATTCATACGACTTATGATAAAAGGGATTAACAGATTTCTAGACCTGCTCAGGTCTCTATAGAACCAATCCCTAGGACTGTGCAAAGCCTGAGCCAGCAGTTAGTGCTTGAGGCCTTGTTATCATTGATATGGAAATCTGAGATTAAAACATATGCCTTCTAGCACCCACGTGGTGGATTTGCTGTTTTTCAGACCTCGAGGGAATCATTGCAGCCTGGTGGGAAATGCAGAGGGTAGAGAATTAGAATCCTGGGTTCCAATCTCTGCTCAAACTGGAATTTCTTGGGCAGTTTTCACAAGCATCAGCAACTACTCACTGAGTGCCTTTTAGGTACAGAGCACTGTGCTGAGACCTAAGATTCTTGTTTTCTGGGAGTCTTGGCTTTAAAAGGGGAAATAGAACAAATAGCTCCAAAGAATTCAATATTCATTACTTTACGTTGAAGCTGTCAGGCTAGTGGCAAGAGACTGATAATTGCCCTCCAATACCCATTCTGCTTTAGATTGGCTTGGAAAAAGGACCCCATTTTCAACCTTTCTTGCACTTAAGGTGTGGCCATGTGGTTAAGTTCTGGCCAATGGGATGTAATCATAAGTATACTCTACAATTTCCTGGACGTCTCCATAAAGATGGGCATATATCTTTTCTCATTCCTTCCTTCCTGCTGGCTGGAATGTGGACATTTTGGCCAGAGTTTAAGGGCCACCTTGGACAATGAGGTGAGGGAACAAGAAAGAAGGATTCTGCTTCCTGACAACCACAGAGAGCTGTTCTAGCCCTGGTCTGCCTATACCGATTTGAAGAGACATAAATTACCTTGTTTAAGACACTGTTATTTTGGGTTTGTGGTTGCTCACAGAAAAACCTTATCCTAACGGATCCAATGACCTCGTTATGAGGACTTACAGGAGAAATATCTCTCAGGTCTCAGCACCAGAAAAAGTCATTCTTTTCTGAGAAACTTTATGAAATCTTAGGAATACTGTGAATCAGGTTAATTGATGCTATTCATTGGTTTGTCCACTTTGGAGTTCAGTGCCAAATTTGTAATCCCCATCCAGCAACTGCAACACTGGAATATGTGGTGCACGTTTCTCTGTGTGAACCTATTTCAATGTCACTATTTTTTTGCCCTCTGGTTCCTTTCCATATTTCCTCAAAAGTATTCATTTTATCTGTTTTCATTCTATTTATTTTGCAAGCAGCCTCAAATCTTCATGAAACGAGGTGGGGCAGACAAATAAAAACAAAAACTCTTTAGTAGTCTAATAGAATTTTTGTCTAACCTTATTAGAGAGAATAGAGTGGGAAAAAAAGTTATTTTAGGTTACAGCTAGTAACACGTATACTACCATCTTCTCAATATTTGAGGTTGAAATCTGGAGGTCTGCTTATTAGGAAACTTATATATAGGAGGGAATAGCTACAGGGGTCAGTTAATAGCCATCTGAGGTCTCTGGAGCAATCTACTTATTTTTATTTATTTAGTGAATGGGGAAGAGAAAAAGTGGCCTATCCCCCTGGAGCCTAGACTCATGAGAATCGATTCCAAGTCCTTATATGTGAATTTTTTTAAATTAAAGAGAAATTTATATAGTATACCATTAATCATCTTAAAGTATACACTCAGGGAATGTCATGTACATTCCGTGACAGT
Organism: Tamandua tetradactyla; assembly: GCF_023851605.1. Lineage (NCBI taxonomy): Eukaryota > Metazoa > Chordata > Mammalia > Pilosa > Myrmecophagidae > Tamandua > Tamandua tetradactyla. Next base: position 77,428,488 of record NC_135328.1, on the reverse strand, counting down.
GTCATGTCACTGAATGTACATGACAGTGACATTCGTACTCACAATGATGAACAACTACGAGCTCCCTGTAATTTCTAAGCTTTTTCATCACCCATCATGTTAAATAATCACTCCCTATTTTCCTTTTCTCCTGTCTGCTGGTAAGCTCTAATCTACTTTCTGTCTCTATGAATTTTCCTATTCTGGATATATCATAAAAAAGAATCATAAAATAAATGACCTTTTGTGTCTAGCTTCTTTCACTCAGCACAATGTTTTCGAGGTTCATCCAAGTTGTAGCATGTATCTGTACTGCATTTTTCTTTATGACTGAATCATATTCCATTGTACGACTACACACATTTTGTTCACCCATTCATCCATGACGGACATTTGGGTTGTTGCTATCTTGTGGCTGATAGGAATAATACTGCTATAGATATTTGTGTACAGGTTTTGGTGTGGGCCTATGTTTTCCTTTCTTTTGGTGTAAACCTTGTATGTGAATCTCATCCTGTTTCTTCTTGTGCCTGGTCTACCTAGTCTGCCCTCGAGGAAGCATCAGATCGCCAGTGGAAGGGCCTGGGATGGATTCACTAGTCCAGAGGTCACCTTTGCAGCCAGAAAAACTTATATTTTTGGAAGCAATCCAATTTCTGATTCTTGTCTATGAAGGGTACTGTGCAAGGTTTCACTGTGAAGGTGAACCCACTTGAATACAGTCTCTTCTATTAGAGAATTACAAGCAAAACCCAAGAGGCATCTGAAAGAGGCCATCTTCAAGTTCAGTTTTGATTGGTAATAACATCTCATCTCCGGTTCACAAAGAAATCTCAGGATTGCTTGAATCTGCCTAGACATCAGCTTGGCTGGGGTTTGACTCAGGCTGGAAGTAAGGTTCTCATTTTTCTATCCCCCACAAAAACCACTCACTTCAAAACTCAGGAGTGCCACCCCTTCTCATTATGGGGAGCCCATGAAGTGTGGCACGCTGCTAGAAAAAAAACACAAAATGCCAGCTCTTACATATCCCTTTTTTTGCTCATTCCATTCTACATATATAATCAGTAATTCACAATATCATCACATAGTTGCATATTCATCATCATGATCATTTCTTGGAACATTTGCATCTATTCAGAAAAAGAAATAAAAAGAAAATGGAAAAAAAGATTATACATACCATACCTCTTACCCCTCCCTTTCATTGATCACTAGCATTTCAAACTAAATTTATTTTAACATTTGTTCCCTCTATTATTTATTTTTATTCCATATTACATACCCTTTTAAAATGATAATCTATTCACTCTAAAAAACTGGGCAAAGGTCAAGTTGGGTGAAGGTGACAATTTTAAGTGGTTTGTACTTGTGCTCAAAGAGGATGGTCCTTAACATATTTGTTGCTGTTTCTATAATTTATATTTTTAGAAAGAGAAAATAGCTTAAATCTTTATGTTATTTAGTCGCATCGATGCCCAAATGAATAACCAAATGAGGCAAAGCTCATGGAGTGAGCTCAGCACTGCCACGGTGCCCAGAGGGGTTGAGGATGGGAACAGAGATGTGTAAAAATATCCACTGAGTCTTAGAAGTGAGGTTGGGTGGGTGCATTGTGAATATTAAAAACTACTCTTAACAAAGTTTTTATAAAGTTATCTAATTAAACATATGCAATGTCTAGTTCGCTTGGGAGACACTCGTCTTTAAGTGGGGATAACAAATCTCAGGCACCTGTAGAATACACTGTCCCTGACTTAGATGAGGGGCTCAACGAAAGCTACCACTTTTCCCTTCATTTCAGCTCTGTGACCGTGTGACCTTGGGAAAATGAATGAAAACGCCAGAATTGCCAAAGAACATATATCGAATACTAGCTAAAAGGCAGCTGGTCCTGATGTACCTCTCTGCCTTTAGACTCCAGCAGTCCTTAAAAGCCGTGTCACTGCCACACAGAGCTTCTTTGTCTCTAGGAAGGTTTCAATGGGGGAACACCTTTCTGTCAGAAAACTTGACATTCAGTTCATCACAAGGACAATAATAGATCGCAGAAGAAAAACTGCAATCTTAGAGCTCTGCAATCATTTAGAATACCAGCTTTCAGCTCCTACAGAAAAAGCCCCCACATTTCAGACTTGGAAGGATCCTGCCTCATTGAGAAAGCCCCTCATTGATGGATGACCTTCCTTGAGAGAAAGGTCGCAGAAGCCAGGTGGGTCTGGGTGGCCTCTTACTCCCAGATCAAGGCCCTTCCCACTACGTCACATTGCCTCCCTTCCTCAGTCCTTACACAGCAGTAGGAGGGCACTTTATGCCCAATTACATCAGGCTTCCCCGCTTTGCTTTGTAATAAATTTGACCTATTAAAATAAAAATGCTAACTATAAGAAACACTAACTATTTAATTGACATAATTTTGCTTGATATTCCTGAGCCTAAAACTGATTTCTGGTGGCTTGGCTGGCCCATATTTCTTTAAAAAGCTTATCTGTAGGGCAGTGCCACAGTGGCTCAGCAGGCAGAATTCTCACCTGCCATGCTGGAGACCGGGTTCCATTCCTGGTGCCTGCCCATGTTAAAACAAACAAACAAACAACTTATCTGTAACATGTGAATGTCATATTCTTTTCCCTTTCTCAGATCCATATAGTATTCAGGGTAGCTTCAAGGGAAAATAAAGGGCAGGTTTAGGGGTGTGTGGATAGAAGGAGCCAAGAGGATGGGTCCTCTTCCTCCTCTGTCTTCATGAGTGATGTTTCTAAGGTGCTAGTACAATTAAAAAATGAAATATGGGAGCTAACAAGCCATGAAAAGACATGGAGAAAACTTAAGTACATATTGTTAAATGAAAGAATCCAGACTCATAAAGCTACATACTATAGGAACCCAACTATATGATTTGGAAAAGGCAAAACTATAGAGAGTAAAAATGAGTGGTTGCCAGGGGTTCAGGTAGAGGGAGGGCAGGATGAATGGGTGGCACACAGGGGATTTTAGGGCAGTAAGTCTATTCTGTGTGGTACTGTTATGATGGATCTATGACCTTACGCGTTTGTCAAAAACCAGAGAACTGCACGACACAAAGAGTGAACCCTAGCATAAACTATGGACTTAGGTTAATAGTGAATCAAAATTGGTTCATCAATTGCAACAAATGTACCACAGTAATGCAAGAAGTTAATAATTGGGGAAACTCTGTGTGTATGGGGGGGGGTAGGATGGGGGAGCAGGGAGAGAGGGTACATATGGGAACTCTGTACTTTTCTGGGCAATTTTTCTGTAAATCTAAAACTGTTCTAAAAAATAGTCTATTAAGAAAATGCAACGTGGGTGCTGATAAGACCTCAACGACTGTTTAACACTTCAAATGTAGATTAAGAAGGGCTTCTTCTTTAGCATTACTGCCCGAAGAAAATGTGCAGAAATTTAGCTTAGATTTAGTGGAAGAAAAGGTGGCAACCAAGTACACTAATGGCCAAAATGAGAGCTTGAGATTTTATGTGCATTTCATGGCTTGATGTCACCCCTGATTCCCATAACTGGATAATCCTGCAGCAGCTACTTCTAAAACGGGTATCTAGGGGGCAATAGTAGAAGATGGATTAAGCCCTATACAATGATAAACTTTCCTGAGGCTGACTTTATCAAGAACTGAAACAGGAGCTAGGTTATTTTCAGACTCCAGCATGCAGTATTCAAAGGCCAATGGGGCCTCATAGGAAGAATTAGCACTGAGAAAAACAGCATCGTCTTTAAACAAGGGACTCTCTGCTCCCCCTTCTCCCGCCATCATCTTTCATTACTGGAGCATTAAAAAGACTTTCTTTGACAAGGGTGGCATGTTTTACTTTTCCAATTAGGTTTCCTCGGGAACTGGTGAAAGGTATGTGCCTGTAGGCACGCATGTGTGGGAGGCTCCTAGGGAGAGAAGAAATCTTGAAAATTCTTTACCTAATGAAGGGATTGTTAGAGAAGTGATTAATAGACAGAGATCCTCTTCTCATAAGGCTCTCTATTAAGCAGGAAGTTAGACACACAGGGTGTATTAAGGGTGTATTAAATATGAATTCTGCTTCAGAAGGCTCCTTTACAATATTATTGCAGTTTAAAATTTAATGACATAATCCATGAAAAGTACCTAGAACAGTATTTGGTACATAGTAAACTTTTAACTAATGTTGGTTATCATTATTTCTAATAAATGTTTAGGGAGATAATTTATTTAAAGAATTAAATCAGTTAATAATAGGGGAAACTCTGTATATGTGGGGGTGGGGTAGGGTAGGGGAGCAGGGAGAGCGGGTACATATGGGAACTCTGTACTTTCTGTGCTATACTTCTGTAAACCTAAAACTGTTCTAAAAAATAGTTTACTAAGAAAATGCAATGTGGAGAAGTTGCACATTGGAGAAGGAGAAGTTGGACTAGGTGAATTATGATGACACTTTCAGGAACAGATTCTATTATTCAACACGAAAGTGGAAACTGCATTAATTTTGTTTCCCCATCTGTCTACTTATCCAACACTTATTGAACGTTTACTGTATTGACACCAATGATCTAATTTCTTTTAGGAAGTATGAATAAATAGAAGGACTTTGTAAATAAGTAAAAAAAAAAGGGAAAATTCCACAGCCCTAAGGAGAAAAATGCTGCTTTATTCTAGTAGATAGGCTTTAAGTAGAATTTCTGTCAGAAACAAAGCTTCCAGGCAGGCAGAAAGACTCATAAGATAAGGATACCTGGATTTGTTGTATATTGGGCAGAGCTAAAAACAATAACACAGTTGAAATTTCTCTAGGGTAAAATTATCAAAAATGCACAGTCACATTTTAATACTCCAAAGGCTCTTAAATCAACATGTATCTGGTAAGTAGAAAGTGTCACCCAAGAAAAATTCCATAGAATGTTTATTGTGTGAACTACTGTTGGGTCTAGTGTTCTATACATCTCTGATAGGTCTAGGTGGTTTATAATATCATTAAAGTGCTTTATTTCCTCATTGATTCACTGTTTGGATGGTTTATCCATTATTGATAGCGGTGTATTAATGTCTCGCACTATTAATGTAGAACTATTTCTCCCTTCGAGTCTATCAATATATCTTCATATATTTTGGGGCTCTGCCATTAAGTACATATATATTTATAAATGTTATGTCTTGTTGTTGAATTGACCCCTTTATCTGTATGCAGTGACTTTCTTTGTTCCTTGTAACAGTGTTTGTCTTAAAGCTGATTTTATCTGATATTAGTATAGCCATCCCATGTCTCTTTCAGATACTATTTGCATAGTATATTTCTTTTCACCCATTATTTTCAGCCTACTTGTATGTTTGAATTTAAGGTGAGTTTCTTGTAAACAGTATGTAGTTGGGTCATGCTTTTTTTATCCATTCTTCCAATCTCTGCCTTTTGTCTGGAGATTTTAATTCATTTACATGCAAAATAACTACCGATAATGCAGGACTTTCTTCTGACATTTTACTACTTGGTTTTTGTAAGTCTTAAACCTTTCTTGTCCCTCAACTTTTCCATTAATGTCTACATTCATATTGATTTATTTTTGTATTGTACCATTTTGAGTCCCTTCTCATTTCTTTCTGCATCTATTTTCTATCTATTTTCTTTGTGGTGACCATAGAGCTTAAATTTACAATCGCAAATCCATAATAATCATGTTTGGTTTGATATCAGCTTAATTTCAGTAGCATATGCATACTCTGTCCCCATACTCTTCTATATCCTACCTTTTTGCTGTACTTGTTACAAATTATATCTTCATACATGGTATGTCCAAAACTATATACTTATCTTTGCTTTTTATGTCTTTGCATTTTAAAACCTGTAAGAGGTAAGAAGTGGAGTTACTTGCCAAAAGATAAAATAATATTGGCATTTATAATTACCATAGGTGATCTCTAATAGATGTCTTTGTTTTTTATGACACTTCAATCTACTATCTTGTCTTTTCTCCTTTCAGTCTGAAGATCTCCCTTTAGCATTCTTTGTAGGGCAGGTTAAGTGGCGATGGACTCCTTTAGCTTTTGTTTATCTAGAAATGTCTTAATATCTCCCTCATGTTTGAAAGACAGGCTTGCCAGACATAAAATTCTTGAATGACAATATTTTCTTCCAGCGCTTTGGATATTTTGTCCCACTACCTTCTTGCCATCATGGTTTCTGATGAGAAAATGACAATCGTATAAGAACATTTTTCTCTTCTTCTGCAACTTTTGGAACTTTCCCCTTGTCCTTGGGATTAGCCAGTTTGACTACTATGTGTCTGGGTATAGTTCTCTTTGAGTTTATCTTGTTTGGGGTTTACTGGGATTCTTGAATGTGCCTACTCATATATTTAAATAATTTACGAAGCTTTCTGCCATTATTTCTTTGAATAGTCCTTCTGTTCCTTTCTCTCTTTCTTCTCCTTCTGGGACTCCCATATGTGTATACTGGTACTTCTGACTGTGTACCATAGGTCTCTTAGGCTCTTTTCATTTGTTTTTCTTTCTGCTCTTTAGCCTGAATCATTTCATTTGTCTTGTTTTCAAGTTTACTGATTCTCTCTTCTACCAGCTCCAACCTGCTCTTGAAAACGTCTATGGAATTTTTCCTTTCAATTATTGTGATCTTTAATTCTAGCATTATGTTTGGTTTCTTTGAAAATTTTCTACCTTTTGAGGTTCTCATATTGTTCATTCATTGTTTTCTTTTGATCCTTTAGTTCTTTCTATGTGTTTTCCTTTATCTCCTTGAGCATATTGAGGATTTTTTTTTTTTTTTTTAATGTCTTGGTCCAGGATGTTCAAAGTCTGGTCATCTTTGTTGATGGTGTCTGTATTTTTATTTTGTTCCTTTGGAAGGGTCATAATTTCCTATCTGTCTTGTAATCTTTTGTTGCACACTGTATCTTTTAATATTTTAAAATGTTAACTCTGAGTTTTAGTGTCACAGCTGTTGGTCCTTAAGTTTGTAACCACCTAGTGATACAATGGAGACTTCCTTGAATGACAGACACCAATAAAAACAAACAAATAAATGCAAAAACACACCTTTCACAGTCTTTGCCAATTGGTTGTCCTTGGCTAGTGGCTACCTTCAAAACATAGCCCTCTTATCAAGAAGATCATCTTTGAAGCACAGCATCTTCTCTGTCTTATCTGAGCTTGTGTGGAGCCATGAAGCCTGCTTCTTTTCCTGGGTTTGTGCTTGCAATTGGCCTAGGAATTCCCCATTTACAGTTTAGGGATTCAAATGTCCCCTCTATCCCTCTGAAATAGACTTTCTTTCCTCCTGGTGGACAACTGTTTCTTATCCTGCTTTAGTTGTCTACAAACTGCTTCTGCCTGCAGGGCAAGTTCTAGGAAGGTAAGACAGAGACCGTTTGCTGGTTTAGTCTTTCAGGCTGCTACTGATAAATTGCCATAGACAGACAGGCACTACAGTATGCACATAAGGGTTACTTTGTTTCCTCTAGAGCTGACACTAGCAGCGCAGGCTGGCTGCATGCTGCATCAGGGAGGGATTGGGGGAGGGGCCAGTAAGGGTACCGTGAATGTCACCTACCATTTTCAGGCTGCTTTTTCTTGATTCAGCACTCACCCTGTTACTTTAACACTTTAACCTTTTTTCTAGAGTTTTGAGGAAGAGATTCTGTCAGTTTTTGCTAGTCACTGAAAGATTCTGTGGGGAAACGCCTCCTTGGGGCATCTTACGCTGCCACCCTGGTCCCCAAATCTCCAAGTGATACATGAAAAAATGAATATTTTTTTTTGGTGCTGTAGCTCAGGATTTTCCAAACAAGTTGTAACATGGGTCACTTCTGAAACAAGCCCAGAGCTCTGGGATGAGTCCGCTGAGGACTCCACGCTAAGGGTAAGACTTCATTTACCTCTCCTCTCTGAAAAGGGAATGAGCAGGAGAATCTGTGATAAGAAAAACTGTCAGTCCTAGTGATGTGAAACCACAGAGTCACATTTGGAAAAGGTTAGTTGTTCAACTCAAAGGTGTGAGTTCTTATTGACTATATGAACATTTATCTTTTTAAAAAAATCTCATTTGTGAACAGATTTTTTTTTGAATTTGAAATAAATCACTGTGCTCACTTACTATAACTTATTTTTAAATTGCCTTTTTTTCACTCTTTCTTTTATTGAGTCTTAGAAAAATCTACTTTTGTTCTCTTCATTTCTTAGTGTCTTTGCTTCTGTATTTTTTATTCAACATCCCTCATTCTCTCATTCTGTTTTTATTGTCTACATTTCCATCGATTATCTCCTTCTAAAAGATAAATAAAAAAAGATAAGTCAAAAAGTATCTCTTTTTGGAAGGGAATGCTGTCTGAGAAACTTGCCTTGCCTTCTGTGTGGACATTTCGAGCCAATAGAGCTAACATTTAAGAAGCAAACAGATGTAACATTTAAAATAAAAGTGATAAATTACTGCCTAACTGGTGGTAGGAAATTATTTACTCACTTTATAATACCATACCTGGCTTGTTTTACATATAGATGGAAAAAAAATCTAGCATCAAAAATTTAGAATATTAAATCCAAAATGAGGTTTCAGTCAGCAATGGCAAAAAAAACACAACTTAATCTTTTACTTCTATAAGGCTCTGAATAGAAACCAAGGTTTCAAAATATTTTGGTGTGAGTAATGAAGCTGCCTGGTCCTAAGTTTTCAAAGAAGCAATGAAACCACTTCATTATAATGTAAAATGACATTTGGATAGTTTGGTGAAATGCAATTGCTTTCCTTCATTTTGCATTTTGTCAAATAATTCTGAGGTACAACTTACAGTCAAGATAGATTTCCTTCAGTATTGTGATTGCAAACTGGTTTTTGTAGTTTTTAAGGGCTTTGTAAATCAATTGCTGATACAAATCATAAAATTTTGTCAACATAAAAACTCCTAGAAAAACATAAAACTAACTCAAAAATCATCCTCATTGTTTTATTATCAATTAGATAGAATTACTCATAGGAACAGTAACACTAATATTTGTGCTTTTTCCTAGTCTGTAATGCAGGGCTTTTTTTCTTTTTATTAATAGTCAGCAACTCATGTATTTCATGGGAATGATTAATAGACATTCTTGAAACTCCTTCAGAAGGCACAATGACAAAGAGTTAACAACATCAAGATTTTCAGTGAAAATATGATTCTTTGTTAATAATAAAATTTAGGCAGAAACTCAAGAATCTAATCTGTTTTTCTGTGCATTTTTAAATATGCTTGAAAGTTTTTTGAGTACATTTTAGGCAGTTGGTAAGTACTGCCCAGGTCTTTAGATAGACTAACTGTACCTCAACTTTTCTTTAAAAAAATTTATGTATAGATTGAAAGAAAGAAGTGTTGTCTTCAGCACAAATGGAACCCATGTGCTAAAGCCTGGAAGGAAAAACACCTTTAATTTTTGCCTTAATAATCTATGTCGAGTTTTCTCTGACACTAATGTAGTTCCTTTTCTAAGGAAATCATAGCTCTAATGTGGTTTGGTTTTAACAAATATAATTTAATGGGGGAATCTTTCGATACTCCTTTTTTTCTTTGACATGAAAAGAAAAAATGGGCCCAGCATTGCCCTCGTGTATGGGCGAGATTTGACACAGATATGCACACAAACATATGCACCCCACGGATGCCTCCTTTTCTTGGGCACCAGGATCCTCTTATGCTTTGCTGATGTTTCAAGAGATTGAATAATCTGATTGATAGGAGGAAATGCATTTCTTGGCTGTTTTAAAGCTGTCTAAACAGTGGACCTGGCCTATTATACCTTAATCATTTAGAAATGATGCTTGCTTTTTGAATAATAGGAATGTTTGAGGTCTGTAAACCTGTGCTAAACCTCACCACTGCTAAGAAGTTAACATGCCTGCTAAGAACTTAACATATCTTTTAGGAAGAAAGATATTGCAAGGATTCCAGGTATCAAGAGCTTGGATAATCTTGGAAATGTCTATCAGAGCAAATAATCTTTGACTAAGGTTTATTGCGAAGTCTCCCTGTTTAGCTCTAAATCCATAGCTATAATCTTTAATCAACAACAATCCCTAACAAACCGTTGTCCTTGATAACAATGCTTTTGCACCACCCTCAGAGATCCCAATTTAGTGTTAGGGAGATGTTTTCATACATTTTATCCTTTTTTTTTCAGACTATCTCCAGGAAAGTTAAAAATCACAGTCATTTACATCATCCCCATGATACTCAAACCTGCTAAAAATGCAACAAGCATTTTTATTAGCACCAAAAGGCTTTATGAAAACAGATCTTAAAAACACTATTGAGTTTAGTTAAGATGAGTGCTAGGCAGAAATAAGTCACGGTTGAATTCTCAAAGGAGAAAGGCTATTTAAATCGTAAAGTGAGAAAATAAAGTAAGGGCCTGTATTTCATACTCTTCTCTCTGTATGTATGTGCGTCTATGTATATACATATACATTATGTGTATGCATATACATGTATTTTATATGTGTCTATATCTATATGCACACATATACATTTTATTTTTCCTAGGAATGTGATTTTCTCATACAAATCTATTCACCCACCAGTACCTCTGGGAACTGTTTGAGTATATGGGTGATTCTTAGCTAATTTCCCTAAGGACAGGGAATTATCTGAGAAGTGAAATGAAATAAAAATTGCAATATTTAAATGTAAATGGAAATGTAGGACACAATGAAAGCAAGTTAAATGTTTTTTTTTTTTTTCAGATTTCAGAATCCCAGAAATTTGCAAGGCGATTTGCCTTCTACTTTCTCACTGTGAACGTGCATTTAAAGGGTTTTGTATTTTGTCAGCAGTGAGGCAGAAAGGCAGCGGCTCTACCAGCATGTGGAACGAAGTGCAAACACCTCTGATGCCTAAACTGGCAAAATTAAAATGTATGAAAATGCTGGGTTCTGGGTGGGAGAGAATATTTCTTTGAGTTGTCTTTCAAACCTGGCTAAATTCTCAATATTGGAAATTTGGGAAGGTTGGTAAATTCTCAGTGGCAGCCCAAATCACTTTTCTCTGAGTTATAATCCAAAATTTTGCATCAGCAGTCATTGGATGGGAGAAACTCATTAGCATTAAGTCATTTAAAAAGTCAAATTATTTCTTGGTTCCAGAGAACATAAAAACGAGGCAAAAATGCTCCTGTAAAGAGGCTTCCTCTGAGAGAGAATACTTTGAAATGCTCTTTGTTGTCAGTGTTAAATTTGTACTGAGGAAAATTCTCAGAGATAAGGTGTTAAAGTAAAATTAGTTCACTTGTAAACTGGAGTTTTAAAACAGCAGGTTTATTGCATGAGGCAGGGTAAACACTTAGGAGAATACTGGTGATGAGTACACGGTGCACGGGGCACATAATTTCCATTAATAAAGTTGGATGCACACCTCTTTCTTCACATAAATTATAAAAATATGACTTAGAAAGAAATAACACGAACAATAAAAAAAAAAAGTTGAGTCATTTCTGTGAAACCAATCCTTCAAAAGGGCTGAGCATTTTGATTTCACATCTTATATTCTGATCTGCAGTCAGAACCCAGTTCACAGTATCACCCAGTTCTTCCAGCCAGAAACCTCAGCAGCATCTACTAATTTGTTTGTTTGTTTGTTTGTTTTGTTTACTGTCTCTGACCAATTTGTTACCAAATCATCTCAATTCTGGCTTAGAAATAGCTCTCAAATCCAGCCACTGCCAAACATGTCACAGCCAACAGTTGGTCTAAGATCTTGTCATTTGGACTATTTTAAACATTTGGATGTTTAAAAAAGTTTCCTAAGTACTGCTGATAATAACAAACACCCATCTAGTGTTCGCTGGAGATAGATGCTGTTATTATCCCTGTTTTAGAGAAGAATGGAAAACAGAGAGGTTAAGTAACTTACCTAAGGGCACACAGCTATCACATGGCAGAGCTGGGCTTTGAAATCAAGTGGATTCTCTCCAGAGTCTCTGCTCTTAATGACTAAGCCATACTGCTTGTTTGAATTGAGTCCATTATTATTTTTATTTTTGCCTTTTTAAAAAAAGATAAGTGATACAGTTACCTGGTTCAAAATTCAAAAGCTATGGTGGGTACATATTGAAAAATCTCCCTTCCATTCTGGTTCCCTGTCATCCAGGCCCTTATTCTAAAGGTAATCAGTATGACCGGTTTATTTTTCCTTTTTCTCTCTCTCACAAATAAAGTACACTGGATGCAAAGTGGCATACTGTACTTAAAAACATATATTGAAGATCATTTCATATCAGTACAAGGAAAGCATTCCCCCCCCCCCTTTTTTTTAAGACTGCAGACGGTCTCAACTAAGGGTGGGCAAACTTTTCCTGTAAAGGGCCAGATAGTAAATATTTTAGGCTTTGTGGCCCATATGGTCTCCATCACATATGCTGCTGCTGCTTTTAAAACTCTTTAAAAATACAAAACCCATCTTAGCTCATGGGCTGTACAAAAACAGGCTGCAGACTAGATTTAGCTCACGGACGATTGTCTGCTGACCCCTGAACCAAAAGGCCTCTCTGCACCCAGTTCTTTTCCACTCTGGCCCCTTCCTGACTATTGTGAAAGAGTTACCTTTCTATAAAACAAATCCGATGCTGCCGCCCCTCCCTTTAATCCTTTAAGCTCCCTACTCCCAGCAGGATGAAGTCCAATCTGATTGGCAGGGCACATGTGTTTTGTCTACTGCACCCGTCCAAGCTGCATCAGCTCTGTCCCAAACTTCTTCAGCGACCTCTCTGCCCCACTACTGTTATATAGTCATCATCCCTCCAAATCCAACCTCTACGAGGAAGCCCAGGGATCTTTTGCAAGTGTAAATCACATCTGAAAGTCTCTAAATGATTGCTGCACTAGAAAGAAGTAATTTTCCTTTCCACAAGCCTACAAGTCTGGCCAGCTCTGCTTGGCCCTTCTGCCTCCCTCTCTTCAGCCTCCCCCACTGACCATTCTACCCTTCAGACAGGCTCAGTTCAAATGCACTTCCTGAGTGGGGCCTTCCCTTGTCACCCAACCTCACAGAGTCTCTGCACAAGCTGGGTGCCACATCACCTTGCTTTATCTTCCTTGTGGCCATTACCACCATCTTCAGTTGTATCTTATTCTGTATTTGCAGTCTCTCTGCCCCACTAGAACGTGCGCAACCATTCAGTGGAGTTTCTCCAGTGCCTGGCACACAGTCTGACACATCTTAGGTGAGTGATAAAGTTTTTCTGAATAAAAGAATTGTGGAAATTGAGCCAAATTACTTTTCCTAACAGATCTCTTCTCCCTCCTCCTGTACATTTTAGTCTCCAGTTCCACTGGCTTTCTCACCAATCACCAAACATGAGTTTCCCTTTTAAGGTTTTTACACCTTTGCATGTGCTGCCATCTTGGTCATCGTTTCCTTTTCTGAGTGACAAACTCCTATTCACCCATCAATGCTCAGCTCAAATATTATCCCTTCTGTGAAGCTTGCTCCCTCCAGCAGATTGCCAGAGCACTATGTTCAGACCTCTGTCATTACATGGGGCCATAATTACCTCCCACAAATTTTTCTTGATTGATTGACCTATACACTGAATTCTTCCAAATACACTTATCTTTTTTTTTTTGCCTACTATTTTCTTTTTCACCTACAGTGAGCTCCTTCAGAGAAGGGATATCTTGAAAGGTGTTTAAATGACAAGTATGGACACATAACACAAAATAGCTAGCATTTATTGTGCTAAGTATTTTACGCACAGTGTCCCATTTAGCCTCATGGCAACCCTAAGGAGGCAGGTATGTTATCTGTGCTTTACAGATGAGGAAACTAAAATTCAGTGAGGTGAGATAATTTGCCCCTGATAGATCTGGAAAACACTGCCAGCCAGTCCCACAGCCAGCTACGGTGGGGGTGGGGTGGGGTGGGGTCTGTTGGCTTGTGAGCGCTTAACGTATCAGGCTGATGCACACATCTCTCCTGCTTCCCTGTGTAGAGGCTTGGGAGAGCAACTCTGCTCACTGAGGGGCCAGCGGGGACCCTCCTGTGCCTCTGCAGCCAGGTCCTCATTTGTGTGTATGGGTGTGTGTGGGGCAGGCCACAGCTATCCCTCTGCCAGCCAGATGGAGAGGCAAGGAAAGGCACAAATACTGGGTTGTCCTCTGCACACCGAAGACTGTGCCTTCCTCTAGGACAGCCAGGTGTCCTTTGGACGTGCCTCCCGCTGCCACCTGGTACTTGTCCATGTGGATGTAAGCTACTCTGCCAGCTCACCTTGTAAGCTAATGCAAAGAGACCACAGGAGTTTCAAAAGTGGAGAAGTCAAGGCAGAAGGAGTTGAAGTTTCTTTATCCTTTCCTTTTAAATGAAGAAACTTTCCTTACATGATAAATGGTAGTTATTATTATTATAACTATTAGAACAAGCAGCTGTCTGTTGGCTGTCCAAATGAACAATAGGTTGGGTCAGAGAGTATTGATTAACTACAACCCCAGTGACAAAGGCCATAGAAGGGTGCTTACTGAGGTGTGATGGCTATGCTTTTTCTGTTATTTAACCCTGATGCTGAAGACACAACTATCAACCTTTATGATGCATTAAGAATCACCAGGAATTCTAAAACTAATAATGGTAAAGAATACACAACTATATGATGATATTGCAAGCCACTGATTGTGTAATACGTTTGGATGGTATGTGTGTGGATATTTCTCAATAAAAATATTAAAAAAGAAATCACCAGGAAGCCAATTTAAAATGCTAATTCCTGTGACCTACTTCCCAGATATCCTATCTCATCAGGCCTGGGGTAAGGCCCAGACATCTGCATTTTTATCCCCATGATAAATTTGATGCATGAAGTTCTCCAACCTTACCTTAAGAAATAGTGGCTTAGAGAATATGCATATTCACTCAACAAAAGTAGAGGGCTCTAGGCTGGTATCTGGAAACATCTAAGAATGAATAAGACCTCGCCTGGCGTGTCTGTGCAGCTGGAAGCTGGGGCCACTGAGGAGAATGTAGGAGTCTGTGCTTCTACACCAAGACCTCAGTAAGAACAGTAGCCTGGAAAAGCAAGGGGGAAAGGCAGTACCTGGATTTCTGCAGCTTCAATGTTGTGGGAGAGATTTCCATTCTGTACAGGTTCTGAGGCATCAGTAGGTGGTGTCATTTCAACTTCAGTGCCGGTGCTGTTGGGGAGCTCAATTTTTTCTGTGCCATAATTTAAACACACAAAGAAAGCAAATGGAATCAAGGGGAGAAAAAAGTCACATTGAAAAGTTCATCCTAAAATATTGGGCCAAGGACAAAGATAGCTGTCTCTGAGAGGCAATAAGGCCAAGAGCTGGTGTGCAGCCAAACAGCTAAGGATTTTTACCACTTTTCCTCATGCCTTTTCAGCTTTCTTCCCCTTCTTAATAGCTCTGTGGCTTCTCGCTCTGGCATGATGTCTTAATCTCAGGACAGATCAGTTCCCATTATATACCATTCTCTAGCCAAGGCAAAATTTACCCACTAGCTATTGAAGAACATGAATACTGACATTTGAAAACCAAAACCATATTCAATCTACACACTATTTTGTATAACCAGTACCACAACTCTCAGGATTTTACTTTTGTACCGTTGTCTGGAAAGGACGATCCCCAGGGGCACCAGTTGGGGACCAGCCCTCCCCAAACTCCCGAAGAATGCAAGACAGCACACACCACACCTGGGCACCCCCGCTGCAGGGAAGGCAGGGAGATCTGAACAAGCAATAGAGGTCAAGTCTGTAACATTCCCCAGTAAGAGGAAACACTGGGCAGAGTGAAGCCATAGGTCAGCAAGTACAGGTTTAAGTTTTCCCCTAAGAGTTGAGAAGAGACGTTAGGAAAATTGTTAAGCACTGAGACTCTTGGATACTTGGAATCAGACAGGTTTGGGTTCAGGTTTCTGCTCTGTAACTTATCCTCTGCAACCTTTAGCAAGTAACTTAACCTCTCTGGGCCACAATTTCCTTAGTTACATAATGGGGATAATTATATTTAAATAATTATTAATTAAATATAATTTACATATTTTTAATGGTAAAATACTATTTTTAATAATAAAATACTAACACTGCTACTACCAACACCACCATCATCGGTGCTATCTACCAAATGTAGATAAGGATTAAATAAGAGGATGTGTATAAAGCACTTAGCACAATGCCTGGTGCAGAGCAAGTAAGCAAGAAGCAAACGATTCTGGTCCTCATCACAGTACCTGCCTTACACTAGAGGATTTCTTTCAGTGCTCAGAGGAGCAGTGCCAGGTGATCAGTGTTCAGGCACAGCTGGGACCTGCTGTGACTTCAGTGGGAGGGAAATAACTTTTACTAGGCCCTCTGGCTGTTCTGGGTCAAGTCTTGGATAACAGGAGAAAATGAAGCATGTGGTTTAGTGTAGGGGTTGCCAGGAGGAATCTACTCAGAATGCCAGAATTTTTTTCTAGCAACTTCAGAAGCACTCAACATTTCTATTAGTAGTGCTCCAAGAAGATAATTTGAGTGTTACATAAAATTTTTTGGACCTGAAGTGGTCAAATATTGGAAATCATAGGGAAATGGTTATGTATTTAGTGTGGAATACAGAGCATAAATATATTTAAATATGGAGAGTCTTGGACACGCAAATGTATTTCATCTGTCTACATTTTTAGTAGTGATGGTGATAGGGATGTGGCATGCTGCATGTGTAGCTGTGCCCATTTATCTTAGTATGTTTTTCAGTCATTCAAACTAAAAAATCCTGAATACCTTGGGGAACACTAAAACTCTATTTTGGACACTCTACTGGCTGAAATGGTGTGACCTTAGGATCCAGTCTGCAATGGCCAAATTGACCCTAGTAACACGGGATACTGGGTACCAAATTAAAGTTCAGATGTCCAAGAACAGACATGAACAGAAGAGAAGAATCAACTACCAGGCACAAAATGTAACCCAGGCATGGACATCTTAGCTTATGAAGTACTTTTACGTGTCAGGCTGAGGTTTTGCCACCAAAGGAAATAAGAAAGTGAAACCTGGACTTTGATAAGCATGGATTTTGGACACATTGATTTAAGAAGTCTATTTTTTTGGGGACAAAGTCATTCAGAGACCCACACTGGAAGGTTCCCAGGAGTTATGTCCTCCTAGGGGATTAAATGCCAGTCTGAGATCATCAGATCACTAAGAAGAGTACTGGGACCCGAATCAAGGCATCTATTTCTCTTATTCCGTGCTGCCTCCTTCTATAAAGGAGAGATCAAGGAGTCGGGCAGAGAAATAGCTTATGTAATTAAACTTAAACATCACAAGCCAACATAACCTGTGTAAGACTTTTATGGCATGGCTTCAAATTTTTTTAATATAACAGCAAAATATGCACACTGCCCAAATTCACAGAAACATATAGAGAGGAGGGGGGAAAACAAACTTAATGCACAAACCTAACTCCACAAAGTAAGTAATGTTTGCACTTTAGTTTATTTCTTTTCAGATTTTCTTTATCCAATAGGATCTTAACTGCTTCTTAGGCAAAGGTTTTCCTTGAACTAGAAGCCAGGATGACAGGACAGGCAGACACTTGTCTAGAAGTGTCGTGCATTTTGAGTGCAACACTTGAATTTTGTCTGCAGATAATTTTAGTTTCTTGGGCAATAGCATCGTTTATAGCATAGATCCAGATTAGGTTAAATTTAGTTTGAATTTAGAATTAGAGAGTTATAGTTGTAGACAGGAGAGGAGGAACATCATGTTCCAAGTTAAAATAAGATGCCTGAATGTCACGATCTGGTCGCACAGGAGGCTCAGAAACAGCCAGCTAAAAGAGACCTGCATTGATATTGCTGAGCCCTAAAGAAAGGGGAGGCGGTCTCATCTCCCAGGGACGTATGGGGACCACGTGAATCACCTGGTAGCTTAGTGGGTGTGCTGCTGCAATATCATAGGTATAAACTCTGGTTACCAGGTAAGAATTTCAGAACCACTGAACTCTTAGAGTTCCCCCAAGGTTACTGTTGATGGACTGTGTCCAGCGATGACCCGCACCAGCCGAGGGAAGCAGGATTTCCATCCTGCCATCCATGAAACGGCGGAACTGCAGGGCTCTGGGTGTCTACACTAGGCTGGGGGTGTCCGTGCCGGGTCCTGCCCCTCTGCTTCCCTCCTCACGCCCCTGCGTAAATCTACTACCTACCAGGAAGCCTCTCGGTACTCACCCACGTGATTGGCAGCCCCATTCTGCCTCTCATTCTCATCTACGGGGCATTTCTTCTTGGCGATCTTGTGGAGAATGGAAGCCTTTTCTCTGAACCGCCCTGAAGCAAGAGAAAGGGGCGGGAAGGAGATAGGATGAGGAGGAAGATGAGGGCTTGCAGCAAGAGGCAGGCACGGTGCTCCGTCCGTTAGGCTGTGTTCTGGCAGCACCTGCTCCTTTCTGTCCAACCCAAATGCCCAAGAAGCTGCACAGTGGGTACTTTCCTACCTTTGTCGAGTCTTCAGTCCAATTCTCCATTGGAAAATCTCAAGCTGTTAGACTTTAGATGAAAGGTTTGACCTATACCTTTTTTTGCTCTCCCTATAATTGCCCACAAAGTAAACAAAAGCACCAAGCATCTCTATAACTGTCCTTACTGCTGAGAACCAAACCACACTTAAAAACAACAACAACAACAACAAAAAACTGCTTGGGACGCACAGCCATTTCCTAGGGTTAAATGCCAGTCCCATATTGGCTATTGACAATAGACTAGGAAGGAAAGCCCTTTGAGTCGACTTCGGGTTTCAAACATTTATCATAATGAATACTAGGTAGTTTTTAAATGATTCTGGAACATGTATCACAGCTCTCCAGATCAGCTGAATCAGCTGCAATTAAAGCATCAAGGAAGCAAGGAGTCCATTTGGGGACCAGGGGAAAGAATGGTCAGCTAAGCATAACAAGTAATATCTGACGATGATAAGCCACTCAGGAAGAGGTGGTGTATAAAATATCATTTTCAAAATAATAAACAGCTATACCATAAATATAATGCATCATTTTTTTATTATTGACATAACGAATGGGTAAATAATTCATGCAACAGGCATAGGAAAAAACATGCAAAAGTGCAATGGTTAGGAGAACATAGCACACTTCTCTCTTTTTTAATCCTTGATTTTCTTCTCTGGGAACATTTAAGGTATAAAAGATTTTTATTCTAAACTGACTGATAATTACATAGAGTCAGATATGATAGGTCCTCAAACACAACAACTTCTACAGTATTCCCATTAGGCATTTCTCATTGGTTGTGTTCCCTAGCGGCATACTAACAGGGGATCTCATTTTACTTTTCTAGTTAGACCAAAAACAAACCCAAACAAAACCAAATGAAAATATTTCTCCTGGAGAGTCTCTGCTCCCAGGATGGGACATGGCAGGTTGGCAACCACTTTGTCTCCTTGTAGGTGGAGAGCATGGGGTGTGGTCCTAGTGGCACCTTGTGCAACTGTGTGGGAGTGACAGACGCTGTAAACCAGAGTACAATCAGCTCACGCTGATGGGAATGGTGACAAAGGATGGTGCTCTTTCTGTTCACAAGCTCTGTTAGTCACAAAGCCACATATCTTGCTACTGCAAAGGCAGTTTCTGGGATATAAGTACCTTAGTCTAGGCAGTGGATATGAACCATTGAGAAACTCTCAAAGAAAGCTGATCTGGAGTAAAGTAGGTCAGCGTGTGGTTGGGGCTACATGAGGAATGAGCAGGAAGGATGAGGTGCTGGGCATGATGTCCATCCTGGAGCTTTGAGTGATGCTGCAAAGCTACAGGAAGGTCAAATCAGGTTCACCATTCTGGAAGGTACTTTGAATTGATTTGTTGTTTCTGTAAAATCTCCTAGGGGAAAATTCTGGAAAATAAAGGGAAAGGAAAAAAGCTCCCGGGACTAGGAAAAAGAGGTAAAAGGGAACAATAAAAGATATAAGGGGGGGGGGGGAAAGAAGGACTCCCAGGAAGGAGGAAGCTGGCAGGTGGTTGCGGTTGTCAGGAGGCTGGTAGTACAGATGCAAGACATTTCTTGGCTGTCAAATCTAGTAGCTGGGGGACTCGATAAGCAGATTATGTTCAGTACTCTGCAGTCTTAAGCCTCAAGAGGGGTTACCTCCTGTGGAAGGCAATTGCAAAAGTCCTCAAATCCATCTGGGGAAAAGCCCAGAAGAGGAAAAAGGAGATCCTAAAACTTTACAGGAGACGATGGTCTCATGGTGATCTTTAGAACACAGAACATTATGTAACTCTACAAAATAAAGATGACCAATAATTATTTTAAAGTTATATATTAAAAATAAGCAAGAAAGTATACAGAAGAGGAAAAAAATAAGCGTGTAGAAATAATACCTGAAATAATAACCCATTCAAGTAATGTCCCAAAGTCATGAATCATGGCAGAGAAAATATTTGAGAGAGTCCAGCTAATCACATAGTGTCTGTGGTGATGAGTCTTTTCAGAGCTTAGTAGTATGCCAGAGAGAAGTGGTATTAAAAGGGATCCTCAAATGATGTCATGGTTTGGCCACTGTCATTCATGAACTGGTTTCCCCAAATTCTCCAAGGGTCAGAAATGATTCTCGGACTGGGGCTTTGTAAGTTCTAAATATTTTCACAAGTCAGTGAGCATTTTCTAATCTGTGTGTCCTGTGTTCCTCACTGCAGCAGGACCTCAAACCTTCAATGCTACTGGAAAATAGGAGGGATGAGCTTTATTTTCTCTTATGTTTAGCTCTTTTTAAGACTTGTTCAGCCCAACTTGGGAGAACACCAAGCAGGGTGTGTGTGCATGTAAGTGTGTGAGTGGGGAGGTGCGATGGTGGGACGGAGGGCAGTAGAGCACTGCCATTAAATGGATGTGATTTAGAAGCAGGTAGATGTGGGTTCAAGTTCTGGTTCTCTTACGGGCTTTGCCAGGTGACTTTTGGTGTGTAGCTGAATGTTTCTGGGTTTGGGTTTTCCTGTCCATTAAACAGAGATTCCAGTGGTACTGGCCATGAATTAAACATAAAGCTTAAATGAGAAAATGTGTGTAAAGGGTTTATTACAGTGCCCAGCACTGGATGAACTCTGTCGGTAAAAGGAAAAAGAAAAACAAACAAACCAAAAGCTCAGGGCAAGATTGACATGAACCTGAGTTACTTTATGAGCACTGCTGGCATTTTCTCTTAATTCACACAAGCAGGGCTGAAGAATCAGCCACATCCTGACCTAAATAGTTAAAGCATCCCAGGGCCTTGTTGGGTTATTGCTCAGGGTTCACAAAGCACTCCAAGATCAACCCATTAGGAAAATGATCATTTTATATCTTCCTGAAATTGAGGAAGTCAAGGTAATGGAGTTAGCATTCTGTGTCTTAAGCATTGATACCTTTGTAATCTTAAAACTGAAAGATGGTGATCAAAATGAGGTCAGAATGAAGGCAAGGAGCCCTGGATTTGCATTGGCTCAAATGAAAGGCCTGATGCACAAGTCTTTTCCTGTGTCTTGGTTTCAGAATTTGTGAAATAGGAATGACAAGAACACCTATCTCATATGCTTGTTGGGAGTTTCGATGAGTTTATAAACATCAAGTGTTTAGATGGTCTCTGACATTACAGTAAGTTATACAGGCACTGTTACTCAGAAAGTGTTATTGTTATGGAAGGGAATGGCAAGAAACTCTTCCCAGGAGCTACTGAAAATAAGGTTATTTAAAATGGAAGGATGCTTAACAGCCTTAGATGCAGAGGACCCTGGTGGTAAAGGAATTGCTTAGATCAGCTCTTTTAGACATGGGTTCTACCTTGTCATGTGGGGTGAAAGAGATGGGACAGATCTAAGAAACAGCAGTAGGCTTTGTGCCTCACTGGTGACAAAGATTCAAGACACTTTTGAGTACTTTTCAAGGTGAGCGAAGGAGTGATTTTTAATATGCTTTAAGGTGACCTTAAAAAATATATTTTGTTGTGGTATCAATCCTTGAAGTGTTATCTTTTTATATAGTTACAGATATTTGTATACTTAAAATCTCAAAAATAGCAAACTCTGCTCAAATCGTGAGACACCTACGTCAAAACCTCATACATAATTTTAATATAGTTTAGCTCGGTTTAAAATTTGCAAAAGAATGCCAGCTGACTGTTCTCAGGAGTGTGCATTGAGTGGGTGGTAAGGAAGGAAAAGATCAAAAGCATAAGGGCCTAAGGTGAATAAGAAAGAATTCTGAAAAACAAACAGGAATCAAACCCTTGACCACATCACTTCTGTAAAGCAGAGGTCTCCAAACTGCATCACCAAATAACCTTTGGACAGTCTGCTGGCTGAAAGGAAATGGCTTTCGCTTCTTTTCTGTTGTCAATGAATTAAAAGAACCCCTGGAAATTCCTTCACATCTCTATGACTGGGCCTGTAATAGGAAGAACTAAAGGAAACCCTTTAGGTTGGCAATCAGATTAGCTCCTGGCCACCACGGACAATTTCGAGCATCGGGAATCCAGAAAGGACTGGACAAAAGATGTGCAGATGCAAAGGGAGAGGCAGCACACACTTCTGAGAACAGGCCATGGTTCAGGGGGAAGGAAAGAAAAAAAGAAAGGGAAGGGAAAATTTGAAAGTTTTTTAAAAAAAAATCTATTTTTGTGTTTTCAGTTCTGCCTTTCCTGTCTCTTTCTTTGAAGTGTATGGGTTGGTAGGTAGCTTCAAAAGCTGAACTTTCCTCCTGTTTCTCCCTTGACTTTTTTTCTGGGAATGGAGACTCAAGTCAGGCAGACAGGCCACTGTCATGCTGAGAAGGCTTGCAATGGAAATGATGTGGCAATAAACAAACTCTGACCTTGGGATCATGCTGGACTCCTCTCTTTCTCTCACACCTCTCAAGCCAGCCATCACAATATGGTGTCTCTACTTTCATACGGTTTTAGAATGTGACCACTTTTCTCCACGTTTCCTGTCCCAGTGACCGCCAGGTCTTGCTGGAACGATTCCACTAGCCCCTTTACTGGTCTCCCCCTTCCACTCTTACCTCTCTGTACACCAGGCTAGCTGATCTTGTTCATGTAAATCAAATCATGTTGCTTCTCTGTGCAAAATCCTGCCAACGTTCACCAGCTCAAACTGAAAGACAAAGTCCTCAGAACCACCTGTAAGGCTGTGAGACTCCCCTGGCCCACCCTGACCTCGTCCCCTTGTCCTCGCTCCCTCTGCTCCAGCCATGCTGGCCTCTCTATTGTTCTTTGAAAACATTGCACTGTCCCACTCAAGGCTTCACATTTGCTGCTCCTTTTTCTGGAAGGCTTTCTCCGCAGGGATCCACAGAGCTCACTCTCTCACCTTCTTCCAGGTTTCTTCAAATAGTTAGTACTACAATTATAAAAATGTTCTTTCACTAACTATAACAAATGTACCACACTAATGAAAGGTGTTAATAATTGGTTGGTATACAGGAATTTAGTATTTTTTATGCACGATCGTTCTCTAAACCTACAGCTTCTCTACTAAAAAATATAAGAAAAGTCAGCTTCCCACTGAGCAGCCTATTTAAATGTGAAACTCCCCTCTCCAATATTCTCTGGCCCTGTTTCCTGGCTTATTTTCTCTAATATTCATCATCTTCTAATATACTGTATCATTATTACTATTTATTAGTTGTTTCTACTAGCAAGCAGCCAAGCTCCATGATGGCAGAAATTTTTTTATCGTCTCTGCTCACTGATGTATCCCCAGTACCCACCAGGGCTCATTAAATCCTTGTTTTGTGATCTCTAGGTAAGTGGATGAAGTTATAACTCTTTCATATGCTTCTTGTTAGTCAATGACCTGCAGTAAATCGTTGCGGTACCACTCAAACCCATGGCCAGTGGAAGGGGACCACCTGTGAAAGCCCCAAACTTTCTGGAGGAAATGGAGTGGGCTGGGGCTTAATGTCCTGCAGGTGGAAGGCAGAGTGGCACATCAGTTGTCCCCCTAGATGGGAAGTTCCTCTAGGGAAGGGGCCTTCTCACCGCCATCTTTGTATCCCTCAACATGCCCTTGAATAATACTTGGTGTGTCATATGCATTTACTGAATTGCAGTGAAGCTCTCACTTTGATCAGCTCCACTGGGCTGTACGAGCCTCCTTTCTGGTCAGTATAAATAACAATGTTTCACTGATAAATATTTCCAAACTCACGCTATATACCAACATGGTGCTAAGTGTTTGCAGAGTAAGACAGATCCAGTCGGTGCCCTTGTCGAGTTTACAGCCTGGAGCTGGAGAAAGACAAGTGACATGGATTCAGGATTATGCTCTGATGGCGGGGGCTTCCTGGGAAGGGGTGGAAGCTCAGAGAACAGTGAACCTTCCTGATACAAGATGCTGCTTAGCAGCTTGAAGGAATAAACTCTTTTGCATTCTATAAACTGTCAGAGAGCTTATTCACCTAATAGTATTTGACCTGATTTCTAACCTTAAAAGCGAACCATTAAAAATAATACTTTCATTTTAAAGAACAACAAAAAATCACACAGGACATGGAATTTCATTTTTTCCTAAATCTGTTTTTGAAGTATAACATCTAAATTACTGTTTTTAATTTCGTAAAGCATCATGTAAGCCACTTACAAGACTATATTGATATTAATGGAAATTAAACAATTATAATAAAGCATTTTATAAAATGTCTTCAGTAAATATTATGTGAATAAACCACATAATAGAGATCATTAGCATGATTTAATTTTCACTGTATTTTGTCAATAGACACAATCATAGGACTAGTTTCTATAATTAATGAGAATGGCATATGTAAATTCATCTCAAGAGGTGGCCAAACCCATCACCCAATGCAGCCAGTTATTCTTATTAAGGCTTTCTTTAATAATGTTCCCTCAAATGACCTTAGGGTCAGCATGTGAAGGACGGTACTGTCCAAATGTGAAAGCATGCTGTCATCCGCCCTAGAAGAGGCACGTTATCATTGGAAACATGAGCGTGTTTTTATAAATATTTTGGAAGGCTTTCAGTGTTTATCACAAATTGGGCATCTTAAAGACTGACACTTTTGTCTTTTAAAAAATTTATTTCCAATTTCTTGTCTCCCCAGGGACTCTGCCTAATAAGTCACATTCAATTTTTAATCTTTCCCTGTTCCTTCGGCATCTAATCATGATAAGTCTCTCTCAACTTAGGACACTTTTTTCTCTTGACTTCAGGCTTCTTCTTGGCGCTGCCCTCTCTGGCAGCCCCTTCCCAGCCAGGCCCCTTGTGAGACTGGCTGAGCTGGTGCTCTGTGACCTTCCTGTTCCCGTGCTCCCTCCTTCATTCCTGCATCTGGTATCCACTGGCACTTCTCCACTGAACTGACCTTCAGCTACTTTTCACCTCAAGGTGATTTGATCTCTCTGTGGCATCAGATATTCCTGTCCCTCTCTCTGAAATCCTTTTTGATTTTCAAGAGCTCATATTCTCCTGGTTTTCTTCTTTCTCTACCTGCACCTTAGTGCTTTAAGAAGACCACTCCCCCAATTAAATGTCACTATTTCTCAGGGCTCCCTCCCTTCTCGCTCTCTTTCTCCAACCCTCAGCTTCTCCCCCAAAGAACCCAATGAATCTGAATGTAACTCCCAAATTCATACCTTCAGCCAGATCCTCTTCTCTTACCTGACTGATTTCTGAGCACCTTCACTTAGAAGTCTCTCTGGCAATTACACTCAACATGGCTCGAAGACTAGCTTTCTTCCTAGGAATCTGATCTTTTGCCTTGTATTTTCTATTGGTGATGTCCACACACCTAGTTTTTCCAGCCATCCTAGAGGGCTCTGTTTTCCCCACATCTAATTAGTTACCAAGTCTTGTTGACTCCACCTTTGAATGCTGTATTGAATTTTTCCCTCTTTTTCCTTTCCCACTGCTTTGATTTAGTTTGGAACTCTCCTTCCTGGATGTCAGCTACAGCCTGTTAATTCATCTCCCAGTTTTCAATGGCATCTCCTCCACCTCCAAATTACCCTTCACATGACATGGAATGCTCTACCCTTCTTATTTGCATGCCTCATTCCTCTTTAAGATTCTGTTTTAGGCATTTCCTCCAGCAGGAAGCTTTCCTGGAGTCCTTTCCCTGGGCTGGCAAGACACCGTGGTACTTTTCTCTATCATGGGCTCATGATGTCTTTCCTATCACAGGAAGGTATCCTAGGGTGTTCAAGTGTTTTACTGACCCTTTCCCTCTACCCAGTTAGCCTTTGGGACCCTCAAGGACAGGAATGCTTTGTCTTACACAGATGCCAGGTAGGGGTTGCAGGTACAAGGTATGAACATATTCCTTCTGTCCCCATCCCTTGCACCCTATGGATATCTAAGAGATAAAATAATAATCACTTTACAAAAGTAGGCCCCATATAGGAAGACTTGCCAACATTTAGCCCACTACCACCTCATGGGTGGAAAACATCTCTTCAGAGTCAGTTTGTCCAAAGCCATACTTGGGTTATGACTCAGTTATAATCTATTAATTAGGGTAGGGGTTTTGATTTATTCACTGCACCTGTCAAATAGTGGGTGCTCCATAAATATTTGTTGAATGATTAGTATGACTTACATATAAGAAAGACAGAACCTAACAAAAAAGTTCTTCCTTACAATAAGCTGATACATCATCCAATTACTCATCTTGATGCTAAGTGGAAGAGTTTAGATTTGGCTAACTTTTATTTAGTAGTAGCCTCTATTTCATGTATGTACATCATCTTATATTACCTGGATTTCATATGTCTAGAAATCGTTAATTAATTTGAGTTCTATTTTTTTTTTTTTGCATGGGCAGGCACCTCTATTTTTCTTTTAATCCTCAACTGCACATTGTAAACTAGTGCCTGTAAATATCATTTGAAAGGGCCAATATGGGCCGAGGACTGCTTAACTAAATATGACTGAAGGTTTAGAGGGCCATGACTAAAATGAGACGATTTGGGTCATTTCAGATTTAATCAAAAGAGAAACTTATCGCACTTAATTGAACATGCCACCCTCTCGGTGTAACATAGTCCCACTTTTTTATTTTTTAAGAGAAAGCTTCATGGGGGGAAATTACATTAATTTATAATAACAGTATTCAAGTTTGACTGAGGAAGCTGACTTAACATTTTGCCGCGCCTGGGATGTCAGAAATAGACAAAAAGCATCATTCATATTTTGCCTTTTTCTGACACTCAATGCCATCCATCTACATAAGCATTGTGGCAAAATCTGCCTTTTCTTGCTAGGCTCAATCTTTTTACTTTTACCACTTGCTGTTTAGAGATCATAAAAATGAGATGCAATGAGATTTGAAAAGCTGGATGTATTCTAATTAGAAGACTTCCTTGGTCCTGGTCTTCAGGAAGACGGTGGCTTCATCCACACAGCTGGTTTGGTCCACTGGACAGATCCGATGCCAGTCACTAGCTGGTTAGACTGGTTATGCACACTGACTAACTAGGCTGCTGTCTTCCTAAGATCCAGCTCCAAGGAAACGTTTATAAGAATACATTTCTAAGTAGTAATGGGGTTAATACCAGTTGAGTCCAATACATTTATTTTTCGGATGAGGATCAGCCTTCCAGAGGGCAACTGTTCAAGTGCCAGAAAATTCTTCTCATTATGAAGGCTGAAATGAATGATTTAAACCATTAGCTTGGAATGAATGAAACATAACATGGAAATGGTGTTTGTGCACATAAGGGTTCTCTATTTTGGTAATTGGAAGGTAAAAAGTTAACTTGCAGTGTGTTTCTCAGACTTTCTGCAGGGAATATCAATGGTCTTGAGGTAAGAAGGACACACGCTGTGGTGGAAATTAGATATTCTGTGTTGGTGGAAAAGCCTTGTCATTCAATGTAGAGAGACAGATATTTCGATTACAACTACACTCTGGCTTTAACTCAACTCTGGTAAGAATTCAGGTTTCAAAACAAGTAAATTAGAAGGTAGTTCAATTATAAAGATGTATCTGCTTAGTAATGAAATCACCTTTGAATTTCTATTCAAAGGACTTACTTAAATTTGTTGTTTAAGGCTCTCTCATCCTCTGTTAGTGGGACCCTAAACTGGTGGAATTACTTTGGAAGGCAACTTGGCAGTACCTTTCAAAATGTGAAATGTGTATACCTTTTGATCTGGCATTTCTATGTCTAGGAATTTATCTTCTATATATCTTCTACTCAGTAGAGATTACTATGTGGGGAACAAGAATGCCCATGTAGCACTGTTGTAGTAACTAGACAAATATAGAAAAATGGAAATATTGTTCATGTTCATCCAAGAGAAATGATTAAACCCACCAGGGAACAGTCACTCAGTGGGATATTATGTAGCTGCTAAAAAGGATGAGAGTCTCAATGTGCTGATCTGGAAAAGTAAGACGTATAAGTAATCTAAGATATAATTTGTAAAAAAAACAAAACAGGTATAGAACAGCGTATATCATTATCCTATTTGTAGAAAAAGAAAACATGTTTTTAAAACAACTGTTGAAAGTGGTTACCTCCCAGGAAGGAACAGAATTTGGGGCAGGAGGGACAGTCAGTTTTTGTCTTTCCTTTTATTTTGTGTTTGCTTTCTACTTCTGCCTGCATGTAGTGTCTGCACAATAATAAAAATAAAATTAATCTGCAATTAAGAAATCTTATGATGGTAAAAGTTTGGATTGGTAACTATATATGATTTCTTTATCTTTTTAAAGGTCTATTTCACAGGAACTATCTGACATACTATTTGACATATTTAACCACATTAATAAAGAATTTGGCTCTGAACTAGATCAGATAATACACAAGCCTTTTATTTCAGATGCTGTAGCTCTGGAATCTACCTACTACAATCTTGGCAGAAGTTTAACCAAAATGCAAATCAAGTTTTCAAGAGGGCTAATCTTAAAAGCAGACTGCAAACAAATGTCTACCATCCACTTACTAAAAGGCACCACTAAGGAATCTTGGATTTGGGCCTGTCAGGGGCATCAAGGTGTCCGTCATCTGAACACCGTGGTGTAGAGTCCCCTGGCTTCTCCACAGAAGGGGGCTAGCTCCCTTCCGAGGCATGTCCTATAGGAAACATCTTCCTATGCTGGGCTGACCTCTCTCTGAAATGGGGAAGGCCAATCATCCCCAAGCACTTACAGTGCCTCCAGCTGGATTTGGGAGGTCTCTGGAGCAACCCTTTCCTGGGAAGACAGATCTTTCTTTACCTACTGCCAACCGCCCTTGGGAACGATCCCAAGAAGAGGCAATAATGAAAACTTCTAAAATGTCATTAGGTTAATCCCATCCCATGCTACATCCTTGTTCACTTCAGCCAGAACTGCCTAAGTCATCCAGTCCCACCCAGACTCTCTTCTCCAAAAGGATCTGAACATCCCTGGCTTCACTCAGTCTCCCACTCCTGCCATGAGCAAGGCAGCAAATCTCCTGTATCCTTAACCTCATCTCTGCATGGTCTATTTGCTCACTTATTCCAATGGAAATTCAGCTTTTTGCTGAAGCCCTTTAAATCCTGTGGCCTTTAAAAGTGACAGCTACTTGCTCCTCCAAATCCTCACACACCATTCCCTCTCCCTCCTCACTGCTTCCAGACTTTTCTCCTTCCTTAAAACACAAGTCATTCAACTCTACCACCTCTACCTAGTCACCCTCCTCTATTCCTGAAGATTTAAGAAGTTCACTATTTCTCTCTTGTCACTATCACTCTGGTGACTGTCCTTGGCAACTTTATATAGTTGAGCCCTGCAATACTTGGCTCCTCAGCTCCTTTACCTCCACAATTCCAACTATCATTCCCTCTAGCTCACATCTACCCACTCCTCTGGTTAGTCCCTAAACCTTGTCATCACTAATGACGGGATCATATCCAAAGTCTTTATTTGAAGCATCTCATTCTGTCTATCACTTGAGTGTGTCCTACGTTTTTTTTTTTTTAATTTTAATTCTATTAACATTATTCACAACCTAAAATTTCCTCTTTTAACCACATTCACATATATAATTCTGTGCTGCTAATTAAACTCATAATGCTGTGCTACCACCACCACTATCCATTACCAAAACTTTACAAACTTTGAAACTCTGTACAATTTAAGCATTTACTCCTCGCTCCCACCCCACCCTGGCCCACGTAACCTATACTTAGATTCTGACACTATGAGTTTGCTCATTCTAATTGTTTCATACCAGTGAGATCATACAGTGTTCGTACTTTTGTGCATGGCTTATTTTATTCAAGACAATGTCTTCATGGTTCAGCCATGATGTCACAAGTTTAACAACTTCACTCCTTTTTATCACTAATACTCCATTGTATGATATATCACATTTTAGTTATCCATTCATCAGGTTGTTTCTATCTTTTGGCAATTGTGAATAATGCTGCTATGAACACTGGTATGCAAATATTTCTTCAAGTCCCTGGTATCAATTCTTTTCAGTATATACCTTGAAGTGGGATTGCTGGGTCATATGGTAATTTTATACTAAGCTTTCTGAAAAACTGCCAAACTGTCTTCCACATCTGCTTCACTATTTTACATTTCCACCAGTAAATGAATAAATGTTCCTATTTCTCTACATTATTTCCAACACTTGTAGTTTTCTGTTTTTTTTTTTTAATAGTAGCCATTCTACTAGCTGTGAAATGGTATCCATTGTGGTTTTGATTTGCACCTCCCTAACAGCAAATGATGTTGGGCATCTTTTCAAGTGCTTTTAGTCATTTGTAGATCTTCTCTGGAGAAAGGTCTACTCAAGTCTTGGGCCATTTAAAAATTATTTGCCTTTCTGTTGTTGAGTTGTAGGATTTCCTTTCACATTCTAGATATTAAACCCTTATTGGATATATGGCTTCCAAATATTTTCTCCCACTGAGTAGGTCGTCTTTTTTCCTTTGGTGTGCTGATGCTGGGGGTCACATCTCATTCTTTTTCCATGTGCGTTTCCCCTTACTGCAGCACCATTTGTTGAATTTTTGCTTGTTTGGTTTTTGTTTGCTTGCTTCCTTGTTTGTTTGAGAAGTATGTGGGCCAGGAATTGAACCTGGGTCTCCTGCGTGGGCAGGCGAGAATTCTACCACTGAACTACCCTTGCACTGCCGAGTAGGTTGTCTTTTCACTTCTATGATACAGTCCCTTGATGACAAAAGTTTTGAATCTTGTTGTGGTCCCACTTACCTATTTTTCCTTCTGTTGTTTGTGCTTTGGGTGTAAAGTCTAAGAAGCTATTGCCCAACACTACATCTTGAAGATGCCTCCATATGTTTCCTTCTAGGAGTTTTATAGTCTTGGTTCTTATACTAGATCTTTGATCCATTTTGCATTAATTTTTGTATATGTATCAGTTACAGGTTCCTCTTCATTCCTTTGCATATGGATATCCAATTCTGCCAGTACCATTTGTTGAAGAAGCTATTCTTTCCCCTCTGAGTGGACTTGGCAGTCTTGTCAAAAATCAACTGGCTATAGGTGTGAGGGTCCAGTTTATGAACTCTCAATTTGATTCCATTGATTTATATATCTATCCTTGTGCCAGTACCATGCTATTTTGACCACTGTAGCTTGGTAATAAGCTTAAAAGTTAGTGAGTTCTCTGATTTCATTCTTTTTTTTTCAAGATGGTTTTGGCTATTCTAATAAATTTGATGATAGGCTGTTGGAAATTTTATTGGGATTGCACTGAATCTAAATTGTTTTGGGCAAACTGACATCTTAACAATATTTAGTCTTCCAATCCATGAACATGGAATGTTCTTCCGTTTAGTTCTTTCTTGGTTTCCTTTAGCAAAGTTCTTTAGTTTTCCATATATACATCCTTTACATACTTGGTTAAATTTATTCCTAGATATTTGAGTATCTTGGTTGCTATTGTAAATGGATTTTTTTTTTTGCTGACTTCCTTCTCAGATTGCTCATTACTAGTTTTACGGAAACACTACTGATTTTTGTGGGTTCACCTTGTACCTTGCCACTTTGTAGAACACATTTATTAGTTCTAGTAGCTTTTTTTCCCCAGGACTTTTTACATACAGGATTATGACCTCTGCAAATAGTGAAAGTTTTACTTGTTACTTTCTAATTTGGATACCTTTTCTTTTCCTTGTCTAATTGCTCTGGCAAGAACTTCCAGTACTGTTGAATAACTGTGATGGCAGTAGGCATCCTATCTTGTTCCAGATCCTAGGGGCAAAGCGTTGCTTTCAACATTGAGTATGGTGTTTACAGTGGGTTTTTCATATATGACCTTTATCATGTAGAGGAAGTTTCCTTCTCTTCCTATTTTTCTTATGTTTTTATCAAGAAAAAATGTTGAATTTTGTCAAACACATTTTCTGTATCAAGATCATCATAGATTTTCACCTTTCATTTTGTTAACGTATTATACTAATTGATTTTTTGTATACTGAACCACCCTTGCACACCTGGGGTAAATCCCACTCGATAATGATTATAATTCTTTTAATACACTGTCAGATTTGGCTTGCTAGTATTTTTTGAGGATTTTTACATCTACATTCATTAGAGAAACTGGTCTGTAACTTTATTTTTTTGATAGTATTTTTATCTGGCTTTGGGTATTAGGGTGATCTCGGCCTCATAGAATGAGTTAGGTAATTTCTCCTCCACTTCAATTTTTTGGAAGAGTTTGAGCAGGTTGATATATTCTTCTTGGAATTACTGGTAGAATTCACCTGTAAAGCCACCTGATTTTGTTGTTGTTGTTGTTGTTGTTGTTGTTGTTGTTGGGAGGTTTCTGATGACTGATTCAGTATCTTCACTGTTATTTGGTCTGTTGAGAGCTTTTCATTCTTCTAGAGTCAGTGTAGGTTGCCTGTATGTTTCTAGGAATTCGTGCACTTCATCTGGGTTCTCTAATTTGTTGGCATACAGTTTGTCATAATATCCTCTTATGATCCTTCTTATTTCTGTGAGGTCAGTAGTAATGTTCCTGCTTTCATTACAGATTTTAGTTATTTGCATCCTTCCCCCCCCTTTTTTTTTTAAAAATCAGTCTAGCTAAAGGTTTGTCAATTTTATTTATCATTTCAGAGAACCAACTTTTGGTTTTCTTAATGCTTTCTATCATTTCCTATTCTCAACTTCATTTATTTCTGCTCTTAATTTTTATTTCTTTCCCTTTGCTTTCTTTGGGTTTAGTTTGCTTTTCTTTTTTGAGGTCCTCCAGATGTGCAGCTAGGTCTTTGATTTTAGCTCTCTCTCTCTCTATGTGTGTGTGTGTGTATATATATATATATATGTATTTAGGTGTAAAAATTTCCCTCTCGTTACTGCCTTCAGTGCGTCATGTAAGTTTTGCTATGCTATGTTCTTGTTTACATTTGTCTCAAGATATTTAATTTCTTTGTGATATCTTTCTTGATCTCTTGACTGTTTGAGTGTGTTATTTAACTTTCATTCATTTGTGGAAATTCCAGTTCTCTGCCCATTACTGATTTCTAGCTTCATTCTATTCTGGTCAAAAGGTCTTTCATGTCATCTCAATCTTTTCAAACTTACTGAGACTTGTTTTGTGAAGAAGCATGCAGTCTATCCTGGAGAACGGTCCATGTGCCCTTGAGAAGGAATGTCTAACCTGCTGTTTGGGGTTAATGTTCTGTGTCTGATTGTTAGATATATTCACTTATCATATTTATTCAAGCACTCTGTTTCCCTATTGATCTTCTGTCTAGAGGTTCTGTCTATTGATGAGAGTGGTGTATTAAAGTCCCCAAATATTGTAAAGGGCTCTTTTTTTTTTTTCAGCTTTGCCTCATTTATTTTGGAGCACTGTGGTTATGTGCCTAAATATGTATGACTGTCAGTTTTTCTTGGTGGATTGACCCTTTTATTAATCTATAGTGACAACTCTTGATCTTTTGTAACAACTTTTGACTTAAAGTCTATCCTGTTTGATATTACTTTCACTTCTACAGCTCTCTTTTGGTTACGACTTGCATGTATTATCTTTTTCCATCCTTTCATTTTCAACCTATTTTTGTCTTTGGTCTAAGATGAGTCTCTTGTAAACAACATACAGATGGATTCTGCTTTTATTATCCATTTTGACAATCTGTGTCTTTCTACTAACATTCAGCATTATTACTGTAAAGACAGTACTTATGTCAGCCATTTTGTCCTTTGGTTTTTATATGTCTTATATCTTTTCTGTCTCTGTTTTCCCTTATTGCAGTCTCCTATTCTGTAAATTTGATCTTTTGTGGTGTATCTGACCAAACCCTTTCTCATTTCTGTTCTGTATATTTTTAAATACTTTCTTTGTGGTTATCCTGGGGTTTGTATTATACAACCTATATAGATTAACTACTAATCTGAAAAGATATTACATGAACTTCAATAGCATACATGTTCTCTGCTCCTATATCCCTCTGTTTCTACTCTGTTTTTGTTCCACATTACCTCTTTTATATTTTGTGTGTCCACTATCAGGAAATATGGTTGTTTTTATTCACTTGTATTTTAACTCTTACAGACTTAAAGAGTAGCGTTATATATTGAGGAGACATTACTATGGGCTTCGTATTTACCCATTTAGTTATCTTTACTGAAGTTCTTTGCTTCTTCACATCCTCCAAACCGCTCTCTCCTGTCTTTTCCTTTCAACCTGAAGAACTCACTTTAGTAATTCTTGCTGGGCAGGTCTTTTGGTGAGGAACTTTGTTTCTCTCCATCTATGAGTGTTTTAAATTCTCACTCATTTTTTGAAGGAAAGTTTTATCACCTAAAAGAATTTTTGGCTGGCAGTTTTTGCTTTTTCAGTACCTTAAACATATTAACTACTGTCTTCCTGCCCCCATGGTTTCTGATGAGAAATCGATACTTAGTCTTATGAAGGATCACTTCATAAGTATGTGAAAAATCACTTTTCTCTTGCTGCTTCAGAACCCTCTCTGCTTCAGAATACCTCTGGCATTTGACATTCTTATTAGTCAGTGTCCCAGAGTAGGATTAGGGTCTATCCTGTTTGGAGTACACTGCACTTCTTGGATATTTTTATTTATATCTTTCATAAGAGTTGGGAAGCCATTACTTCCTCAAATATTCTTTCTGCTGCTTTTTAATCTACTTTTTGGACTCCCACAATGTGCATGTCAGTACACTTAAAGTTTTCACTCAAGTCCTTTAGACACTGCTTATTTTTTCTCTATCTTTTCTGACTGTATGATTTTCAATTGTTTCATCTTCTAGGTTACTGATTCTTTCTTCTGCCCATCACATATGCTGCTGTATGACTCTAGTGTAATTTCAATCTCCGTTATTGTGCCTTTCATTCCTATAACTTTTGTTTCCTTTAAATTTTCTAATTCTTGTTTTTGCTCCCACATTGTCTTAATATCTTTAGCTCTATATCCACAATTAGTTTATTTCCAGCTATATTTTCCTTCAACTCTTTGAATCCATTTAGAAGATCTGTTTGAATTTCTATGATTAGTTGGCCCAAAGTCTGAGTCTCCTCTTAGGTTTTCATTTGTTTTCCTAACTGAGCTGTATCTTCCTGTTTTTAAGTATGGTTTATATATTTTGCTTGTTTGGGTACCTCATTATGTTGATGTGCTAATCTGAAGGTCAGTTTCTCCCTCTTGACTGGGGTTTTATTGTTGATTGGGTACATGTTAAAGCTCTTCTTTGATGCTTGGTCCAACCTATTTCATACCTTTAAAGTAGCCTGTGTTTGTTCAGATTTTCTCAGGTCTTCCAACCTGATTCTTTCTCTGGACACATGGTACAACTTTTAAGACTGCCTTTTAATGTGCAATTGTTTAATCTCCAGGAGAAAGTTTCCCTCCTCTGTTCCTTTTCCAGGAATTCTGATCTGATCTGTTTGTTCTTGTATAGAATTTTCTCCTCAGCAGCTACGATTTGTTTAAATTCTCTCCCTCATTCAGTGCCAACTTTTCATTCTATTTTTCAGTTTTGGGACCTATCCTGCCTTATAGCAGTTTGTTTATCCACCCCCACCTCCCCACCCCCACACACCCCATACACCCCATGAGGCTTTGTTTTTATGACTCCAGTTCCTTCTCCATTTATGTATCCTTCCCTGGGGAGCCAGAATGGGTCAATCCAAAAAAGTCCGTTTTTGGTATAGGTGATTCAACAATCAGGAATGGATTGATATATGCACCTTTTGCCAACAGTTCTGCCACAGCTTCTTTTATTCTCTGTGGGCCCTTTTGCATGCCACACTCGTCAGCTGCTTGTTTTCTGCCCTGGCTCTTTGCGGACTTGGGTCCCTGTGCCTGGATATGGGTAGTATTTTAGCCCACTGCTGTGAATGGCTCTATGGAGGTCTGTGAGCTGGGCTGCCTCTGCATCGCTCTCAAGGTGTGAGGGACCAAGTGAGGGGGAGGGTCCTAACTGGTGGGTCCTGGTCATAAGACCTACCTTTTTTACTTTTGATACAGCATGTCTGGAGTTCTTCTACTATCTCTATCATCCTTCGAAATTTTGAGCAAGTGGGGTTTGTCCTTTTATTAGTTGTTCCTGTGGAGAGACTTTTTCTGGGATGTCTCATGTTGCCACGATGATGATGTCACTATCCATCACTCTGTATTATTCCATTACCACAATTCTCTCATCTCATTGGGCCAGGCAATTCAATGATGCTATCATCTTTTTTTCCCTCTTTGGAACATGTTTTCAGGTGGCTTCTGGGACACCAATCTCTCCTGGTTTTCCTCCTACACATGGGCCACTCCTCTGCCTTTTTTGCTGGGCTTCTTGCTTCTTCTTAGACTGCTGCTTCTTTGGAGTTCACAGGACCCAATCCTTGGCCTCCTCTTCTCTATCAGTTATCCAGGTATTCTCATTCAGTTCTGTAGCTTTCAGTATCACTTATATCTGATTGACTCCTAAATTTATATCTATATCCCTGACATCTTTCCCAAGCTCTAGACTACCTGGTCTCCTGCTTTCTTAACTTCTCCAAGTGGATGTCTAATAGGTATCTCAAACTTTAACATGGGGTTTCAATCTTCCTCACATACCTTGCTCCATTCTCAGCCTTCCCTGTTGTATGCATGGCATCAGCTTTCATACAGTTGTATGAAAGTGAGATTTTCCTGTTGTGGTGAAACGGCAAGTTGCTTATCCAGTATGCATTCTCCTTCCAATTCATAATGATATAGTACCTAAATTATTGGAGGCAACAGACATCTAGCTACATTTCCAAACTCCCTTGCAGCCTGCTGTAGCCATGTAACTGAGTTTGGGGCAGATTTTAGTTGGTGGGACTTCAGGGGAAGTTCCTTAAAAAGAAAACAAACAGTTGGGGGAAATCTTTTTTGGCCTTTCCTCTTTCCTGGAGCCTGGAGCTTCAGCAGCAACGATCTTGTACTATGGTTATCCTTGAGGTTAAATAGCATATACTGGGATGATAGAACAGAGGGTGGAAGGGGATTGGATCCTGAAATATCATGGATCTACCATATATATCAGGTACCAGCAGCCTTTGGACCTTGTGTACCTGAGAGAAAGATAAATTTCCATTTGACATAATCCTCCATTAATCTGAGTTGTTTGCTATATGCACGTGAACCTATACTGTTTGATATATTGGTGTATATAACACAGTCTCATTCATTCAAGTAAGGATTAAAATGTAATGAAAAGGGCAAAGATCCAAAAACTAGATTTGTGGCATTATTTTTTTCAGAGGATATTATCTTGGACATTATATTTTCAGAGGATATTACCTTGGACAATGGAAAAAAATGCTGCTGAACAGTATTCTGTAATTCAATTTCTCTTTGAAAAAGAACTGGACTATTTCACTGCAACTAAGAACATCAAATGACTGGTTAGACTATGTGACCTTTAGTTGCTTTGTTTCTTTGAAAATGTTTTTATTTCAAAACTCAGCCACATGCCTAATTTAGGACACCAGGATCTATGTAGGAGATTAGTTTTTCAGCTTGACCATGGGGCTTGATACAGTAGTCTTAATTTCACTAAAGAGAAGGTCATTGTAAGTTTCTGGCCTTGTTATCACAACTTTTTCTACCTTCCCCCTCCCCTATACAAATGAACAAAGATTGATTTTAGTGATAAAGTTATCTTCCCTGAGATGGCTTCTGCTAAGTTGCAATGAGTTAAGGATTCTATAGTGCAGGCAGTTCCCCACCCCCCACCTCTTCTGGCAAGATATCAGTCAGGAAATCTATCTATGTACCTACCTACATGTTTTCTGAAATATTTTATCTCCAAGAGCGCAGATCACCAGCTCTGTACACTGCCGTTAGTGGAAAGGCTTCTTCTCCTTTTAATTCATCTGTTGCATCAACCAAATTTATGTTTTCTTTTGAACTAACTTTCTACATTTTAATGC
This sequence comes from Tamandua tetradactyla, assembly GCF_023851605.1. Taxonomy (NCBI): domain Eukaryota; kingdom Metazoa; phylum Chordata; class Mammalia; order Pilosa; family Myrmecophagidae; genus Tamandua; species Tamandua tetradactyla. The sequence goes on along the minus strand of NC_135328.1, from coordinate 77,390,171 downwards.
ACAGTATTTTTAGGAAGGAAGCCAAGTTCAATTTATTGGGAAATAATTTCCCAGAGTGAGAATGGTAGGAAATTTGAATATCTGCAGATGAAAAATAAGTGGGTTTTAACTTTAAGAAAAAATTAGAGATTGTTCTTCCAAGAAGATGCAGTATCTGTGAGGAGATACGAGGACATCTGCCCACGTCTGGGACATAACGTCAACAAGATACCACCTCCAAGGTCATTCGTTTGCGTCCTTAGAAAGGTCATGTTACGGAAGCAAATACAATCTCCAAGAAAAGTGATGCTTACTGACCTACCCAGTCTAACAAAATGTTTCTTACAGAACAGGTGCTCAATTATTGTTAAATGAACACACTAGCATCAGGTTGTTATTTTGGGAACCAGGAAGAAGGCAAGTAAAACACTGCCTTCTGAGAAGTCTGCCCTCTCTTCTCAAGGATAAGGGAGATGCCTTCTCCTCAGCTCCCACAGAACCTGGGCACCCACCACATCTCTTATCATTTTGTCTGTTTTATTTCTCTGTCTCCCTCTTGGCCCTGGGCCAAGTGTAGAATCCAGTACAGATTGGCTGTTGTCAGATGAATGGGTGAGTGAATGAATGAATGAATGAGTGGATGAAATTCTGATGGGTTTGGGATGGAGGAGGAATTAGGGTACTGCCCAATTTGTTGCTCCAGTTTAGGTTCTAGGGCACCTGAGTGATTAAGGGGGGACGAAAGGGACTCCAAGGGTAGGAAAACTTTGCAGGTGTTGTGATATTGCCCAGTACCTGTGAATAAGTATGTTGTTTTATTAAAATAGACTTTTTTTATGGTAAAATGTTCAAGTAGGGGTATGTTTTTTATCCAAAAGCTCACTGCTGTCCACTCGATCATGCTCTCATATGTCAGACTGCGGCTCAAACCCTTCCTAAGACCTGGTCTCCGCCAAGCCCTTCTTCCCATTCCGAACCCTGCAGGTAATCAATGTGGACCACCTGCTTCTCAGCTACACCCACCTGTGCAGCCAGTCCCAGCGGAACCAAAAGGTCTGAGACCATAATGTGAGGTCAGGTCCCATATCACCACTCACTACTACCTTCGAATCCCGGAGCAAGTTACTTATCCCCTCTGAGTCTTAGTTTCCTCATCCAACAGAATACTTCTAGCTTCAGTTTTCACACCTTCAATAATATCTACCTTGTGTGATAATGAGGATTAAATGATACAGAATATGCACTGCACCCAGCATGTGGGAGACCCCAGTAAATGAAGGTATGCCTAATTCTTTCTGTGCTTTCTGTTCTTTCAGCCTGGCTCTCTTGCCATCCCTTACTCTAATTTTTCCCATATCCATAGCCTACTGCCTCTTCTTAGGCCAGTTCAAAGGTCACCTTCTCGACAAAGTCTTCCTTGAGCCCCCCAAGTTGAAGCACCCTTTCCTCTCCTTGCAGTCTGTCACCTTTCTCTGAATGCCTACCGTACTTGCACTTTCTTCCTGGTGGCTCAGTGACAGCTGTGTCTTATTTCTCCCCATGGTTTGTAAGGTCCATAGGGGCAAACCGCCCAATTCTTTTCTTGTGTTTCCCCTAAAGAACCTAGCAGAATACCTCCCATATAGACGTTGCTTAAAAACAATGAGTTAAAAATAATGAATTCAATATATGCAGAAGAACTCTCTATATTTAGGGAATCAGCATGCAATTCCTCTTTAGATATGTGATGGCATATGTAATCCACCTTTCCACTTGGTACACTTTTGCAGGGGAGGCTTCCTCGCAGGTAGTTGACCTCACCAAGAGAATTCCTTGGAATCAAGTATTTATAATGACTAGCCATGTGGGCAATAGCAATAAAGCTCTGCCCAAGAACTAGTCTAAAATTGTGAAAAGAAATGCTTAAATGGACAGGGGGTATTTTCCAAGGGCTAGCCAGTCCACAGTTATTGCCCAAAACATCCTCATCTTTATTACACTTCCTTACATTGTACAACATGGAAGAGACACAAATCACAGTTATTATTTTTTGATGGGAGGGAGAGGCCGTTGAGAGTCTGAGAAAGTTGCCATGTCTGAGATTACTGATCTGGCCATGAGTCTTTTTAGATTGAATCCCCAAATTAGTTTTAGACCAGGCCTGGCTTGTATGGAGGCAGCTGCCAAAGGGTATGATTTACGGGAGCTAGATGGAGATGGCCCTGCTCCAAAATATTCTTTCAAGGAGTACTTGAGAGGGATTACTGTGTTTAGAAGGTTTTTTAATCTTTCAAAGGTAATTCCAGGTAAAGGATAATGCCTTAAGCTAGAATTTCCAAAATGGTCCCACAACAGGTTCTATCTATTAAGAAAGGATCTCTAGTGAAAGAATTCTGGGAAATGCCACATACTCAATTCCTGTTTATGATTTACAATATGCTATAGTAAACTATTGAAGGCTCTGAGAAGTTGTGTGGAAAAGAACCTATTTAAATGACCTCAGAAGCTCTTTGACTTATTTAACTCTGAAATCAATTTACATTCTTTTCTCCTAGTTGCTGCAAAATTCCAAGAGCATATGAAACTAGTATTTTATAGAACAAATTTTCAAAATGCTGCCTCAGCTATTATTAGCTATCACTGTAATGGTGGCGAGTTTCCAGCTAAGAATGGATGCAAAGAGATTTGCATGAAATGAAAGGAAAATCCAAAAGCATAAAGAGGTGACCCAAGAGGTCTCCAAACACAATTTTGATTTTGTTTGCTGCCTAGAAAGCTCAGCTGTTATCAAACGATATCATCTGATTGAAGTAGTTGTCTTTCTTTTTTTTTTTTCCTCTTCAAGTGGTCTTGAATTGTCTGGCATAGGGAGGAAAAAAGAAAGAAAGCAATTGGATGACCTTATTTGCTCAAAATAGATGTGGACAGAGGAAGGCAGAGGGACAGAGAGATAGGACAATTGAGTTGATGGAGGCAGGGGCTTCACTGTCAATGGGAAATTAAGGATGGAGGGCAAAGGACTGAATGGAGTAAAGAGAGAAGTTCAGGGTCATGACATATCAGGTAGAGGTTAAACTCACCCACCCACCCAAGCCATGAAAATGAGGCTGACAGCTAGAGACCTGCTAGGGTGCTACTGAATTATAAAGTCAGTGAGTCTCAAAGTTTTGGCTTATGCAAATCACCAACACAAAACAAAGTGGTTTGAAAACACAAAAATTAACAGCCAGGATAAGAGCCTTCTCCTGAGGTATGGATTGCTCTTTCTTCCCCCTGGGTGGCAGGATGCTTGTTCCTGCAGGTAGTGTTCTGCCTCCAGCCCCTCGGTGCCCAAAGTCTGCCTTTCCCCAAGTTGTTGTGGGGTCCTGGGTTCCAACAGAGCCCAGCGTGAGATCCTAATAGTGGCCTTCTGCTTTGGAAAATATCACAGTGGTTAATTTCAAGCATAGGGATGACCCAGCAGAGTGTTGTGCAGAAGCCAGAATGGGGAGGGGCCGAGAGAGCCTTCTTACCAAGGGCCGGCGGAGGTTCCACTTCTTGCATGCAAAGCAACTAGGAGCTTTTTGGCAGGCTAAGGCAACTCAGAAATACTAGAAGCTGGAAGTCAGATATGCAACACGTTCGGGACTTTCTCATACTGAAGAAGAAAAGTAGCCAATTCCTCTATTAGGGTACCTTTTGATTTTTTGTCAATATCAATATAAAAATCACGTAAGAGACACAACATTATATACTACTAACAAGGTGGAGAGGTGTGTGTGGGGGGCGGGGAGTGACAGTAGCGGGGTAGGGCACCAGGACAACTCCTCTTACAAGAATTCATAATTTTCAAATTGCTGTTTCATGGTGATGTTATTCAGAAAACTGAACCTGCCTGGGGGAAGGCTGTGCTCTGGGACGGAATTGGAATTCATTAGTAAAAACATTTGAAAATAGATCTTGGCCAGACTTTCCTTTCTCAGAGAAAATGGTCAAAATGACACTCCCAACCTTCAAGAGGGGAAACCCCAATATAAACAATTCCACCGGCTGGAATCGTGGTCTTCCCTGCCTCTGAGAGCAATGTTCTTGTCTGAGTCAACAGGGGCTGGGGGCTAGGACATGAACCCACAGCTCTCTGAAGGTTTGGGGCCTTCAGCCTACGTCTTTAGATTGATTCATTCCTCTGCATAAATCAGAAAATCACCAGAATGTAACATGAGGGCATATTAAAAGAAGGATGTTGGATGGATGTGCTTTATGTGTTGTTATGAGCATGTGGAGGAAACAATGCTGACACAGTGGGACTGTGCTTGTGTTTACGGTGTTGACACCATTTCTCTGTGTGTGTTCCACAGTCGAGATGGTTTGAATGGAATAACATGATTACCCATGGTATTGCACGTCTCCAATTCCAAATAAACATGATGGCAAAGAACTAGACAAAAATGCAGAAAGAGTAACAAATAATGTCACTGAAGTCATGCAAAGATTAAAAAAAAAAAGATTAAAAGGGCAAGCAACAGACATTGTAAATGAAAAAAAAAAAAGCCAATGCATACAATTCTAAAATCATTCTTACCTTCTTCAGTCATTGTGTCATAATATTTTAGTTTTCCATATGATCCAAGTTCTACAACATCACAGTAAAAGACACAAAGATAAGGAACGAGCTGTAATGCAAGAACTTTGTTTTTACACATTCTTAATTAATCAGATTCAGAGTTATACTGTCAAATTCTGCAATCGTAACTATATAGAGATGTGCAAACACGGGCCATGTGGCAGACAGCTTTCACGGCCCATTTTCAGAAATCACTTACAATATATTATTCTACTGGGGGTAGGATATGCCCTGCATCACAGAAGAGGACACAGTTATCTTCACTTCTGACGAATCAGAATACTTGGCAAAGATGGTTTCACACCAGGTCTACCCTAGCCCTGTGATTTTTATAGAGGTGACACTCCAAGATAAAGGGACTGAAAAAGGACAATGTCCAGGCCGAATGAGGCTTACACACAGTGGGATCCCTTGCCATGGGACAGTCGCAGCTCCTTTCCAACAGAACCATCTCCTAGACAGTAAGGAAGGCTACCTGGGAAAATCCAAAATGAAAGCCACATTCTAAACTTTCCCTTCACTTCTGACTGTCCTTTAGATAGAAAACATCAAATACCACGTGTGCACCATGATGGAAAGAGCTGCTAAAGGTGCAGCAAGCTCGGGAAGTTGGGAGACAAATTCCCAGCGAAGAACACTCAGCTCAGGTGATAGAGCAACTCCCAGACCGAGGTCTCGCATCACCTGCCGCTGGGGTGTGTGTGGGGGGGCAGTGCTCCTTCTTCTGTGCACAGACCACCAAAGGACTTGGCTGCAAACGAAACCACGTGGGAATCAAGCTTCTGTTCTTAGTCATTTGGTGGCTACTGAGGTGGGGGAGGAGAGAGAAGACAGGGATGTTCCATTTCTGCTTTCTTACTGCAGTTCTAAAATAAAAACTTTCGCTCTTGTTCATCTGAAAATTCCAGATTGTTTTAACAACATTGTGGGCAGGTTAAAATCATTTTTCCCGGTTATAACAACATGCTTCCGATAAACTTCAAGAAATTAATGAACACTCAAGAGATGTTCCTGTGACTCTGTAGATGGCTTCCGTAGCCCATTAACTTGGGTGGTTGCTAGAAATACAAATATGGATCAGCTAATTATTTATTTTTGTTTTGCTTCTTGGTTTTGTGTATAAGATGGAGGATCTAGCTTAAAACACAATTATGAACAGTCTTTTAATATACATTTTTTCCCACATGCCTAAAAATTTACCTAAAGCTATTTTAATACATTAATACAAAATTATGTTTTGGGAAGAAAAATCACCTTGTATTTATGTTTCTGCAAAAACCCGCCTATTCTGGATTTTGTTAGATATATTAGAAAGGATGCAGCTGCTTCACAAAGAAATTGAATTTTGTATGAACAACAAGAAAAATTTTTTTTAAATGATTTCTGGGGATTGCCTTCAGTAAAATAATTTTTTTTCTGGTATTTTAAGAACAGTGGTCTATTTATGACATTCGGACATTGTACAAGTTTGGAGTTCTTAAATGATCTAAATACTTTTATAAATATTAAACACATTGTCATAGTGGCCAGATACATCTTCACACTGTGTGTGTATGTGTGTAATCTTGCAGTAAGATGATGAATTTTATCAGCCAACTAATTTCTTTTTTTTTTTGTAACCTCTCTTCCTTCCCTGAAGTGATCAGTAGAATAAGCAGCTGGCATTCCCTATTATTTGCTCAGGAAAGAGAATGTAGGCGGCTCTGTTTTTGCAAAGTTGGATGTAAACCATATTCTACATGATGAAGATACACCATTGCATTTTTATGGATCTTTTTAGATGCAAACCTCTTTCTGCACACACCTGTTTTCATGTCTCAATCCCAAATTGTCAAGCCTCTGCTTGTGGAAGATGATGATAATTTTTACCTCATTTTGGGTAATGAGGTATAAATAAATAAATACAGTCATATTCTTTATCACTTTATATCTGCACATAGTTGGAACAGGGGCCTATTCATGAACAAAGCTGTTACATCCCTGCCACTGTGGCAATGTCTGAATTTAGTGGACTCTGGATGGTGAATGGGACAGAGGGATGAGAACTGGGCAGAACACACCAAAAGTGATGTTAAAGATGGTGGGAGAGAAGAAACAGGAGTAGTGAAAAGCCGATGGTGATGGGTGACTTGGCAGCTTAAGACATAGCGAGGAAGGAAGACGAACAATATCTGTCCAAGTGAGAGGAAAGCTGCTTGTAGCTTACTAAAGAAAAGGCAGAAAATGGAAAAACCAGTCTGTTGGAATAGACTTTAACACTGACGCTGAACTCAGCCCTCCAAAGTTGTCCCCAGCAAAATCTTGAGGCAAAGGGGACAGCATCTACAAAAGCCATACCATCCTCTTCCCTGAACTGCGGCCTCAGGAGATGCAGGAAGGGGAGTGGGACATGAGACCAGGACATGCATACCACTTACACACAAGCCAGAACATGTCACACACCTGGCCGGTGTCCTCCAGCCCAGGGTTGCCTTGAGGAAAGCGGCCTCAGTTGCTGCCTGCTGACAGCCTGTGGCCACGGCCAGCTGGCGGAGAGGGCCTGAGAGGCACAGCTCTGGGATAAAAACTCACCCACATGGGAACACGGCTCTCCATCAGCACAATTCCTACAGAGAATAACCAAGGCCACCTTGAGGATTACTGGATCAGGGTTCAAACTGGACCTGATTCAGACAAAGATTTTTTGCAAGGAAGTTGAAGACAGTGCTGTTGCATGCCATCTAGCAGCGGCCATGAAGTCAACCAAGCAAGAGGGAGCCTGTGGTAGGAGAGATGGGCGTCACCAGGAAGTGATTCATTCTGGGTACCAGCTGGTGCCTGTTTTCTGTAACATTTCCCTCAGAATGCCACTCTGCCTAAGAGAAAATTCCAGAACCTACTGGTTGTCTGGGATGAGCCCGTAAGCTGATGCAAATGCTGCCAGCTGTGGCCATCAGTGCCCAAGCTCCCAGCTCTGAGGAGGGTGAGCGCTTCAGCATTCCTCTGTCCAGTTCCTTCCATGTCTCAGCAGCAGTCTCCCTGCCTGGCTTTAAGGCGCCTCCGAGTTCTTGTTCACGCTTCATGACCAACAAAATCAAGGTAAGGGTCTTGCCTTTAGTCTCAAGCAGGGAAGGAGAACTAGTACTTTCAGCTCCTAATTTTCACTTTTCCTGCAAAGGGTATGGATACAGATTTTTCCCTTCCAACATTACCTTTCTCAGGCCCACTTTTGAGGCCTTTGGCATTCTTAATCCTTCTTTAGCAAATTCTCTAGCAGGAAAATTACTTTTTACATTCCATGCCCTCAAAATTCTGACAAGTAAAACTGAATGTCAACAGAAACATCTATTTGGAGCTCACTTTATTAGAACAAAAATAGGGGTACTGAAATCAATGAGAACAAACACTAATTACTTAAATATTAGTTGATGCAAAAATAATGATCAACTTGATCTTTTAAATCGAAGAGCTGGATTTATTCTTGGCATTAAGCCTGAATCGCATGTGAAGACTTAAAAATTCAGGCTTTCTCAAAATAAACGGGAGTTTCTTGATAAAGCTGGAGGATAGCTATCGAGAAGACAGGTACGGATACTGGATTGCACCGTACTCATGGAAGGGCTATTTTCAGTAGCGCACAGATGTCATAGAACACGGATGCTGAGGTCAGGGTGTTCAGTGGTGTGGCCCTGAGTAAACCGCTTCACCTCAGGATCTTGGTTCCTTAGCCATCAAGGACATAATAGTCATCTCTACCACACGAAGTTGTGTAAGGAGTACATGAATTGATGGCACACAGGAAGCAACCAAGCAAAGGCAGCTAATATTATTGTAACCACCTCAAAAAGAGAGAAGGAGAAGCCATAGGGTATGAGCAGGGCACTTAGAGAACTCAGTCTATTACACAAGGTTGGTTCAAACAAACTCAACCACTACTTAGAAAAGTTTTAAATAGCGTTTTGGTCAACAACAAAAGAAACTCTTCTAAGTTGGGGCCAAAACGGAAAAGAAACCTTTTTATCTATCCTTCTTTTCTACTCACAGATCTATGGGGAACGTCAAAACATGGACCATAACCACGGGAGCAGGATGTGAAAAGTAGACCTTTGATTCATCATACCACTAGTATTCTAGTTGGGAACCTAGGCCCCTTCCCTTCTAAATATTTGTGTTTAAGCTTGTCTCCCCAACTACTTTGTCCATGTCTTAGAGGCAGGGACCCTACTCCTCTTTAGATCACATAAAACCTAGAACAGAGCTTTGCTTGCATATATGCTTTCTCCCAACTGTTAAGGAAAATATACAAATGCACAGCTCTCCAGTGATAGCCAGGTTCAGGATGCTTTGGCTTCCTGAACTTCCTTGGACTTGCTGAAGCCAGGAAGGCTGGCACTGATGCCTGAGGCTTCCTGTCTGCCTGTATCCATATCAAGGTTAAGTACTTCTGAGTCAGCTCATTCAAGGCCCTGCTCTATACTACCTATGAGCTGGGTGACTCAGCAGGGTACTGTCCCTCTCTGAGCCTCAATCTCTTCTTTGATGAGGTAGGTATAAGAGCAATAAATACCTGTTCTCAGGAGAGTTTGAAGGGAATTAGATGAGAAAATGGCTATTTTCAAAGCACTTCGCACTGACATGCTCAATAACTGGCTCATCTCTTCATCATCTGTCCAAGGTCCATCATCAACATCTAACTCAGCCCAGTAGAAGGAAGTTAAATCCTAGTCAAATTCTAATTATCTCTGTGGGTGAACAGCAACCTACGCTTGACATCATCAATCCATGCTTGACACTGTCAATCTATGCTTGACATGTGCAAGTCAGCAAAACCCACAAGATTTCTCCCCCCACCTTAAGTACATGGAAAACTGTCAAAAGGAAAATTTCAGTCTGGTAAAAGGCTGCCTGGCTAAATTCTTAACCTTCGTTCTGCAGTATTAACATTTCAGACTGAAGGTGCTTTCTTTCTTAAATATAGGAATTTAGTTTTATTACAGAGTAAAAGTGTTTGAAATTTTGTGAATGGGCTATGTAGGGGTTGAATATTTGTAATTTCCCATCCCACTCACTGCAAACATAAAACATACAGTAGATCTATACAATTTTTAAGCCTCTTGCAAGGTTTCTGGGTTAAAATGGCACCACTACCTTTTTTCTCTTGTCCCCTCAGGGGAAAAATTTTCTTCAAAAATAAACCTGAATTCTGAGTTAAAAGATGTCTTCTAATACACCCAGTTTTAAACTTCTTGTTTGATTTCATCTCAAAAGTGGCTGTCTGAACCACCAAAATCAATGGCATTCCATTAAATTACTTTCTTTGGTTACTACTCTTTTATATCAAATGTTCATAACCAAGCAAGTAATTTTCATAAACTTAAAAAAAAAAAAACCTTTAAGAGATGGACATTATATGAGGAAACAACCAAAATCCTCACTTCTCACCCAAGTCAGAAGGAGAGGAATACTTTAACCTTCAAATTCAAAATCTCACACACAAAAAGCTTTAAGTACTGACTCACTGTAGAAACTCTGCTTAACATTCTGTGGGGGATTGATATTTGCGTGCTGAACTTCACTAAGAGGCTCCTAAATGGTACACTTTTGCCCAGGGACAGCTGGCCTCAACATGCAGTACACAAAGACGTCATACACAAGGTGTTAACAGAGATGGTTCTGTCCTATGGAGCTCTCTTCACATCAGAATCTTCCAAATCCATGCTAACAAATGCTTATTTTTATTCTTTGGATTAAAACCTTCAGGCTTTCAGGAACAATTTGCAAAAGTTTTCAAATGGAAATATAAAAGGCTGAACTTGTAGATTATCCTGTTAGGCTACAGAGTTTCAAGTAGGATTTATGAACGCATGCATGCATACACGTACAGTTACATCTGGAAGAGATTTATCACCTGATTTTGATGCCCTCTGCATCTAGCTTATTTCATGAAATACTCCTGTGCTGGTTTCAAATTGTTATGTACCCCAGAAAAGCCATTTTTATCAATTCTGATCCAAACTTGTGTGGACAGCTATGTTCTTTAATCCTGACTCAAAATTGTACGGTGAAACCTTTTGATTAGGTTGTTTCCATGGAGATGTGGCACATGCAATTGTGGGTGTGAGCTTTTGCTTAGATGTAGATGAGACTCCGCCCATCCAAGGTGGGTCTTGATTAGTTTACTAGAGTCCTTTAATGGGAGACATTTTGGAAAAAACTCAGAAGAGACACAGACACAGATGATCGGAATTGCAGAAGCCCCAGGAGACGTCAGGAGCTGAAAGAGCCAACAGAAGCTAAACAGGAACCAGCAGTGACATTTGGAGATGTTTGGAGCACTGAAGGAGATGCTTGGAGTGCCAACAGAGAGAGCAGACACCTAGACAGACACCTAGACATGGACGTTTGGAGATACAGAGCCCAGTAGACATCACCATGTGCCTTTCCATGAAATACTAAGCAAGCCAGAAGGATCCACAGGGGCTGAGAGAGCCGTTTAAGATCAGAAGCCAGGAGATGATGCAGACACCAGCCATGTGCCTTCTCATGTGACAGACACCGGACTTTCTTGAGTCAAGGTATCTTTCTCTGGATGCCCTAGTTTGGACATTTTTATGGCCTGAGAACTAAACTTGTAACTTTAATAAAGTCCCTTTTTAAAAGCCATTCCATTAACAAATGTTAAAACAAATTTAGTTTGAAATGCTAGTGATCAATGAAAAGGAGGGTAAGGTGTATGGTATGTATAATATTTTTTTCTGTTTTCATTTTATTTCTTTTTCTGAATCGATGCAAATGTTCTAAGAAATGATCATGATGATGAATATGCAACTATGTGATGATATTATGAATTACTGATTACATATGTAGGACGGGAAAAAAAAAAGCCATTCCATTTCTGGTATATAGCATTCCAGCGGCATTAGCAAACTAAAACAACTCTCTTCCTTTTCCTGCAAACCCAGACACACTTGCTTGGTATTGTTCCCATCTTTTTCTCCCCATGCTCCACATGTATCTCCTTGTTTATGTCCATCTGATTCCAGTATTTTCTGTGAAACCCCCAGTCCAGAAAATACTGATGCCTTGTCTGTAGTTAAGCCAGATGTCAGAAAGATTTTTAGCAACTGGTCAATGAGCTATTGCAAATAGCTCTGAAGATGCAACTGCCTACAGCAATCAGGCATGCAGGTGAGTAAATTAAGCCAGGGAAGACAACAGGGAGTGGTGGGGATTATGTAATGGTCAGTACATGCCTAAAAAGGGGAGCAATTAGCTCTGGCTGTGGCCTCCTCAGGGGAATACAGGTACACTATCGACAGATCTGATTATTTAAGGTAAGCCAGGTATATAGGTTTTTTTGCTGGTTTTTTTTCATGGGTAGGCACTGGGAATTGAATCCAAGTCTCCAGTATGGCAGGCGAGAACTCTGCCTGCCAAGCCACTGTGCCACAGGTATATGGTATTTATGTGAAATCTCCTGACTTAATTGTGACAACTAATTTCAAATAAAAACTACTCTGGGTCATATGTGGCTCATCAATTTGCAATCCTTGGTTTAAAATCAATTTGCTTAGTCCAATTTCCTTATAAATATTAGCTGAATGAATGAATGAACAAATGAGACCAGCTGGCTGTTGGAATTGGGAGGGAGCCTTTGCTAAGCAATCCCTCCCCAGAGGGTAATTCTCTGGCTCACTTCCTTATCTCCCTTGAAGCTTATGGACCTTACCAGGTCCCACAGTGTGTTCACCTCTAGCTTACGCACAGCCTGAATCCCATCACCTGAGCTCACCAATTTCCTTCTTTATACATGTTTCTGGCCAGCCAGTTCTGTTATCATACAAACCAAGCGGTGAAGTTTTGGTTTTAATTTTTATTTTGGGCAGTAATGGAAGTTGCCTATGAGGTGTGACTGTCCCTAATTATCTTGCAGGAAAATATCTGTGTTATGGGTAATATGGTAGGCTAAGATCACTGAGGGAGGTGCCAGCATAATAATTATATGGGAATTATCATCCTTGAACAGTGAACAATAATGTGTGGTCATTAGTGTGGATCATCCAGATGGCTCATAATGAAATGAAATGCCCAAGTGAATCCCAGATACTCTGACTTCTTATAAATTTGTCATCTAATTTGCAGCCTTGTTCTTTAGTGGTGTTGCTTAGCAATATCAGTGGTTACTGATTTCTGTCCTGTGAGGAGGTGACTCAGGCCCCATTTCACCATATTTTACATGCTCTGGATGATCAAGCAAGAAAAATGGAAGCTGGGATGTGCTGTTCTGCTGCTTTCCTTTTGATGTGGGTTGCAGAAGGGGAGAGTACAGGATGGAATGAGCAGGTTTCCAGAAAGGATTTTTTAAATAAAAGCAAAGAGCAACCTAAGCAAGAGAATCAACCCAAAACATTGTGGTTAAAGCGATTTCTTGCTTTGTATGACCATCTTTTTAGTTATGTCACTAAAAACCTCTATAACAACTTTAAGCTAATTTCTATGGATTGAACTATATCCCCCACAAGACACGTTCAAGTCCTAACACCTGGTCCTGTGAATGTGAATTTATTGTAAATGGGATCTTTGAAGACGCCAGTTTGAAGAGCCAAACTGGATTATGATAGGCCCTTAAGTGATGGGTGTCCTTTTTTTTTTTTAAGGGCAGGCACCCGGAAATGGCAGGTGTCCCTTTAAGCAGAGGAAACTTGGACACAGAGAGACACAGACAGAGAGGTGGCCATGTGACCAAAGCAGAAGTGAGTTATGCCACAAGCCAAGGAACATCATGGATTGTCAGACAGCCTCCACCCTACAGACTTCAGAGGAAACATGGCCCTGCCGATGCCTTGATTTCAGACTTCTAGCCTCCAGAAATGTGAGACAATACACTTCTGTTGTTTAAGTCAACCGGTCTATGGTTTTTGTTAGAATAGCCCTGGCAAACTAAGACAATAATTTTAAATACAACTACTTTGTCCGAGGTTTTTTTTTTTTTTCTCCCAAGCGGAAGGAGAAAAGCAAGTGACAATATAGCATGCTGGCTACAGTTTGGAGCCCTACAGATCTTGACTTGAGACAGGATCTGCCACTCACAAGCCAAGCAACCTTGGGTAAGTTGCTTGACCTCTCTGAGACTGTTTCCACGTTTATGTAAAATGGGAACAGTAAGAGTTATCTTGTAAATGGACACACACTATTCCTTAGATATATGGTAGGTATAATTATGAGTTTATAGCATTTATTGGTTTTTCCTTTAAAAATATCAGGAAGGTCCCATGGATAGCCTTCTTTGATCTTCACAAAATGAGAGTGAATATGGTATTAGGAGACTTTACTACTTATAATGCAGAACAAAGAGACCTATTTTACAAGGCAGCAGAAGCTCTGGAGTCCACAGAAGTGGGTTCTAATCCAGACTTACTTCTTATTAGCTGTGGGACTTTGTAGTAATATATTCAGCCATTCAAAGTCTTAGTTTCCTTATTTGGAAAATGGGGATTATTCTGTTACCTCCCTTACTGTGTGGACGTAAGGGGCTCTGCAAGGTACCCAGAATACTGGAAGTGCTCAGTGTATGGGACCCAAAGCCCAGTGAAGGTGAAGTGTCCAGGCTAACATAATAAGTCATGGTAAGTGAACACCAGGATTGGAATCTTGTTCTAACATTCTTCTCACAAGTTCATGTTGGAAGAGAAACAGGTAGAAGAGGAAGAATGACAAAAATAATGATCAATTATGTTGTGTCAAAGGAATCTATAAATCTTGCATACTCTTGTATAATTTGATATCAGATATCTGAAGACCATTAGTATTAAAGAATGTGCAATTCAGGAAAAGGGAGATGACTTTAAGTTTCGATTTTTAAAGAGAAAGCTCAAAAGGGATTCCATGCTCTTTGGGAAAGCTGTATTGTCCAGTGATTAAGAGAATGGGCTCTGGGGTTTAACAATGGATTTGAACCTGGCCATCAATTACTTCTCTGTATCCTTGGGCAAATTATTTACCTACTCTAATCTTCAATGTCCTTATCTGTAAAATGTTACAACAGAAGTTTCTATCTCACAGGATTGATGTGAAGATTAAATGAGTTAATCTAAGTAAAAGGCCTACTGTAACTGTGTCTGGCACATGGTGTGAAATAAACGTTAGGAATTCCTGTTATCATTATTGCCTCTATGTGCATAAATTCAGAATTCTGGTTGAATATTCAACATTTTCTCTGGCATTTCAAGAGAGAAAATAATATTGTTAAAAACAGTGAAAAAATATGGTTCAAAAAGCAAAGGATAAAGAATATCTGAATCCATCCAAGTAATATCGAGAATATATTTCTTATTTCAGAACATCTGTTGGAGCTCTTGTAGTAGCAAGTCTCTAAGAAATATTTTAAATAATATTTGGGAGGTGGGTAGGGCAGTAGGAAGCTAATTTTTTCACTAAGGACATTTTTTCAGGTCTTGGGTACATTTTTGCATCTCTGTGAAATGTTACAAAGCCAATCAAAAGGCACTTTCTCACTAACTCCTTTAGAATTTAGAGAGGGGATACAAACACATTGATAACTTAGTCCTAAAAGTGGAAAAACATTCCATTCTTTCTCCATGCCTTTTATCCATAAGGACCTACCAGGTGGTGTGCTTTCTTTCATAGAAACATGAGTGATTATGTTACTTGTGAATAGGATCTATAGGATGGGGCCAAAAGTAAAGGTGATGCTTCTAGAAGCCACACACAATCCAAGCACTTATGAAGCCCTATCAATTCTACTCCTTAAATATCCTCAATTCTGTCTTTTCTGCTCCATTTCCACTGCCCCTGCGTAGCCAAGGCCTTCCCTGGACTACTGAGGTAATCTACTTGAACTCTCCCTTTCTAATCTTTCATATCACCAGGCTATCCCCAACACCTCTCACTTAACATTCATATTGTCACTAGGATAATCCTTTCAAAATGCAATGTGAGAACACAACATGCTGCTTTATACCTCTAAGTCCTGCATACATTGGTGAGTTGTTTTTGTGTTGGAATTTTATTTACTTCTAATTTAATCCTTCTGAACCTAGTTTTGGTGTCCCCGCTCACAGGTGGCCTTCCTGAATATCCCTAACCCTTGAGTAAGTCACTTTCTCCTGTCATTTCTGCTCCAATATATACATCTATTGTTGTGCATATCACATGTACCTTAGTCTATTTGCGTTTGCCCTTTAGGGCAAGGAATCATGGGCTCACCTTGTTTATTTCATCACTTAGCAGAGTTCTTGACCCTCCTGTAGGTATGGTCAACGAATGTTGCTGAATTGAATTAAATCCCTATTTAGTGTCCTGTTAATTTCCTTCCTCACCCTAGTTGCTTTTGGTGTTGACACCTATGATTCTATCCATTTTAGTATTCTACTCCTCAGTTTCAACTCTTCTATCCTTAGTATATCCATGGAGCAGAAGCCTGAGAAGGGAAAATACGTATGGCCTTGACTCTCAGAAACCCCTTTATTGCTTCTGTAAAGCTGGAGGATTTACATCAGCACACAAAAGATTAAGTGTTGGCAATATCTTGAAATGGAGATGAAAAGTACTGGCACACAGAATGAGTGCTGCATGTTGGCCAGAAAACAGTCCTAGCTCTCATCTTGTGACCTGTGGGATTCAGCAGTTTCTGCCAGGCAGAAGAGAATTAGTACCAAATTATATCCATCCATTGGGTGCAACACAGCTGAGTTTTCTACCCTTTGGCGCACTGAGCATCAAATAATCTCAGAAAAGCATATAAGAAATGTGTCCCAGGGGGAGGAAAGGAGAAAAAAACAAACAAACAAAATCTAAACCATCTAAGGAAAAAAAAAAAGGAAGTATGAGAAGGCAAGAGAATTTGAAAATAGAATGAGGAAGAGAAAACAGACTGAAAGACAGGAAGGAAATGAATGCCACAGATATGGAAGCCTGAACACTTGAATCAATATCACAATAGAAAAAAATCACTCCAAATTATAAAGAAATTAAAAGGCTTAAAGAAGAAACATTTTTTTTTTTACACAATCCTATAAATGAGTTTGAAATCCAGGATATAAAGATAGGATAAAAGATTAATTGATAAATAGTCAATTTTTCATCTTAGACTGAATAGCAAATGCTGCCAATGAACTAGAGACTGGACAGGCTATTGATCCCAGATGCAATCTCGACTGTTTGAAAGGAAATGAGTTAAATTCCAAGTCATATATTTTCTTCTTCTTGTAAAAGGATGGGAGAGTTTTGTAAATACAGAAATTGTAATTGTACAGCCTAAAAATAATTTTTGCTCAACTAAAAGTCAGATTGACAGAAATATTAGCTCACATGTTATCTTCCAGTTAGACACCCCAAATCTTAAAAAATGGTATATGGTAAATAGGCTTCTTCTAAAGGGAAAACAGAGAAATGATAATCCAGTGATTTACTACTGCACCATTCAGCTGTCTAAAAATATGATGGTTGTAAGCGGAGAAAAAAAAAAAACCCATAAAGAATTAATTTGCATAAGTACTTGGAATCTCAGGTAGGACATGAGATTTTGTTGGTTTGTCCAGAGTGATGCCCCGATGAATCCCAGAGTGATTTGATCAGTGAGTGGAAAAGTATTTGCAAGCCCCCTTCAGGGAACGGTGAGAGTGGGGAGAAATTCAACTTCCCCAAGTTGAATTCTTGATATTCTCACAAGCAGTGTGGACAACCAAAGCTATAGGCTGAGCCCCCAGTCTTGGGGCTTGTTCATATGAAACTTAACCCCACAAAGGATAGGTCAAGTCTACTTAAAATTTAGGCCTAAGAGTCAAGAGAGCCTCTTTTGTTGCTCAGATGTGGCCTCTCTCTCCAGCCAACATGACGAGCAGTCTCACCACCCTCCCCCTCTCTGCGTGGGACATGACTCCCAGGGGTGTGGACCTTCCTGGCAACGTGGGACAGAGATCCTGGAATGAGCTGAGACTCAGCATCAAGGGATTGAGAAAAACCCTAGAATGAGCTGAGAATTAACATCAAGGGATTGAGAGAACCTTCTCGACCAAAAGGGGGAAGAGTGAAATGAGACTAAGTGTCAATGGCTGAGAGATTCCAGAGTCAAGAGGTTATCCTGCAGGTTATTCTTATGCATTAAGTAGATATCACCTTGTTGTTCAAGATGTAGTGGAGAGGCTGGAGGGAACTGCCTGAAAATGTGGAGCTGTGTTCCAGTAGCCATGTTTCTTGATGATGACTGAACAATGATATAGCTTTCACAATATGACTCTGTGAATGTGAAAACCTTGTGTCTGATGCTCCTTTTATCTACCTTATCAACAGAAGAGTAGAACATATGGAATAAAAAGAAATAATAGGGGGAACAAATGTTAAATTTAGTTTGAAATGCTAGTGGTAAATGAAAGCAAGGGGTAAGGGGTATGGTATGTAAAATCTTCTTTTTTCTCTGTTATTGTTTTATTTCTTTTTCTAAATCAATGCAAATGTACTAAGAAATGATGAATATGCAACTATGTGATGATATTAAGAATTACTGATTATATATGTAGAATGGAATGATATCTTAATGTTTTGTTTGTTGTTAATTTTTTTAATTAAAAAAACACACAAAAAATAAATTAAAAAAAAGAATTAATTTGGCATATACCCACATAGAACTTACGATGTTTCAGATGCTATTCTATGTGGTCTGTGAATAGCACTCCTCTGAATACACTTAAGAGCTCTAAGAAACAGGCATTATCATCTTTCATATTTCATAAAAGAGGAAGCTGAGTTACAGAGAAGATGAGAAACTTGCCCAAGGTAATATAGCTATTAAGTAGTGAGGCCATGAGCTGGCTCTACTGTGTCTACTTCACAGCTCCACCATGCTACTCTTCTCAAGAGTCTGATGGGAAAGGGCCACCACCAACACATCAAGGAGACGAGGGTGAGCTTATTTAAATGGGTGTGTGGTATGATATTACGTTTAAGCTCCTCACCATCTAATCTTCACTAGCATTGAGAAGATGGTATGGTTCTGAGATCAGAAAAGAATTTCTAACTTTTACCAGACTGGAAATTTTGCAGGACCTTTTGTATCATGAATGGAAATGTGGTACATGGAAAGCAGGGTACATAACCAGGTAAAGTTTCTTTCAGAAATGGCAGAGGAGAATTTTTGCCATAAATAGTTTTCTGGAACAAGACTGATTCACTATGGAATTGAGCTTCTTGCAAATGATGGTTGCTCTGGCCTAAAAGGCCTCTGAGTTGAAGGAAATCTACAGGCTCTAGTGGTCATTTGGGCTGCCACCCTGGGAAGTAAGTCAAAGAGAGAAATCACCACTGCAAAAATAGTTGCCTAAGTCACAACAACTGTTTTTCTAAAGCTCAGATTCACTGATGGCATATAAACTGGTTTTCTGGAAATTATCTAGTTTGGGTGAGCACTAAGAATCCCCAAAGACTTAGCCATAGTGGGGCTTGTAAAGGAAAATGATCCCAGTGGAGTTCCCATCCTTGTCATCTTGCAATAGTAATGTGTTTTATGAATGAATGAGTGAATGTACACACAAGATAAGAAACCTGTGCAATGTAGACCTGTAAGTCTGCTTTACTTCCTCAGAAGCTTGACTTTTTACACATGTAAGTGTTTCACTTGAGCCCCGAGACAACCAAGAGGACAGTCTGGTGTGGCTGAGGAATTCCTTTTTAACGGCTGAGGTAGAGGCCAGAGTTGGTGGATCTGATGACATGAAGTCAAGAGAGAAATGGACCCTTACGACCACTTGAGGATTTATGTTGGCACTATGATCAGAGGCCAGAGATGAGTGCATGGCACAATGCAGAGCACAGATGGAAAACTAGGATGAGCTTTCACTGCTGTCAGAGAAAACTGTCTCACCTTTGAATGCAAGTCATTTGACTTGCACTGCATTAAGTGAGACCCTGCTATTTATTAAACAGAGATGTCTTTAGCTTTAATGTTTTTCATTTGAGAATAAACAGCTTTGAATGCTCTCATATGATATTTATATACCAATACACATCTTTGAATGGGTAGTCTTTAGTGAAATGAAATGCCTTTTAACCTTCAATGATTGCCCTTGTCCTTTGGCCTCTCATATAATCGCATGTGTAACTGCTATCTTTTATCTCTGAGAATGGTGAATCCTACCTTCTGAGGGAGTTCTAACTGCACCTTTTGAGCACCTCTTGATAGGTTCAAGAGAACAAAGATGAAACTGTAATATTATGGATGCTTCACTTTTCTTTTGCCTTCCTTGTGTGCTACGTTTAAACTCAAATGTAATCAAAATCAATTTTTTTTGCTCCATACCTCTGTGGCCTTTACTTCAAAGCACACCTTCTTAACAGAGGAACAAACAAAAAAATCTATTTTCCATAGTCAAAAGCGTTTATTTCAGCAAGGACATTCACATTTCCTTCATGCCCCAAATGTGTGCAAGACAAAGAGAGATTCACTTTTTGACATCTTTGACCTTCAAATCTGGGTGTAATGCTTTACTATTCCTCAAAGAGAGGAGCTCTTTGTGTTGTCCCTGCTTTTGCTCTGTGAGAGGCATTAATGGCATGCCCTCCTCTACCCAGACATTTATACCACTGCCATCTTATTAAAAACATGGCCAGCATATTGGATTTTATTTTCCCCCAGCGAAGATTTCCACTCCGGTTTCTACTCACTCACCAGGCTGAAGCTGCATGCAAACATCTTTATTGCTAAATTTAAACTGATCTTCAATCTGGGATAGAAGGGAAGGTTAAAGTACCGACTTTCAGGGATACTTTCTCCACATTTTAAAGGAAGCATATACAAAACTGACTTTCTTTCGGAATCAAATGACAATTTATGACAGCTTCTTCTAAAGCTTTCTTCTATAGAAGCTGGGGAAATACCAAGCTCTGCTGTCTGTTGAGAAATATCCCCCTTCTACTGGTTCTGTCAGCAGTCAAGATTTATTAAAGCTTAATCTTAGTCATAGCTTCAAGTTAACATAAATATATATATATATATACTAAAGAGTTGGTATGATTTTACAAAATAGATGCATGGCTAGGTGTACAGAGGCTGGATACGCATGGTTAAGGATGAGAGAGAGAGTCCTGTGCAGGTGGAAAGAATTCAGGTAGGTTCTGAAGTCAAACTCTCATGGGGTTGACTCCCAGGTCTTCCACTGAGAAACCTGGGTGATCATGAGCAAGTTCTGTAATTTCTCTGAACCTCAGTTTCCTCCGAGGCAAAATAGGTGTAATAATTCCCAAATGAATGGTGAGAGGATTACCTAAGATTCTTACTGTCAGCTAACACAGAGTAGATACTCAAAGAGTTCCACTCTCGTTTTCTCTCTTTGCCATCTTTTAGGCCCCTGGCTTCTTTCAGTCAAACGACATACTCACAAATATAGAAGACAGACACACACACACACCCCTAATGGCCCTTGGAAGGAGAGACCACCAGATGTTAGTTTCCTGGCAAATAGCCACACACTTGCTCATCTCAAGAGAGTTCCTCTTTTGGATGGGCCAACAATACACAGTTTCACATTGCTCTGAGTGAGCCAGCTCCTCCACCCTGGCTTCCCGCACCGTCTTTCCTGCCTGTCCATGCTCCTTGTTCCCACCAATAACTGGCTGCAAAGCTCACTTTCTCCAGGAACACACTCCTGATGGACTTTCCTTCAAGGTTCACATACAATCTGAATTTCCTCAAGAAGCAGCCAAGCAGAACTCACCTCCATGGACGGCTTACTCTGCGGCAACCCATGTGCTAAGTACAATACACACACCACGGCATGTCCAAATTTGGCTTATTCATCTGCACTTGTCATGATGTGATGCTACATACGTCAATGTATGCTTTTGCTGCTCCAGGGTACCCTGCTCCTTCAAACAGGTGTTTCTAATGCTCTAGGAAGTCCTCTGCTAGTGCTTAACCCAAGAGCAGTAACCAGGGAAGTGGTGTCTATGCTGTGTTCCACAGAGTCCGTCCCTCAGAGGCCACTCTGGGAGACCATCATTGCTTCTGGTCCAGCTCTTACTCTTCCCACATGCTTCAGTCACAGCATCTAACAGCTTTATGATACATCTCGCTCTCTTGTGGGGCAAGTCTTCCCCTCTTTGTTTATCTTTGACAAAAGCATCTTTTAAATTTAAAATCAAGTTACAAAGTTTCCTGAAATATCGTTTTCTGGGATTTCAATTAGGATTGTGTTGCCTTCCAAGTTTAATTTGGTGAAAACTGATATCACTATAAGATATCATCATTTATTTCAATATTTTATGTTCAGGAAAGATTGCATTTTTTTTCCCATAAAGGTCTTGAACAATTCTTTGTGTTAATCCTGGGTACTTTACGGCTTTGTTGCTATTGTGAATGGAGTCTCTGCTTCCTTCACATTTGTTACTGCAAGTCTCCAGGAAGACTACTGCACCTGGCACACTGATAAAACACCTGACATTAGTGAACTCTTATTAGTTTTCATAGTTAAAACATATTTTTTTCTTCCTTGTGGTGAAGCCTTTGAACAAAGGGTTTTGCTGTTCAAAAACAAGTTTGAAAAATCCATTACCTCAGGGACAGGAAATGGTGAAAAAAAAATAGTTATTTGCTACTTGTCCATG
The DNA here is from genome assembly GCF_023851605.1 of Tamandua tetradactyla. Lineage (NCBI taxonomy): Eukaryota > Metazoa > Chordata > Mammalia > Pilosa > Myrmecophagidae > Tamandua > Tamandua tetradactyla. Next base: position 77,368,015 of record NC_135328.1, on the reverse strand, counting down.
GGGCTTTTGTAACTCAAGATGCTCTGGAATTCAGGCCTCTGATGCCACCAGCTCATGTCCCTTTACCTGAGCCAGACTTAGGATGCAACTCAGGATGTTACCTCAGCTACTGTCCAGGGAAGTGAGGGAATGAAACTGTCCTTCACAAAGGCAGGAGAAACACCCCTAGGATATACCCCAAATCAATCAGAACTAATGTAACCTAAATGTGTGGCCTGCGAGATGACAATAGGAGAGACTGGCTCTGACAACGTGAAGTGAGCTTACCATGGGGAAAATTTGCCTGTCTTTCCAATGGTAAATAAGCCAGGTATCATACATACTATGAGTATAGTATCATTTTCAGGCATCTCATTACAAGATTCTGAGGATTTTATCATGAAAAACGAGGTGCAAGAGAATTACGTATCAGGTATGGGGACATGCTGCTCCAAACGTCCCAAGTAGTTTAATAATCCTTTGGTTCAATTACAGGTCCCTTGGTAGGTGCTATTTCTACTTTTGTACTTCTTAAGGTATCTACTGCACTTAGTTGTTAAATTTTGGTATTAATAAAATTGTTATAGTGAAAGAAATATAAATAAAATTTTGAATATCTACAATGAAGGACATACTATTAGAAATTTAGGAGAGCATCCAAAAATTCATAGAAATTGAGTGAGGAGCTTCCCCTCTTGCAGTTTTGCAGTTTTCTTCTCAAATTCATTCACTTTAACACCAATTTATACGGCAGATGTGATTTTACAGGTGTCTGAATTAGAAAAATGAATGAATTGGTTAAAATAATAATGTTCCTAGAATCTCACTGTGAAGGTAATTCTTTGAACATAAAAATTAGGTCAATGGAATGCAACAGAAGAAAGAACCAACTGTATGTTGAAGGGAAGGAAAAGAAAATGAAGGAAGAACAAGGTTTGGGGAAGAGGGGAAGAAGTGGAGAGAAGCAGTTATCAAGAAGGTGAGAGGTGGAGAGCAAACATTCGCTGCCATAGCAGTGACTCCAGAACTAGAGGAGAGGTATTCAATCATCCAGAAAATATTTACTGAGCACGTACGTAATGTTAGTGCTGGACTAGAGGCTAGGGATACAATGCAGACCAAGCCAGAGGTGACTGCTATTCACTACTGCAGGGATAAACATCGATTAAATGGTTTTGCTGGTCACAACCAAAGAAGGCCCTCTGACAGGACGTGAATTAACAATCTACAGGGCTAAAGACACACACTTGTCCAGCAGAAAAATGGCAAAAGCAAGTACTTACTCATTCTATTCATTAAACAACTACATATTGGGGTCCATACGTACCAGGTACTGGGGACAGAGGAGAGACTTCCCCAAGTCCTGGCCTCTTGGAGATAGAAAGAGTAAGACACGCAACAAACAGAAAATACATCCATCCATAGTGACAAGTGTTATGGAGAAATATAGAGCAGGGCAAGGAAGATGAAAAATGTTTTATTATTGTTTTGATTTTGCTGTTTCCCAAAGACTGATTGAGTAAGGTCTTTCTAATCAGGTGATAAGTGAGGGTGGGAACGATTTGGATGTCTGGGGGCAGGAGGATCATGTACAGAGGCCCTGAGGCAGGAGTGTGCTTGAAGTTTAAGAAGTGCTGGAGGACAGTCAAGGAGATAGATCAAAGAGAATGATGCATGAGAGGAAGGAGAGAAGAGCAGGAGAAAGTGAGAAGGGGAGAAAAGTAGAGAAGAGGACAGAAGGGCAGAGAGGAAGAAGGAAGGACAGAGAAGAGAGGAGAAAGGCAGAGTGGAAAAGAGGTAGGCAGAAGACAGAGAAGGGAGGCAGGCTGCAGGGGATCTTAGGGCCTACTCACTTTACTTCTGGTGAGATGGCTTAGAGCCAAGATGGGGCACAACCTGACCTATGTTTTGGGGAAGCTGGGATTCCTAGATGACAAATACTGGGACGTGCCTTTTCTGGGGGAGTATTAGAGCCACTGCGTAAAAGGTGGACTCATGGGCCAAAAGAGGGCCCTTTACAGGGAGGAAGAAAGGGAATGTCACTGCTTTCTCTTATAATTGAGGAACTTGAGAATAAAGGCCAAAGGTTATCAGGGATGAGAAGAAGAAGGTAAACACATTTGACTTAACTTTGATTTAACTGGGGTCTACCACTGAGTTCCATGGTGAGATCCTGGGAAAATAAAATTTCCCCCAAGTTTTTCGCATTTGAGGAATATGACACTGCCAGGGACCTGCCCAAGAGCAGGGCTGGCTAGGACAGCTTGAGCTCAAAGCCTGGCTCTGCTAGCCTAGAACTGTGACCTTGGGCAAGCAGGAAAATACTCAGGGCCTCATTTTTCCCATCCATAAAATGGGGTTACAAGATCCTCTCTCATGGGAATGAGGCAGTATTTCCAAAGCATGGTACCCGATACCTAGTAAGTGAGAAATACAAAAGCTATCATTATTATGTATAAGTCTCATTTGGAACAAGCAAGATACTATCTTGAGGTCCTTTTATAATTTAACAATAGTACTTCTTAAGCACTTAGTCTCTGCTAGGCTCTTGTTTTGAGCACTTTACATATATTAGCTCATATACCCTTAAAACAGTCCATTCTATACTCAGTAGGTAGATAGACCCCTAGGAGAATACTGAAGGGCCTCCGGGCTTTGGAACCAGCTCTACCTGGGTAAAGATGTGACATCTACCTGGGCAGGTTCCCCTGGCTGCTCTGGGTCTCACTATTCTCCCAGGAAGTGGGCATGATGAAACCATAGACAAATGCTCAATAAGTGGAAAATGCTATTACCAACAATGACAATGCGCTTTATTCAGTAAAAATACTCCCATGCAGTAGACCCTCTATTTTAAACCATTTTGTTGCCTTTATGGTCAAGGTGGCAATGTTCATCTCTGCATTTTTTAGTCTTTAGTTTGATTGATCACTAGAAAAATGTGTGATCTCCCTATCTCTGAGGACTTTGGGAGGCAGAGACACATCTGGCTGAAATCACCTGCTGGTTTCTGCCTGGTGCTGTCTGGGCGGGGGAGCTTTTAGGAGTGGGTCAAGACCAAATGCTGTGCAGTTTTCACCTGCCCATCGCATGCTGGGAAGCATGGGACCAGCAGGGCGTGAACGGTGGGAAGAGGGAAAACAGCACCACGTTTTCAGGCCTCGCCACCTCACCAGAAAAAAGAAGGCCAATCCTGAGCATCTTTATCCGTAGTGCCCTGTTTTATCCTTCCTGCCCCAAATCACAGGACATAAAGTAATGAAATAAGGAGAGTCATTATTTTAGGAAGGAAGAACCCACTTCAAGTCTTTGCAGGGAGTAGGACTAATAATAATATATAGTAGTCAGTGCTGGCTGCTTTCCTAACACCCGTTCTCCCTTCTTCCTTGCCGTAAACATCCAGATTTTGATTGGGTGGCAGAAGGCCCAGTTCTGACTCCTTGGGAACTCAGGTGGTCTCTGTGATATAAACAGAAGTCTACGCTGTGGCACTTCTGGGAATGCTAGTGTTCTTCTGATATGAGATGAGAACCATGTGCCACAGATGGAAGAATGAAAAAACCAGAGACCCGGTCCCCAAGGTCAGTGTGGAACTGCCCTATCAGCCTCAGGCTGCTCGCTGCTGGGCTTCTTGTTAAATAAGGAAAATAAAACCCTAGCAAGTTAAGCCTGTGCAGCTGGGTTTTGTCACAAGACACTGAACACACTTTTAACTGCAAATCGATTGTCAATAGTCACCGACCACTAACGATGTGGTTTTTTTTGGATTATTGCATTGAATCGTCACCATAAACTTATGAGAGGGAAACCACTGTTACCCTAGTTTGCATATGAAGAAGCCAGGCCCTACATGGATGAATAATACTAATCATAAACTTTTTTTTTTTTCACATGGGCAGGCACTGGGAAGTGAATCTGGGTCTCCAGCACGGCAGATGAGAACTCTGCCTGCTGAGCCACTGTGGTCCACTCACTAATCATAAACTCCTGATGGGGGTGCTATCATTATATCATCTGACAAATGGACAAACTGAGGTGCTATGAGGTTGAATAGTTTGTTCAAGGCCACAAAACAAAGGGCTGAGCTAGGATTTGAACCCAGGCTGTCTGACTCTGGGATCACATATGCCAAAGTCTACTGCCATTCTGCCTCGATCTTCCAGTGCCCCCATATGGAGCCCCCATTGTCAGCACATGCTGTCTGGGCTGCATCGCCCAGGGATGCTGAGCTGGTGGGAGGTTCCTTTTCCTGTGAAGGACAGCATCCAAGTCACGCTAGACAGGTAGGTCATTGGCAATTCCGTGTGTGAGAGGGGAAATCAGCTTGAGCAGACGCTGAGTGATGAGAACAAGGTGTGCTGGGGACGGAGGAGTGCGGCTCATGTGGGGATGTGATAGAAGAAGCTGAGGCTATAGAGGCAGGTCTTGCTGTGAATACTAATGAATTAGAAAGCCACATCTTACAGATTGAGTTTATAACACATCCAGGGGTAGGTGAGAGCTCCTGGGATCTAGGCTGATTTTATATCAGGAGGACAAGGAACACTGGATTGGACACGAGGTTACACAAGGAGGCAGGAGAGCTGAAAAGCTATGAACAAACGCAGACTTTGAGTCAGGCAGACGTAAGTTAAAATTCTGGTTCTGCTGTTAACTTCCTGTGTTGTGAGGCGAGACACTTCAACTGTATATGCTTCAGTTCCGTTATACAGGTGATGGGCTCGTGTGAAGGTTCAACGAGACAGCTTACAGAGAGTACTCAAGGTAGGATCTGGCCTATAGTAATCCATCAACAAGTATTAGATGGTATTATTATGATTAGACAAATTGATAGAAGCTATTTCTCACTTTAAAAGTGCTACATCCAGCGTCCTTGTTTTAGCATCATAAAGACGTTCACCTGGGTGAATATAATGTCTTGTTTAGAGAAAATGTTAAAATCAATATGGGACACTGAATTTATTAGAAAGATCAATTCAGACAGCCATGGATCGCGAAGACTGAAAATTCTAGTTCCCCAGGGCTTTCTCATAAAAGAAACAAAATCTTTACTCCAACATTTCCTGCAAGCCTTAAGTGGATCCATCCTTTTCATGAACAATGAATGTCCTGCTCAGAATTCTGCACCATTCAGTCTTGTTTGGACTAAGATCTCACACAGGCAGGCCTCCCATGGATTTGTCCCTTCCACACGCAGTGGTCTGCCCAGAGCACAGCGATGAACAATGAACAATGAACAGATGAACCAACCAGCAATTGTATCTCTGAAACAGACGATGTTAGGTTAAAAATGGCTTCAAATACTTCATATCCGCACCCCACCCCCCACCTCCTTGAATCTAGGCCTCGGTGACTTGCTCAACTGATAAAATGTGCAGAAGTGACGTTCTGGACCTTCCCAGGCCAGGTCCTACCCAGCCCTGCAGCTTCCAACTGTGTCTGCTGGAAGGCTGGCTGTGGGAACTGTAGTCACCATATGAGAAGTCCAGCTACCTTGCCTGACAGACCACACGGAAAGAACCTAGAACAACACGGAGATGCAGAGAGGCCCAGTTGGGCCCAGCCTCCCAGCCATCCCCTCAAAGGTGCCAGGCATGTGAGTGAAGTTTTGGACCTTACAATTGCCCCATCCACCAGCCGAATGCCATCGGACAACCTCCACTGCTACCCCATGGAACAGATACACCACCCATATGATCTTGCCTAAATTCCTGGTCTACAAAATTATGAGCAACAAAAAGAGGATGGTGGTTATCTTAAACACCTAAGTCTTAGGGTGCTTTATCGCACGGCAGTGGATACCCAGAATACAAACTCTGCTGGATCTTGTGATTCAGGCTCGGCAGCTATACCTACCACTGATTAAGGCTTTCAGCAAGAGCCCAGTGACTACATTTTGAAAGATGGAAATACCCTGGATGACAGGGCAGATGAGAGAAAGGGAAGTGTCTTTCCACAGGTCATCAGTCCTAGACGATGTTTTCTAATTAAGCTGGATACTTCCTTTGTGAACACCGACAGTATATCACAAACATACAATGCATTCCTCGGCTAGGTGGATGCCAGGAGCCGCCGGGACTCTTCTTTTGTACACTAGGGAAGATACTGCTGTGCTCATGCCGTCAACTTGGCACCCAGTACGCTCTGCATTGTTAAAAGGTGATAGTTTGGCACGAGGATGTGTGAATTCAAGTGATTAGATGCAATCTAAAAGAGAGATGACTATTTCTGAGAGCTGTGGGTTAATTTTTTTTGGCTGTGCTTGGAATGGAAAATGATTGTGAATTTTGGGGGAAAAATACCAGAGCAATCTGTTTTCTTGGCCGTGTGCTATGGAGCAATTTTAAAGCATTGAAGCGCTTTACATATTTTCTAATCACTGATTTTCCAATCAGTTCTAAGTTCTGAACTGATTTTGGCTGAGATTCACACACTGGCGCCCTCTGCATCTTCCAGGCAGAGGTTTAACCTTGAAAGCAGGAGCCCGGATGTAGAGGTGCATCTCACTAACAGTGGGAACAAACAGTTTAATTGCAAGTGCCAGGTGTTTTGGAAAATCACTGATGGCCCAACTCTGAGTCTCAGAAAAATCCAGATTTGCTGTCTCTTAACATAAAATAGCTCTGCCCACATAACTGAAAAAACAAAAACAAAAACAAAAACAAAAAGAAAACAACAAAACTAAAACAAATCTTACCAGAAACTGAATGCCCCCAAACAAAAAACAGAGAAATTCTGATTGTGTAGACTTGTGGGCAAGGACATACACTCACAGCTGAATATGTGTAGGTCATCTGTGGAAGATCACCATGAAATTAGTAACCATGGTTTCTTCTGGAGAGAAGTGAGGGACTGGAGGAGAGAAGGGGGAGGGGTTGATGGAAAAGGAAGACTTTTTTTTTAACCATAACTTTTTGAATATTTTGAATTAAAAAAGTCACATTGTATTGTTTTTCAAAATAATGAAACAGAATAATTCAAACCTGTATATAGTACTTACTATATGCTAAGCAGTGTTCTAAATGCTCTATGTATATTCACACCTTTAATCCTGAGAAGAACCCTATGACGTAGCTATTATTATATATCATCTGTATTTTACAGATTGGTACAGAGAGGTTAAGTAACTTATCCCAAGGCCACACAGCTGCTAAATGCAGAGCTGGGATCTGGACCCAGAGGCTGGCTCTGGAGTCTGTCCTCTTAATTATGACACATTACTGCCTTGCCAAAAATAAATATTCTCAGTTGCCTACTCACATTGGTTGGAACAAATAAAATCTTTTCTTTCTTCCCTCACATGGTCCTGCAGGGCAGTGGGGTGGAGAAGATGATGGCTCAAAATAACCAAGATACAATTCACCTATAGCCTAAAACCAAGGGTCTGTGGAGGGCTTTGATAATATATGAATGCCAGGTCAATAGCATGACTTGAGCCAAGGTGCTTAATCCTTTTGAGACTTAGCAGCTCCTATGTGCCAGATATTGCTGGGCTTTGGACACAACTAGTGAAAAAAGTAAAGTCCGTGCGCTAGAGAGACTTGCTGTATCCCAGGGGAGACAGGCAGTTCACAAATAATCACATAAATTGTCATGCGAACAATACGGGAAAACTAAAGAGTACGAAGAGATGATTGGGGGCACTGATTTATACTGAAAGACCATGAAGGGTCATTCAGACAGTGCTACAGGGTGGTAGGAGCAAACCAGGAGAAATGGAGGGGGGTGTGAGGAAAGAAAAGTATTCCAGGTGGAGGAAACAGTCTGTGCTAAGGACCTGAGGCAGGGAAGAGGCGTCTGAAGGACAGAAAGGCTAAAGCAAGTTGAGTCAAACTGAGTTTGGAGCAAGAAGCAGGGGGTCAGATTACGTAGCCCATGGTAAGAACTTCACATTTATCCCAAGAGCAGTAGGAAGCCCCTATAGTTTACAGGGAGAAGTGACAACAGCCGACTTACTTTTTAAGATTACTCAGACTGCTGTGCAGAAACTATAGGTAATGGAAGGCAACGGAAGGAGTGGAAGACCAGCTAGGAAGCTGCCACAGTGATCCAGGCAAGCGAAGCAGATGGGCTTAAAATGAAGTGCCAGCAGTTGAGATGGACAGAAGTAGATAAAGTTGAGATCTACTTTGGCGCTAGAGTATTTTATGAAATGAGGATAATAATTTTAGCTCTGAAGTGCTATTGTGAAGTGTGAGTTCACTTGTGTGAAAATGTTTTGTAAGCTGTAAAGTGCTAAGCAAAGGTAACTGACTGTTACTATAGATGAAGAAAGTACTCAAGTGTCCCTAACTTGCCCAAAGTCACACAACTGCTTAGTGACTTGAGGAAGGAGTTAAAGCAGCTGGCCTGCGGTCCATTCACCCTTTTCTCCAGGGATACACCCTGGCTGGTGGCCAGGTCCAATCTCTTTGTCAAATGGATTGCTGGGTAAATAGGGTAATATATTCAGGATGTCTCTGAGTAAGGATTACCTCTAGTAAATAGAAGTCAGGATCTGTGAAGCAGGGATCCTTGGAGAATATTAAGTCAGTGATACAGTTCTCTAGGGAGTGAAATGGAAATATTTCGTAATTGAAAGGAAACACTGCATGTGTCTGATGAAGGAAGATAGGATTGGGGAGTCACCCTGGAGGTCCCAGAGCTTTTGTTGCTTTATCTGAGGCTCTTGATTGCCTTTGCCCTTGAAATTATTGTGCAAAACGTAATATTGAGCAAAATCTCTGATTTTTGTGGCAGAATTGATAATCTGCTCTTGTATGTTCATTCAGTGGCGGAGACCTGTTTCCAAGGTCATGCTCCTCCTATGATTTCTACCAGCATTCCTCCTCCCACCTCCACACAACATGAGGCTTGATCATAAATAAGGTCCAGTGACGAAGGAAGAACAGATACAGTTCTTCTGAATCCCCGGCTTGTGGCATGACTGATATTTTTTTGACACATATGACATCTATTTGAAGAATTAACTTTTTAAAGATACATACATACAATTTAAGAATCATAATGTATTTGACTTCACTGTGAAAGAACAGAACTGGAAGAACTTAATATTGGGTTCAGCCGTGGGGGTGAACCAGGACTTTGGGTCTCCAATGACTGATCCTAAGAGCTGTGGTAGAGAAGCCTCCTTAGATGTTCACCTCCCATCCTCCAGTTGCCAAAGAGCCAACACGATATCAATGTTCTGCAGTGAACATCACTCCCAAATGAGTCATTATCCTCTTCAGTCATGCAGATCCCTGCCCCCCCCCCCCTTAAGGTGTACAACTCAGCTTCACAAACAACTTCATTCTGAAACTTTAGGAAGGAAGGATGACAAAAGAGAAGCGTTACTCTAGCTGGAAGGGAGGGCCACCTTTCCATCCTCTCTTTCTCATTAAGAAGTGCATATACGATGGAGGCCTCAAAAGACAGAACCAGTACTTGGACCTCAGAGCCTACTCCTGGTATAAAAATCACAATCCTGAACTCAGCTGTTGCACATAAAGCATGTCAGGGGGCCAGGGTTTCCTCGGGCAGATGCTCGTGTAATGGAAGCAGAAACATAAACATGCTTTGTGTAGAGAACCTTTTTCTTTTTCTTTTTCCCCACCATCGGTGCTTTATATCTAAGAAAAACAATCTCCCAAGCCAAAGCCTGATGCTTACCTTCAGCAAGCGGGTCAAGGGTGTGTATCATGAGCTGGAAGATACTGTTTCTCATGAGACTGTTGTGGAGGGAGGCAGAGCTCCCACCTCGCTGGAGACGTGGTTTTGCCTGATCGGAGAAATCAGACAAAGAGGCTGTTAGTTATCAGACATGAAAGGCAATCGCATAACAGATGAGATACCAACGAGACTGGTGGCCATCCATCTCTGTCACATGGTCACACACACCACCGAGCAGAACATTTTTACAGTACATTTCAAACCCTGAGAAATGGATGGTTTTCTCACATCCTCTCCTACTAAATGAATTAATCGCTACCTTTTTTGTTCTTTTTGAGAGTTTGGTAAACTCCAGGCAAGGTGCTATATGCTTTCTGTCCATTTTCAAAATGAAGTAGGTACTGTTAGTACCCCCTTAGAAAGAAGAGGAAACTTAGTCTTAGAGAAGTTGGACTTGACATGTCCAAGTCACACCAATGAAAAGTGGAGAATACAGCAATGGATCTCAGGTCTGTTTCATTCAAAGACTGTTATCTAAACAAGTGGGTGGTCTTTTTGGATTGTACACCCTATCAGTAAAATTGTAGTGTGTTTTTGTGTCTGTCAGTATGTGCATGTGTATACACACATGAGCATGCATTTGCAAAAATATAAATTAAGAATAAGGATACAGAAAGTAATTATAGAGGTACTCATATTTTGTTCTTGATCCCCAAAGGATCAACTTTCACATCTTTAGTGTCTCTCATCTCTGCCCTGGGGAGCAAGGCTCTAGTCTATGAAGCCTGTAATCTGTGTGGAGTGAGATTTGAAGAGACAGAATCTCCTATCATGAGTCCATAGAGAACATCCTGAATTCAAGGGGGTTCCTTTTGCATCAACTCCTACTAGCTGCAATCCTTTGGCAAAATAATGGAAGTGATGAAGAATGAACTTCTAGAGATGAGTTTACCTATCAACTTGAAAAAAAAGCTTTCAAAGCAAACAGTGCGACAAATTCCCAAATTTGTTTTGACAGTATGTACTGTTTTTCTTTCCTCTGGCAGAAAGGAAACTGTTATTTTTTTCTTATTATCCCTGGGAAAGATGCTTCAGAGGCAGTCAAGCTTTACATAAAGGCAGATTTAGGGAGGAGTGAGGTAAGGTAACTCAAGGGAATTAAATTCTTAATAAACTTTTGGTCTAAAAGCCTGATATGGAATTTTTGGGGGGTCAGGTGAAAACGAAAGACTATTTCCCACTAAGTCTTTCAACCCTCCACGGTATAGGATACAATTCTATCACACTCCAGTTTCAGAAGGGGGCTTCCCGAGAAAAGTCCCATAAAGAGGCATGGTGATCAAAGACACTTGGGAAGTTACATCCTAGACTTGCCCACCTTTGGAGATTTAAGATATAGATCAGACATCTAAGTTTAACACTAGCAAATCTGCTTAACTTTGGCTATGTTTCCAAACTCTTGCCCAAAATAAGGTTTCTTACTTTGTATAACACTTAGCGATAGTGTAGTGAGTTTGAGGTATGGGTAACATCTAAGCATGAGATACATGGAGAAATCTGACTTTCCTTCTTTGATTTTGTTATAATTGATGTACTACTAGAGATCATATTCCCAACTCAACAGGGGTTGTAGAAGAAGCAGAGGATTACTAGTGTCTCAATGGTGAACCAGAATACAAACTCCTCAAAGGAAGGGGCTGGTCTGTACCCCTAGCCTGTTCCGAACACCTGGTAAACGCTCCCAATGAACATCACAGGTCCGTGCTCTGAGCATTATACAAAAAGGATGGGATCATATGCATATCTCCATTATTAGTCCTTTCAGCCTTAAAATTTGGTAACATTTTAATGCATTGTTATTTCATTATAAAGGATTCTCAGATGATTAGGGCTTAAAAGATTTTAGGGACAAGTTTAGAGATTTGAAGAGAGATGAAATGTAATTACTATTTGATAGGTGAACACAAGAACTCTGAAGGTCATTTCTTTACCATACTGCACAATGTAAAACGTGATTGTCAATTGGATAAGAAGTAGGAAATGTGTTTGTTGTTAATGATTTGCCATAACCACCGTTACTAGGATCCTCATCCTGGGAAACTGAAAGAACCGTGTGGGGGCTTCAGTAGACTAGGATTGTATCTACAGAGGAACTTAAAGCATTCTTTTGGGCATTATGTATATATTGAGTATATAGATCTTTAATACAGAATTTCTTTTGGTGGGACCCAAAGAAATTTCCAACCAAAAAGTACATGCATGCAGGTACATGGAGAAAATTGTCGTCAAGCATTAGAACCCACAATGGCCCCAAATATCAGCACAACATCCCTTGGAATGCCATTTGGAAACATTTCACTGTTCCAATTCCTATGAAAGTTCATGCCGAGTGGAAGAGAGAATTCAAACTTTCTGGAACCTAGCCCCAGATACAATTGTCAGTGAGTATCAGAACGCAATCGTCACTAATTGGAGAAGAGGGTAGATATAAACACCAGTGGTTTAAACCATTTAAGTATTCCAAGGGAGAGGATGACTGTTGGACACACGTTCCCCTTGTCCTTCCGCCCTTCCCCACATGCTCCACAGGCACCAGAGCAGGCACAGACAGGGCCGCCGCTTCCTACCGGGAGAGCCTGTTCGTCCTTGTCCCTGGCTGCAGATGACTGCATGAGAAGCAAAGGCAAAAACAAAAGACAAACAAACAGTCAATTACTTTTAGGTTTTATGTTTAATAACAAACATCAGTATCAGTCTAAGAAAAGATTTGGTTCTTTCTGTACCCGCTATGGGTCAAGCAAACACAGAGAACTAAAGACATGTATTTCTAGCCAATATATAACAATTTATTTAGGCACATGATATGTTCTCCTTTAAGGTCAAAATTGTATGACCGATCCAAATGCCCAGCAATAGAGGGCAGTTAATAAATTATGATAAAGTCATTTAATGGAAAAATAAGGTATTTGTTAAGTGAATTTAATATACCACTTAATAAAAGTAAATGAATCAATAATATTTTAGTATATGTAAAGGAAAAAAAAAATCTGCAAGAATTACACCAAACTGTTATTAGTGGTTCTTGTTGGGGACAGAATTAGAAGGAAGTGTCATTTTCCATGTCTTTCGGGAGAGAGTCATCCTTCATAGCCCCACATGGAATTCAGATAACCCACCTTCTCCCTGCCCCTACCACCCATTTCCATTTCTAAAAATGGAAATCTCAGTCAAGGTGGGAAAAGTTGACAAGAACACAAGGCCACATGAGAGTCTGATCATGTGAGGGAGAGAACACAGCTCAGATAAGGGAGCACTGGAATTCCACCTAGCGCTTTGCTTTCCCAACTCAATATGGACATCCCCTTCACCAGAACCAGGCACCATCCTGTGATTATGTTCAACTTTGTACAGGTGCCTTGGAAAACTTACTCCCTGTGTGAATTTTCTCATGCTCAGACTGCCTTTGCTACTTCCCCTCAACTACCGTTGCATGTGGTAAGAACAAACAAACTGGAATCTTCTTCTTTGTTGTGACCCTCCCCAGTAGAGTCTAACCCAACCTGGGCCTTCAGGAACAACCACACACCTGGAGAAGATCAGACAGTGCAGGGCTGTTTTAAACCTTCATAGCTCTAGGTGCTCTTTCCTTTTTAGGCCCTACCATATACATTCTATATATTAAAATGCCTGCGACACTCCATATCAAATATACATTTTTGTATAGAGAAAAATGGAAAGGAATCTTATAATTTTGTATTTTAAATTGTTTGCCTAAGTCCTGTATGATTTTTTTTGTAAACCTACCACTTGCCTAATAAAAAATATATTAAAAAATTATTTGCCTATGTGCAATGACTGGTGATGACTGGTTTCTTGGCAACCACCAGGCATGCTCAGAAATCTTGGAGAGTGAGAAAACTGAACCCACAATTTGTTTTCACATGCAATGTAATTTTTAAGATGACAGAATTTAAAACTTAATGAAGTTGATGTGAAATATTTTGTAGACAATTAAGTGTTTTAATAATTTTGATTTTTTGTAGATAACTTTTTGGATTTGGGAAACAATACCAACATATTATTTTTCTTCTGGTTTAAAATACTTTTGTAGGCCCTTGAAGAACTTGTATGCCTCAGGCACCAATGGAAGGGGCCTGGATTGGGGGTCATTCCTAAGCACAGTTGGTGGGTATCACTGAATTTGGCAGAGCCCCCTGATTTGAGGGCACTCCCTCATTGACTTCCCTATAACCAATAAGACAGCATGCCTGATGCCCGAGTCTCCAAGAACATGCTTGGAGGAACTGGAGTGGGCCTGAAATTGTCCTTTGATTTCCATTTTGTTCTGAAAGGCACAGAATGATCCCACTTCTCTCTGGCGAGTCCTTTCATTTTCTCTCCTTCCACATCAGACAGTCCAACAAACGGCCCCGCAGTCTACAGAACAATCCCTCAGGGAAATCATCCAGGGCAGCGAGCTCAGCCTTTGGACATACATCGAGACTAACTGTCAGAGCACGCCTACTCAGTTAGGAAATTCACACCTTGTGGCTAAACGGGAGACAAATAATTCTCGTATTGATATCACAGTGATCTATTTTTGTTCACAGAACATAAAAGAACAGGATGAAATTGAGGAGAGAAAAGGGTGGCCTTCATAACAGCCAATATATCACCAGCTGAGAGTTTGAATTAAAAAAATACATATTTAAAAAAAATTATTTGAGGAAGGAAAAAAATATCCAAATCTTTTTGGTCTGAAAGAAAGAAAACTATCTACCTTGTTGACTGCCATTTTTCCCTTAAAGCAAAGAGGATCATAATACCCAATAAGTGGAAAGAAAATGCCTTGTACATAGATCCTTCAAAGAAAAAAAAGTACAGATAATGTCTGAAATCCTTTACAAAACCCCCCACTGTTTAATGTCAGCAGAATTTGACATCATTAGTTTTCTTTCAAGTGTGATCTGCAGACATGAATCTATATTAGGTTAACATGCAAATTCAGAAATACACATAAATGGCTGATGAGGCCATTCAAACACCCCTGGATTTTCTTTTTAGGTAGCCCTTATGCTCGCCGACTTAGCCTCCTACTAATTGCTTCCTGTGGCAGCCGCATGGTCCTGGTCCTGGCAATTTGCTGCTGATTATGTTAGGAAGTCCATTTTTTTTTTTTTTAAAGGAAAGACAGAGAGAAGGAAGGAAGGAAGGAAGAAAGGGAAACATTTTTAAACATTTTCTTGTTTTATTGTATTTTGTTTTTCCGTTTTTTGTTACATGGGCTGGGGCCGGGAATCGAACCGAGGTCCTCCGGCATAGCAGGCAAGCACTTTGCCCGCTGAGCCACCGCGGCCCGCCCAGGAAGTCCATTTTAAAGGGGTTTTCATTAGACTGAAGTAACTAGTGAAGGTGGAAAAGAAATGATCTGAGTATGGTAAAACTAACACGGTTTGCAGTATTCTAACCACTGGGTTTAGTTACACGGTGGCCAGCGAACTATATGGGTTTTGGATTTGCTTCAATATTGCGAATTTATTTTCAGGGTCATTGAAGATCTGGGAAGTTTACTGAACCCATCGAATGTTACAGAAACCAACGTCTCCAAAGGAACACTAATGTGACTTTAACGATTAATCTGGGTATTCTTACTATACATATCGTTTTTTAATCCCCTTAATTTTTAACATACCAAAAATCCTACCCCATTGGACTGTACCAATTTGAAAGTTCAATTCCTGATGGACTTTCAAAGGTGGTTCCAAGTACTAAAAAAATGTGCCAATCCAAGCTGTAGCATAAACAGCAATTCTTGAGGATTATTTATGAGAATTCAAAAAAAGCACCACTGGTGTGCAGTGAAGACTCTCTTCTCCACTCATGAAAGCAGGACATCTACTAGGCCACAATGTAAGTAACATATCTTTTATTTAAAAGAAAGTATTTTGTAATTCAACCGTGTCTCTCAGATTATTCCTAGTTAGTCATGTGGTGTTTGCCCTTAAACTGAGCTATTGGAATGATGCCATTAATATCTACTGCTCTCCCTGGTGGGAAGCCCGATTGGAGATGACAATTTTGGTACTTACTTGATAGGTTTTTGTAAGTGCCCCGTTTTTTTGTTTTTTTTCAGATAATAAAATACATAGCTCTTTTAGAAAGCATTTTAACTCTATTAATTATTCACAAATTCTTAAATCATCTTTTTTCCTTTGATCCTCACAAGCCACTGAATAAGAACAAGTTTCACTAACTATAAAGTGCATTTTGATGTGAACTTTGTACAGATTCTTAGCCCACACTACACACACACACACACACACACACACACACACACACAAACAGGCAACAGTGAGCCATCTAGGTGCCTCATGGCTGCCGTTAAGAGGAAGTTAAAATGCTCATTTGCAGATCTGCTCGGTTGCAGTAATTCAGGTATTCTCACCTTCAAATCACAAAATCAGATGGGTCACTGTGAAGATTTCATATGCCAACAGAAAAATGAGTAAAGTACAGGGTGCCTTTCCTGGCCAGCAGTAGATATAAAGACAAACAATTTGTCACAAAAACCAGGTTAGACCTATAAACTTGCAGCACTGTAACCTTCCATCACATCTTGTGAAACATGCCTAAATTCATTGTCCCAAGGACCTAAAAGCACTATAAAGTCTCTGAAAACAAATTTAAAAGTATAATTATTTTGTTATAAATGAAATCCAAAACAAATGTGCCAGTGATTAGAAATAGTAACCCAACACGTAATTGACATTAATTTCAATGTCTTAGAATTTAGACGGGTTGCATGAGGGATGATTAGAGTGACTGATGTCTCTTTTTCTTTCAATACATTTCCTTGTAATAAACAAAAATGTTCATACTATCAGTCTTGGCGAACAATGAATGAACTGCAGACCATACAGAAATCTAGATAAAAGGTGCAAAAGACTCACTTCTGATATTGGAAAGGAAAGAAGTCCTACCACCTCTTAATTAGAAGGAAAATCATCTCTTTCCACCTCCTTTTACTGTTCCTAAAACATTAAAGTGGAAAGGATTAAATAAATTCCTAAAGAGAGAAATACTAAGAGATTTAAATTTAAATTACTTTTACTACTGATTGCTGTAATTATCCCTCTGTCACTGTTCTTTAGGAAATTAGGGCTCTCAAGGATTAATGACAATTGCTGAAGGTGGCAGCCCAGGATGCAGGAGTACCCACTCCACAACTCTGATTTAAGAAAAATATATTGGAATGGAAAGAAAGGGTAGAAATTATCTATATAGCATGGTAATGGAAGCTCACATTTTGGAAGCAAAATCTTTCGTTATTTGCTTGAAAAATTCCCATACGTGCAAAATATTTGGGACAGTTGAAAGAAATTTCAGAACAGATATCCCAAGAAATGAAAAGATTAGAAGAGAAACTTCTTAGAGACAGTTAAGGAACAATATTTTGCCTTTTAAACAGTTTGCATAAGAGAAGAAATCATGTAGGATGAGAAACGCCATAAAATGATTAAGAATATGGAATTCAGGGCCAGCCTGCTCCAGTTTATTTTCAATCATTTGTGCCACTTTGTAGCACCATGACCTTGGACCAGTGTGATGTAGTTTCCTCTTATGGAAAATGGAGATAATAATAGTACCTCCCCTCAGGAAGTTGTTATGAGGATTAAATGAGTCAGTACATACAAAGAGCTTAGTTAGGACCAATGTTATATAGGAAGCACTATAATTAGCTTTATTATCATTATAATTATTATAAGGAACCACAAGGGAAGCATCATATGACAAAAGTAGGTTCAGTGTTGTGAACTGGACTAGAAAAAGGGGTGGCTGAAAACTCCACTGATTCAGGAAGTGAGAGGTGATTTGTGTAGGACACTGGAGAGTTGCTAATTCCACATCCAGGTTGGCAGCTGTTAGAGGAGGAGATGCTCCAACAGCTTCTATTTCCCCTACTTGGCTTCTGACAATGGCCTTGCCCCATGAGTCAACACTGACTGGGTGGCACAGGGGTGGTAAGTTAAGCATTTCATATCTCAATCACCTTAGTGAGCCCGGTTTCAGTCAGGAGGTTTTGGGGGCTGGAAGATTCAGAGATGGCAGATCCCAGCCCTTTACCAAAATGACTGCTTCTCTCCTTCTGAAACTCTAGAGATTTCTGGTCAACAAGTTCACTTGGTGGGATGTTGCTTGCAGGCAGAAAAGGAACTACCTGCATTAGAAAAGCCCACTGGCCTCGTTGTGAGGTCCATTTCCACTGGACCTTTTTCTTCCTCCTGGTGGTATTATGAACTAGAGGTTCTCTGCACCCAGGAGGCCAGGTCGCAAAGGTATGATTTGTGAACATCTCCAGTTTTAGCACCTGCGTGTGTTGACATCTGCTGAATGTCATCATTGGGACAAAGAGTAAAATAAGGTCCTCTTCCAACTTGGAAAAAAAGTTTGCTCCATGAGAATGCAGTTACTTATAGCAGATGACATGACACATCTGTATAAATAACCCTCTCTAAGACTGTCAGGAAATATACTCTGAGAACATTCAGTGAATAAGGCGACCAGGGTAACTTCAGGATGCAGAACTGAAACTGACTACAACTGACCAGCTGAAATCCACACAATTGCATATAATCAGTCTCCAAGCTTTTATGATCATATACCACTCTTAAAAAGCAAGTAACATAGAGTAAAAATACACATATACTGCAAATGCCTAATTCATGCTATTTTCAACCACTAAGTAAACATGGATTAATTTTTCCCTCTTTTTTCAAAGATAAAAATAAGTAGAGGGGTGTACAGGTGGTTCAGGGGTAGAATGCTCGCCTTTCACGCAGGAGACCTGGGTTTGATTCCTGAACCATGCACACCGCCCCCCCACCACCAAAAAGAAAAGAAAAATAAATAGAATTCCTAGGATTTTCTTGCTACATCCCAAATAACTGTCTTGTGCAGCTCACTGGGCCTTAGCCCAGACCTACGAAGCAGAACAAAACACGCTTCTCACAGAACTGGTGCGCTGTAAAGCTGTGTCGTTCACCCCATCTTTCCTACCATCCCCCCAATAATGCACACGAGAAGCTCCCTCAGGGGAGGATTCAATGCTGTGCCCTCCACAGTCCCTCATACGGCTACTTAAAACGTCTGCTGCAGCGAATTCGACCAGGCCACAGGGAGGGGCGAGTTGGCTCAGGCTAGAGTCAGGGCTGTGGGCCCCTTGCGTACAGGAACCAAAGCTCCTCAGCTACTTGTTCCATTGGCTAAATTAACAGTAATGATGTTTATTTAAATCCACCTATGGAAGACCTTCAAAGACTATGTCATCATTTTAGTCAAGTACGTACACAAAAGACAGTTTTCCCCATTTTATAAATGGAGAGTGAGAAGCAGGAAGGCCTCAGGCTGTGTTTGTATTCGGGATCCTAAGCACCAGCATTAATCCACTTATTTAGAGATTAACAACCCAACTATGCTGCCATCTCTGCCTCCCTCTGAAAATCCCAGATGTTGCTAATATACTTTGTTGTATTGCCTGAACAATTCTCGTAATTGCTAATGAACCATTCTGATATGCCAATCAAACACAATCTGTTGGTGGTGGTCTGGCATTAATCACACAAATTTCCTTCCATAGTAAAGAACTCAGAACGGCTTACTTCTTTTAAAGAAAGAGTGTCTAGGAGGATATGATTTTTTTCTTTTTTAAAGAAAGTCCAACAAATGTCGGTGCTGGACAAATCACAGAACAACTTGTCACACAAACCAAGCAGATTCCAGAAATGACGGACAATATTAACCAAAAGCTTAAGACGTGTCAAGTGTTTTGTACTTAAAGTTTCACTGAATCCTCACCAAGAAGGTATTATTAACCCCTCTCCCTTTTAATACACAAGGACACTGAAGTTGATGGAGTTTGGACAATTCATCCAAGGTAATGTAGCCAGTAAAGTGGCAGATGTGGGATATGAACTCAGACAGCCAGGTCCAGAGCCTCCCTAAGCGCTGAGGAATCAAGAAAGGGGGATGTTTCTTGCCGTGGCCTATGGGGGAAAAAAAAAAGGGGGCATTAGAACTTCAAATATAGTAACAACAGTTTATGTATATGAAGAGCCATGTATGAGCTCTGATTTCCAATGGAGGCCAGAAAACAGTTGCCAAGTGAATTACTGTGAATTCAGAATGAGATTTTATTTGTGTTTGTTTTTGTATGAAAAGATAGTACCAGAAAGCAAGAAAAATATAGAGGTTATTTTCTGGTCTTTTGTCTCTTCCAGCATTATTATTTAGACTCTCAACTACAGTTGTCAAGAATTTTCATTATTATTTCTCTCTCTTGAAAGTCAAGGAGACACTTTTATGACTTTCACTATGGCATAGGTCAAGCAACCACTGCAGATTAGTTTACTCCTAATACAAGCTGACTTGTATTAAGGAGATGTTCCTAGCTTGGCAATGCACGGCTGTTGGGGTGGGCGTGAGGACAGAAAGTGGGGCTCCCTGGTGGTCTCATTTATCACTGAGGTGGGGCAACACTAGTCTATAGTTTGTTTGGAAGCACCCAGTGCTCTGTCTTCAGTTTATTTCTGACACTTGAAGGGCTAGTTTCTTTGTTCAAGGAAAGAACAAGCTCAGAAAATGAAATAATCATTCCCAGTGTCTGAAGCATCAATGGGAGGCTCTGGGTATCACATGTTGAATAAAGAAAATGCGTTCATTTATTTGACAAATATTTATTGGGCACTTAATACATGTGCCAGAGATTCTTCTAGGTTCTAGGGATACAGAAGTGACCGAAAATGACAAAAATCCGTGTCCTTACAGAGTTCACATTCTAGAATGTTTATTATCACGAGATTAACTGGACAGAAAGGGCAGTAGTTAGATCATTTAAACTTAAGTGTCATATTTAGGTGGACTAACCATCACTTTTGAAATCATACTTTATCATTAATTTATTGATCCATGATTTTATATATGTTCTATTCTAGAGAGAAACTAACAAAGAATATAAAGAAAATGACTGTGTTCATTAAAATCAATATGTGACAAAATGCAACAAAGATATTTAGAGAGCATTTTGAGATGCATAAAATTGAAGTGTGGAATGTCTTCATAAATTTTCTATAATATTATTGACAAAGTTTCTTGCTAAAATATAATTTTTAAAAGTTTAGCAGATTTAAGATTAAAAAAAAATAATAAACCTGACCTCAAAGGAAAATAAAATAGTATAATTTGAATGTAATTTAACCTGGTGATTTTGATATATATTATTTTTCATATTTATTGTATCCTAGATACAAACAGTATAAGCTGATGAGCACAACAAAGTTGATTTTCCACATTTTAACTTCCAACCCCAGAAGCTTCGCTGGCACTAATCCAGTATCTAATCCCCACATGACCCAACACAATTTCCATCCATGCATAAAAATAGAGATGCCAGATTTGATGAATTCAGTTTAGGAATTTCCTGGAAGCAAATGAACATCATGCAAACCAATATAAAGACTGGGCAAAATAATTTTAAGTTCGGGAAAATAATAAAGGGCACAAATATCAAGTGCATAATACCTTCTGTTGAAAATATACTGATATTGAGAATTGTTTCTACTTCTTGATCTACTCTCTAGTTTCCAAGAGAGGACAGGAGGATCACAGATAAGGGTTTTAAAGTGGGACACACTCATATTCACTTCCAATACTGCTTGGCTACTTTCATTCTGTTCACATTCTGTGCTTCTCCCTATTTCCCGCCTAGTATACTCTCTTATATTTGTTTCTTCTCTCCCTTTCCCATTACTGTGTACTCTTCAGGGGACAGAGACCATGCCCTTTTCCATCTTTACATTCTTCCACAGTACCTAGCATGGCAGAGCTAGATGCTCAATACATGCTGCTAATTAAATAAGTGAAATGAGATCTTATAATTGTTTAATTATCCCATATGCTCATGTATAATGAGGCTGAGGGCAAATGGCTTCTTCTATTTCCTCTTGGAGCATGACACTAATGATGTGTTGTTCTTTAAACCATTCTCCTCCAGAGTTTCGGGGATATGTGCTGTCTGACCAGGTCACTACTGCCTTAAATCTTTAGAAATGCAATAACATAACACCTCCCTTCTCTGAACGCATATTTTACTTAGAATCGACACTTTCCATTTATTACTAATTGCTTTGTGTTTGCCATTCTGCCTGCTTAGTTGGAACTTTAAGGTTCTTGAATGTGGGTGTCTGTTCTAGTTTGCTAGCTGCTGGAATGCAATATACCAGCAACAAAAATGGCTTTTAAAAAGGGGAATTTAATAAGTTGCTAGTTTACAGTTCTAAGGCCGAGGAAATGTTCCAATTAGAACGAGTCTATAGAAATGTCCAATCAAAGGCATCCAGGGAAAGATATCTTCATTCAAGAAAGCCCAACGGATATGGAACACCTCTGTCAGCTGGCAAGGCACGTGGCTGGCATCTGCTGGGGTCTTTGGCTTCTGGTTTCAAACAGCTTCCCCAAGGCAGGTTTCTTTATTCATTTCCAAAGGCCTCTGGTTGTGTGGGCTCTGTCACTTCTGCTCTCCAAGGGTCTACAACTTGAAATGTCTCTGTCATTTCTGAACTTTCTCCAAAATGTGTTCTTTTTAAAAAGGATTCCAGTAAATTAACAAGACCCACTTTAATGGGAATCTCATCTCATCTAATTAAAAGGTCATATTTTAATTATGGGTGCGTCACAACTCCGCTGAGGTAATCTAAACCAAAGTTTCTGCCCTACAACAGTATTAAATCAGGATTAAAAAAAACAGCTGCCCCACAAGACAGAGTCAGGATTAAAACATGGTTTTTTGGGGTACATAATACTTTCAAACCGGAACACATGCATAGCTTTGT
Source organism: Tamandua tetradactyla (assembly GCF_023851605.1). Classification (NCBI taxonomy): domain Eukaryota; kingdom Metazoa; phylum Chordata; class Mammalia; order Pilosa; family Myrmecophagidae; genus Tamandua; species Tamandua tetradactyla. Next base: position 77,345,498 of record NC_135328.1, on the reverse strand, counting down.
GTAACCACCACTGCAATCAAGATACTTAACTGTACCATCTGCAACCTTTTATCTTTACATCCACTCATCCCCGCCATTCCTAACTTCTGGCAACTACTAATCTATTCCCCATCTCTAACATTACTTCATTAACATTATAAAAATGGAACCATGAGGTATGTAACTTTTTGAGATTGGCTTTTTTTCACTCATCATAATTTCCTTTAAGATTCATCCAAGCTGTTGCATACATCGATAGCTTGTTCCTTTCATTGCTGAGTGGTTTCCCATGTTATGGATGTACCACAATTTGTTTAAACATCTACCACTGAAGGATATTTGAGTTGTCTCCAATTTTTGGCTATTACAAATAAAGCTGCTATGATATTCATGTATAATTGTTAGCATAAATAGTAGTTTTCATTTCTCTGGGGTACATGCCCAAGAGCGCAATTGCTGGGTCATATGGTAATTCTATTTTCAGTTTTAAAAGAAACCATCAGATTATTTTCCAGAGAAGCTGTGCCATTTTATATTAAAAAATTTTTTTTAAAACATAATAACATACAAATATGAACATTCTTACCATATGATCATTCCATTCTTGGTATATAATCAATAACTCACAATATCATCACATAGTTATATATTCAGCACCATGATCATTTCTTAGAATATGTGCATCAATTCAGAAAAAGAATAAAAAGAAAAAAGAAAAAAGCTCATACATACCATACCCGTTACCCTTCCCTCTCACTGATTGCTAGTATTTCCATCTACCCAATATATTTTAGCCTTTGTTTCCCCTATTTTTTTTTCTATACCCCTTATCACTCCCTTTCATTGATCACTAGCATTTCAAGCTACTAAATTTATTTTAACATTTGTTTCCCCTATTATTTATTTATTTTGAATCCATATGGTTTACTCATCTGTCCATACCATAGATAAAAGGAGCATAAGACACAAGGTTTTCACAATCACATAGTCACACTGCAAAAGCTATATAATATATACAATCAGCTTCAAGAAACATGGCTACTGGAACACAGCTCTATATTTCTAGGACTTCTCACTAGCCTCTCCAATACACCTTAACTAAACAGGTGATAACTATATAATGTGTAAGATTAATCTCCAGGATAACCTCTTGACTCTGTTTGGAATCTCTCAGCCACTTACACTTTATTTTGTCTCATTTCTCTCTTCCCCCTTTTGGTCTAGAAGATTTTCTCAATCCCTTGACGCTGAGTCCCAGCTCATTCTAGGATTTCTGTCCCATGTTGCCAGGAAGGTCTACACCCCTGGGAGTCATGGCCCATGTAGAAAGGGGGAGGGTAGTGAGTTTGCTGGTCATGTTGGCTTTGAGAGAGAGGCCACATCTGAGCAACAAAAGAGGTTCTTTGGGGGTGACTCATAGGCCTAATTTTAAGTAGGCTTAGTCTACCCTTTGCAGGGATAAGTTTCATATGAACAAACCTCAAGATTGAGGGCTTGGCCTATTACTTTGGTTGTCCCCACTACTTGTGAGAATACCAGGAATTCTCCACATGGGGAAGTTGAATTTTCCCCCTTTCTTTTCATTCCCCCAAGAGGACTCTGCAAATGATTTTTTATTCACTGTTTAAATCACTCTGGGATTCATAGGGTCATCACTCTGGACAAACCTACAAACTCTCATGCCCTACTCAAGGATCCATGTACTTACGGTGTTCAGTTATAGAACATGCACTAGTCAAATTATAAATTTTGAACCAATAAACATTTTTGCTTTAGTCTTACACATAAGTTAAAGTTTTAAAATATGAATTACCATCTATTTTCAACCTTCCTGCAATACTGACATCCCTTTGTTCTTCCTCATGCAAAAATATATTTTAATTTGTACATTTAGTCATGCAGTGATATCTTATTGTGGTTTTAATATACACTCCTCTACTGGCTTATGATGCTCAATATCTCTTCATGTGTTATGCCATCTGTATATTCTCTTTAATGAATTGCATGTACATTTCTTTTGTCCATTTTCTAACTGAATTTTTTTGAATGTTAAGTTTTCAGCATTCTTTATATCTGACAAATCCTCCATCAGATTTGTGATTTGCAAATGTTTTCTCCCAGTATGTAATTTCTATTTCCATCCTCTTAATATAGGGTCTTTCACAGAGCAAATGCTTTTAATTCTAATGAGGTTTATCAATTTTTCCTTTTATGGATTGTGCTCTTGGTGTCAAGTCTAAGAATTCTTTAACTAGTCATAGGTTACTGTGTTTTTTCTTGAAGTTCCATAGTTTTCTGTTTTACATTTAACTTTTGTATAAAGTGTGAAGCTTAGGTCAAGGTCCACATTTTTCTCATTTTTGTCTATGGCTATCTAATTGTTATTATACCATTTTAAAGACCAGGCGTGTAAGGCCCAGTGAGGGTAACTAACTTGCCCAAAGTCATACACAGGTAATGGGTGGAGGCACTGGGATTAAAATGCATGGAGTCTGACCTGATACCACATCCTCTTAATGTCTATACTTCCCCAGATCTAAAGCATCACTCTCTTTTCATTCCCCAAATAAACATAAAACACATTCTGAATTCACATTCCATGCAGGGCATGGAATAGAACAGGAGTCATCTCCTCTTCATAGAACTATATAAAGAAACCTAGAGCTTTATTCATACACCCTGTTTTGAACAAATACATGATATTTTAAAATAAACTATAATTTACAACGTCATGCATCCTTTTAATCTTATAAAGACAGAGTGTAAAAGAGAAAAAATAGACATGAAATTAATATCTGCCATTAAGTAAGAATAGTGTTCTATTTCTACTGATGAAGTAATAGGGTACTGATGAGATTGAAGCAACAGGCCTGAAAATAAAAATTCTGGTTCCAGTCAGTGGCTGTGGTCTCCTTGGGAATATCTTATCTGTTATCTGTCAATATCACAACGGAAATTGTGTGCAATTGAAAACAGATGTAGCCTCACAGTAACAGAAATGGAAAAGACATGCTCTGGGAATCCTAACTGCATCGCCATTGAATGGAGCCAGGAGGTACTGATATTATAGTCAGCACCATCTTCTTGGCCAAATATTTACTACTGTTGTCAGTGCTGGAATTAAAAATCTGTTGCAGAGTTAGGGGAAAATGACACGAGAAAAATACTCCAGTGGAAAAAGCTTTCTTCCTGATTAATCCTGGCTCTGAAGCCTTGGCTTTAGCCACTGGAAACTTCTCAAGATAGCTCTGGATGCTTTGTGGTGTAGCTGGTCCCACCTCACAAGCTTATTGCTGGGGAACATTGTAAATGCTGACAATAATCATATAGCATGGTGAGATAGCATTGCTGAAAAGTTTTCCTTCCCTTTTTTTTTTTTCCAAACAATCTACTATTTACTAAATTATAGCAACACTGGACAGCTTTGGACATGATTCTAAATTACAATTTAAAATATATTGGACATATGGGAAAATGATGTCCTCCAACTGCTGGAAATCCAGTCCAAAAGCGAAAGCCTGTGATTAAATTGACATTTCTCTCAAAATAATGTGTGTTCTTTCTCCAACTTTTATAATGTAAAATTTCAAACACAGGAAAAGTTCATAGTAGTACAATGAACAACTATATAACCTCCACTTAGAGTCCTTCACTGTTAACATTTTGCTATATTTGCATTAGCAATATATGTATAGATTTATACTTTTTTCTGAATCATTTTTAAATAAACTGTAGATGTCTTTTGGTATCTTTACCCTTAAACATTTCACATGTATCTTCTAAGACTATGGACATTCTCTGATAAAATGACAATACTCTGTGTGTGTGTGTGTGTACATGCGTGCACAGGCATGCATTTTGTCTGTATGCACAAAGTGGCATGTTGCCCTTTGGGTTAAAATCTCCAAGTGGTGCTTATTTTGTCTATGACATGTTAAATATTATTGGTATTTATATTTTTCTCCCCAAAGCTATTTGTTAGGCATAAGTAAAACAAAGTAACCATTTTATTTGCCAAAACCTCCTCCTTTACCTACTTATTCACCAGCCATGAGAGCAGATCAACAAAAATCATTTGGTTTATTAAAAAAACTGCTCTAGACACATGTACTCACTTGCTTTTTAGTATTAGCTTGTAGTTAGAAAATGCTGACCACACAGACATTTTAAAATATAACAGTATCTAGTGATGGGACTCGTAATTTGGGGTTTATACTATATATACAGATTTGGAGGCCGGGGGTGGGGGAAAGTTCTGAAACTGCTTGTAAAGTATTGTGCACAAATGAATTTTCAGGACACAGGACGAAAAGTGTCCATAGTTTCTGGCAGATTCTCTTTTTTTTTTTTTTATTAATTAAAAAAATTAACTAACACAACAATAGAAATCAATCCATTCTACATATGCAATCAGTAATTCTTAATATCATCACATAGGTGTATGGTCATCATTTCTCAGTACATATGCATTGATTTAGAGAAAGAAATAGCACTACAACAGAAAAAGAAATAAAGTGATAACAGAGAGAGAAAACACAAATAAAAATAAAAAGTACAAAAATATTTAGGTCCATGACCCTAAAAAAGCTTAAGAATCACTGATCTAATACTTTCAAAACTCTTACTCTTCAGAGGCGGGAAGATATTTCACACAGGGCACAAAACGATCAACTGCTAACTGACAACAGGTGACAAAATAATCCATCTAGTCTATCAAATTGCCAGTGTAGTGCCAGGGAAATGGGTCCTGGCAGACGCAAGACAGAGCAGAAGGCAGCACAAAGCATTTTATGCACATTGACACTTTCTCAATTAGTTCAAGCTCTTCGGGAAAAAGATCTGAGTGTCACGGCAGATGTTTCAGCTCTGTTCAGTGGCCAGGCGCTGGGCAGAGTGCCGTAGGTCTGCTTGAACCCAGGACCAACCCCACCCACTGTGTTTGCTCCAGAGGTGGCACCTCAGTAAGCTGTTTTGCCTTGAGGCCAGTTTGCATCTGTGATTGAGCTTACCATGAAGAAACAAAGACGGGGGAAGCAGAAAAACCAAAGTAAATAAATGAGAAAAAAGTAAAAAGCCTACTTTCAATTGCCTGGACATTTTGGAAATGGGCATGCTTCCGGGTAAATGACAGAGGGACCATAACTAGGGCACAAAAAAATGCCAGGTGCTGTGCTAGGTGTTCTTACACGGCTGTCTCATAGCATTTGGGGAATTATTAGTATCTCATTAGTATTTTTGTTTTATTGCTGGAAGGAAGTAAAGCTGAATGAGATGAAGTGACTGGAAGGGGTAAGGACAGCCAGTTACTCAGTGAGGAGGAGCTGGGATTAGAATTTATGCTGCTGGATGCCACAAGAGTATCTTTTTCCATTGCACTACATTGTCTTGTAAATATGTGTGCGTATGTGTGTGGGCGGAGGTAGGTGTGGGAAACACAAATAGGAAAGAACAATAAATAAGTAAAGTCAGCTTCTACTGTAGCTTGCTTGCCTTGCTTCATTTTGTGTTAGCTTGTGTTGAAAAAATACACTGGGAGACACAAATCAATAGCACTTAGCATTAGAATGAGTTGATTTAATACCATCATCTTGTTTAATATTTACAGTAAGGCTCAGTGAGGCTAAGTAAATTGCCCAAGGCTATAGAGGTTGTACCCAATAAAGTTGGGGTTCATATCAGGACTGTCTGGCTAGGAGGCTGGAGTTCTCTGTCTCTGCAGGCTTGAGGCTAGATACCAAGTGAGCTCTGGAAATGTGTTAACACAGGCAGGGTACAGACTCAGACCACTAGAGAGCATTTAGCTGAATGAGAAAAGGTTATTTTCTCCAGGTGAGCCCTCTCAGTGCACAGAATCCTGGAAGTTTTGTGGGAAATAAGGTTTTAGTAAATTGAATTTCCTTTTATTGCCAATGGATATTCATTTGACAGATGATTCTAATGCCTTCTCTTAAATTTACCTACTCTCTATGGATTTAGGGTCCACAAATAAGCATTTACAAATCCTGGGGTTTCTAAAGGAATCTTTCTTTTGTTTTTGGTCATGGAATAATTATTTCTCAATGAGTTAGATTTTGACATTTATATTGTCAACATTAAGTGTTAACACCAAACTGTACAATTCAAGGGAATGTACAAAATCATGCAGAATAATGGAAAGTGACTTAAAGGGCTATGGCTCTGTCGATGACTATTTCTGCGGCTTCTGGTTAGTTACTGGAGGGCGCTCAGCCTCAGTTCCTACACATGCAAAATGTGGATGACAGCTAACTCAGGGGGTTCTTTAATTAGCACATTTAATAAGATAACATATGTTAGAAGCCTAGATCCCCAGAAGCACTTAGTGAACATATAAGAGAATATGAAAATTACAAGACTCTATAAGTGGGGTAATTAACTATCAAAACTCAGAGATGGCAGGTAAAGCCAGGCTGAAATTCCAACTTCTGAACTAGTTCTGTATCTCTCTTTGGCCAAGAGCTTCAACTTCGTATAAGCATGGATAACAAGGGAAATCAAGCATCACAACCCCAGAGAGATAGGAATGTGCTCTGCTTCAATTTTTCCATTTTTTCAAACTATCACTGTTTTGCACCTGTGAGTGGTTTTACCAATGCAAAAATTCTCTCACGTATCTCTTCTTAGCCCCTTCCCCAAAGTAACCTTTTTAAAAATTCACCAGGTGAGGCCATTATATTGTAGGGCAACTAAGAGGTTTTTCCAACTTTATTAATGGTGGTAGTTTGTTTGCAAATTGGCTGCAATTCTTCTCCCTATATCCATATCCCTTTGCAATGTGACTCTGCAGATCCTCCCTTCAGGAGGTAGTTCATTTCCCAGTCCCCTAGGTCTGGACCAGTTTGTGACTTGTCTTGCCAATAGAATGTAGTGGAAGCGACAGTGTGCCAGTCCCCGGTCTAGGCCTCAAAGGACACTGCATGCCAACCACTGTGCAAACAAGCCCAGGCTGGCTGTTCCTTGTCACGCGAGCCAGCGTTCAGCCACTTGATGGAAATTATAGGTAAACACTTTGGGGTGTATATGTCCACGGGACACTACCAGCTATCTCTGTCACCAATAATTCTGTTTGGACATGTGAGTCAATGTCTGGACAATCAATTTCCAGTTGTAATGATGACATCATTTTGCATTTGCTGATTCTCAAATCTTGTATAGGGCAACTGAGACAGGCACTTCTCTAATATAAGAGCTTAACTAAGATGAAAGTCAATAGCTTTTAGGCCCTACTGAATCCATTTATCCACAGAAAAAGCCAACCAACCTTTAAAAAACAAGGTACAGTGATGCGGGGAAGAGGGAGGAAAGACTAAGAGAAAGAAAACACTTCTTGTTAAACAGAAAACCTACAAATATTTATTCTATTACTCAAACCTCAAACTGCATACACTCTTAAAAATATGTTTGTTAATGGATTTCTAAGATTTTTCATGCTTCAGCATAACAACTTGAGCTTATTTGATGAATGAAGAAATTAAAGCTGTATGGTTCTTTCAGTTAATAACCTGAAAATAAGACAAACCTTTTTACTCTGTTGGAGAAATCACAAAATAAAATTATGATCATAACATATTTAAGCATTCAAAAAGCATTTTTTCTATACAACTTTAATCTGCCTAGAATCTTTCCATGAAAGCATCATCAATTTTATCTAAAAATGGTTCTCCTGCCGCTGCTATTAATCCATGTGCCTGGCTGAGCACTCACCACATCAGAAAGATCAAATTCATTTGGAAAATAGTAAGTTGAATCTTCCCCTTCATAGATGTTAACACTACATGGCTTTCTCTTTGAACTGGTAGGCAAAACATCTTCATATTTCTTTGGTTTATTTTAGATTGGTTAAACGTTTTTTAAAACTGAAACTAACATTTATGTTTTTGACCCAAAAAACAACACATGTTTAAGTATAAGCCTTGCAGGGCTGAGACAGGGTGAGATGAGTTTTTCTCTTGCCTTATGCACCAAATTGAAGGGGGTCCCCAAAATTCAGTAATCCAGATAAATGATATTTTAACACAATATTTCAAAAAATAAAAATAAATGCAAATAATCCATGATTTTAAAAAATCCAAGAGTTTAAATAAAAAGTTAAACTAGAGGATCTGACCCTGCACTTGCCTTGCCCCACCGGCCCCTAACCCAGCCCTTTTTCCAATCAAACTTCAGTTATAAAAACAAGTGACTGGCCCATGGTCTGTAGTTGCCAATTTGATTTTTTAAAAATATTGCATTAAACTATTATTTACACGATTGCTGAGTTTTTGAGCATCCCTTTAAATTCTGTCTCATTCACCTCACTGTGGTTCCAGCCCTGAGAGTTTGTGTTTTATTCCAAGTTTAAATGATAAGCCAGTGAAGGTTGTAAAGCAAGCACCTGATGGGATTTGATTCAAGTTGTAAAAAGACTGCTTTGACTGCTGGGTAGAATGGAGGGGAGCTCGAATATGAAAACCGAGAAGCCAGAGACTACTCTGATGAAAAGACAGTGGCCACCTCCCTGTCCTCCCATCTGCGCACGTATGTCTTATCTCTACGGCTTGTGGTTTCCCCTCTACATCTCTAAACTCTCATCCTTAGTTTCTGGTACTCTGCCCGCTTCTGTTCACAGACAACTTGACGGCCTTAAATATCAATAGAATGCTCCAGTCCTGACTTTGTCCCCTCAAAACACCCATACTGAACTACCAATTTGCTATCTCCATTCAATGTCTAATGGGCATAACACGTTTCACAAAGGCCAGACATTGCTTTTGTAGCCGTTAAAGGAAAATGCCTTTTTCTCTGTGCTGCTGGGATCAGCTCAATCACAGCCTTAGCTGTTACAGCACGTGTTCATATTTTTTTTGACTTATTTTAGGCTAAGTATTTGTAAAACTTAGTGTTTATGTGTTTTGACTATAAAAGCAATACACATTCACTAGAAAGTTTTCCTTCTACTCCCCAAACCTGTTCATCTTCCATCCATATTGTCTCGGAGAATGGCACTACCATCTACCCAACTGTTTCAGATAAAAAAAGATTAGGAGTCTTGCTTAATTCTTCTCTTTCCTTTTTCTCCTACAACCAATCCATCACCAAAGTGCATTAATTCTATCACCAAAATGTACCTCCATTTCTCTTTAAATAAAATCAGCACCAACCTAGTAGAAAGGGCATGGCTCTCCTGTCACATGGCTAGAGCAGGGGCTGCCTCAGATGGAAGGAGCTGAGGTTGGAGGAGAATGTGAAAAGGCATTCAACTCCCAGGACAGGGTATGGCTTTTTGGGGAGCAGAAGCTGCAGGATAGAGAGAGCCGGTTCCTTATATGTCTGGGCCCCTCAGCTGGAACAGAGGCTGGAGGCCTTCCCAACTTTAGGTGTACCACACAGACTCTCTACCTCTTATCAGCTGTGTCCTCACATCAGGCTCTGAGACCAGAGGGAGGACTACTCCTGAGGGGCTCTGGGAGATGCAGCTGGTCCTCTGTGGAGTGGGTCAGGGCGACCTGAGTGAAGAGGAGTCCAGTCACCAGTGGGAGAGGGTCTGAGCAGGGAGGGTTAGCACCAATGCTCAGCCAGAGTTCAGCATGAGTGGCTGACCCTCCACGGACTGGCGTGCGGCTGACATCAGGTGCCGGTGTACAGAAACCACAGGGCCAGTTTTCCAAGATGAGAATCGAGTCTGGGTGCCAAGTACAGCTATCACATCATAATGATCCTTCCTAGGTCAGGCAGGAAGATTCGATGGGAGATGTATATGAAGACACTTTGCAAATGATGAAAAGCAACTCAAATCATTGTCATCAAGTAACTTACTGTAGACACGCAGTTCAGTAGTATCTAATCTTTAACCCCAATACAAGCATTCTGCCCATTTTGTATAACTAACAAACAGGTAATGTTCTGATGTATATAAATCTTTTATGTTTCTTTTCCTCACAGGGTACAATATAAACCATTTGAATTTCTTGCTCATTCTCAAACTCCCCTTGAAGAAGATTTGTAAAGAAATTGTGTTTTTACCCACCTAACAGATCATTTATCTTCTCTGAAATTCCCCATGCCACTGATTGTCACAAAAACCAGAATCCTTTATGGCAGCAAGCAGGGGGCTGTCACTTTAGGGCTGACACACTTTCTTCCTTTCAGAAAGAAATTCTTCTAAAACTCTGAAAGCTGAATTCAAAACAGCAGTGATGTCCGGCCAGGTTTGCCTTTTAAAGAAAGGTCACTGTTATGAGGCCCCCACCCAGGGCCTCAACCGGGGGTGGGTGCGAGGGAGGCAAGATGGACCGAAACGCTATTTCTTCAGAAAGATTTTCACGGATAATAAGCTTTCCTTTTTCAAGAGCCCGCTTAATCAGATAGAAACAAGATACAAACATATTCCTTAACCCTCCTGACCCCACAATATTATCTCTCTGGGCATATTTAAATTAAAAATAAGTTTTGTAGCTCTCAGTGCCTTAAAATAGGACTATAACCAACCTTTTCAAGGGTATTTTCCGTTACAGTGTACATATATGTACACACACACACACCCATTGACATGCACACGCTGAGGGAAAGGGTTTGCTTGTTCTTTAGTTTGTGTCCTTTGTCTAGAATATTCTCCTTGCCCATTCCTGTATCCTTTAACTACGACCTCTTCCATGAAGGCTTTCAAGATTTTACCAGCTAAAATTAATCTCTTTTTCCTTCTTACCATGAGAGCACTTTGCTGATTCCTCTGTTACAGCAGTGTTCACAGCCTGCCTTTATTTAAAGATTTATTTTTATTTCTGTCTCCCTCCTATATTGTGAATTCTTCCCTGATATGGAGTCACACTCATCTATGTCTCCCCCACAGAACCTTAGAAATTCGCTTAAGTATTTATAGAAATATTTCGCTGTCAAAACTTTTCAAAGCCATCCTTTTGTCTCAGGAAACTTACAGAGTGTTTGTATTAGGGTTTCCAAAATCTCCTTTATTGAGATATTTTGCTGAAAAGGATAAGAACACAAACAGGTCTCTAAAATTAGAGATGTAAGGAACAATGGAGAGGATCAGAAAGATGTGGGGGTTCACGGCTATGTTTTCATGTGACAGGTGACCCTGAGACAAGTGCAACAGCAAGCACTGTTCCCAGCAGCACTCTCTCTTTAGGAATGCCATGGAGGGGAAGGGGAGGTGGCAGTAAGGTAATTTAAGGATAGGACAACATGAACATATGCAAAAGAACAGAAGAAAGGGAAAAACTAAGCTAGATCTATTGCCAGCAGGAAAGAATGATTACCAAATTCACCAACTGGAGACAATTTATATCTCTCTCTATATAATTTCTTTCCTTTAAGTGAATGTGGGTTCTCAGCTTTTTAGGACTCATTAGTCCCTATCAATAGATTGGAAAATGCTCGATTTTACAAGCACAAGAGAAGGTCTGTGATAAACAAGGTTACAGGGTGTCTCACTTACATTTGCCAACATCTACTTTTTGGTGGATAATCAGATAAGGATTGTGAACCCTGAGTTTGTCCCTCCCTAGGCCTCTTATTGGTGGTGGTAGGGTTGTTTGTGGAAGAAAGGAAGATAAAAGGTAAGATGAAGAGCCAAGGAGCCAAGACAGCCTATTAACTAGTTATCATAAATAAAAAGATGCTACCATTACCTGAAGGGCCATAAACCGTATTAGGGACTGGGCAGACATCAATTCATATAGCAGAGACAACAACTCTGTAAAGTAGATATTATCTTCATTCTCCAGAAGGAGAGTAGAGGCACAGTAAAGTTAAATAACTTGTTCTAAAACCATTCAATTAATAAGTGGGAGAGTCAGGTCTGTCTGATTCTAATGAAGAAGGAAAACCTGCCAAATAAGGGTAATTTATTTTTGAGAAAAGTTAGAGTCAATAAATTCAGAGATTAGATGGGGAAACTGAAACAACAACAAAAACAACAAACCAACCAACCAAACTAACAAAACAGCATCCAAAGGAGTTGGATGCTACTTATGGAAAGAATTTCAGAACACAGGAGAAAAAGGAAAGTTAAGAAAAATAATCAAACTGCCTAAAATCAAAAGCTGTACCAACATAACAGAATGTTACAAAACTGACCTGGGATATTAAAAGGAGAAGCGAAGGAAATTAATTCACCTGTAGGAAAAAAAGTCCAAAATAGATGACAATTTGTAGTAGGCCTTGGTTGGAACAGGGAAAGAATTATTTAATTCTATCAGGAAGAGAGGAATCAAGGTAAAGGCTGCTTCACTGACAGAAACAGTTAATAAAAGAGGCTGATTAAGGGGTTGGGGTTAGTTGTTATCCATTAAAATGGTCAACCTATTATATTTCACAGACTGTGTACCACCCACTCATGTTGGCAGATTGGGAGGCCTAGAATAGGGAAGGAAATGACTCAAAGTTATTTAATAAGGCTGATTTCATTCAGATTGCTGAGCCTAAACATATTCATTCCAAAATAAGATGGCTTAGTGAATTTTACCTTTGTCAAAAAACAGCAATTCTTTGGAAGATGCTGACCATGGGAAATGCAGATGTAATCTAGAAAGGCTCAACAACAATCAGAAAAGACCTGGAAGGAAATTACGGATTAGTTAGAACAATTTAAATTCCTAGAAAGGAATCAGGGCTGAATATTAGCGAACTCGTAAATATCGCGAGTGTTCAGAGGTTTGGAGCGACAGCTATAGAACTTTGAGAATTAATGCATGCAAAACTTTGATTCTTGAGAAGAGGCAATACACTTTTTGCATCTGCTTTTAGGATAAACACTGAGAAATATTAAGCTTTTTTCCTGAGCTAATATTTAATGATCCACAGCTTCAACTCTTGCACAAAATTGTGTTGGCTATTTCAAAGTCAACAAAAGAAATGAGAAGTCAGGGCTTCTTTAAAAGAAAGAAGGCACTGATGTTTTCCATGCTGCCATTTGGACCAAGTTCTCACGAGAAGGGTAGGGGCTGTGTTTGGACTTCAGTGTGAGTTTTCGTTCAACATTTGAAATCACTTCCAAAAAATACGGTCTAAAACATACTGACATTTGTAGAGAGCACAAGTGGATCAAAGCCTTCCTCAAATACAGGTTTCATTTAGCCCCAAGCACTTGCATGTTAAACATTTCTGTACAATAAAATATTTCTGAGGCCTAGCCCGACACCCCACTCAACTCCTAGTAGCATGTGATTCAACTAAGAAATATGGACAGTGCATGGGACTAGGATTCACAGCTGGCTTGGAAAGAGCTTATCCAATTAGCACAGTTTTCCAGGTGGTCACTTTGAATCTAGCTCAACAAAGGTGACACAATATAAGAGCATCCCTCAAATTAAGAATTCAAAGCACTGTGAATCTGGAATACTCAGGCTTATTTACCCAGTTGCTATTTGGCCCACTGTGTCACGTTTGTAGGAAAAGTGTCGCAGCACCACAGCTAAACAGCATGGGATCTGGAGGAGTTTAAAGCCTAACTTTGTGTATGACATTTTGCAACTTAACTGTTCTACACCTCAGTCCTTGCTGGAAAAAAGCGAGGGACCCAACAATGGGTCCTTCCCTTACAGGCTAATTTGAGGATTAAAGGAGGTAATTTATGTAGAGGGTCTTGGCACCTTGTAAGTACCCAATAACTACTGGCTCTTATTAAAAGATTGTTTGGCAACAGGGTCAAGAACTGAAAATGTAAATGCAAAGATGCAATATATCCAGAAGAGAAAAAATAATGTTACTAATTAGACCCCAGGAGTATACTTCTGGCAGGAAAGAGGATGGATCCTGAAATGATCATGTCCACTGGGTAAGAGTACCAGAGCCTAAAACAGACTTCTGCAGGAAGCCGACACAGGGAAAATTAAGTAGTGGTGATCACAGGAAGAAAAAGAACAATTTAGTGAATGATCAGAGCCATCGTTTCCTTAGGCCTCTGGCATTTTGCTTGATGTGCATTTGTGGCCTCACTCTGAAAATCTGCCTTACCTGCCACCCTCCCGTCCAAAGGGAGATGGCAGCACTGAATGAGCATGATTAGGGAGCAGCCCGTGACTAAGAGAGGGAGCAGAGAGCAAAGCTAACGGGCCAAATGGGAATTGAAACTCTGATGTTGGCCTCATTAAAAACAGTCAGCCATGTCCCGAATAGACTAGTTTCCAGAGACAGCCTAGGCTGCCATCCATGGAGAAAACAAAACATGGCGTGCACACACACGATAAAAGTACAGAAGTATCACAAATAAAGAAATAAGATTCATGACTAAAATAAAAAAGGCCTTACAGGTACTTTTACAAATTAGCCTCTACTTTTTTTCTGGCTCCAGGGTCAATGGCCTTTTATGAAGTCAATTCCATTGTCAAGGTTGAAATGCTTCTGAAGTGGAGAACTTATGCTATAGCTTACATCTGTGGAGACCTCATAACTAAATGGTCAAGTTGCACTGACGGAAGGTCTATATCACTCAAACATAAATAACGCATGGCCTTCCAGAATGCGAAAAATTGAAAACTTAGTAACTTGTCAGAACAAGCTCAGATATGGACTTAACAGCATTAGGCCCCTAAGATCTGAAGGCCTGATTACTTCATTTGCTTTTACAATAAGGTGTGAAACGAGACCTGTTAGTAAAACTAAAATACCCCAACCTAATCCAAGCTCCTACTATCAATAATTACAATCATATCAAATCACAATAAACACAATAATAAGTATTTATTAGGTGCTACTCACTGTTTTATATATATATATATAGCCTATAACTTAATTCTTGCTATAAGCCAATAGGGACTGTGCTATTATTATTTCCATTTTATTAAAAAACCTAAGGTCAAGAGAAATTAGGTAATTTGTCCAAAGTCATCCAGTGAGTAGAGCTGAGCCAGGCCCCGCTCTTCCCATCACTCCACACCGTGCCAAGGAGGGCTCTGGGGACAGGCGAGGGATGACGTTAAGCACTGAGGAAGACAGAGTTTGCTGATGTGAAATCCTTTCCCCCTTATCTCCCGGCTTCTCTCTGTTTTCCCCCCTTTGACCCCAAGAGTACTGCTCTATGAAGATGAGTAACAAATCTCATTATTTACAAAATTAGATTTAAAAAAATCAGAGTTGTCATGAATCTTGGAGATTAGGCCACTGCCTTTATTTTGCAGTTATGGATAGTGGGGGATCAAGTTACTGGTACTAAAAAATTACTGGGATCATCAAATTGATGATAGTGTAACAACGCAGCAGTATCCATCCCCTCCTAATTCTTACAGGTTTCTCTAAGAAGTACTCCAGAGGCATCAGCTGGGTTCTTACAACTCAGTTTTTATCCCTGGCCTTACAGTTATTCCTATAAACAACCAACCAACCAACCCCAGAGTTTTCTCTTCCTGCAAATCTTTGGCTCTTTATACCCATTTGGGCAGCCCACTGTGAGCGCGTTATCAGTGAATACCTTTCTCAAGTTAACTGCTTAATAACAAGAGACATCCATGCTACTTTGCTCCCTAAGATTAAAATCACTAAATGTCCTTGTGCTTAGAGAGGAAGTCCAAATCCTTTAGAATCTCTAATGGTAAAACTAGTTGACAGTATCTTATATTTAACCTGAATGTGATCAGAGGTTATTGATCACTAAATTTTCACCTTTCTTTTGTTTGTTTGGATGTAGGGTACTTCCATTAGTTCCTAGCTTTCTGTTTAGGAGAGATTTAGAACTTGCCATCACTGTGGTGGGCTGAATAACAGCCCCCATAGATGTCCATGTCCTAATTCCAAGAGCCTGCTAATATGTTACCTTATATGGCAAAGGGACTTTGCAAATGTGATTAAGTTAAGGGTCTTGAGATGCAGTGATTATTCTTGATTACCCAGGTGGGCCCCACGTAATTACAGGGGTCCTTAAAAGAGGCAGGCAAAAGAGTTAGAGTTCAGGAAAAAAGGTGATGATGGAGCCAAAGGCTGGAGTGACAGCTTTGAAGATGCAGGAGGTAGCCACAAGTCAAGGAATGCAGGCTGCCCCTATATGCTGGAGAAGGCAAGGGAACCAATTCTCCCCTGGAGCCTCCACAGGAACACAGTCCTATGAACACCTTGATTTTAGATGTCTGACCTCCAAATCTGTAGGATAATAAGGTTGTGTTGTTTTAAACCACTAAATTTGTGGTAATTTGTTAAGTGGCAATAGGAAATCAATAAAGCCGACCCTAGTTCTGGTCCTCATGTCTGTTCTAAATTAGTATCCTTGATTTCAGCTTTTTCTCCTTGTAATTTATCTCACTGGGTTCAATGAGTCAATGATTCATTCATTCAATTTACTTAACTAATATTTACTGAGCACCTGCTATGAACCAGGCACTGTAATGATGATGCCAGAAAAATGAAATGAACTGCCTTTTTCTGCATCTGCTCACGCCATTCTTTCCACGTTTTATGCCCTGTCCAAATATCTGCCAAGTGAAATACAACTGGTCCTATGGGACAGAACACCTGGCTTCAGTTTGCCTCCAGTGTACCAATACGGGATCTCAAAATCGACTAATCATCAATCTAACCTGCTTTAGGCTGCCTCACTGCCCACTCCCTCAATCCCTAGGTGCAGAAAGCTAAGTTCTAAATCTGCTTACACTCAGCATTACATTACAAAAGGTCCTCAGCAAACAAGACTAGTCATTGCAATCTCCCTCAAAAGCCCTCCGAGAAGCGAGTGCTGAAAGCATGTTCTCCTGTGCACTACAGCACATGGCAGTCTCTTATCTTGTTTAAGATCAGAGTAGTAAGATGTTTCTTTCCTCTCTCACGAGATTTTAATCCTCTTGAGAGTGAGGCACTTATATTTTTGTCTTCTTCAGTGCCTGACACATGGGTGGTGCTCAAGAACTTTGCTGGGTAAACAAAGCTCCACACTAGCACTCGTCATGGGTAAATATTGCTGCCAGTGTGATGACTTGTCAACATTGATTAACATTCATTATTCTAAAAGCTTTGTTCCCAGCTGAAAAGTTAACCTCCTGAAATAACCCAAATAGCTACTGCTGACAAGCTTGACATGAAATAGTCCAAATATCAGTAGAATGTTGAGCTTTGAGTCAGGAATTTAGAGTTGTACACTGAGTCCTGGCTAAAACGTTTTCATTTCTCTATCATCCTTTTATAACTGGGGACTAGCAGTGTCTGACACAATGTAGGTAGGCAACAAATATTTGTCGAATAAATATCCCAGTCTAACAGTTCAGTAGGTACATCTATGTGGAATCTCCCAAATGCCTGTACCCAGTCTCACCTGTTGGAACTCAGAGGCATTGTCTCACTGTCAAGGTGTTTCTGTGCATGGTTCCCACCATGCTGGAATTTTAAAAATGGCTTTGAGGTGTAAGAGCCATACAATATCAATCCATTTTAAGTGTACGGTTTGATGAGGTCTGTAAAATGTCATGTAAATACCACACCACTCATGACACTGAACATTTCTATGACCTCAAAAGGTTTTCTTGTGTCCCTCTCCAGCTACTCCACTCCCTGACCCAGTCAGTGGTCCCAGGCCACCACTTATCTGCTTCTAGTCATTACAGTTTTGCCTATTCTGGACTTTCATATAAATGGGATTGTACAGAATGTAGATCTTTGTATCCAGCTGTGATCATACAGCATGATGTTTCTGAGAGTCATCCATTCTTCTTCATGTATCCAGATTCACTTTAATCCTCAGTCTTGCTTGGCCCTTTGGCTTAATGTCCCTGACATTTGGCCTAGCTACCTCCCCCACTGGCATCTGTGGGCCCCCAGCAAACTGATGATTCCTAAATAATGGCCTTTTCTTTTGATAACAGACCCCGATTTTCACCACCTGGAGAACCCACAATCTTCTCACCTGATTAATGACAAACTCTCTCTTGCTACTCAGTAGCCTCAGGGAGGAACATGGAGATCATCTTCCATCTCCCTCTCCCTTAGAAATATCAGCCATTTCATTACAGGAGAACAAAGCTTGCTGAGCACAGAGACCCTTTCTCATTCACCTGTGAATACCCTTTGCACCTGGTCTACTGTCCCCACCTAGCTTCATAAACTAGCTCCATGACTGCACTGAGGTCCACGTCCTTTACTCAGCCCAGACTTGTTCCCTTTGGCCACCTTAATGACTGGAGCAAACTCTTCATATTCATCACCACATGCGAGAATGAGTGTTCACTGTGGAGATAATGAATGTGACCTTACACACCATCTCTGCAACATGCACATAAGTGATTGTTCCCTTATTTTCTCAGGTTCATGTTAGGAAAAGACAAACTCCTTATGGATATTCATCACTTACGATCTGTAACCTGGTTATAACCTGTGGTTCATATTAGTTTCTTTTAGACAAAACAAGTAACTCTGACGAAACAAGGAAAAAATATGTTTTTTAGGTAACGTCCCAATAATCCATTAATCTTGAGACTAGAATCCCAGCAGCCTCGCCTATCAATAGCAATCTCAAATTCAGAAGTAGGTAGAAGAAGTGTCAACGGCTATGACAAAAAAAAAATCCTCACAAAGCCCATCCACTTCACTTTCATAGTATGTGGAAAATGAAGATGACTGATGTAACATTTTTAGTTACCTGGGGTGTTTGGTAACCTTTCACCCTGCCTCAGTAACCTCAGGCAAAAAATTCAGAGGCGATAAGGCTACGGGATGCAGAACCTTTGGTATTCTAAAGACAGAAACCAACAGGAAGAGAAGAACAGAAGACATATCTCTAGAAGAGCACAGGCTATTTTCAAATATTCTCATGGCTAAATTAAGAACAGGTTAAATTATGTCTAATGCACTCTGTTTTCCAAACAGGGAGGTAATAATGAGTGTTTCTTAGAAACTCTTCCATCAGAATTGGCTCCTGAAATGCCTACTTTCAGTTATTGGGAAAATATACTTGTTGAGAATTCTTGTTCGGTGATAACTGTGGATCAATACTTAGTGAAGGATTTTTCTTCACTACAGATTTACAGAGTTTCCCAGAGAAAAAAAGTCCAGTCATTTACACTTTCTGTAAGAAAGCACAAGCCTTCTCTCCAAAAGCTGGTGGCAAATGGATTTCAACTTCCTTGCCAATTACAATCGATGGCTGAGGGTTGCCTGGAGTGCTGTGTGGAGAACAATTTTGAGTCAGTTATCTGGCTGCGCTCACTGGGAAAAACTGCTGAGACTGATTACATGGGCATGACAGGAGGGGCACAGCAGCTTGAAAACCACCTAGTTAACATTCCAGTCTTAGGGTGCCATAGTTGTGAACAAAGAATCACGGGTGACCACAAGTTCTAACTGCCTGTACAGATCTTGAATCACTTTCTCCTGGCTGGAGATCTGAAACGTGGTCTGCAATTATGAGAAGAAGGCCCTTTCAGAATTGTTTGTGCAAGATCCCCGACTGTCAGCTTCGATGCTGTGAACTGTTACTCTCCAAAACCAGGGAATGGGTCAGTTCCATAGAGAGCGTCCATTTACGTCAAATTTACTATGTAAGATATCACAATGGACAGAATAAAAAGTTGTTGTGGTTGCCAAGACTACAACCTAAAAAATGAAAACAAATACTAAAAACTCATACCTGGGAAGTCTGAATTGCTATGTGTGGTTAATTCTGTTAAATTCATACTGGTATGATTTTATCCTGTATTTGTGTTACCATACCCCATATAATTTATTTTTATCTTCAGGACTGTAGATTATCTTCTTTTGTTTCGTGTCTGCTTAAAATTCTTTATTGTAGTATCTCATTTTCTATCCAAAGTCTCTTTCTTTTTTTAATTCAATTCCCTTATTATTTGATTCTACATGGCCGTTCTGAAATCCTTTTCCTACACTCTTGAAAAAGTATTGGTTTTCTTTCAGTCTCCTTCCTGGATTCCCACTTTCCCTATTTGGAAAATCCCCATTTTTAAAATTCTCACCTTCAGAGCCCACAGAGCTGACTCACGCTGCTCCTACCTCTCCTTCTTTTCATCTCTGTATTCTCTTTCTAGCTCCTTGGCCTCTTCTGAATTCCGATGTGGAGCTGTGGTCTCTCTGCACCTCCCACGTCTTTGCAACTATAGAAATGAAAATGCCTCAATTCCTCTTTTGTTCCTGCTCCCCATTCCCACCTTCTCTAAGTCCACATCTACTCTGATAGCCCATCTGCTAGGAAAGTCAGGTCCCTTCGCAAGTACCTTTAATCCATCCCTCCAATCTCCTCAGAGAGCTCACCATACCAGTCTGTGTGGAATGGTGTCTCTCAGGGCAATCCCTCCTATGGCCCTCCTGAAAATCAACATCTTTCCATCTTCTGTATTTTGACACTTTTTGGACTGCTAGCTTTGGGTCTTGTCCTTTTGCAGTGGCTGAATAACCACCCAACTTTGTCTCCTAAGAGCTTCCTTTCTCAACCCCATGCTATAGTTTCAACTCAATCTTAGAAGAACCTTTAAGAGACTATGCATATCTAAACTGACCATCAGGAGGAAGAGAAGCTGGTTTATATTTAAAACATGATATACCTCCTGCTTTTACCAAAGAGCTACTGAGTGCTATATTTTAGATAAAAACTCAGCCAGGCAGTCCAGCTCCTTTATCATTATCATTGTTTTAGATCTTCTTTCTCCTATAATCCTGCTTCTTGTCTTAGACCATATTTTCCACTCTCTCACTTATACTACTAGATATTTTGATGGTTTCCTAAATAGTCCTTAGGAAATAGTCAACAGTTCTTCGTCTTCACTTAGGTTGTTGCTTCCTCTTTATCCCAAGACCCATGTTCCCAAATCCTACTCTTTTTCAAGTTTGAGGTCAAAATCCTCAAAGCCATCTCTGATGACCCACAGCAGAACTATCAGTCTTCTTGTCAGTGTTAAGACCTTCACAGATTTCTACTTTGAATGAGAGGAATCTGTGTCCTGCTAGACTGCAAGCTCCTAGGGCACCAACCATAGCATCCCCAAAGACAATGTACTTAGGGCACTGGACTAGTTCTACCTCCATTATGGAAATTACTCCACCCTTTGCCCAAGCTGCCCTCTGGCTAGCATATCCCGGATTGATTGATCATTCATTTGGGTCGATAACTCAAAAAGTCAAAGAACTTTGTCAGAAAAAGGCTGTGTGCATATAGTGTCCATTCACCAATATGACACCTACATTGTTCACATTTACGAGATTCATAAAGTAATGGCAGGGAAGGTCGGCCATTTGAAGATGACCAGAACTCATAATAAAATGACAGTTACCATGTGCCAGGCACCAAGTTAACAAACCTATGTGGTAGGCATGATTATTATCCCAAATACACAAAAGGGAAAGGGAGGCTTGGAGAAGTTAACTGGCTATACTAGTTATCCTACTTGCCCCTCTATATTCACTCTTCACCTTTACGGACTACATCAATGGGCTCCTGCCTTCAGGCTTCCTGTTGGCTCAACCAATGGGAGGCATCAGCGGGAGATCAGGAAATGGGAGAGGAGCAAGAGGTGAGGATGCTTATTTCTCTCGCTCCCTCCCTGCCTGGGTATGGATGGCTAGTGGCTGCATTTCTCTCCTCAAGGCCACAACTCCTGTCAAGCAGTCCTTTCCTACTGCCATAGGTCTCAGTGAATTCTAGTAACCCTCTGTCCCTTGCACCTTCTTACTAGTTTCCTCAAATCCTACCTCTATCCTTGGATATAGGTCCCTTCATCAAATTCTCTTCAATCACTTCTTTTTAGCATGCTGTGTGCTTCCTATTGGGTCGCTGACTTTCTTAAGTGGAAAAGACTAGGAATTGAATCCAGGTCTATGATGGCAACACTTAAGTGTTTAACCTCTAAAAAATACTAATAACAAATTATAGCGGACACTTAGATAGAGCTTCCATTAACTCCCTTAATGCTCTTTGGCCTGAGTACTAATGTTCCAGATTGCAATTTCTTTATTGATGACATACTGGAATCTTTGCTATCAGACCAAGTGTGAGAGCTGGGAGGACAAGTAGGCTCTTAGGAAAGTTGGTTTCCTGAACAGCACAAATACACTCTGAATGGAATAGATGGAAACCAGGGTCCATGGAAGTCAGGATTTTCAAATATGCTTATGAGCTTCTCATAAGTATCATCAGGGAAAGAGTCAGACGAGGAGCACACATTCCCACCTCTATTACCTCTGGAGGCTGAAACTACACGACTGTATTTTCATTTTTAAGACGAACAAGCAATAGTGCAGGGGACCTAGCCCCCTTCAAAATGCAGATAGGCTGGCAGCTTGTCAAGCTGCAATTCTTCCAGATGAAAAAGAAATAAAAAGCAAACAGATGAAAGGTATAGATCTGAAAGTTTTCCTTTGTCATAAAGGATCTCTTGTTTTTCTACCCTCTGGACCATCTAAGTGCTCTTCTCTTTATGTATCCTAGTTCCTGCCCTAGGGGAGCAGGTGGAAGAAGCTGCTGCCTGAGTAATTACTGCTCTACCATTTCTTCTTAAGGATGTTACTATTTTTGGTAGAAGTGACTCATTCATATAAGTAGGTACACTGTTGGGGGGAGGGCTCCTTAGTAACGCTCTAACTCTCATGTCTCTGTATCTAAATTTATCCTCTTATGTCATCCCCTCTGTCCATGATCATCACAGGCCACTTATGACTTATGGTACCAACGAAAAGACATAAATCCCCCCTGAAATAATTTAAATTGTTCTCCATTCAGAAGTCTGGGAAATGGGGAGGTTATTAAAGTATCTATAGCCAGGAGTGAGGGTAACAAAAGGAAATGAAATGGGACAGTGGTTCCAAGTCTTACTGAGAAGGAAGCAGTCAAGAGCTGGAAAGAAATATTGAGAGAATTCTACTTCAAAATGCCTCATGCTTTACAACGGAGAAGAAACTCACTGGATTGGGCACTGAAAGATTTAGGAGCCTCGGGGAGAAAAGCATACTGCTCTGCGGAGGCTACTTCCTGATTTTTCCCTATTGTAAAAGAATTATCCTTGAGCTCCCAGCACACCCAACATGGCCACTATGTCCACAAACCCTGGGCACTGGGCAAAGCACTGCACAGATGATCCCATATAATCCTCACGACATGCCTACAAGACAGGTAGTGTTAGACATCCAGTAATTCTGCTCTGCTGGGGTGTGGCAAGTATATCAGAGCCTACTAGCTAGTGATCCTGCTACCAGAGCTAATTTTTGAACATTTCTAACCACCCTCTCATAGGGGATTAATTGCCTTACTCTGGCATGAGAAACCCCATCTGTGTGATTCTGTGGGTTTGCTGGAGAAACACAATAAAAAGCTTACTGTTACAAGCACTTTGGTTTAAATAACCTTCCTTGAAATTCTTCCTCATCTAATACTACAATGCAAATTACCTATGACACATATTTTCATAATCATGTATTTTTATGCATTTATTATTCTACTGACATTCTGCCCCAATGACCAGTCCTCACCACATTGCCTGGTGTTGAGTGTGAACCCCTAAATAACATGGGCATTTCCATATAAACTACTAGATAAAGTGCCCAGCAAAACCTTGCTTAATTGTCCTTTAGATGAGGAAGAGTTGGCACTTATTGTAAAATCGTTATGTCCAGGGATATCTTTCTTCAAAGTATTTTAAAAACAAAAATGAAAGAAATACCATGTTGGAGCAATTCAGCTCAGTATTTTTTTGTCATAGAAGGTCAATTCTGGACATATCTAGTAGTTGTTTCATAGGATGTCATCTTGAAAGACTAGAGACGTTTCTTAATTCTGCAAAGAGCTGTCATCTGTGCCTTCATTCATGGCTTCCTTAAACACATTTATATAGATTGAGCCAAGAAGTCATTGGGCTAAGAAAGTAAAATAAAGGGCATGACAAGACCTTTCCATTCTTTCCCCAAACTCTAATCATGAGATGGCATTTTAATTTCCTCTAGGGCCACCCTTAACTACAAAACCACCAAAAGTGAAATGTTAGGAAGCCTCTATTTGTAAAGCAATTTTCCATCATTGTTGTCACTGATGGACATTCCTGTATATTTTCCCTACAAATCCTATTAAAATATCTAAGTGTGGATTTCTAAAAATACATGTTATCAAAATGCCACTCTGAGTTTTCCCCCTGCTCCATCCTGATGGTCTACTCTTGATTCTCTAATTGCACCTCCCACAATCCAGCCCTGCTCTCTTCACACTTTTCATCTTCTTCTGGCAAATCCTTCCTCTTTCTCTGTTTGCATCTGCACCCTACTCATTCTTCACAGCAGTGTTCATGCTCCACATGCTTCCCTGCCAGCACCCAGGTCAGGGCCTTTCCATCTCCAGACCAGGACTGGCCAATAAAAAGAGTGTGAACCACACATAGATAACAGTAAATTTTCGAGTAGCCACATTAATAAAGTAAAAAAGGAACAGGTGAAATTAATTCCAATAATATATTTTATTTAACCCAATAGATCCAAATTATTAGAATTATAGCATGTAATCAGTATAAATACTAGTGTTGAGATAGGAGATGCTTTTTTTGTATTCAGTCCACAGTATATTTTATACCTACAGCACATCTGAATTCAGACTAGACATTCAAGGGCTCAATAGCCACAAGACTGTAAGTTTCTGGAGGACTGTATGTTCCTGGTCACTAGATTCTGACCCATTGCCTAGTACGCAGTAGGACTAGTTAGCCCTTGTAGCGTAACATTCTCTCTCCTCCCTGTTAGACTTGATTCTGCTCTGTTCAGTTTGCAAAGATCACCTGCATGCATTAGTAACCTCCCGAGGTATGCAGACGGCTCCTCAACTAATTTACAAGCTCTCGGGTAGAGATCAAGAGTGACACTTTTATTCTGTGTCAGGACGCAGTGAGCTACCTGTGGTCACTTCCACGCCTACCGGTCACACCTCCTCATCTTTGTACATGTTGTTACTTTTGTCTGGAATGTTCCAGCCACATCTCCTTAAAAAAAGTAATATCCCTTCTCAAAGAGCACTCCCACCCCTGTGGCGTGTTAATTTGATTCTACTCTAGCAATTAACTTAGTCACTAGTCATGTTCACTGACATCCTAGCGGGGTATACCTGTGCATTCCATGTTTTACTTTTATACTGGTTTTAGATCCTTAATACCAAATATCATATCTGTAAAATTAACGTAGGAACAGTGTTTTGTTCAGAGTATATGCTTGATAAAATGTGAATTGATTTTTTTTCTTTATTATCAATGTTTATTGTTAAGATCAGCTTCTATCTACTGGGGGTACAGCTACATCTCAGCGAGTTAAACCCATTTTCTACTCTTCTTGGCAAGGTAACTATGGACCCAATGCAGGAATGTTAAATTCAAAGTCCTGAAAAAACCTTTACACTCCCAAAGCAAGTAATATAGGGCATAAAGAGGAAAGGCTCCGGAACTAGGTCAGCGGAGGATAAATTAAGTCAAATTGGAGGGATTGGAAATTTCTGGAATGGACAGTAGCTAGGTTTAGATGCTGAGATGACAAAGAATATAGCAAGGTAAAGGTAAATGAGAAACAATTTAAATACTGAAAGTTAATATGAATTGATTTTTATAATTTTGAAAGAAAATAAGCTTCTGACTAAACATATCCTCTGCACTGATTACCTGCAAAGCAGGTAAATGATAAGTGTTCATTATATTGGCCCATCTCCTGGTATGGGAAAGGGAAAGATGGAACCCAACATTTCCTGAGTACTTTCTACCTAACTATACCACCTCATTTAATTTCCATGATAACCGTGCAAGGGAGGTGACATTACCCCCATTTTAGAGGTGAGGAAACAGGCTCAAAGAGTTCAAGAGACCTGTCCAAAGCTGCACAGCAAGTGACTGGCACCAGAGGGATTTGAGTCCAAGTAAGACTGTCTCTGGGGCTGATCTTTGTGCCGAGACCCGTGTTACAACAAAGTTCTACAGTGGTAGCTTTCTGATCACTTCAAACAAACCTAGCTCAGGGATCTTTACACAGAGAGTGGAGGGAAGCACAATGTACAGCCAGGTCACTGTGCTGGTCACCCCAGGTCACACTTTTATCTCCTTTCCCCTGCCAGGAATGATCTATCCCCCATCTTGTCAAACACAAAGGTAAATAACAGAAATGCTACCTGGCCTGGCAACAGAATAGGCTCCCAGGGACACGGGGACAGATGTGAATGGCAGAAAATGCCCTGGGTCCAAGCCATAGAAAATATCAGGCTGTCAGAGGGTAGGGGTCAATTCCACCTTCTGAGTGTGAGTAGCAGTTTTACAGTGCCTGTTCTTCGAGACTCTGGTTTCCTCTCTCACAAAGTACCTGATATTCAGCCACCCTCTGCAATGGAGTCTGCCTAAATATCCCCAAACAGCACCGAATAAACTAGGTGCACATATGCAGGGCACTGTGGTGACTGTTACAGCAATCCCGGGGTGCCGAGACCAAACACAGGTCACTAAAGCTGCAAGTAACTGGGCAGCAGGCTTTGCACCAGGGTATAGGTCTGAATTCCAAAACAGGAACTTATTCCCCTCCCTCCACCCCAAGCTCCTGTCTCCTTTTAATAAGTAGCTGGACAGCTAGAAGCAAAGTGACTGGCAGAGCTGCTCTAGGAAGCAGCTGTTTCCTGAGCACTGTGGCTCCTCTCCTTGAATGGTCTGTAGTCCCGTGGGGAGGATGGATGGGCTTCCTCAATCAGCTTCTCTGAAAGCTGAACGGAATAATCTGCTTTCATAGCATACATAGATTAGCCCTTGGGTAAAACTTAGCTTTGAGTTTAGATTTTGGTTTGTTTTATGACAGCCGATGCATACTACTATAAGGATACAGAAATCAGAAAAAAGCATAAATTAAGAACAGTTATTTGTTTTGTTCTTCAAGGGATTTGATGGTGGGTTTCTTTAAATGGCAAGTTCCCTCCATGCATTCAAAATAAAGGTAAACTTACAGAAACCTTTTTAAAGCAAATCGTCTGGCAATAATTCAGAGCTGCTGCTTAATGAGTGGTCTCCATGAAACAGGCACTATGTTAAACACTCTCCATGCATTATCTCAATTATTGCTGACAGTAACACTGGAAATTGGTTAGTAGCATCAATGTTGTATAAATGAGAAAACTGGGGTTAAAAGAAGTGCTAAGTCATGTGCAAATCTGGTATTCAAATGCCAGCTGCAGTGATTCTAAAGACATGGCGTCCTCTCACGAACAGGTCTTCCTGCTGTGTGGTTACTGTCATCACAGGCCGCACTCCTGCCAATACCTGTTCTGCCTGCCACTGAGAGGCGGCAGGCAGAGGAATGATATGACCATCTGATGGGGGTTTTGCAAAGACTGCGCTAGGTAAAGAGGAGGGTTTAGAGGGGGACAAAGACAGATGCAGGGGAGACCATTTAGAAGTGTTGCTATTTGGCGGCTTGGGCTGACATAGTGGCAGTGGGGAAGGGAAGAAACTGCTAACTATGGAGTATTGAGATGGTAGAGTCGGACTGCTACACACCGCACGAGGGGTGAGGTATGTTAGCTGTGATCCTTGGATTTCTGTGCTGGGCAACTGGGTGGGTGTGGTACCATAGTGAGAAGAGAGCAGTTTACTGTGATTGTTCTGAAATTGACTCACTTTAACTGAAATGGATTATTGTAGAGTTCTCTAAGGGCACAGGTTTTAGAGTCACCAGAAGGGGGTATGAACCCTGCCATTGCCACTCCCTACGTCTGCGACCTCGGGCAAATGATTTAACCCTGCTGGGCTTTAGTTTCCTCATTTTGTAAAAACTGAGAATGACAATGCCTACTCTTGCCAGTTATATGAGCTAACATACGTAACGAGCACATGATAAGCAAATAATGAGTGGATCATTTTTATAAAATATTTTATAACTAAAATAGTGTTTACTTCCTAGAACCCTTTGATAATGTATCTTATTGATGCTCATTAATTCCAAATGAAGAACAATGGATCTTATTTTTATATCCTCAATTAAATGTGAGAAAAATGTGACAAAACTGTATGGCATAAAGTGGCTTAGGACAAATGAAACTCCTTTTTAATGCCTCAAGATAATAAAATACTCTTTTCTAGTTCTCATTCTGTTCATGCAGCTATACAGTACCCATGACTTTTGGTACAGTTTTAAAATTTTGATTGAATAGGGAATGTAAATACACAGTACTGTAGAGAGTATATATTTCTTTATTTTCAACAACTCATTGGAGCAGCATGTACCAGTAATAAAACAGCACTTTCTCTCCACTAACAGATTTTTTTTTTTTTATCCCTCCAAAGAGCTACTAAAACCATTAAGTTTTGTTCAATACAGAACATCTTGTCCTTTTCCCTGGGGCTATATTACTTGATGCTTTTCATGACTTCAGATAGTAAACTGCTCGCTAAGTGGAATGCTGTTCTCTGTCCAGGACATTTTATCTATTATAAAGCACGGTGTGTCCACCAGGACAGGTTCTATTTCTGTGCACATTCTCAGAGCTATACAAACAATAATTTTCCCTCTTTTCTAGAAATATTTAAAATAAATCCTTAGTACAAATTAATAAGGATCAGACACTTCTAGTTTTGTATAATTGGGATCTATTCTTTCAGTTGAGACAGTGACAAATCTAGACGCCTCTACTAACAAGGAGTAGCTTGATTTCCCTGCATTAAATAAAAACAACGTAGAGCAGGCCATGGTGGCTCAGCAGGCAGAGTTCTCGCCTGCCATGCCAGAGACCCAGATTGATTGCTGGTGCCTGCCCATGTGAAAAAAAAAAAATCAACCTAAATAATTTATTATAAAGGACGAGAAAATAAAATCCTGAGTTAAGACACCTATGAAGAGTTTGATTCCCAGCCTATGCACTTTCCCCCAAAAACAAACAAAAATTCAACAAATGGTGCTGCAATAACAGGATACTCAATGGAAAAAGAATTAAATGTGACCCCTGTCATACAGTATACAAAAAAAAAAAAAGATTCTTACAGATTTTAAGCTCTTACAGCAGTCACATTAGTCTGGAGCTATAAATGTCATGCCTAGATTTTGAGATTCTGTGCTGTATATTTGTATAACCTGGCATCTCCCTGGAACTCTGCCTACCTGTACGACACCTAAGACTCAGAGTTGGAAATCTGCAGCTGTGAAAGTCAACAATTCTACATACGACAACTGTTAAAGAAATCGAAAAAGAGATCAGGCTTCAATTAGCTAAGAACGAAGCGGATCGGACTGGGACTAACATAAATCAGAATACAGGGGTAAGGAGAACACTGTATTTTAGAACTTCATACTGTATGGGACCAAAGGAAGAGAGGCTTATTTTGTCCAAAACCTAAACTTTCTGTAGCACATAACCTGCCTCAATCTGTCTGGAGAGCTCATTTTAACAACCCAACACATGGAGCCCAGAACGGGAATGAGGGCATGTCATTCTGTAGAGCTTAACGCAACACCCGGATATATCCCCGAGTATGTTGGGCAGACAGTCAAAAAGTACTGACAAAGTCCCTTAAGGGACAGGAGAAAAAATATAGAACTTAAAATTTACCAAATATTAGGGACTGTTAAGTCAATAGACCAAGCCCTTGATTTTGAGGCTTGCTCTTGTGAAGCTTATTTCTGAGGTAGAGAAGCTAAGTCTATCTATAGGTATCCTTACGAGTTACTTCCAGAAAACCTCTTTTTGTTGCTCAAATGTGGCCTTTCTCTCTGTAGCCCAACTCTTCAAGGGAAATCATTACCCTCCCCTGCTACATGAGACATAACATCCAGGGGTGAAAGTCTCCCTGGCAATGTGGGATTTGACTCCCATGGATGAGCCTGGTCTTGCTACTGTGGGATTAACAACGTCTTCCTGATCAAAAAGGGAGAAAGAAATGTAACAAAATAAGGTATCAGTGGCTATGAGAGTTCAAATAGAGCCAAGAGGCTATTCTAGAGGCTACTCTACGTAAGCTACAGCTAGATATTGCTAATTACCACAGTTTGCCAACCCATAACCAAAACCATTCCCAGTACCCTAAAGAACACCTAGGGCTCTATCTAAGATTCTACAAAAATTTCACGCACTAAGATCACTTTCCAGAAACTTACAACCTCTAGATAGGTTCCTAGGCTAGATAAGTCCTGAAATCCAGAGGGACTAGCCTTTCTAGAACATCAACTAGTTCCATTCCCCTTTCAACATAAAAATGTTATAAATGGCAGAGTCCAAATACCAGTAAAGATTGGGAGAAGGATGGAAGAAGGAGGAGCTATAACAGAGAAGATAGGATTTAAGAAATGAGTATGACTGTTGAATCATTATACTGATACTTCTTTTAGTCTGCAGTGTCTTGGAGCAGGTAGAAGGAAAAACCTGAA
The DNA here is from genome assembly GCF_023851605.1 of Tamandua tetradactyla. Taxonomy (NCBI): domain Eukaryota; kingdom Metazoa; phylum Chordata; class Mammalia; order Pilosa; family Myrmecophagidae; genus Tamandua; species Tamandua tetradactyla. Next base: position 77,315,234 of record NC_135328.1, on the reverse strand, counting down.
AGTATGGAATTTGGTAACCAATACCAACTTTGAAATCTGTTCACAACTACTTGTTATAATGTACTTTGAAATTTATTGCTTTTTTGTATATATATTTCACAATAAAAATGTTTTTTAAAAAACTTAAGAACCCTAATAAAAGGAATAAGTTGCTAAAATAATAAGTACTGAGATCTCACCAAAGCCATTTCTTCTCCAACTAGGATATTTCACCCTAGGTTTCCCTCAGGTATCTCAAAAATCAAAATATTCAAAGTGGAACTCACGGTATCTCTCCTTTCTACTTCCCCAGATGCATTCTTTCTCCTTTCCTCTCTGAACCCATTTCTACTGCAATGCGTCACGCACAGTATCGGAGGGCACTGCCAGTTCAAAATAAGTGGCTGTCATTTTGGTTAAGGAGACCGCCATCCAGCCAGAGGCCTTGAGTTATCCTGAGGGAACCTTCTGAACTGCCCCTCATTAGAAGCCCTTCCAGTTTCTAAAGGCCACCTACATTTCTTTGCTCGTGATTTCTTTCTTCAGGAAAGGGATTCTCCCCTAGAGCTTCCAGAAAGGAACCCAGCCCTGCCAATACCTTTATTTTCGCCTATGAGACCCATGTTAGACTCTTGATCTGTAGAATTATAAGGTAATGAATTTGTTTAACCTGCTAAGTTTATGACGTTCTGTTTCAGCAGCAGTGGAAAACTAAAACAGGCACCGTTGACAGTTTTGGCAGCATAATTCCTTGTTATGTGGGGCTGCCCAGTGCATTCTAGGGCCTTTAGTATCTCTGGCTCCTAAACACTAACACCAGCACTGCCCCCCAGTCACTGTGCCATCAAACCCCAACCCCACTCCCCCATTTCTGTATGTATTATAGAGGAGCACAATACCACGCCTAATGGAAAAAAGTCTCTAGAGAGAGTCAGCCTGTCTTTTGCTCAACTAGTTTTGGAGCTCAAGTCAAGTATGAAGTTCCACATCTGCTTTCCCTTTCCTATCCTCTTCTCTCTCTCTCAAACTATGACGAAAAACGAAATTGTATAATATGTAATAGTACCAATGGGCTATTGAAATCCAGAGGGACCAGCCTCTCTAGAACATCAACTAGTTCCATCCCCCTTTCAACATACTAGCCAGTACATGGCTAGGTACTTATTTTCAAATTATTAGACCAAGTGTGGAGGGGCTAAGGATATTTAGAAATCCCCTGGTCTCAAACAGAGATAAACCTATGAAATAAGGCATTCATTCATTTATTCATTCTTCTATCTCAAAGGCAATCAGTGTTGCATCTCCCCGTGCCTTTCTTCTGAAGTCACATTTCTCCTCACTCTCTTTTCCTGCCTTTGTCTTCTACTTTTAAGGGTTCTTGTGATTACAATGGGTCCACGGGGATAATCCAGGATAATCTCCTCATCTCAAGGTCAGTTTTTAGCAACCTTAATTCCTCTTTGCTGTTATGCAACATACTCACAGGACGTGGACATTTTTTGGGGGGCCAGTGGTGTGGCCCACGGCGTCCCTGTTGAGAAACACTGGAGGAAGTTCTGCCTCAAGGAAGACACTCAGGGAACAGTCTGAACCCAGAGAGCTATGAAGGGTAAATATCCCAATGAAATCCTCAGCACCTGGTGGAAGCATGATTCTGTTTGCAGGGGCCACAGCCCCCACATCCCTTCCCTTCTCTCATGGCACCACTGGAAGACGTCAGGAACATCAGCTCTCAGCGGTGAGACCCCTCCTCACTAATCACCGGAGATTTTAGGCACAGGTGAGAAATAGGGTCACCGGGAGGCATGTTATCATCTCTCCCAGCCTGGGCTAATGCTGTACTATTTAGGGTCTTTGACATCTTAGTTCTCAATGCTGATACTGAAAGGAACTTCCAAGTGTGACCATACAGCATATCTGCAGCTATTTACTACTAATGTAATTTTATAAAAAGCAGCTTCCTCCAATGATTATGTATTCTCCAAGCCTGTGAAATGTACTCATGATTTACTACATATGCCTTTGTTCTTCAAGTAATAATAGTTATTATGGTTACTAATACTATGTGCCAGGTGCTTTATATACTATATTTTATTTGTTCCTTCTCACAATCCTGTGCAGTCAACACTGTAATTCTTATTTCGCAGATGACGAAACTGAGGTGCAGAGAGATTATATTATTTGCTCAAGATAAGTATAGACAAAATGTGATCCCAGCTTCCAGCCTCCAGAGCCAGCCCAGGCACATGAGAGTAGGCTGGGGGGCAAAGACCAGACTCCTGCTTGTCTCAGGGTGAGGATAAGCTCCTTGTGTTGCTAAGTCACTCTTCATTGCCCAGATGGCAGGTGGGAGAGTGAAGCCTGCTTTCCCTGCACTGGATGAACTCATGCCTCTCTACAGAAAATTTCAGATTTCTCTGACAAAAACTGTTAACCTAGTCCTCAGTACTAAACCTCAAGCTAATTAGCCTATAGTCAGATTAGAATGAGGTTCATTCTGTGATCACTAAAAGTTATTTACCATTACCAGGGATTATTGATAATAAAAAGAAACACCGATCTTTGTTTCACAGAGCTTTCCTAAACAATGCCATTTGCCAATTAATTATAATTAGCCCAATAATTATTTGTTGAATTTGTGAATAAATGAAAAAAGCATAAAAAAAGCTGAGGCCTAAAAAACTAGAATGCTATATACCTTATATATTAACAATGAACATCTCTGCATGGTAAAATGATAGGTGACCTTTTTTGTTTGTTTATCTGAATTTTATGTTTTTGCTACAGTGAAAATGTATTTCTTACATAGTGGGAAATCTGTGCTATTATGGGTTACATTATGGCAGATTATTACCTAACAATGTGCACATTTACAGCACACTTATGTACCCATATCAAAGGGAAATCGTGTTTGTTCTTTCTCTGATTCTCTAAAGCATCTATTTTGATTATTTCTAAGGATAGCTTATGGATAGGGACTCCTGATCAGAACCACTTGCCCCTCTGAGCCTTATTTTCCTTGGCTATAGAAATGCTTCCTCACGAGGATGCTGGAGGACTGCAAGAGATGTAAAGTCTGCAATGTGTCACGCACAGTATCGGAGGGCACTGCAGGTTCAAAATAAGTGGTTGTCATTTTTATTACCACATAAGTGAACCTTAACTGTTCCTTGCAAATGCAAGTATCTAACATAAAATAACAGGGTACTATGGGATCTTTCAAACAATCATTAATTTAATGTACACTAAGAACTGACTGTGGGCCAGGCAAGATTATTTTAGCACTGCAGCTACAAAGAAACAGTAAGACAAAGTTCATGCTCTTAGGGAGTCCATGGTCTTGAAGTACCTTAAAGGGGTGGGGTGGGAACAACGGGGTGTAATGGAAACAATGGGAAAAGCACTTAGCCCTATGGGAGGGATGACTTGCGTTTTGAAAGATTAAGGCAGTGGAGCACCAGGCACCGCAGATGGAAGTCACAGCACGTGCAACGGCAGAGACCTAGAATGTGTTGGGACACACCAAGAGGACAGCGTGGCTCAGATGGCTTCTACCAGGCAGACCCCTGCCAGATGAGTAGGACAAGGATGTAAGTGAAAGAAACAGACCGCACAGAAGAAGTTCTGATGCTAATGCTGCTACTTCTCTGTGGCTGGTTAGGTTCTGCCGAAAATTCTAGTTTCTTTGCCCAACTTTTGTTCATTACAAGGATTGTTTCAGCAACAATGTCTTAATCTCAGTTCTTAAAACATTATGAGAAATGCAGGCAGCTCTCTCTAAATTTTTCATAGCCAAAATGATGAGAGTTTAAATTACACCTTGATGATCCTTGCCCTACAAATCTTCCCATGACCCAAATCTACTCATTTTAGGGTAGAGATTCATGATTCTAAACATTTGAAAACTCCTTCGCCGTTTCACAATGTTGAGATGCTCATAAATTCAATGAGTGACAAAACAGCTCTTTCTACCCCATCGACTGCTTATATAATAAATGCTCATGAATTTTTTGCTGATTTAAAAGACTCCAAATATTCAACAGCTGTGTGTGTGTGTACACACGTGACCTTTAAGATACATCCAGAATCTGACCCCTTCTCACGGCCTCCACCACTCTCACCAGGTCCAGCATTTCTTGCCTGATCGGAGCAATGGCCTCTGAGTCATCATCTCCCTGCCCTGACCTTCCCCCTCCTCACCTATCTTCAACACAGCAGTCAGAGGCACCCTGTGAAAAAGGTTAAGTCAGAACATGCCTCTCCTCTACTGAAAACCTTCCAAAAGGCTCCCTATGATTCATATTCAGGGTAGACACCAACCAAAGCCCTTACAGAAATCCTCCAGGTCAACAACTGCCCCTGCCTCTCACTTCACCTCTTTGACCTCACCTGCCCTGCTCATGCCTCTCCAACTATATTTAGAGTCTTGACCTTGATCTTCCTTTCTGGAATCTTTTGCTTTTTTTTCTGTCCCAGATATCCACATGGATCTCCCCCTCACTTCCTCAAGTCTTTGCTCAAATGTCACCATTTCCAGTGAGGGCTTTCCCTGACCACCTTATGTAAAATTGCAGGCTCCCTGCTCTCCAGCACTCCTGGCTGCTCTTCTCTCTTACTTCATGTTTCCCAGAAGAAATTCTCACCTCCTAACATCCTATCTAACTTACTTATTTTATTTTCTGGCTCCCTCGTCTAGAATGCAGGCAGGCATTATGTACCCATGAGGGCAGGAATCATTGTCTCTTTTTCTCACTGCTGTATTCCCCAGCCTGTCAGCTCCCACGAACTGAGGTCTGAGGAACTGTGCAGAAAGTACAGTTGTGGCCCGACAGAGAAACTGGGTCTCATTGGCATTCCAGCATCTTCATCTCCCTTCGTCCCCTAGCTCACATTTCTCAGCTAAAAAAAAAAAAGTTTTGGAAGTGAGACACTCACTATGTAACACAATAAATGAAGAAGCGGTGGATAATAATAGAGCCTCCGTATAGCATAAGCAGGTCTGGCTGTTATCTTTTTGTTCTCAGGTAACATGAACATTATAAACACAAATTGAGGATTTCCAGATTTAAAAATGGGGAAATCATTTAGTTTTACTCTCTTGAGACTCATCTGGTCAACCTTTATCCGGGAAGCAGAATATTACGCTTGCAGAATATTTGAGAGAGGCGCGACAAACACCAGTTTGCAAAAACAGCCCCTTCACACAACGGAAATAGTCACTGACGATGGGCCCCACCAGGGTGATTTATCACCACTCCTTCTGCCCCAATCCACCGGCTTCATTTCACTGCTGACATTTCTTATGCAGTTCTCTCTGTCACAGGTTAATTGAACTGGGACTTAGAGAAGGGCCTCTGAAACTCATTAACCCGTTTCATGATGTGCATCATGTGAGCATTTACCGGAGGTGAGGTGCTAATTATAACAGTGCTGACTTGTGATGAGATGCAGAAAGGCGCCCCGACCAGGCGTGGCGCTCTAAACAGCTAAGGCAGCACATGCGAAGTTACAGCTAACGCTCCTTCCAGACGGCAGAACGCTGCCTACAGAACCAAGACAGGTGAATCCCCAAACTGGGGGGATTCTACAAACCCGACAGGGAGAAACATCACCTTAAATTAAATTGTCAATGAAAACTAGCAGGAATAAATATGTCAGGTTCCCGAAATAGTAATCCACTTCTTTGTAGCTGCTTTCCCCTTCAATGAATTCTAACTGTAATACCAAAGGCGGGCGGGATTCAATACCAAACACCAGAAGTGAAAGAGTCTTTACCTCTGTGGCCATCATATGCAGAAAGACCAAGGAGAGGCCCGTTTCCATGGCAAAGCATCACCACCACCTTAGTATTGGGACATGGCAGTAATACAGTGAAGAGAAGAAATGTATCTTCTATTCTGCAGTTACCCATAAGTATGGTGTCCTTTTAACATACAAATATTACTTAAGACATATCATGGTATCTTGAATTTGGGATAAAACACATATATTTACAGTTGATCTTAAAATATATAGTTGATAAATAATAGGGGGAACAAACGTTAAAATAAATTTAGTAGATTGAAATGAAAGGGAGGGGTAAGGGTATGGTATGTACGAATATTTTTCTGTTGTCTTTTTATTTCTTTTTCTGAACTGATACAAATGTTCTAAGAAATGACCATGATGATGAATATGCAACTATGTGATGATACTGTGAATTACTGATTATATATGTAGAATGGAATGATCACATGTTAAGAATCTTTGAGTTTATTTGCTGTTATATTTTAAAAATTTTTTTTAATTATTAAAAAAAGAAAAAATATGTAATTGTTGAAACTGATTCAAAGCAAATGATAAGGAAGATTTTTTTTTTAAAGGTAAGGTCCAGAAGGAAACTCTAGAAAAGTAATTCTACATGTATTTTCCATTATTTTTAATGCTATAAATTAACTGGCTGTATTGTCTTGGAGTAAGATGTGATTAAAAATAAAACAAAACAAATGTCTCATACCAATGCAAGGTGTTGGTGGTGGGATGGTATATGGGAATTGTTTATTTTATGCATGATTGCTCTGCAAACCTACCACTTATCTTATAAAAAAATGAAAAAGTTAGAATGGTTATAGCCCAAACACCCCTAAAGAGAGGGACAGAAAGATCAAGGTGATGGTGGAGTTATACAGAGATGATAGGATTTAAGAAATGAATATGAGTGTTGAATCATTAAATTATCTCTTTTAGTCTTAGAGCAGCTAGAAGTAAAAACCTAAAATTGTGGAATTGTAACCCATGTCAAATTCTGAAATATGTTCTACAACTAATTGTGGTGCTGTGCTTTGAAATGTATTGCTTTTCTGTACGCATGTTATTTTTCACAAAAAAGAAAGAAAAAGAAGTCACTGTGGTGATAAAAAACTATTTAAGCCTCTTATATTCTGGAGCAGCTAGAAGGAAAAATCTGAGAGGATCGTATGGTGGCCCACGACAAACTCTGAGATCTGTCCTCTAACTACTTGCTGAAGAGTGCTTTGAAAACTACCGCTTTTTTATGTCTTTGCTTTGTATATATGTTATATTACACAATTAAAAAGTTAAAAAAATTAAAAACAAAAAATGAAGTATCTTTTTTTTTAAACAGCAGGCTTATGGTAAATATGTATTTGCGTAGAGATTATCTAAGATTGCAGGAGAGCCAAGAACCGACCATGAATGTTCAGCATCACAAACCTCATTCCTAACATAGTACTGATGTAAAATTTTAGCGTAGGGCTTTCACCCAGAGAGGAGAGCAGGTTTATCAGGAAAATCCCTTAGAGAACAGTAAATTAATAACTGAGTGTATTCTGTATGTCGGACACTACAATAAGCCTGAGGTGGAAGCACCAAAAGCAAAGCCCCCCCCACCCCAGGATGAAAACAATTACTAAACTGGTGTGTGGGAAATACACATCTTCATCCAGGGAGTGCAACTGGAGCAGAGGGAACTGGCAAGGTTTCAGGGAGGTGATACGGATGTTGGGTTGTAGAGCAGAGGCGTTCACTGACTTTCTGGAAACAGAAAGGACCCCAAAAGGTGAGGGGCATTTGGTTTAGTCACAGGCAGCCATTCCCATCACATAACCTGCATTATACCCTCTTCAACAGTAGGCATTCTGCTTGGAAATTCTGCTCTAAAATTTTTATAAATTCAAGAAATATCTCCTTTTTTCATGAAAGATGCAGCCTATCAAGCTCCGCTAAGCAATTTCTAGTTATTAATTGGAGGCTTCCAATCAGAGCTTCTGAAATACCAAGAATCACTGTACTGCACTGAAAAAAATCTAACCAAGAGAAAATAGAACGGAAATATTATACAGCCAGGCAGTCTTTCTGTGGTTAAATGGGCGCATTCAAAACAATGTTTTTGGAAACATTTAAGAAAGCTGTGGGTCATCGGATGCCCATGATACTGGTCCTTGGTTCCAGGGACCACACACGCCTCTCTGGTTTCTCCCCACTTCCTGAGGGTTCCTCCCCCTGTCTCTGGCTCCTTCTGATTTCCCCTCACCAGGGAGATAGCACTTAGGAGTCTCTGGTGATGAGAAACAGAAATTGTTTCTGGCTAATGTGGACAAAGGGTATTTCTTGGAAAGAAATAGGGGAACTCATTGGCATGAAAGGAGCCAAGAATCAGATGGAAAGCAAGGGGCATGAGATGGCTCTGGGGTTCTAAAAAACAGAAACAGTTTATTTGGGGTGCCACTGCAGGCAATCAGCTCCGAGTTTTGCTTTTTTTCTTTCTTTTTTGGTGTCAATTCACTCAAATTTCAAAAGCCAACAGGAGAAAGAGTCTTCCTTGGGCCATGTGGTCTGGGCTCAAAAGAGGCAGAGAACACTTGCCCTGCAAGGAAATCAGGATGCTGCATTGAAGAAAGAGGTTCTTGCTAGAATCAGAGTAGCAACCTTAAAGCAAACCTCCACTGAAATCTCTACTCCTTTGTGACCAGATGGTCAAAAATCGTTTCTGTGATGGTCAAGGGGAAATGGTGCACATTTCCTTGAGTATGGTTCAGGTTCCCACCAGTCACTGCTTTCAGCCTGTGGTGATTAAACCTCCAAATTGTAGGACTGGTTTTGGACCCTGTAATTTGAGTAACAAATACTCTAGTCAGGTGCCCTGACTCCTTGAAGGGACCCAGGCAATGACCAAAGAAGCCCATGTTACTTCAAAGTTAATTCAGCCAAGTCAGTTCAGTGGGGAGTCATGTACCTTCCCCCATATGTGCCTCTGGTGTTTTGTCAATTCCTGATAGTTTCCTTCTCTACTTTTCCCTCTGCATTAAATGTCCAGGCAATTTAATGGCCAGGTTTGTATGCTTATGGAAGCTCAGAGAAGGCTGCTTTCAGTGGTGGGTGGAATGATTTCTAAAAATAACTTGCAAATCAATTTGTTCTGCTGGTAGAAATCTGATGAAGAAAGGTGCTATTAAATGTGCAAAATCAAAATTCCATTTTAGTTTAGACTACGCTACTAATGCCCTGTGAAAGGAGCTCTGGATTTAGGATAGGGCAGAACCTGTGTTTTATGGATTACAACCTGAAGCACATCACATAAGTTCCTCAGAACCTCAGGTTCTTCGAATACAAAATAAGGGAGTAGTACTGCCACTCACATTGCATTGTCGCAAAACTGAAACTAGAAAACACATGAAAATACTGTTGATAGTATGCTTGGCAGCCTGTGGGAGGCTTACTACATTTTTGTCAAATCTGAATTTGAAACCTAAATCTAAAGTGATTCCAAGTAGTGACTGAGGTCTATGGGAAAGCTCTAAGGAATTTTTCTCTTAAAAAAAAAAAGCTGTTTCAGTTAAGTTGTTTAGAAAATAAATTTTCCTACGATGAGTTTTTTTTTTCTCAGAGAAGCTGTGAGTTTATAAAACAATCATTCATAAAACACAGGATCCCTTTAAACTACCCCACTACCAACACGTTGCATTGGTATGGAACATTTCTTACTATTAATGATAGCACTTAAAAAAATAACTGTACTATTTTTTTTTAACAGTAGTGACCTTTGGTACAGCCTTATTCACAATTGCTGAAACATGGAAGCAACCCAGGTGTCCATCATCTGATGAATGGAGAAACAAATGTAGTATATGTATATATACCATGGAATATTATTCAACTGTAAGAAGGAATGAAGTCCTAATGAATGGGACAACATGGATGGAGCTTGAGGACATTCTGTTGCATGAAATAGCCAGACACAGAAGGATAAATATTATATGATCGATTATGAGCTATTACAATAAGCTAGCTCATAGAGTTAGAATCAGAATATAAGTTACCAGGAGATAGATCGGGGTTAGAGAATGGAGAGTTGATGCTTAATTTAAAATAGTTCTATCTAGAGTCCAATATTTATATTAGGTGCATTTTCCCCCATATACCACTATATTACCACCTTGTATTAGTATCATACATTTGTTATAACCCATGAAAGAACATTCTTATACTTGTACCATTAATTATAGTCGATTATCTACAATTAGGTTCATTATACTGAACAATCTTATGTTTTCTTCTTTTTGGGTGCATGTGGTCTGGGAATCGAAGCTGGGTCTCCTGCATGGAAGGTGAGCATTCTACCACTGAACCACCCATGCACCTGTGTACAAGCTTACCTTTAAATTTTTATTTTAGTAATATAAATATCCTAAAGTTTCTTCTTGTAATCACATTCACCTATATAGTTCAGTGCTGTTGATTACATTCACAGTAATATACTGTCATCACCACCATCTATTTCTAAACTTTTACCATCAGCCTAAATAGGGCTTTAAATCTAGAATATAAATTAAGCATCAACTCTCCATTCTCTAACCCCGATCTATCTCCTGGTAACTTATATTCTGATTCTAACTCTATGAGCTAGCTTATTGTAATAGCTCATAATCGATCATATAATATTTATCCTTCTGTGTCTGGCTATTTCATGCAACAGAACGTCCTCAAGCTCCATCCATGTTGTCCCATTCATTAGGACTTCATTCCTTCTTACAGTTGAATAATATTCCATGGTATATATACATATACTACATTTGTTTCTCCATTCATCAGATGATGGACACCTGGGTTGCTTCCATGTTTCAGCAATTGTGAATAAGGCTGCTATGAACTTCAGTGTGCAAACATTTGCACAAGTTTCTGCTTTCAGTTCTTTTGGGTATACATCTGCTAGTGAGATAGCTGGATCATATTGCAGTTCTATATTAGCTTCCTGAGAAACCTCCAAACAGTTTTCCACAGTAGCTGCATCATTTTACATTCCCACCAGCAATCAATGAGTGCTCCTTTTCTCCATATCTTCTCCCAAACTTGTGATTTTCTGTCTTTTTTTTTTAAAGTGTTCCTTCTAGTAGGTATGAAATGATGTCTCATTGTGGTTTTGATTTGCAGTTTCCTAACAGCTAGTGATACTGAGCATCTTTACATGTATGTTTTAGCTAGTTGTATTTCCTCTTTGGAAAAATATCTATTCAAGTTTTTTGTCCATTTTTAAATTGGGTTGTTTATCTTTTTATTGTCGAGTTGTAGGATTTATTTATATATCCTGGACATTAAACCCTTACAGATATAAGGTTTCTAAATAGTTTTTCCCACTGAATAGGCTGTCTTTTCAATTTCTTGAGAAAGTCCTTTGAAGCACAAAAGTTTTTAATTCTAAAGAGGTCCCCATTTGTCTAGAAGACATTGTTTAATACAAGGTCTTGAAGATGCTTCCTTATATTTTCATCTAGGAATTTTATAGTCCTGGTTCTTATATTTAGGTCTTTGAGTTAATTTTTGTACAAGGTGTGAGATAAGGGGTCTTTCTTCATTCTTTTGCATATCTGGTTCTCCCAGCACCATCTGTTGAAGAGACAATTCTTTCCCAGTTGAGTGGACTTGGCAGCCTTGTCAAAAACCAATTGGCCACAGATGTGAGGGTCTATTTCTGAACTCTCAATTCAATTTCATTGGTCTATATGTCTACCTTTATGCCAGTACCACACTGTTTTAACCATACCGCTTTGTAATGTGCTTTAAAGACAGCAAGTGTGAGTCTTCCAACTTTGTTCTTCCTTTTTCAGATGTTTTTGGCTATTTGAGGCCTCTTACCCTTTGAAATAAATTTGATAATTGACTTTTCCATTTCTGCAAAGTAGGTAGTTGGAATTCTGATGGGATTGCATTGACTCTGTAAACCAATTTGGATAAAATTGGCATCTTAATGATATTTAGTCTTCCAATTCATGAACATGTAATGTCCTTCCATTCATTTAGGTCTTCTTTGATTTCTTATAGCAATGCTTTGTGGTTTTCTGTACACAGGTCCTTTGTATCCTTGGCCAAATCTAATCCTAGACATCTGACTTGCTTAGCTGCTAGAATAAACAGAACCCTCTTCTTGATTTCCTTCTCAGATCACTCACCCCCGGTGCATGGAAACCCCACTGATTGTTGCGTGCCTATCCCATATGCTGGCACCCTGCTGAACTCATTCACTAGCTCCAGTAGCTCTGCTGTAGACCATTCACCACTTTCTATATATAGGATCCTGCCATCTGCAAACAGGAAAAGCTTGACTTTTCCAATGCGGATGTTTTTACTTCTTTTTCTTGCCCTCCTGCTCTAGCCAGAATGTCCAGCACAACATTGAATAACAGTGGTGATAGAGGCATCCTTGTCTTGTTTCTGATCTTAGAGAGAAAGCTTTCAGTATTTCACCATTCAGCATGATATTAGCTATGGGTTTTTCATATATACCTTTTATCATACTGAAGAATTTTCCTTCTATTCCTATCTAAGTATTTTTATCAAGAAAAGATGATGGATTTTGTCAAATGCCTTTTCTGCATAAGATGAGCATATGGTTTCCCCCCTTCATTGTTAATGTGTTGTATTACATTAATTGATTTTCTTATGTTGAACCACCTTTTCATACCTGGGATAAAACCGACTTGATCATGGCTTATAATTTCTTCAATGTGCTGTTGGGTTCAATCTGCAAATGTTTTGTTGACAATTTTTACATCTATATTCATTAGAGAAACTGATCTGTAATTTTCTTTTCTTATAGTATCTTAATCTGGCTTTAATATCAGGGTGATGTTGGCCTTATAGAATGAGTTAGGCAGCATTCCCTCCTCTTCAATTTTTGGAAGAATGTGAGCAGGACTGGCATTAATTCTTCCTGGAATGATTGGTAAAATTCACCTGTGAAGCCATCTGGTTCCCAGCTTTTCTTTGTTGGGAGATTTATTGGTGATTGCATTCAATCTCTTTGCTTGTAATTGATCTGCTGAGGTCTTCTATTTCTTCTTGAGTCAGTGTAGGTTGTTATGTTTCTAGGAATTTGTCCATTTAATTTAAATTGTCTAATTTGTTGGCATACTGTTGTTCATACTATCCTTTTATGATCCTTTTTATTTTTGAGGGGTCAGATGTCCTTCCTTTCATTTCTGATTTTGTTACATCTTCCTTTTTTTGTCAGTCTAGCTAAGGGCTTGTCAATTCTATTGATCTTTTCAAATAACCAACTTTGGTTTTAAGTCTCTATTGTTTTCTTTATTCTCAATTTCATTTATTTCTGCTCTAATCTTTGTTTTTAGAAGTCTTTCCTTCTGCTTGCTTTTGGATTACTCTCCTGTTCTTTTTCCAGTTCCTCCTGGTTTGTAGTTAGTTCTTTGATTTTAGCTCTTTCCTCTTTTTTAATATGAGCATTTAAGGCTATAAATTTCCCTCTCAGCATTGGCTTCACTGTCTTCCATAAGTTTTGAGAGGTTATGTTCTTGTTTTCATTCACCTCCAGATATTTAATGACTTCTTTTGCAATTTCTTATTTGACCCACTGATGGTTTGAGAGCATGTTGTTTCACTTCCATATATTTCTGAATTTTCCATTTCTCTCCTGTTGTTGATTTCCAGTTTCATTCCATTATTATCAGAGAAAGAGTTCTGTATAATTTCAATCTTTCTAAATTTTCTGAGACTTGTTTTGCGACCCCATAAATGGTCGATACTGGAGAATGATCATGTGTACTTGAGAAGAATGTATACACTTGCTATTTCGGGGTGTACGGCTCTCCATATGTCTGTTAGGTCTAGTTCTTCTTTATCATATTATTCAAGTTTTCTGTTTGCTTACTGATCCTCTATTTAGACCTCTATCTATTGATGAGGGTGGCATATTGAAGTTTCCAACTGTAATTGCAGAGATGTCTATTTCTCTCTTTCATTTTGCCAGTGTTTGCCTCATGAACTTTGTGGCATCTTGATTAGGTCATAAATATTTATTACATTTCTTCGTGGTGGATTGCCCCTTTTATTAACATATAGTGTCCTTCTTTGTCTCTTATAAGAGTTTTGTATTTAAAGTCTGTTTTGCCAGATATTAGTACAGCTACCATAGCTCTTTTTTGGTTATAGTTTGCATGGAATATCTTTTTCCAACCTTTCCCTTTCAATAGATTTGTGTCTTTGTGTTTAAGGTGAGTCTTTAGTAGACAGCATAAGTTGGATCATACTTTTTAATCTATTTGGTCAATGTGTGTTTTGATTGGGGAGTTTAATCTCTTAACATTCACTGCTATCACAGCAAAGGCAGTACTTACTTCAACCATTTTATCCTTTGGTTTTTATAAGTCATATCTTATTTTTTGCCTCTTTTTTTCCCCCTTTTAGTTACCATTACTGATAACCTTCATTTCTACACTCTCCTCAAAGCCTCTCTCTTATGCCTTTTCCTTTTTTATTTATTTTATTTTTGTTCATTTCAAATGATATTTTTGTTTGTTTGTCTGCTTGTTTTTTGGCATGGGCAGGCACTGGGAATTGAATCTGGGTCTCTGGCATGGCAGGCGAGAATTCTGCCACTGAGCCACCATTGCACTGCCCTATACCTCAGGGTTCACCTTACTATTTCTTATAGGACAGGCCTCTTGTTGAAGAGTTGTCAGTTTCTGTTAATCTGTGAATATTTTAAACTCTCCCCTCATTTTTAAAGGGCAGTTTTTCTGGATAAAGAATTCCTGGCTGCAGTTTTTCTCTACCAGTACCTTAAATATATCACACCACTGCCTTCTTGGGTCCATGGTTTCTGTTGAGAAATTTGTACCTAGTCTTATTGTGGTTCCCTTGCGTGGGACATATTGCTTTTCTCTTGTTGCTTTCAGGATGCTCTCTTTATTTTACGACTTCAGTTGTCCATGCATCACCTTCGCAGTTTATGCCACAGCAGCCTATTACCTGCATCATCACTGACCTAGTCTTTTACTTTATGTTGACTCACTTTGCTTTAACTTAAACATCTGTAATTATCCTAGGTAATCATTTCAAGAAATCAAGTATTTAAAATATTAGATATAAACTTTTTCTAATATACACCGAAGCAAGCATACAATTACTAGAAATGCTTGTCGTATCACCTAAAATCATTTAAGTGTCACAGTGTCTTTTATGTTACTCGTTGGGAAATACTAGCATATTGAGCAAGAATTTTACCTCAGGCCTGAAAAGCTGAGTATGAGAACAAAAGTTCTTCCCCTGGAGATTCTGACAGGGCCCACCCAAGGAGCCCCTGAGTTTCAATGTTGTTTTCATGAGCTCCTCTTCTTCTCCCCTACATGCAACCATTCCAAAGCCCTAGCTTTTTCCTCTAAGGGTAAATACTGGAAGTAGAAAGAGGGGTAAAAGTGTTAATGGGGGAACCTTTTGAGGTAAGCACACCATTATTATTCCTTGTCCACAGAAAGAGGTAAAGAATGACTAAAGACAACTGTGTCATTCTATCTCTAAAGGCAGTGGATACTGATGCCCTACTTATATGTCATAAATGAACGGTAATTATGTACACATAATTAAAAGTGCAATTTAAAAATTCTTTCAAGGTTTAGTAGGAAACCATATTAAACAGAAGCAAGGAAATAATTTATCTTAAAAAACATGAACTATTTCACAGAAACAAACTCAAAATCTTCTAAGCATCTTCTCCCTTTACAATTTAGAAAGAAAACCATGTTCTGTTTTATTACTAACATATTTTTTCCACAGAGAAGCTAAAACATATAATTAATAGAATAAAAAAAAGAGTTAATCGGATGCTTCATTTTCATCATGCAGTGTTATGGCCCAACATAAAACATCTAAAGCATGGTCCTACTGTTTTTCTAGCATGATTCAAAAGACAGTCTAGTACAATTTTTGAATAACAGTGGTGACAATAAACATACTTTTCTCATTTCCAATCTTAGGCGGAAGGCTTTCAGTCTTTTACCATTAAGTATAAAGCAGCCTATGAATTTTTCATATATGTGCTTTGTCATATTGATAAGTTTCCTTCAATTCCTACCTTTTTTAGCATTTTCATCAGGAAAGGATGGTGAATTTTGTCAAATGCTTTTCCAGCATCAATCAAGATGATCGTGTGATTCTTTCCTTTCGATGTGTTAATGTGCTATA
This sequence comes from Tamandua tetradactyla, assembly GCF_023851605.1. NCBI lineage: Eukaryota > Metazoa > Chordata > Mammalia > Pilosa > Myrmecophagidae > Tamandua > Tamandua tetradactyla. Next base: position 77,299,283 of record NC_135328.1, on the reverse strand, counting down.
TTACATTGATTGATTTTCTTGTACTGAACCACCGTTGCATTTCTAGCAAGACCCCACTTGATCGTGGTGTATAATTCTTTTAATGTGCTGTTGGATTCGATTTGCTAGTATTTTGTTGAGAATTTTTCCATCTGTATTCATTAGGGAGATTGGCCCGTAGTTTTCCTTTCTTGTAGCATCTTCATCTGGTTTTGGTATTAGAGTTATGTTAGCATTATAAAATGAGTTAGCGTTCTTTTTTCCTCAAATTTCTAGAAGAGTTTGAGAGCAAGATTGGTGTTAGTCCTTTTTGGAATGCTTGATAAAATTCCCCTGTGAAGCCATCTGGCCCTGGGCTTTTCTTTGTAGAAAAGATTTTTGATGACTGATTGAATTTCTTTACTTGTAATTGGTTTGTTGAGATCTTCTATTTCTTCTACAGTTATTATATAGGTAGTTTGTGTGTTTCAAGGGATTTGTCCATTTCATCTAATTTGCTAGTTTATTGACATATGCTATGCTCATAGACTTCTCTTATGATTTTTAAAATTTCTTCTTTATCCATGGTGATGACACCTCTCTCATTTCTGATTTTGTCTATTTGCATCCTCTCTCTTTTTCTTTGTCAGTTTAGCTAGGAGTCCATTGATTTTATTGATTTTCTCAAAGAACCAACTTTTGGTTTTATTGGTTCTGTTGTTTTTTTGGTGGTGGTGTTCTCCAGTTCATTTATCTTTGCTTTAATCTTCTTTATTTCTCTTCTTCTATTTTCTTTGGTGTTAGTTTGCTGCTTTTTTCTCCAGTTCCTCCAGGTGAGCAGTTAAGTCCTTGAATTTTGCTTGTTCTTGTTTTTTAATAGAGGCATTTAAGGCAATAAATTTCCCTCTCAGCACTGCCTTTACCACATCCCATAAGTTCTGATATGTTGTAGTGTCATTATCATTCGTCTCCAGATATTTACTGATTTCTCTAGCAATTTCTTCTTCAACCCACTGATTATTCAAAAGTGTGTTGTTTAATCTCCATAGATTCGTGAAAGCTCTGGTTCTTTGGTGATTGTTAATTTTCAGCTTCATTCTGTTGTGGTCAGAGAAAGTGCTTTGGATAATTCCAATCTTATTAAATACAAAAAGATTTACTTTTTGTCCCAGCATATGATCTATCCTGGAGAATGTTCCATGTGCGCTAGGGAAGAATTTCCTAGCTAGACACAAGAGAAGAAGTCCTGACTGGAGTGATTAGACAGGAGAAAGAAATAGAAGGCATCCAAGTTGGAAAGGAAGAAGTGAAACTTTCATTATGATCCTATACTTAGAAAACCCTGAGAAATCTAAGACAAAACTACTTAGGCTAATTAATTCAGCAAAGCGGCAGGATATAAGATTAATGCACAAAAATCAGTAATGTTTCTATATACAAATAATGACCTGAGGAGACAATGAAGAGAAAAAATTCATTCAAAGGAGTGAACAAAAGAATAGGCATCTAGGAATAAGCCTAACTAGGGATGTCAAGGATTTGTATCCAGGAAATTACAAAACATTGCTTAAATACCTCAATAAAAGATCTATTACACAGGTATAAGACTACATCAAGATTTTACAGATTACAATTACATAAGTACTTGTTCTCTTAAATACCTCAATAAAAGATCTATTACACAGGTGTAAGACTACATCAAGAATTTTACAGATTACAATTACATAAGTACTTGTTCTCTACACCAGTGGGAATTCTCCACTCTTCTGTAATATATTCTCTAAAGAACTTATTTTTTATCCACAGGAAAAAAAACAAAATATTTTTCTAATATTTGTTCTTTTGGAGATTTACAACTCATTTTATTTTTAGTCTTTAATAAAGAAAAGGCTAAAAGGAATCTGACTGGCTAAAAACTTTCTAAAAGTGAATGCTGACCAAAGGAAAGAAGAAGAACTGCAATTATATAAATATACATAATATATATCAAGAGTTGAAAATGCATATTCTGAAAAATGCATTTAACTTCCACTTATTTTTTAACATGTTTATCATAGAGAATTGTTTTTTGGCATGGGCAGGCACTGGGAATTGAATTTGGGTCTCTGGCATGGCAGGCGAGAATTCAGCCACTGAGCCACCATTGCACTGCCCTATACCTCAGGGTTTAGGATTTATCATAAAGAATTCAGATACGCAAAGACAAACAGTAAAAGGATAACCTGGCCAAAGTGGATTACATAGGTAAAAAATGGGAAACCCTTATTTCCCATGCCATTCACAGTACTCTACAGAAGACAGGGGCTCAGTATCTGAAGAAATTTAATCTAGGAGGCTTTGGACTCTGGGCTATTAAACACAGCCATAAGTAGGCATCAAGGCCAGAGTGAAATGGAGAGACTGAGTAATAGGCTGTACCAGGTTCTTCATTAGGTTGATTCTCCTGGTACCCCAAAAAAGGACCAGAGATTAGAGGGGTCTGTCTGGGAAAAGTATATGAATACAGAAATTCAAATTTAGAGTAAACAGAATAGATGGCCAGCTAGCCATCTATTCATTCTGGAGCAGGAGCTCTTAACTGGATGATTTTTGCCCCATAGGGGACATTTGGCAATGTCTGTAGACATCGTTGATTTTCACATCACAGGGACTAAGGGCGTGCTACTGGTATGTAGTGGGGAGAGGCCAGGAAAGCCACTAAACATCCTATAATACACAGACCAGAGCACCCACCCCACCCCCAACAACCAATTATGCCACACTCAAAGCCAACAGTGCCTTGTGTTAAGAAAACTTGACCTAGAGGGAAGCCCCACACGTTAACATCTGCCCCCTACCCCCTGCGCCCCCATCACTCATGCAGGCCCTTCCACCAGCTTGAGGGAGCTTTACTCTCAAATATGAATAGCTGGTCCTTCACCAGACATTTGAGGAAAGCCCCCCAAAATGAAAATCAGAGACTAACAAATAACGCCAAACAACAAACCACCTAATAACATTAAAAGGTGTAGATGAAATAGAGACAATGCAAAACACTTAAAAGAAAAATTGTGATTGTTATGACCAACCCTGAAATGCGATTTGGTAATATTCAGCAGACTTGAAACTAAGCAAACCTGTGACCCAGCAATTCCACTCAAAGGGATATATATCTCAGAGAGACTCTTGAGCAAGTTACCAGGAGAGAAGTACAAGACAATGCATAGCAGCATAGTCTGCTACTAGAAAAAAACTAGAGACTGGATAGATTAATTGCAGTCTATTCATATAACCGATACCATAGAGTATTTAGAATGAATGAAGTAGAGCTATATATTTCAAAACGGATTAACTTCACAAATACAATGTTGACAAAGTAAACTGCAGAAGAACATATTCATTAACACACTATTTATATAAAGTTTAGAAACATGCAAACTTCATGAAGTATCCTTTAATGATCTGTACCAGTCTTCCAATCTATAAGGTAATGCATTTTAGCTATAGTCTAAATTCAAGGTGGAGGTTACCACTGGAAAATGGGTAGCAAGGAAATGTGACTGAGAAGGGTATATGGAGATCTTCAACTGTGTAATGTTTCATTTCTTAAGCTTCATTTGGGCTTACAGGTGCCTCTTATATTATTCTTTTATAACTTTGGCATGTTTTAAATTATACTAAATAAGAACTATTTTTAATCTCTTCAGAAAAATAAAGGAAAGTATTACACCCCGTAAAAAAAAAAAATAGGCTTTATTCATGGTAAGCGTTTAATGGTAAAATACAATAGTTCTGAGGAAATTTAACACTTAGAACATCTACATGTTTCAAAATATAAAATTAAAATGTACAGACTTTCTTTGAAGATATCTGTAATTTAAGTTCAAATATATAATTTAAATTTAACCTCATGGCATCATTTTAGAACTGAGTTTTTCTTTTCTAATAACAGAGTATATAATATAATTTAGTCATGCACCTGCTTGGAACAGATCCCAATAGATCATTTGCCATGTTCAGCTATTTCCTTCTAGGCTTTCTCTACACTAAGTATTGGGGTAAATCATCAGCTATTAAAAAATAGAATCTGATTATATTTTAGTCATGCAGCAATTACGGCCCACAATAGAAACTCTAATAAATTAAACACCAACAGTTTTGTCAATATTCTAAAATTTCAGCCCTTCAAATGACTGGCTACATTAAAGCCTTTTAAAACTGTAATAATAACTTTTGCAATTATATAACAAATACCTTTTTCTTTGGCACTCATTTTTCTAACTAGAGAAGTCATTTTCGAATTGATAAAAAGCTGAAGTAGTCTGAAGTCTGCCCTTTTTTTGGTATGCTGTATGGTGGGATCACATTTCATTATTTTTCCATGTGAGTATCTTGTTATTGCAGCACCATTTGTTGAATTTTTTTGTTTGTTTGCTTAGTTTTTATTTGTTTTACTTGTTTGTTTGTCTTTTGGGAAGGGCATGGACCGGGAATCGAACCCAAGTCTCCTGCATGTCAGGCAAGAATTCTACCATAGAACTACCCTTGTACCCCCAAAGTCTGCCCTTTTTAATTGTATAAATACATGAGACAAGAAAAGTTATGACTAAGTTAGATAACTAAACATCTTTGTTTCCTTACACTGGCTTAGCTAAAACTATTATTTTAGAAATGTTGTATTATTATGCCAAATAGTAAAATGTTTAGATATATATACCTGATAGGCAGGTTAAAATAAACATGTTCAATTTTTAGGAAAAAAAGATTCTCAAAGAAGACATAAGTCATACTTTCTATTTTTCACTGATTTCATAAGTACTTACTTTATATAAATTTTGGAAACAGAAATGATCAAGTTACCATTTTTTCAATATGGTTGCAAAATTCATCAGAAAAATATATTTCTTATCTAATTGCTGCTTCATATACGGTGTGCTTCCTCTACAAATGAAAGCTGTATACTTAACAGATATATATTAAGACTTTATCCATAACAAAATAAACCAAGCAAAAAACAAAAACCATTTTAAAATGGAAAATTTTAGATAGAATTCAATTTCCCCAGTTATTTGTTTAAATTTCTCTTATTTAAATACTTCACACTAGTAAGTAAATTTATTCTAGTAAGTAATTTTAGTAAGTACTATTGAGGTGAGATACCTAACATAGCTGTGTTTACAAAAGTGAAATGGTAAATGAGATGATCTCTAAAATGACATCTGTAAAATCTCCTTCTCCTCTTGAATTTCATTCACTCATCCTTCATCATTACCAAATTCATCCACTCATCCACTCCTTCCTTCCTCACAGAGCTTCTGATGTGCCAGACACCGTGGGACTCAGACTAGAAAGAAACCAAGTGAAATCTGCTCCAGCCACAGGCAGCATCAGCATGAAAGGCGGAAAGGGATTACCAACCTGTCAAATACATGGAATTCATTACACTTTCTATTGGAGAAGGAAAGGAATCCTGCCTAGGTGAGTTGACAAGCTCACACACACACAGTGACTTTCTCTAATCACATTTCCTTTTATTTGTAGTTGAAGAAATGGAGGACAGAGAGGTGACCTGACTTGTTTAAGGTCACAGAGCTAGTTACTAGAGGGCCCAAAGCAGAACATATGGTCTATCTCCATGGTCCTCACAACTGCATTGAAAGCCTGCCAGAAGTCTGTCTCAGAGGCAGAAAGATGCAAAAGCTCCAGGCCCTGGCCAGAGGTGCTTATGCCCTGGTGGTGGCACTGGCTTGATGCCAGAGTTCCAGAAATTACTTAAACATTTGCACATCCTGGTACCCACTGCTGAGTCTCTGAGGATTGCAGCAACTCATAAACAAACCTGGCACTGCATGTGGATCAGAAAACGATAAAGTAAACACGGGGAAAGAAGTTAAATTTGGCTGTAATTCATCAAATGCAAATTAGGAAGAGAATGTTTTCTCACCTGTCCATCTTGCAAAAGACTGAACATGACAACATTCAAAATGGAGAAATGGGTTTTCTCGTCCGCAGTTGTTGGAAGTGTCAATTTTATGTTTAGATATCAAACTGTAGCGTCATGTATAGGAATGATTTTGATGTGCAATGGTAAGTGAATGATTAAATTAAGGTTACATTCAGGAAAAATTACAGTATATGAGGCAGTTTTTAAAGGTTATTTAATGACCTATGAAAATATTCATCATCCAATGTTAACTGGTAAACCAGAATATTAAACTACATACAGAATTATTCTCCTTTTCTAAAAGTAAGGCATGCATAAATAACTGCATAAAAGCATTGGAAGGAAATATATCAAAATAATACTTGTGATTATTTCTGGGTGTTGATATTATGGGTGATTTCAATTTTTTCACTATCTGTATTTTCCAAATTTTCTGTAAGGAGACTCCATTACTTCAATAAATAAGAAAAAAGGAATTCTGAGAAGAAGGAGGAATAAGATAGGCAGAGTTCATACCTATTCCATGGAACAACTAGAGAAGTGACAGAAAAATGACTGGGACAGGACTATATAGGGAGGTACTGGATGAAAACGCTAAGGAATCAGGAGGTAGAGAACTAAAGCAAAATGAATTAGACCTAACAGACATATATAGATTGTTATACCCCAAAACACCAGAAAATACACTCTCTCTAAAAATAAAGAATGAAGCGGGGGGACTAATACTTCTGATTTTAAAAACTTATTATAAAGCCATAGTGGACAAAACAGCATGGTACTAGCACAAAGACAGAAGTACGGACCAACAGATTTGAATCGAGAGTGCAGAGACAGACCACCAAATCTATGGTTAACTGATCTTCAACAAGGTCCCCAAACCCACTGAACTGGGACAGAACAGTCTTTCCAATTAAATGGGCACGGGAGAATTGGATATCAATAGCTAAAACAATGAAAGAAGACCCTTACCTTACACCCTATATAAAAATTAACTCAAAATGGATGAAAGACCTAAATATAAGAGCCAGTACCCTAAATCTCCTAGAAGAAAATCTAGGGAAATATCTTCAAAACCTAGTAATAGGAGGTAGCTTCTTAAACGTCACACCCAAAGCACAAGCAATGAAAGAAAAAATAGATAAATGGGAACTCCTCAAAATGAAATGCTTCTGTCCTTCCAAGGACTTTGTCAAAAAGTTGACGAGGCAGCCAACTCAATGGAAGAAAATATTTGGAAATCACATTAAAAGATAAAGATTTAATATCATGTATACATAAGGAAATCGTACAACTCAACAATAAAAGAAGAAACAACCAAATTATAAGATGGACTAAAGAAATGAATAGACATTTTTCCAAAGAGCAAATACAGCTGACTCAAAAGCACATGAAGAGATGCTCATTTTCTTTAGCTATAAGGGAAATGCAGATCAAGACAACAATGAGATATCACTTCACACTTATAACACTTATAAGAATGGTTGCTATTAAACAAACAGGAAACTGCAAATATTGGAGAAGATGTGGAGAAACTGGAACACTTATTCACTGCTGGTGGGAATGTATAATGGCATAGCCACTGTGGAAGACAGTTTCTTGGTTCCTTTGGAAACGAAATAGCAAGTTGCCCTATGACCCGGCAATACCACTACTCAGTATATACCTAGAAGAACTGAAAGCAGTGACATAAACATTTGCACACCAATGTTCACAGCAGTATTATTCATAATTGCCAAAAGATGGAAACAATCCAACTGCCCATCAACAGATGAATGGATCAACAAAATGTGGTATATACATATGATGGTATATTATGCAGCAGAAAAATGAATTGAGCTCCTGAAGTATATGACAACATGGATGAACCTGAGTCAAATAAGCCAGACACAAAAGGATAGATACTGTATGATTTCACTAATACGACCTTGGTAGAGGTAAACTCAGAGGCTTATAATGTAGACTATAGGGGACCTAGAGATACACAAAAGTTAGAGCAGGGTGAATGATTAGCTAATGAGGTTGAACTTAAATGTGAGGGAATGGAATAAGTGAAGGCAGTTCATTAGTAGGTTTATAAGTAATATCACCATACTGAAGGTGAACATAATTGAAAGGGGTTGTACAGAGCCATGTATCCCACTAATTAATACTACAAATAGAAGTAAGTTTTGATGAAATACTTCCAAGACATTAATCTTGTACAAACAGTCCATAATAGAGAGGTATAGGAGGAAAAGTACTATTGGATACCATGGTCTATATTTAAAGGGAAGACATTACCAGTACCACAGCAATACCAGGGGTATATAATTGGGGTGGAGGGACAGGAGTCAAGGGCAGGTTTGGAGTTTTTATTTGGTGAGGATATCTTTACTGGTTATTCTTCTCTTTGGAGCAATGAAAATTGTCTAAAATTGAGAGTGTTGATGATCGTACAAGCCCCAACCCAAACCGTTCCTGCCCACCCTACAGAACACCGCTATGTATGGTTTGTACAACACACATACAAAAAGCACTACATTTCAAAGCACACCATAGCATTTCGTTACAGAACAGATTTCAGAGTTTGGTATGGGTTACAGTTCCACAATTTTAGTTTTTTCCTTCTAGCCGCTCCAAGACATGGGAGACAAAAAAGAGGTATCAATATAGTGATTCAGTAGTCATACTCATTTGTTATATCCTATTTTCTCTGTTATAACTCCAACTTCTCCTTTGATTTTTCTCCAAATCTTTAGGGGTATTTGGGCTATGCTCATTCTAACATTTTCATGCTGGAAAGAGGTGTTGAAAATATGGGATAGGGGGATGGAACTAGTTGATGTTCTTGGAGGGGCTTGCCTCTCTGTTTCAGGACTTATCTGATCTAGGAACCCATCTGGAGGTTGTAGATTTCTGCAAAGTAACCATGACGCATGGAATCGTTGTCGACTCTCACATAGAGCCCTAGGTTTTCTTTAGGGTTGACAGGAATAGTTTTGGCTGGGGTTTGGTAAACCATGATAGACAGCAATATCCAGCTGAAGTTTGCATAGGAGCAGCCTCCAGACTCTACATGAACTCTCTTAGCCACTGATACATTATTGGTTAAAATTCTTTCACCTCTTTTGGTTAGGAAGGCGTTGGCAATCCCATGGTGCCAGGGCCAGGGTCATCCCTGGGAGTCATATCTCACGTTGCCAGGGAGACTTGCACCCCTGGGTTTAATTTTTCTTAATATTTAAAAAACACATAAACTCTTTTTTTTTAAAATTTCTCTACTAATTTATAGTTTGGACCATTAGCAAGCACAGAAACAGCACAGCTTGAGAAAATCAATGTGAGGACTGTGGACAAATTTTAACGTGTCATTTGAGCCTGAAGTCTGCCATACAAAGGCTCTAAAACACAAGAATTTCCTATTCGGGAAGGCAGAGTAGGAAGGGTGAACATCCTTGCTTTGGAGGGCTGAAGCTGTCTCAGCTATTAGGTGTTCTTACACTCTGGTTTATCTAAATACATTTGTGACATTCTGCAAATGTGCAGAACTCAGAATTTCTCGGGCTTGGTTTCTCTAGTGTCAATTGACAACCGTCCATCTTAAATGTTTCCTTTAATTAACCTTCTCCATTTTCAAATCAATTTTCTCACTTCCTCATGGTGTTACTTCTATTCTAAGGAATGCAGACCTAAGGGATCAACATCTCAAGGCTCTAAAACGTTCAGGAGCCAAGCCTGGAATTTTGTACACAAATAGATACTGAAGCACATCTGCTTGTGTCTCCTGCACAACCAAATCTAAAAGATCAAGGTCTGGGATTAAAGTATCAGGGGCTCCATCGGCCCTAACTTTTATTATTTGACCTCTAGGCTTCCTTTTGTAAGGTTCTTTTCTTATGGGAGGACTGAAGATTTTAGAGAAAGGTAGCAATGCATTAAAGTCCTCCCTGCTCAGGGAAGATTAACCTGTTAAGTGCTGGCTGAACTGACTAGAAGGGATGATCTGTACTTAAGATGGCTGTGAAGGCAAACCTGAAAGAAAGAGGCAGCTGAAGGACATATTCTGGTAGACTGTTAGTATCCTGTCCATTTCCCTGGGGTCTTACCACTTCAGTATGCTCCTGCTGGTGTTTACTGGCCACTCCTCTCTCCCCTTACCCATGACCAGAAGCCCTCAACCAACGATTCATAGGAATTCATGTATAAACACCCCTGCTCCCTTACCATCCAGGTAGAAGAAATGTTAGATATGTTGTATTGTTTTCTATGATTCCTGTAACAACCACAAACGTAATGACTTAAAACCACAAATTTATTATCTAACATTTTGGAGGTTCAAAGTCCAAAATGGATCTTAGTGGGTTAAAGTTATGTGTTAGTAGAGTTGTGTTATTTCTGGAGGCTCTAGGAGAGAATCTGTTCCCTTGCTTTTTGCAGCTTCTAGATGCCACCTGCATTCCTTGGCTCATGATCGTTTCCTCCATCTTCAAAGCCAGCAGCATACCATCTTCAAATCTGCCTCCTGACCTCTGTTTCCACCATTGCATCTGCCTTTCTCCCTCCCTCCGTCTTCTTCCCTCTGCCTCCCTCTCCCTGTTTCTGAACCTCCTGAGCCAAACAACAACAAAAAAAACCAGTGAGAGACAGAAGTCATCAACACGGCAATGTAAGACATCCCTTGGAAAATTCTCTCAGAATCAACAATAAAAGAACACATCTCACCTGCATGAATTTCTGGAGATGAGAGAGACTGGAGAAGGATTCTACAAGCTGGCATTTGTAAAAATCAGAGCACCCAAAAACAACAGGATATATATTCTTCTCAAGTATACATGGATGGTTCTTTAGGATAGACTGCATCTTGGGTCACAAAACAAGTCTCAAATTTGACTATAATGCAATGAAGTTAGAAATCCGTAACAGGCAGAGAACTAGAAAAACCACAAGTATGTGGAAATAAAATAACACACTCTTAAACGATCAATGGCTCAAAGAAGAAATCACAACAAATTATAAGTAATTATAAGAAAATATCTTGAGAGAAATGAAAACGAAAACACAACAAATCATAACTTCTGGGATGCAGTGAAGACAGTGAACAGAGAGAAATTTATACCCTAAATTCTTTCATTAAAAAAAAGCAATTAAAAAAAAAAGAAGAAAGCCAATCTTAAAGAATGCCGAGGGTATTATGTAAGATTCTACAAAGGTTCCATGCACTAGTGTAACTTTCCAGAAACCTACAATCTAAAGATGCACCCCTGGACCAGATAAGTCCTGAAATGCAGACGGGCCCGTCTCTTCAGAATATCAATTAGTTCCATCCCCCTATCCCATCCTATTGATAGCCCCTTCCAACATGAAAAAGTTAGACGGGCACAACCCAAGTACCCCTAAAGAGTGGGAGAAAGATCAAAGGTGATGGAGGAGTTATACAGAGAATGTAGGGTTTAACAAATGAGTATGAATGCTGAATAATTATACTGATATTTATTTTAGCCTCCAGTACCATAGAGTAGCTAGAAGTAAAAACCTACAATTGTGGAATTGTAACCCAAACTCTAAAATCTTTCTACAACTAATTGTTGCAATATACTTTGAAATTTATTGCTTTGTGTATATGCTATCTATCACAAAAAAAAGGGAAAAAAAAGGAGAAGGAGGAGTATAACAGAGAAGATGGGACTTAACAAATGAGTATGACTGCCGAATTGATATTTCTTTTGGTCTCCAGTGTCTTGGAGCAGCTAGAAGAAAAACATGAAAAACCATGGAACTGTAACCCACACTAAACTTTAAAATCTGTTCTATAATTACTTGTTAAAATGTACTTGAAAATTTATTGCTTTTTGGTATATAGATATTATATTTCACAATTTAAAATAAAGTTAAAAAAAGAAGAAAGCCAAAAATCAAAGACCTGACTGCATACCTAGAAGAACTAGAAAAAAGAACAGCAAACTACACCCAAAGCAAAGAGAAGGAAAGAAATAACAACAATTAGAGCATAGATAAATAAATAAACAGAGAGCATTACCAAAACAAAAATTGAACCTTTGTAGAAATCAATAAAATTAACAAACCCTTAGCTAGGCTGACAAAGAAAAAAAGAGAAGATGCGAACACTAAAATCTGATTGGGGGGCACATTATTACTGACCCTACAGAAATGAAAAAGAACATAATAGCATATTATAAACAAGCATATGCCAACAAATTTGACAAACTAGATGAAATAAATTCCTAGAAATACACAAACAACCTACACTGACTCAAGAAGAAATAGAAGATCTCAACAGACCAATTACAAGTAAAGAGACTGAATCAGACAGCAAAAACTTTCCAACAAAGAAAAGCTCAAGACCAGATGGCTATATTAATTCCAACAAGAATTAATGCCAATCATGTTTAAACCATTAAAAAAAATGCCAATCATGTTTAAACCATTAAAAAAAAAACCGAACAGGAGGGAACACTATCTAACTCATTCTATGATGCCAACATCACCATAATACCAAAGACAGATAAATTATACACCATGATCAAGTGAAGTAAGCCAGGGTGCTCAACATAAGAAATCACTTAATATAATACATCATATTAATAAAGGGGAAACATCCACATGATCTTCTCAACTGAAACAAAAAAGCATTTGACAAAATCCAGCATCCTTTCTTCATAAAAACATTAGAAAAGCAGCCACAGAAGGAAACTTCCTTATCATGATAAAGGGCATATATGAAAAGCCCATAGCTAGCATATTCCTTAATGTGAAAGACTGAAAACTTTCTCCCTAAGATCCGAATACATCAAGGATGCTCACTGTTACCACTGTTATTCAGCATTGTACTGGAAAATCTAGATAGAGCAGTTAGACAAGAAAAAAGAAACAAAAGGCATCCAACTTGGAAAGCAAGAACTAAAATTTTCACTATTTATACAAATGACATGAACCTACGTACAGAAATCCACTAAAATTTACAACAAAACTACAAGAGTTAATAAATTCAGCAAAGTGGCAGAGTACAAGATCAACATGCAAAAATCAGTAGTGTTTCTATACACTAGTAATGAGCAATCTGAGAAGAAAATCAAGAAAAAATTCCATTTATATTAGTAACTAAAATAATCAAACATCTAGGAATAAATTTAACCAAGGATATAAAGGACTTGTACATGGAAAACTAAAAAACTTTGCTAAAAGAAATCAAAGAAGAAATAAGTGAACAGAAGGTCATTGCATGTTCATGGATTGGAGGACTAAATATTAAGATGTCATTTCTACCAAAAATGATTTACAGATTTAATGCAATCTCAATCAAAATTCCAAAAGCCTACTTTGAAGAAACTGAAAGGCTAATTATCAAATTTATTTGGAAGTATAAGGAGCCCTGAATAGCCATACCCACCTTGAAAAAGAAGAACAAAATTGTAAGACTCACACTTTCTCACTTTAAAGCATACTACAAAACTACAGTGGTCAAAAAAGCATGGTACTGTCACAAAGATACATACACAGATCAATAGAAGTAAAATGAGAGTTCAATAATAGACCTTTGACATCTATAGCCAAATACTTTTTGACAAGGTTGTCAAGTCCACTCAGTAGGAAAAGAATGGCCTCTTCCACAAATGATGCTGGGAAAACTGGATATATATATATATACAAAAGAATAAAGTAGAACTCCCTATTTTGCACCATATACAAAAATTAACTCAAAATGGATCAAAGGCCTAAAAATAAGAACCAGGACTATAAAACTTTTAGTAGAAAATGTAGGCTAGCAACTTCAGTATCTTATGTTAGGCAATGGTTTCTTAGACTTAATATCCATAGCACAAGCAACAACAACAAAAACAGATAAATGAAACTCATCAAAATTGAAAACTTTTGCTCATCAAAGGGCTGTATCATGAAAGTTAAAAAGACAACCTACTCAATGGAGGAAAATATTTGGAAACTTCATATCTGATAAGAATATCATATCCAGAATATATAAAGAGATTCCACAACTCAACAATAAAAAGGCAAATAACTCAGTTTAAAAAATGGAAAAAGACTTGAATGGTTATTTCTTCAAAGAAGATTACAATAACTCTAAAGCACATGAAAAGATGCATTGTTAGCTATTAGGGAAATGCAAATTAAAACCACACTGAGATACCATTCATACCCTCACAATGGCTACTATAAAAAACAAACAAGCAAACAGAACATTACAAGTGTGGAGAGGATGAGGAGAAAAAAAAGATTCATTCATTGCTGGTGGGAATGTAAAATGGTGCATCCACTGTAGAATAGAGTTTGGCAGTTCCTCAGAAAGTTACATGTTGAATTACTATATGATTTAGCAATCCTCCTCCTAGGTATATACCCAAAATAACTGAAAGCTGGGAATCAAATAAATTTTGTATACAAATGTTCATAGCAGCATTATTCACAATTGCCAAAAGAGGGAAGCAAACCTAAGTGCCCATCAATTCATGAATGTATAAATACAATGGGATATACATATATATCAGAATTATTTATTCAGCTGTAAAAAGGAAAGAAGTACTGATGCATGCCATGACATGGATGAATATTGAAGACATCATGTTAAATGAAATAAACCATATACAAAAGGATAAATACTGTTTGATCTCACTGTAATTAATTAGTAGTGTTTCTATTTGCTAGCAATGAACAATCTGAGAAGAAAACCAAGAAAAAAATTCCACTTACATTAGCAACTAACGTAACTGAGTTAGAATCTATAATATAGGATACGAGGAGCTGAGTTGGGGGTAGGGAATGGGGAGTTAATGCTTAAATTTTACAGAAGTTGTATATGTGTTGTTTGTAAATTTTGGAAATGGATGGTGGTGGTGATAGTAGCACAATATTGTGAATGTAATTAACAGCAGTGAATTATGTATGTGAATGTGGCTTAAAGGGGAATGCTTAGGTCATATATATGCTGATAGAATAAAAATTAAAAGATGAAACATAGGACTATGCACAGCAGTTAATTCCTATTTTAAGCATGGATTATAGTTAATAGTACAATTCTAAAAATGTTATTTCATGAATTATAACAAATGTACCACACTAACACAAAGTGTCAATATGTGGGGAGTGGGTATTGGGAATGCTATATTTTCCACATGATTCTTCTGTAAACCTACTTCCTAATTAAAAATCTTAAAACACACGCACAAAATAAAGACCAGTGAGATTGCACTGGTCCTACTCAGAGAATCCAGGATAATCTGTCTCAAGATCCTTAATTTAACATCTGTCAATCCCTTTTGCCATATAAGGTAACACATTCATAGGTTCCTAGGATTAGGACATGGAAATCTTTGGGAACCATTATTTGGTCACGTGTATTTTAAACCATTTCCCAGAGATCCGAACCCCCACCCCCAGGAACAAACTGTAGCCCCCCCAGTGGTGGTTGCTTTATGACTCACTCTTTATTGCCTGCTTTCCTTCCTTGCTCACTTCCCCACTCCCCTACTCGTGTTTTCTGAACCTCCAAGTAAACTACTTGAGCTCAAAGCTTTGCCTCAGGGTCTCCTTCTGGAGGTAACTAAACTGAGACAAATATTATGAGGAGAGAAGCCTGTGGTTGATAGAGGGAGGAGACAAGAAAGATGGACTGGGCCATTTGAGGAGAAGAACAGTGGAAAGTCAGAGGGGAATCTAGTTATGAGAAGATAATGAGTTCTATATTAGTTTAAGTGACAGGAAGACAACGAAGTAGAAATGATTGCTAAAGGAGTAGAGGGACTCCTTTAAGGTGAAGGCTTTGAGACATGATGGAAAATATGCTGTGAACTTTTTTTGAGAACAATTTCTTGATTAAAAAAAAACACCTAGAGATCTAAAGGGCACTGCCACCTTTGAAACAGGAGAATAATTTCCACTCCAGAGGTACAACTGTAAGACCCAGAGGGGTATGAAATATCTAAAATATCACCTCACACTTTCCCTTCATCTTAATTCACAGTCTATCAAAGGCAGACACTATGATGAAGCATTAAATCCTTATTACAATCAAATGATGTAAATATTATTACTTTTCCCATTTTATGATTGAGGAAACTGAAGAGAGACTGGGGAACTCATGCAAGGTTTGACTTGTGCAAGGATTTGGAATTAGGTGTGTTTAATTCCAGAGCCTGAAATTTCAACCACCACATCCTTCTTCTTTGGTTGCCATTATAAAGAGAAGAAGAATTCAAGGAGGCTCCTTCAGGTCTCATGAAAATAAGTTGCCCACAACTTGGTCAACTTGTATCAAAACTTTTGTCAGTACCCTTCAAATTGAAGGCTCAGTCCTCTTTACTATCTTCAAATTAACCACACTAAGCCTCACGTGGACCCTTAATCTCATGTCTGCATCATCTGCATCTAGAACCGTTAAGTCAAATCATCTAATCCCCCCAGATAAGGGGGAAGATGTAATGTCTAAGAAGCCTACCCTGGATGGAAAACAATGATGAAGTTACAAGGTACACAGAGCTGGAATCTCTTGCTTTTAATTCTGGCTACATAAAAAATAAAGTGATAGCTTAATCACATAATCTCACTCTGATTGATTTTATTTCTTCATGCAGAGGCAAGATTAACAAGACTTGCTTCTTCTTTGAGAGATGTCATACGGATAAATGAAAAACTACTTATGAACTTGTTTCAAATTCTAAATAGAAATACCAGCACTCACGTTAATTCAGAACATGGTAAATTTTTTGTTTCTCCAATGAATGCAATTTTTAGTCAAACCTTTCCAGCAAAGTATCTTCTACATAGCTGGTGTTCCTCAAATATGTGTTGCATTTCATGATGAAGGGAAATCTATTATGCTAACATATTGTCTGCCTTCTCCCAGTCATGATCAGTATACATTGAGTCATTCCAATAACTTTGATGAACCCCCTCACTACATCATACCTGACTTCTTTATCAGAAATATCTATCTTCTGTAATGCTGCGGATATTTCTGTTAAATGAAATAATGGGTAGTCATTCGTAAAGTAATAGAACACTAAACCTTCTGGTCTATTTTCAATCACACTTGGGTAATTTTAATGAGAATGTATTATGACTAGGGCCCTATTGGAGATAGAACCTACAGAACTAGCCTTCCAGTAACAATAGCTAAAATAACAACTGACATGTACATATTGCTTTACAGCTGACAGGTGGCTTCCTATATCAGATGTTTTTCAAACTTCAATCATTTATATAACTTCAGCATGCTATTTTGTCAGTTTCATAGCTTACACTCCATTTACCAAGTGTTTACTTTAAACTGACTTGCCTTTTTTCACTTAAATGAATTCATTTAAAAAGTGAACATATCACTTCCATAACTAGAAAATCAATATTGTTTGCAACAACTGAAAAGCAAACAAATGGGATGAAAACAAAACATTATTATTCAATTCCAGCTAAATACTGCTGTTTGGTACGCTATGTTCTTTTTTTGTTAAAGAGATAGATTTACATGCATTAGGTAGGGTTTAAAGATAATCTTTAAAATGATACTTTTAATTGAATTTTTAGATTTTACAGATATTGTAAAAGGAGTAATACTGACTCACGTGGGTAAGTGTGAGGAAATCATTTGAAAAGTCCATTCCCCACCTACGATTATTCATCATCTTGCATTCTACCAGTGCTACCCACTTTGTATTTTGGAGAACAGTATAATAGATTATAATATTAATTTGCACAATAACCTTGTTAAGTGATGTGTTGCTTAGTCAGCACAGATATTACTCCTACTTTACAGATTACAGAACTAAG
The DNA here is from genome assembly GCF_023851605.1 of Tamandua tetradactyla. Lineage (NCBI taxonomy): Eukaryota > Metazoa > Chordata > Mammalia > Pilosa > Myrmecophagidae > Tamandua > Tamandua tetradactyla. The sequence continues at coordinate 77,281,627 of NC_135328.1, read as the reverse complement.
GCTCAGAGAGGTTAGGTGACTTGCTCAAATACAGATGGTAAATGGCAAAGCTAGGCCTACAACCCAGGCTTACTCATTCCAAATCTTTATACTGCACAAGGTAAATTCTTGTGAGAGGTGCCTCAGAGAACGTGGACAAGGTATGATGAAGATCCATTCCCTCAAGCATCTTATAGTCCAGTCAAGTATATGAGAAGGGCTAAGTGATGTACTTAATGGCATCAGGAGAAAAGTTGATAGTGGCTAGAGAATAATGGTGAAAACGTTTATCAAGTGTGTTCACTATTAAATTGGACTAGTAGGAAAGCTCTTCTGGAAGAGGCGAGATTAAAACTGAGGGTAGAATGCATGGCTGGTTCAATGGCAGAATGCTCGCCTTCCATGCAGGAGACTAGGGTTTGATTCCCGGACCATACATGGCCCCCCTCAAAAAAACAAAACAAAACAAAACAAAAAACTGAGTATAGAAGGGTAGCAAAAAGTAGATGGGTTGATGAGAAGACAGAAGGAAAGGCATTTCAAATAACAGCAACATTGTGATTACAATTACCAAAATAATCAAAGAGCACTCTGACTTGATTCACTTCAGATAAGAGAAATATGACAGGAAGCACCACGGCTATGCTTTAGTCATAAATGCTACGAAATGAAATTAACTACTAGTTTGGACTATTTATATGAGTTATTTCCCTAAAAATACATATACCTTTTATCCTAACAAATCTACTTAAAAGAGTTTATTCTAAGGAAATAGTCATGGATGCATACTAATATTTATAAGGATGTGCCTCATTGTTACAGGGAAATTGGAAATAACTCCAGTGTTTAACAACATGAGATGTGGTTACATAAATTTGGAAACACAGACACCAGGAACACTCTGCAATCATCAGAAAGAAAGTCAGTCCTTACTTCTCAAATGTGCTCCTTGGGCCAACAGCATCACTTTCACCTGGGAACTTGTTAAAAAGCAGTTTCTGATTCAGTAGGTCTGGAGTAGGGTTTGAGATTCTGCATTACTAACAAGTTCCCCAGTGATTCACAAATTCACAAGTTTGAGAAGCACTGACATATATTGGTGATGGCATGGAAAAGATATTTGCAATGAAAAAAGAGCTGATTTCACAAGAATTAATTCTGCATGATGTAACTGATAAATTTATATACATAAAAAGTCATAGGAAGGATAATAAAATCCCAAAGTGGTTATATTATAGAAGATTTGAAAATTTTTTATTTTATTTAATTTTTTTTACTAAGGACACCCATCTTTTTAAAAAAGCAGTAACACTATCTTTTCTGTTTTCAGAATTTCACTGAACGCTTTCTGGAAAAATAAATATCAATGAACAGGCTGAAATGGAAGGAAACAACCCACAGGGATCTAATCAGTGTAACAAGAAGCTGTCAGAAGAGAGAAAGACATAAGATAAGAATTTTCCACTAGGTATAAAATAAGTGTGTGTAACCCTCATGCTGTAGTCGCTAGAGCTCCTGGGATTTTTTTTTTAACAAGCATAAAGTTAAAGGAGCATAGACATTTTGAAGACTGCCAAAGTATGTTTATGATAAAACAGATCAATTTCCCCTAAGTATTTTCAGTGACTACTTTGAGCTCTGCTTGGGAATATTCCAGCAATGTCACTTGCAAGTTAAAAGAGAACCCAGTTGCTTTGCTAGAATGATTCTTTGCATTCACTTTAAAAAAATTTACCATAAACGTTATTCATTTCTCTCAGTTGTCCCCCATTTGGTGATCCCTTTTCTTCGGCATATTAGGGTAAGAAAAGGATTCAAATCCCAGCTTCACTATTTCCCAGCTGCTGGTACCTTTCAACAACAAAGGTAAAGAGCATCCATTTCTTTACTACCAAAATTGGGTGAAATAGTTATTTACTTAAGGGGATTAAGGGAAATAATGCACACAAGGCACTTATTACAAAGCATGAAAGAAGTATTTAATAAGGTGACTGAGTGATTGCTTCGTTCATCAGTCAACATTCTGTATCATGTGCCTATCATATGCCAGAAATTGTTTCATGGGCAGAGGATGTAAATGATCCCAGACGTATTTCCTTACTTCAGGATGTGCTCAGGTTGATTGTTATAACCAAGGAAAAGACAGGTATCCTAGAATATAACAAGTGCTACAATAGGGAGAGGGCTGGATATCATGGGAAGAAAAAAGAGAACCTAACCTAAACATGGGGTGGTTGAAGAAGCCTTCCTGGAGGGAGTGCTATCTCAACTGAGGTCTGGGAGACCAGTATGCCTTAGCCAGGGAAGGCTGGGAAATCCAAGACAATAAGAATAACACATTTAAAGGCTCAAGTGTGAGGAAGAGCAAGAATGTTTAGGTGGTCAGCAAACTAAAAATTATTAGGATTTGAGTTGAGTAGAATGTTGTGGGGAGAGGCAGTAGAAAGGGAAATGGTAGTGGAGGGTAAGCAGAGCCCAGACACGAATGGGCCTTGGAAGGCAGTCAAAGGAAGTTTAACATTATCCAAAAGGCAAGAAGAAAAGTTAGGGTCAGACATAGTCTGTTTGGGGTTTTAGGAAAATCAATGTGCCACAGTGTGGAGACTGGACTGGAGGCAAGACAGCAGGACTGGAGATCAACTAAGAGGCTGCTGGATTAACACAGGTAAGATATGGTCCTAGCCTGAATTAGGCCAAGGCAGAAACAGATGACTGTAAATGGAGTGAAACTGGTGATAAACAGGAAGTGGGGGGTGGGGGTGGGGGCGGGGATGGAATGGGACATCAAGGATATGGTTAATAAGTGGTTATTTTCTTTCTTTCCTCTTTACAGAGACCTACTGGTCATTCAGGACAAAGAAAGATTAACCCAATGGTGGTAGAAAAAAAGTTTTCTAGGAACAAAATACTTGGCTCTTCTGAAAAAGGGACTGCTTCAAATTTATACAACAGGCCAGCAGTTCTCAAAACGGGGTCTGGGTTTCTTTGGGAGGCCTGTATTTCACTTAGGGGATCCATGAAGTCAAAACAATTTTCATAATGGTACTAAGACACTATTTACCTTTCTTTGTTCTCGTTCTCTCTTGAGTGTTCAGAGGAGTTGTTCACAGGACACATGATGTATGATGAGGAAACTAACTGCCCTGATGATTTGTTACATGAGTTTAAGTATTCTTGGGTTTTAAATTTTTCTGTTTCAATTTCTAATATGGTAAATAGAGATATAACCCAAATAAACAAGAGCACACTGGAGTCCTCAATAATTTTTAAAAGTTTAAAGGGGACCTGAGCCAGAAATTTGAGAACCACTGCTGTAAGCATTAAAAAGCATCTTGAAGGCATCTACTACAAAAAGCTTAGTAAACTTATAAGTGAAGGCAAACTCTATTGACTGAAGAGTCTGATTCTTATCTTAGTTTTGTTGTCCTTTCGAATCAGAGTTGTCTGCACAACACAAGGGTAATGTCTGGTATTTAATTTATAGAGGATTACATCTAATTAAAGAAATCAAAGTATATAACACAGTATATGAGGTAGAATTATGAATCTTAAACTGGTGATTCTGAAGATACATACATATTTTTTTTTTACATGGGAAGACACCAGGAATCAAACCCAGGTCTCCAGCATGGCAGGTGAGAATTCTGCCCCTGAACCACCATCACACCACCCAGATATTTTGTTTTTTAAACTTATTTTTAAAGTTAGAAAACAAGAGACACTGAGTAATACTCATAACTTAGAACACGATCATTGCTGTGTGGGCAGAAAAGCAAAATATAAGCTCCAATGTGGGCAAGTGGAAAATAACACAGTGAGGAGAAATGACACAAGCTAGACTCAGAGAAGCAGGGCTTCAAACTCAAGTTCCCACCCAAAGAAGGCCTCTAGGATTCCCTATGAACCATCCCCTCAAAAAACTTAGAGAAACGGGCCAGCCAATCAAGCACAAACCTGCAGAAACACAAACACTGGAGACAGTCAAGGAAAACTGATTGTGCTCCTGAACAAACCTGGGGCATCTATAGCGCCAAGAAGTCACAGAACCCTTCAGCATGGAAAGGGTGGGCAATGTCAGGATATGAACAACATAGCTGATGGGCTAGGAGACTGAGGGCAATTAAAGCTCAAGACTCAAGACTGGGGATTCCATACAGCTGTTAGAAGGAATGAGCGATCTATAGTGCTGATGCAATCATCCCCCACATAAATAAAGCAGATTTAAGAAAGGCGGAGAACAGAGCATACCACGTGGCCCACTTGTGAAAAAGAGAGGAGGGGAGCCTGCATGTATGAAAGAGCTTGTACAGTCACAGACTATTGTTGGAAGAAGACATCACAGGCAGAATCAGCAGTGTCCTCGTGGGAAGAGATATTTGGGGACTTGGGCTACGGGGAGAGGAGACTTAACACTGTGCCCATTTTTGTACTGTTTAAAGTGTTTAACCATGGAAAGCTTTTCGATTAATAAAAAGTTACGGTAAAAATGAAGATTCTTAATGTGAAAAACACAGGATTCTTTAGTAGGTAAATCTAAGAAGGGCTACATAACAGAAGTGAGTGGAACCCCAGAGAGGATGGGGGGGAGGAGCAGGCGCTCGTCTTCCAGCTTTAGTTTATAAAATTCAGGGGAATCCCAGGAACTTCTGAAAGAGATTGCTTTAAGATTTTTTTTTGCCTTTCTTTATTTGTTATTAAATGGTACACCTTACCAACTCATCACCCTTAAGAGGTAATTAAGGAAGGATTTTGATAAATTACCGGATTACCTTGGATCTATTTATTCCTCTGTAAATTGCTGGTCCTTTGCTCTAAAAGCAATAGCATTTGGAGCTAACCCCTGATTAAAGGTAAACAGCTTTAAAATCTTTATTTCATATGAAATAAATTTTAAAAGATTTTTTCCTTGTTATAAAAACAATTCACATTTCATCATGGAAAATATTTAAAAATTAAAATAAAGCTATGTACACAGGTTTGATCATTTCACCCTACTTAACCTTATGGCCTTAACATTTTTCTGTTTAATGAAAAATATATTTTAAAAACCTTTGATTTAGGAAGTGGCATAATTGCCCATTTATTTATTACTACTGAAATAGTTATTAATTCTTCACTTTAAGAACATTGCAATTAACATTCATGGATATTCCTTGCTAACTATATATCTAAGATTTGTATAGATAAACTCCTTGAAATAGAAATTCGAAGAAAAAGTATAGCAACATTTTTAAGTCTCCTTTATGCATTCTGACAACCTACTCTTAAGAAAGGCTGTACATGTTTTGATTGATGAATTTTCAATATAATATTAAAAGGATTAAAAAACACAATGAAAAATGTGACTCCCACCATACAGCATACAAAACACACACAACGAAGCACTGACTCGAGCCAAGGTGAGCAAGCCTCCTTAATGTTGTACACCTGGGACTGTAATTGGCAAGCGCTAGCCCCACCTCACCTCCCTACCAAAACGGCACTGCTCCTGAGTGCTCATTCCATCCCCACCTGGTGTCTCTGCCAATCTCCTGTGCCCTCGCTTCCTAACCTGAGTCTCTTCAATGTGCCTCCATTTCCAAAACTAGACTGGTGCCTTGGATTACAATTTCCTTGGCTACCAGCTACGTCAAAGGTTTGAAATATTTTCTCAAAAGTATTCCCATATAAAAGTTAATAAAATAAACTGTTGTTTAATTATTTCCTTAAAATTATTCATCATTTCCCGTGTAGGGTAATAATGAGAGAATGAGTTGAATGCTATCAGGGAATAGCCTTTGCTAGAATCCAAGGCTCTTGTTTGGTTTTGTTTCGTTTTTAATTTCTAAAGGGCCTAGAAATCAAATACATGAGTTTTAAGGGAACAGGTCTTGCAAGGTGTAATGGAAAGAGGTCAGGACAAACACTGAGGAGTTGAGAATAACACCACTAGATACTCCAGACTTGGGCTTGAGTCCCAATCTTCAACTAACTGATCAGCTGAATGGCTGTGCCTCAGCGCACAAGCTTCCTAGATCTTCCTCATGCGTGCTGGCAAGTTCCATCTCAGAGCTGGTTGTGTAGTTAACCCTTCTTAACCTGGAATGCTCTTCCCCTAGATAAATGCTTCTCAACCTCAACACTACTGGAATTTTGGGCAAGGCAATTCTTTGTTACAGGGGATGTCCCGTGCAAGGCAGGATATTTAGCAGCATCCTTGGCCTCTACCTATCAGAGGCTGGCAGCAACCCCTCACCCCAGCTGTGCTAATCAAAAACATCTGCAGATGCCAAATGTCCTCTGGGAGACAAAAATCACCCCAAGTTGAGACTCACTAACTTAGATATCTGCATGATTCATTACTTCAGTTAATTTAGGTTTGTACTCAAATGTCATCTCCAGGGAACCTTTTTCAAAGCCTAGTCTAAAACGGTAACCCCATCACTGTGTGTCCCCTTTCCCTGCTCTATCTGTCTTCATAGTATTTATCACTAGTTAACATTACATCAGATACTTTTTCCCTTACTGTCTGTCTTCAACTGTTTTTGTTCACTGCCACAGTTCTAGTATTTAGACAACTTGTGAATGCTTCATAAATATTTGGTGAATGGAAGAAGGAAAGAGTAAGGTACCTGCACCCTTTGGAAAGCCAAAACAGACAGGAAGTTGTCATTCTGAGGGAAAGGAGACACACCACCAACAGGACGGCTTCAGCTCCATTTAGCTACTGCAATCTCTATTGGTTGTTATATACAATGACAAGGTTTTTGAGAATATTCTACTAATAGAAACACTTCACTCACCTTCTCTAAAGTGACGCTTTGAATGCAGAAATAAAGTATAATTTTAAATGTATTTGTTAATCATTTCATGAACAGTATGCACTTTTGAGACCTCAAATTGCATTCATTTCATATCATCAAGAAAACATATTCTCACTCCAGATTGACATGTCTGTTTTCCGTTGAGAATCTGCTAATTAGAAAAGTGCTGATTAAAGGCCTGCATTTTACCTTCACACTTAGAAGGTGAAAATATGTTTCTAAAGATTTTTGCAAGCATTGTGTATATGCCAATCAATAGAGTGGGCGCTATCCTGACACCAACCCAAGTAATATATTCACATATCGAAGTCCTTACTCATTCGTAGGATAAATGACAGAAGGCTTTGTGTGCATGTGTGTGTGTGTGTGTGTGCGCGTGTGTGTGTGTTTTCCTGGAGATTTGTTCTAGTCTTCCTGAATTCTAAGATGGTGGCTTTCTTCTGGAAAGAATTACAAGTATAAATAAGCTAAAGAACTGCAAATATTCAAGGAAATTATAAGTGCTAAGACTTTTATTTTTTTTAGAGAAGGAGGTAAGGATATCTCCTAACCACTGGTAGGTCTCTGTGAGCAGTCAGAACACACTCCTAAAGCCCTACTCCAGCCAACTTTTGAAAGGAGTTCCACAACACCTCAGCTCCCTAGGATCTCCAGGGAATGAGAACTTCAGAACATATACATTAGAGCTTCTAAAAATTAAGCCATGCACTTATATATTTTCCCAAGTTTTTACTGATGAAAATCTTTCTAGAACAATGCATTACTCTCTTGAAAATAGAATATTTGGGACACTGAAGTTTTATTGATAACATATGGTCACTGTATGGATAGGAATTTTTTGTGAAGCTTCACATAAGCACGAGCAAGGCTAGGGGTGAAGGTCCCAGGGCCTCGGATTAAGGAGACCAGGAGGAGTCCTGGAACTTACTTCCTCTCACAGGTGAGTGCAGCACATGCAGAGCCGTGACAGCAATGTCACAAGACTGCCTTTTGCAAAATTAATTCCTGAATTAAAGACCGAAGGTAGCCTTTCTCTGAGGTTATCATATATTTTTCTGAATAATCATCTTCTTTACTTTTTTAGACAGGGTCTTATCAACGTCTCAGTAGCTGCCCAAAACTTGTTTGTTATTTCTACAGCCAGCCCACTTGCCAACTCATAGCATTCCTTTATTTCCTTTTGCTATAAGTATGAGGTCCATTCATATATAATGTGAAAAAGGGAAAAACATACTCCTCAGGTGTCTTACTCTTTCCTCCTAAATCCTCTATCATCATCATCATCATAATCATCATGGAACCATAATTGCCTAGCTGGAAGATAACCGCAGTACCCTTGAGGAAGCCTCGGGTTTGAAATAATCTCTTCCTGAAGGCACTGGGAGAGAGTGATGGAATCTTTGGGGAAGTATTTGTCATGCATCCAAGGTGCATTAGCTTGTCCTCTGGAATCAACACCATGACTGCTCTGGAAGCTCTTGTGCTAAGGATTTTTTTCCTAAAGGCTAAAGGTTTTATTTACCAGGAGTCCATGAGACAAACTCCTGCAGTCACAGTTAACCTGTCTCCATTGTCCTCAGGGAAGCCTGCAAACGTGGCCAATATGTGGTCACATATATGTGACAATAATGTGTCATATGACAATAATGTGTTATTAAATCTATTCAAAGGGTAGGAAAATATTTACAAATGAGTTTTCTGAAAGGAACAGACAATTGACAACTCTTATACAGCTGCATTATATGCTAATTTCAAAATCTAAGGCCAGCCAAAGTACCTAGCAGAAAATGCTCCCATGATCTAGTTAACCAATAAGAAACTGTTATTTTTCTAATTTACTCTTTAAAGTTTATCTTCTTAAATTGCTTTCAGTTGGAGGTCATGGAGAGGGGAGTTATTGTCTTTTGCCATGAGAAATACTCACATAAAAGAGGTGCTGGTATTCAGCCCAGGATGGCAACTTACACCTCAACAGAATGTACAATAAAATAAATCAAAGAGCTTATGAAGAACATCCCTTTCAGCCAACTTACTAGTGAATAGAGAAAAACTTATAACACATTTATCAGGCTAAGTCTTCTGGGCTTGTCCATTTAGGGTCACCCTCAGGTTTACTTTCTTTCGTATTTTACATCTCCCCTTTGCCTTTCCCAGTCCATATTGCAGGATGCTATCTACACTTGGCTACAACTGGTTACCCCAATTCAGCAACACATTTATATTATTACAGCCAAAGACTCTATCAATTGACGATGATGGCATACACACTGGGGGCCTACTATGTGCTAGGCAATATGAAAGAACAAGGTCCCTGGCCTCATGAAGCTTGCAGTCAGACTGAAGTACAAGCCTGAGGGCCTTCCCTAAATTTTGTATGCAACACCCCTGGGTAATCCCTTGAGGGATGTGATTTATCCTTGCATTGCCTATGATCCTCCACACCACAGCAGTGTTTTCTAGGGATGCAAACCAATCACACCTTGAGGGTCTACAATCACTTTCTGATAAACATCTTTGCTCGCTTTCCATGGTATCCACTACTCAACCCTTTCTTTCTCAAGGTTCTTACTGTTTACAGCTTATCACCATCACCCTCCGCATCCCCACAGTATTATTTTTCCTCCATCCCTCTTTGCAGTTTGCCACACTTCTAATGCTTCCCTTATCTTCTTTCTTTTGCCCTTAGTCATGTTTTCATGCTTCTCTTTTCATGCTTTCAGCCTGCTCAGTCCATTATAGTACCATAATCTCTGGGTTTTTGGGTTTTCCAAGTTACTACTCTTCCTTTTGTCTGCTCAAAGGCTAGGTAAAGAATCCTTTATAACACACACTTACCTGTCCCCATCACTGCTCCACTTTCTCCCATCAAACCCTGTTTGGTGTTATTCCAGGTGCTCAAAGATGTTTGTAATCTGTTATATGAGTTCTGGATAATGGACAGACTATTGCAGCTCGCTGTGCCAGAGACAATGAGAGCTTCTCCTGAAACTGCATATACTCACATCATTTGAAAAAATGTAGAGGCAGAATTAGAAGATAAGAGCTAATAAATAGCACTCTGAAAAACAGGCCAAAAGACTCTAAGCTTGGCATTATATTACTCTGCAATCCTGAACAAATCATGCTGACACACTGGATCTCCAATATTCAGAAAACAAAATAGGAATGCTGGATCAGAAAGACACACATTGATGTTCCATGGGGGAAAGATGCCTCCTAAGTAGCCCAGACTACTTTATTTTGAAATGGTGGTGGAATGGAATGGTTGCATCAATTTGCATCTCTGGTTAACAAAGAATTACCATATACCCTAGATACAGACTTCTATTTTTTAAGAACCAGGATCAAATGTGCTTATCAATAAAAATATGCTGCCAAAATATTGCTTGCCTCAGTGATCAGTAAGAAAATTATGATGACAACAAAAATGCCTATTGATTTTTTCTTTAGGATTCTAGAAAAACAGAAACCTATACAAAGCCATCTACATGTGACTGTTAAAGTGTTCAACAATAAAGTTACATAATAGCCAGTTCACTTGATCCAGGCCCAATATATTGCTTAGCATTCTTAAATTATGATCTGGCTTATAAATGATTTCCTCAGTTGTCCTGTACAGCTTCTATTTTTCTATGGCTAAAATCATCTGGAGGCTCTTGCAGTGATTATGCTGGATTAGGCTTTTCCATTAAAGGGTCATCAAGGAATTAGTTTTCTAATGACTCAACTAAACAAAAATTCTGCCCATAACTTTAGTTACAAAAAGAAAATGCTGGGCAGGCCATGGTGGCTCAGCAGGCAGACATGCCGGAGACCCAGGTTCAATTCCTGGTGCCTGCCCATGAAAAAATAAATAAATAAAATTACTTTGTCCTAAAAAAAAAAAGAAAAGAAAATGCTTATGTTAAGAACTAAGGGGATTGGGACACTGATAACAACAGATGATTTAGCCCTGTTACAACATCACCATGTAACTGGCACCTGCGGTCCTCACTGCTAGCCAGGCTCATGGTCACCATGTCAGGGACATGAAGATGAATCTTACACATGTTTAAAGCATGGATCAACGGTTTCCATGCAGGAATGTCTTTCTATTAGCTTACTAAAAGGTGACCCATTTTCACTCCTTTTCAAGTTCTGGAACTTTAAAATGTGGTGTCAACTTATTTCCCTCATGACTCCCTCTGAATTTATGGAGGTTTGTTTTGCCCTTTGAAATGGTACAGCTGGTCTGAGGAAAGTGGGACACATTTCTCTGGACACATTTCAAACTATATAAGAAAGAAGAACCCACCTGCCACAAGCTGTCATTGTGAATATTGGCAGAAAGCAATCAAGTCCTCTATGAAGCGAATCTCAGGTCCCTACCACCTCCACTTCATATAATATCCCAAATGCCAATATTCCTGATGAATGTTCCTTCTGGGCATGAACTACTAAGATTTTATTATTTGAAAGGTTATTCTGAGGCATAGTTTGCTGTTTGAGCTCACAGTCACAAGACATTCTTTTTCTTGGTTACTACATTGAGTGACGGGTAGCACAGTTTCACTGTTCCTTAAAGGACCTACCGCAACCCTTTTGTCTTCAAATTAGTGGGTGGAGAAGGTATGGCTAATATCTTAATACCTTGTATATAATTCATTATCTGATATTAATTTCTTTAGCACTATTATTCTGTTTCCTGCATGACCTAGGCTATTCAATATCGTTTTTTCTTTTATAGAGTTCTTTGCAGACACTCTCAGATGGGGAGTGCTGCCTGTACCATCTTCATTCTTAGACCTTTGCCGTCAGGGTAAGAACTGTGACTGAGAAATGAGAAGAACCTATTTGAGGGTTTACATTTAAAACTCCCACTAATGGCAGAGGAAAAAGGGTGTAGAGGGTGAGAGGGAGAACAGAGTAATGCAGGTTTGGGTCTATAGAAAGTTTCATTTTTGATTAAGGTTAAATTTTGGATACTTCTAAGAATATTAGCAGCTTCACTTGTTAAAGAAAATGGATTTCAAACCCAAACAAACTCCACACAACCAACTCAACGACTAAATGTTTTGTCTTGCGTTATCACCCAACTTATTGGATTTTGCTGTCTCTGTGTTCCTATTAATGCACACAATAAAAGTGATCTCATTTAGAATCTTTGTTTACTAATTGATACACATAATATACACAATGTCGTGGGGCTTCAAGTTAGCCTCTTCAGCTCTCAGGGTCTCGGTCTTCACCTGAGTCAACTCTAAAGTCCCTCCAAATTCTCTTGATTTGGCACTATGATATGGTTCACACAAATAAAATTTCTACAGGGACCACAGGTAACATAATGGGTGAAGCAGGCTGGAAGTAAACCTATAATGTTATGTTGCCAGTACTGCGACCAAGCAATATAAGCAAACCTTGCCTAGCTATGTGGCATCATAAAAACCTATTTGGGGCCAAAGAGAATCCAACCAAGCTGATTTCAGGCTTTTGGGACATCAAATTGACCCAGTCTGAGAACATACAATAATTTACCCGATGTGGCAGAAGATGGTGCAACAATTGATAAACAATGGAGTGAAGATGGTCTTCGAAGATGAAAGTGCTGACCTCAGACAGCCTTGTCTGAAAGTGCGAGGGTGGAATTTCACAGGGAACATATGGATTCTGTGCCCTGAACATGTTCTTAACTAGCCCCTTGAGAGTATTTAAACTACTGAACTGCAGGAAGAAAGCTGCAGCTGTCCATGGTACTCAAGAGTTCTCCATAAAACTGGTGTCTCTGCTCAGTCTCTAGCACGGGGATACTTTACAACGAACATATTGCACATTAAAGTAATAATCCAATCTCCTTGGAGTGGCCCAAAAGGATCCAATGTCTTCTTGACTCAGCTCGACAGCAAACACTCATATAGACGCTCACGTCCTTGATTTCCTTTCTGTAGTTACTAAACAATTTATGTGAGTAGTGTGGTGTGCTCTTAAGTTATGTCTTTGAAAGTTTTGCCTGGCACCAAGTATTTCCCTGACGTTAGTTATCATTTAATTCTTCTCTAAGTTCCCCAAGTGTAGTGCTTAACAAAAGTAATAGCTTCGATGTCAATTCTTTTGTTCTGGAGTGTTCAGCCCTGTGATACAAGAATATCGATTTCTGATCCTTCTTCCTGTAGGCTTCACACCATGATAACTACCCTCTTCTATAAAGTAAAATAAAATCACTGTTGTCCCAAAGTGGTGGGAATTTTAAATTCTTAAAAAAATCGAAGTAAAAAAAAAAAAGGTTGAATAACAGTATTGCATTAATAATTTCCCACTCTTGAAACAGGTTTTTAAAAACATAACTCACCTGGTTCATTTGGAAATCAAAACACTGATTCTGTATGTTCCCAAGGACCGAGAGCAAAATGATGTCAGCTGGATTTGATTTCTCTACTACAAATATTTTGAAAGGCTTACCCTATCAATACTAGCTGGAGGAGTCCTACGTAAATCTCAGATTATTTGGAGAAAAGGGGGAATAGTGATTTAATTTGATTGTAGTACTAACAACAGAAGAAAAATATGGAGAAAAGGGGACAAAAATAAGTATTCTAATAAAATAAACAAAAAGGACTTCTTCTGCAATGAAGGCTTAAACATGAGATGATAAATCTGATTAAATTAGGGAAGTTAATAGAGAAATTAAATAATAAATGGAAAGAAATCTTAGACACCATTAAAACACAGGGCTCTTTAAAATGTCATTTAGTTCCCCAAATTTCAGACCCTTAAGTGTCTTACTCATTCCTATAGCTTCCCAAGGAAAAAAGTCCCACAGTCCCTCTAAATAAATCATTCTAATATGTAACAATCTTCATTGCTGGGTTATTTTTCATCCTATCTCACCTTAATTTTTGCCATTTAAAGCTTACTTCCTTTTTGTTTGAGTCCCTCTATCTGTATTTTTATGGAGAAAACAATGATCATTGTCCTTCAATAACTGAAAACAGCCATGCAATTAGTGAGGTTTGTGGCTCTTTTCAAGACAAATAAACCTTATTTTTTCAACCTCACTCTGTGGACCCTTTATTCCCTATCTTATAATATAAGGTTATTTTCCATGATACTTTGCCAAATTCCTCAAATTCTATTGGTTAGGCAATTCCTTCTGAAAAGAGAAAGCATTCTAGAAATTACCTGTATGCTGCTATTATAGTTTTTTATATGCTATTTTCACAGTCTTGCTTAAATTCTAAATGGACATTATGGAGGACAATATTTATGTACTCCATGCATGCAAACATTTTTTAGGTGAAAAAAATACCAGATTAAAGAATCCTGGAGGAAACGAAATGTGAGGCCATCTTTGAAAACGTTCTCTGAGAAAGTTTATGAGCTTAGAAATTCTATTTAGATAGTAAAAAATGTAACTCATCAGAGTTAATTTTTAAAATAAAAAATTATGACCTACTATATATTAATATGAATAAAAGTCCTACGTCCTCTGGCACTATTACAGCTTCAACAGAAAAACTACAAATAGTCATTTAATATTTGATTTATAGTTCTAATTGGAATAGCTAAAACATGCATGATAAATCAAGACCGTCTTTAAAGGAATTTTTAGTATTTCATCAAAAAAGTTATTTGGCAAAAAATAACTTTTACCAAGTGCCCATTAGATGCAAGGAGATCTGAATTAGGGTCTATGGGTAGTTATAGAAGAAAAAGAGTATCAATCACTATTGTCAAACCAGTAACACACCTTGAAGAGCCTAAGAAACAAAAATATAAGTTGCAAAATCATACAAGCCAAACAAGACAAATACTTCCAAACAACCTTAACACATAACTATTGCTGACTCTGGCTAGAAAAGACAGAGGGAAGGAGAAATGTCAAAGGAGTTTCTAGAGTATTTGGAGGTACTAGAATCAGGTGAAGCCAGTATGAGAAGATAGGTTTTGAGTGACACCGTTAAAGGCTATTTTCTTGTCCTAATAGAATCTGGAAGGTCACCTCTGAAAGTAATGAAATTCTCCCTGCACTTCAATAAGATTGTTCAATTTTTAATTCAAGGAAAATTCCAAAGCAAATGGCACATAAAATACGGGGGTTTGGGGGTGGTAGCGATATAATTATCATCAAAATTTAAAGACCTGTCAATCTAAGCAGTGCATGGATCCATTTTTGAATAAATTACATTGTTTTGAAACGACAGATGCCATTTTTATCATGCACATTTTTACAATCTAATTCACAATAAGACTCTAAATAGATACACCAATTATTTTAGGTGATGCTTCAGCTAGAAGTCACGTCATTTGCTTTCTTATTTCAATTTTGTTGCATAAGTGTGAGGGAGTTTTAATTTATTTTGTATTTCTGCTAACAATAAAGATAAGATGCCCCCCAAAAAGAATGAGTCTAAAAAGAACAGCTGGAATTCCTCCTCATTTAAAAAATAATATTCAATACAGGTGTTTCCATTTAAAACATTCTATCATCTTCCACATAATTTACATTCCAAATTTTCCTCTTTTAAACTCTGTCTAAAGCCATAAACAGCATCTATCATCATAACAGTTTTATAGTGACTTTAACATAGACTCTCTGAAATAAATAATTTTGCCATACGACTTTAAGATTGATTATAGGACTAGAAGGGATGTAAGAAATATTAGGGATATCACCTTGCCTTCCAATCTAGCTGAATCCGATAGAGGCAGGTCATTTATTGTCCTATTCATGAAATTCTTCTTGGAAGCTAATTTCAAGATAAACTCTGTTAATAATTAATAGAAGCCTAGGGCCAGAGTACAAATGAGGACAAACCACTATAGAAAAACTCACAGTTCAATTTATACATTGTATTTCAGGAGAGAAATTAAAATAAAGTGTTTAATTCAACAAATACTATTAAAAACTTCCTAGGTACTGAGTCTTGTACTACGTAGGTCTCTGGTGATGTGAGTATTTTGCTATACTGAGTATTTGTAGTCCAGAAAGATTTACTTGAAATCATCTAACTATTTATGTCTTTAGTTTATGAATTAATCTAACTTGTGGCAAAATCTGACTTATAGTACATCCATAGTAAGGTTAATAACCAAACACAACTTCTGCCATTATCTTATAATTTAATTTGCTCTGCAGTGACACTGACACAGTTGTTATACCTATGAGGGAACAGTAATGCATTTGAAGAAGAATGTAAGAGCAAGTCTGCCTAGAAGCCTCCTTTATTTGGCAAATCCAGAGCCACAGAAGTTAGTAAACACTGAGTTGTGATTAATCTCTTACACCTGGTCAAGTGCATGGCTGACTGATGCTCAACCAGACTTAACCACAGATGCTAAAAGGAAGAGAGGGATGCTTCTCTATAGCAGCCAGGGTTGGTATCTAGTTTTCAAACATGACACAATTTGAGCAAGTCATTCCCATTGAGAAAGGTACGTCTTCAAAGTTAAGAATGCATTAAAGATTCAACAAATACTTGAAAGACAAAGCACAGTTTTAACCTGTAAAAGATGTGGGGACAGGATAAGATGTCTAAATGACATGACATGCATTTTGCTTTTTGGGGGGTTGGAAGGAGGTCCTGTCAGAGGGTAACATTATTAATTCAAGGTCTGATATACTACTTCCCTTTCAGTAAAGGAGTATCAAGTGGCTTCTCTGTGACATTTATAAATGCAGAACAGCAAGTTTATGCCCAATCCAACTACCTGCAGATGCAATAATCCAATGAAGCCACATCATTAAGTTCAGCAGCAATTCAGCCTTAGTTTTAAAAAGGAAATTAAAATTACTTAACTTCTCTTTTCTAATTCATGCACAATTTGAATTTTTGAATATCAAGAAATTTAAACATCCTTGAAACCAAAATGGCATGTTTCAGACACAAACACAAGACACCATTAAAAGCAAACCAGCAAGCAAGCAACAATTCAATCCCAAATTCTACACAACTTCAAGATGGAGACAGACAAATCTCCTTTCCTTGAAGCCTCCCCAGTCTTCCCCACAGGAAGAGCTCATCCCCTCCACAACTCTGGCAGCCTTGTCTGCATGGTTCCCAACCTCTGCCTTAAACAGTTATTTTCATCCACTATATTGTGTATCACTGGGGTGACTTTGCCCCTCCAAGAGGCATCTGGCACTGTGTGGAGACATTTTTGGTTGTCACAACCGAAAGGGTATTAAAGGCACCTAATCAGTAGAGGTCAGAGATGCTGTTAAACATCCTCCAGTGTACAGGACAGGCCTCCCCAACAAAGAATCATCTGGCTTGAATAGCAGCAGTGTCTAAGTTCAGAACCCTGCACACTACACATTTGGTAAGTGGTTAACTTCATATTACATGTTGTGATTACATATAACTCAATCAGGGGTTCTTCAGTAGTTAAAGGAACTAAGGCCAATCATACACATCTCCTTCAGAATAAGTACATAGTTCAGGTAAGAGAACTTGGCACAACAGTCTATTTTTACTCCATTTTGACTTAAGATGAAATGTGTACAAATTTTGTTGTTGAATGTTTTGATAAAAGCTCTCAGAGTTTGAGGTAAACTGGTCACAAAACAAGTCATCTTCCCAGGGCTTCATTTATACACAGTATTATCATTTGATTTCCTTTTATTGCAGGATTTTAGGTGTGCATTTACTTTTGCCATTTTAAAGGAACTAAAATGCAAGCATATGATGCAATGGTATATGAATAAAGATTGCAATATTAAAAAATACTATTGCTGGGAACAGAACACACATACTCCTTTCTAAAGATTTCTAAAGAGAGGGAATCGAAAGGAAGTAATGTTGGTCCACAGATCAGAATCAGACGTAGTGGATCGTAGAGCAGTTTTCCTCTGACTCACAGGATACCCAGCTGTCATCCACATTTTCCTTTGGGGTGGAGTCATGCCAGATGTGAAAGAAGAGTCTGAGCCTTGCTATGCCCTTTTACAGTCCAACTTAAAGGCAATCTATGGACTTCTACTTAAAATGGAAGATTTAAAAACTCTGGGCTCTCCTTGAAGCAAATTTGGCTCTATGGGGAGAGCATACCCTCAAGGTAGAAGGAAAGCAGAATTGAGCGTATGTGCCCTGATCAGGGGGTCCGCCTCCAGCTTTGTGACACTCAAGAACCAACCTTCCCAAGACATGTCTTGGCAAGACCTGTCCTTATGCAGACAAGCATTTCAAAGTAAACACTGCACAGGATTACACTTTTCAATAGGAGTTTCCTTGCAGCAGTAATGATTTTTTGTTTTGTTTTTTTAAATTTTTTTACTAATTATTTTATTTTATTTTTTTAAATACCAAAAAACACAAAGCAAATGCAAACACTCCTATTTCGATCGTTCCGTTCTACATATATAATCAGTAATTCACAATATCATCGCATAGTTGCATATTCATCATCATAATCATTTCTTGGAACATTTGCATCTATTCAGAAAAAGAAATAAAATGAAAACAGAAAAAAAATTTATGTATACCATACCCCTTACCCCTCCCTTTCATTGATCACTAGCATTTCAAACTAAATTTATTTTAACATTTGTTCCCCCTATTATTTATTTTTATTCCATATGTTCTACTCATCTGTTGACAAGGTAGATAAAAGGAGCATCACACACAAGGTTTTCACAATCACAGAGTCACACTGTGAAAGCTATGATATTTTAACTGCCTGGAAGAAAATATAGCTTCAAGAGGATCTTATATCCAACTAAAAAGTTAAAAGAAGGCAAACTCTGGTTCCATAAACAACAGTACAATCTTTATATACTATAGTACGCTTGTTTTATTCTTGCTCATATGCTTTTATTTTGTTTTAGTACAAGAGCAAATAAAATCACCATGTGGTTATTGCCTCCAAACAGCAATGAGAAGGCACAGCACTCCCACTGAAGACAGGAAGAACGATGGACAGCTGTAATTGGAATTGGGAGACCTCCGTGACCTTCTCTGAACTAAACAGAGTGTGAAATGTGATTTTGCTCTCTTCATAATGATTACCAAATTCCTGCTGGCTATTATGACTGTTTGGCATTAAATAGTCTCTAGTTGTCATGCAGATGACTCACTTAAAATTATTACAGGATAGCATTCACAACGGTCAACTTAGTTAAATTCATTAGCAGCGTACAACTGTTCTCAAATATTTTAGTATCCTGAAGAATTGACCTGTTCATTCCAGATTGACTTGATCTACAGAAGCCTTTTTTTTTTTTTTTTTCAAACCAAGGAAAGTTCTTAGACTAGCTTAAAAATTATGCTGAGTGCTCTTGGGTACATTTTCTTTTACCCCCATATCAGAAAGACCACGCTTGCAGGTCATCCTATTGCCGAAGCCTCTGTAACGTCAATCCCCAAATTTATTTCTTGCTCCCAGTTCATTCAGGCTCCTAAATAATTTGGGGTGAAGCATTATCACCATATTAAAGAAGCAAAGATTGTGTCACTGTTTAAAAGGAGAGGAAAAACAGCAGTTCTGTAGAGTCTATCACTGCTGGGTTCTTGTAGTGATCGAGTAAATCAGCTGCAATGCAATGCTTTATTTCTTAGCCTTCACTGGTATAAACTCTAGAGATTTTTATGTGGCTTGAACCAAAGAAGAGGGGGATCTTTATACAGTGATATTTTTGTCATCCCCTCATGAAACAAAAAAAGAATGTCTCAGATGTAATCCAAATTTTGGAAAGTGGTCTTAAATAACTTAAATCACATGCTTAGCTCATAAACATTTGAGTTTGACTTTATAATCCCCACCCTCTTCCCTATTTTATTTTTCTCTACAGTGCTTTTCATCCTTTCACATGCTGCATCATTTACTTGTCTATTTTGTCTATTGTCTGTCTCCTCCACAAGAAAGAAAGTTCCAAGAGGGCAGGGTTTTGCAGTTTTGTTGTAGCCTTAAACACTTAGGCTGACACAGAGATAATTGTACCTATTTGTTGAATGAATGAATTTGGAATCACTCACTCTTTTGAGTGAATAAATGAATTTGAAATCACTCACTTTTTTAAGGAGTCAAGTAATTTTGCAGTAAATCCTTTTCTAGAATAAATGGTTTTTAAAAATTCATTTATCCTAAACATTGCAAAGACTGTGTGATAAAATACCATACAATCCCTCTAAACAAAGGCCTGCTCAGTTTTACGTTTATTTGAAAACACGGTCATTTATTATTTAAAATCAGAAATAATATACTGAGGTCAGTGTCCTTCCTCCTTTTTAGGTGAAAAAACAAAACAAAAACCTGAGGCTTGGATGGCTCAACAGCTCACCAGGTAAGGAAGTGGGGTGGGGGTGGGGGGAGCTGGGCGTGGAGTCAGGTGTGACAGGCTTGGATGCAGGACCTTTTTAGCACATCAGTCTGCAGCCCAGCTCCAAAGAGGAGAGTTCTTCTTGCTCTTTGAATGCTTAAGGTTTTCTGGAAGGTATACAGTCTCGCTTGAGCTGCTTTGTATGAATGGCATTTTTAATGCACTACCGACAGAAAAAGATTTTGACTCACTCCTAGCTGAGCAATTTCAAAACTACCAAACTGAAAAGAATGATATCTCATAAATTCAGGCAAACAGGCATTAAGGGGGCTAAGTCAGCTGTCCTTTTAATATACAGAGTATTAGCATTTTTCAGGGCTTTGGGTCTGGTAATGTACTTTCAACTCAGAAGACTACATCTTTCATTAAAACTCTTATTCTTGCTGCCTTGTTATAATGAAAAGGCCTTAAATTGTCATGTATAATGATTATTGAAGGTTATCAACTCTGGAAGGAGAAAGGATTAGAAAAGGTAGGCACAATTTTCAAAGACCTACTGCTTGTCTCAAAAAAGAACAGCTGTAACAAACATTTTAATAAAAAAAATAAGTTTATTGTACAGACTGATTATATAGATTTACGAACCTCTGGGTATTAGAAGGTTCCTCAATTTTTGTACAGATAGAGGCCCAAAGAACCCTAGGCTAGTTGATTTTATTCACTGAGAAGATAAAGGGCATATTTAACACCAACAGTTCGTTGTATTTATTTGAGTTGAGACTTAGATTTAAAAGCAAAGCAGCAACCAAAAAAGAGTGAATTTTACCACATGCAAGTTAAAAAATAAATTACAATAATTGCCTACCAAAAAAATTTTTAAAAATAAGGCAGATTCCCGGTGCCTGCTCATGCAAAAAAATAATAATAATAAAAATAAAATAAAATAAAATAAAATAAAGCAGATAGGTCTGCAGTAGCTCTATTTGCCTGACTCTTCTCTGGAACAATCTCAGTCTCCAACACCTTGCCTTCCATATAGTAGACACTCAGTAAATGTTTGCTGAATGAACTGAAAGAATAAAAAGGAGAAAAGAAATAACATTTCAGTCAATGAACGTCAGTTCACCCCACACAAGTCGATAGGCAAATTTTGTGGCACATTCTACAAAATTCTACAGTTTTGTTGGCACATTCTATAGTCACATAGCTATCTTCCTCACTTCCTTCACGCCTCTGATCAAATGTCACCAGAGATACCCATCGCAGTGAGAACTATGACAATATCTCACCATACTCTACATTGAATGAGTCTTTGGAAAATACCAAATGTGAATGTTGATCTTGAAGGTAATTTGCCAATACATATCAACATCTTAAATGTGCATGCTCTTGACTTCATAACTGCATTTACAGAAATGTATCCTACAGATAAATTGTATAATTTATCTGCTCACATGTATACAGACAGAAGTATAAAGATGTTCAATGCCATATTTTTGTGATTGTAGAATATAATCTAAATGTCTACCAGCAGGGGCGTAGGTAAATGAATGATGTTACAACCTTACTATGGAACACTAGGCCACTGTTTCACAGAATGAGGTAAATCTATATGTACCAACATGAAAACATATCCAATTTAACATATTAAATGAAAAAAGAAAGTTGCAGAATGTGACATCTAGATTGAGAGTCTTTTCTTTTTTTCCATGGGCAGGCACCGGGAATTGAACCCGGGTCTCCGGCATAGCAGGCAAGAACTCTGCCACGGAGCCACCATGGCCCACCCTAGTATGAGAGCCATTTTTGTTTAAAGCACACACATGTGTGTTATCTATATGGATTTGCATATTTTTAAATATTGTTTGAATCAATTATAACATATACCCGTTACTTTTACAAGTTCTAAACACATTTAAATATTTGATGCATATCTTTCTGAACATACATGACCACATTTAAATTAGCATTTACAGCGTTTTAAATACCCACTCATACTCATTTCTGTTGTTTATACTTTAAACCCTATAACTCTTAGGTTGTTTTTCCCTGTGGTAACACAAGACACTAACAATGAAAAAAAATATTCATTTTTCAAGCATAAGGCTGTAATTAAAACTGCCACATTTTTCACCTTTTTGCTTTATATTATTCTTGTTCAAATGCTAAGTGATATTGACTTGCCTTGAGGCACATATTCCAAAAGATGCTATCATAAAGCAAACTAGTATATCTGCCAAATGATGAAACAAGTCTATCTATTCTTTTCATTCATATATTGTCTCAATATTGAGATACCTAACAGAGTTTAGGAAATTGTCTATCTTCTTAAACCAAAGGTATGGAATTAAGAATCAGGTCTCAGTCTGAATCCTGTCTGCCTTGACCTACAATATTATTTACCTTCTCTGAGCCTCACTTTTCTCATCTGTAAAATGGGCTTCCTATGAGGAATACATACATAGCATGGGTAAAGCACCAAACAGAGTACCAAGAACATAGCAGATACAGAATACAAGGTAACTATAGGCAGTCCTTGCTTTGCATGATACCCTGTCAGTGGAAACTCATGTATATAAGAATGGTATCCTCACTTTGCATGGCAGGCACCCCAGAACTGTGAAAAAGAGAAACTGCCTGTAATCGTATAAATAGAGCATTTACTATAATAATTTACTGAAATTATATGATATTCTAACATAACCTATTTTAACATATTAATATAAAACACAACTACACTGTTAATATAATTGGTAACAATAAAATTGTCATCAACAACAATGACAATAAATCATCAAAGAAAGATATGGAGTATTGTTATTAGTCCACTCAAAGGAAACTGCTGTGGGTTTTGACATAACTGGATACCAAATCCCTGGCCATTGAGCATATTCAAAGTGAGAATTAGGGAATTGAAAATTCAACTCTTAGCTGAAGTAGTTGCTAAGCTTATCTTAGCATTTTATGTTTCTTGCCTTGAGGAGAAAGGGAGTATTACTGAGAAGAGATGATTGTCACCTTGACTTTGCTTGACTAATAATAAACAAAGAACACAGAACAAGTTCTGACTGGGCTGTGACCCCATCACATAGGCTGCAACCTAAGCAGAAACAGAGCTATGAAGGGCCTGACTGTACAACTGCTTATGGAGCTAGAGGGGCTGTCACTGTCGCGATTCCAAAGGCACGTGGTGGTGTCGGATGAGCTGGAAAGGGGCTCTAGCTTTGCCAACTTGTCATAGTGAGTCAACGTCTTTAATCACTGGAGCCTCCTCTCTGTTCTGTGAAATGGGTCTAACAATAGCCACCAGGCAGCGCAGTAGGGATTTGAGAACAGGGAGGAAAAGAACAATTGCAGGTGCCCCAAAATGATCTCTACCGCCATGATTTTTATGGGTGTCTAATATAATACCTTAAATAGTTATTTGCTGGGTAAAAGAAACATCTCTTCCAGGTGAACATTTGGATATATCTGGAAAAAGGTAGGTGCCGTAGCTACCACAAAAGTAACTTGTCTAGTTACACTAAGCCCAATGCCTGACTTCCTGGTGGGCACCCAGTTATGCTTGCTGCCCAAATAAACATTACAAGTGGCTTAGCCCCACTGGAGAGGCAGCAGTTGTGGGATTAATCTCCACATGGTCCAATTAGCTTTCAGAGAAATCTCCAATTAGTTGCTTGGATTGACACAGAGCCCCGAGTCTTGCTCTTCCAGAAATACTAGAAATATTGGCTGTTCACCCACAAGGCAACTAACTGGTCAAACAGCACGAGTATAACTCTGTAACTTTATCAGCATGACATTCTTTTGCAGAGGCTGGGACAACATCAGGCATACATTAGCATAACTTCACCCTTCCCCACAGCTGTGGTGGTTCTTGCTCTGCAGTCACCCTGCCTGCAAAAGTCAATCGCATTTCATATGCAGAACCCAGGTCCAAGCTGTCACCAAACAGAGGGGACTGGCTGCCAGGGTCACTCTTTATTGCAGGGCCAGCTGCCTTCCCATCTGCTTGTCAGGCTGGAGAAAACAATGAGAGCTGAAAATGTGAAAATAATATAGTCCCAACTGTAAAAAAAACCCCCACAAAACAACAAAACAAAAACACCTTGATTTTTCAGTTGCTACTCTATGAGTAGAACCAGAAATTATCTTCTGGCTTTATTCTGCATTATTTCAGACACAGGCAAAAGTCAGAGGACAGTATCCTTTACACCACCTCAGGTCCAACTGCTTGCTATAAGTGAAGAAAATTGTGTCTATAAAATCACATAAGGAGAACGAAAAATCTGAGATGATGGTATGGTGGCCTATGATACATGCTGGGATCTTTGAAAGCTACAGCTTTTTCCGTTTCTTGCTTTGTATATATATTACACAATAAAAAAAGTTTTAAAAAAATCACATAAGGATGGATGACTTTGGAAATCTTAGATGTGCTTGGTGTTCAAAACAAAACAAAACAACCAAAACCTTAAAATACAGGGCATCTGAGCTGTCCTCTGGATGTACTTCAGTCCAAGTTTCAGGTTTGGGGGCTTTTGGTTCCTAGGTCTCAGCAGTGGAAGAAACAGAGTACTATAAACCCAGGGGCTCTAGATTTAGAGTTTCTTGGATCAGCTCTCAGAGCCTTTTTGTGTGAATGTCTGTTTGCATCTATTGACACTATCTCAGTATTGCTGACCAAAGTTCTTGACATCCTTCAGTACAAGTGCAATGGGATGCCTTGCCACTTCTTTTTGCTACGATATTCTCTTCTGTCATCCAGCCCATCGCCACCTTGAGCCAGGTCTGGTTTGCAGTGATGACGGAGAGAAAGCTCACAGAGAGGGCTGCTTATCAGGCACAGCACGGAGGTTGGCATGGTTCTCGACACCCAGTGCAGCACCAGACAGGGACAGGCGCTCGGGAAATACTGAATGAATAGGAAGCACACACGGAGGAAATCTGCCCATTTGGTGATTTCTAGAGTGATCTCAGCATTCCTTCCTAAATTTCTTGATAAAAAAATTCTCTGATTTACTCTGCAAGTGAAACCATTGCTCTCCCCCACCCACCCCCTCCACGTGGGACATGACACCCAGGGGAGAAAGTCTCCCTGGTGGTATGGGAGATGACCCAGAGGGCTGAGCCTGGCCTTGGCACCATGGGATCAACAATGCCATCCTGACCAAAAGGGGAAAAGAAACATAACAAATAAAGTATCAGTGGCTGAGAGAATTCAAACAGAACCGAGAGGCTACACTGGAGGTCACTCTTACATATGCTTCAGTTAGACATTGCTACCTATCATAACTTGCCAAATACCAACCAAAACCATTCCTGCCAATCCTAAAGAATACCTTGGGCATTATATAAGATTCTACAAAGGTTCCATACACTAGGTTAACTCTCCAAAACCTTCAAATGGGTCTCTGGGCCAGATAAGTACTGAAATGCAGAGGGGCCAGACCTTTCAGAACATCAACTAGTTCCATCTCCCTATTGCATATTTATCGACAGCCCCTCCCAACATGAAAAAGTTAGAATGGCCATAGCCTCAAGAGTGGGAGAAGGATCAAAGGTGATGATGGAGTATACAAAGAAGGTAAGGTTTAACAAATGAGTATGAGTGCTGAATCATGACACTGATATTTCTTTTAGCTTCCAGGATCTTAGAGCATCTAGAAATAAAAACATAAAATTATGGAATTATAACCCATACTAAACTCTGAACTATGTTCTACAAATAATTGTTATGATGTACTTTGAAATTTATTGCTTTTATGTGTATATGTTATTTAAAGAGGAGGAGGAGTATAACAGAGAAGATAGAATTTAACAAATGAGTATGACTGCTGAATCATTATTTGATATATTTGACATTAATATTGATATTTCTTTTGGTCTCCAGTGTCTTGGAGCAACTGGAAGAAAAATTGTGGGACTATAACTCATAAGAAACTTTAAAATCTGCTCTATAATTACTTGTTAAAATATACTTGGAAACTTATTGTTTTTCTGTATATATATTTCATGATAAAAAAAAGTTTTAAAAAATTCTGATTTGTGATATTTGACTGTTCTCCAATGGGCCCCTGCTTTCGTCATTCCTAAGAGTTAATGGTCGTGGTCTCTATTAGACACCCCTGACCTATATGCGTGATTTAAAATATATTTAATGAGTGCCCACTCTGGACCAGCTTCTAGTGAAAATGACTGACAAATCTTGCCTGCCTTTATGAAGCTTACATTCTAATGAGACAAAAAAATAAACAAAAAATAAAAATAAAGCAAAAGCAAATAATATCACTTCAGGCAGTAAGTGCATAGAGAAAACAAAAGAGTAAGTCCATAGAGAAAAGAAAAGAATGGAGGAGGGGGTGGGGTGAGGTTGTTTTAATTAGGATGAAATGGGCAATGCTTTTTGATGAAGTGACATTTGAGCAGAGATATGAAAGATAGAATAGTTTGAGCTATGCAAAAATGTAGCTACTATTAAAATGCATTGTTATAACACAAAAAATGGTGCGTGGGTGGGGGGAAAGGGGTAAATGGAACTAAAAAAGTTAGGCCAAAATTCTCATTAAACATTGTCCTTATAGTCTCTTATACTGGACTTTAGCAAGTTAAGTATGCATGTTGTATTCTCTATGATTTTAATAGAAAAATAAAATAGAGGAAAGGAAAATGTAATAATGAAAAATTTGATTAATCCAAAAAGGGGGTGGGGTGGGGAGAGAGACAGACAGAGAGGGAAGAGAAGGAGGGTGGGGAGGGGAAGACAAGATTATAGATTTAAACCCAAATATACCCATTTTTATATCAAATGCAAATATACCAAATATTCTAATTTAAAAACTTATTTTAAAAAAAAGACACAGATTGTCAGACTGTTAAGAAAACAAAATCCCAGGGAAACATTAACAAAAAGAAAGTCTGGGGTAACTATATTAATATTAGACAAATTAGACTTTAAAGCCAGAGGAACTATAAGAAGTTAAGAGGACCATATTCCAATGATAAAATAGTGAACACACCAGAAAGATATAACAATTCTCAATTTGTAATGTACTTAATAACAAAGCTGCAAAATATTAAAAAATGAACAGAAATGGAAAAACAGCAAATCCACAAATGTAATGGGAGATTTTAACTTCTCTCAGTAAACAACAGAAAAATAGAGTGGAAAAATTCAAAACTGAAGTGGATGAAGCATGGTGAACAAGGGTGCCTGCTCTCCTCTCCTCTGGACAGCGCTGTACACCAGCTCCTAGCTAGCTCACTCAGATTCAACGTAGATCGTGGCATTTGGAAGCCCATATATCGCATATCTTATTTGTAAAAGTTATGAACCAAGCTAACAAACTGTCAAAATTGTGTTCTATCCTCCTGTCTTACCCAATATCTTATTATAATGACAAAACAGAAAAGTATAAATCTAACATTTATATATAACTGAAAATTGGCAAAATACTAAAGATGACTAATTTTTGTGGTACATGTCTGGGTGTTCTACTGATGGGTTGGAAATGTTCAAACAGGCAACAAAATAAAGGCGAGCATAATTCATCAATTATATATTTATTCCATTAAATTATTTTTCCTGCCTTTATTTTAGCAAATTCCTCGTGTTGCTATAATCACAATTTTCATATAACTGCTATACCATTGATTAGTGGTTTAAAATATTAAAAAATAAAATACAACTGCATTTGAAGTTTATACATTTTAATTAAGAAAATAAAATACATCAAACCACTAAATTTTTCTTGTTTTCAAAAAGGCTAGTTTTCTAAAATAGTTTAAATTATATATTAAAGGCAAAATATGAATAAATGAACAAATCTCAAAACTTTACATCAAACTAATTCAAATACTGTCGTTTTAAATTTAATTTGTAAAAATTTAATATATCATTAAATATTTTTTTAAAAGCAAAACTTTTCCAATTCTAGCATTAATGTCCTTCTAGTTGCCACGAAAACAAATTAGTATAAAGGTCCACACTTTAAATCCAGACTACATATGCAAATCCAGAAGTAATATAAATTATTTCATACGTAAATTGTTTCTCAGTTGGCACGTAAACAACAGTAAAACTGTTGCTAACTGCTGAATAACATGCTAACCCTAGGACTCCAAATAAGAACACAAAGAGAAGTAAGAAAACAGATGTTCAGGATTATTTATTATGTCAGATATCTATGCATTCATGCTATCTAGGAGAATAAGCTTATTGAGTTAATTAATTTGTATTTTATCTGAGTGCTCCCACCATTCCAACTTCCATCACTACAAAGTAGCGTTTATCCCTATTATCAATATGAGCTCAACTCACAAACCACTCTGTTGCCTTTCGATTCAAGGACACAGAACAACAGATGTGGAGAACTGTTTTTCTCAGGACTGGAAAGTGTTAGGATAAAAGAGGACATTTCAGGTAGCAGATTACCCTGGGCCAACACTCAGCACCTACCTAAGACACGTGTTCTTAAATAAATTTATTGTGGTGAGCGTGTGTATTTCTGAAATGAAACGCGTAAGTATTGGAAAGGAAAAATTAAAACTGTCACTACTTTCAGACAACACAATGTATGTACAGAAAAATCTAAATTATCTACAAATAAACTATTCAAATTAATAACTGAATTTAGTATCAGTTTTATTTCCATATACCAGCACCAAATAGAAAATGAAAATTTTTTAAATGATTCCATTTACAATAGCATAAAAATTATGCATCTAACAATAAATTCAATGAAAGATGCACAGAGTCTCTACAAAGAAAACTATATTTAGAGAAATTAAATGTCTAAGAAAATGGAAGATATATGGAGTCTATCCCGTAAAAAATATAACTCCTGTTCACATGAAATTAAAGACTAAATGCAATCCTAAACAAAATCCTAGCAGGAATTTTGGGAATTGATAAGCTGATTTAAAATTTATACGAAAATACAAAGGACCAAGAATAACCAAGAAAATTCTGAAAAACAATGTTCAAGGATATACACCATCAGATGCTAATGCTTATTACAATTAAAACAGTATGGTATCGACACAACTGTATACAAACAGATTAATCTAACAGACCAAAAACAGACTCAGACTTATACCATCACCTGATTTATGACAAAGGTGGAACTGCAGTGCAGTGAGGAAATAATAGTCTTTTCAACAAATGGTGCTGGGTCAACTTGTTGTCCATATGGGGAGAAAAAGAATCTTGCCCACTATCTTACAACATATGCAAAATTCAATTGTGAAAGGTTACAAAAAAGAAAATAAAAAACAACCTCAAGACTATAACAGCAGAATATCTTCATGACACTGGGGTAGGCAAAGATTTCTTAAATGAGGCACAATAAGTACTAACTTTAAAGAAAACGACTGATAAATTAGGCTACATTAAAATTAAGAACTTTTATTATCAAAGGCATTTCATTAAGAGAATGAAAATGCAAGCTACAGAACGGGAGTGGACATACGTAATGCATATGCCTACAAAGACTTACATCCATAATACACGATGAATCCCTACAAGCAGATGAGAAAACACAACCCAATAAAAGTATGAAAAGATGTGAACAGATACTTTACAAAGGATACCCAAATAAGTCAATTATGCATTAGAAAATGTGTTTAGCAGGGAAATGCAATGAGATACCAACACACACTTACCAAAATACATAGAATGAAAAATAAAGACACTAACAAATATTAGGAAGGATATGGAGCACCCACAACTAGTGGGAAATAAATTGATGTGACCACTTAAAAAAAAAAGCTGTTAGGCAGTATTTACTAAAGTTTAACATATGCAAATTTTAAGACCCAGCAATTCTCTTTTTGATACATAACCAACAGAAATGCTTACAAATATGCATTAAAAGACATACAAAAAAAATTCAGAACTGTATTATTCATACTAGCTAAACCAGAAACCCAAGTATCGAGAGGAAGAATGAATAAATTGTTGTATATTCATAAAATAAAATACCATAGAATAATGAAAATAAATGAACTACAACCACATGCAACAACATGGTTAAATCTCACAATGTTGGGGTAGGGAAAAAATTCAAAAGAGTACATACTCTAGAAGTCCACTTATACAAAGTTCAAAACAGGTGACAGAGGTCACTCCTTTGGGAAAGAGGGGGGACAGTACCTTGGAGGATACTACATTGGAGGTTTGGGGGTAATGCTAATATTTTATTTTCTGATATAGTGGGGTTCACACAAGTGGTTTCACTTTGCAGAAATTCACTGAACTGTAATTAAATACGCTGAATTGTTTATAAGTGAAATTACATAATATATGGAATTTACTTGAAAATAAATCTGTGGGAAGCTAGGGTGGTAGAGAGGGTACGGAGACAAAAGTGAGTGGCCAAATGCTGGTGATTGTTAGAGCTCAGTGACAGGTACATGGGGGTTCGTTGTACTATTCTATGTATGCATGAAATTTCCCACTGTGAAAAGGACAACAAGAAAAAGAGCTATTCAGAGACCTAGGACAGCCTTGGGATGGTTTACCACTTTCTCTCACTGAATCCACAGTGTTACTGGCTTCATTTGAAGGTACGAGTACACTGTTAAAAGTGAACATCAGATGGTATAACCTAGGAATGTCTAGAGTGTACACTAATAGTGACTAAATGCACAAATTTAAAAAATGTTTTTGCATGAGGAAGAACAAAGGAATGTCATTACTGCAGGGTGCTGAAAATAGATGGCAATTAATATTTGAAAATGTCACCTTATGTGTGAGACTAAAGCAAAAATGTTTATTTGTTACAAAATTTATATTTTGACTAATGCATTTCCTAATATAACTTATGTAGATAGTTTGATTGAATGCCATAAGCACTTGGAATCTCAGGTAGGACATGAGATTTTGTTGGTTTGTCCAGAGTGATGCCCTGATGAATCCCAGAGTGATTTGATCAGTGAGTGGAAAAGTATCTGCAAAGCCTCCTTCGGGTAGTGGTGAGAACGGGGAGAAATTCAACTTCCCCAAGTTGAATTCTTGATATTCTCACAAACAGTGTGGACAACCAAAGCTATAGGCAGAGCCCCCAGTCTTGGGGTTTGTTCATACGAAACTTAACCCCGCAAAGGATAGGTCAAGTCTACTTAAAATTTAGGCCTAAGAGTCACCCCCAAGAGAGCCTCTTTTGTTGCTCAGATGTGGCCCCTCTCTCCAGCCAACACAATGAGCAGTCTCACCACCCTACCCCTCTCTACATGGGACATGTGGACCTTCCTGGCAACGTGGGACAGAGATCTTGGAATGAGCGGAGACTCAGCATCAAGGGATTAAGAAAAACCCTAGAATGAGCTGAGACTTAGCATCAAGGGATTGAGAAAACCTTCTCGACCAAAAGGGGGAAGAGGGAAGTAAGACAAAGTGTCAATGGCTGAGAGATTCCAAACACAGTCAGGAGGTTATCCTGGAGGTTATTCTTATGCATCAAGTAGATATCATCTTCTTATTCAAGATGTAATGGAGAGGCTGGAGGGAACTGCCTGAAAATGTAGAGTTGTGTTCCAGTAGCCATGTTTCTTGATGATGATTGTATAATGATACAGCTTTCACGATGTGACTGTATGATTGTGAAAACCTTGTGTCTGATGCTCCTTTTATCTACCTTGTCAACAGATGAGTAGAATATATGGAATAAAAATAAATAATAGGGGGGAAAAGTGAATATCATCTGAGGACACTAATTCAGATGCTGCTATACTTTGTATGCCTTTCCTCGCACCTAGAATGCTGCCTCCTCTTCACAAGTGCACAGGCTTGGTTTCCGCTGCTGCTGTCAGCTAACCTTCCACTCTGCTCTTAGTTGCCCATCTTTTCAGAAGATGTGAAAAGAGGAAATGAGCTCCTCAGTAGTATAGAAATTATCTTAGAATCCTCTTAAATCAAGAGACATTCCCCAAAGTAAGGAATTTTAATGGGGGATGGGTGGGGTGGTGTTTCTATTTTCATTAGATCATGGATAGTCACATCCTATCAATGTTATTGTGGCAAAGAAATCCTCTCTGAATAAAATTCTATTGTGCTCAATCCACTGATTGTTAAATGGTAGGATCACTCCCCAAAGCGCATTTTCTCTAGCATGACACCATTGAGTTCTTCAACCTTAAGGAACACAGCTGCGTTACTACTACCCCTTTCTCAATGTGTTTATGGACAGGAAAGTGGCAACCTTTTTTGAGTTCAAGAAAAGAACCAGACAGACCCTTGTCTTCTGACTCTGCATTCCATAACATGTTC
Organism: Tamandua tetradactyla; assembly: GCF_023851605.1. Classification (NCBI taxonomy): domain Eukaryota; kingdom Metazoa; phylum Chordata; class Mammalia; order Pilosa; family Myrmecophagidae; genus Tamandua; species Tamandua tetradactyla. The sequence goes on along the minus strand of NC_135328.1, from coordinate 77,249,346 downwards.
TTGTTTCACATAAAATGTTCTGAATTACTTGCTAGTTAATTAATTTATTTAACTGCTGTCCCCCTCTAGGAAATCTACCAGTAAAATTGAGCTCAGATTCCAGGATTCCGTTTGTCCTAAGGCACTCACTCCACTGCCTCTCCTAATTCAAAATGCATGGAAATTTAGTCACAGTTCTTAGCACTGCAGAAAATTTCTACAGGTTACATGGAATGACAGTGAAGAAAGAGTGACAGCTTTCTTTGGTGGGGTTGCAGGTAAGGAGGGTTCTTTCTGACTTTATTAACCCATGGACCTTAACAGAAGAGTTGCATTTATTTGATTACTTAATGGTCTCAAATTGAAATATGGTTTTGTCCCCTTAATAGACTGATTCCTAGTCCTGGATCACCACCTCCCATATCACTCAATGTTGTTGGAAGGGAAAAATTACATCTCATTTCAAATGGGCTTGCAGGACTGCCCTGTGACGTTGTTATAGTTTTTTAACACAATTTTATTGATAACTTCACATACCATATGTTAATGGTTCACAGTATCATCATATAGTTGTGCACTGATTACCACAGTCAATTTTTGAACATTTTCATTACTCCAAAAAATAAAAAATAAAAATAGAAAAGAACACCCAAAACATCCCATAATCCTTATCTTCCCCCTATTATTTATTTTTTGTCTTTATTTTCATACTCACCTGCCTATACACCGGATAAAGGGAGTGCCATTCACAAGGTTTTCATAATCTCACAGTCACACTGTAAAAGCTAGTTATACAAACATGCCCTGCAATGTTTTGATACATCTTGTCAATTCCCTCATCTGCAACCCTCATGTCACACCTTCTTTTTTCCCAAGGATTTAATCCCTCCTTCCTCCTGCTCAGAAGGTCTTGTCAATGTTACCAAAAAGATCAAGACTTTCAACTTCAAATCAAAATGCTGTTCTCCTCACTTCTATCTTTTCTCTTTTCTTCCCCACCATATCTGGGATGTTGCCATTCCTTCCAGCAGCCAAACACTCTGCCTGGACTGGGCTCACATCGTGAACGTAACGCAGCACCTTCAGTTCTCTGTCCTCAGACTGGTAGCATGCACGTTTACCCTGGCAGATTCTGAAGCTGCAAATGCCTCCATGTGCTCATGGAGGTCTGGTAGGACACTTAACAGAGGCAAGCCCCAGATCAGGGCTGACTCACCCACGAGCACATGTCCCAGGTAAGGGAGCAGCTGCTACCTGGCTCCAGCACACCCCTGTCATGTGGGACACACAGGCACCAAGTTGCCTCATCTTCTGATTTTTTAAAAGCAGACCGGAATCTGTGTTTCTACTGGAAATCTGATAATAGTTAAACGTTGGCCACCAATTTTTAAAAATTGGATGACACCGTGGGTGGGCCAAACCAAATACTTCATGGACCAGCTACTGCCCCAGCCATAAGAGTCACCTCTTGTTTAAGAATTCATTTGACTCGGCTTCCAATTCAAATACCATGTTATTTCACTCCCAAACTTCCTATTTAGTCTGTAACTGATGACTTTTTCCCCCACACCCTCGACTCTCCCTTCAATCAATTTCAACGTGTTTTCCACCTTACTGAATGTGTAGTCTTGAGGGTCACTAATAAGCTTCTAATCACCAAAAATCCTGGGATACCTGTACGTATACATAAATCTTTGTACATCTTTAAAACAGTGGTTCTCAAAGAATGTTCCCAGGAGAAGCCAACACCAGCATCACCTGGGAACCTGTTCAAACTACAGGATCTCGCAACCTTCCCAAGACCTGCTGCATCAGAAACTCTGGGAAGGCCCAGCAGTCTACACTTTAACAAACCCTCCAGGTGATTCCGATTCATGTTAAAGTTTCAGAACCACTACCCAATAATATACCTGCCCCCTGTGAGTCTTACATCAAGCAGGTACGTGGTGCTATGTGCCTGAGGGGATCCAATCCACCTGTCTGATATTAGCCTACCTCTCCAATCCTTTTTCCATATGCTAGAGAAAGTCTTGCATTGATATAACACGTTTTACTAAAAGGTATTCACATCTTATCATCTAATTTTTGAACACAAGAATCCCTCATGTTAGGCAAGCAGGCCAAAAACGTTTATTATCCCCCATCTGGCCTTCTTATGAATGTGGAAACTAGCAATTATTTTCTTAAAAGTGCACAATTAGTAAAGTGCCAGAGTTCAGATATCAGTCTGGTTTCCTGACATAAATGTCTTTCTGTTTGTCAGAAATAACAGGATTTTCTACTTGTACGAGTCAAGTGCAAAAGCTGGAACATACAGAATACAAAAGAAAATAAAAATCACTCAGCATGCTGCCATTATTATACATTTCCTTTCAGTCTTTTTTTTCTTTCTAATGCGTGATTATGTTTGTATACATGTGCAATCCTCTTTTCAACTGCACAACACTGACAGGAAAGAAGCAGGATCTTTTATCCTCAGATCCTGCGGTAGCTTTCTGGCAGGATCACAAATGAAAAATACAGAGAATTATTTTATTTTTTGGTTCTGCAAAGTCATAAGTAACTCCGAGAGTAGATGCAAACCCTAAGTGAAATGAAATCTGCTATCGATAGAAATAGTAGCCATGACAGACAAGGCAAACTGCTAATCTTGATATGAAAATATTCAATATCTCTAAGCTATTAGGGGTGCCCGAGGCAACTCCGACTGAGAGAGCGTATGTAGGCTCCCCGTGACTAACTGTAATAAAATTCAATAAAAAAACACAACTCCATTATCGTAATAGTCTAGTGTGTCAATAAAATTGATACTACTTCTGTAATAAGGAAAAAATTACAAAACATACCCAAGGGTATGCTTTTAATGAGAAGCTTTTAATTTTTATTTATTGACCCACAGAATTGCTTTTCCCTGATTCTGGCATTAGTCTAAAAATCCAGTATTCTCTTCCTCATTTCTTTACCTAGATATTTAAAAAGCTAAGGCCAAAAAGTATAAAGAAGATTCATAGGAAGACCAAGCTAAGTATTATTTCTGACAAATGACATTTATTTAGTGCACTTTTTAGATGTTTATTTTTAGTCACACTGGGCTTATCGTGTGGCTTACATGATCATCAGGCAAGAACATGCGTAAAGGAATTTGGGGGTTTCTTGTAAGGTTTCCTCACCGGCTGGATCTTCACTTCAGAACGGATTTACAATGACTGATTTCATGGCAGTGCTTACAGGAAAGAAAGCCGACTAACAAGAACAATTCCATTTGCTGAGTGTCTCTGTGCCAGCACCATGGTGCACTTTATGCCAGTATGTGCTACACTACGGAACACTTTTTGTGTTTCATATTTAATTCTCAGGCACTTATCCCTGCAACAGAGACACTGAGGCCTCAGTTAACTTGCCCAGCCTCTCTCAAATGGCCCGTGGGGGAGCTGCCCAGGCTTTGGAGGAAATTAGCAGAGTGTAACAGTCGGGCACTCAAGCTGTGGAGTCACAATAAATTCCGGCTCTGCGACTGTTTCATTAATCCAGCAGTACTTATTTAACACCCAATCGAGTCAGGCAGGACCTGCACTTACAGAACCCCAAAACACGATCCCTGCCTTCTCAGCGTTCAGTGCAGTTAGGAACGAAAAAACATATTGAGCAGATATGCAAAGAAATAAGGATACAATTTGGAGCCCTGAGGACCTGCTCCTGCGGTCATGATGTGGGTGCTTGGCAGGCCGTCACCTGAGGACCTACTAAGCGCGCAGGAAGGGAAGGCCTGTGAGAAGGGGCCGTGACAGCCAGCATCACTGCAGATCTATGCGCATCGTCTTACACATTTTCACATGACATGGATACTATTATCATCCCAGTTTGAAAATGAAGAAACAAAATGAGGTTTAGATAGGCACAGTGGTTTATCTATGGTTACATAGAGTCAGAATATTAACACGGGTCTGATGCTTGTCAGAGACGAAGCTCTTGATAACCATGATATCACCTCTTTCTAAAGCATGAACCATTTCAAACATTCAAAAAGGTATAGAGAACAATATAATAATTACCTATGCATCCACACCCGGCTTAATCAGATATTAACGTTTTGCCACACCGACACTTAATTGAAAGGAATCGAATATTACAAACAGAATTGAAGCCCTCAGTTCTCTTTCCCGCCTCCATTCCTCCTTCTCTCATTCCTCACTATCTTGAATTTGACTTTTCTCATTCCCATCCACTTGTTATACCTCTGCTTTCTTTCTCTCTCCCATTACATATATATATACACACAAATATATATATATTTGCCTAAAACATTTCTACATACAGTTTCATAACATACATATTCAGCAATTTGTTTTTTGCCCTATGTTACATTTTGAAATTTATGGAAGCTGATATACAACTTCTCTCAGCCTTCATTTTCTTATCTGTATAACAAGGATAATAATCCTATTTATATTATTCTATAACAATAAATATTTAACATAATAAATATATTATTTTATGTAATTTATAGACAAGTTAAAGAAAATAAATATTCTATAATAATAAATAATTTATTAACTACAAATACTATTTATTATCTATAAATTATATTGGTGAAGTGCTTAGCACAGTGTCCAGTATGTAAAGGCACTTAATAGAAGCTAGTCACAAAAATTTTTATTAATGGACATTTCACTCTGCCTTCCAAGGTAGTATCCAAAGGAAAATCTTCTCGTCTTATCTGGAAAGGAACTTTGGCTGTGAATACCTTCTGCAGAACATCCTCTCCAAAAAGTCATGTATTTTCCAAGAATATTTACTGAATTATTTACTGAAAAACAAACACCCAAAACCATTAGCATCTGACAGCACCTGACACTCAGCTCAGCTCCAGCAGATACAAGTATGTCATGCAGGAGAACACATCCATGCAAGCAGGCAGATTTCCTTCCTTTACCGTGAGATGCTGGTTTCTTTGTGCTTAACGAAGTAATAGACATTAGTGCCTTCTCGCTAAAATTACAGCAAGGAATTACACAGCGATTTTTAAGCATGGCCTTTCATCAATGGAGTGGGGCAAATGGTGGAAAAAACATTTTGAGGCATCTTTGTGAATGTGTTGAATCAAACCTCTGCTTAGTCATGGCTGAGCAGTAAGGATGGTGCAGGACCGATGCCAGGTGTGGCTGGTTGCGTCAAAATCAAGATCTTTATCATTTAACCTGACAGTAAATTTTCAGCAATATTGATTCGTAACTTCATCTAGATCGCCTAGGCTCAATTGTTTTTTCATTTCTTTTTTGCTTTTGTTTTGGTTTCTTCACAATGCAACCCCATTCATCCCCCTTGTGGTACTGCTCTGATCAGAAAGGCTAAAACATCCCTTGGTCCCAGAAGGAAGGTCAACCAGATACAGTAAGAGCCAAACCACATGGGGAGGATGATAACCCTTCTCCATTTCAAATGGAGAAAGCGTATGAGAATTGGTTTGTGTTAGTTAAATTAGAAATAACAAGACCCTCCTTCTAGCTCAAACAGGTTGCTGCACCAGATTGTGCAAACTCCCTCTCTTAAAATTTTGCAGTGCAGGGTGAGACACATCTGATCAGGGTGACCAGCTTTCAGGGTTAGTTCCAGATGCCATCAATCAGCCCCTGAGATTCTCATGACACAGCAAAATTGAACTGTGCACTCCTGGCACTGACCTAAGAAGTCGTCTCTCTTCCTTGCCCTTAGCATAGTGAGAAAGGTAAAAGTAAACTACAAAAAATACATAATCCAGATCCCCAGAATACTGAGGAAACATGGGCATTCACTAAATTTTTTTAAAAAGGCAATCAGAGCAGCAGCATGTATTTCTTTTGGCCTATCTCCCTCTCTGATAAAATTCAGACAGGGATCATTTTGGCTATATTTTTGCATTTTTAAAGGTAGTGTGTGTTCAAAGAATAAAACAAAGACCACTAGAGATTAAAACACACACACACACAGCTGAGTTTATTGCTTTTGGGATAATGGAGGGTCAGAGTCACATCATTTAAGAAATAAGTTCAGCTGGTCTCCCTGTGCTACAGGCAAAATGAGTCATTTATTTCATTTTAGAAGACATTCTAGGAATTATAAGAACTGTCCAAGGTAGATTAGGTGTGGGGCAGCCAGATTTAGCAAACAAAAATTCAAGATGACTAGTTAAAATTACATTGCAAATTAAAAATGAATGTTAGTTAAGTGTATGCTGTACAGTATTTTGAACATACATAGACTAAAAATTTGTAGTTTACCTAAAATTCACATTTAACTGGGTGTCCTACATTTTATCTGGCATCCCTAATTAGGTGATGCCCTTGCAGTATGGGGTCATGCAGCAGCAGCTAGCCCATACTGCTACACTTGGGACTTGGCAATATTTTTCCTTAACAGTGTAAAGTAAATGTCGCATTGCAGTGCATTCTGCTAAAGGGACAAGAAACCAAATTCTCCCACCTGGGATCACCCTTTGTAACCAAGCCCAATGGAATAAACCATCTTGTGGAGTAAGGCACGCAGCTGCTAGACCCTCCAGTAGCTCAAGAGGAATCCAAGTTATCTGTGTCCCCAGGAGAATCAGGAGTCGGATGCTGCTAGGGTAGACTACTGTCAGGAGGCTGGTTCAAGGACTCTGGAAGATTTACTAGGAAGACTGGAAAGGCACAAGAATTCCTCTTCATCCTCACCAACTACCTAATAAAATTCTCTACCAGAACATTCTCTACCAGGATAGCCCACTGAACCAAAACTTAATTCATTCTCTTCCTCTCCAACCTGCCTGTCCTCCTATAATCCCTGACTCAACTGTAGGCAGGACATGAAGACTCCAACACATTCAAGGTGTCATCATCCCAGCTTCCTCCCAGTCATCCTCAGATACCAGTACACCCTTAGGCTGCAGTCAATCAAATGCCAAGTCCTTCAGAAGCTGCCTCATATGTTTCTCTCAAATCTAACCCCCCCACCTCTCTCCTTGTTCAAGTTTTCATCATCTCTCACCTCAACTACAGTAAAAGGCTCTTACCTGAGCTTCTTCAACCAGCCATTCCCTCTTTCAATCCATTCTTCACACAGCTATATGAGGTATCTTTATAAAATGCAATTTGGAGCATGTTTCTTTAGTTAATAAAACCCTTATGCAGTTTCTCATGGCTAGATGATAAAATCCAAATTGGTTTCAGGTAGCCACACATGTCCTTCAAGGTGTGGCATTGATTTTTTATCTCCAGTTCTCTACCATTATCTTTCCTAACAACAGATGGTGCCAAAACTACAGCCAGTTTCCCGCCCTCTGATGCTCTTTCACATCAAGATGTCTTTGCACAGACTGGTCCTTTACCTGGAATGTCATCTGCCCAACCTGCTTTTGTTTGTTCAAACCCATCCTTCAAGACTTGGCTCAAGCGGTAGACCTGCTTCTGTTAAGCCTGTTTCCTTCTCCATTGCCAATTTAGCTGACTATATCCCATAACACATTGTACCTGCCTACACCATGGGGTTTACTGCTAGGGATAAGCATGTTAGTAACATATTTGTCTTCTGCAGAGGATTATGAGCTTGTGGGCAGGGACTACACTTTACTATCTTTGAGTCTCTAGGACTTGCACACACACTACTACAATAATAAAAATAGTAATAATTACAATGGTAACACTGGCCATATGCTTATGTGCTGGGCAATTTACATATTTACAATGTAAGCCCTTTACATATTTTAAGTCATTTCATCCTGACAACAACCTCATGAGGGCAGTGCATTATTATCTCCAAATGACAAGAAGAAGAAACTGAAAGCAAAGATGTGGTTAACCAACCAACTAGCAGATTGGTGATTTTCAACTTAACTGCATAGTAGAAGCACTTGAGATACTTAAAATATACTATACTCAAGCCTACTCAAGAGCCACTAAATCAGAATTTTTAGCAAGGTTAGGGGTATGTAGGATAATACTAAAAATTTCCCAGATGATTCTAATATGCGGAGCTGAGAACCACTCATCTATTTGCTTCATCCTAGTAAACTTCCACCAGTTTTGGGGGCAAAGGAGAGAAGTCAGAGAACTTTTGTAGGTCGAAAGGACTCAGACACTAGCCTAGAGTTCTATAGCTCTACAGCTACACCCCCAAGAGACCCGTGCTGATGAGAAGAGAACCAGGAGCAGATAGGATCCCAGTTCTTTCCTTAGTATGTGCTTGGCTTGAGGATCAGGCGTGGGAAGAGTGATGGAGAAGGCTCCTTTCCAACCTGGGAGTGCACTTAACCAGGCAACAGAGGGAAGCTTGGGCTGAATCAGACATTTCTGAGCACATGCACTTTGATTCCAACTAATCTTCTCCAAAGACAGAGCTGGGCCTGCTCCACTCTGCACACCAGCTGCTTCTCTGCAAAGAAACCATTCCCTTCCCCAAATTAGAATGCGTGATGCTGTAACTACTTTCTGTTGTCAAAAAGTTGTCAAATGGCAGAATTTGGCCCTAAAATTGTTCATTTGATGAGTGCCTGACAGATATTTGGTTATGTGGTATCAGTGCTAGCTGCTTTCCAGGGAAGAATTAAGCAGAGAAAAAACAAATAGAGAGATTGGGTGCAGAAAGAATGAGGGCATGATCTAATATGGAGATAAGAAGGAAAGGGATTTCTTTTGGAACACATAAAAGAACTAGGAAGGGCAAATTACTGTATAAATATTAGCCAGGAATCAAACAAGGAACAAGGATGTGGTAGGGGTGGTTTGGGGGACCATTCATGAAATGATGGAGAGATCAATTCTGACTCAGAAACTCACTGAGCTGGATCTCAATGAGAAAAGACAAAGATTCCTTCTGGCTGGAATAAAGAATATACTGGCTCTTCAAGGGTTAAATCTGTCAAAGTGATTAAATGATTAATAAAGATGCAGTTTAGCACAGTCTCTATGATCACGTAATCCCGGGGAGTCAGGCTCTGGCTCAGTCCCTTATAAGCTCAGTCACTGTGGGCAAATTACTTAAACTTGCTGTACCTCAGTTTCCTCATATGTAAAAGAGTATTAATAATAAAAAAAAAAAACACCCTCATATCATTGAGGTTCATGTAAGTACATATCATGTAAGTAATAAGCTAAACCTTAGAAAAGGTGTGTGATGGTTTGTGTATATGTGCCTGGTAAACTCAATCTATTTAATCCCTACAACAACGTCATGAAGTAGGTACTATTACTATTCTCACTTTATAGATGAGGAAACCGAGGAACAGAGAAATTAAGTGGCTTTCCCAAGGTCATACAGATGACAGATGGCTAACCCAGGTTGTAAGCCAAGGCAATCTGGCACCAGTACTGAGGTTCCTCACTGCTACGCCATGCAATGCTAGACTAGACATTTTTGAAATAAATCAGCAGCTTAAAACTGAGGACAAATGCCAGATGCAAGAAAAAGGGAGATGCCAGAATCCCTAAGTCACAGCTTTCAAAAGAGTATCCTGATATTTCAGGTGCCAGGAGAGGAGTTTAGACCTTTTAAATCACATTCTTATCCCCTCTTTGCATATACTGGCTGGATGGAAAAGAGCCTGGTATGCGGACACTTTTGATGCCTTCAGACCACCGGTGGCTCCCTTGGCTCAACAGGGAAAGAGGACAGGAACATGCAGCTGAATCATTTCTCATTTAATCATGTCCCTCAACTCAACTGTTGCCTAATTTCTCAGATTCCCAAGTTCCAGCATTTTTGAAAACCTGTTGACAACCAACAAAGCTTTTAAGAACAGAGATGGTTCTTACTCTGGAGAATTCTTATGCTTGTGAACAGACCTAAGAATGGAAAAAATTAATGACTCTAAACTATTAACATCCCCAAATAGTTTGTCTGTTCCTAAACAACTGGACTGGCATAAACCCAATCTTTATCTTTAAACTATTATCTTCTTATAATGTTGTATTCACTTCCATTTTTTAAGAATTGCCCTCCGTTCAGTTATCCGAACTTCCAAGTTTCAAGTAGACTTTATTGTTTTCTTGCCTCAGAATTTTATCTTTTTTTCCACCAGCACAATGTTTGTGTACTCAGCCATTGCTTTAGAATAGGTTATTCCTTCAAAAACACCATCCCACCAAAATGTGTACTAGCAAGAAAATCAAGTGTCGTGGGTCAACTGAATGAAGATTAGTTGGGAACAATGCACCGGTTTTCCCAGATTTCTGTCAAATGAAGGGATGGGATGAGTCCCTCCAGATCCCACCATGTTGTCTGCCAGAGCTTCTTCTCATCCTCTCCAGCCACTGAGCAGCTTCAAGACAACTAAGTAGTCTTTCAGGTAAGAAAAGTATGGAAGTGAGGAACTAAGTCATGTAACCGAATGTCTATGAAAGAAAGATACCCTTTGCAGAACAACATAAGGATAATGTTAGAGCCCCCAACCTTTTCCACACCAGTAACAAGCTGAACTACACTAGAAGCTTTCACCAAGGAGGCCACTGAACTGATTCTTCAGAGATCCTTCAGAAAGGGGTCATACCCTCAGCAGCAGACTGGGCAAATGTACCCACCTCCCCCATTAAGTGCCTTTCCAATACCACAGCCCACTCCTTCAAGATCCAGTTTTCCCATGAAATTGTCCCTAGAACGTCCCTTACTTTTCCAAGTAAGCCGAGTTAGGTGATGGAAAGGATCAGGAAGAGCACTGGGCTTGGAATATGACAAATCCCATGAGACTCAGGCCAGTCTTGAGGCACAACACCCTCGGTGCCTAAGACTCCTCCCCAGTGACACAGGGACTGATGTACAGCATGCATTCCACTTTCCTTCCAGTTGTCTTCGGAAACCACAGAGGTTGGTAAATCTAGCAATGATATTTTCCAGACTCCCTTGCAGCCAGGGATCAGGAGATTATTTAGGTTCAGCCAGCTGGACACTCTCAAGCTGGGTAAGGAAGGTGAAAGTGAGGTGGAGGCTATGTGCTGCCACTTCTGCTTTTTCTCCTGGCAATTGTGAGGAGGAATTTTTTTAACTTGTGGTGTTTAACAACTAGTATATGTGCTCAGAGGCAGGGCACTGGTGGTTTGTTCCAGAAACTAACAGTTCCGGGGTCAGCTTCCTGATTCATCACCTTCCTGAGAGAGGCAGAAGGAGCAGCAGTTCCTCGGGCAGGCCAGAGTGGTCCAGGATGGTTCTGGAAGTCATTTCTGGAGACCCAGCTGCTCCTCCAGCCCTGCCAATGATTTTCTAAGCACCCAGTTTCTGCATTAAATCCCTCATTAAAAAAAATAGTGGTTTCTATTTTCTGCAATGGAATTGAGACTGACATACCTGTCCACCTTTCAGAGTGGGGGTGAATACTAAAGAGGGGGCAGCAGTGTGTGGCAATTAAGAACATAATCCTGGGATCAGAGGCCTCAGCTGAAATCCCGGCCCTACCTCTTACTCACTCTGAAACCATGGATAAGTTCCTTAATCGCCAGTTCCTACTTCATAGGATTATTTGGAGCATTACATGAGATAATACATGTAGAATGCTTGTCACATACTCGGTCCCCAGCAGGAATTCAATGAACTTTCATTTCTTTCCTGCCTGTAGAACCCTCTGTGCACTTCTACTGTAGCGCTTATGATACTATGATTAGTTCTCTGTGAGCAACAACCCAGAGGACGGTCTGTAATGTGTGAGTAAAGATTATTGGAACCCTGAAAATTCCAATTAAGGTTATTCAGGATTAACCTTGAGGAAGGAGAACTGAAAAGTGATTGTTGTTTATTAAGTGGAAACATCACTGTCAATACTGTACTCTACCGTGAAAATTCAGTGAGAATAGGTGGTCAAGGATGTAAGTATAGCAAAGAGGGGAAAAACAACAACCAGACAGAGTGGGCCAGGCCTGTCTAAGGGCTCTCAAAGCTAGAAGTCTTGGCTGAGCAAATGTTTCTCTTTTCCTTAGAAAGGTCATCCCCGCTGTAAGCGAGAGTCTGTCAAACTATTTTAGCAGAGCAACACTTCTTAAATCCATTATGATGCCAAAATTTGGCTTCCCATTTTGTTATCTATATAGAACCAGTGTGCTGGTCAGACCAGTCAACTTGACAGTTTTATTCTTCATTGTGAGTTAATAGATTGTCACCCTGATTATTATAATTTGGCTTTCCATGTAGTTGCCTACAGGGGATAAAGCACTGATTTGCTGATTTGAGCTTTCCATTCCAAATGTAACTCTCGTATTTTAATGGCTGTAATTGGATTTGTGTGTATGCATGTGTGTATATATATCAGTCATAATGAACCTGATTAATACAAGTCTGCCTCTGAAAATCAAATCCCCTTGAAATGGACCATACAAACACTAACAGCCAGGTTTCTGGCTGTGGCAAATTCACCAAGGTAAATGCTACCAGCTTCAAGAGCTGTGTGTGACCAACTATAACCTTCAAACTTGAGCATCCAAGCTGTTTGCAATGATCTGCTTCATGTCTGTTTGTTCCCACTGTGCAGTGACCATGCCTTAGTAAGATTTTACCTCCAAATGCTCAGCTGCATGACAGGCACATACATAGTTGATATCTAATAAATATTTGATGACTGACTCCATAAACATGGATTTGTTCTTCCGCAGAGATTTTTTTTTTTGCATGTTTCTTTTTTGACAGAAATTATAGAAATAAACAGAAAAAAAAAAAAGACAGTTGCAAAGGGACTCCAAAAGAAGGAGAATCATGGGCTTAAAATTCTCAAAGCTTACTTTTAATATTCCAACATTTTTTGAATGTATTAGTTTTCTGTTGCTTTGATAACAAATTACTACAAATGTTGACGCTTAAAACAATACCTACTCATTATTTCGCCACTTCTGTGGGTCAAAAGTCAGCACAGCACAGTTGAAATGGGTTCTCTGCTTGGGCAACCACGTCATTATTTTATTTTTTATTTTTTATTTTTTTGCATGGGCAGGTACCGGGAAGCAAACCCGGGTCTCCAGCATGGCAGACGAGAATTCTGGCACTGAGCTACCGGGCCCATCCCAACCATGTTATTATGTGACAACTAATTCACCTTTGGGAGGGACTAAAAGTTAATCTAGAGTTCTAAATTAATCTGTTTTTCAGGTTTTGTCTAGTTTCATCTCACACTAGGCTATTTGAAAGAAGTCTTAAGTTGTTCAGTCCACTCAGCCAAAGCTTATGTTTCTGTAGTCCTTCTAGAAAATACTCAATTTTAGGAAAACTTGGGAGAGGGGTGGCACTAGAAATACACAAAATTAGAGCTTGGAACCATGTACCAGGTTTCTACTGCAGCCTCTTCAAAACAATATAACACCTACTTAAAAATTGTGTAGTCAAGTCAATTTGCCAACTCATAACTAGAATAACTGAGTAGCAGATGATGACACTTTAAATTCCTTAAAGGTAAGGGCTCTATCTCATTTATCTCTGTATCCCAAGAGCCGACCATGAGGGTTCTGATGGGTATTTAGCACTCTGTACATTTGATAAATTTGAGAATTTTGGATTGAACTAAACGCAACAGCAAGATACATGGCTGTATTTAAAAAACATTAACCATGTTAATAATTTGGTTAATAAAAATATTAATTATGAAAAGTTCACTGATTCATAAGTCTAATTGCACAGAAGAAAAATTCTAAAGCAATTTATTTCATTTGCTTTCTTTTTTTTTTCTTTAAATAATGCTTACCTAAAATTTAGGTGATGTTTTTCTTTGTTAGCAAGTAGACATATTTTAACTACCAAGGGGATATTCCTGTAAGAGTTAAAATATCGTTTAAGTAGAAAGGCCAAGTCCAAATAGAGAAATAGAGAAACATGAAATCTGAAATATCCCAACAAGCAAATGGGATTTTCTAGTCCTTTAAAGTCACATAAAATAGTGGATAGGGAGGGGGGGATATGGGAACTCTTTATTTTCTGCATGTTTTTGTTTTCTTCTGTAAACCCACAACTTCTCTAATGAGAAAAAGGGAAAACACATGCAACCCAGTGACGGTCCTAACAAAGACCTCAACATACCACCTATGATGGTTTGGAGATTTGAAAGCATCGCCTTGATGATTCTTTGGTTTTGGACTCCTAGCCTCAAAACTGTGAGCCAATACATTCCCACTGTTTAAATCAACCCATTGCATTGCATTTGCTTTAGCAATAAGGAAACTAAGACACCAACAACGAAAATTAAGAGAGATTTCATCATTGGGTAATTTCATTGTCAAACAGTAAGAACTATTTTACAGAGCATAAAGGAAAAAAACTGCTGGCCTGCCAATGGATATGAAGTCCAGCTTTTTGCCTGTACTAAGCTGGTGAAGAAGACGGACATGTGGAGGGCCCATCAACTCCATTTCCCACCCTACGAGTAGGACTCAGCCCTCCTCTGAAAGAGGGAGGGAGAAACAACCATAAATAACCTGTTTGTGGGGTCAGAAAGTTGAACTGTACTTTGCAATGGGGACGATCCCTTACAGAATTTTGACCTTTCCTTGTTTGCTTCCGTTGGGTCTTGAATTTTAAAAAAGTCAAAGAGTTAACGTATAGCATTAAGATAATAAATACTCCTTGTTGAAAGGGAACAAGAGGTTATAATATTCTTTTGTTAGCCCTTGGAATTAGAAAGGCCCATAAGAATGGATATCTTAAAGGTCATTTAATGGGGTCAAGGTGAAGCAAACAAGTTCCAAGAGGAAAGGAGAACATCGTCAGGTGCAGTTTGTTTTTAATAAGGAAAGAGATTCCTTTTAAAGAGCACTATAATTCAATACCTCAATAAAGGAAGCTATTTCACTCCTTATTTATTACTAGTGCCTGTTAATAATTCCTACCCATTAGACAAGATGGAGCTAAAATACATCTTCTTGTCCTAATAAGGTAAAGTCATCTGTTGTTCTCCTTGACACAACAGCTTACCCATACTGTAATATAACTTTCCTCTGAAGCTTCTGGGATAGCTGCAAAAATGCTTGCACAGCTATTTTGTGTCAAGACTGCACAGCACTCAGTAAGCAGCCTATTGATTTATGTGAAAATACTCATCTCACCAAAGAAAGGAAATAAAATACAAGTAGTTCACTTTGTGACTCTACCGCTTTCAAAAAAGATGAAACAAATGACAACTACAAACAGCCAACTAGACCTGGAATACAAAGCATAATGCTATTTAGCTTCTGATTCTTACTATGCCTGCCACATGTAGCAATTTGACATAACTTAAATACCAGAAGTCTTTGTTTTGAATTTCCACAACCATATCTGATTTCTCAGTGTAGATGTCCAACTCACCAACAGACGGTGCCTGGCATTTTACCTATTAAACTCTATGATCTTTATAACCATTCGGTAATGAGATTGGACCAGATAAGATCAGGAAGCAGATTTATATTCTGCACAGAAAGTCGGCTGGCTTTTCAACTGCAAAATGAATTTTTGGATTGAGGCCTCTGAAATTATCACATAAAATCAAAGCTATAAGCAATATTCTTCAATTAGTTCATAAGAACAAAGTGTTTGGAGCAAAAAGGAAGTGAGGCCGCCATATGGATACTGTCACTTGAATGATGAAAAATTTAGAGTACAGAAACAGGTCACTTAAAACTATTGGTAAGGGCAGGCCACGGTGGCTCAGTAGCAGAGTTCTAGCCTGCCACGCTGGAGACCCGGGTTCGCTTCCCAGTGCCTGTCCGTGGAAAAATAAATAAATAAATAAAACTACTGGTAACTTTCCTTCTAGGCAAAAAGTACTCTAGCTACCCTTGCTTTGTAAATATGACAACCTCCATTCATTCAGTAATTTTTTTATTGAGACCTATTATTTGCCAGGTGCTCTTCTAGGCATTAGGCATTTGCAAGTAAATAAAACAGATTCCTGCTCTGATGAAACTTACATTTCATTGACTTCTACATTTCTACCATAAACCATGTATTGGCATAACTGGGGCTCCTGGGGGAAAGAGAAGTCAACCTTTAGGCCTATCACATTGCTTATAAACCACTGATGTATCTTGGTATCAAAATAAGAATGTGGTATTTTATTTTTAATAAGATGGATTGATATTCTTGGCTTTCCAAGCAGTACAGAATTTCACAATTCAATCTGAGCCTTACAACTTTATTTTGTTAAATGCCAGTCAGATTGACAGATGATCTATATTACTTAAAGCATATTTTCAATCAATTTTTGGAAATCTGTTGCTTTCTATTTTACTGAGAAAACAGACAGAAAAAGAGAACTTCCACAAGTCCTACCACCACACTCATCAATTCCCTGCAGCCATGCACAATCCCTTTGTTGCCCCAGTTATAGGTGCTCATCCATGCCCCAGCCTTCCACCTGTGCACAGGATCTCCACTCCACCCCTCACTTACTCAAGGGCATTGCTCCAGCAATTCTCTCCTCTCCTGCATCATCAAATTGTCCCTCTCTGCTGCATCATTCCCCTCACCACACAACGTGCTATTATTTCTCCGAGTTTAAAACAATTGTTTGACCCTATATTTTCCTCCAGCTTCCACCCCATTTGTCTGTTCCTCTTTACATATATCTCCAATTCCTATTTTTCCATTTCTTGAAACCATTTCATCCAGGTTTTCATCTCACCCACTCTACCAAAACTGCTCTTGTCAAGTCACCAAAGAATACCCCATTGCTAAATCCAATGTCCTATTCTCTATCCTTATAATACTTGGTTACAATTTGGCATAACCACCTCCTTTTCTTTGAAATATTCATTCTCCAGGTTTCCTTCTTTCCTCAATAGCTGCCACATCTCAGGCTTATTTGCTGGCTCCTCTTATCTCTCTCAAGCCTCAATGCTGGTGAACCCCAGGACTCAGGCCTATGATGGTTCTCTTATCTATACTAGCTACCTGGGTGGTTTTATACAGTCCCCTGGCTTTACACACTATCTATATTCTGATGTCTGCACTTATGTTGCTAGCCTGACTTCCAGATTCACACCCAACTACAAACTCAACATCTCCATGTAGATTTCTAATAGGCATCTCAGACTTAAGAAACCCAAATTAAACCCCTACCTTGCACTTGAAACCTACTGCACTGAAGTAGTCCCCATCTCACTTACTGGGAATTCCATTCTTCTAGTTACTCAGGCCAAAAAAAACTTGGTATTGTCCTTTTTTTTTTTTAATCATATTCTGCATTTAATCCATCAGCAACTGCTGGTACCTCTACTCTTGAGGTATGTGCAGACTTGGATCACTTCTCACTGCCTCTGCTGTCATCAACTAGGCTGGGCCACTATCCTTGCCCACCCACCTGGTTCACGTGGGTCACTCCATGTCCACCCCATCCCCTGTAGCCTGTCTCAACAGTTCCGCTGTCTCTTATAAAGGAAAACTGGACATGATTCAAACTCTCTCAAAGTTCCTTTGAGTATTTCTCAACATTAATTACTGTATCACTTTCATTTAAACATACACCAGGAGAAGGGGAAATTCTGTATTTTGACGCTACCCTTAATTTTGATGTGTTCTTATGGCTTTTCTGATTTTTGTTGCCATCCCCATCTTACCGATGTGGTCAGCAGGGCTGCAGCCTAGGCTGTGCATCTTGCTAAACTCAGAGTGCAAGGCTGAGGGGGAAAGCTGAGCCTGGGTCCCACACATCAAGCTATGAACCCTATTGTACACTACATCTGCCCACCCAGAGGAGAGGGCATCTTTCTCTTTGCACAAAGATTCCTTCTGCTTGCCAAGTTTTGTGTGCATCAGGCTGCCCACACTCAGAGGAGGTACCTTTTCTAATCGGTTTTCTCAAAACAGGCAACCTGTCTTAATCAGCTTAAAGACACTAAATAAGCCAGGAGCAGGCCAGGTCATCAGTGTGGTCCTAGGATTCTACCCCAATTCAGCACCCTACACATTCCCTCGGCCCCACAGATACCACATTTACTGCTCCTGACCCCTTTATGGGATGAGAATCCAAGCAACCTAATTTATTTGAATTCTGGATATAATAAAAGTAAACAGACTCTAATAAAAGGTCCAAAGAAGTTGATCACAGGCCTGAAATTTAGGACACTGATTTCTGCCATCTATTTGGCTAATAAAAATCCTCTTGGCTTAAAACTTTATTCTGTTCGGGACATCTAGAAGGATTTCTGGATAGAGAAGTTTATGGAATCAAAATCATATACAAATAAATGGTTTTCAGAAAGTACTTTATTAAACTCTCAAGATTACCGTATGTAAATATTCAAAATATTTCCATTATAGTACTGCTTTCTATAAAGACAATTTATTTGAAACCTACACTAAAAATGTGCTTGTAATCATCCTAATCTTATTTCCTAATATTCTCACTCAGCACTTGCCACTAACTCTTCGTGTTTGCAGTTCTGTTCTAACGCGGGCTCAGACTGTGATACATTCCTCTTACTTCATTATTATCACACTATCCCATGAGTCGAGGCAAGAACATCTGCTCCCATTTCTTGATGCTGAAACTGGGGACAGATAAATGGGATGTACAGTTCATCAAATATTGGAGCATTTAATAAAGTAGTAGGAATGTACGCATATTTTAAAATATGTAAATAGAAACTAAAACTTAACACTGACCATTCCATGAGTCAGTGACATTCATAGACAAGAATTTAATTCCCTGGACTGCTTAGTTAAAAAGAGAGAGGAGTGGCTCATAGCATATCACAAAACACTTGTTAACTCCTTAAACCTCTATAACAACTCTAGAACTTTAGGAATTTTAATGAGTGGCCCTTCACTGATAATATTTTTAAAACAAACTATTTAACAGCAGAAGGTTCATCCTGTGAACCCTATTTGCAAGAAACTGGACTGACGTGTGGTATGGGACTCTAAGCACTATTTTATTAAAAATAAATAACCAAAAGCACACATTGGGGCTGTTGAGAAGCAGGAAGCATCAGTGGAGATGCACGCAGTGGTGATTATGCAATGAATGTCATGGGAATTCCATTTTCTTGGGGCTTGTCTCCTACATCCACACAGTGAAGTGGAGATCGAGTTGGATTAATTTTAATTTTAACACAGTTTGTGCTTATCCACCAGTGAAGCATGTGGTGCTATTTCCCAGGGTATTTAAATCCTTCTTCCTAAAGCACAACACTCTCTTGTCCTGTTCTATTTATTTTCCTTAAGTGTGTATGACTTGCAGAATGCTAACGCACCGAAACATATGTTTCCTAAGCCTGTTCTCTCATCTCACCTTCATTTAGACTTTCAAGGTCAGAGCTATTTGTGACTATGCACTTAATTGGACATCAAAAAAAAAAAAAAAGGCAGCAGAAAACAGTAGATTTGTAATGGTTCTTCTCAGTAAGCATCAAAAGAGTAGCCTGGCACATCTGAATGCTGTTTAAATAAATCAGCGTCTTGTTTAGGGTCACAGAACTCTGTCCACTATGCCACCACCTACTGTGAAGCTTATGCAAGCTAGAAGGAAGAGAAGGGATGTTCCCTGAGCTCCTCAGAGCTTTGAATTGATTGCGCATTTTTGTACAAAGCATGATCATGCAGCTAAGTTCTCTTTACCCTCGGAGTATGCCCATTAATCAGGTTCATGCAATTACTGTTCCACTAGACACTGATGGAGTAGGTCATTACTGGTGTTGTTACTACTTACTGTACATTCTTCATACAGAGCATATTTCAAGATGGATGAAAATATTCTGAGGGCCTGGAGTGGGAGGGGTTGTAAGCATTGGGGGTTGGGGGGACATAGCTAGGATGTGGCCCACAACCAAGACGTATAAAGCTAAGAGCCAGGTACAGACAGCAAAAAGGGCAAAGTCTGCCTCTGGGAGTGAGGGGCTGTGGCTCGAATGCTTTGCTGAAAGGGTTATTGGGCAAGAAACAGGGAAGAGGTTTTGATGAGGAGAAACTTCTAAATAGGACAGAGATGAATCAGGAGTAGGCAAAGGAGGGTGAGGCAGCAACAAGTCGGCCAACATGCTGGGTCTAATGTTTCAGGTTCCTTGGTTCTCCTGGTCTCCAAACAACCCCTAAATCCTCAATTCAGTCCTTTGCTTTATGGGGATCGATATTTTCCCAAGACCAAACCAAAGAAGAGAGAGTGCAGGGTTGATTTATGGCTCCCAAATCATTCTGGATCCAAGTATGCCTGGAGAACAACATGGAGCAGACCGGAGCCCTGGCGTTTCCAGGTCCAGAGATGCCCCATCTCTAGAGCAGATACATTAACATAAATACAAATCCTCTCAAATGGTTCCAACCTGGGAATGGGCATATGGGAGAGGGAATCTAAAGAGCACAAAAGCTGCCTTGGGCACTGTCATCATGCCTGGAGAGCTGCTACCAGGAGTATTGATACCTTGGGAAAAGATAATTCAGAGGTCTGGCTTTCTTTTTTTAAGTTAAAAAGATAAATTAAATGTCAATAGAGGACAACCCACAGAATGAGAGAGAATATCTACAAATCATATATTTGATAAGGGAATTATATCCAAAATATTTGAAAAATTCTTACAACTCAATAGTTTAAAAAACCCAAATAAAAAGCAGGCAAGCTTCCTGATCACAGGGGGAAAAGAAATGTAACAATATAAGGTATCAGTGGCTAAGAGAGTTCAAATAGAGTCAAGAAGCTATTCTGGAGGCTTTTAAGCTAGCTAGATATTGTTAATTACCACACTTTGCCAACCCCCAATCAAAACCATTCCTGCCAACCCTAAAGAACACCTAGGGCACTATCTGAGATTCTATAAAGGTTCCATGCAATATTATTACTTTCCAGAAACCTACAACCTCCAGATGGGTTCCTCGGCCAGATAAGTCCTGAAATAAAGAGGGCCCAGCCTCTCCAAGAACATCAACTAGTTCCATCCCCATATCCCACATTACCAATATCTCTTTCCAACATGAAAAAGTTTGTATGGGCATAGCTCAAATACCCCTAAAGATTGGGAGAAGGAGGACTTATAACAGAGAATATGGGATTTAAGAAATTAGTATGACTGCTAAATCATTACACTGATATTTCTTTTAGTCTCCAGTGTCTGGGAGCAGCTAGTTTCAGCTGAAATTGTGGAACAGAAACCCATACCAAATTCTGATATCTGTTCTATGACTTTTTACAATGTACTTTGAAATTCATTGCTTTTATGTATAAATATTATACTCCGTGATAAAAACTGTTTAAAAAAACCTGAATAGACATTTCTCCAAAGAAGATCTATAAATGGTCAATAAATGCATGAAAAGATGTTCAACATCATCATTCATCAGCGAAATGAAAATCAAAACTATAAAAAGATACCACCTCACGCCCAAAAGGATGGGTGTAATAAACAAGTGAGATAATAACAAGTCTTGGCAAAGCTGTGGAGAAACTGGAACCCTCACATACTGCTGGTGGGGATGTGAAACGATGGAGCCACAATGGAAAACAGCTTGGCAAGTCCTCAAAATGTTAAACATGGAGCAAGTATATGGCCCAATAATTCCATTCATAAAAATAGAGCAAAGAGAACCGGAAATATATGTTCACAGAAAAACCTGTATAAAAGTATTCATGCACAGTGGCAGAATTCTTGCCTGCCATGCCAGAGACCTGGGTTCAATTCCTGGAGCCTCTCTATGAAAAAAAAAAAAATTCATACGAACATTTTTCATAATAGGCAAAAAACTGGAAATGTTCATGAACTGATGAATAAATAAACAAAATGTGACATACTAATGCAAAGGAATATTATTTGGCCATGAAAGGCTACTACCAGGCTGAACCTTGAAAAATATATGATAAATTAAAGAAGTCAGTGATAAGAGACCACATATTGTATGATTTCATTTATATGAAATGTCCAGAATAGGCAAATCCTTAGAGACAGAAAGAAGATTTATGCCAGAGGCTGGAGGGAGGGGAGGAATGAGGAGTGACTACTAACAGGTATGGGGTTTCTTTTGATAAGATTAAAACAGTCTAGAATTAGATAGTGATGATGGCTGAACAAGAATATGAATATATGAAAAATCAATAAATTTTGTATTTTAAAAGGCTAAAATTTACAGTAAATGAATTATATCTCAAAAAAGCTGTTGTTAACAAAAAAGGTAATGGAGACAACCTTTATAATACTAGGAGGCAAGAACTATTTAGGTCCTGCAGCTGGAATAATCTGGCTTTTAGTACTGCAGGTCCTTCTCTGCCCTGATACCCACATTTGCAATCTGAAGGGACTGGAGGATTTCTAATGACTCCAGGTTACTAAAGAAAAATTCACCCTTGCCCTTTGACTTTAACAGACAACCCACCACATCTTTTGAATGATTCAGGACCAGATTTTTTATCATGAACACTCATCACCATCATTATCAATTCCTCAAACCATTAAGTGCCTTTTGCCCTTCTACCCATGACATGGATCCAGGCCCCGAGTACCCAAATGAGACTGGTTAGCCACTGAGTTAAGAGGAGTGCTTCATTCCAAGACGAAACACAGATACTCATAAACCAAGGTAAGGGAGATCCAAGACTGCACGGATTCAAGAATAGCTAAGATTAAATATTCATGATGTACATAAGAAAAGAGTAAATACTTTTATAGGGCACTGACAGCTCAAGAGAATTTCATGGCTCAGTGACATTCAATTTCATAGATAGGGAAACCATTCTCCCTTAATCCTCTGCAAGAACAAAGGGAAGGCAAGCAAGTCTGAGCATCGAGGATTTGGCTATTAGTTAGGGAGCTGGAGAAACCGGTACGTTGGAGGACCCGGTAAATTGGCTGCTTAGAAGGCATGAAGAGGAGGGCTTAGAAGCGAGGTAAGATCCTGAAGGGGCAACCGGTTAGGGGGTGTGGTGGGGTGGAGAGTGGACAGGGAAGGGACCAAGTACAAAAGGGACCAGGAGTAGAGCAGCTTTATGGGTAGGAGGGGAGGGACCATATTCTGTTAAGTACTTTTTCTATTCAATCTCATTTAAAAGTCACAGCTTCCATATGAGGGAAATTCTATTATCTCAGAAAACAAAGTCACAAATTCCTGGAACACACCAATGCTCAATGCGTACCACAGGCCTAAAATAATAGGATGATTCCATTCATATTTGATTGCTATCAGGTAGCAGGGAAAAATGAAATGACCTACTTAAGCAATTAGGGCAACAAATGACAGGTTGCAGGTGGAAGGAAAAGGCAGTTGAAGATGAAACCTGTATTTCCAACTGCAGGCCACATGCCCAACTCCACATCCATCGAGCCATGAAAGAGAAAAATTGTTTACAGAGCATCAGCAGCTCACTCGGCCCTTTCCAAGAAGATCCTACGAAGGACCTTCCTTACTTCTCCAAAGGAACTAATCCCTTTTAATTAGGTTTAAGCGCTATAAAGGAGCTGAGAGCTCAAGCTTCATTACCTGACCACTCCTTCTGTTGGCCAATCCATAATCACAGGCAAGTATACCTGTTTCTTTCTTATGAACAGAGAAGCACAATTTGTCAGAGTGGGAGTTGGGGGGACCTTGGAGATAAACTGGGTGCTTCATTTTCAAAGAGGAGATCCTTGGGGTAAAGTGCCTAGAGCAGGTTTACACAGCCAGTGTGTCAGACTGAAAAAGACTCTCTCCAGTCCTGGTTCTGCTAATGTAGTATTCTGAGCCCATTCTTTAAAGGTATAAATGTGGCATTTAATATGGCCTGGTGCCTGGACTCTTATGAAACCACCAGTTTTTACCAGTTCAAGAACCGTGTCCGTGTGATTTGGTTTACAAATCCAAGCCTTCATAAAAAGGAAACCAACCTTAGTGAAATGCAGTTTCAGTTTTCTTGTCAAGTTTCTTCTTCTCTCTGATTTCATAACCTCCCTGACTTCGCCCACATTTCTTTTTCACTGATGACTAGCTCAAAGGGAACCAAGGATGAGCCGATGCTAAGCAAGAACATCACGCTGCCATCTGTGCCTTCCTTACCCTGTAAACAGTTTAGTGTCAGTGCCAGCGAGCAACACGTGGTTGATGGGTGCTGCTGTCTTAGGGCTCTGCAGAACCTGAACTGGTCAGACAGCCATGGACACCCAACTGGGCATGGATCCCATGCGGGCATGGAGAGGATGCTGCAACAATGCGTGGATCCAGCTCTAGGTGGCTGAAATAGTCCCAACCATGTAAGCTAGCATGAATTTACAAGTACTTAATGGTTCCAGTGGATCCATCGTTTTGAAACTCTAAATAGTTCTTTATAAAAGGGAAAAAATGGGGTAAGAAGCAAGGCCATCACTAGCCCACGGGCATATTTGTTGAATGAAGAAAAGTACATATTTGTTGAATGAAGACCAGGACACACAGCTTGTCCAACAGAGTGACATCTGGATTTCTTCCTCTCTTCACCACCTTGATCAGATGCCCTTGGGCAGTAAACAGCACAACTTTACAGGGTAGCTCTGCTAAGAGGAGAGACGAGGAAAAAAAAATATCTTAACATGCTATTTTTTAAAACTCAGGTTGCAATCCACTGGTGGGTCATGAAATTATTTTAAGGAGTTAAGATGGTTGGTTTTTTTTTTTAATAGAATAGAAAATATGCATATGTATATGTGGAGGGGGGTTGAGATGTAAAATGCATTTCTTATTGTGGGTCATGATAAAAAATATCTGAAAGTCACTGACTTAACAGAGTCTGGGATGCACCGTGAATCTAATTTGGAGGCTTGCTTTATCTTTATTTCCAACTGTCCTCTGAAAGGCACTAAGGTATATGTGAACTAGTATACTGTGGAGTCAGACAGACCCAAGTTCAAACGCAGTTTAATACCACCAAGTTTGGACCTAAGACAAGCATTTCATGTTTTCCGATCCTCAGATTCCTGATCTGTAGATAGAGATGATAATATCTATTTGAGAGGGTTGATACAGTAAATGCACAGTTTTCACATCCCTTTCTTCTCTAGACTTCGGAGAGGAGCTGATTCCCGGCAGAGATTAGCCATCCAGGCACACACATTCAACCATAAGGTGGGTTTTCAATGCCAGGAGCCATAAACTCTAAGGAGCGCTAGTGTCCTGTATTCAACTTTAAATGACTTTCACCCATACAAGCAGTTCTCCTGTCTTTCTGGAAGAGCTATTTTCTATGGCATGCTTAAACTAAGATTATTTGCTTGGCCAAGCCAATTAAATAAAATTTGAGACAAAATGCTACATGTAAGCCAGTTTTCAAAAAGAAAAGTTTGGTAGTAAGGACATGGTTAGAATTTGGTCTTTTGTTAAAGGTGAAAGTGTTAGACTGCTACTTTGATATTGCTAGAACACTCTGCAAATTAAGAATTGAAGGTTCCAAGGGCAGGAATGGAGAGCTGAAATCAATCTTCTAGGTCATCTAGCTCAAGCATCTCATTTGTCAGATGAGCAAATAGGGACCTTGGGAGGCGTCAAGGTCAAGTGGACAGAGAATGCACGGATAGGGAGCCTTCTCAACTAACTCCGTGGTCACAAGGCAACCTTTTCTAGAATAATCCACTTACTGAAACAAAAACAAGAAACTGCAAAAACTTCTTGCTTTTATTTAGGTGTGGAAATGTGAGGAAAGATGAGAGCTAAAGTTAGTGATTATCAACATGTATTCACAGGAAATCTTTGCTTGAGTCATCACAGCAAACTTTAAAAATGACAGAAAGTGCAGCCAGGAAACTGGCAATACTTAAAGGAAAAATTTAATGCTCAATAAACATATTTTTCAAAATTCAGCTTCCCAATTAATCAATGAAATGCAAATTAAAGCAATGAAATGCCATGTTTCAACTATGACATTGGCAAAGATTAAAAATGATATTCCATGCTATCAAATGTGCAAAATATGAGATTAAAAAGCTCATAAACTTTAATCCATAATTCCTAATGCTAAGAAAGCAGATGATTTATGTGTAAGACTATTTTTGTCACATTTTTTACAGTAATAAAATATTGGAATAACTGACAATATGAAATTGGCTTTGTATATTATGACAATACTAAATAGTAAATAACATTTTAGAAGAACATTTAATGATGTGGAGAAATGTTCATAATATGCAAGGTAAAAACATTATTAAAATTGTGCATGCCCAATATACTAAGGCACTATTTATACTGTACATATCCAACATAATCTCAATTTATTTAAATATATATATGTACATGTGTGTATGTGAGAGAGAGAGAGAGAGAGAGAGAGAGAGCCAGAGAGAGGGGCGAGAGAGAGAGACAGAGAGAAGTAAAGAGAAAAAAAAGTCAGGTAGAATATAGGTTGAAATGTGCATGGTTATCTCTGGACACCAAAATGGGGGGACTGTAGACTTCCTAATTTTCTTTTTTTATGCTTTTATATATTTTTATAATCTTGTAAGGTGAATATATATTACTTTTGGTCCAGTAACATATTACTTAAAAGGCAAATCTAAAATTTAAAGTGACCTTATAGAACTTCCTGTTAGAATTACCTCTTAGATTTGATTTGCTTCAAAAAGTTGCCATGGGTAGGATTTTTGTGGTTAAAAAACTTTCCTATAATTGTCTGGCTGCATGAAGCATTCTGAGAGCAAAAAATTAAGATTTCACATCAGTGTCCCTTATTAGATGCATTATCTTCTTCTAAAGTCTGAATCATATTTCTGGTAATAGGATGGATTAAGCATTCAGAGAACCCCTTATCAGTATACGGCACACCAACTGTTATATATTATATTTTAAAATATTTTTTTAAATGCCCAACTATGTTAGTGAAAAATTAGGGATTTCTTCCTAGAACGAGCTGAGACTTAGCATCAAGGGATTGAGAAAAAACCTAGAATGAGCTGAGAAGGGATTGAGAAAACCTTCTCAATCATCAAGGGATTGAGAAAACCTACTCGACCAAAAGGGGGAAGAGTGAAATGAGACAAAGTGTCAATGGCTGAGAGATTCCAAACAGAGTCGAGAGGTTATCCTGGAGGTTATTCTTACGCATTAAGTAGATATCACCTTGCTATCCAAGATGTAATGGAGAGGCTGGAGGGAACTGCCTGAAAATGTAGAGCTGTGTTCCAGTAGCCATGTTTCTTGATGATGATGGAATAATGATAAAGCTTTCACAATGTGACTGTGTGATTATGAAAACCTTGTGTCTGATGCTCCTTTTATCTACCTTGTCAACAGACAAATAGAACATATGGATAAAAATAAATAATAGGGGGAATAAATGTTAAAATAAATTTAGTTTGAAATGCTAGTGATCAATGAAAGGGAGTGGTAAGGGGTATGGTATGTAAATTTTTTTTTTTCTGTTTTCATTTTTCTGTTGTCTTTTTATTTCTTTTTCTGAATTGATGCAAATGTTCTAAGAAATGATCATGATGATGAATATGCAACTATGTGATGAAATTGTGAATTACTGATTATATATGTAGAATGGAATGATCATATATTAAGAATGTTTGTGTTTCTTTCTTGTAATTTTTTTAAATTTAAAATTCAATTAAAAAAAGTTTAAAAAAAAATTAGGGATTTCTTAGAACTCAGAACATCAGGAAGCTCAAATCCAGAGATGTCTCTGCTGCTGTGCCATTCCTCAGTAGCCCAGACAGCTGTAGAAGCTGCAGCATGAGGCCTGACTAGGGAGAGGTCAGTTCAGAGACTCCCTTCCCCACAATAAGATGAAAATCCTGAAGGGCTGACATTTTTAGCAGGGTGAATAAGCAAAACATTAGGCCTAGCAAAGGGAGAGGGACATGTGCCTATCTTGGTTCTGGTTTTCATGGTACTAGAAAAATAAAGTTAAGTCTCCCTTAAAGATTTTTTTAACCATAGACTCACAATCATATGGGTCCTGGAATTTTCATTCACATTAAAATAGTTCAGGTTAGAATGGTTCTGGGTTGGTATCGCTCCCAGGCATCTTAGAGAAGTAAATACAGTCCCTTTCTGTGGGAATGCACTTTAAGCCCAGGTATCAATGAAATCTCGTAAGCAAAGCTCCAAAGGAACATGAAATAAAAAAAAGTTTTATTAAATCACTAAATACACAAAGAAACAACCCCATATGATTAACAATCAATAAAAAAAAAGTAAAACCAGACCTGCAAGGATATTGATACTTGAATAATGGGCTAAGAAATACAAAATAAGTATATTTAACCCATTTAAAGTAATAAAAAAGGCATTAGAAGTATGATGACTGAGTAAGAAACAATGAAGACCAACCTGGAAGATTTGAAAAAGAGTTACATAGAACTTCAAAAATGAAAAACATAATAATTAAGATCAGAAAATCAACAGATGAGTTTAATAGCAAATTAGACAAAACTGAAAATTTAAAATCTGGAAGACAAATATAAAAAATGACCAGAATGAGGAACACAGAAAAAGATGAAAGGTTAAGCAATATGGAAGACAGGCTGAGATAGTACTATATATATCTAATCGGATATCTAAAAGGAGATTATAGGATGAATGGGGAAGAGGCAAAATTGGCTCAATCTACTACTCAGGAATCTTAACGAATCACAAATAGAGGATACATAATGAGAAAAACACACCAAGGCATAACATAAGAAAAATGGTGAATATTGAAAACAAAGAGAAAAACTTCATTAAAAATAGCCAAAGAGAAGAGAGATTTCTTACAAAAGAACATTTATAAACTGACAGCAGTCTTCTCAATGGTAAAAATGGAAGTGAAAATGCAGGTGAACATTATTTTCAAAATGTTATCAGCATATAGGTTTCTACCCACCAAAACCATCTTTCAAAAATAAAGGTAATCTCACAAGCAAAGTTCCAAGGAACATGAAATAAAAAAAAACTTTCAAATCACTAAATACACAAAGAAACAACTCCATATGATTAAACGTCAGGTTCATTTCCTGGACCATGCACCAAAAATAAATAAATAAAGGTAAAATGTCAAAAAGCATGGTACTGGCACAAAGACAGAAGCATTGACCAATGGAATCGAATAGAGAGTGCAGAAATAGACCACCATATCTATGGTCAAATGATTTTTGACAAGGCCCCTAAATCCTCTGAACTGGGACAAAATAGTCTTTTCAATAATTAGGCATGGAAGAACTGGATATCAATAGCCAAGAGAATGAAAGAAGACTCCTATCTTACACCCTACACAAAAATTAACTCAAAGTGGATCAAACACCTAGCACAATAAAGCCTCAAACATCTTCAAGACCTAGTAATAGGAGGTAGCTTCCTAAAGTTTGCACCCAAAGCACAAAAACAAAAGAAAAAAAAGAAAAATGGGAACTCCTCAAAATCAAATGCTTCTGCACCTCAAAAGACTTTGTCAAATAGGTGAAGAGGCAGCCAACTTTATGGGAGAAAATATTTGGAAATAAGACAAAGGTTTGATTTTCTGTATATACAAAGAAATCATACAACTCAACAACAAAAGAACAAACAATCCAATAATAAAATGGGCTGAAGATATGAACACACATTTTTCTGAAGAGCAAATGCACATGTCTCAAAAGTACATAGAACAGATGCTCCATTTTCACTGGCTATAAGGGAAATGCAGATCAAGACTACAATGAGATACCACTTCCCACCTATAAGAATGGCTGCTATTAAACAAACAGGAAACTACAAATGTTGGAGAGGATGTGGAGAAACAGGGACACTTCAGAACTGCTGGTGGGAATGTATAATGATGCAGGCACTATGGAAGACTGTTTGGCTGTTCCTTAGGAAACTAAATATCAAGTTGCCCTATGACCCAGCAATAGCACTACTTGGTATATACCCAGAAGAGCTGAAAGCAACGACACAAATAGACATTTGAACACCGATGTTCATAGCAGCATTATTCACAATTACCAAAAAATGGAAACGAACCAAATGCCCATCAACAGATGAGTGGATCAACAAAATGTGGCATATACACGATGGAATATTAAGTAGCAGTAAGATAAAATGACGTCCTGAAGCACATGACAAGATGGATGTGCCTTGAGGACATAACGCTGAGTAAAGTCACCCAGACACAAAAGGATAGATACTGTATGAGTCCTCTTTTATGACCAGTATAAAGGTGTAATCAGAGGCTTATGATACAGAATATAGGGGACTTAGAGATACATAGAAGCTAGAGATGGGTGAACCGTTAGCTAATGAGGTTGAACTCCAAAGTAAGAGAATAGGTAGGAGTGAAGGTGATTCTCTAGTGGGTCTAGAAGTAATTTTACCATATTGAAGACGAACAAGGTTGAACAGGGTTGTATAGACCTACGTGTCCCACTGACTCATACTAGAAACATGAATTAGTCCTCGTTAAGAATTACTTCAAAGATATGATTCCTGTATAAAGACTGTTTAAGTCCAGGGTACAGGGGGAAAACCACAATTGCATGCTATGTGTTATGTTCAAAAGGAAACCATCAGCGCTTCCTCTCTTTCTCTTTGTCTCTGTCTCTCTATCTCTCTCTCTCCATCGCTCTGTCTCTCTCTCTCTCTCTCTCTTTCTGTGTGTGTCTCTCTCTGTGTGTCTCTCTCTCTTTATCCCTGTCTCTCTCCCTCGCTCTGTCTCTCCCCCTTTCTGCCTCTTTCTCTCTTTGTCTATCTCTTTCTCTCTCCATTGCTCTCCCTCTCTACCTCTCTCTGTCTCTCTTTCTGTTACCTCTCTCTGTCTCTCTCTCTCATCCCTTTCTCTCTCTCTCTCAGGCTCTCTTTCTGTGTGTGTCTCTCTCTCTTTATCCGTCTCTTGCCCTCTCTCTGTCTCTCCCTCTTTCTGCCTCTCTCTTTCTCTATTTGTCTCTGTCTCTCTATCTTTCTCTCTCCATTACTCTCCCTCTCTGCCTCTCTCTGTCTCTCTGTGTTACCTCTCTCTGTCTCTCTCTCTCTTTATCCCTTTCTCTCTCTCTCTCAGCCTCTCTTTCTCTGTGCGTGTGTCTCTCTGTGTCTCTCTCCCTCTCTCTGTCTCTCCTTTTCTGTCTCTCTCTCTCTCTTTATTCCTTTTTCTCTCTGTCTCTCTGTGTCTCTATCTCTCTCTCTCCCCCCTTCATCAGTTTGATCAACTATTTTTAAAAGTAAAAGTTAATTACTTTTATGCATTAAAGCTTTAAAGTAAAATAAATAATTAATGAACTCATAAAAAAAAAAAAAAGGAAACCATCAGCACTACCACAGCAACAGCAGAGATTTAATAATGGGGTGAGGGACAAGAGTTAAGAGGAGGTTTAGATTTCCTATTTGGCAAGGGTTTGCTTATTGGTTTTCTGTCTCTTGGGAACAATGAAATTATCTAAAATTGAGAAAGTTGATGGACTGTGGAGCTTGGGCCCTCTACATAATGCCTGATGAATGCAGGTGGTTGAAGGATGCACTGACAGAGAAGTAGATTGGCGAACATGGTGTATACTTATGAACGAAGGTTGTGCTGCTACAAAAAGGAACAATGTCGTGAGGCATGCAATGATGTGAATGAACATGTGGGACATCTGGTGAGACAAAATAAGCCAGAAACAAAAAAACAACAATGGTATGGTCATCTTTAGAAAATGCTTATAAGAAAACAGGGGCCTAGATTGTAAACTTTTAGAGCAAACACATTAAAATGGAGTGGTGATTAGTATTTCTGGATTTTGAGAGGATGTTTTATATATATAGCCTGATATTTAGTGATAAGGATGAAGCTGAACACGTTGGGGTCACACTAATTCAGAACATAGGCATAAGGAAGACAGTGTCTATGTTTTAGAACCGCACATACTCTTAGAGACCAATGGAAGAAAGGTTTATTTGATCTGGTACTGAAATTTTCTGTAGTGCATAATCTAATTCAACCTATCTGTATAGCTCATTTGAACAACGGAAACACAGGAAGCACAGAATAAGAAAGAGGTCCTTTAATCCTGTATAGATTATTGTAATGCTTGAAAACATCCTAGAGTATATTAAACAGATAATCAAAAAGTATTGACAAAGTCCCCTGAGTGAGGGGAGAAAGACTATTTAAACCTTACCATCAGGGAATCCCCTGATATTGTGTTAAACTTTAGGGATATACACATCAATAGACCATGCCCTCAATCATGAAGCTTACTTTTGTGAAGCTTATGTAGGTAGTGGAGAAACTTAGACTATCGATAGGCAAGTCTAGTGTTATTTCTGGAGGACCTCTGTTGTTGCTCAGATGTGGCCTCAGTCTTTCTAAGCCCAACTCTGCAAGTGAAATCATTGCCCTCCCCCCTACATGGGACATGACATCCAGGGGTGAAGGTCTCCTGGCAAGGTGGGAGATGACTCCAGGGATGAATCTAGACCTGGCACCATAGGATCAACAATTCCATCCTGACCTAAAGGGGGAAAAGAAGTGTAATTAATAAAGTATCAGTGACAGAGAGAGTTCAAATAGAGTCAAGAGGCTACTCTGGAAGCTGCTCTTTCACAAGCTTCAGGTAGACCTTGCTACCTATCATAATCTGCCAACCCCCAACCAGGACCATTCCAACCAATCCTAATCTAGGGCAATACATACACAAGGGTTCCAGGCACTAGAGTACTGTCCAGAAACCTACAACCTCCAGATGGGTCCCTGGTCCAGATAAGTTCTGAAAACTAGTCCAGCTTCTCCAGAACATCAGATAGTTCCATCTCCCTACCCCATATTAATGGCAGACTCTTCCAATATCAAAAACTTAGACTTGCCATAGCCCAAAGAACCCCAAAAAGAAGTATGGAAAGGTCAAAGGTGATGACAGAATTATACACAGAAGATAGGACTTAACAAATGAATATGAATGCTGAATCATTAAATTGATATCTCTTTTAGTTTCCAGTATTTTGGAGCTGCTGTTAGTAAAACCTAAAGTTGTGAAATTGTAACCCATGTCAAAGTCTGAAATACGTTCTATGACTAATTGTGGTGCTGTGCTTTGAAACTTTTAGCTTTTTTGTATATATGTTATTGTTCACAAAAAAAGAAGGAAAAAAAGTCGATTGTGATGATAAAAAAGTATTTAAGCCCTCTAGCCTCCTACATTCTGGAGAAGATAGAAGGAAAAATATAAGAGAATCATATGCTAGCCCAAAACAAACTCTGGGATCTGTCCTATAACCACTTATTGAAGAGTGCTTTGAAAACTATTGCTTTTTTATTTCTTTGCTTTGTATATATGTTATACTATACAATAAAAAAGTTAAAGTGCTAAAAAATAAATAAAGGTAAAATGCATCTTCCAACAAATAAAAATCAGAAACTATTTAACAGATTTTTGCTAATAAAACTTATAAAGAATTTATATCAGCAAGAGAGGGAAGAATCCAAAAAAGAAGATCTGATACGCAAAAAACAAATTTGGTGGGGAAAAACTAGCAAAAATGTAGATAAATAAAAAACATTGATGGTATAATGACAATAATGTATTATTTGTAGGGTTAAGAAAAAAATTGAGATTATACGTCAATAAAGCTATTCCAAATATCAAGGTAGAACTTAAAACCTGAATTTTAAATGATATATCATGGAACAATGATTCAGTTAAAATGTTCTAAGATCCTTAGAATGTTTGACATCTATTAAATTAAGTTAAATATAAACATAAATTTAAAATTTCTAGGATAAACACAAAAAGAGAAATAGAATATATAACTTCCAAACTATTATAAGAAAAACACATTTAGAAACAAATTCAATCCAAAAAGAAAAAGTCAAAAAATTTATGTCTACACAAAAACTTGCATTTGAATGTTTACAGCAGCTTTATCCATAATTGCCAAAAATTGGAAGCAACCACGATGCCCTTTCACAGGTAAATAGATAAACAACCTGTGACACATCCACACAATGGAATATTATTCAAAGATTAAAAAAAGAAATATACTATCAAGGCTTGAAAAAATGTAGAGGAAACACAAATGCATATTGCTAAGTAAAAGAAGGTATGAAAGGCTACATACTGTAAGATCCCAACTATACGACATTGCGGAAAAGGCAACATTTTAGAAAGTGAAAATATCAGCAGTTGCCATGGGTTCAGTGGTGATAGTGGGGGTGAGGAAGTATGAAGGATCATGAGAGAATACTTTGAACAACAGTATGCCAACAAATTAAGGTCCTAGATGAAATGAACAAATACCTAGAAACACAAACAGCCTACACTGACTCTAGAAGAAATACATGGGCTCAATGGACCAATTAAAAGTAAAGAAACTGAATCAGACAACAAAAACCTCCCAACAA